>NC_137740.1:1210000-2410000 GCF_963264785.1 Psittacula echo | reverse complement strand
TCTAAGGATATCCAGGGTATTTCTTTTGGGACCCTTCAAGGACAGCAGGAAACTTGTCACATCGTTGTCATCCTTGAAAGCTATAGAGGCTTCTCCAGGGAGCCTTGGTGGTGAGGTGCAGAGCCAAAACAGAGCTGGAGGGGCAGATGACATGTAACAGCCTCTTGTTGACCCTGAGGATTTTAGGACAGATTCTTGTTTGAGACAACTCCAAGAGAGGTGCATCATGAAGAAGCTTTAGGCCAATGGTCTACTGCAATATAACGCTATTCTGCTGTAGCAGTTCTTGGTTTTTCTCCCAGGTATGGAGGGTGGGGAGATGTGAATATACCTCTGTTGGTTTCATGGTTTCTCCTTTCTTTTCTCTGCCTCAATTTTTTCACTTCCTTTCTGGAATTCATTCTGAAATCTCTATTATAACCCCTCTTTGTTGCACTTTCCTGATGAATTATGTATATATATAACTTACAGATGGATGAAAACCATTAACAAAAGGGAAATACTTGGCTAAGCAGGATCATCGGGAGCCTGGCAGTGTTACGAAGCTGGTGATCTTCTTTTCCCATTCTAAGCTTTTCATTTCCTTTCAGCATATGCCTAATGGTCTGGTATCCTGAAATCCCTTCCCCACACTGTTAAAGGTTTGATGTGTTACATGCCACGTGTCCAATGTTCCCTGTTCTGTAGGTAAGTTGGACCTTGTGTTGCTTTTTCGTTCATTTTTGTTCAGTTCTGGAGGAGCAACGGGCTTTTTTTCTTCTCCAAGCTGCTTGGAAGTCACTGATGAATCAGTTCAAATCTCAGTTGAAGATCTGAAATGCTTTTTCTCAGAAAGGCAAGAACAAGCAGTGTTCAAATGAAGCCAGGCATAAGAACTGGGAAAATAAATACATGTTCACCTCATGCTTTGCTTTCTTCAGGGGTCTGCTGGCGTATACACAAAACTACATATATATTTAAAAGAGGGAAAATAATGTGGCCACAGACAAGTAGCTACTAGGAGGAAGGAGAAAGATACATTCTTTAGCATCCTTCCTTGTTTCTTGATCATCCACTATCAGTGTAGAAAATACTTTGTACATGTACTAGTCTACAAGACTAGTGCTGTTCTGGTGCAGGGCTCCTGCCATGTAACATGGTTGTAATGAAATGAATTCCTCAATTCAGTTACATATAGTAAAAGGAAGTACTTGATAAGCAAAACATAAGGTATTTGTTTAGACTCATGTAAAATCGGAGAAGCTTTAAGATAAGAAATAGTGATTTAGCTCTAAGCAAACTCCTGTTGATGTTGTGCACATCAATGAAAAGCTTTGGTGAACTGTGCCGGATAAAATAATTGCTTCTCTTCCTTGACCCTAGGTATTGCTGTTGTGGTTTGCTCCTTGTTGTTGCTATCAGGAGGAACTGCTTCTGGCTGCGTTTTGTGAGTGCCATTGTTTTATTTGTAAAACAAGGAACAAGCAGGAAACATCTTGCCCCTAATGTAAGAGGGACATGGACCTGCTCAGGGAGGCCATGGAGATGCTGTGAGGGCTGGAGCAGCTCTGCTCTGGAGCCAGGCTGAGAGAGCTGGGCTGGGGCAGCCTGGAGAAGAGAAGGCTCCTGAAGGGGAGACCTGAGAGCAGCTCCAGTGCCTAAAGGGGCTGCAGGAAAGCTGGAGAGGGGCTTTGGACAAGGGCCTGTAGGGACAGGCCAAGGGGAATGGCTTTAACCTGCCCGAGGAGAGACTGAGATGAGCTCTTAGGCAGAAGCTCTTCCCTGTGAGGGTGCTGAGGCGCTGGCCCAGGGTGCCCAGAGAAGCTGTGGCTGCCCCATCCCTGGCAGTGCTCAAGGCCAGGTTGGACACAGGGGCTTGGAGCAAGCTGCTCTAGTGGAAGGTGTCCCTGCTTGAGGCAGGAGTTAGAACATAATGAGTGTTAGGTTCCCTTCCAACCCAAACTATTCTATGGTTCCATCTTCCAAACTCCTTTCCAAGGAATGGCTTGTGCTTCTGCATGCCTCTTCACCAGCAGAAACGCACTTGCTCCTCTTCTGCTCCACCTTAGGGTAGTGGTAGTCATGTTCCTCCTGTACAACTCGTCTACTGTGAAAGTCCTTTTCTATCTGTGCTGTGGTTGAATGCATCAGAGAATGCATTTGCAACCAGCCCCCAGAAAAAAAAGCCCTTCTCCCTTCCCGTTCTTCACTATATGATTAGACTGCAATATGCTGCAGTCCCTGGAGCAGTCGTTGCTATTGCTTTTTCCATCTTACTCTGCAGAGATCTCTAATTGTTTCTTTATTTGGTAGGTCTTGTGGCTGTGTAATGGATCAAAGACCTGCACGTTGGTGGGTACCAGCACTTGCCTTACAGTATAGCAATATAAAACCAGTGAGGAAATGGTGAACTGGAATGGGTGCTTCTCCATTGGAGCTGGTGGGGCCAGGCTCATCTTTGCAAAGTTTGCTTGCATGGAGAAGGGTGGGCAGAGGTAGAGCTTTGAATTTGGTTTTTTCAGCTCTCTTTAAAAGGTGGATCCCAGCCAGGTAAGCAGAGTGGATTGATACAGCAATGTGAGTGGAGTCTGTGTATCATCTGGTTCTGAAGGCAGTGGTTTGCTGTACTTGTTGACCTTATGTTCAGTACCTTGCAGTGCAGGGAGCAGTGCAGGGGATCTTTCCAGTCTGCAGATAAGCTGTGGATTGGGGAAAGCACAAGTGATGGTTATAAAACCATCTTAAGGTCTACCTGCTTCTTCCCAGAGCCATGGCAGTCCCATCTCCAGGAGTTCAGGATAAATACATCTGCACTTGGTAGTTACTCCATCACTGTGCCAGAGTACTTTTAATCCTTTAATTCTCTTTTCATTTCTACCACTTACTTTGTGGTTGTATAAAGCAGATTTACTTGAAGAAAGCTTCTGCTTTTCAGGAAACGAAACCAATTTTGGGTTTCCGTATTGATATTGTGTCTTTGGGAGCAAGCAAAGCTGCACCTGGATCAATGCTCTGAAGTGCCAGCATGTGGCTCACAGCTGCTTCACACTGGGTTTTATTCACACGTGTGCTTCACTATTGTTTTCTTAAAGCATGGTTACAATGAGAGGGTTGAAAAGGGCATTTGTAGGTGTTTAAAGCTGTACTTCAGAATCAGAGTAATTAAATTCATAGAAATTACTTTATTGACATCAAGAATTGCAAGCAGCATCAAATTGTTCCCCTTTTATTCTTGTATCTGTCACTGCCTAATTGGGGATTAAACGTGGTGCATGTTTTTTACACTGTAAATATAAACAGCCATTATCATAATTTCCATGGAGTTTTCTGGTTTCAAATATCTGGAGTTTTTTTTCCCCTGTTGGAAGTCTGTAGGCTCAGATCATCTTTCCTTTTCCTGCAGAGGAGGGTGAAAGGAGTGTTCTCCATATGTCTGTGGGGTTAAAATTATCCTGAGTGCTGCGTGGCGATGCTTCTGCAGATGAGTTCAGTTCTGTACAGCTAAAATGGCTAAATCTAAATGGAGAAGGTAGCTGGAATGCTTCATTCCCGAGTCATCCATGCCGTGGGAAGTTCAGGTTCTTCCTTACACCCAGGTTCTTCTGTGGGAAGTTCAGGTTCTTCTCTCCATGCTTATGGTTTGGCATTGAGATAAGACTTATTTTTCAAGTTGGAAGTAGACACATTTCCAAAAATAAGTGTATTAAGTGATACTGGAATTTTCATTTAATAACTCTCTGGGAATCAGCCAAATCCTCTATCGCAGAGGCCTGCAGTCATTTGTGAGGATACACGGGCTGTCTCCCAAGCCAAGTTAACTCACTGGCTGCTGAGAAGCCTCTGCCTGAGGGAGGGATGCGCTGAGGTGATTCCCCTTGCTCCAGGCTCTGGAGGAAGGAAAACAGAATCATAGAATCCTGGAATGGTTTGTGTTGGAAGGGACCTTAAAGCTCATCCAGTTCTTCCCTGTGAGGGTGCTGAGGCGCTGGCCCAGGGTGCCCAGAGAAGCTGTGGCTGCCCCATCCCTGGCAGTGTTCAAGGCCAGGTTGGACACAGGGGCTTGGAGCAAGCTGCTCCAGTGGAAGGGGTCCCTGCCTGTGGCAGGGATTGGAGCTGGATGAGCTTTAAGGTCCCTTCAACCCAAACCAGTTTGGGATTCTCTGATACTGTGCATTCTGTGCACTGCAACGCTGCTGGACCTTAGGATTTGTGTCAGGTTTCTTACATTTTCCCCCCATTTCCAGCAGTAGGTGTCTGCTTTAGGGTTCATACCCTGAGGCTGTGAAATGTAGACCTAATAAATTAGGTCCTGACTGCCTCTTTGCTTTGGCTCTCAGTGGTTTTCTTGCAAAGTGCTCAGTCTTTCTCTTCTGGGATGTGTTAGAAATGCCACTTCCAGCCAGGTTACAGCTGTGGTTTGCACCATGTTTTCTGTAGCAAAACAGCTGGGTGCATCTTTCACAGCTTTATCTGTGGGCATCCGGTTTGGTTTGGGGAAGAAAACATTTCCCTCTCTTCTGAGTTCTGAAAGGAAGGAATCTGAGCATTTCCTTATCTCGGTGCCAGCAGATTTATGGAGGAGCACCTGAGTGTTGGAACGAGCTTGGAATATAAAAGCCTTTTGAAAGGAGAAGCTATCACATAGTGTCTCCCCCCAACTCCTGGATGAACAGATTCAAGTGAATGTAATTAATAACATCAAGAAGAAATCCATTAAGTTGTTATAGTAACTGGGAAGGTTTAAAATGTATGATCCGAGTGACTCAGCTCTGGGGGAAGGGATCTGGAAGCCCACATAGGGAGAGCTGGCAGCATCCTTATCCCTGATCTCTGCTCTGTGCATGCCCCAGGAGGCTCTGCTGTAGGCACGTTGCATTGTGTAAAACTCTTACCAGCCCTGAGCGTATTGGTTAGCAGGAAGAAGGAGTTTATTCTGTCTGCTGCAAAAAAGGATGTGGTTTTCCTCATGTGTGTCTCTGTATTAATGGTGATCCTTGAGGAAAGTTGGCAAAACTCACCCAAAATAAGTGGTGCTGGTAACAACGCTTGGTCTTTCTGAGATGCTCTTTTGTGATATAGGGATCTGGGGTTCCTGTGTCCACCACCTCATTTCTGGAGGTCCCCTGCGAGAAGGATATATACTGAGGTTGTGAAAAAGGGAATTTTTCCTATAACTTCCTTGGGATCTTCCTATGGCTCCAGAAGGAAGTACATTGCTTTCATTGACCTTGTTAGAAAACACTGGCGTAGAGTGGATGTGGCAAAGGATTGTTTATTTGCATCTCGTTTCATTATCTGCACTCCATGCAGCTGCTGCCACAATGGTATGTACACATTTACCTGCTTCTCTGCAAGCGGTCATGTCAGGGACATCTGGATAACCGAGTGCAGAGATCTGGGGTGCTTCTTCCAGCCTGGCAGGAGGATGGGTTTTGCCGTTGTAATCTGGTTGGTTCTTAGCATGGAATTCTGCATCCAGAATTCATAACAAACCTTTGAAGCAGCAAAGCTTGCTGTCTCAGAGTGTAATTACCGTGACTGTGTGTAGCTTCTGCCTTAGGAACAATGTAGATTTTGTTGAGCAATTAATTGCAAAATGGCAAACTCTAAACCTGGAAGCAGTTTGGCAGTGTGAAGGTCTACAGGCATCTTAAAATATTTAGTCAATATGTAGTGATTTATTGCATCTCTTCAGTTAAAAATGGGCATTAAAAAGGCTTGTCACATGTATAAGAATTTGGATTTACTAAAACCCCATACAGCGGTGGGAGGCTGACTGTTGGACAATCTATGCTGACTTCTTAGTGTGGTCTGATCTATCAGCTCGCCTAGTGATGCAGTTATTTCAAGTTTACGTGGAGTTCATGTGCTGTGGGTACACATTCATTCCTGATGAAATTTAGGGGTATCCAAGCACTTAATTTCTGATCCAAAGGGAACATTGTCTATCAGCAGTTAAGATTAAAAGTAATCAGGCTCCATGTAGTCAGTGGAAATGTTCAGTATATTCATACGAGGTAAATGCTTGTATATTTAATTGTACAGAAATTGGAAGTGAGTGTATGGTTGTACTAAAGCCCCCAAGGAAATACTCTGTTACTTGAGTAACTTGAGATTCTTTGATCTGCTCTCTCCTGGAATGATGAGAACAAGCTAAAAATCTGATTGCTTTTTTTGTCACTATATGAACTGTAAGGAAGATGTTGCTGATATATTGCTTTAAATTTCGCAGGGAGAACAATCACTGCTGTAAAAACCATCCAGTAATTCAATACTGCTGGTTTACTACAGGAATACAGGGGAAGTTCAGCTTAGACACAAGGGAGAAGCTCTTCCCTGTGAGGGTGCTGAGGCGCTGGCCCAGGGTGCCCAGAGAAGCTGTGGCTGCCCCATCCCTGGCAGTGTTCAAGGCCAGGTTGGACACAGGGGCTTGGAGCAAGCTGCTCCAGTGGAAGGGGTCCCTGCCAATGGCAGGGGTTGGACCTGGATGAGCTTTAAGGTGCCTTCAACACAAACCAGGCTGGAATTCTATGATCATGTCCGCCTGCAGACTCTGGACAATCCAAACAGCTTCCACAAGCTTCTCAGATGCTCAGTACAGCCGCGCTGCCTTACAGCAGAGGGGCAGTGGCAGCAAGGCCGTGTTCCAGTGTATGATCTTGTTTATGAGGAAAGAATATAGGACACAGGACATGTTTTGTCTCTAAAGTTGGCATTTCCTCTGCCCAGAAGGAAATTCTACTTTGCCATCCAGACAGAGGAGTGCATTTTCTGTCTGAGGCAAGCAAATCGTAAGTTCAAAATGGGAAATACAGGAATGTTAGGCCACTCTTGTGACATACAACATTGTGTAGGCGGATGTTTTGTGGCATAAAAAGGTCATTTTGTGTCTACCTTGTGCTTTTGACGTTTTTGCATTGGAACAAGCAAAAGCATCGTATTCTTGTGCCCTAACATAAGGTGAGTTTGAAAGAAAAATGTACTGATGATACCTAAATAATTTATTTCTGGAAAAAAGATACATGAGGTTGTACATAATCATCTCTGGCCTGTTTTAAATTGCCTGTTTTAAAAAGAACTCAAATATTTCAGATACATCCTTTTGCTTCATTGCTGCAAAGGAGGAACTGCCTTTTACCACCATTGTTATTAGAAGAGCAATAGTAATAACAGTCACCAGCCTCCTCTTCAGCAGCAGCTGGGTATCTCTTATTTTATAGGCCAGAGACTGTAGAAGTGGTAGCAGCTATTGCATCTATAGATATAAATACTGACTTTTGATATCAAGACTCTGTTTTCTGATGCTTTAATTACTCAAACTCACCAGCTCTGTGCAGAGCAGTAGGCATTTTCTTGCTTAGGTTGGGATTCCTCTAATCATGCCTTAGACGAGCTGGGACTCTCCTACATCTGTAGGTTTGGGAATTTCCAGTTTTGTAATTCCATTTGCTACTTCAGCGTTGAATAGGTTGGACAAAAGAGCCAGAATTTTCATGGTGATGCACACAAAAGAAGCTGGTCCCTGTGAAATGATAATCATAGAATCCCACAATGGTTTGGGTTGGGAGGGACCTTAAAGCTCATCCAGCTCCAACCCCTGCCACGAGCAGGGACCCCTTCCACTGGAGCAGCTTGCTCCAAGCCCCTGTGTCCAACCTGGCCTTGAACACTGCCAGGGATGGGGCAGCCACAGCTTCTCTGGGCACCCTGTGCCAGCGCCTCAGCACCCTCACAGGGAAGAGCTTCTGCCTAAGAGCTCATCTCAGTCTCCCCTCTGGCAGGTTCAAGCCATTCCCCTTGGCCTGTCCCTACAGGCCCTTGTCCCAAGCCCCTCTCCAGGTTTCCTGCAGCCCCTTTAGGCACTGGAGCTGCTCTCAGGTCTCCCCTTCAGGAGCCTTCTCTTCTCCAGGCTGACCCAGCCCAGCTCTCTCAGCCTCTCCATCTGTTCTGCAGCATGGGGATGCTGCATGTAGAGATTGCTAACAGCAAGGTCTTCACTAATTGCACTCTTTGAAGCAATTGAAAGGATGCAGCACTGGGCAGACACTGAGTGTTGAAGCATCACCCTACTTGATTAAAGTTTTCAAGTGTTTTATGTAGCTAGGAAGGAATTACAATGAGAAGTTTGAGGAAAATTTTGGTGTTACCACTTTCACCTGACATAACAGCACTTGATTTCTGAAGCTGCAGTGATATAAAGCACTCTTCCTTCTTCAACAACAAAGTGCTGATCATTTCGTCCTGGAATCCAGAAAAATGCATGTGTTTTCCCAACAAGCAAACTTTCAGATACTGAAGCTAAGAAAATAGCCCTGATGGAAAGAAACAGTATCATCTGCTTCGACTAAAGGATAATTCTCAGAATAAGAAAGCTTCAGTGTTCTTCTAAATCAGGCTTTGTAGTCTAAATCTCTTGTTATAACTTAGTTTTTCAGAATACAGAAATGTTGCCATAGATTCCTCTTAGGATATACGAAGTGAAATGTTTCAGTGGAAGTGGTCATAGCAAGTGGTTGGTAGAAAACATCTGTGTATTTCAAGAATGGCAAAGGCTTTTCTTTTAGTCTTATCTCTTTCTTTATTGAATAGACACACAGAAATATAACTCTGGAAATTGCTGGTATGGAAGAAAAAGTGGGATAAATCAAGTTTGTAGTTGACCAGGCTGGGCTTATACAGTTGTATCCTCTTTAACACTCCAAAGCCATGCTTTGCCTTTGCAGATGAGATGGGAAATAGAGTTCTCATTACTGTTTCTGCATGAAAAGGGACATGGAGCCATTTGATGAACCACTCGCTCTTCAAAGTGAGTGTTTCAGGCATGAATTTTCCAATGGGATTCAGTTCTCCTGACAAGCCTCAAATCGTACATTTAGAGACTTCCCTTAGTTCTAAATGTACAATTAAGTTATTTTTGAAACCTCAGGATGTAACTGGGGTTTGATAAATAGTAAAGAGGGGAGTTAGGCAAAGAACGTGGCTTAAAAATAGGTTCTATACATGGCTTCCATACTCCTTCCTGAGTGTTCTTGTGCAGTGGTGAGCATAGCTGGTTCTCTGCCTTATTTCTGGCTCTGCTTTGACTCATAACTGATTTTGAGTCAGTCAGTTTAGGTTTTTTCCTGTGCATGAAAGTTTGCTATATTAAGGCTGAGCAGCCTCACCAAGTGCTTTGAGGTCTGTGGGTGAGAAGTGTTGGAACGATGTTCAATGTATCCAAACCCAGGTAGGAGATGCTGAGACAACAGTTGGCTTTACTGTTGATATATGGATGTTTTTCTCCTGAGAGATGATGTGCATGTGCCAGGGTATTTAATGCAATTGCCGAGACAAAGCACTGTAGAATGGGATGATTATTCCTGTTCTTAATAGCAGAGTAATAGCAGCTACTGCTGCACAAACCCAGTGATCTAAGAAGTCAGTCCTTTGCATTTCTCTAAGAAAAATGATGCTGCAGACAGGCATCAGCAGTGCCCATCTGCAGCAATACAGCATGTGTGGCTAGATGCTGTTACCCTCCAAGCAACCTCCTTTTTGTACTCATTTCACAGCATGGCGAGGTCTCTCCTTTCTCCTGCCTCGGATTCCTTACAGGATTGTGAGCCTGGGATGCCCATCTGAAAAGGCAGTTTTTCAGCTGCAGAATCCTCCTTCCTGGTGAAGAGAGGACACAGGGGGCAGGAGGAGAATGGCAGCAGCTGTTTACCTTGGCACAGAGCATCCTTTTTCCTTAGTTTCTGTGTGTGTCTGCTGTCAGAAAAGCTGAGCTCCCTGTTAGCATGCCGGAAGCGTTTACTCTAATTGGCCATGGAATAGGTTTTGCCTCAGGCAATTAAATTGTTCTCTTAGGTGCTGTTTCATGGCCCACAAGGTTGTGTTTGTGCTGCTGGGCTGTGAGATGAGCAGGAGCTGCCCGAGCCTGATTGCCTGGTACAGAAAACCACCATGGAGAGATGTTGACTAGTGTCTTCTCCTGGTGGAAAATGCTTCTGGATATCCGATGGTCCTTTCTCAGCCCCTCATCTCCCATTTTAAAAGCAGGTAGAATAGCAAGAAGGGTTATGGGAGACTCAAGGGAGATTCTTGTTGATTTTTGTGGGACTTTTACCTGTGTAAACAGTGTCAGACAAGCCCAAAAGGGCTGTGTGCCTGGCTGGGTGGGATTGAGGCAGTGCTGGCTCCTTGCAGGGTGGGGGAATCTTCTAGAGCAGTGTGGAAATGGTGTTTAGAGCAACTCTTTAATTTGCGTGGGGCAAATGAAGCTGTCAGCATTTCTCATAGGTGCTTTGAACTTTCTCCTGCAGCCTCTTGATGTGCAGCTGGTCTGATTTCATCTTGAGGCTAATTTCATGTGACTTTGGTGGGTTTCCTCCTTTGCAGGTCTCAGCTTTAGTCTGGTTATCTAAGGAGCTCTTGCTGTTCTGATTTTGCATTTTGTCTTTCCTCTCTATTCCTGAGTCTTTTTTCCAAAGGGAAAAATTGGCATAGAATCCCAGACTGGTTTGGGTTGGAAAGGACATTAAAGCTCATCCAGTTCCAGCCCCTTGCTGCGGGCAGGGACACCTCCCACTAGAGCAGGTTGCTCATGGTGAGGAATATTCCCCTTACAAGAGTTCTGGAGGTTGTGTTCTTCTGAGGATGATCTTTATTTGTAGGCTTGGTGGTGCACTTCTGTGCTTGGGATCATTATTTGGTTTTGCATGACTCCAAAAGGAAAAAAGGCCTTCTTGCAGGCTGTTTGAACTTGGCTTTTCCCATCAAAACTGCAGGGAAAGAGAGATCCGAGGAGTTTAGAACTTTTCCCCTTGGACTAGAGCAAATCTGCTTGAGTTTAGGGGAAGGTAAGGAAGAAATTGGTGGCATGAAGCAAGTGCCGTGTAGCTGGTGGTGACACAGTGAGCTCCCCGCACTGCTCCTCCAGCACATGCTAATCCTGCCTCATCTGCAGCATCTCCCTTATCTATGGAGACCGGTGAGGCTCCATGCATTCTGTTCCTTTCCTCTAAAAACACAGGGATACAGGAGGTCTATTTATGAAGAAGCTACTACCAATCTAAAAGGGGGAAACCTGCCTCGTGTGCGTTTTCCATCATGTTTTTAGTTGTATTTTTAAACTGATCTTTTATTTTAAAGCATTATTAAGAATTGTTCTTTGCTCTCTGAATGCTGCTCAGCTCCACTGCGAGGAGTGGGAGGCTCTGCTATCATTTGCATAGGGAACAGAAAGGTATAAATGCATCTTTTAATAGCGTGCTTCACTTGGCTGAGGAATTACCCTGAAAAGCCTCTATGTGCTACAGGTAACACCATTAAACTGTTTTCTTTGATACTGTCAGAACTGAGTTTCAAATTACATTTAACCACGATAGGACACAAATGGCTTTAGAAATGTAGGATTTAAAAGTCATTAATAGAGTAATGAAAAGAGGACAGTGATTTCTGCAGTTCTGCTGCCCAAGACATGAATATCTGCCGCAAAGTTCCCTCAAAAAGATGCTATTTCCTCATCAGTAATAGTGAAAAATGTTGCTTTGTGTTTCATTTGAGTTCTGCAGAGCACGTTGGGCCTAATGCCAGTGAGCAAAGTAAGGATGGATTCAAATTAGTATTGATTTTGCCTATCGTAACTAAAACAAATGAAGAGCAATGGCAACCTCATTGTACCCTCCCCTGGAAGTCAAAGAGTTACTGGAATTTCTGGAATAGACTGACTTGGTTATTCTCAGCTTTAATGATGAGGTTGCCAGAGAAAAGATGAGGCTTTGCAATCCTCTTAACCTTGGTGATAGCTCAGTAAGAAAGCTCCTAATGAAACTGAAGACACTGTTTTAATAAGGATAATTTACCCACAGTGGTAATGTGGGAAGGGAGGGGAGTATTAAAGGGTTTTTTTTTTGGCTCTGCAGATATTCTGCATATTGCATTCTCCTTTTATAATAAAATACTTACATTTGGTTTATATGCTAGATAAATTTGCAGCTTTATCACATTGCTTAAAACCAGCAAATTAATTTAGACTTGGTTTGAATACTCAGTCTGTAATTCACAGCTTGGGAACTATCACAGAATCACAGAATCCCAGCCTGGTTTGTGTTGGAAGGGACCTTAAAGCTCACCCAGCTCCAACCCCTGCCACGGGCAGGGACCCCTTCCACTGGAGCAGCTTGCTCCAAGCCCCTGTGTCCAACCTGGCCTTGAGCACTGCCAGGGATGGGGCAGCCACAGCTTCTCTGGGCACCCTGTGCCTCAGCACCCTCACAGGGAAGAGCTTCTGCCTAAGAGCTCATCTCAGTCTCCCCTCTGGCAGGTTCAAGCCATTCCCCTTGATTCAAAAAGAAAATGGTGAAGTTCCTGAAACTCAGTATTTCCAGGGGAATGCGATTTCTGCAGAACCATTGGACTTGGAAGCTGTATTTGCTGTTTGTACAGCTGGTACCCACAGTGCTTGCTGGTTCCTGCTGGAGGTGGATGGCTCCAGGCCCCCCGGGGCTGCTGCTGTGCTGTGCAGCCACTTGGCCGTGACCTCCATTCCCTGTAAGCAATCCGAGGCATTCTCTCACGTTTTGATGGTGTTAAGGCAGAACATAAACCCATCACTGTTCAGGTACTAATTGTGATTTATACCAGTGTTGAATCCATGCCGGGTTTTTTTTTTCTTACTAAGAACCATGTGCCATTTCCAAGCCGGAAGCAGAGCCTGTGAGTTTCGTCTGGGAGAGACAGACCTGAGATCATCAGAGTGAAGTTTTGCTGATCCTTAAGGAGAACCAAGTTGTTTGAATCCCAGCTCACAAATGATGCTATTATCTGGGTGATCAGATAATCTCCTTCGGCCAGCCCTTTCCTTAGTAAAGCTTCTCTATTAGTTTGGGTTTCTGGTTTTAGCATCTTCAGGTTCTGCTGAACCTGTATGGACCAGCATTTTCTTGCTAGGAAAAATAGTACCCCAGCAATGTGTATGGTGGCCTTTCCAGCACTGCTGGCAGTTGGGAAGAAACAGGTATGGCGATGCAGGATGGACTGTATTACCTGAGTTTCACTGGGGTTTGGATTGGTTTTTGCTGTCTCTCAATCATTGGTCTTGCTGCCTTGAACAAGTGGGAGGAAAAGAACTTAGAGCATGGAGTGAGCCAGGTAACCAGCTCTGCTTGCCTAAACCTTCTGTTAATCCAAAGAGCACCACATAAGCAGCAAAACCCTCATCCTGCTGACCCAGCCTTGTCCCTGTTTCACTGTGAAGGCAGTATCTTTAGGGGTGAGAGGGTTAGTCTGCTTCTCTGGTTTCCCTCTGCCCATGCAGAAGCCGAACTGGTGGGAAAGCAGTGACGTGGTGAGATGTGTGCCTTGTTTTCCAAATCATTCCAGAACCTGCACATGGAGATGCATTTTAGGAATTTCTTTAAATAGTGGCTTTCACAGGGGATGAGTTGAATAGCTATTTTTAAAGTGTGTAGGACAAGCAGGCTCCATCACACGTGTCCATGGAGTTTTCTCCTCACCACTGCCAGCTGCCAAGTTTGAACCCTGGTAATTCATACCTTTGCTATGAGGCTTTAGCACTCTGAGACTGCTGGAGCCTTCACTGTCACTTGTGAATATCGTGGTCATTGAACACAAAACAACTTCAGGTGGAAGAAGCAGGTCAGCTTGCTGCAAAAAGAAACCTCATACCCTGCCCATGATGCAGCCCATCAAAATGGGATATATCTGGGATACAACTGCAGCACAAGGACCATCCTGCTCTAGTGGAAGGTGTCCCTGCCCGTGGCAGGGGTTGGAGCTGGATGAGCTTTAAGGTCCCTTCCAACCCAAACCAGGCTGGGATTCTGTGATTCCCTGTTACCCACTCCTAACCAGGCTGCTGGGATATAGTTTCTTCTTGGAGAATCCAATACCTAAAGGGGCTGCAGGAAACCTGGAGAGGGGCTTGGGACAAGGGCCTGTAGGGACAGGCCAAGGGGAATGGCTTTAACCTGCCAGAGGGGAGACTGAGATGAGCTCTTAGGCAGAAGCTCTTCCCTGTGAGGGTGCTGAGGCGCTGGCACAGGGTGCCCAGAGAAGCTGTGGCTGCCCCATCCCTGGCAGTGCTCAAGGCCAGGTTGGACACAGGGGCTTGGAGCAAGCTGCTCTAGTGGAAGGTGTCCCTGCCCGTGGCAGGGGTTGGAGCTGGAGGAGCTTTAAGGTCCCTTCCAACCCAAACCAGGCTGGGATTCTGTGAATTTGGGTAGTGGAGAAAAACTCTTTGCTTGTAACAAAAGCTTGCATAAATTAGGAAATATGCACAGGAACAATTTCCCAGCAAGGCTCTTTGGGGTGTTTTTGTTTGGTCCCCCCCCCCAGATGCTTGTCCCAGGTGTCAGCTCTTTTACGTAAAGACAGAAGTAACGAATGAGTCAGATGTTAACAGTAATTTCCTCGTGACTAACGGAAGCGTTAGATGTTCTTGGGAGGCTCTTCAGAAATGCCAGAAATCCACACTGAGCAAAACGTGGGGTTATAATTATTCATGTTCCGCTTAAACTTTGAGAAATTGATAAATATTTATAAGGGAAGGGAAGCTGATGTATAGGAGGACTCAGGCATCCACAGTCTGATCCGTCTCTCCATGTCTGGTGTCAGTTCTGATCCTGAAGTTCAGCATGATTTGGGAGATGCCCTTTGACTCTCAGTCTTCCAGACTTTTTTCCCAAAGATGTTTGCCTGGATACATATTTGTGTGCATATTTCTTTTATGATGTATTTCCTCATTTATCTATTTGTGAAGTGACACATATTCAGGAGGGAGATGCAGTTGTTAGTCCCACGGTGGGACATGCCACAGTGTGAGCTCACACGTGCTTGGCATCACAGAGTGCACAGCAGGGCAGCAGTGAACAACTCAGGCTTGTACTTCACTAAGTACAAATCTGCACATTATGAGCATAGATCTGCAGGCTCCTTAGTTCTCCTGCTTATGCAACTGCTTCTGGTTGATTTCTATGAATTTTGTCTACATATTACAGCAGAATATGTATTTATTTCTGGCAGCAAATAGTCATGCTGGACTACTGACAGCAGCCTGCGGAGAAGGACCTCGGGATGTTGGTTGATGAGAAGCTCTCCATGACCCAGCTTCAGTGAGCGCTTGAGCCCAGAACCCCCCCGTGTGCTGGGCTGCACCCCCAGAGCGTGAGCAGCAGCTCAGGGAGGGGATCCTGCCCCTCTGCTGTGCTCTGGGGAGACCCCCCCTGCAGCCCTGATCCAGCTCTGGGGCAGCAGCACAAGAGGGACGTGGAGCTGTTGGAGCGAGGGCAGAGGAGGCCATGGAGATGCTGCGAGGGCTGGAGCAGCTCTGCTCTGGAGCCAGGCTGAGAGAGCTGGGCTGGGGCAGCCTGGAGAAGAGAAGGCTCCTGAAGGGGAGACCTGAGAGCAGCTCCAGTGCCTAAAGGGGCTGCAGGAAAGCTGGAGAGGGGCTTGGGACAAGGGCCTGTAGGGACAAGCCAAGGGGAATGGCTTGAACCTGCCCGAGGGGAGACTGAGATGAGCTCTTAGGCAGAAGCTCTTCCCTGTGAGGGTGCTGAGGCGCTGGCCCAGGGTGCCCAGAGAAGCTGTGGCTGCCCCATCCCTGGCAGTGTTCAAGGCCAGGTTGGACACAGGGGCTTGGAGCAAGCTGCTCTAGTGGAAGGTGTCCCTGCCCGTGGCAGGGGTTGGAGCTGGAGGAGCTTTAAGGTCCCTTCCAACACAAACCAGGCTGGGATTCCATGATTCCTAATCTGTGCATACATATCACTGTTACGGTCATCTTTACCTGCATGATACGTGGGACAGTATCATCTAATTTGCTTTCTGCTGTCAGGTTTGGATTCTTTTTAGTTTGTCCTAATTGATGAAGATTGATAAAATCATTAAACTTAGTGTGGATTTTTGTTCTGATACTGTAGTGTGGTTTTTATGCTGCTGTTCGAGTAATGACTCATTGACACAAGGGGAAAACTTCTCACCGTGAGAACAGCCACCCTCTGGAATAATGTCCTCAGGGAAGTGGTGGATTCCTCAGTGTCGGACACTTTAAGGATTTGGCTGGACAAGGTGCTGGACATCCAGTGTAGGTCATGCTTTGCCTGGAAAGGTTGGACCAGATGATCCTTGAGGTCCCTTCCAATCTGGGATTCTATGATTCTATCATTTCTCTTACTTTGAGCCTGCTCATCTAATTGTAGTATGGATCCGAAGCTAGAGAAGGTTTGCAGAGAGAAGAAACTTTGCCACACAACCTGCCACGAGTCAGGATTTTAATAGCCATCCTGCTGCTGTAATGTCTAAACCCACCCTGATTCCTTAGCTCCAGAGGAGAGCTCCAGGTGAGGCCATAAAGCTGTTTATCCCACTGGCCTGGCTCTGGTGTTGGCCAGTGATGAATGCTAAGAGGAAAGGGAGCCTGAGGGGAGGCATTGCTGAGCCCTTTCCTGGATGTCCTGTTCCTCCTCTTCCAGGGGGAAGCTCTGGGGGTGCTTTAGAAGACCAAGCCCTCAGCTCTCTCCCAGTGCTGCTCCATGCAGGATGAATGTGCAGCCCTGTGTGCTGGCACTTGTGCTGAAATGGCAGCCAGTTCCGTCTGGCACGGATCTGAGCGCTCCGAGTGCTTTGGCTGGCAGTGGAGGGAAATGTGTGTGTTGGATGGGTGAACCCTAAGGGAATGAAAACAACTGGAGGTGCCTGTGCCACAGCCGGAGCTGCAGCACGCGCAGCTACACTGCTGCCATTGTGTGCTGGTGTTCCCTTAGAGCTTTAATTCCCTTTCTCTTTCTTTCCCCCCCATCAAGAGTGATCTGGCTTAGAGGGAAGCAGGTTTGTTACAGCTCTTCTCTTGTATGCGGAGGAGCAGATGAGCAGTTGGCTCCTGGAGACTGCAGTGTCCTTACACCCCTGTGATCAGAGGAACCCCTCTGTATTCAGCCGCTATGCCTGAGGTGGTGTGTCTGGTTTATTTTCTCTAATCTCTCCTGATTTAACTAGACAGAGGTGCCAGCTAAACAGCATTTAACCTAGCACAGTGCCAGGGTCTGACAGCCCTGCTTTACAGCAGTCTGAACACACTCCAGGAGTGCCGCACAGGCTGGGATCTGCCTGGCTGGGAGCAGCTCTGTGCAAAGGGACCTGGGGGACACAAGCTCCATAGGATTGAACCGTGAGCAGCTGTAGCAGAGAAAGGCAGTGGGATGCTGGGGAACATCAACAAGGGCATCATCAGCAGGCATAAAGATGTCACTGTCCCACTCAGTGCTTGTCAGGCCACCCCTGGAATACTGTGTTCAGTTTTGGTCCTGCTGTAGAAAAAAGGTGTGGATGGGCTGGAGAGATCCAGAGATGGGGCACAAATATGATCCCAAGGCTGGGCAGTGTGTGAGGAAAGGCTGAGAGCTGGGTTTTCTCTTCTGAGAAGAGAAGGCTCAGGGGAGAATTTATCCCAATGTTCCACTATTTAAGGGGTGGCTACAAAGAAGATGGAGACTCCCTTTTGACAAGGAGTCCCATGGAAAAGACGAGGGGCGATGGGCACAAGTTACTGCTGGGGAGATTTCCACTGGATACAAGAGGAAAACTTTTGCTGATGAGAACAATCAGCCAATGGAATAATCTTCCCAAGGAAGTGGTAGGTTCCCAGGACTGGACACGTGTAGGATTCAACTCCATAGGGCGTTGGGACGTCTAGTACAGGTCATGTTTCACCTAGAAAGGTTGGACCAGATGACCCTTGAGGTCCCTCCAACCTGGCATTCTAGGATTCTATGAAAGAAAGGGAAAAACCCCACAGTCCTCTGTGTTTTCTCTATGTACTCCTGAATGTAGCTTCTTTATGAGCACTAAATCCACAACAAGAAGGAATAGGGGGCCGGGAACACTCCAAGGGGCTGTTGCCATGTGCTGGTTTCCCTGCTGCTTCAGCTGCGCGGCTCTTTCATTCCCTTTAGCCCTCTTATGTGGTTCAAAGTGGCTGCAGGGTCTCTCTCTTTACAGAAGGCTCTGATTCAGTGGCTGAAGTGGTGTGTATGTGCCAGTGTAATAATAAATATGTTTGTGACTTATGATTAAATCTTTGAATCACACACAAATATAATTCCTTTTCTTCTATGAGAGCCGGCCCAAGCTGTTCTTGGAGACCTTCTATATGGTACCTCTGAAAAGGGCTCTGCAAGGAGAACCTGGTAGCTTTGATCCTGTATTAGTGGAGGTGTTTCAAGGCTTGCTGAGATTGCAAAGCCTTGTGAGCACTGGTTACTTTTAACATGGTTTACTAAGTATTGCGTTGCCCTCTTACTAATAGAGCTCCACTTGCACAACATCTGCTGCTGAAAGTGGGCAGGAGGTTATAAATCTGTGGTGTTAGAAGTTAGCTCCATAGTTTGTTACCAAAAGGAGTTTGTCATTCAGAAATCCCTTTCCTTTCTTTCAGGTGGTCCATCTGAAGAAATTGGATTTAACAAGAGTCCTGTGTAACGGGGAGCACTTCAGTCTCAATAATGAAGAAAAGCAGAAGTGTCATGACTGTAACTGCAGATGAAGTAAGTTTCTTCTGAAGGTTTTATTATTCCCAGTACTTGATGAAAATGAGATAAAAACTTAGATTTTGTGTCTTATTTTGTAAGTACCAGCTGGTTTTGCCCTGGTTACTCATTGATTTCGTTGGAGTTGTTTGCCACTCATACAATAAGCAGAAAATAAGCCTGGCACATTTCAAAACAGACCAAGCAACAAGTTTTAGAGGAGTTTTATGCAAAGCATATCCTGTACTCATCTTTGGTCAGTGTAATGTGGGCAGGCAGCTCAGTTCTGTGTGTGCAGTTCTGGTGTCCTCAACATAAAAAGGACATGGAACTGTTGGAACAAGTCCAGAGGAGGCCACGAGGATGATCAGGGGCTGGAGCACCTCCTGTATGGAGACAGGCTGAGAAAGTTGGGGCTGTTCAGCCTGGAGAAGAGAAGGCTGCGTGGAGACCTCAGAGCAGCTTCCAGTGTCTGAAGGGGGCCTACAAGGATGCTGGGGAGGGACTCTTCATCAGGGACTGTAGTGACAGGACAAGGGGTAACGGGTTCAAACTGAAACAGGGGAAGTTTAGACTGGATCTAAGGAAGAAATTCTTTACTGAGAGGGTGGTGAGGCACTGGAATGGGTTGCCCAGGGAGGTTGTGAATGCTCCATCCTTGGCGGTGTTCAAGGCCAGGTTGGATGAGGCCTTGGGTGGCATGGTTTAGTGTGAGGTGTCCCTGCCCGTGGCAGGGGGGTTGGAACTGGATGGTCTTAAGGTCCTTTCCAACCCAAGCCATTCCATGATTCTGACTCTGGATCCCATCTTTGTACATGTGCTCTACTCATATACTTCTGTGTTTCAGCATCTCTCCCCCACTGTAGCTGCTGGACTCCTAATGTGATGATGCACGTGTTTCTCCATTACCACGCTTGCTAATCATCATCCTAATCCCCTATTAATTATACTCTAGTTCCCATTCTCTGGAGAGATGTATCAGTTTGTACTGATGGGGTGATAACAGCAGCTTTAATTGTCTTGTTTGTCACAGCTGAGGCTCACCAACCTTGGAAAATGGTGTGGAATGTAAAAGAAAACACAGTGGAGGCGTGGAACCTAATAGAGCAATCTATAGCACTCCTACAATAAATAACTATTTCTTTTAAACTCTTAGACCACATGTTACTTTTGGCATGGGCCTGTAGGGACAGAACTAGGCTGTACCCTGCAGGAGGGGAGACTGAGATGAGCTCTTAGGCAGAAGCTCTTCCCTGTGAGGGTGCTGAGGCGCTGGCCCAGGGTGCCCAGAGAAGCTGAGGCAGGTTAAGTCAGATCCTCACATAGAAGGCAGGCTTTCCTTTCTGGGGTTCCTAGGAGTGTTTTTGACCTGATTTTGTGCTGGCAAGAGCAAGTTTGGATCACTGAAGCATATGTTTGGAAACAGCATGCCAAATATTTTGAAGTTCTATCTAGGTCATTATGATGTTGATGCTTTAGTAAATTCATGGATCTGCACCAGTGTCCCTGGTAGCCCTTCAGACTATATGCAGGGACTACAGTAGATGTGGGCCATGTTGTTTCCATTCTGGATGCTTCACATGGTTGTGGAATGGACAAGCAAGTAGGGAAGTTGAGAGAACTGGTAGTGTACCTTTCTCCTGCCAGCTTTGTCTTTCCTTGCCATGTTGTTTCTTGCTGAGGAAAGAGAGTCGATGGTACCAGCTGTTTAATAGTCTCATGGCAACAGAAAACATACTTTCCATTAGAAACTACCAGGCAATGGAGGACTCGTGCTACTTTGCAGTTGGTCATGGGGACTGATTATGGGAAGTTGAACCACTCTTTCTGAAGTCACACAGGGCTGGGTGGGAGAGTGCAGTGGTAGGTGTTTGTAGGGAAGTGAGCCAAGGGATTTGGGGAGGCTGAGAGCTGGGCTTGGAAAGGTCTGTGAAGGGTGGAGAGGTGGAGATCAACATTCAGGAGCAGGTTGAAGAGGAAAATGTAGAGGGATTACAATATATATATGTATATATGTGATATACTGATCATAATAACCCTTCAGCTTCTACTGGTAGCTCATCACCCACAGGACAGAAATATTCTCATTTATATTGGACAACTATATTTGAGTAGCTAAATTCTCCAAGGAAGACCCAAACTGACAGCCCTCTTGCAGTGCTGTTCTGTGGGAGAACTTCTGGCTCGGGTTTGAGAAGTCTGACAGCCAATTCTGTGATCATGGTGATGCCTTTAAATAAAACTGAGTAGAAGCTACAAGAGGAAAAACTGCTCTGACTGATGAAAAGTTTTCCTTGAGTCTATTTCTAGACATAGGGTAGGGTAACTTAGCTGGGAGTTCATCTCACTGAATGGCTCTTGGATGATTTAGATGTGTCTATATCCAGTATTCACCTTTCTCTGCCTGGTGATTCATCAAAACGAGTGCCAAATTGTGTTGAGAGGAGTGATACTTTAGATGATGTTGAGTGGAATGTTCTGTGAAAAAGCTTAAAATACCAGAAGTTTAACATATTGCTGAAGTGACCTGGATTAGGGAAGTGTTCACTTTGATTAGAATTAGCTGTTGGACAAGTTAGGAGTGGGTTTTCAAGTTCATACGTAACTTGATAAAATAACAATGCAGCACAGTCAGACTGTGCCAAGTTTCATCAGACGCTTCCCCTTTGTGGGCAGCTCTGGCTGTAGGACAACACTTGAATGTGGTTTATCCTCCTGGAGGAAAACATTTGTTTGCAGAACCTCAGTGGCCTCTCTGTCTTTGCAGAATGCTCTGGATTACCTGGAGTGCGGGCTGAGTAAGTCCTACAGCACTTCCAGCCACGCTCTGGGCATAGACCTCTGGAGAGGAAGAAGATGCTGTTCTGGGAATTTGCAGTTACCCCCATTATCCCAAAGACAAACAGAAAAGGCAAAGACCCCTGACAGAGACATTGTGTGTAGACCAACAACTCTGCCTTTGCTGACACCTCCAAGTATTGCCATCACCACTTACCAAGACTGGTGAGTTATTTCCCTTTGTTATGTCTCACACAGTTGGGGTTTAGGTTTGGTTGGGTTTGTTTTCTGGTTTATTGAAACAAATGATATCTTGTCTATATTGATCGGTGCTGTTGATCTCTATCAACTGGTGCATCGTGGATGTAAGTTTACAAAGGAATTGCCTGGTTTTGAAGTTCTACTTCTGTTCAAACCTCTTCTGTTCGCTTTTCTGTGTATCTTCATGATACTTTTGTGTTGTAAATTCTGATCGTGGCCAGAGGGTTTGTGTTACTTGCTTTGCACCCACAGAAAAGTTCAGGATGGTGGTAGGCAGATTGAGGAAAAAGGATTGAGCTCTATTTCCAAGTTAAAAGAAAGGCTTAGAAAAGCATGTAAATCTGGTGCTTAGCTCAAGAAAAGTCTCTAAAGAAACTCTCAGAGAGCTGATTAAAAGGGAATTGCTAAGAGATGATTCCAACTCAATACTAAGTACCAAAACAAGGGAATTCATCTAGAGGGAGGAGAGGAAGACAAAGCCCCAGGTGCTGATGTGTTGGAATTGCAGTGGTAGATTTTAATGGCACAGCAAGGTTAGATGTCCCCCTTGCCTTATGAATCTTGAATTGGTGTTGCCGTGCAACCTTAAACCCTGTACTCACCTTCAGATTTCAGGTGTGCTGTAGATTCTAGGTTTTAAATGCTCCACTCTCAATTTCATTTGCTGGCTGCAAGACATGCTCACATCACTGTTTCCAAGCCTGAATCTGGGTTTAGCTTCTGTTAAGCTCAGCAGTGTTCAGAGCTGGCATTTCAGTTTGCACTTGAACAGTTATGGAGGGGATCCTAAATTCATTTGTCAGTCCTTTACAAACAGGTTTCCTATTGAAAGCAGGATTTTTAAACTATGCATTTGAATAGATGAGATGTGGAAATCAAAGAGGAATTAGGAGCTTTTGTTCAGTTTTTGCATTTAATTGCTGTGGGTAAATTTAACAAGATGAGATGACAAATGAAATCCATCTAATTTCAGATGGATTGTGTATTTTGACAGTGAAAGGGTTGCTTTTATCTTCATGAGCACTTTAGGAGTGTTGCCTTCTGTGTATCTGCAGCAATTTGTAGTCTTGACAGCAAGACAATGTGGACCCTATTCCTCAGGTGTGCTTCTAAGAATGAATTAGTTCTGATCTTTGTACACACCTTCATGCACAATTAAGGAAAATGCAAGGAATTCAGCTGGTTTTGTCATTGGTTTCCCTTGTACATAAACACAAGGGGGCATTGCTGCTCCTCTCTTGCATTACTGCAGAATCAATGTGTGTGTGTTGTGTCGTATAACATGTAGTTTTCTTCAGTGGTGTGCCAAAGAGGAAACACTTATACTCAGGTTATGGTTCTTTCTTCACTGCTGTTCATCCACTATAAGTGAGCAGATGTCTACCGACTTCTCTGGTTTCCTTGAATCTATCATACCTATGCACAGCCCTGTACGAGCTGGGGGTTGCTGGTCAGTGTGACTGATGCAGGGTGCTGTTCAACACCTCCTCACACGAGCATCTTTGCATCTTCCTCCCCTTTTTGACTGGGACACCAGTTAGATCGACCGCTCTTACAGCTGGGCTGAGATTTGGCCTGATCTTTTGGGTTTCTATGTAACTTGTAGCTGTGAAGGGCTTTTGATGGGGTTGTCACTGTTCTCTGCCCCATGCCAGCAGTTCCTTACCTACACAATCTCCAGCTGTTTGGGGCCTGACCACACTTTCATAGTCATGACTGAGATTTATTTGTGTAGGAGCATCACAAGCGTGATCACATCTGCAAGCTGCTTGGGCTTTATATTCTGCTTCAGTTCTGCATGAAATATACCCTAGGCACAGATTATATTTGTGTAAAGCTGGTATGTGCCATTGTGTTGAAATAGCTTTGGAATGATATAAGTATTAAGAGACTCAGTGAGTGGGCAATAAAGTGATAGGAAAATTTCAGTGTGGAGAAATAAGTGATATATCTGAGCATGAAAGAATTGTAGCTGCAAAACGATGTAACTATGCAGGAACATAGTATAGAAATCCAACAGAGTTGCAGGTTCAGTGCTTAATAACGGTCTAAACCCCAAATTAAGTGTTAAAGATTTGGAGGAAAAGAGTAGTAGATAAAGCATAGAACATCGGGATGTCACGGTATTGGTCAAACATTGAATATAGTGTACAGTTCTGGTCCTTCCTCTCAAAAAAGGGTATAGCACAACTAAGAAGAGTGAAAGGCCTCCAAGATGATTGAAGATACGGAACAGCTTCTGCACTGGGATTGACCAAGAAGGCTTGAAGTCTTCAGCATGGGAAAGACGCAGTGAGCTAAGGGATAGGACTGAGATCTTACTAATGGTAAGAGCAGAGGTAGTTGATTTATTGCTTATTGTCCTTTCCAGTATGAGAAAAAAGGGCCATGAAATAAATTGGTATTGCAGGCATTAAAGCAAGTGCAGGGAGGTGTTTCTTTGTGCAGCTTATAGTTCCTAGATGATCTAGATGGAACTGGATGGTCTTAAGGTCCTTTCCAACCCTAACTATTCTATGATTCTGTGATTCCTCTGGGGAACTTTGTGCCATAGGATACTGTGGATGCTGGGAGTTTGAGCAGGCTAAAGGGAATGCTTGACAGATCCTGGGAGGAGGATCTTTGTGGTTTCCTTCTGAATACATCTTGTTCAGTTTCTGAACTCCAAGATATTTAAGGCTGGGAAAATATTTGAGGGGAAGTATCATGTGTTTGCTTTCTGCTCCTTTCTGCTCTGTGCCTTTAGTATCTTGTGAAAGACAAGATCATGGACTAGATGTACCGTTATATATGTATAGTATAACATAGATCTGGGGTTTTCACCTCACATTAGGGGTATCTTTCCCTGGAGCTTTAATAAAAATCCTGAGGCCACAGGCAGAAAATTAACATGTTTTAAGCAATTGGAGGTGGGGGAGCCTAATGCCATTAAACTGTAAATCTCAGACTGGGACAGGAAATAGGATATTCCTTGTGAAAAGAGTGTCCAACTCTTAGTTTCATAGGATTATAGGATAATTCGGGCTGGAAGAGACCTAAGTCCAGCCATTGCTCCAAGTGAGGTCAGAGCAAGACGCACAGGGAAGTTTATCCAGTCTGATCTTGAAACCTCCAAGGATGGAGACTTCACATCCTCTGGGCAACCTGTTCTGCTTTGTGACTGTCCTCAGCTGAGAATAAAGTCTCCCTGTGTCTGGTGAGCAAAATGCCAGATGGCAAATACCTCCTTTATCCAGTGATATTTCTGCCCTGAAATCCTGGAAGAGGGTTTGTGTATAACAATAAACCGGTGGATCTTCCTGGAGCTGTTTAGGAGATGCCACATCTGTGAAAGACAATGCTTTCTGTTACTAAGCATACATCTTGCAGAGCTCTGTTGTTACCCAGCTCTCTGCAAAACCTTATGTATCTATGGAGAATATAGGTTGTATTACAGCAGCTTCAGTGCTTTGTTCTTTTAAGAATATAGCTCATTATTGGTAGGGTGAAATTTGGTTCTACCACCACTGAAATGGTACAAAACTCAACATGCACCATCAGTGCTCTGCTACTATGTGCTAAGAGTGCACTGGTCATGAAAAATGAGCTGTTCTTGGGATTGCAGTAACTGTGCTTTGAAGAAGAGGATGAGACAGTTCAAATACAGAACACAGCGTGTGGGAGGGACAGAGGAAAATAAGCTTGTTCCTTCTGTAAGAAGTTTTTCTGCCACATCTTGTCAGAAATCACCTTAACTTCCTTCCAGTGGTAATGCAGAAGTAGGACCCGTGACAGGGTGAGCCATGACTCACGTAAGTATTTTCACTGAAGATACAGGAGAACCTAAAGATAAAGCTGCTCCTGCGTTGAGTTTTAAATGTGTTTATGAGAACTGTGTGTTCTTGAGCCCAAGAAAACCAGGCAAGATCCGTGATCAGCAAAGGAGAAATGGGCAGGTTGACTCCAAAGCAATCATTCTAAGCCAGCTGTGATATAACAGTATTTAGTGTGACCATGGCAAGGCACTACCCATACAAAATAGCTTTCATGAGCCATGCACAAGGGAAAAGGTATATGGGATATATAGATCTTCAAGTGCAATCTGAATGTAAGAGTCTTACAAGCTTCTATTGAACACATTTTGTCTGTGTTTTCATAAAAGTGGTTAAAATGTTTTCCACAATCCTGCTCTGTATTTTATAACTGAAGCTTTGTGATAATAAATCCAGGCAAGAGGGAAGAACGAGGGTGTGAAGAATATATTTGTACCTACACTTAGAAAATCCAAAATAGTTCTCTTACCCTATTTTTGATGCTCAGCAGCTCCTGGATTAGATTTGACAGCTAGCTTCTGATTTACACCACTTCTCACATCAGACTCAGGTTTGCGGAGACAGTTTGACAGTTTTGCATCAAGTTGCTATGTTGAAACAAAAATAAGTTCTGTGTTGAGTCGCAAAGTGTAAGGAAATACCTAAAGGGGCCAACAAGAAACCTGGAGAGGGGCTTGGGACAAGGGCCTGTAGGGACAGGCCAAGGGGAATGGCTTTAACCTGCCAGAGGGGAGACTGAGATGAGAGCTCTTAGGCAGAAGCTCTTCCCTGTGAGGGTGCTGAGGCGCTGGCCCAGGGTGCCCAGAGAAGCTGTGGCTGCCCCATCCCTGGCAGTGTTCAAGGCCAGGTTGGACACAGGGGCTTGGAGCAAGCTGCTCCAGTGGAAGGTGTCCCTGCCCGTGGCAGGGGTTGGAGCTGGATGAGCTTTAAGGTCCCTTCCAACACAAACCAGGCTGGGATTCTGTGAATGTTAAGTACAGTAAGAAGTGCATTTCTTTAGGGCATAGAGATTGTGTTGAACATTTAAGCTATGTATTAAATGCTGTGTTGAAATATGTGTGTTGCTAATTGGCCAACACAAAAGCTATTTCCCTCTTCTGCAAGAGTGAAACGGGAGCTCGCTAGGTTTGAGGGAAGCTGTCTGCTAATAGAGCTGGCTGCAATTTGAATCACTTCAAAAAATTAATAATAAAAATCACTATTAGTTTGTCTGTACGTTTCAAGCTTATTTTTTTAGTGTAAACAGTATGGCTAAATGTAGTATTTTGTGCGTCTGTGAGCTTGCTGCATTATTGCTAGTCATTTGTCAGTGAACGGCTCTATAGCTGACTTTATAGAATCCCAGCCTGGTTTGGGTTGGAAGGGACCTTAAAGCTCATCCAGCTCCAACCCCTGCCACGGGCAGGGACACCTTCCACTGGAGCAGCTTGCTCCAAGCCCCTGTGTCCAACCTGGCCTTGAACACTGCCAGGGATGGGGCAGCCACAGCTTCTCTGGGCACCCTGTGCCAGCGCCTCAGCACCTTCACAGTAAAGAGCTTCCTCCTCATATCCAATCTAAACTTCCCCTGTTTCAGTTTGAACCCATTACCCCTTGTCCTATCACTACAGTCCCTAATGAAGAGTCCCTCTCCAGCATCCTTCAGTAGGATGTAGCCCCCTTTAGGCACTGGAAGGCTGCTCTGAGGTCTCCACGCAGCCTTCTCTCCTCCAGGCTGAACAGCCCCAACTTTCTCAGCCTGTCTCCATACGGGAGCTGCTCCAGCCCCTGAGCATCTTCATAGTCCCCTCTGGAATTTTATTGTGCAGGTCAGAATGAGGGGCTTGATCCTGTTGTCCACATCCATCTGAAAATCTTCCTGCAGCTGGGCTATTCAAGAAGAGTGTGCAAGTGCATGCCTGCTTTCCTGTGTGTGTGACTCAGTGCCAGATCCATGCTTGTAGTACTGCACATTGTTCTCCAGATGGGGATCTTGGGCAGCAAATTAGATGCAACATGAAAAACAAACCAAACCAAATCAGTGCTGGCTTCAGTTAGGGGTGGCTCATAGCCACCATGAAGCTGTTAAGCTAATGGTAATTAAATGATAGATATGGATAGATATGGATAAAGATGGAAATGGGTATGGAAAGTTAAAGTCCATCCATAAAGGGGATGGAGGTTTGCATGGAGGATTAAAAAGGATAATAAAACTGTAGCCAGTCCAGTAAACTAAGCAGAAGGTAGTGCCCAGTCACTCATTTACCTGTTTGAAATCTGTAAATCCCATGGAATGAAAGGAGTTATTTCAGGTAATAGGAAGTTTAAATAGGAAAAGTGGGATGAAAACTGTAAGTTCAGAAGGAGTAACACTGTTTTAGAGAAGTGTGGGGCTTTTGTGTTTCGTGTTGGCTTTTTAAATGGTGTTTCAGACTGTGAGATAGTGCCCTGTGAAATAGGTTGAAGTCTAATTTCTTAGATCATTTCATATGCAGCTAGATAAGAACTGAAGAACTATGCTGCAAGCATGGAATAGAGGAAAAAAACATGAGCTGGATTCCCATATGATAAGAAAAATAAAAACCCAAGAGGGAAAAAAATCACCCTTACAGCCATACTTTGATTTTTCTACCTGTATTGAAGATTATTTAAATCACAGAATGGTTGATGTTGGAAGGGACATCATCTGCTCCAAAATGTTTATTAGTTCTCTAAATCACAGCAGGTTTTGTTGTAATAAAGCGGGATCAGTTATTGTGGTTGAACACGCTCCTAAAGCCTGGACCACGTTCCTGTGGGGCTTTTACTTACCTTGAAAAAGGAGGTCAACTGTATTCATCATAATAGCTCATCTATTCTTTGGGGAAAAGAGTTTGTAATTACACTGTGCTGTCTCTAGAAAATGTTCATGATCACTCAGTTTTGAAGATCAGACTTGCTGTGATTCGTCCTAAGCTTCCTAACAGCATGGCAGATGTAGGGAGTATTGAAGAGGGTTAGAGCTGGAAAGAGTCCTAAAGGGTTTCATCTGCTCAGTGATTTTGTTTGCTCTTCAGTAGGTAGAAAGATCATCTGGTACATTTAGGGATGGCTCATACCTGGTGCTGAACACAGGAACTGGTAGAAGCGTGGAGTGCTGCGAATAGTCTCTGAAAGGCTGAAAATGTTCCCTTGCAACACAGTTCTTATGTCGTCTACAGGTAGATCACAAAAACTACATAAAGAAGCCCTCTGATGCTTGAATCTGATTGAGCTCGCCAACGCGGGAGGCAGGGGCTGCTTGGCTTCTATAAAAAAGAGGAAATCCCTTGAATTTGTTGTCATTGTTGGCCCCCAGCTTCATTTTAATGAAAATACTGAGGTAATTTAAAGAAGTATTTTCTCTTAGTAAGAAATTTCCACCAGAGACTACCCCATCCTATCTGACTTGGTTGGGGTGATGGTGGTTCTTCCTCACCAGAAACTAGGTAGAGAATCACTTGGAGCAAGCTGCTCTAGTGGAAGGTGCCCCTGCTCATGGCAGGGGTTTGGAACTGGGTGAGCTTTAAGGTCCCTTCCAACAGAAACCAGCCTGGGATTCTATCAAAGAGATAGAGTCAGTACAAATGCAAACCTATCTAGGGAGAAACTGCTGCAGAGATAACTTGTGCTATCTCTGAGTTATCACTGAGGTTATTTTCTCAGCTAAAAATACACAGATCAGTGTTTTGACTGCCTATATTTAGCCATTGTCTGCTTCTGTCAGTTTTTGAAGCTCTTGGATCTTCGATTTAGTTGGCATATTTCTTATCTCTATGTTTTCTAGAAGGCCTAAATAGAATAGCCGCGATTTATGTGTGGTGTAGTTTGGTACAGAGGAATTTTAAGAGGAAATGTGATGTTGGATTAGTCAGAGACATTTTATAAATGTCTTTTATAGCCAATTTATATTATTGCAAGATAATCTTTTTCTTAGCTTGCATCGATTTGATTTGTTGGGTTTTAGTGCTTAGAATGGGAGCATCCCTTTTCTGTATGAGCTGCAAGGTGAGCCCAGTAATTTCACTGAAGCTGATCCTGAAGTTTGGTGCTGCAGGATTTGCCTGCAGATACGAGTCGCTCAAAACAGAGGTAGCTGTAGGCACACAGAAAGGGCTTCTAATGATGCAAATGTAATTATATACCTTGATCCAGAAGGAAAGAAGACAGCTTGAAATGTATCTAGAATGGAAAGAAATGAGTCACTGTAAATTAGCAGAAGACAATGAAGCTTCTGAAATATGTTCAAACTTCATCCTCCCAAGAATATAAAATAAATGGAGAATATGGAAATACAGGTGATACAAAAGCTGACTCAAACAAGAATTTGACACAACTTTCTCTTCGCTTTGAACTTCTGACTAATGATAGCTTCATCTGAAGGGAAAGATCAAACCCAGTTTGCTTTGTTACCTGGAGAACTGCCTTCTGGCTCTCAGCTGATCCATGGCGTCAGATAGATATTTACTCAGTGTTACACATGATGCTTCTGGTGGTGGTCTGTCTTGTGCTGCTCTGCCAGTTAAGAGGTTGTTTGAAGTTTGGCACTGAGTGTGTTCCTTCTGGAAATGTTATGTGAATCAGCAGTTATCTAGTAGATCATCTAGTGACCATCACAGCAGCACCTTGAATCCTGTGTTCAGCTCTGGGCCCCTCACTGCAAGAGAGACATTGAGGGGCTGGAGCGGGGCCAGAGAAGGGCAATGGAGCTGGTGCAGGGCCTGGAGCACAGTGTGATGGGGAAGGGCTGAGGGACCTGGGGGGTTCAGTGTGGAGAAGAGAAGGCTCAGGGGGGACCTGATGGCTCCCTACAAGTGCCTGAGAGGAGGATGGAGCCAGGAGGGGCTGGGCTCTGCTGCCAAGGAACAAGGGATGGGACAAGAGGAACCGGCCTCAAGCTGCACCAGGGCAGGTTTAGATGGAGCTGAGGAACAATTCCTGCCCCAGAGGGTGCTCAGGCATTGGAACAGGCTGCCCAGGGCAGGGCTGCAGGCACCGTCCCTGCAAGGGTTCACACCCCGTGAAGACGAGGCCTCAGTGCCATGGGTTAGGGGTGGCCTTGGCAGTGCTGGAAACGGTTGGACTGGATGGGCTTTTCCAGCCTTCTGTTAGGTGTTTTCAGTAGCTGTGTCACGACCTCCTGGAAGCTTTTAAAACTTACCTATGATATTAATTCCCTCCTGGGCCCTTTGAACAGAGTGTGGGGTGTCCCTGCCCATGGCAGGGGGGTTGGAACTGGATGATCTTAAGGTCCTTTCCAACCTTAACTATTCTATGATTCTATGATTGAGGGCATCATTGAAATGAATTAGAGGACCCATAATGTAGTGTTGTCCTCTGCTGTGACCTCAGTCAGATTATGTATGTTCTCACCCAACTGCTGCACCAGGATCTTGTTAGCCATCACAGGATGCTCTGTTTCCATTAAGAAAAGCGTGAGACTTACAGGCTTGGACCTGCCACAGCCACCTCCTCTCTTTACCCCTGTTTCTATTGGCACTGGCAGTGTGCTGGTCTCCAGGTTTTTGGCTGTAAATTTATGCCTTTATTTAAGCTGTCATGGACAAAGCTGTATGGAATTAGGACTGTTGTGCATGATGCATTTGCTGTTGTTTCCCAGCACCAAAGCATGAGGCACTCGGCAAAGCTGGAGGTTACAACCACACTGTTGAATAGTGAATGCAGTGAGCTTTACCTAGTTGTGTTGGGGTTCTTTTTAGGGAAAAGTAACTATAAATAGATGCGTGTTGTAAACCTGATGGTGTTCGAGAGAGCTGATAAGGTGCAGAGGCTCTGAAACACAAACTAATTAAAATAACTTGCTTGCAAAGTGGAATGATGCTTTATCAGTCAACTGCTGAAGAGCTGAGAACCTGCAAGAGCAAGATTAAGATACATACCCTGAACAGACTCGCATTAACAGAGAAGTTCTCTGCTAGAAGTTCTGCTAGAAGTTCTGCTCAGCTGCTATAGGTGGAACTGATAAGAGACACATCTTTGCTCATGAAAATGATATAAATCCTTTCATTGAAAGGAGGAGAAAGGTTCTCCATGGCCAGACATTCGTTTTTGTACCCTTTCCATTGCCTGTGTGAGTGGAGATGTTGCCAACCAAACCAAACTGTAGGGTTTTTAGGGGAAGGTATGCAGGATGCACCAGTGACCAAGCGGGTACTTGAACTGGTTATACAAGATTATCTGTTGTGAGTGAGGACATTGCTCTGACAGAGATATTTGATTTTTTTTGTGCTTTTCATTGTAGAGTGTCATTTTCATTCCAGGTACATGAAATCACACATCCTAAGGCTTCTTTGCATTTCATATTGAACAAGGAGGTTACCTGTGACTGAATTTCAAGGGGTGCTGCTGGGCAGTATGAGTGTGGAGGCATCTGCAGAGCATCTTGACAGGGGCTGAGAGGCCTGGTCCTGGCTGTCGAGTGCTGGTGACTCATGTGAGATGAGGAGCTGAGTCACAGGCAAGCGCAAGGCAGAGGCAGGTGCAGCTCGTGCTGGTTGCACCCAGCTCACACGCCACCAGATGAACACAGAGCACAGATCTGAGCACAAACACAGGCTGAGCGAGACTGGATTGAGACTGAGGAGAAGGGCTTGGGGGTGTTGAGTGAGGAGAAGCTCCCCATGACCCAGCTTCAGTGTGCGCTTGAGCCCAGAACCCCCCCGTGTGCTGGGCTGCCCCCCCAGAGCGTGAGCAGCAGCTCAGGGAGGGGATCCTGCCCCTCTGCTGTGCTCTGGGGAGACCCCCCCTGCAGCCCTGATCCAGCTCTGGGGCAGCAGCACAAGAGGGACGTGGAGCTGTTGGAGAGAGGGCAGAGGAGGCCATGGAGATGCTGCGAGGGCTGGAGCAGCTCTGCTCTGGAGCCAGGCTGAGAGAGCTGGGCTGGGGCAGCCTGGAGAAGAGAAGGCTCCTGAAGGGGAGACCTGAGAGCAGCTCCAGTGCCTAAAGGGACTGCAGGAAACCTGGAGAGGGGCTTGGGACAAGGGCCTGTAGGGACAGGCCAAGGGGAATGGCTTGAACCTGCCAGAGGGGAGACTGAGATGAGCTCTTAGGCAGAAGCTCTTCCCTGTGAGGGTGCTGAGGCGCTGGCCCAGGGTGCCCAGAGAAGCTGTGGCTGCCCCATCCCTGGCAGTGTTCAAGGCCAGGTTGGACACAGGGGCTTGGAGCAAGCTGCTCCAGTGGAAGGGGTCCCTGCCCGTGGCAGGGGTTGGAGCTGGAGGAGCTTTAAGCTCCCTTCCAACACAAATCAGACTGAGATTCTATGTATAAGTCAGTAGCCTGGCAAGGGGCGAGGTAACCTGTCCAGGCAAATATTTTTTAAGGGATTCCTTTACACTATATCTCTGTAGTAGCCTCTCTTCTATCATCACACTGGATGTAAACAGTATGTGAAATCATATGATTCTATTGCATTGGCTTCTCTTTTCTCTGGAGTCACTCCAGAGGCCAGTGAAGAATAACTTGGTTATTGAATTAATTTGTTAGATATTAATCTATAGCTCTGAAACGAGAAGATAATCACAAGTAATACAGATTGGCCTGACGTATCTGATTACTCACTGTGGATAATATAGAAGGCATTTAAATGTTCTCTGAGAAGTACTCTAAACCCAGCACAAAGTTGCTAAGTAAATCACCATTATGAATAAAGTATCTTACTGTGTCCCCTGAGGGTTTATAGTATTTACATTTCTTTCCTTATATGTATTTTTTAGGAGATAACAACATAAATAACTGTAAGGAAAGATATAATTGTAGAACGATAAGAAATTGTGCTTCTTTGTTTAAATACTAAGAAGTGCAAGGATCTCGGATAAATTGTGTTTCTGTCTCTGTTTTGTAATTTACTATGGATAAAAAGCTACCAAATCCAGTTTGGGACTAACTGGCAGGTGAAAGGCATCAGGCTTACCCTTAGCACTGACTGCTTCATGCATGTCCTGAATGCAGGCAATTTGGCAGTGACAGAGAACACCTTGTAGAGCTCTACTCAGGCAGTACAATGACCTGGGTGACTCCCAGTTCAGTGTGAGCAGACAAGCATCCAAGCCACTCAGAACTCTCAAGGTATCCTCCTTAAAGATGGAGTTCTTTTATTTGTGACTAATCTCTAAAGCCTTCTGGATCTTCTTGACCTTGTTAGGGGTTTTAAAGACCAAAAAGCTATGAAGTCATATACAGAGGCTGCAACTGTTGGCTGTTAAACCAAAACCTAATGTACAAGCTGCTTGTTGAATGGAGAATAGCCTGTTCAAAAGCAACCAGATGCCAGTGAAATGGAAAGGGCTCAAAAGGTCACCTTTTATATAGGGTGGGTCATGTTCAACCTTTGCTAAGCTCATAGATGTGGGTCATATCTGTGCTGGTGTTCTGACTCTGGATTAAATAAGGACAGAGTTTGTTTCTTTGACAGTTGACTCAGCTCTTCTGTCACTACTTATAGCCCTCCAAAACATCGCTTCAAAGGCCTGTGCAAGAATTACTGGTGTCTGCCCTTCAGAAGATTGCAGAGGCCCCTGAATCTGTGGGCATGGGGATCCAAACTATGTAATTTTAAACTATTAAATATAGAAAAGCTTTATCTTTCAATGGTACTATAAATTGCGTGACTTGTTGTTCTTTTTGCCTCTTCAGTGTGGGAAATTTGTCATGTAAACCAGTAATTAGTGATGGATTTCTGCCTCTCATTCAGCATCTCAATTCCTGCATTGGGTTTGCTCAGCCTGTTGTTAAATAAGACATTAATAAGGGAGGGTTGTAGAAGTTTGCTACATCAGCATCTCTTCACAACTTCCAGATCCTATTTCTTTGTGTTATTGTTTAGCAGGGTTGGTACTGCATGTTTTGGAGGTTCGATCAGTGCTCTGTGTTGTGGCTTTACTACGCCGTAGGAAGATGTGGCTGATCAAACCCAAATTGTAATGGTGGATTCTTAGTATACAGGCTAAATGACTATTTGAAAGCATCAGAATTTGGTGTGATGGTTTCAAATGTCAATCACAGGTATAGGTTGAATAGAGGCTATCGCCAGATTTGCTGTTATTCTGGGGGAGCTAAAAGTAGAGTCTGGATTAGGATGGGGTAGAATTAACTGATGCTGATTCTGCCTCTAATGTAATAAGTAACACTCACTGTGGGATGCGCACAGTGTGGTGGTAGAAGGGAAATAACGAAGGCATGAAGTATGTATTTTACTGATTCTTCTCATGTCAGTCCCTTCAGCTTATCCTCTTCACCTTTCTTTTCCCTTTTTCTCCACTTCTGTTGTGTCTAGAGGACTAACTCCATCACTGGAAAGATTGAAGCTCCTCACCACAAACACATCCTTAAGTGTAACGCTGGCTGTACAGCTTATATTTTATTTCCTTGTAATCTTTCCCAGGTTTTAGCAATACTGCATCCAGCTCTTCTTTTCACATCACTGTCACCCTCCCAGCTCTTTACTAATCATTACTCTGACTTACAGCCTTTGCTGTCATTTCCTATCCATTCTCAAGTGGCTTCTATTTTCACACTGAAGCACTCTTCCTTGGCACCAGTTTTCCTGGCTTCTTACCTTTCTACAGCTTCCAGTTCATTGATATATTCTTTTGCCTTGCTCTAAGTTTCCTCCTAGACATTTCTGCTGTGTTTGATTCATTTGCATCCCCCTCTCATCTTTGCTTGTCTCCCATTGCCTGGGTTGCTCTTATTTATTCCCAGCACTGGCTCATCTCAGCAATTACATCTTCTGCCTTAGGCATCGAGCTGAAGATCACATCCATGTCAGCCCTGTGACATTTCCATCACAAATCTATTCCCTCCTCTGCTGCAGTCTTTGTGACTGAATTCTTTTCCAGTACAAATGACTGTTTCCATATTCTTGACTCTCTCTTCTGCCTTCTCCTTTCCTCTGCTTTCTCTATTCACTTGTCTTTATTGGTTTAGTCCAAGAGAAAATTGTCATTTTATAGCTTTCTTCCTCCCTTACCTTGGTTTAATTTCCCCCTTTTCTCAAAATCAGCTGTTCCTCAACTGCTCTGTTCCTCTAAACTCACTTGCTTCAATGCCCCAATTCTAACTCCAATTTCTAGTCTCCTGCATGATCACCATTTAGATGACCTGTTGGAGGGGGACAGTGATTTCACTGCCTCCTCCTTGGGATCACATTGCCTATTCACCTCTCGCTGAGCTAATGGAGCTCATCAGCTTCTAGAGTTTCTCTGCTGGAAGTCCATCATTGATCCTCTCCCAAACCATCTTCTACCCTGGACGACTGGCAGAAATGCAGATGTTAAGTAGCAGCAGTGCCATGAGATTCCATAATGTTGCTGGCCCAAAAGGTATTTTACATCAAATGTGCTCAAATTATAGTCTAAAAGAAAGATACTGGCTCCTCGGAGTCTGATTAAGCCCTTCCCTTGAGCATCCTCTGCTATTAATAAAGGCTCTAGAAATGGCCATTCTCCTGAGCGACCTTTACAGTCCTGTGCTTGCACAGATGCCTGTCTTAAACCAAGCAAACACTGATGTATGAGGGACCTCAAAGTCCTGCCAGCACTAACAAGTGCAAAGGTGCAGACTCTTTATTGCTTCAGGAACACGTATTACGTGTGTGCATTTATTAAATTGCTTGAATAACAATTAAATATATGGGGTTGCTGTTGTCTCTGGTTTATATTTTAGAATGATTGGCACATGTCTTAATTTTCATATTGTTTGAAAGCTTGAAAAAGATCCTGAATTTTGCTTTTAAAGACAGAATGCCAAAAGCCAGGATTTTGGAAAAGGAGGCTCTGCACTTGATTAAAAATATTTTTTCTCTTTGTTTCTTTTGAAAAAGAAGGAAAAGTAATACCAGAAAACTGCAATCCCTTGGAATAATTTTCTAACTAATTTGCTGTCAGAGCTATCTTTTTGGGATGCCCTGCTCGTGTGTATGGATCATAGAATCCCAGCCTGGTTTGGGTTGGAAGGGACCTCACAGCTCCTCCAGCTCCAACCCCTGCCACGGGCAGGGACCCCTTCCACTGGAGCAGCTTGCTCCAAGCCCCTGTGTCCAACCTGGCCTTGAACACTGCCAGGGATGGGGCAGCCACAGCTTCTCTGGGCACCCTGTGCCAGCGCCTCAGCACCCTCACAGGGAAGAGCTTCTCTCTTATATATGGATGGAGCAGTTGCCTCTTCCTTGCCATTTTGTTTTATCCTGGCAATTACAACATAGAAACAGGTAAATACAGTGCTACTGTAAAGAAAAAGTATGTATTCTTGTTGCTTAGCAATTGCTCTGAGCACAAGGAAGAGCAGCCTTTGATGAGGAATTGCATGCTTGGAAATGTTTACCACCTGTCTCAGTTATTCTGGTAAAAGGTATTGAAATGTATTAAATGATATTAAAACCTTGTGCCATCCTGGTCACTTTGGTAATCTAGGAAGCTCTTATGGAAACTCACCCAAGTACACTTCAGCCTGTGAAGTTTTCCTTAATTGTCCTTGTTCTTCCAAGTGCTTTTGTCTTCCTGATAGTGGTACGAGGCCCTTTTCTTTCATCATCTTTTCCCCCTCCTTAACTCTTCCTTTGTATTCCTGGCCCCTTCTCTGAAATTACTTGTTCCTCTTGGAATACTGATCCTATTGCACACAATAATCTCTGTCTATACATAAATTATTGCATTTCACTGAGTTACTGGGACATTACAGAAGGTCAGGAAAGATTGAGATGCATGTTGACCACCTTCATTAGCATGTTAGAGGAACTACAGTAAACTGGTCCTTGTACCTGGTATCCTTTCCAGGCGTTGCTGACCTGAAGTGTTGCCTCCTGTTGCTGACAGCAGCCTCAGCAAGTATAGTAAATTATTGTAAGGTTTATTCTGATACCAAGCTTCCAGCTAGCTCAAGTCTCTAGAGATGTTCTTATTCTCACCTCTTGGCTTATCCGGGAGTAAAGAGGCGTATCTTGATGGAATTCCAATACTACAAAGCAGTAGAGACTTTATAGATATTGACTGAACACTCCTCTGTGCATGCAGCGTCAGAAATCGGCAGCATAAAGGATGATGCCAATGCTTCCAATACCTAAATGGGGCCTAAAAGAAACCTGGAGAGAGGGACTTTGGACAAGGGCAGGTAGTGAGAGGATAAATGGGAATGGCTTTAACCTGCCAGAGGGGAGACTGAGATGAGCTCTTAGGCAGAAGCTCTTCCCTGTGAGGGTGCTGAGGCGCTGGCCCAGGGTGCCCAGAGAAGCTGTGGCTGCCCCATCCCTGGCAGTGTTCAAGGCCAGGTTGGCCACAGGGGCTTGGAGCAAGCTGCTCCAGTGGAAGGGGTCCCTGCCAATGGCAGGGGTTGGAGCTGGAGGAGCTTTAAGGTCCCTTCCAACCCAAACTATTCCAGGATTCTATGATGGTAGCTGTAATGGAAAGAGACTGTCAGGTAACTGATAGCTCCCAGTGCCACCAAGATCTGGAAGATACTTGACAGGAGATTTCCTGTGCTAATGGTCAGCCTTCAGAACACTCTGAGGTTGTGTGCTTTCTTTGCTCCATCAACTGCCTGTGCACATCTTGCCAGAGCACCTTTTGCAGGCCGTGGGGCTGACATTTCATTACTCATTTATGAATGTCCTAGTAAGCATTTCCTAATGGAGACTTCTTCTGAGACTTCTCTGGATTTGGGTAAGGAAAGTACATCCTCAGTGTGAGGAGCATGCCACTGGACAGCCTGTTTTATTGCAGAGTGCTTTTAGAACATGCATTTCCCTTTATTCTCCTTACCATTTAAATAGCTTTATGGAAAGGCAGGGAAATACTGTTTCTCTGATACCAGTTTAATTCTCACAACCCCCCTCCATTATCCCATTTTATTTCCTGGTGAGTTAGAAAATTCATTTTTCCTATTTGGAATTCCAGATTCTAAGCATTTGTGTGGATTTCATTTATCATTCAGCACAGCTCTCAAGCATCCCTTTGTCTTTCACTGCCTGTCAGTACAGTCGAGATGTCACAGTCTAACACGTCATAATTCCTAACGCATTACATATTCCTGTTGTGCTGCTGTGTGGACCTCTCAGTATTAACTAGCACTGCATGGCCAGGGTGCTTAGGTTAGCCTGGGGCAGATCCTTCTCTTTTTGTGTGTTTTCTGTTTGCTGGTTTGGTTTTAAGTGAGTGTGAATGGTGAATAACACAGTAGTGGGTTAGGTAGGATGTGTGGTTACTCCTCTATAGTCTCTGCTCCAGGGAAGCTCTCTATAGCAAACCTTTTGCTTGAGTCTGATGATGGTTTTGTAAAGTCTTCTGGGATGTATGAATGAAAAGAACACTGGAATGAGATAGGACTGGTGGGGATCTGTTGTGTGCTTGATGCCCATGCTTTGTAATCAAACTCTTGCACTGGGATCAGAGCACTCGCCGTGTCCTGCCTGGTTGCGCTCCTTCCTGTCTCCTCTTCTTTCAAAGGAATTATTGTATTCACATTTCAGGTCACCTACTTTTGACCAGTTAAAAAGACGCTGTCACTGCCTGTAGTATTTATGATGTTCTTACTACCAGCGTTAAATCTTGTCTTTAACTTCCTTGCTTGGATTTATTAGTTTTTTAGCCTTGCAAGTGTACAAGTTGGTTTCATGGTGTTTATGTCCAGAACAAAAAACCCTGGGGTTTGTGTTTCTAAATACATTTATTGCTTAAGTGAACCAGAATTATCTTGCAGGGAAGTGCCAGCTCCCCACCCTCTGCAATTTCCCTCTCTTTCCTCTCCGTGTGTTTGTTGCTGGGTCGGGCTGTGCAGTGTCTGGCAGTGATTTTGCCCTTTGACCGTCCATAAATCCCAGCACAGCAAAGGATGCTGCCGTGGCAGCGTTCAGCTTCATCTGTGGATGCTTTGCTCCTGCGGAGTATTATTCCTTACCTTTGCGGTTTTATTCCCCTCTATTAGACCTGTCCTTCCTGTCCCACCCTGAGCCCTGCTCATGTCTCTATCAGAGATACTGATGCTGCTGGCACCCCGGGGTGCTCCGGGGGTGCCCGGGGACAATGTGACGGTGTGAGACGGCTCATTAAGATTTCATGGGAATCCAACACGCTCATCACAGCAGATAGAGCTGAGCGGAGTCCAGTTGTCAAACTAATACCGAGCCAATAAGCGTGGCATGGGTGGAGCTACTGCAGAATGGGTGAAACTAATTGTGAATGGAGACCTTTTTGTTAAGCACAGTGGGCCTGAATGAATCGGGTTGCTTGGCTTGTGAGACAAGTTCCTCGGGTTTATTAGTGAAAAATCCAGTGTTTTTGTGGTCAGGATGCGAAGCCAAAACGCTATAGGAAAGGGATTGATCGGGAGCTGGCTGCCATGAATTTTTCATGAGCTGGTGTGCGGGGCTGAATGGCTCCGGCGCGCGTCGGTGGGGAGCTGGCAGCGAGCTGCATCCACACACAGCCTGCTGACACACAAACACTTTGGCGCATTTTCAGAGGGAGAGCTGGGCTGATAAAGGGCTTTCTGACAGCCCTGGCTTATCGGCCTTCGATTTATGCTGCTCTTGCTTCAGGCAGCCTTTCCATTCGGAGCCCAGCCTTGTGAATGAGCAGGGTGAGCTCCGCCGATGGGTCAGCGCTTCTGGTCTGCGGCGGTGCCTGCGTGATGTGGTTTTGATGCGTTCTCTGACTGGTGAGAGCTCACACAACGTCCAAGCTATGACAGCAAAAGAGTCTTCTAGGGAACTCACTACTCCCGAGTCCGAGATCTACATAAGGACTTTCAAAGAACAAATGCATCTCGAGCTCGAGCTTCCCAAGCTGCCTGGGAACAGACCAACGTCTCCAAAAATTTCCCCTCGCAGTTCTCCAAGGAACTCTCCATGCTTCTTCAGAAAGTTGCTGGTGAATAAAAGCATCCGCCAGCGTCGTCGCTTCACGGTGGCACATACCTGGTAAGGTCTGCTGGGAGGACCAGTGAGGGTTTATAGAGCAGAGTGTGTGCAGCTGGGGTTTTAACGGGGGAAAAATGAGCTGAGATTCATTCACGGTACTCCCTGCAAGCGTTAAATGAATAGAGCAGAAGGCAGCCCAAGTCTGTATAATGCAGTGCCTTGACAATTGTCATTCAGCTTCTGCTCTCCAGAATAAATGCAGCCCATTATTCACGCGTGCCGTGGTTAATCTCTGTTGAACAAAGGCAGCAGCCGGTAACTTTCGCAGACATGATGCTGTTGTAGGTAGAACACACAAATTCGTTTCAGAGCCTTCAAGATGTGGTTTTGCCTTTGCCCCCGCCAGCTCCGGCTGCAGATGACAGTACAGGTGATGCGGGCAGCGTACACTGGAGTTAAATGCTGGAAAGGGCTTTAACTTCCCTGTGAGGGGCTTTTAAACAGTTTTTCTGGCTACAAGTAGCCTTCTTTCAGCCATTTTTGCAAGGGAACCCCGGCTAAGAGTCTGCTTTTCCCCCCCTGCCTATTACTAACCCCAATAGTCCATTTGCGTGCCATTAGAGCTGGTTGTGAGCTGTCTCTGACTGTCAGTTACCCTGGTTAAACCATGCCATAAGCAGGAATCAAAATACACAGTTCAGGAATGTCTGTAAGAGTCTCATTAGCTCATTTTCTCTATTTATTCTATATGGGTCTTGTAGGGGCCACTTTGGGAATTCCCAAAGTCTCCATAAATATGCAGGACTTGACTGTGGGAATCAAACCAGAAAACTTTCAGTGACATGAATGTTTTTAAACCCTGCTACATTCTTTTCCTATTCCTGAGACTGAATCAGAGGAGGGAGGATGAGGTTATCCCATTTGCATGTGGCTGGGGCAGTTGTTTTGGGGTATCTGAAATAACTCCATTGTCATCTGCTACTTTTTAAGGTAGAAAATGCATTAAAAATGGTTTAATTCGAATGTTTCAAAGCTGTGTTTGCTTCTGAAGTGAATTACTAATTGCTTGGAGTGGATTAGTAGCTCTTACACTTGTTCTGTGCTGTTAAACACTAAGGAAAATAAGAGGAAAACCTAAACGTGGATACTAGGGAATTGTACTGAGTCAAACTGGGATAACTGACTGTTTAATTCCTTTTTGAAATGGATTTGGGGTGGAGCAGCATTCAGTTCAAATTAGGATTCTGGAATCATGGAGACTTCCTGATTTATTTATGATTTCCTTTAATCCAAGCAGTAATCACAGCCACCCAAACTGGGTACGTGCTGTAACCCCACTGAACCAGTATGTTCTTTAGCTTCCTCAAGCATTTGAATTGGTTGTAGTCAGTAGACTTTAGGTTGATCCATATTAATTCTCTGAGCATCTGTCATACCTCCCAGCACTGGAGCAGTGGGGGCTGCTCATCTGACCCCCATTAGTGTTGCTAGGAATGTGTGCTGTGGAAAGATGCTGCTGCTGGGAATTAGTAGGGCAGGATGTGGTCAGGCTCAGTACAGGGAATCTGTATTGTTTAGTGAAAGATAAGTATATATATGCACACGTATTTATAGGTGTAACTACTAATCTCTACTTGAATCAACTTGTACAGGAGGTGGGATTGCTCTAGGTCAATTCTTTAATGGAAAGATCTCGTCCTCTTTGAGTTTTTCCTTGAAGTTTTTACTATCAGGTGGTTATGAACTGCACATGAGTGTTTTAACCCTAGGTGAGAAGCAAACTCTTGTAGAAATGAAGAAAATCCCCCTTAGAAAGAAAGGTTTCAAGAACGGTTGCGTGTGAGTGCATGTTTAATGCAGTCAAAACACAGATCAAACCCAGGCATCTTTTCAGTTTGCTTTATCATGTTCTAAACCAGGAATTTAAACTATTGAAGCGTGATACAGCATTTCTGTGCAATGCCTGTAAGCTGTGGCATATGCGGTGTAGACTGTACTTTGAGGTGCGTAACTGAATATGCTCATTAGTTGTACATTTGCTGCACAGTGCATGGAAACATCATCACCTGTGCTGAGCCAAAATCCCATTTATATAAGGTGCTCTTTCGTGGTGAGCTGGGAAGGGGTATCTGGGTAGAAGGAGTATGTGGGTAGAGGAGTATGTGGGTAGAGGAGTGTCTGGGTAGAAGCAGTGTCTGGTTAGAAGTGGTATCTATGTTGCAAAGGAATTACCTCACAAGCAAATGTGCAAGAAATATCAGCTACTCAGTAATGCTAAGCAAGGCAGTCAATTCACACTGTTGGATTTCATATCAGCTCTAACATTCATAGCCTCATAAACAGCAAAGTTCCTCAGTTTGGGGTTTGTGGCGTGGTGAATTATGCTCTGTCACCACTTTGCCATCATTGCTAATGTTGTTTCTTGATGAATCTTCTAGTCCCTCTTCTGTGCCTCTTATTTTCAGGTTTCTGCCTTCCCTTGCTCTACAACTAATGGCCTTTTCTAGGCTTTTTTCTTCTTTTATAACCAAATACATGTTGACTTCTTTCTCCTTACTATGCTGATGAAGCCCTTGTCATCACCAGTCTTCTCCAATGTACACTCACCAGATCTTATCCAAAAAGGAAAAGGAAAGCAAAATTTCAGATTTTTTAAAAGTAAGGCCAGGACTCAAATGCTTCTGTTCTCTGGATCTTTCTATTCCTCGGGATCCAGGTCTCATAACAATACATGACCAATGTGCTCTTTCAGTTTTATGTCAAGCTGATCCCTTCCTCCTCCAAACCCCTTCAACAGTTTGCCATAGCTGCTGTTGTTGTGTCCAGTCTTCAAATGCCCCATTTCATATAAAACAGCAGCACAAAAACTCTTAAGCCTTTGGCCTTTTTCCTCCACCAGAATCCATAGGTCTCGTTCTTGCTTTCTTGTATCAATCACTTTTGTCCTGGAGATCCTGAAAGCCCAAGTCCTATTTCTTCCTTTCTTTTCCCTTGTATCACTTGCATTTTGGGGGGGTTGTGAGGAGAGCTGCCACAACTTGATACCTGACTTGATATTCCCTATCCCTGGCAGTGTTCAAGGCCAGGTTGGACACAGGGGCTTGGAGCAAGCTGCTCTAGTGGAAGGGGTCCCTGCCCGTGGCAGGGGTTGGAGCTGGATTATATTTAGTTTCACTTAACTTATTTAGTTAAATAGGTTTTACTATCTTGCAGTATTTATCTTCAAGCTTATAAATAACTCTTCAGTAATATTTATACAGTCTAGATGACTTGCTTAGTTTGTTAATATATAGACAGTCATTGGCTATGCCAGCCTTTGTGAAGAGATTTGTAGAGTATGATGTTTATTGTCTTAAATAAGATTTTTGTGGGTTTTTTTCCAGTTAATTCACATTTACCTTTCATTAGTTCGGTGGTTTTAAGCCTGGTTTTCTTCGTTATACCTATTATCTAGTTATGAAGCAACAACAGAACAGAAAAGGTATACTATGAAATTTTGCTCTGTTTATTCTTTGTGGTTCTCCTTCAATGCAGTTGAAATACAGACATGTGTTTGCTTTCTGAAATACAATGTAAAGTGTAAATCATATGGTAGCCTGAATCTTTTGAAAACAAGCTCTGTTTTCATTACACAATAATCTGCAGTGGTGGAATTCCGTAAGTTAAATAATATGGCACAATCCAGGCAGAGGGGAAGCGTTTGAGTTTTTTCCAAGCCTGGTGAATAACAACTGATGGGTTTAATTACTTGAAGCTGCCAAATGCACTAGAGGCAAATCAAAGCTATCAGAAGACGTCACGTTTTGGTTTGCTTTCTGGTCGCTGCGCTTCTAGAACCAAATAAGAACGACTTACCTAGTGGCAACCCACACTTGGAAGAGTGCTTCAGAAAATTCAGGGTTTGGAGACTGCCTGTATGCTTGAAATTGCTGAGGCATATGTAAGATACACGAGTTTCTTCTGTGTTTTGTTGGAGTTCTGGTGGCATGTTCAAGTCACAGGACAGAACCTGTGTGGTGGAGTGGAGCAGCTCTGCTCTGGAGCCAGGCTGAGAGAGCTGGGCTGGGTCAGCCTGGAGAAGAGAAGGCTCCTGAAGGGGAGACCTGAGAGCAGCTCCAGTGCCTAAAGGGGCTGCAGGAAAGCTGGAGAGGGGCTTGGGACAAGGGCCTGTAGGGACAGGCCAAGGGGAATGGCTTTAACCTGCCCGAGGGGAGACTGAGCTGAGCTCTTAGGCAGAAGCTCTTCCCTGTGAGGGTGCTGAGGCGCTGGCCCAGGGTGCCCAGAGAAGCTGTGGCTGCCCCATCCCTGGCAGTGTTCAAGGCCAGGTTGGACACAGGGGCTTGGAGCAAGCTGCTCCAGTGGAAGGGGTCCCTGCCCGTGGCAGGGGTTGGAGCTGGATGAGCTTGAAGGTCCCTTCCAGCACAACCCGTTCCAGAATTCTATGACCTGTGGAGTCCCTTTCAGCACCAAGCCTTGCTGTGTCTGACTGTCATGAGGTGGCCTCTGCCCTGGGCTGGCATAAACGCACCATTGTCCCCGATCTGAGATTTCCTGGCCAGCTTCAGCCAATACTTGGGCTCGAGGAACTGACTTTTGCTTTTGAGACAAAGCCAGCATCTCTCACGTAGCCTGAAGGTACATGATATGCATTTGGACCCCTTTCAACTTTGAGATATGTATCTATATCTATCTATCTATCTCTATATATCTATCTCAGAATGCATTGCTGTAGTTCCTGCATTGAATAACACACTTGTCTTTAGTTTGAGTGGGTCTGTTTGCAGTTCTTGTTGTCTGTTGATGTGATTTCAAGCTTTTTATGGTTGTTTTTTGTGTATTTCGGAGAAACGGGGTGATTCTCTTGCTTTCTGGAGTTCCTCTGTTGAGCTGGGACTGGTATTGGACACACAGTATTGCTCATTTATCTACTGAAAGTCCCAGGAGAAACAAGCTGAACTGAGTAGGGAAAAGGATGGAGAAACCAGAAGGTTCCTCTCTTTTCCTCTGCTGAATATGTTCTCCCATCTGTCCTGAGGAGACTTCCTGAGTGCTAACAGTGAGTGGCAGGAAGGATTGCAAAGGACATGACGGTGAGGAGGAAAGAGCTCTTCCGACAACCGAAATAAGCACACTCAGCACACACAGAACCAGCTGTGTAATCTTTACATCTCTTCTGTCTATATATTGCCTCTAAACCCTCTCTGCAGCCATGGGTGACAGAAAGGAGAAGCTTCTTTCATTCTCCAGTGGGAAAACATGGTGTTAAAATGCAGAGCAACTGCTCAAGGTTCAAGCAGATACAGCAGGTTATGATATTAATGATAATTTGATTTGGATGGATTCAGCCATTTCTCTAAGAGAAGGACAGAGAAAAAGAGTGGACCCCTTCTAGGAGAAAAACCCCATTATTTCTGGAATTTGTAATACCTGTAAGCAGGGTTTTAATGTTCACAGTGTGCTAATCTATGGGGAATATGGATTTGGAGAGGTTTCATGACTTACCATGGTTGTAAGACCTGCTTAGAGGATCTGTGACACCCAACCCTCATAAACAGGCTTCCTGGTTAAGTGAATGTAGTCTGTGCTGAAATGGTTTCTAAAGGAAGCTTTGCTGTTGAATTTAGCTTTGCTGAAAGCTCTGTTGATGTGTGAAACTTGCCGTCGTGGTAGCATCTACAGCTTTGTGCTGTGTGTTTCTAGGAGGTACAGTTTGCTTCTTAGGTGCTCAAGTTGGTTGCCAGGACAGATGACAAACCACGAATGTGTCTGCCACATAATTTATGCAGTGTAGATTAGCTTCAGTGCAGATCTATGCTTTCTCTGGTCCATCACTGAGGGTTTTTTGGGTCTTTTTCAGCTATTTTGTTTCTGAATAACCACAGTTACCTCTCGGTGTCTCTGCAGACATATAGCCAGGTTGGACGGGGCTTGGAGCAGCTTACTCTAGTGGGAGGTGTCCCTACCCATGGCAAGGGTTGGGACTGGATGAGCTTTAAAGTCCCTTCCAACCCAAACCGCTGTGTGATTCTGTGATTCTCCATGTTTTACTTGTATTACCTGGCATTACCTATGAGAACATCACATGGGTTTTGTGCATGTTTCTGTGTTGCATGGCACGAGTTTGGGGTAGTTTGACAAGCTGGGTTTGTAGGTTCTTTGTAACTATCATTGTATGGGCATTCTCCAGTAGACAGAACATTAGTTCAGGTTGAAACATGGACGATGTTCTTGGCAGGGATGAGTAAAAGCAATGCCACAGAAGATGCTCTACTGGTTCTGGGATGGGCAGATTTGCCAACATAGACTTGAGGAAGTAGAAAGAAGAGATTTGGGAAGGATGGGAAAATTACAGTTGCTCTCCATTTCCTATTGGATTGTATGCATGGGTATGATACATAAAATATAGCTAGCAAACCTAACTCTGCTCATGGGGTGCTCTGACTTTCGTACCACGTTCGTGACTCAATAGGCAGCATTGCTTGACATGCGTGAGTTCCTTTGTCAGCACGATATAAGCAAACCTGACAATAAATAACAGACTTTTATGTAAGGAACTGAAATGGCAACACACACACAAGCCGAACACTAAAGTAAAACAGGACAACTGGTGCCACAGCAGCTGATGGTGTTTTAGGGTAAAATATCACTGTAGCTACCCATAGAACAAATTATTAATATGAAATATGGGTCTATTTCCCAAGAAATACATACATGGATTCAATCTCTTCTGTTGGATGAACCACTGGGAAGCACTGGGAGAAGATTCTGTATTAAATTTTTAGGTTTCTCTATTCTTTTGTTCTCTCAGTGCAGCAAATGGGTATTGCTGAGGGGCAGAGCAGATATTGAATAATATATGAATAAGGCTCTAGAGAAACAGCAATATATTACCTGATTTATTTTCTTCTTATGGTAAAAAAACCCCTTAATTCTGTTGTGTTGGAGAAAATAGTTCATCTACTAGTAGCTCCTGATAAATATAGACCTTCCTTGTGATGTGGTATGCTATAGCACACTCACATTTTCCATGTCGCTAGCGTGGGACACTTAACTGGGAATCAGGCTTGACCCAGATTGCTTTGGGGTTTGGCTGTTTCCAATAAAACTGATAGACAGAAATGTGAGAAGGTCTTGGAGTGAGAAGGCTGACAAGGGTTTGTAAATTCAAGTCAGCCCTTCTTTGTGAATCTGTGATTTTATCATGATAGAGCAATTCACTGCAGCTTTCTCCACAGCAGAGTTAAATGCTATGAAAATAAAGCATCTGCATGGCAGTTAATGAGGAATTAAATGGGGACCATTTCCTCAATTTGCCCTGAATCAATCTGTACTCATCTGGAGAAAGAGTTTTTGTTGCACTTCCAACAGCTCCACGTGTCCAGCGTTAACGTGGTTCAGTTTTTACTGAGGAAACGCTATCCCTGGCAGTGTTCAAGGCCAGGTTGGACACAGGGGCTTGAAGCAAGCTGCTCCAGTGGAAGGTGTCCCTGCCCGTGGCAGGGGTTGGGGCTGGATGAGCTTTAAGGTCCCTTCCAACACAAACCGCTCTGTGACTCTATGATGGCTTTTCGTTGTGTGTCCAGCGTGTGATGCACCACGATGCAGAGCTCAGAAAGGGAGTCTGAATAAAAATGTACTGCAGGTAGATTCCTACATATGCACATACTGAATAATTTCCATTTCATTGCATGTTTGTCTTGGTACCGTAACTTCTCTGTTTCACTGATTTCTGGCAGAGCTTGCTGTCTAGACGTTGGCGTGGAAAAGCAAGTGCGTTGCACCATCTGAAAGCATACCTCCTGAAAAGAAACATAAGGAGACATTAATCTTATCAGTCAAAGAAAGCAGGAATCAATAGATTTTTCTCTTGGCTCAGGCACAGCTTTTACACTGACAATGGCTGGCAAACTGCAAGTACAAGAAAAATGCTAAAGAAATTACCTTGTATGATACTAGCGCGTAGTTTTTACCACAGTACCCCATTATTTCCTGTGTGTTCTTAAAACGTGCAGAATATAGCGTGTAATTTAACAGTTGCTTGCTCCCTTTTCAATATAGAAAGAACCATCTAAAGAGCTATCTGCAAATGAGAAACATTTTGTGCTGCTACTTCATTTCAGAAAGCTTTAATGAGCCCTGCTGACGTTGGCCACATGCAGGTAATAACTGCATAATGATGGACAACTTCATTAGCTTGGAGGGAAAGTTTTCTTTCATAACAATAACGCAGAAGTAGCTCTTCTGTTTTATTGGATTCATTATTACTAAGGTAATTGGGGAGACTGAACCTTTACTGAGCTCAGAACATTGCAGAGCTCATGCCACAGAAATGAGATCTAAGGGAACTCAGCAAGCTCCAATTCAGTCCTTCTAGGTTTATGGGTATTTCAGATCCCTGTTGCTTAAAACAGTATACTAAGTCAAATTAGGCATTAATGTTTAAGTTAATGGTTATCATAGACCTAATCATCCAGTTATGACTGAAGTTCCATCTGTTGGGTGCTCTGTACTGCAGGGTTTCTCTTTTTTAATCAGAGAAGACAGTATGGTGGCTAAGCATGATCCTATCCTGTATTACTTAGATAAGAAATCCTCTTGACTGTGTATGGGATATTTATTGTGTATTTTTTTGTGAGGGAAATGGGGAAAGAATGAAAAATAATCAAATATGACATGTGGAAACAAAGGAAGAGGTTGACAAGGAGCACAGAGCTAAGGCAAAGGAGAGAATGGGGCAGGAGGTGCTGATGGGACACTAATCCTGTGGGAAACAGCTTCTAGGTGGCTCTGCATGGATTCTAAGTGATGCAATCACTGTTTGTCACTAGCATGTCAGGATGTCCTTAGGCAGTTCCAGCTCTGGAATTCATGCTGGTGGACTGATGCCATTGGAAGAGGCAAGTCTTTGAAGACTTGAGGCAGAGTTCTTCTCAGCCTTCCAAATCTGACTGTCACCCCTGAAACTCCCTTTGGATTCAGGCTTTGGAGGTTTTGTCTCTTTCTCTCAGGTGGGGACCTGAGGTTAGTAACTTACACACTGTTGCCTCCAGGGTCTTTGCATCTTCAAGTGGTTGGGTGTATTTAATGAATACACTGCCAGCCTCAAGGTGGCTTGTAATGCAGCCATCTACTTCTCCATTAGACTTCAGGGCCAGCTCTCAAGTCTTTATTAAACCATCCTTACGATATTTGAATGTGTGTTTTCCAGAGACTTGTAAACGCATATGCAGACTATTGCTGTTCAAATGTTGCAGATAGCAATGTGGGGAGTCATTTACCTGCCTAAGAAAGAAAAATTCAAGTGAATCCAGATCCTGGTGCTATTCATGGGGAAATAAGTGATGTTCACAGCATGAGACACTTGTTCCTAGCCCTATTTTATCTTCAAAACTGAGAACTTTATCCTGAAATATCAAGTTCCCATGAAGTTTCATAACAATAGCATTTGCTTTGAAGAGGCTGAGGTAGTGCTCTCTGGCAGAAGCATGTGCTTAAGTCATACAGGCCCAAGCTGTTGAGAAGCTGTGCTGGAGAGCCTTATACAAGCATCTGCTTCTGGTGGCTCAGTGTTGGAGCTCTTCCCAGGCACTTGGTCCAGCATTTGGAGTTCCTGTCCTGCCCAATATTTGGGATACTGGTATTTTCCTTATGAATATGCTAAAAGAAAGAGTAAGTAATATAATCTTCCTTCTTAGATGTCTCTCTGTTGGCATCTTGCGGCTTCAGATAACCTCAGATTTGTAGATTCTGCTCATTTGGGCATATATGCATCTGGGCAGGAACAATCCCAGGTTCCAATATAGGTTGGGGAACGACCTGTTAGAGAGCAGTGTAGGGGAGAGGGACCTGGGGGTCCTAGTGGATGGCAGGATGACCATGAGCCAACACTGTGCCCTTGTGGCCAAGAAGGCCAATGGCATCCTGGGGTGTATTAGAAGGGGGGTGGTCAGTAGGTCGAGAGAGGTCCTCCTTCCCCTCTACTCTGCCCTGGTGAGACCGCATCTGGAATATTGTGTCCAGTTCTGGGCCCCTCAGTTCGAGAAGGACAGGGACCTGCTGGGGAGAGTCCAGCGCAGGGCAACTAAGATGATGAAGGGAGTGGAGCATCTCCCTTATGAGGAAAGGCTGAGGGAGCTGGGTCTCTATAGTTTGGAGAAGAGGAGACTGAGGGGGGACCTTATTAGTGTATATAAATATATAAAGGGGGAGTGTCACGAGGATGGAGCCAGGCTCTTCTCAGTGGCAAACAATGATAGGACAAGGGGTAATGGGTACAAACTGGAACACAAGAGGTTCCACTTAAACTTGAGAAGAAACTTCTTCTCAGTGAGGGTGACAGAACACTGGAACAGGCTGCCCAGGGAGGTTGTGGAGTCTCCTTCTCTGGAGACATTCAAAACCCGCCTGGACACATTCCTGTGTAACCTTATTTAGGTGTTCCTGCTCTGGCAGGGGGATTGGACTAGATGATCTTTTGAGGTCCCTTCCAATCTCTAACATACTGTGATACTGTGATATGTTTCTAGGCGATTCCCTTACCTCACAACCTGAAATATGTTCCTATTTCCACCAAAGACTGTTCCTACTGCAGTTTTCACAGGAACAGAAATAGCAGCATAATGACCATCAACATGAGTACACTGAGTTAGAGCAGTGTTTCCTCTGTCAGAATATCAAGCTGTTGTTACACACCACAGATGGAGACACCTCTCTGCTGATGGATAAATGGTGTGGCACTAAGTGTGAGATTGGTGTGGTTTCTATTAATGGCTCAGGGCCCGGGAGTCCCACTCTAGGAGTTCATCCACAAGCGTGTCATCAGCTGAGGGTATAACTCCTATATGTTAACACGTGGGTGCTCATTTAAGAGGTTCTCAGCCCATTTGCTTTATCTTCAAGTAAGTTAGATGGGTAGGAAGTCAAAATATTTGTATAAAAACCACATGAGGAGAGTAATCATAGGGAGTATTCAGTTATTACAATCACAAGCACTTTCACAGTCTATACAAGGACTTGATTTCCTGAGGGCTGTCACCACTGCAAAGCTCCTGGTATCCTTACTGTGCATCCTTCATGGTATGCAGCACCTAAGGGAGCTGTGTCTTCACTGGGTCCCAGCCGTAAGACTGGGCTGGGGCTACGTGGATACTCGGCCTCTCCAGCCATGCTGCCTTCATCAGTTGTTACTACTGTGGTAGTTTATTCTGTACTTGGCTCTGTCCTTAATCCACTTGCCTGAGTTCTGTCTTTTGGAGGGAGAGATGTGGAATCACAGAGTATTGTGGCTGGGAAACGTGCTTTCCAGGTTGAAACGAGAGCTTTGAGTTATCCCACTCCGGAGATGAGCTAGGTTTGCTTGTGGTTAGCACAGTAAGTGAATAGCATTCTGAACCACTAAAGAAACACTTAAATGAAGTATTTCTTTAGCGGTTTACTTAATCAGGAAAGTTTTCAAAGCAAGTAGTGATTATACACATCTCTTAGCTATGATCACTATAAATTAATGATGACAAGCCACAACCACCTTAACTTTTGAGATCTGAGCATCAGTCCATTTTCCAAAGCTCTCTCCTCCCTCCTCTAGGGAATGTGTCCTTTCAAATCTAGTCAAGGTCTGTATTGTCAGGCTGGATCCCCTTAAACTATTTGCTTGAACGCTGGAGGTCAGAGGTGGAACATGAAAACAAATGGCTCTTGTGTTGTTGGTAGATGGGGCTGCCTCCAGCCCTTGTTGGGTTTGCAGTTTACTTTTCCAACAGTTTGCTGTTAGATTTAAACCAGTGCACCCATTCAGTAAACATGCTCATCAAGAGGTCACAGTGTGTTCATAAATTAGTACCAGGCAGCCCTGTTTATTTGACACTGAGCTCCTTCAATCCCAGGTGAAATTGATGGGAGCAGCAAATATTCCATGTTTCTGAATCACAGCCTCTAAGACATCATTTATTTTTGCTCTCAAAGGCAGCTGCTAACAAATGATAAATGATGTCCTTACCCCAAAACCCCACCCCTCCAAGGAACTCCATTGTCATTTAACTTGTATTTGCAAGACAAATATCCTTGAATGTCAAGCAGAATGTAAGAGGATCAATCCTACTGTCTCAAGAGATCTCTTCAGCATCCTATTGGCAATGGAACATAGGTGATTACACTGGCATCATGACAAAGAAGGAACAAAAGAGAAAAGATGGTACAGGATGGAGGAGGTAACACTGGAAGGTGCACATTGAAAGGGAAGTTGGTGTAATGGAAAGCCCACACTGTGTACGAAAAAGGTTTTGAAATAGTCTTCTCTGGAGAACAATATCTTGGCAATCTTTATAAGTCTGGGATCTGTAGTCATAGTGCTGCCACTTCTAACTTAGAGAAGTGTTGAGCTATCATCTCCATAGACATAAGGACACGTTCTCCCACTCTTCGCCTCCAACAAACACACCTGCCTGAGTCACCAAGGCCTAAGGCTTTGCCCTGCCTTCGAGAAGGGGTTGATGAAAACCTGCACTACTGTACCTGAAACCTCCTGCATACGGAAACCCAAAAATCTTTAAATGTCAAGCTTTGCTATTTGTACAGCATGGCCCAAAACGCAGCTCTTGCATTGCTCTATGCATCCACAATTGCAGAACACTGCGTGCCTGCTGCAGAGGATTATTAGTGTTCATGTTGTGCTTGTCAGTTGTTATTTTACAAGGGAAACGAATTTCTGTAGCAAGTTGTAAATACTTTCAGCTGGTCAGCCTGTTGTGCACGGAATGTGAATCTTCTTCAGCCATGCTTGGAAAGCATTGAAGGGGTATTTTTTGAGAACAGTCTTCATATTTTGGGTTGGAAATTCATTAACTCAAACTCTGTACACTAGGACTCCACAGAAGGGTAAGTCAGGACTCTGGAGGACAGTAATAGGACAAGGGGTAATGGGTTTTAACTTAAACAGGGGAATTTCAGGTTAGATACAAGGCAGAAGTTCTTCCCTGTGGGGGTGGTGAGGCCCTGGCACAGATTGCCCAGAGAAGTGGTAAATGCTCCATCCCTGGCAGCGTTCAAGGCCAGGTTAGACAGAGCCTTGGGTGACATGGTCTAGTGTGAGGCGTCCCTGCCTCTTGCAGGGGGTTGGAAGTGGAGGTTTTTTTCCAACCCAAACCAGTCTGTGATTCTGTATTTGTATTGTTTAGGATTCACATCGTAACTGCTAACAGTGTTTGACAGCCTATTCCCTTTGTAGTGTACTTGCTCCAAATAGCCCCAAGGTGGACTTGAGAGATGGGTTTGGTTTTAATCATTACTTAAAATAACTTCGAATGGATTGAAAGGACTTAAATTAATGAAGCTTGAAAAATACTATGAAATTAAGATCATGGATTTGTTCTATAGTAATAGATGTGGGAGAAATCACAATTTCTGTCTGTGGCAGTTGTGTTTTTGTCAGAGTATTCCTGTCAATCCTGATCTAGGTCACCATCACCTCCATCACTCTTATCATTCAGACCTGGCTTTTTCTCAGTCTTTCTGTTGCTTGACTTACTCTCCCTTGTAATGTAGATCTCAGAGGAGCAATAAAAGTGAGAAACCATAATCTTGCTTCTATGCTGAAGGGAGATAGAGCAAGAAAACATGGTGGGAGGTAAGTCAAGCACAGTACTGGGTGTTGAGTTATTGATTGTGCAAATGATGAGTATGGAAGAGCTCTAAAGTACGTAGGCCTGATGTTGTAAAAACTCATTTGAAGTTGTGTGCATGACAGCATAAGGCAGATGCTCACAGATCTTCAAATGATGCATTTTATGGGTCAGAATTTGCAAAACCATAGCATTAAGTTTTCAAGCTGTCTGAGATACGTGACTAGACGTTCAAAGATGCTGTCAACAGCAGAGCAACTCGTCCCCAGAGCTGGTGGCATTTGGAACAGTCAACCTGGAGGCTTAAAGCACAGGCATTTAGTTGGTTGTTTTTCTTATTTAGTGACTCTCATCCAAACTCTTATTTCTTTGTTAGAAATCTAATTTCTAAGTTGTTAAAATTGCTCTCCCAAGACAGGTCTTGGTTAGCTTCTGATTTCTGTTGTTAATCTGAAGGGAAAAGCAATACCTTCCTATTATTTCAAGACTTGAGGGGAAAATATTTCCTATGTAATAAACACCCCAGGTTTGCTCATTCAGATGTGCTGGGGTGGAAGCTGATTTCTTGGTGAAAGGGCAATTGCTCGTTGGAAATGAGTGGCAGCACTCATTGTCAACTCCACATTTTGTTCTTTGTAAATGGAATGGTCCTGGGTAGTAGTGATGCAAACTCGAAATGGCATTGCCCGAGGCAAATAATACCCTGTCTAATGTATTTGATTTTGCAAAGATAACAAGCTGAGTTACATTTTTGCTTTCACTTATATTAATGGTTCAAGGAAAGGGAAGATAAGAAACTGAAACAGATTATTAAATCTGCCTTTTATCCTGGTATCACTTAAGGAAAAAGTAAGTGATGCCTAAAGGAATCTTTTAAAGAAAAATGTAGTATTTAGTGCTAGAGAAAAATAGAATCTATAATTTATTTTCATTAGGTTTACAGTAACTGGGGCTTTTGGTAGAGCATTTGGTTAAATAGCTACTGAATAATTCAGTGTCACTAATTCATGAACCCAGACTGAAAGCCAGCTTCTAGGGCCTTAGACAAAGGGAATAAATACATAGCACTTAGCAAAACAAGGACCAAAGTGAGAAGTTAATGTGGTGGGAGGGGATGCTGTGATAAGCCTATGAACCTTGGAAGGGCATCAGCTCTTGGCTGAAAGAGAGAATGATTTAATTCTGATAGATTGCTTTAATAGGCAGTATTAAAGTCTCTCACCAGAAGCAACAAGCTGATTATATTAGTAATTTATATAATAAAAAATAATTTATATAATAAAAGAAACTGTAGGAGCAGAAGCATTTTGATATCAACACCCAAGTGGACTTAGGGACCTCCATGTCTCCACTGTGTAGTTCTGTGCAGTGGTTTTGTTGGATGAGGTAGCTGATGCATTTTTGATGCTGTACTTGTGCCAGGCGTGATGCAGACTGGAAAACAAAAGGGAAGATGTTTCCCTGATGAGCCTGAAGTCTTAATTAACAAGATTTAGCAGAAACAATTACCACAGATAAAGGTTAAAAAGAGATAAGAGGGAGACACGTAAATCTTGGACAGGGACAGGGATTAAAGCAGAGATGTTAACGTTCAGGAGCCTCCACTGAGAGCAGCAGACATTAATACAAACGCTTTTCAGAGCTGCAGATAGCCTGGATCTCTTGATCTGCATTTTTGGATGTAAATTTGGGATTTCAAAGCCAACGAAAGAATTTCAGAGCCTCACAGAGCAGCGCATGGGGACGTGTGTCACCTTTTCAAGTAGCTGCATTTTGAAGGCATTTTGGGGTTTAAAGTAATAGAGAAACCTCCAAAACCAGCGGTATGGTGCAATTGGAAATAGCTTTTTACTTTTCGTTTCAGTGTGACCCTAGTGTAGGCAATTATCTGATATTCCCCATTTGACATAAAGCCCTGGGTTGGGAATCCTGCAGCTTGTAACAATTGCGTAGGTATTTCTCCTCTGAGGGAGAACTGTTCACAGCAATTACAGGTAATTTCATCTGAGTGAAAGGAAATGGCAACGATCACTTAAAGTTTCAGAGCTGTTCAGTACCCTTCAGTCAGCCTTTTCTGGTGGCAGACAGCTCCTTCAAGTAACTTTATGGCTGATACGTGCCGGTACAGTTGTGGTTTGGGGGTACCATTTATTTATAAGAGGCAATGGAGATGTGTTTGGTTTGGGGTTTTTTTATGGTCATCTGGTCTTTCATAGGGCTTGCTGAGTCTCTTAGGATGTAGGAACAGGGAAACTTTAATGGCGAGAATCTTGTGATGTTGAAACATTGATCTCTGAAGCTTCTTGTAGCTGAAGGGAGTTTGGCTTCGTGCACTGAAGTTAAATTGATGTGGGGACTGCGACTGGTTTTGTCACCAGTAGTTCTTGCCTTTAGCAAGGTATTAAAGAGGGCAAATGAATTAAAACCAGAACTGCTACAAACTATGTATTTTTATTTTACTTTCTTAATGGTAAATTCATTGTTGACAGGGATTATTTAGGTAGAATGGTTTTGTGCTGCAGCTTGAATGAAGCCATTGTGGTATTATTTAACATGCAGAGAAGATCCTTCCATATGCTGAAAAGGTCACTCCTGTTAATCATTCCAGGAAGGCAATAAAATATTCTGGTAATGACTCAACTGAAAGGAATAACCAGGATTAAAATCTTCTCAGTGCTTCATAACTGTAGGTGTGATGTAAGGGGCATACCGGAGAGAAGCCTTTGCAGCTGTGTTCAGATGGAAGACTACTGGGTACAAGTGGTTGCAGCTATTTATGAGCTTTGATTAATTCATGTTGTCAAGCCTGTGGCAAAGATCTTGAACTGACCACGTTGTATAGCTGCAGAATGTCATTTTGGGGACAGTTATTTGGGTTTAGGGGTTTTGGCTTACTGCCACCATTTAAAAAGTAGAGATTCATCATGGGTTAGATTTTGGACTCCTCCAGTTTCAGGTGGCTGCTGTAGTAGGTACTTGTGGTTGGGTTTGATTCTGATGAGCTGTGGACTTCTCTGACTAAAGTGAGAAACTTCATAGAATCCCAGCCTGGTTTGTGTTGGAAGGGACCTTAAAGCTCCTCCAGCTCCAACCCCTGCCACGGGCAGGGACCCCTTCCACTAGAGCAGCTTGCTCCAAGCCCCTGTGTCCAGCCTGGCCTTGAACACTGCCAGGGATGGGGCAGCCACAGCTTCTCTGGGCACCCTGTGCCAGCGCCTCAGCACCCTCACAGGGAAGAGCTTCTGCCTAAGAGCTCATCTCAGTCTCCCCTCTGGCAGGTTCAAGCCATTCCCCTTGGCCTGTCCCTACAGGCCCTTGTCCCAAGCCCCTCTCCAGCTTTCCTGCAGCCCCTTTAGGCACTGGAGCTGCTCTCAGGTCTCCCTTATTTGTCCTTAGTGCCAGAGCTTCAGCTACTCAATGGACTATTCATATTTAATAAATATTGTGCTCTAAAAGCTTCTTCTAACAGCCTGCACTTTTGTTCTGTATTTTTTCTGCATTTCATCCCATAAATCCTCACAACGCTTTTAATTTTACCACTCTAATATGTTTCTTCCTTCTTGTATTAACACCTGGGAACAAATGTTGACAGTCGGCAGAACTGTATCAGCTATAACATGCCTAAAAGATGTCTGTTTTCTTATTTCAGTCTTTCTTTATCCTAATCCCATGGGCCTTTTTTGCCTGTTTTCCATTCCATTCAAACCTAGCTAGTTTCTCCCATAGCACACGCTTTCATTTCAGGTGTCAGCATGGGGTTTGTTTTTCTATGCCTGGAGTATCCCAATCATACCCATTTCTAGTGATAAACAAGGGAATTTCTGATGGTTTAGACATACGGTCTGAAGCATCCAGTTTCAGCTGAGTGTCCTGCTGTTCCTGCATGCCTCAGCCGAATGCATCTGCCTGTAGACAATTAGTTTAGCTGAGGTTTTCATCAGCTGCAGCACCTATTTTTTGTCCCTGCTTTTCCCAGCCCGTACCTTGCAGTGGGTGAATGAATCGGCATTCGAGCCGAGGTGGAAGAGATTGACTTCACATTCCGAAGCTTGCAGTTAATTTTTAGAAACATGGGGGACATCTTCACATCTTTCAGTATTTTTAAGATCCTGGCTAGCTGATTTAGCTTCTAAACCATACTTTGTTTTCATCCCACTGCAGTAATCCTTTCCTGAACTGGTTGGGTTGAGCTGTTTTGATTGGTTTGACATGTGTGGGCCTCCTGCTGCTATGCTTGGATTTAAGTTATATGCAGAAGATTAATCTCCGGGTCATCAAGTTTAGGTCTTCTGAGGACAGACCAAGAGGAATGTTCTGTGCTGAAGGTTTCTGAGTTGCTGTTTGTACAGGAAGTGCCTTACAGCACCCAAATGGTGGTTCTCCTCCCTCTTTGCTCATGTCTTGATCTACAGTAGGCAAAGTCATTGTGTGTGGATGCCCACCCGCTTGGGGCAAAGCTGTTTTGTCCCCGGTGTCCCAGTGAGAAGCAGTGGCATTGCAATGGAGAGAGGCAGGAATGGAAGCAGCTTTCTGCTCCTGTGGAGCCTCCTTGCATAGCTTGCAGCGTGGTCAGTGAACATCGCGGTTGGGTTTGAGGAGCAGAGTTCTCACTTTGGTTTATGCTTTGGTACTTGGGGGGCTTGGATGATTTCAGGGCTTTGGAGACTGGAAGCAAGACATTTAGTCACTCTGGATGCTTGGTGAGGAGCAGGTGCAAGCAGCAGATGAGCTCTGTGTCTAGGGGCACATAGGTGAAAGGAGACAGGCTGATGGCAGAAGGGAAAAGCCGGAACCTATGTGTGTTATGTGTCCCATTCACTACTTTAGTTTGGAAGCAGCACTGCTGTATCCTAAGGGAGCCCCTCCTGCGCCGTGTGTCAGAATCCTGTTTTCCTGCAGAGCCCCTCACTGTGCTGTCTGTATGTCTGAGGAAGCAGCCTGTCATCTGCCACACAAAGGGTGTTTCTGGCAGCTGCAGCACCAGCTCTCAGTCTGCTGGAAGGGTTGCAAGTGCCAGGCATGGAGTCATCTCAAGGTACAGACAAAGCAGGTGGAAGATGGAGGTGAGAAACACTCTTCTACCACCACTTCCAGCTCACTGCTCTCACCTCCACATCAGCCCCAGCAGCATTACTGCTTCCCATCAGACCACTCATGCTGCTGTGATGAAGCACAGGTTTTCTTTCACTGCCAAGGAGCTGTGAGCTCTGCAAAGCACCATGAGAGACGCCAGGTACTCTCCTGCAACATCATTTTTTAGCTTACAGTAATTAAACTACAAATTCTCCTGCAGCCAACGTGAAGTCCCATAACATGAAGTCCCAGAATGTGGAAGGCAGTGGAGCTCTGGGACATGTGCATCTGCAGGAGCATGTGTTTTGACAACTCCCATATGTTCCCACCTACGTAAGGAAATGTGATTTCTGCCTGATCAGCCTTAAGCTTTCCTTGGTGAGAATGAGAGTGTTTCACAAGGTACTTCACTGTTGACCAAGCTTCCACCAATTCATGCGCCATCAATCCAGATCTATCATGTCATTTCTAAGGCCTGTTGATGTATTTACAGTACTGACATCTCTGCTGTTCCCCATCCACCAGCACTACATATGTTTTCCAGGAATGTTTAAGCCACAGTGCTGGACAGGAGCAGGAAACCATCATCCAGGGAGTTCGTGAGCAATAGCGTTGTCTCCTCATCCATCTCCTTCTCCCGTACTGAAGGTTTCATTTGTCACCAAGAGATTATCCCAAAGAACAAATCAGATCCATGAGAAGAGATTAAATTCTTTTTTCAGCTGAATTCATCCCAGGTTTTGTTTGTGGCTTTGTTTTATAGCCTTTTCTTATTGGCAAACCAATATTGCAGGGCACCGTGCTGTGACTGGAGCTGTAGTAGACCACATCCAGCAGTTACACCAATTGCCGCTGAGGTTCCTCTACTATTTTTAATTGGTCTTTTGGCCCTTAAAAAGCCATCTATCATCCTGTGGCTCATGCTGTTCAGTTGTGCACTGTGCCTACTTCATTCCTCTGTTCTCAAAATGTCTGTGTATGAAACAACAGTGGTTGAAACCACAGTCCCTGGCAGAGCACCGCTGGATCTGGGGAGCTGCATTGTATGAGGTTTGGAGAACAATTTGTTTTTCAGTGTAAGTAGCCCTTCAGTTAATGCATTGATGGCTAAGAGCTGATAATATCAATGGAGTGTCCAGATGGAGTAAAAGTGAAAACTCCTTCTGTTTCCTTGTGGAAATACAAGTTGGCAATTTGGCTGGTTCAGAGCGTGAGTTGCTGAATAACTGTGGGAGGATGATGATCTCTGGTGAAAAGGAGGCTGAAAAGCAGAAGCTTGGACCATAAACCACAATTCTTTGTTCTGCTTCCAACACAAATTAGCCAAAGTGCTGCCTTATTTTGCCAGGGTTGGTTTTGGTGCCTCTTGATGTGCGTTTAACCCAGCACAGTGTGAGAGGTTAATGTGCAGTTTCCATTACGTATTTCATACCTATGGGGTTTTTTTGGAAGTTCATAGTCATCCCATCAGTTCTTTTCTGAATTTGGGTAGTCTTTCACTAATGGAATTAATCCATATTGCAGATGATTTTCATCTGTCTGACTTGGTTTAATGAACATTGTGGTCAGGATTTATGGATGTCCAGTGTACCCATTTTGTTGACCTCCAGTCAAAACCATGGAGTAATGTTTGATGGGAGCTCACTTTGACATAACCACAATTAGCAACTTCCACCAAGCTCCAGTGTAAATTAGTTCTTAGTACATGATGGGAAAAGAGACGAGGACAATGTGAGTGGAGTGTACTGGGGACTTCTGCCTGCTCTTTGCTGCTGACTGATCCAAGCATAGAGCCTTTCCTCCTCTTGATGGAGTGACCATCCCACTGTTTTTCACTCTTCCCTGTGAGGGTGCTGAGGCGCTGGCCCAGGGTGCCCAGAGAAGCTGTGGCTGCCCCATCCCTGGCAGTGTTCAAGGCCAGGTTGGACACAGGGGCTTGGAGCAAGCTGCTCCAGTGGAAGGTGTCCCTGCCCATGGCAGGGGGTTAGAAGTGGATGAGCTTTAAGGTCCCTTCCAACCCAAACCAGTCTGGGATTCTATGATGATTCATGGCTGCCTTGGGACTGCAGTGTTTGCAGGTACCACTCTGAGGAGGAAGGACTTGTCTTGACGCAGCACTCTGCAGTACAGCAACTGTCTCTACTGGGTGAAGCCAGTTGTGTGGAACACCCAATGTCACCTCCTCTGGCCAAGGAAGAAGGGGAAACTGATGACTTGGGTAACACAGTTTAGTGCGAGGTGTCCCTGCCCATGGCAGGGGGGTTGGAACTGGATGATCTTAAGGTCCTTTCCAACCCGAACTATTCCATGATTCTATGAATCCTGATAACCCTTCATTGCCCGCCGCAAAGCGTGTGGGACATTCTGGAAGCAGAGAGTCACAAGACATTTATTTCTTTATTATTAAAGCCTATTCATGGGTGATTTGTTCCCTCTGAGAAGCATGACTGTTCAGATGATTCACAGTTGCTTTCTTGTAGGAATTTCAGCGCCACAGAGCAAGCAATCACAATAGCATGTACTCATTGTGCAGCTTGTTGCAATATTCATAACACCAGTTGTAATTCATTAATCCATGTGCATTTTCTCAACTCTAATTGTTAAATTAATATTGGGATGTTTTTATCCAATTTCGTGGCACTGATCTGCATGTCAGCTTTATGTGTAGGCATCTCACTTGATGTATACTTGGACTGAAAAGCTGAGCTGCTTTAATATTGAAATACTGAGATTAGGCCAGCAGAGTGGATAGATAATTTTGCCTACAGCACTCAGAGAATCATAGAACCATAGAATAGTTAGGGTTGGAAAGGACCTTAAGGTCATTCAGTTCCAATCCCCTGCCATGGGCAGGGACACCTCACACTAAACCATGCCACCCAAGGCCTCATCCAACCTGGCCTTGAACACCGCCAAGGATGGAGCATTCACAACCTCCCTGGGCAACCCATTCCAGTGCCTCACCACCCTCACAGTAAAGAATTTCTTCCTTAGATCCAATCTAAACTTCCCCTGTTTCAGTTTGAACCCATTACCCCTTGTCCTGTCACTACAGTCCCTGATGAAGAGTCCCTCCCCAGCATCCTTGTAGGCCCCCTTCAGATACTGGAAGGCTGCTCTGAGGTCTCCACGCAGCCTTCTCTTCTCCAGCCTGAACAGCCCCAACTTTCTCAGCCTGTCTCCATACAGGAGGTGCTCCAGCCCCTGATCATCCTCATGGCCTCCTCTGGACTTGTTCCAACAGTTCCATCTCCTTTTTGTGTTGAGGACACCAGAACTGCACACAATGCTCCAAGTGAGGTCTCACGAGAGCAGAGCAGAGGGGCAGGATCACCTCCTTCGACCTGCTGGTCACACTCCTCTTGATGCAGCCCAGGATACGGTTGCTTTCTGGGCTGCGAGCGCACACTGCAGCCGGCTCATGTTCATTTTCTCATGGACCAACACCCCCAAGTCCTTCTCTGCAGGGCTGCTCTGAATCTCTTCTCTGCCCAACCGGTACCCTTGCCTAGGATTGCTCCAACAATATTGTTTTGTGCATTGTAATCTGTTAAAAGTATTCCTGTTCTTGCAATACAGATCTCTATTTGGCTGGCGGGGCAGTATTTGGGCTTGTAACCTCCACGTCCAGGAAGGAAAATATAACATCAGAGAAGACTGGGGAAGCATCCTCGGAGCAAATCACTTACATTTTCATGTGTTACTTTTATGAGGTGATGCAGAATTTTACTGTGGAAAAATGTGGTAGGCAGGAAGAAGAAAGGAAAGATCTTCATTAGAAAGGTGTTGCCTTTTGTGGTTGTTTTTAATCTACGTATAGAAGAGCTACAAAGCAGAGTTGCATTTCTAGTGATCTGGAGGTGGCTGAATGCATGTTATCAGACTGGAAGTCAAGTTACAACTGATGCTTTCTTCAGGCTTTGAGCACAACTCTCAGTATTACTGTTCTGAGAAGATGAGGCAGCTATGAGATGCTCTGCCCCTCCGAGAGCAGTGATATTAGAGCTGGAGGACTGTATCCTCTTCAAGGACCTCACTTCAAGAAGAATCTGAGAGACTCTGAATGAAAATGATAGAAATAGCAAACGTCTATCAGGGATTAAAACCTTGGTATTATTTACTCCTGTGGTAACTGGTTTCTTTTAGTTATATATAAAGTTTCAGGAGAAGGAGGCTTCATTCCGTATCTGCTGCAGACGGGAAGAAATAATCAGCACATCCTGCAGCAGGGGAGGGTTTTGGGCTATAGGCATTCAGAAGTGCATTGATGGAAGGATGGTGAAGAAGTGAACTCCATCTTCAACTTGTGTCATTTGTTGAGTGAGGCTGGAGAGGTTTGGATATGGCTGAGCCTGTTTTGGACTGTGGGAAGACAGCAGCTGACCTCTTGAAATCCCTCACAGGGATGTCTTTCTGCTCACAGGAGGGGCATGGTAGAGATTCATGGCGCTGATGGAGATCTGTGGCAATGTAATACGGAGAGTAAAATAATAGGAGTGAACATAAAAGAACATTTATCTTAAATATTACTCATCTATTTAAAGTCCCATTTTTATGCAGATGTAGGTGAGTAGAAATCTCATTCTACTACGTAAAAGCAAGAGAAATGAGACATTCGGTAATACTACTGCAGTGTAATGATGTTCTCCACTGCAAGTCCTCAGTTCAGCTGCTCTCAGGTCTCCCCTTAAGGAGCCTTCTCTTCTCCAGGCTGAGCAAGCCCAGCTCTCTGATCCTACCACATGTATCTGTTGTTTTGAGACGTAGGTCAGAGTGGAAGATAACTGCTGGAAAGATTGATGACTGCAGTTGCATGAGGCAGCAGAGGTCACGTATCCCATTTCAGGCACCCTGACAGTTACTCTTTGGTGGTGTTGAAGGTGTCGGAGATGTTACCAGGATAACCTTCTCATCCTCATTGTGACTGTTCCCACCAATCTCAAATCCTCCAGCTCTCTTCAGTGAGCTCATTTTAGTCATTGGGTTTTTAACCCTCTTTTTACACAGAGGTTCAGCTCTGGTCATTCCTGCCTCCCTCCTCCAAATGTTTGTCGTTTGTACTGGTGGAAAAGCCAGATTCCATTAGCAGCCCTTCCATGGTGTGCAGCCCCTCTCCCTGGTGAGACCAAAGTCCTCTCTCCAGAGGAAGGAGGTGATCAGTGAATTTTTAAATCCTTAATGAAAGAGGAGGAAGAAAAAGGTGTATTTGAACAAGATAGTGCAGCATCTGTTGTGGACTGACTGTACTGAAACCGTTACCAGCTTTTTAGGTTTTCCATGGGAAATAAAACTATATTGCAACAGGCAGAGGTACAGAGGCTGACTTCTTAATCTCTCCTCTGGCAGGTTCAAGCCATTCCCCTTGGCCTGTCCCTACAGGCCCTTGTCCCAAGCCCCTCTCCAGGTTTCCTGCAGCCCCTTTAGGCACTGGAGCTGCTCTCAGGTCTCCCCTTCAGGAGCCTTCTCTTCTCCAGGCTGCCCCAGCCCAGCTCTCTCAGCCTGGCTCCAGAGCAGAGCTGCTCCAGCCCTCGCAGCATCTCCATGGCCTCCTCTGCCCTCGCTCCAACAGCTCCACGTCCCTCTTGTGCTGCTGCCCCAGAGCTGGATCAGGGCTGCAGGGGGGGTCTCCCCAGAGCACAGCAGAGGGGCAGGATCCCCCCTGTCAACTGCTGGTGTAGGCTATGGAGAGCAGGATGGGGAATTGCCGTTAAACTCTTACTTCAGGAATAATAACTGAAATAAAAATAAGGTAGCCAGCTACAAATCCACTACTACCTGGTTACTATGACAGTTAATCAAGGTACCATAGAAACAATAATGTGCGTGTTCCATGGCTGATGCTGTAGCTACCACCTTTAAATTGGGTCAGTAAGAGTGAGCAAGAGCAGAGTCTGCTGCAGCCTGAATACATTGAGATGGTTGTCAGGGTGTGTCTGTGGAAGGTGTGGAAAGGAGGAATTGGGAGGCATGCAGGGGCTGCTGCTGTTAATGTAGAGTATAGCATGTGCCCTTATTGTACAAACAAAAAGATTCCTAAACAGGAAGTATTCCCAATAGTCTTGTGCCCCCTAAGTTATATCCAGGTGTTTTACCTAACAGGACTGAAATACTTCAGAAATCCATTGTACCTGTGTCTTGTCTTGCACTTTAGTGAGAATGAAACTGCTTTATTCAAATGATTTAAATATGTCCTGTTAGATCCTGAGGATTAGTATTTAAATTTCACAGCTACAGGTTGGGCAGAGAAGAGATTCAGAGCAGCCCTGCAGAGAAGGACTTGGGGGTGTTGGTCGATGAGAAAATGAACATGAGCCGGCTGCAGTGTGCGCTCGCAGCCCAGAAAGCAACCGTATCCTGGGCTGCATCAAGAGGAGCATGACCAGCAGGTCGAAGGAGGTGATCCTGCCCCTCTACTCTGCTCTCGGGAGACCTCACTTGGAGCATTGTGTGCAGTTCTGGTGTCCTCAACATAAAAAGGACATGGAACTGTTGGAACAAGTCCAGAGGAGGCCACGAGGATGATCAGGGGCTGGAGCACCTCCCGTATGGAGACAGGCTGAGAAAGTTGGGGCTGTTCAACCTGGAGAAGAGAAGGCTGCATGGAGACCTCAGAGCAGCTTCCAGTATCTGAAGGGGGCCTACAAGGATGCTGGGGAGGGACTCTTCATCAGGGACTGTAGTGACAGGAGAAGGGGTAACGGGTTCAAACTGAAACAGGGGAAGTTTAGACTGGATCTAAGGAAGAAATTCTTTACTGAGAGGGTGGTGAGGCACTGGAATGGGTTGCCCAGGGAGGTTGTGAATGTTCCATCCCTGGCAGTGTTCAAGGCCAGGTTGGATGAGGCCTTGGGTGACCTGGTTTAGTGTGAGGTGTCCCTGCCCATGGCAGGGGGTTGGAACTGGATGACCTTAAGGTCCTTTCCAACCCTGACTATTCTATGATTCTATGAATTAGATCAATGATACAAAGATTTATGCTTTAGTACTAAAGATACCTATGAAATGAAATCCTGCCCATGAAAATCCTGGTGGTTCCGGACATCAGTGGGCTGAAGTTTCATCCCCAACCAATGTGACATCCACTGAAACAACAACAGTGATAGGAAGAATGGAAAACTTTCTCTTGTGGCATGGAAGGGAAGCAGAATGTAAACAGGTGTCATTTAGGTTCTCAATGAGCTTATACAGCAACAGCCACTGCGCTCCTTGCAGTATTTACATCTCTGCCATCAGACACAAATGAGATTTGGGATAGAGGCAGTAATCGAAATCATTCACTGGCAATGAACAGGTGAAATTCCTGTGGGAAAGCCAGATCATGCACCTGATTTTCATCCCCATCAAAAATATGGATTTCATAGAATCATAGAATAGTTAGGGTTGGAAAGGACCTTAAGATCATCCAGTTCCAACCCCCCTGCCATGGGCAGGGACACCCCACACTAAACCAGGTCACCCAAGGCCTCATCCAACCTGGCCTTGAACACCGCCAAGGATGGAGCACTCACAACCTCCCTGGGCAACCCATTCCAGTGCCTCACCACCCTCACAGTAAAGAATTTCTTCCTTAGATCCAATCTAAACTTCCCCTGTTTCAGTTTGAACCCGTTACCCCTTGTCCTGTCACTACAGTCCCTGATGAAGAGTCCATCCCCAGCATCCCTATAGCCCCCCTTCAGAGAATAGACTAAAAGGCAGCTCTTTATGTGAGCCAGGAACATGTTATAGAAGGTTAATTATAATTTTGTAGATAATCCTTTATTCTGATGCCAGCTTTTCTAGACAGAATTCGATATTCCTGCCCAGGGGTTGAAATACAGGAGCATTACATCCTAATATGCTTTTATTTTGTTTAGTATGTGTCTTGAGTGGCAAATGGCAGCCTGAATCCCAGACTGGTTTGAGTTGGAAGGGAACTTAACGCTCATCCAGCTCCAACCCCTGCCGCGGGCAGGGACACCTTCCACTAGAGCAGCTTGCTCCAAGCCCCTGTGTCCAGCCTGGCCTTGGATACTTCCAAGGATTAATGTTCACGAAGAGATGACCTCATGAGTTGATCAATGGAGTGAATTCTATCCTGTTCCTATGAGATTCTGTGTTGCTTGAAGACTCCTTGAGTGCTCTCAATTTGCCTTCCCTGTCTGCTGTGGTCTGTCATTATGGCTTTGTTGGTTAAACAATTTATATACTTTTCAGACTGGCATGATCCTGGTGTCTGCATATATAGTGAAGTTTAATGCAAACAAATCAAGAACAATAGCAAATGATTGCATATTTCTCTGGGTTAGCAATAATGGAAACTAATTCAGGGTATTTATTTGGTTTGGAGGATGAATTATGATTTATACCTTTTCCTCGATGTGGATTCTCTATTGGGAGCAATTCCTTAATGTCCCTTCATTAAGCGATCATTCTTACTATAGGCACAGGGAGAATGCTTAAGACACCTAAAACCCCATTCACACAGAAAAGGATTTTTGTGTTATTTGTAGTGCTTTAGAAGAGAGAACATTGGGAGTTTTAACCTTTAAATATATATGTTTTGTGCCTTTGTGATATTTAAATTGAAGGAGCAGTCTTCCTTTTCGCCTTACCTAGGCTTTAGAAGAGTTTGTGAGACATTTAAATGAAAACCTGAAGGGATTCCTGTGCCTTTTCCATGCTTTGTGGTTATGCATGGTGCCAAACGAGGTACCAGCACCTAGGTATGGCCGCTGTAAGACATAAATAGTGCGTTCTCTGCTGTGTTCTCCCAAGGTGGATAGTGTGTACAGAGAAAACACCCTTCTTGTTGGGGGACTGGAAGCAGCCGAGGCTGATAAAGAAAGACAAATGCTTCCCAATAAACCAGCTGTGTTTTTAAAGGAGGGTTTCTTCAGGTGGAAATTTCCCTTCCGCCTTGCAGTGTGCTGTGGTTGTGTGCTCGGACTTTCAAGTCCCTTTGTGAAATGCCACAAGTTACTCAAACACTGACAGCAACAGGAGTTGCTCCTCTTTAATCACCAGAAATCAGTAGATTTACCTTGTGGTGAGACTGAAAACTTAAAGCCGAACAGCATTAACTTGTGGCAGGTATTGTTCTTGCGTAAGTTCTGATTCTGCTGGAATCTTAAAACATGTTTTAGTGGGAGCTGTTCAGGTTTAGAGTGAGGAATGTGGATGCTGTAGCAATGTTAGGATGTGCTGTCTTCAATGAAGCTTTTCTTGGTCTTGTTTTCAGTAGGCAGCCTCATTGTCCTCAGCGCTTACATTGACTTACTGACACAGAATCATAGAACCATGGAATGGTTTGGGTTGAAGGGACCTTAAAGCTCACCCAGCTCCAACCCCTGCCACGGGCAGGGACCCCTTCCACTGGAGCAGCTTGCTCCAAGCCCCTGTGTCCAACCTGGCCTTGAGCACTGCCAGGGATGGGGCAGCCACAGCTTCTCTGGGCACCCTGGGCCAGCGCCTCAGCACCCTCACAGGGAAGAGCTTCCCTGAAGTTCTTCACCATGACAGGGGGTTGGAACTGGATGAGGTTTAAGGTCCCTTCCAACCCAAACCCATCTGTGGTTCTACGTGTCAGGCGATCAGCTGATTGATTCAGAACTAAAGGGATAAAGGGGAAAAGCCAGCAGCAAATAAGGTGCTGTGGGTTTTGCCCTTTTCTAACTGATCTGAAGAATAACTGGTTCTAACCGTGTTGATACTGTGTCGGGGGGGTGGCCAGGCAAGCCTTACCGAGTCACATTCACTCACAAGTCATTTGCCATCGATCTGCCAGTTTTCTGCACTGACATTTAAGGGCTGTCACTTGCTCATCACTTTAAGAACAGTGATGGGGAGGGGGAAATGGTGAGTCTGATAATAGGAAAGCAACCGTTGTGTCAAGAAAGCGTTTGAAACTCTGCGGTTTAATTATTGCCTTGTGCCATGAACAACACAGGTGGGAGTCACGAGCTCAAAAATAACCCCCAAAAAACAACCCACCCCCAAAACAACCTCTTCTTCAAGTCTGATTGGAAAGCAGGTAATAGCAAAATTGCAGTAGTACTCAGTAAGGTTAAAATGAGATCATGGCGTCGTAAGAAGGTTGACCAGAATAACCTTCTTCTCAGGAAGGATCAACAGGTAACAGAAAAGGGGAGATCATTTGAAATTCAAACGGTGATGTAAAATCCCATACAAGGGTTGAGATGGAAGCAAATATTGTAGGGGAAAAGAAATACTGTGGAGCCCAACTGATGACATTTCTGACTGACTGAGGTTACTCATCTGCACTCAGGATCTGTTACCCAGTTATTAACCTTGGTAATGAGCTGGAGAGGTGAAAGATTAGTTGATTTGTATTTGTAAATGGGAAAAATAGTATGTAGAACGGGCTGAAGTTATAGTGTGTATCTCTGTGCTGCGCTGCATCAAGAGAAGCGTTACCAGCAGGTCGAAGGAGGTGATCCTGCCCCTCTGCTCTGCTCTCGTGAGACCTCACTTGGAGCATTGTGTGCAGTTCTGGTGTCCTCAACATAAAAAGGACATGGAACTGTTGGAACAAGTGCAGAGGAGGCCACGAGGATGATCAGGGGCTGGAGCACCTCCTGTATGGAGACAGGCTGAGAAAGTTGGGGCTGTTCAGGCTGGAGAAGAGAAGCTGCGTGGAGACCTCAGAGCAGCCTTCCAGTATCTGAAGGGGGCCTACAAGGATGCTGGGGAGGGACTCTTCATCAGGGACTGTAGTGACAGGACAAGGGGTAACGGGTTCAAACTGAAACAGGGGAAGTTCAGGTTAGATCTAAGGAGGAAGTGCTTTACTGTGAGGGTGCTGAGGCGCTGGCACAGGGTGCCCAGAGAAGCTGTGGCTGCCCCATCCCTGGCAGTGTTCAAGGCCAGACTGGACACAGGGGCTTGGAGCAAGCTGCTCTAGTGGAAGGTGTTGAAAGGGGGTTGGAACTGGGTGATCTTAAGGTCTTTCCAACCTAAACCATTCAAGGATTCTATGTTGTTATAAAGAACACGCTTAAATTGTAGCATGTAGAGCAGGTTGAAATTACACCTCTCAGGAAGAATTGATTACAGTCCTTTCCTAGAGCTTGCAGAGGTTACTGAGTGTCTGTATAGCCGGGAACATCACTTGCCTGGTCTTCGCTGCGTGAAACAGGGACTTTGAGATATTACAGGATAATAAACCCATCTCGGAGTCAACCACGGAGCCTTTGCAAGTGCTGAGTAACTTTTTTAATAACCAAAGACCATTAAAATACAATAAGACTATTAAAATACAATGAGGAAACGAGGTTGTGTCCCAGTCCACCCTCCTGTACGGTACTGCTGTGCTGAGCACTGGGCTTGGTGCAGATTCCCTTTAGGAGGGAGGCGGTGGCTCAGCTGTTCCCAGCGAGCGGGGAGAGGCGAGAGCGATGCTTTCTGCAGCATTGTTGTAACCATGACACTAAGGACGTCATCCCGGGAAAATAGCAGTTGGAACATTTGTGGAACAAAGCTGAAGCGGCTCCGCTTTGCCGTGCGAGGGGCCTTAGCAGAGCGGTACCATATGCACACCGTGCATTTCCATATAGATTAACTCTCGGCTCCTCTCTGGCTTTTTAAGAACACGCTAAGAATGTAAAATGTAAAACCATGCCAGGAATGTAGGGCCAGGCCAAGGGGAATGGCTTGAACCTGCCAGAGGGGAGACTGAGATGAGCTCTTAGGCAGAAGCTCTTCCCTGTGAGGGTGCTGAGGCGCTGGCACAGGGTGCCCAGAGAAGCTGTGGCTGCCCCATCCCTGGCAGTGTTCAAGGCCAGGTTGGACACAGGGGCTTGGAGCAAGCTGCTCCAGTGGAAGGGGTCCCTGCCCATGGCAGGGGTTGGAGCTGGAGGAGCTTTAAGGTCCCTTCAGCCCAAACCATTCCATGATTCTATGAATTGGTTGGAGTTGCAAAGCAATCCACAGGCTCAAGGAATGATTTTAGTTTTCACAAAGGGGATTTTTTCCTTTGCTAAGAACCACTGTGCATGAGCTGGATCCTCTGAGAGCTCCCTGGTGCTCACTGGGGCAATGGGAGCAGGAGGTGGTCGGATGGGGACCAAGAAGGTTTCTTCTCAACATTGCTTTGAGTGGAACTGTGCTGATTCAACAGCCTTGCACTTCTTTGGTCCTACCCTCCCTGAGTAAAAGCGATGGAAGCCAGAGCTGGCTGTGCTGTCATGGAGAAGCGTTAGTGTGCTGGGAATGCCAGTAAAGGGATTTTTATAGCTGTGCTGAACCCAGAGTGAACCTGTAAATAATAACACTGCGGAAGGAAGGGCAGCTGATGTAAAAGCAGCCTAAAGGGAAAAGAAAGGGATGAAGTAATGCCAGTGAGGAGGAAAACGCAGTGAGGGGAAGGACAAAAGGGATGGGGGCTGGAGGAGGAGCGAGGAAGGAGGGAGACAAAGCAGGGCAGGGGGTCAGCAGGGCTGACGTCAAGCACAGCACCGCTGCAGCTGCCTGCGCCAGGCTTGTACCTCCTCTTTCCCCATCCTGTCAGTGCCTCATGCTGCAGCAGGTTTAACATATGGTTTTGTGTCTGAAAGCTGGGTAGGGGGTAGAAACACTGTGCTCTGAAAGAGCATCTGAAGGCGTGGTCCTCTCTGAGTTGTGCCATGCAGGAGAAATCCCCTTTCTGAAAACTGAAAGGATTCCTTGAGCCTGTGGATTGGGTTGCAGTTCAGTCTTGATTGCCAGGCTCAGGTCATAGAACCACAGACTGGTTTGTGTTGGAAGGGACCTTAAAGCTCCTCCAGCTCCAACCCCTGCCACGGGCAGGGACCCCTTCCACTGGAGCAGCTTGCTCCAAGCCCCTGTGTCCAGCCTGGCCTTGAACACTGCCAGGGATGGGGCAGCCACAGCTTCTCTGGGCACCCTGGGCCAGCGCCTCAGCACCCTCACAGGGAAGAGCTTCTGCCTAAGAGCTCATCTCAGTCTCCCCTCTGGCAGGTTCAAGCCATTCCCCTTGGCCTGTCCCTACTTGCTGTAGTAAAAACTCCCTCTTCAGATTTCTTGTCAGCCTCCTTAGGTGTTAGAAGACTGTTACAAGTTGTACCAAGAACTGTCAGTTCTGTTCCAGTTTCCCCTGGAGTGGTATGAAAAATGAATGGGATTATAAGGGAATTGCCACATTTGTAATGCCGGAAAAGCGAATCCTTCAATGTTTGTAATGGAGTTGTTTGACAGGAGCTCATGTGCAACAAGGCATGAGAAAGAAAAGAATCCCATGAGAATTATAAAGGAATCTCAGGAGTGCTTTCAGGCTGATAGTGCCTCCCGGGAGATTTGCAGGATCTGCAGCCCTCTGACAAGGAATGTTTTGGGGTTTTCCCTGAAAATTGGAAGTTTAGTGATAATTAACACAATGTGTGAACAGGGAGAAGAATTGCTATTTGGGACATTTGGTCTTTTAAAGGATGAGTTATTTATGTTCATAGATACTATTGCTAGAGTAGATACTCTGTAGATACTATTTACTCTGAATAAATAGATAGTAAAGTTCATGTCAAACGTTTTTGCCTCTAGTACACAGTGAGAGCAAAATGAGCTACAATTTTGGAATAATTCTCCCTCTTCTTGTACTACTTGGAGAAGTTGAGGAGAAATTTATAGATTTCAGGGCAAAAACTCAGCAGAAAGGCTAAAGGAATGAGGATTTCTCTTAGTTGCTGGCAGCTTTTCAAGTCTAGAAGCTGGATATTGCTTTCATATTAAAGGGTCAGGGCTGTGTAATGACTCGCACCCTCTTTACAGCTAAAAGTGCATTTTTCTTCCATTGAACAGTTGTTGGGAAATACAGTAGATCAGAAAGGAGTTTTATACCTTGGTCGTGAGGCTGCTCTGAGTGCTTCTTCCAGCTGAAAGAAGCATTTAGGTAAGTTTTTCTTGAGGGCTTCCATATTATCTCCAGTAGATCAAAGTCCATCTTGCTGCCTCTTTGTGGAGTGGCAGTTCTGACTCATCTTCATCTTTAGCTTACTCATACTTAATATTGAAGCGTTCTTCAAAGGAAGGAGAGCTGCAGAAACTTTCCACTCCTGGCAACTCCCACAACAAAGCTTGAAGTCAATATATTCAACACAAAATAGTTGGCATAAAAGCAAGCAAAATGTTATGTGGCTTTATTTGAGAAGAAAGGTAAATCTCTTTAACTAACAGCACAACAGGACGGCATTGCCAAAAACAATCGATCGGCTGCATCAAAGGCACTGCCACTGCTCTTGTTGTGTGTCCTCGGATCAAAGTTTCCTCTCTCTGTAAATTGTCTTTGCTATAAATCGTTGATGAGTTTTCCATCAGCTCCCTCTGCAAAATCCTGAAGGTGATTCAGAGTGAACTGCAGGGAGGAAGCAGGAAGAGGAGACAGGAGGCATGAGCTCACCGAGCATCTTTCTGAAGAGCAAACAAAGTGGCTACTACCTTGATTCTCTTTTGTGGGTTGCCCCTAACGCATCCTGGCATTTGTATTCCGTGTTATTGTCCATACCAATTACTTCCAGTCCTGTTGCAAACCAGCAGGAGACTGTTAAGAGTAACCAGAATCCTCAGTGCAACTCAAACATGTGTTAAGTCCCTGTGTCAAACAGCAGGACATAAAATGGCAAAAGTGCCTTGGTGACTTCTTGGTCTTCAGTATGGGAAGCAAGTGCAAACCCCAGGAGTTTTCTGAGCTGCCAACTTTGTCTTATAGAATCAATGAACCTTTAGGATTGGAAGAGACCTTAAAGCTCCTCCAGCTCCAACCCCTGCCACGGGCAGGGACCCCTTCCACTGGAGCAGCTTGCTCCAAGCCCCTGTGTCCAACCTGGCCTTGAACACTGCCAGGGATGGGGCAGCCACAGCTTCTCTGGGCACCCTGGGCCAGCGCCTCAGCACCCTCACAGGGAAGAGCTTCTGCCTAAGAGCTCATCTCAGTCTCCCCTCTGGCAGGTTCAAGCCATTCCCCTTGGCCTGTCCCTACAGGCCCTTGTCCAAAGTGTCTAGATTAGATTCAATATTTAATAGAGATAACAGCTCCTTATTTAGCTTTTAGAGAAACACCTTGAGTTGGAAGTTTCTCTTATTTTCTGTCAATGTTGCTTATTCCCAGTCTGGCCTTTCAAATAGGACAAATTCTTCACTAAAACATAATGTATATTTGAGGTTGTCACGTGTTTCCCATGACTTGAGGCACGGCAGCAAAGTCAGTGATCCTCACCTTGCTCTACGTGATGCTCTATCATCCTGCCGACCTTTTTCCCACCAAATGATATTTCAGTGGGATAAGAAAAGAATTCATTATTGTTATATATGTGTATACAGCTGTAAGCTGTTTGTCATAAACCCTCAAATGTCAGTGCTGCGTGGCTGTCAGCATGATACACGTATTCAGCCATATTTCTCCTTGTATTTCTGGTAGCTACAGCTTTAAAAAGGAGCTATATTTATTCAAACTCACTTCCCAAGGATATATGAAGTGTGATTTGTACTATTCCATCTGCTACCTGTGGAGGAGGAAGAGAAATGCACTTTAATAATGAGAACTTTCAGAAGACAAGCATATGTAGTTAGGAATTCAGAAGTGAAGAGTCTACATTTAGAATGAAATGACACTCCTGAAGGACACCTGCATGTTTGTGTAGCCCCATACCATAGAAGGGTCTACCAAACATTTAAGGGGCAATTTTGCTGTCCTTAAGGTCAATGGCAGAAATGCCTTTGACATCATCATCAGCAGGATCAGGCCTATATAGGGGGGTAAAATATGTCTCAATTAATTTGGTATCTTTTTCATATATAAGGAATGCCACAGTGGAATTTCCATGGTATCTTAATGGTGTTTTTATATATTTAGCCTGGTCAGACCTTTATTTTTGAGGAGTTGTGCACCGTCTGTGTTCTGACCCATAGGCACTAAAAGAACTAAACTTCAGTGTTTCATTCTAATTCTTGGAGTATTTAAATGGCTTTTGAAAAGAACATTGCCATAAATAATTAAAGTACTAGAATTTACTTGGTTAAATACAGCTTTTGCATTTATATATACATTAAAATGGTGGTTTATATATGTGAGATAAGTGTTTTTTCATTGCTTCTATACATTTAGCATTTATACAGACATTTATGGAAAAGTTTCTAATTGCCAGCCATGGGGTTTAGTAGTTTCCTTCTTTGTGCCTATGGGAAGAAGAGTTCCCTCCTAGAGAAGCCAGTAGAGGGTATAAGCAGGTAGGTACTTTTTATATGCAAGGCTGTGGGTATAAAGATATGTATGTGTTATACCTATAACACATAAAATAGTGAACTGACAAACACCTCAAATACTTCCCCTCTGCCCCACAAGCAGGTTGCAGCCATTGCAGAAAGCTGGCTCTCCATCCCAGCAGCAATTGAGCAGACAGTTTCTGTGCCAGTTTTAGTAGATGATCTCAGGAGAAAGGCTCATAAAATGTGCATGAAGCTAGACACAAAACTGACTTACAGTTTTCCCTCTGCCCACATTTGGCTCTCTGGTCTGCACGTTGTGTTCTGCACACGGCAGGCAAGGTTCAGGAGGGTCAGCCCTTACAGCAGGCTACACGTCATGCGGCGCCGGCTGATGTATTGGACTTGGCAGCTCCATGTCTTCAGGGGTTCCTTGGCAACTTCATTGTTGAAGTAGGTGAGCTGTTGCTAAAGCAGGATTAGCCTTTTGTGTGCCTTCAGGAGTTGCCCCCTTGAAGTTTCCCTTGCTTTTGCGTTGTTACAGATTAGCTATTGATTTAAAACATCCATCAGCATTTTAAAGTGATGTGAAATGCAAAGCAACTGGCTCCCTGCTTGAGCCATGGGGTCAGATTAATCCTTGGACTGATCCACCAGCACGTGGGGAGGTGGCACTGCAGGCTCTGTTGGCTCATGTATGTGTCAGTGTCATTGATTTTCTTCTAAAGGGCCTTAGTCAGAGATAGGCAGCCTGTGATTTGTGCAGTCTGTGGTTCAGAGGGAATGGGAATGCTGTCGAGTGCTCTCTCCTGTTCCTCTGCTCTCTGATGACTGAGAGCTGCTGCCACCACTGGTGATGCCACTGGTGATCCGTGGCATGAGCTCAGCTTAGCGAAGGGTTTAAACCTCTGGGCTAGTTTGGAGAATTCTGTGTAATGTAGATATCATATGAACAAATAGGTCCTTTTTATTCTTCTCCCCACCAAGTACGCTTTGGTTCTTCTTTATTGTCTGTGATTGAAAAAAGAAAAATTAAAATGCAAGTTTTAGGCTTTGGTTTCTGTGCCATCCTTCCTGAACAGCATGGGCTGAGCTCTTTTGAGAGCCATTGGCATTGTGAAAGCAAATCAAGAATCATGTAATCCCAGACTGGTTTGGGTTGGAAGAGACCTTAGAGCTCCTCCAGCTCCAATCCCTGCCACGGGCAGGGACCCCTTCCACTGGAGCAGCTTGCTCCAAGCCCCTGTGTCCAACCTGGCCTTGAACACTGCCAGGGATGGGGCAGCCACAGCTTCTCTGGGCACCCTGGGCCAGCGCCTCAGCACCCTCACAGGGAAGAGCTTCTGCCTAAGAGCTCATCTCAGTCTCCCCTCTGGCCAGGTTCAAGCCATTCCCCTTGGCCTGTCCCTACAGGCCCTTGTCCCAAGCCCCTCTCCAGGTTTCCTGCAACCCCTTTAGGCACTGGAGCTGCTCTCAGGTCTCCCCTTCAGGAGCCTTCTCTTCTCCAGGCTGAGCCAACACACACTAATGAACATAACCTTTGGCTGGTGACTCTCTATTCCTGCTTTTGCTGGTTTCAGTACAGCAGACCTGCTGCAGAGCTGGAGCAGGGAGCTCAGCCAAGTGCCACATCCTCCATTTTTGTAGATGTTTTAACCACAAAACGAATGTGTCCAGTTAAAACAGGTAGAGAAGGATCCAGCCGGGGTGCAGTCACATTGCTGCTGTGTTTTCATGGCGGAGGTTTGTGAGGCTCATGCTGCTGTGGGAACAGCACTTGTATAATGCTTTTTAATCCACTGTAATCAAGTACACAATCAACATAATTAATTTCTATACTGTTGCTCTCCTTGGTTCACACAAAGTATCAGAAATTGCTAAATTGGTCCTAATTCAGGGGGTGGGTTTTCCTTAAGCCTTCCAGGTAATTTCCTTTCTGGCAAGCTGCTGATTGCTGATCTTTACATTGATGAAGTTTGCTTTACCCGATGTTACCTTTACCTGGCTGCTTTGACATTTAACTAGGTGGAAATGCTGCTTTTTTTGCTGAAACACTGACCCATGAGAAGCATGGAGTTCTCATTGTCCCTTTAGTATATTTTGTTGGTTTAGTTGGATGCTAATGAACATTGAAATGGTCGTTTCTGGAAGTTAAGGACTCGGGGCTGTTCTCTGTGGTGCCCCATGGGTGATATAATCATAGAATAGATAGGGTTGAAAAGGACCTTAAGATCATCCAGTTCCAACCCCCCTGCCATGGGCAGGGACACCTCACACTAAACCAGGCCACCCAAGGCTCTGTGATACCCAGCATTGCTGCACATCACCTGGATGGTCAGGTTGGGTGCAGGTCCCACACGGAAATAAACCCCTCCTGCCTCCCAGCTCTGTGTTTATTTTATGTCATGAATGGCTCATTCTTTTGCCCCTGATGTTCTGGCTTTGTTCCTGTTCGCATCATCCGGGTGCCAGGATAAGAAAGGAATCAGAATCACAGAATCCCAGAGTGGGTTGGGTTGGACAACCTGTGCCGGCGCCTCGCCACCCTCATAAGAAAGAGCTTTGTCCGTCCTTACCGCTAACTTATATCTCCCCTGTTTCAGTGTAAACCCATCACCCCTCGTCCTATCACTACAGTCCCTGCTGAAGAGTTCCTCCCCAACATCCTTGTATCCCTGTAGATCCTTTAGATTTTGGAAAGCTGCTCTAAGGTCTCCCCTTAAGGAGCCTTCTCTTCTCCAGGCTGAACAAGCCCAGCTCTCTCAGCCTGCCTTTATACAGGCTGATCATCCTCATGGTCTCCTCTGGACTTACTTCAACAGCTCCTTAGGTTGAGGACACCAGAACTCAGGGAAGGAGTGCTGGAGGGTAGCAGTGATGCCAGAGCATCCTACTATTCCATCCCACCATGGACAAACAGCTCAGAGGGCTCCCAGGTTTGTTTTTCTTGGCTTGCTGAACTTGGCTGCACAGGGTTGAGCCCAGCAGTGGGGAGAACAGACACTGATTGCATCCTTATCCTCAGATTGGCTACCAAACTTCACCTACAGTGGGAACTCCAGCTGGGTTAATCAAGCCCAAATGTCTCAGTTCTTTTCTTTAAGCCAAAGCAGTGTTCTCTGCTGTCACTGTGACAGACACAGTCTGTGTTTCCCAAGTTGTTTTGTTTTTGCTTTTATACTCAAAAAGGGGATTATTATAGTTGCAATTACCATGGAAACAATTACCATAAAGTATTGATCGACCAAGATAGATTAGTAAGCACAAAAGGATAGAGGTTGTCTCTATGGAAACATGGACATTTGGAGCTATTTTTTTTCCTTAAGAGCATAACTGTTGTTTCTTTCCCTTGAGCAAGTTTCTAGTCCAGTGTAAAATCCCATGGTGGTTTTAATGAAAATTGCTTATGTAGTTCGCTATAAGTTGAGGTCCCTTCCAATCTCTCTGGTCTGTGGTTCAATACTGTGCTTTAATATCACTTACTTTCTTTTTGTCTCAAGAAACAGCTCTGAAATAGACTTTGTTCTAAAGAAGAATAGAGGACTTTCATCATTTGCACAGCAGTTTTTTGTATTAAAAAGTAACGGAAATATATCATTAATTGCTAATGACAAACAGGTCAACAGAATAGGCCATTTGGTTCCGGGAGTTTGTGTTTAGGAGGGTTTTGTGTTAATGGATGAACGAAGGAGTAACTGACCTGTTTCTATTGTGAGGGGCAAAGAGAGTTGGGCATTTGGTAATGCCAACACTGTTGGTGCTTCCAGCTCCTGCTGTTAGAGCCAGGGGAGCATTTGTATCCAGTTCACATAGAAAATGGAATTCAAATGCTCCATCACTCAGAAGCTCACCCTCCTTCATTTCCTAGCAGCTGATCCCATTCCTGCCTGTGGCTGCAGTGCCTTGTGTTCCTTGAGGTTGGGGTTTGGCACCACAGGGAGTCTGAACATTTTGCCGTGTGGTTGCTCCTGTCAAGTACTGTCTTGTTTAGTAAGAGCTGAAGTTAGACTTTGCCTTCTAGGATAAGATATATAGTTACTCATGTGGAGAATATGCAACACTTCAGTAGCTGGAGAATCTTTTAGTCACTTCTTAAATCCCTCTAGTGAAATGAAATGGGAATGGGGTCCTTTGTCATTTCATACATGGGTTTGTTGCTCAAACCTCTAATGGCAGTGTTAAGTTCTTTAAGCAAAGAGCAGGTTCATTAAGCTGCAATCTGTGTATCCTTAAATGCTTGTATTTTGGGTTTATATTTTATTATCAGTTTTTGCCAGTGCTGGAACTCTCTGGCAGTGCCAACCCCAACCATTCTGTGATTCTATCAAACACTCCCAGGCTGTTTCCCATTCCCGTGCCTTGAATAAAGCCATGAGTTAGTGGTACTCATCCAGTCTGGTTTACACAGAATCACAGAATGGTTGGGCCCATCCAGCCTGGCCTTGAACACTGCCAGGGATGGGGCAGCCACAGCTTCTCTGGGCACCCTGGGCCAGCGCCTCAGCACCCTCACAGGGAAGAGCTTCTGCCTAAGAGCTCATCTCAGTCTCCCCTCTGGCAGGTTCAAGCCATTCCCCTTGTTCTGTCCCTACAGGCCCTTGTCCCAAGCCCCTCTCCAGGTTTCCTGCAGCCCCTTTAGGCACTGGAGCTGCTCTGAGGTCTCCCCTTCAGGAGCCTTCTCTTCTCCAGGCTGCCCCAGCCCAGCTCTCTCAGCCTGGCTCCAGAGCAGAGCTGCTCCAGCCCTCGCAGCATCTCCATGGCCTCCTCTGGACTCATTCCAACAGCTCCAGTTTTAGTTGGCGGATAATGAGATCTAATGTAAAAATGTGTGCTAAAGTGAGATGTCCTCATTACTGTCATGTCCTGCAGTTTTCATGTTCCCAAATGCCAAACAGTTTTGGTCAGGCCAGCCCAGATGCAGAGGAGGTAGAAGAGGCTGACAGTAAAAATGAGCATGAGCAGCTCCGTGATGCCAGTGCTGTGGAGATTGGCTTTGCTGGAGTTGCCCCTTCTGTTATCTCTAATTAACACAAGTCTCCTGGAGCAGGGATCATCTTCACCAGTAAGTTTGTACCACACCAGAAAACAACAACAGCTTGTTTCACAGATTGAGTGGAACAACAACAGAATTTGGGTTTATTGTGCATTAGCACAACCCTGTAGAGGGTGCAGGACTTAGCGTTTATCTACTCCATCATGCTGCTTTCTCATAAGTACTATATTCATTCATAAAATATAAGAGAAGGGGGTTGTATTTGAAGATAGTAATCCAGTATAAGCCTGTTTTTCTGTGTACTAAGAGCTATAATTTAAAAGCTCATTTCGTCCTATGCTTATACAGAGTTGAGCCCTCGTTACAAACAGTGTAATTAAAGGCTATTTAGCTCTGGGTCAGATTTTATACAAATAGCCTGTTTCAGTAGCTCAAGTGGTTGGTGATGCTTCTTACCATAAAGAATTGCTTGAATTGATTTTTCCTGTTGTTTGTATAGGTTTACAAACTCAACAGCCATATGTAATCCTGATGCCCTTTCAAGGGAAGGGGAGCTTTTAAGATCTATAATAAAAGCTTAAAGGTGTATATATAGCACCTTTCTTCGTGAGAAGTTCCATGTGTCATCCCTATGTGAGTAACTGTCATTTCACAGCCTAAAAATATTCAGCACAAAAGACAGAGAAGGAGCAAGGAGCCAGACCTTAGAGAGTTACTATTGGATGCTAATCAGGTTTTGATCAAATGAATTATTGTGTGGACAACGCTTTCTGTATCCCGAGGGAAAACGAGCACTGAGGACACCAGGACTGCCAAATATTGGAAAACTTATTTCAGTCTTTAAATGTACTTTATGTGCAAATGAGGTGATAAATAAGCAGGCTGCAGTTTGAACATTGGTTTCGTGGAAATTCATGGTATTATTAGGCACAGCTGCTTTGTGGAAGTGCAGGAACGGATGTTGGAGCCAAGGAAAAGCGTGATGGAATCATTTGTTGCCTTTTGACAGGCACATGGATTCACATAATAATCTTTATTTTAATTTCCTTATTTTAATGCATTCAAAGGAATAGCTCATTTTTCTAACCTGAATGGGTATTCTAGTGCTTGATGTTATTTGTCAGCAGATAAATACTTCATAGAGTCTTCTGTGGCAAAACCTTGTAAGATCCCCAAACTCCAACCTATGTTGCACAGACAAATAAAACTCAAAAAGTTTAGAATCCATATAAGCCAGCTGATATAAACCAGCTTCCTTATTGCTAGAATTTGTATTTTGGCTTCTCATATGTGAAGACATGTCAAGAGGAACGTTTCAAGAAAGGTAAATTCATAGGATCACAGACGGGTTTGGGTTGAAAGGGACCTTAAAGCTCATTTAGTGTGAGCTAGATGCAGAAGCTGTGGCTGCCCCATCCCTGGCAGTGTTCAAGGCCTGGTTGGACAGGGCTTGGAGCAAGCTGCTCCAGTGGAAGGGGTCATGGGGGTTGGAATTGGATGATCTTAAAGTCCTTTCCAACACGAACCATTCTGTGATAGTGTTTCTTCTGCCTGGGCCGGTGGGAGCTGTTGTTTCTTCTTCCTGCTGTTGTGTTTCCCAACCCAACTTCATATGGATTCTGGGATATTTAGTAGACCTGAAGTGCATGGTGTTGGACATGTCCTGATGACTGGTGTCTCATTCCAGAAGCCTGGATCCCACCAGTCTCCCAAGGGGAATTTGCCTCCCCTTACAGAATCATAGAATAGTTTGGGTTGGCAGGGACCTTAAAGCTCCTCCAGCTCCAACCCCTGCCACGGGCAGGGACCCCTTCCACTGGAGCAGCTTGCTCCAAGCCCCTGTGTCCAACCTGGCCTTGAACACTGCCAGGGATGGGGCAGCCACAGCTTCTCTGGGCACCCTGGGCCAGTGCCTCAGTACCCTCCCTACAAAGAACTTCTTGCTTATTTTCAGTTTCCCAGAGTTTTCAGGTTTGGAAAAGGACCAAACTGGGCAGGTGACACTTGTGTTAGTCCAGGCTCCTGCCAGATGTGGATTCACACCCTCATTCTGTTCACATCCCGTCTCTTAGGAGCTGAAGCTCCCCAGGCAAAGGCACCAGAAGCCTTCTGGTACAAACCAGACCTCCAGAACGTCAGCTTTCTTCCCAGATGACCTGTGGTGACCCATCATGGTGGCTTTCCCACATTAGTCTATCTAAATAATCATTTCAGAAGCCAGCTTTGAGCGCTTCCCACATCCTCTGCTTTAATCCATATTGTGGCTTTCAACCTATCAGCCTTAGATGTAGACAGATGTATCCTTATAAATTAATGGTGCTTACTTCTCATTAATTACATGAGTGCCTCTTAATTGTAAAACCTGAAATTCCCCCTCCAAATATTGCCTAGAGATTGATTTTTGTATTTAGCTAAATACTCTTAAAAGGTTATTTTTTTAATGCAATTTCATCCGTTTTCCAAAGTCTAATATTGAGTGATTCTTTCATATGTCCCTTTTTAAACTCAAACATAACAGAATCCAGAGCTGACCTTACCGACAGACGCTGTTTCCCGTTCTGCTCTGAATGATGTGCGTGGTGTTTATATCTCCGTTATTTGGAGCAGAACATGCACAAATACAGCATTATGCCTGTTTGCACTGTCACAAAACCATTTGCTTTGTGCGCTGTGTCTCGTCGTGGTCTGGTTCCCTTCATGAACACCAGAAATGTTAAATATTTGGTGTTATGTAAATAAGTACCTTGATAGCTGTATGTTCAACACTTCATTGATTACATTTCATGCTAACTGAAGAGAGCTTGGGAAAGAAAATGTCAGTCTGAAGGCAAATAAGACCATTAAGGTAGGAAAAGTGGCATTTAAGGAAGAACACGATGTCCTCGTCAGGTACAAAACAAGTGCAAGCTTCCAAGTTGTACGCAATTATTTTCTTCTGTTTTGAAGCCTGCCTCCATGCAATGCGAGGTGATAGCTTGCTGGGGATTGCCTTGCCAGGATCCAGAGCAAGGAATGTACAAACCTCCTTGTGTCCTCATGAAGCAATCGGGTTGTTGAGCCAAAACAGAGATTGTTCTTTTTTTTTTAAAGAATTTTTTCAGCCCAAGGTGACATTTTTGCCTTTTAGACTCAGGTATCAGGAGTGAAAAGCCACCATCTCTTTACAAGTGCCTGAGAGGAGGATGGAGCCAGGAGGGGCTGGGCTCTGCTCCCAAGGAACAAGGGATGGGACAAGAGGAACCGGCCTCAAGCTGCACCAGGGCAGGTTTAGATGGAGCTGAGGAACAATTCCTGCCCCAGAGGGTGCTCAGGCATTGGAACAGGCTGCCCAGGGCAGGGCTGCAGGCACCGTCCCTGCAAGGGTTCACACCCCGTGGAGACGAGGCCTCAGTGCCATGGGTTAGGGGTGGCCTTGGCAGTGCTGGGGAACGGTTGGACTGGGTGAGCTTAAAGGGCTTTTCCAACTGAGCTGATTCTGTAGCTTTAACCTGCCAGAGGGGAGACTGAGATGAGCTCTTAGGCAGAAGCTCTTCCCTGTGAGGGTGCTGAGGCGCTGGCCCAGGGTGCCCAGAGAAGCTGTGGCTGCCCCATCCCTGGCAGTGTTCAAGGCCAGGTTGGACACAGGGGCTTGGAGCAAGCTGCTCCAGTGGAAGGTGTCCCTGCCTGTGGCAGGGGTTGGAGCTGGAGGAGCTTTAAGGTCCTTTCCAACCCAAACCATTCCATAATTCTATGATGATTCTCTGATAAGACTGGATGCCATTTTAACAGGACCTGGTGGAGGCTTCAGAGGAGACAGCACCATAAATCTGCCATCATCCATAACTCTTGTGATTTGATCAGAGTGATTGTGATGAATCTAGTTGTAAATACGAAGTTTCTGTTACCATTGACACAAACCTTGGCACCAGTCACCGGGATATAACTTGTACTTAATTTTGGAAATCGGGAAAGCAAGCGGAAGTTACTTTATGGAGTAGAATGATCTGAGAGAGCAAGAAAATGGGAGCAGTGATATGATACAGGAACAAGCTGAATATGTAATAACGTGTGAAAGCTAAGAGGGGCGTACAGAAGAAGACAGAAGATACGTTAGTGTGTGGGCTGCCAGTAAATGTGTATTAGTAGGAGATAGAACGCTGTCGTCTGGGGCAGGGGTGGCAGGATGACAGTACAGGTATTTAAAACTGTAAGATGACATTTGTAGAGAGATTTTTATCCCAGACTCTTGTTTTAATATGCTGTTGGCATCAAAAAGAAGAGTTGCTGATGTGTAGGCAGGAAAACCTGGGAAGTTTGGGATGGGGACAGAGAACATGAAGTGCAGAACTTGGAGATGACCAGTGAAATAGTGAGTCAAACAATATGGTTTCATGTTGTTCTTTCTCAAACTAGCTGCGCATCAGTTATGGGAGCAACCCAAAAGGTTTTCTGCAGTGGGATACGAGATTGCTTTGGGCTGATGGGTTGGTTCATGTTGAGTCAGGGAAGGGATCAGCCTTGGGAAGCAGGATGTTCCCACTGCGTACTTGTGCGACTGGCACTGGAGCTGTTGCGCTCAGCCCACGCTGCCACGGATGGGCAACCCATTCCTGTGTTTGTTTCCTTCTGCTGTAAAAACAAGGGCAGCCAGAACCAAACCTCTGCCCACCACAAGAGCTGGGGAGAAGAAGAAGAGCACTAGAAAATCTTCATGCTGGGAATTTATCGTTTTATCCTTAACTTCTTTCAGTATTGTGTGTCAAATGCCGGATGTCAAATGGGTGATGCATGTCAGTAACACCAGGCACTCTCATCATGTTTCTACTTCATGGTTATTCTGAAAGTCATCTGAACAGGGGCACAGAAAAATGACATCCTGAAATGAACAGCCTCTTGAAAGTGGAAGAAGTATGAAGAACTATTTATACAGTATTTGCAATGGGAGCCTATTCCGTTTCTTTAGTTGTACCCAGTTTACTGTGAGTTTTCTGCCTAATATTTTCTAATGTTCTATTTTATTTTATTTATCTGTTTTTATTCAATTTTCTATTTTCTAATTGTCAGTAGCCTCAGGAAGTCTCTTCTCTGACTCCTCTCTGGAAGCTGGTCCACATAGTGCTTTTCCATCACTCGGCCTTCTTCCCATGTGTGCAATGCAAAGATGGCACCTGTGCCTGCACGTTCTGCTTCTTGTCCCAGCAGTGCATGAGATGACCATCTGAATTAACTTGTGGCTCCTTTCAGGAAGGTGATTTATGGACATCATTATTTCACAGAATCTGTAGCCTTCCAGTACCTGGAGATATTGGACGGACAAGAAACCTGGAGAGGGGCTTGGGACAAGGGCCTGTAGGGACAGGCCAAGGGGAATGGCTTGAACCTGCCAGAGGGGAGACTGAGATGAGCTCTTAGGCAGAAGCTCTTCCCTGTGAGGGTGCTGAGGCGCTGGCCCAGGGTGCCCAGAGAAGCTGTGGCTGCCCCATCCCTGGCAGTGTTCAAGGCCAGGTTGGACACAGGGGCTTGGAGCAAGCTGCTCCAGTGGAAGGGGTCCCTGCCCGTGGCAGGGGTTGGAGCTGGAGGAGCTTTAAGGTCCCTTCCAACACAAACCAGTCTGCGATTCTATTATCATGTATGATTCTTTCTTGTAGTTTGTGCTGGAGCTGTAGTAGCTGTTGCAAGATTTTCGGTTCAAGAATGAATTCTTTGTTCTGCGATCAAGCTTATAATGGTTTTACTTAGAACAATACCAATGCTGGGTCTCCTTTTAATTCAGGCTTTTTATCTTTGGCCCTTTCCCGCTTTGCGCTGGGGGAACCTGAGCCTTGTTTTGACTCCCAAAGTAGTCTCCATCTCCATTTACTGGTTCTCTGAAACTCCCTTTTCGGAGGGCCTGGACATCAATTTACAGATCGGTAGATGTGGTGTTTGCTGAGGTTTGGGGGCTGTTGCCATAATGAATAGTTCATGGATGCTCCCCATGCCTCATGCTGGCACGGACTTGGCTGGTGGGACCATTTCTCATTGTGGGAGGTGGCAGCCCCATTGCCCGAGTAAATCAGTTTTTTAGGAGGTTAAGCATATTCATGTTGTCTGTTATGAAAAAAAGCTTGGTTGAATATTGCAATATACAGAGAAGTAACCTATTTTTGATTTAAAATGAAATATGTCCATTATGTGGCTTAGCAGAATTCTGTGACTGGAAACATTAGGTAGAAAAGATCCTGTTCTTTTTCACTGAGGCCTTCAGTGGAGTTTTTAATCTCTGGCTGAAATGCTTTCATGTTTTCCCATGAAAACGATGTTATTAGACATCCCTGCAAGCTTCAGAGCTTGACTTTTCTGCTTGCCTCCCCACCAACCCACCAGGTCTATCAGCTTTGATTCCAGCCCCCTCCCACAAGGCCCATGCTGCTGCAAAGCCCATCTGTAGGCTGGGATTTTTAATTCAAAGCAAAACCTTTCACGTGTACATGGATCAATTGCTGCTTCCAGTTCACTGGAAGATGAGGGGTTATTTTTTGTGTTACCTCAGAAGGGGTATGTTAAAGACTACAGGATGTTATCCGTGACAGTGAATTGAGGAAACCCAGGAAATAAAACCCACATCAGAAGTGACAGCTTGTAGATCTATTCAAGGGTTTCAGTTGGTGGTAGAAAGGCTTGTTAACAGTGCATAGTTTACACAAGTTTTTAGCTGGATTTTATCCATCTGATGGAATAAGCAGCCCAGAGGAAGCCATTGGTATATACACATCCCCGAGGGCAGCATCAGAGCTAGCACTGGGTTCTTGCTGCAAGTGGAGGATGACGTGGGTGACATGACACAAAAGTTGATAATGCTCCTCAGGGATGAGTTTTCTGTTCATTTTCCGGTTTTCAGGAGACACTTTGTCACCTGGAATGTTCAGCAGATTCAGGAAAAAACCTGTTTATGAAGAAATTCCTCTTCTTTTATGTGCTGTATTCTGCTGGTCTTGGCAGAAAGCGAGTGGTAGATGGGGCAGATTTGCACATAGGAAATACCAGGAGCAATGAATAAGAATTATTGAGCTATGATGTGTAAGGGAGAAATCAGACTGACAAGTGCTTGTGCCTGGTACTTGTTAACCATGTGAATCAAGGATGGGTTTCGGTAATACCATCCTTGAAGATTTTCTTTTCTCCTGGCCTCTTTGGTCCAGTTATTACAGATAAAAATGCATTAACTTTGAATTATCAAAGTAGTCTTCTAATTTATTTTTCCAAACAAAGTGCCTCATTCCTGAAGAAATGCATCACATCCCTTTAGAAGTAATATTCCAGATCTGAAATTCCAGGCTTTGTTGTATCGCAGCTGTAGGGAATACATTTCATAAAGTGGAAGTTTACTCCTGCGAAATTCTTCACTCCTTTTCAGTCCATCTTTTTCATCTGCAGTTTAAATGCATTGGGGTTTTAAAACACCTAAATAAATAAGTCATCCTCCCCCCAAAGAGTAATGTGTTTGGAGAAAGGCACTTTATTTATGTTTCAGTTTTGTTTATGAGGGCAGATTGGCCATTTTCTTGGTTTGCCAGTCCCTCCCTCCACCCGCCCCATGAGAAGTCATTGAGCTTGGGGCAGGAAAAGCCTCTTTGTGACAAGGTGCTTGCCATGTTTTCTGTGTTTTTAACAAATACCAGAGTAAATGCAAGAAGAGATTTCATTGTGTATATATCAAATAAGAGATATTTCTAGACAGCCACTAGTTGATCTTTGTTATCTTTTGAAGTTCAAGGGCATCATAGAACAGAACAGAATCATAGAATAGAATAGGTTTGGGTTGGAAGGGACCTTAAAGCTCCTCCAGCTCCAACCCCTGCCACGGGCAGGGACCCCTTCCACTGGAGCAGCTTGCTCCAAGCCCCTGTGTCCAACCTGGCCTTGAACACTGCCAGGGATGGGGCAGCCACAGCTTCTCTGGGCACCCTGGGCCAGCGCCTCAGCACCCTCACAGGGAAGAGCTTCTGCCTAAGAGCTCATCTCAGTCTCCCCTCTGCCAGGTTCAAGCCATTCCCCTTGGCCTGTCCCTACAGGCCCTTGTCCCAAGCCCCTCTCCAGGTTTCCTGCAGCCCCTTTAGGCACTGGAGCTGCTCTAAGGTCTCCCCTTCAGGAGCCTTCTCTTCCCCAGGCTGAACAACCTGCTATCTTCCTTGTATTCTCTTCTGAATAGCAGGAACACCTGTTAAGTAGAATGTGGATGGAATATGAAGTCATCCATATGTTCAATAGTTCTAAGTTTTAGGTAGAGCCAGTGCCCCATTTGGTCCCACATCTGCTGTCACCCTGTTTTGCTGCCTGCAGGCAGTTGTCCATCTGCATGTCTGTGCTTTCCATCAACAAACATAGTCACTGAACAGCAGATTTCACCTCCTATTCCTTATTTCTACTGATGGGATTGCTGTGGATCTTCATTTTCCTGAGGTGAAGGAAGGAGAGTATCTGCATAATAGTGAGGAGGAGGAATGTATCCAGGCACAGCAGGTCAGTCATAGGAGCTCACCTACGTTCCCTACATTCAGGGTGATTAATAATTCATGCCCAAAGTGTCAAGAGATCTAATTTGAGTGCATTGCTGGTACTTACAGAGGGAATATACCCCTCCTGTTTTCTCTTTTTACACATCTCTGGTATTTATCTATATCACAATGAATCCCCCGTGCTCTACTAGGATTAATGAAGGCTGCACAAATTACTTTTGCCCAACTTGTTGTTACTGATGTAGTCATGGGGCAAATCATGTGCATTGAGACACATTCAGTCACTGCAGTTTGCCAAGTCAGGATCTAATCTGAAGAGGAGGTGTCAAGGTGGGTGACCAAAGAATATAGAAGGTGTGGAGCTAAGAGCAGCTATTGCAACCCTTGTGTAGGGGTTTCTCATGAAGCATGTGTCTCTCTCAGTGGTACCGTAAGTGATGTCTTGCAAAGTAAGCCTTGGAAATGTAATGTTTTGGATCAACCTGGTGATTTGCTATGTTCAAGGGGCAAATAAGCTCTTCCCTTTATATGTGCTACATTATTCATGCATCCTTCTTGGCAGTACCTGGTGGCAGCACCACAAGAGTCAGTTCTACTTGCTGAAAACAAAATCTTCCCCTTGTGTTGAATGGTTTGTATTTTGAAGGGTTTGTTTGGTTTATAACTGTAATGTGGATGGTCACTAAGGCATTATTGAAGAGCCAGTGTTTTGCCAAGATGCAAACTTCCCTCATGAAAAATGCATGTGTTTTGGTAACATAAATTATCCCTATGCTTCAGTTCAAGTTAAAATCAATTCCGATGATACAGTGCATATTTTAGAAGTCTGTTGTTTGTTCATGAAGAGCTGATGGGAATGGTGAGTGTACTTTGCAAACCAGCAACAATGTCTGCAATGAAGACCAGATTCCAAGGAGGCAAAATGGCAAGATGGCATCCACCATTTCTCTGGGCAACCTGTGCCAGGGTTTTACCACCCTCATTGTAAAGAATTTCTTCCTCGCATCCAGCCTGAATCTCCCCTCTTTCAGTTTAAACCCATCACCCCTCCTCCTGTCACAACAGACCCTGCTAAAAAGTCTCTTTCCATCTTTCTTATAGGCCCCTCTTAAGAACAGAAGGGCTGCAATAAGGTCTCCCTGGAGTCTTCTCTTCTCCAGGCGGAACAAAACCAGCTCTCATAGCAGAGGTGCTCCAGTCCTCTGATCATCTTTGTGGCCCTCCTCTGGACCCTTTCCAACAGGTCCATGTCCTTCCTGTCCTGAGGACTTGCGAGCTGGACACCCGACTACAGGAGGGGTCTCACCAGAGCAGAGCAGAGGGTTAGAATCCCCTCCCAGAAATCTGGGTTTGTTCAGCCCTCAGGAGAAGAGGGAATGGGGATCTCATTGCTGCCTCTAGATGTTGGATGGGAGGGGGTAGAGAAGGCAGAGCCACCCCTTTATAACACAGGAAATTCTGGCTTGCTGTAGGGAAAGAGTGTTTAATGGGAGGATGGTCAGATGCTGGGCCAGGGCCAGGGCAGCTGTGGGATCACCGTGCTTGGAGATGCCCCAAATTTGGCAAGGCAGGGTGCTGAGCGGGCTGATCTCCTTGGACCTGCTTATATCAGCATCTTCATGAGACTCTTCCAGAGTCCCTTCTAACCCAGACTGTTCTGTGAGTGTCTGATTTCTGTGTGCAGATGGATTAGAGTCTTTCCTTGCATATTGGCCAGCTGAAATATCTGAGGAATGTATATAGATACCTTGCAGCTATGGAATAATCGGATTTCTCACTCAAGACCAGCTGTAACACTTGCAAGTTCCTGCCTATTGCTGCTAGGAAAAATCTTACAAGACTAATATGAAGAGAGGATAAAATAGAGGAGAAAAGGGGAATCACAGAATCCCAAGTGTGATGAAGTATGGCGATAAAGCAGAGAGCAGATGTAGATGGTGCACATGTATTACACACTGTAATATTCTCTATCTCAGCTGTAACCAGCATCATTCTGTGTTGCAAACATTTCAGTTGGGTTTATGTCAGATGCAGGATGTTCAGCAGGCAATGACAGAGTGAATCTTGGTAAAAACTAGTCGGAAAGTTGATTAATATCCATCCTGATCCTTTCAGGCAGGTTTTCTGGAGCTTCCTCCATCCCAAGTGTTTGATAGTGTCCCTGCACCCCTGTGCCTGGGAAATCCCTGGGCTATGAGATAGCACATCGCATCCACCTTAAATCTGGGAGGCAAAGCAATCCTGATATCAAAACGATCAAATCCTTACAGTTTTAACTCCCAAGTGAACCCCAAGATGAATAATATTTTCCCGCTATTACAGATGAAGCTAAATTCTATAGAAAAAATACCCTTTAATGTAAGAATACGTAAGATTTCTCCGAATTGAACATGCCATCAGAGCCGCTTGTTCATGGGTAGCTGATACCTCCTTGGGAAAACACACGAGCCAGGAGCAGCTCATCCGCTTTAATCATTTGTGTTGCTGTAATCTCTTTGTGCAAAGAGTGTTTTCAGAGCGGCTTTACAATTGAATTTGCTGACTCCCACACGCGGCACAACGCTGTTGCCTCCCCAGTGCAGCAGGTTCATGTGTAACCTGAAGCAAATCAGCCTGTAATAATAACCCCCAACCATTTTGTTTTGCTTGAGACCTAATGCTGTTATCCGGGTTGCCAGGGAGCGTATCAGAATGCCTTCCACTGGCTTTTTACTTCTGTATTAGATTTGCCTCTAGTAAGGGGTTATAAATAAATTTGATGTGTTGGTTCCTAGAAATTAATATCTTTTTAAAAGGCTTCTTTCTGCCACCTGGGCTGCAGTCTGTGTGAAAATAACTTCTGTAGCTCATGGCAACAGCATCTGAATGGTTCCAAGCCTGTAGTTTGCCCAACAACTCTTAATTCAGCGTTGACATTGGGTTTAGCTGGTGGCAACTCTTCCTTTCAATTAGCACATGTGGCAGTCGGGTTGGTGAGAGTGACTCAGTGTTCATGGCAGGGGGTTGCAACTGGATGATCTTAAAGTGCTTTCCAACCCAAAGCATTCTATGATTCTGTGGTTCTTCTTTCATCCTTCAGTGCCATCTTTCAGAGGGATCCATCAGATCCCTCATGCTGGAGCTGCATCATGTGCTCTTCTTTCAAGGCAGATGGTTTTCCGTCTTGCATTAGCCAGTGTAGCAAAGAGCATAGCAGGAATCCCATCCTCACCAAGGAGCTTTGCTAATGTAGTCTTGGTCAGTAGGACATTTAGAAGAGAGCACTTGAGTCATCAGATTTAGTCGTTTGCAGAGATGATCCAAAAGTGCCCACACATCACTGCTGCCATCTCCAGCAACCCTTAACAAGCTTCAGATGTGCTGCAAAGGACAGAGACTGGAGCAGCTCTGCTCTGGAGCCAGGCTGAGAGAGCTGGGCTGGGGCAGCCTGGAGAAGAGAAGGCTCCTGAAGGGGAGACCTGAGAGCAGCTCCAGTGCCTCAAGGGGCTGCAGGAAAGCTGGAGAGGGGCTTGGGACAAGGGCCTGTAGGGACAGGGCAAGGGGAATGGCTTTAACCTGCCAGAGGGGAGACTGAGATGAGCTCTTAGGCAGAAGCTCTTCCCTGTGAGGGTGCTGAGGCGCTGGCCCAGGGTGCCCAGAGAAGCTGTGGCTGCCCCATCCCTGGCAGTGTTCAAGGCCAGGTTGGACACAGGGGCTTGGAGCAAGCTGCTCCAGTGGAAGGGGTCCCTGCCCGTGGCAGGGGTTGGAGCTGGATGAGGTTTAAGGTCCCTTCCAACCCAAACCAGGCTGGGATTCTATGGCACTAAAGCTGTTGTCAGTGTCCTCTCTGCAGTTGCAGAGCACTTGCCCATGTGACATCTGGACAGTCCTGGGGTTGATCACTGCACAGAAGAATTTAACTCTCTTCTCCATGACGCTCCTTGCTGGTGTGAGCTAGTAGGAGACTTTCTCCCTGGCTCCAGATGTCGTTCATCCATTGGCTCCCAGCAGGGCACACTTAGCAGCTCCTACAAATGTCATGGTCCTGAGTGAATTACACTAGTGACATCCATACTGCAAAGGGAGGCAGATGCTCCTTTTTGCTCCCCCAGATCATGGTCTTCCTTCCCATGCAGACCAAAATAGCCCCATCTTCTCTAAAAGGCCAGCTTAATAGATGCTTATATCCTTAAGTATTGTCATTGGCCTTGCCATGCTCAGGCATTGCCAAACCTTGCTGGATTTCAGCTTTAAATATGAGATTTTGGAACCCATCTCAAACGACAGATACACTTCCATGGGGAACCGCCTGCTCTCTGTGCTTTAAAAATGAAACACAAGAGCTGAGAGCTTTTTAGCATAAGCATTACCATGGATTTGGGGGGAAAACCTGAATACATTTAATTCTTGGGTTTGAAAATATGCAGTCAAGTAGAAAAGTAAAATCCTAGAGGGGTTATTAAATGACTGCTGTAAATAGTGCTGCATACAGCAAATGAGAAGGTATTGCTAGGGAGTACACCATCGCCTTGCTAGTTGGAAAAGCAGCTCATGTTAATAAATGTTACAGCTCTGACAGTGGACAAAGTCGTTTTGGTCCAGGATGTTTTGAGCCCTTAAAGTGTCACAGGTCTGACTAACAGACAGAGTCAATCACATCTTCTTTCACGGCTGCTCCATGTAGATGATCATGGGGGTCCATGCTCAGGGTAAGCCCTCACCAGTGCCAGAAGGGATGGTCACACATTCCCAGTGCCGCCTCATGGTCAGCCTGGGCTGACCTAGTAGCAATTGACTTTTAAACCAAACAGAAACACCTATTGCTGTGCAGCTCAGCAACGTGAAACCCTCAGCAGCAGCAGGAGGGAGAGGGCGGACGCTGCACCCTGCCCTCTATTTTGGCACCTAAAGGGGTCAGGTTTGTGTTTGCACCCCATTGACATGCCCGGGCTGGGCTAATCTGAAGGCAGTTTAGGTGCTGTATGCACTAACTGGCAAGGCATGCACACCACTTCTTCCTGAGATCTCATCTCAATCTACCGTCTTTCAGTCCTATGAGCTCAGCCCTGCATCAGACCAGGGCCTTGTCTCCTTCATCTCTCCTTAGGTCTTATATTTCCTTTGTATCAATTACAATTTAATAGAATTACAGTTTCGTCTCCAGTGGATTACATTGCTGCCTTACTGAGTTGCATCTAAGAGAAAGCTGTGGACAGGGAAGTTTCCCTTTTGTCTTCATGTCCTGATTCAATTCACATTTTAATACCTGAATGCTGTGCATATTGAGCTTTGGACTAGCAGAAAGGGTCGCAACTGTATCTTGGTTGTGTTGAGAGCTGTGATTTTCTGCATATCGCATCATGCATTGGATGATGAAATAGTTCTGTGGAAAGCTAATCACAGCACCTAGGTACCAAAGCGAAGGTGTGTTTTCCCATCTCTTCTGGAAGTTCCCTGGTGAGCTCCAGTGCTGCTCATTTTGGCAGTGGAATTTCGTGTGGTTTCATTACTTCCTAAACATCCCAGTTGCTTGTTTTGTTTTGCAGTTCATTTGACTTGAATGCGAGGAAATCATACAGCAGCTCTGAAGGATTTCTGTTAAAACCCCTGAAACCCAATTCAGAGTTTCACTGGAGACTATCCTGGATAACTCTGATCACCACTGCTGCTCAGTGGGGTATTTTTAACCCAGAGCTCTGTCTCTGCAGGTCGCTGGGGGGGGGGAAGCACTGTAATATTCAGGTTTATGGTTTCCTGGTGGAATCCCACCGAACCTTCCCACAAGCCAACCCCCTGTTCAGCACTCTCCGTTGTCAGCATTTGGAGAGATCTTCTGGATGCGTTTTATTTACCAGGCATATTAAAGCACCCACACAGATGTCACTGTGGGTTTCTCAGTGAACACGGTATTTACAATGTTTAGACTGCGCTTTGCTTGACTGATGGGGTGCAAATGGCTCATTTTCAGCCACGGCTTCCACTGGTTAGATTGTACCAGTCAGTTTTAAAACACTTTGGAGGCAACAAAGATGGGAAGAATGGATGGAACGGTTTTCATAGGATGGATCTAACTGTGATCTCAGAATGCGCTTGGGGCTGCTGCTTTCAAATGCCTTTTGCCAAGTAAACGAAGTGCTCGGAGGTACGTGTCAGAAGGGAGAAGGCTGTAGGCATTCACCTGGAGCTTGCCCACAGCTGCTTCTCTCGCAAGGGTTCAGCTGTTTCTGGTGCATCTGCAGGACTGCACCTCCCTCCACATTGCCTGTATCCCAGTGTTACTGCTCACTGCTCTTCTCCTTTGGGGCGAGGGTTTAATGATTGGCAGTTCTAGGGATCTGAACCTCTGTTCTTGGAAAGTTGGCTTCTGGTTCTCCTGGCAATTGGGAGGTTGAAGTTTTCCAGTGTCTGCTGTGCCTGTTGCTTCTCCCAGGCACTGCTGGTGTTCCCTTAGAGCTGCATTTCTGTGGCAACTGCTGATTTCCACCGTGTTCTTCCCAGAAGCTTCCTTTGATTTATCTCTGTTGATGACCAAGTTGAAGACCAGCACTGTTTATTGCCATACCACCACTGAGCGTTGCTGAACACTGTTAGCAGTACCACTGTCTTTAAAGTTAGAACTTCTAAGGACGTTCATCCTGGTCCTTTCTGAAAAGCACTGGAATACACGAATAAAAGATTGGGGGGTTTCTTGACATGGGGATCATCTTGATCTGTGCCGCTCACTACAAGAGAGCCATTGAGGGCCAGAGAAGAGCAATGGGGCTGGTGCAGGGCCTGGAGCACAGTGTGATGGGGAAGGGCTGAGGGACCTGGGGGGTTCAGTCTGGAGAAGAGAAGGCTCAGGGGGGACCTGATCGCTCCCTACAAGTGCCTGAGAGGAGGATGGAGCCAGGAGGGGCTGGGCTCTGCTGCCAAGGAACAAGGGATGGGACAAGAGGAACCGGCCTCAAGCTGCACCAGGGCAGGTTTAGATGGAGCTGAGGAACAATTCCTGCCCCAGAGGGTGCTCAGGCATTGGAACAGGCTGCCCAGGGCAGGGCTGCAGTCACCGTCCCTGCAAGGGTTCACACCCCGTGGAGACGAGGCCTCAGTGCCATGGGTTAGGGGTGGCCTTGGCAGGACTGGGCAGTGCTTGGACTGGATGAGCTGAAAGGGCTTTTCCAACCTCATTGGTTCTATATCTGGGTGCCAGTCTTGTCTTATGGTCCTTAACAATATTTTCGACTGCTTTATCTCTGTTGCAGTAACAGATGAAAAGTAAATGGTTCTGTAGAGAAAATCCTTCTTTTATAATATCTCACAGTGTTCTCACCTCACAGTTTACTGATTAGGCACCAAATTCAGCAGTCAAAGCCAAAAGAAATTGTTTCAGAGGTTTATAAGCTTTCATTTGATTCTCTTTTGAATTGGCTCGATGTCCTGGCTCCTTGCTCAAGTCAGGTCCACTCTTTCTTCTTATATGATCTGTGTACACTCATGAAAAATAAATACGAACACTAAAGAAGCTCTGAATTTTAGGCAGTACCTTGCTCAGAATAATAATGCAGTGCCATGGATTCAGGAGCAGCAGGGACATTTAAGTTTAAAGATGTTGATTCATATTGCTTCAATATACAAGAGGATTCTGGGAATTGCATTTGATTTCTACTTCAGTGGGATACATCAATGGTTCTGCAGAAAATCACTGCATTGCCTGCTTTTACTCTACACTGATAAACTTCAGGTTTGAGTTTCATAACTCATTAGGTGCTGATTTGGGACGTATTTTGTTGCTATAAGGTAAATTACTCATCACTCAACAGATTTTTCCCCCTGTGTAAGTATTTGTGTATTTGTGCTGTAGAGATTGAAAATATAGGCGTGGGAAAGGGCAGCAGGAGCCAGCCTAAAGCTTTGAGTTCCAGTTTGCATCTGGTGGTCACGTTGTGTGACTGCCTGCCCGGAGAGGATCCATCACACACAGGCCAGCATCGGAAGTGCTGTTAAAAACTGGTTTATGCTTGTTATTGAGCCCTGCAGGAATTAAGTTACTTCGGGATTCTTGTATTTTTACTTTGTGCTTACAAAGCCATAGGGCAGCGGTAGCTTGGGCTGTGCTTGGGGTTGCTGGATTGCTCCTTCACCCAACCGAAACATCTAAATCGAGCTGCAGGACTCAAAAGGGAGAGAAAAAGGCAAATTCCTCTCATTTACTAAAGTATTTTCTGCGTTTCTGAGCATCATGACTGATCCCTGACCCCTGACCAAGGCTAAACCAGACTTTGGCCACGTTCAGGAGAGTGCTGTGAAAACCTATAGCTTTGTATGCTGTCAACTTGAAGAGCAGCTCTTTTGGGGAGGTGAAATCAAACGAATTGGCTGTTCTGTGATTGTAGGAATTTCCACCACTTCTTTTTCATAGAATCACAGAATCCCAGCCTGGTTTGTGGTGGAAGGGACCTTAAGGCTCCTCCAGTTCCACCCCCTGCCACGGGCAGGGACACCTTCCACTGGAGCAGCTTGCTCTAAGCCCCTTCCAACCTGGCTTAACCAATATCAGCATCTTCAGAACTCCTGTCTATTACTTAGCTGTTACTAAGCAGGATTGCTCCAAGTTCTGGCTGTGTTCATTCCCAGAAATTCAGTGGATTTTCTATGCAGTACACATTAGGGTGCTTAATTTTCATTCTGATAAACCAGTTCCATACCTTACATCAACACCATCCATCCATGTGCAGTTCCAGATGTTCTGTTACATTTATGCTTGCATGTAATGAATAAAGTTTATTGCAAGTCTGAAAGTGTTCCTAATTCTTGTTTTATCTCACGCCTTCCAGTTCACATTAAATTATTAGTTTGCCTGTTACTTTACTGCAATGGAAAAGAGCTCTACTTCATGATGAAAGAGTAGAGTCTAATTTGAAAGAGCTATTTATTTGCTGCTGCTGTCATTTTGATACTTTCCTACTATGTGATTTTCTTATTTTTATATTACTCATGTTTGAAATAATGAATGTTAATGCCAATACATTGTCACAAACAAAAAATAGAAAAGGTTACAGTTTATTACTGCATTTGCTTGACTAAAAATTCTTTTCCCAAGATCTAACTGAAAATACCTTTAAATGTTGTTAAAGTGTTAAATTGCCTTTTGAGTTTTCCAGGATTATCTAAGTAGGATGTAATGAGCAAATCTCTCTTTGAAGCCTGCCATCATTGGCTTTGTGACTTGGGTAAGTTGATCCTTGGTTTCCCCACATGTCCAGAGAGATGGGTGGAGGTGGTCCACAAGGAAGATGCATCTTTGCTGCCTCCAACTCTTTGTGGACCTCTTTCCCAAGGGACAGTTTGGGCGTGTATCAGTGGATCTACAGCTCCAGGCTTGGGATGGCCTGCTAAGAAACTGCATCTCTCTCCCAAGCAGTGGTAGCTGCCAAATCCAATGGGGTTCATGTCCTAAGCTTTCATCCAAGGGGCTCCCAGATTGGAGAAGCCTAATATGTGGATTCCAGTAGGTTGGATGGGAATTAAGTACAGTGATAAGGCCAGATTGGATGGGGCTTGGAGCAAGCTGCTCTAGTGGAAGGTGTCCCTGCCCGTGGCAAGGGTTGGAACTGGATGAGCTTTAAGGTCCCTTCCAACTGAAACCATTGTAGGATTCTGTGATTCTATGATAAGTAAGACTGTGGACTCCTGAATGGATGAAAACTCAGAAAATTAGGCACATGAATAACCTTACTGGTGGAAGAGAAATTGCAAACTGGCAGATTTGTGTGGGCCATGTTCTTGGAGTTGATGCTTCTGAATTTACATGCTTCTTAGGATCTCCTTAGGCATATTTTTAATATATTCCGTTGCAGTACTAAAGCACTACAGCATTTTGTGTGTGCTAAATGTTTAGCCTTGTGGAATTCATAATGAACTTAATAATGAGCTACGAGGACAATTAGTGAAAACGGGGCTTTAAAGTGGTTAGTGCATGGAAAGATAGATCTTACATGAGCGGTGGTGGCATTATGGCAGAATGAATGAATGATAGGATGGTTTGTGTTGGAAGGGACCTTAAAGCTCCTCCAGCTCCAACCCCTGCCACGGGCAGGGACCCCTTCCACTGGAGCAGCTTGCTCCAAGCCCCTGTGTCCAACCTGGCCTTGAGCACTGCCAGGGATGGGGCAGCCACAGCTTCTCTGGGCACCCTGGGCCAGCGCCTCAGCACCCTCACAGGGAAGAGCTTCCAAGCTGGGCTTGTTGAGTTAAATTCTCCAAAGCAGATCTGGGGTTTTATTAAGTGTTATCGTTGCTCCAGTGTGCTCCTTGGTGTGCTGTAGCCAGGTATTTGTTAGCAAAATATGAGTTTATCCTAGTGGTTCCCTTCAGCCAGATCTCCAGCTCTTGCTGATGGACCAGTCTCCAGTTTTCTCTGCAACAGATTTACAGATCTTCTAGCAGGATTTCATTGAAGTCAATGGTAATTAGACACAGCAGCTTCCCTCAGACAAAGAAAGAGTTAAGAACTGGTGCCTCAGGAGCTGAAAGCACAATAAATTACTCTTTCCAGTGTTGAAGGCAATGAGTGCAAGGAGGGGAAAATTCGTAACGAAGAAGTTGGAATAAAATACGTATTAAGCCGGTTTTTTAAAGCAGCTGAATTATTAATGTGGAGCTGAAATCCCACAGAGGGGCTACTGTGAGATTTATGACCCACTCTGCCTTGTTAGTGTCACACGAAGCCTCCTCAGTAGAATTACTGCCATGTACAATTAGAGGAACATTAATCTGTATGTTACTGGTTCCTTTAGCAGAAATGGCAGTCCACTTGTTTGGGCCTGATTCTATGACCTAGGTGCAATTTTCAGCTAATATCAGACATAACAGTTTTCAGTTGTTCTTAAAATAACAACAAATACACATTCACTGCCCTAGGAACCATTTTGTCCAGTTCTTATGTCTAAACACACCAGTATAGGAGGTTAATGTCTTCCAGATGTGCTTCTTACTTGGGGGACTTGGAGGAAAATCAGGTTGAGTCCAAGTTTCCATTCTGCAAAGCTCAGGAACAATCCATCTTGCAACTGAGACTGCTCGCGCTGCAAATGCTCTTTAGAGCTGTGAAGCCTCGGAGGTTTTCAGATGTTCACACTGGAGATTCCTGTGCATTTGATTCACCACAGAACTGGCCAGTATCCGTATGCAATGTGGTGCAAGAATAAGGGCGACTGTACTTAGCTGCATCTTCTTGACACAGACTGGTCTTCTTCCTTGTGATCCCAGTGAGCGATGGTGGTCATGGAATCATGGAATGGTTTGTTTTGAAGGGACCTTAAAGCTCCTCCAGCTCCAACCCCTGCCACGGGCAGGGACCCCTTCCACTGGAGCAGCTTGCTCCAAGCCCCTGTGTCCAACCTGGCCTTGAACACTGCCAGGGATGGGGCAGCCACAGCTTCTCTGGGCACCCTGGGCCAGCGCCTCAGCACCCTCACAGGGAAGAGCTTCTGCCTTAGAGCTCATCTCAGTCTCCCCTCGGGCAGGTTAAAGCCATTCCCCTTGGCCTGTCCCTACAGGCCCTTGTCCCAAGCCCCTCTCCAGGTTTCCTGCAGCCCCTTTAGGCACTGGAGCTGCTCTCAGGTCTCCCCTTCAGGAGCCTTCTCTTCTCCAGGCTGCCCCAGCCCAGCTCTCTCAGCCTGGCTCCAGAGCAAAGCTGCTCCAGGCCTCGCAGCATCTCCATGGCCTCCTCTGCACTCGCTCCAACAGCTCCACGTCCCTCTGGTGTTGGGGGCCCCAGAGCTGGTCCATATTCCCCTGCACTAAACTTACAGATATTGATGACTTTATTTGACATACAAGATGACTTAACCTTCTTTGTCATCCATAATGTTAAGTCATCTCTTGCAGAGCAGAATCAGACATACCCTAGAGACTGGAGGAATGGAAAACATTAAGAATCTCAGCTTCCCATTGTTCACAACACGATAGTTTTCATGCCAGCTGCTTCCTGGTGTATGTACTTTCTGTGACAACTGGGGCAATTTTCTGTCTCAGCAGGTAGATTGTCTCTTTGCAGTATGTGGAGCTGTATAAAGCTGTTGTTTAGAAGGAGCTGAGGAGACAGAAGCATGATATTAGGATCCAAAGCAACTCGAAGTAAGTGGATCTTTTCTCTGGAACAGTAGGGGTTGAGCTGCACTTCTAATGAAGCATTTCTTAGGCAGACAGAGAAGTGTCATTTATCAGCAGTGAATTGCCTGATGTAGGGGACTAGATCTGTCTCTGAATTTTCTGCTGTTGTGTCAGTTGCTTTCAGAATAGGGAGAGAATTTAATATCCAACCTGCTCTATGTGGGAAAATAGCAATATATTGAATAGTGCGGCAATAACTGCTGGTCTCCCTGCGGCTGTGCGCGTGGGGCCGGGGGTGTCTGCATAACACCCGTACAATCACACCTTGACATTTGAAAAGGTTATCACTTCTGAGTTAACCACCACTTCTTGCTTCAAGCAGTGAGATCCCGACACGCTGCGCATAAAGAGTGTTGTACCATGAATGGAGAGGGGTGTTTCACAAACGCCTGCTTATGGTGATTGCAGGCTGAGCTAAGTCTGTGTAGCTTTGTTGCAGTGCAGGGTTGTAGATTTGCCATCAATCATGGAAATGTTGGTAACAGCTCTGCAGTGATACATTATCCTTCAATTGCTGTATGGGTAACAGAGAAGCACCAAAACTACAGAAGATGTTGGGTTGCGTGTTGTCTCTGTTGGAGCCCTTCAGCCCCTTCTTTCATATCACAGACTGGTTTGGGATGGAAGGGACCTTAAAGCTCATCCATCTCCAACCCCCTGCCATGGGCAGGGACCCCTTCCACTGGAGCAGCTTGCTCCAAGCCCCTGTGTCCAACCTGGCCTTGAACACTGCCAGGGATGGGGCAGCCACAGCTTCTCTGGGCACCCTGGGCCAGCGCCTCAGCACCCTCACAGGGAAGAAACACAAGGCAGAACTAATTGCTGGTTAACAGGCATGCCAGATGTACTGCTGTTGGTGGTGATATGTGGGGGTCATCTGTGAAGATGCTCCATCCCTGGCAGTGTTCAAGGCCAGGTTGGACAGAGCCTTTGGGTGACCTGGTTTAATGTGAGGTGTCCCTGCCTCTTGCAGGGGGGTTGGAACTGGATGAGCTTAAGGTCCTTTCCAACCCTGACTATTCTGTGATTCTATGAAATCCCACATACCTCCCAAACCCAAATCATGACAGTTTTACCTTGCTGACTCAGCAGTGGTATCTCTGTGCATTGATTTTTGAGTGTGATAACATGAAGTGAAATTTAGCCTGAAGTCTCTTTCTCCTCTTGCCTTCCCATCACTTAATACTCTCTTTTTTTCCCCAGTACTTCCCCTGTAAATGACCCCACCATAGGTTGCCCTTGGGGCAGAGTTTTAGTCATGAAGAGATTAAACCCCTGTTTCTCGAAGAAGTACGTATTCAACATGAAGCCAAATAATCCTTATCCATAAAAGCATTGAAATTCCCTTCCCTGTGATTTACCTCTGTGTGTTCAAGTGATTCAACTCACAAGTGTCACGATGCTTCCTTTTATTGAAAATCTCTCTATTTATGGTGGAAAAAAGCCTGCAGTGGAATGTTTAATCAAAAAACCGTGATGGTCGGAGAATAAATCGCTCTCAGTTTAAAACATTTATACAAGGAAAAGGAAAATCTATCAGCAGCAGGTGAGAGACTCTCCAGAGAGCAGCAAATACAAGTGAAGGGCTGTGAAACAATTTCACTCCCGGGCTCAGTTTTGCTGTATGAAACATGAGGTTGTAATTGTGTAAGTCTTGGTTTTAATGATCCCTTTCCCCAAGTAGCCAAATAATAGAATTTGTCAGAAATACTGTTTTGATAATCTGCTCAGTGCGCAGAAAAAACCACCCAATAATGCATAAAAGTATAAAAATTAGCAATAGAATTACACGTTTATAGAATAAATAATTCTATAATTCTTTAAAATGCCTTCTGAGGAAAAAATATCGATTTCACAATAGAATTTAATAGATAATTCTTTTCCTTTTATCTTTTCAGATAATTGTTTTGTAGAATTCAATTGGCACCTTTTTAATTGCAATGAGAAAGAGGTTTTCTACAGTAAAACCTCTGAGGAATCATAGAATCACAGAATAGATAGGGTTGGAAAGGACCTTAAGATCACCCAGTTCCAACCCCCCTGCCATGGGCAGGGACACCTCACACTAAACCATGGCACCCAAGGCCTCATCCAACCTGGCCTTGAACACCGCCAAGGATGCAGCATTCACAACCTCCCTGGGCAACCCATTCCAGTGCCTCACCACCCTTACAGTAAAGAACATAAGCAGAATGGAATTGGCCAATGTATTTTAAATGAAACTATCCAGTTCCTTCTAAGTTCCTCAGGCCATATTGATATTTCTAATGAAAGAATCTACCTCTTTTCTCTGACTACAGGGTTTTGATTCTTGAGCTCCTTGAACGATGTAGATGTGTTTGTTAGGAGCGTAGCATTGAGACCACAGTAACCACAAACGTACTTTTTATCTTTGTGCCTGGTGGGCAAAGTAGAACTGGTGAAAATCTAGAGTAGTTAACTCTTTGGGCCATTCTGTGTTCTGCCTCCTGGTCAGTTACATCATAAAACAGGTTCCATTCAGGTTGGAAATTACCTTTCAGATCATCATGTCCAACCGTTAACCTGTCACTGCCACATTGACCACAAAACCATATCCCTAAGTGCCACATTTACACATCTTTTAAATACCTCCAGGGATGCCAGCCTCTCTGGGCAGCCAGTTCCAGTGCTTGACAACCCTCTTCTTGAAGCAGTTTTTCCCAATATCCAATCTAAACCTCCCCTGGTGTAACTTGAAGCCATTTCTATATATTTATGAATATAAAGATTTGGAAAGGGGATATTTTGAAGACCAGGATACATGTGTGTTACTTGATCCCACTGGCTGAAGCAACAATGCCAGCTCTACTACAAGTGAATCTCTGGTGGTTCAGCATCTTCCTGGGATATGAGAAAGGATTTTGTTTCTGACTGCAAAAGCACTATAGCTAACCATAACTAACGCTTATTATGTTGAGTTTTATAGAGTAGTTTGTTGTAGAGCAAACAGTGTTTGGCTAAAAGTCTGTGTTAATGATACTGTTTTGTCCTAGAGCCTGAGTAAAGTACTGACAAGGTGTATGTGGGTGGTGGTACTTGATAGTGCTTGAGCCTCAGTGGCCAAATGTTGTTTACAACAGGCGCTACCAGTGGGTGGTTATTCAGGGTATTAAAGTCTCCCAAATGAATACGTGTTACCTCTTGATTGTTTTCATTTGTCACTTAGAATCCCAGCCTGGTTTGTGTTGGAAGGGACCTTAAAGCTCCTCCAGCTCCAACCCCTGCCACGGGCAGGGACCCCTTCCACTGGAGCAGCTTGCTCCAAGCCCCTGTGTCCAACCTGGCCTTGAACACTGCCAGGGATGGGGCAGCCACAGCTTCTCTGGGCACCCTGGGCCAGCGCCTCAGCACCCTCACAGGGAAGAGCTTCCTCCTTGTATCCAACCTGAACTTCCCCTGTTTCAGTTTGAACCCGTTACCCCTTGTCCTGTCACTGCAGTCTCTGATGAAGAGTGCCTCTCTGGTATCCTTGTAGGCCCCCTTCAGACACTGGAAGCTGCTCTGAGGTCTCCACGCAGCCTTCTCTTCTCCAAGCTGAATATCCCAAACGTTCTCAGCCTGTCTTCATACGGGAGCTGCTCCAGCCCCTGTTCCGCCTCGTGGCCTCCTTTGGCCTTGTTCCAACAGCTCCATGTCCTCATGTTGAGGACACCAGAACTGTACTCAGTTTAAACTTGGAAGTTTTCTTTTAATCCTGGTTTAAGTCCAAGTCTATCTAATTCTTTTAAATGGGTGAAGAATTCTATTTCTCAGCGTAATTCAATGCATTCATTGTTTTTCCTGCTACAAAGCCTTACTCCACTCATTGAGATCCCTGCATTTTCATTGTGCTCTATTGCGAATTAAATAGTCGTGATTTAACATCTTTCTGGCTAAAAATAGCAAGACCTTGGGCCTCATTACAGAGTTTGCTTTTGCTTGAGACCGTGTGCGATGGAGGTTGAAACGGTTTGTTTCCAAGGAAACAAATGCACCGCATTTGCCTTCTGTTAAGTATTTCCTATGAGGAAATGCCATAGCTGGCAGAGCAAAGTGTCGGGAGGTAACGGTGGCCTTTGTGGAGCCTTTCTCAGAAACGACTGGGTTCGTGTTTTCCTGAGAATTGGAGTGTATTTTCTCAAATCACTATTTGGGTGCATGAAAGGAAGCGGTGGAGTGTCGGCATCTGAATCCTGGAGTCTTGAGATTCATCAGCCAGGCTCAGCGGGGATTCTTTTGTGCAGGTGTCACATGTGTTCTTGAAAGAATATGCTGTGCTCTAGGAGCATCCTTTATGGTTGAAATAAGGCACCTGCTAAGTTATATTGCAGCTCTACTTCTACAGGTAGCTTTTCTTTTCCATCTTAGATTAAAAGTCAACATCCCTGGCAGTGTTCAAGGCCAGGTTGGATGGTGCTTGGAGCAAACTGCTCTAGTGGAAGGTGTCCCTGCCCATGGCAGGGGGTTGGAACTGGATGAGCCTTAAGGTCCCTTCAAATCAAACCATTCAATGATGATTCTATTAGTTTGAGTAGACATATTCATAGAACCATAGAATAGTTAGGGTTGGAAAGGACCTTAAGATCATCCAGTTCCAACCCCCTGCCATGGGCAGGGACACCCCACACTAAACCAGGTCACCCAAGGCTCTGTCCAACCTGGCCTTGAACACCGCCAAGGATGGAGCATTCACAACCTCCCTGGGCAACCCATTCCAGTGCCTCACCACCCTCACAGTAAAGAATTTCTTCCTTAGATCCAATCTAAACTTCCCCTGTTTCAGTTTGAACCCGTTACCCCTTGTCCTGTCACTACAGTCCCTGATGAAGAGTCCCTCCCCAGCATCCTTATGCGTTGCTACAGGTGTGCTAAAGGCTGCCTTTAGCACATATGACATGAAAAAGGACTGAGGAGCACACAGCAGGGAGATGCTTCCTGATTTCTTGCCCTTTTCTCTGAAATACGGTTTTGTCAGGGAAATAGGAGCAATAAAAAATGATCTGAAAATCGTAGTAACGGGGAAAAAATTGGGCAAAAATGCCAAAGTCCAAAGGTGTTTTTTATGTGTGGGGATTTCCCCCAAAAGTTGAAAACATTTAGGAAGAGTGTGTCTTCTCCCTGCTCCTGAGATAGAGATATTTAGAGGGTAGGGAATGTAAGTGATAAAGAGTAACAGTTAAATATATACACTCACGATGCTGCAACATGGACTATTCTGAGATGCATGAGTAAGTCTCTCAAAGGACTTAAACCTCTTCTTAAAACCTGTTCAGGGAATAGTGGGTTTTCATTGTATACCATAGGTCATCCAGGAAGAGCAAGTCCATAGAAAACATCATTAAGGATGGTGGGAAAGGCTCTTCTAAGGGCCACCTCTGCCGAGAGAGGCGGAACAAGTCTGTCTTTACCAGGTCCTGAACCACATAGAACTGAAATACCTCTTTTTAGCCTTGTGTCTTTAGCAACTATGGGTTTCTACCTAGAAAAGCTATTAATCAACTTGCCCTATTTGAAATAAATATGGATGTGTTAAATTCTGAGCAGTGTCATGTCTCTTTCAAAACCTTGCGATGATGCCAAGCCTCAATAAAGTAGATGTATGTTCTCTGTGGGGCTTTGGCAGAGCTCGCCCTCTTGAAGAGCAAGGTCCCCAGTTGCCTGCAAAGCCTTTGCTGGCAAAACTCAGCACTTTCACATAGTTCAGAGTGAGCGATGCTTTGGGGATTGTTAAATCCTGAGTCTAATCCCCTGGGAGGAGCTCAAGGCCGTTGTGCCCTGAGAATTAGATCATTAGATGCTTTTCCACTGCAGGTAATAAAGGCGGTAAAAGGAGCGTTGGCACATTCTGTCTGGTATGTGATCTAAACCCCTTCAGCGCACCTCTAAATGACACATGGATACACGTGCTCATGTGAAGCTGATCCTCATGATGTTGTCTCTGTGCTCTGCCAGGAGCAAAAGTAGATACTCCCCCAGTTTCTGTCTGGGTATACCTGTTCTCTAGGAAGACTTAAAGACTTCAAGATTTGTCTGGACAACATCCTGGGACATCTAGCCTAGGTCATTCTTTGCCTAGAAAGGTTGAGATCGCTTCCAGCCCAGGATTCTATGATTTCATGAGGTCCTTTTCCCTGGTGTTTCTTTCTATGCATTGTTTCTGTTTTGCCAAGATGATTTCCCACCAGGAAAGAAGTTGGGAAGATGAGAGAGGTGAATTCCTGATGTATGTAACTTGAGAATAATGGTTCTGAGTATTCAGTGGGAACAAAACCTAATAGTCACAGAAGTGTCAAGATGTGTTGCTAACAATGCAGGAAGGGCAGGTTTGCAAAGAACACCTTGTTTTTATTCAGTCCTGCTCCAGCTCATCTGTGTTGCCTCTGCACTGCTTTTGAGATCTCTTTGCAGGGTGACCCCTATGGAAGCTGTTTGGGTGGATGTTTAAATACCCATCGAATGCATACACTGGCTTAATGGCCACAGGAGAACACCAGTATGTGTAAAAGATGTGAATGTATAAAACCAGTGAATGTTGTGCCCATGAAGCTGTTATCTCCTTGCTAAGGCTTCCAAGTATCTTTCTTATGTTCACCAACCTTTTTGTTAACCTCTGTTTTATATTCCCTTGTTTTCACCTTGCTTGGCCAGTGAAGGATTTGAGTGGGGTTCTTCGTGCTCCCTGTGCCTAAGGGTTTGCAGCTTTATAGGAACAGAGACTACAGCTCAGCCAATACAGCAAAACAGGAGAAAACACCCAGCACTCAACACAGGGTGCCCAGAGAAGCTGTGGCTGCCCCATCCCTGGCAGTGTTCAAGGCCAGGTTGGACACAGGGGCTTGGAGCAAGCTGCTCCAGTGGAAGGGGTCCCTGCCCGTGGCAGGGGGTTGGAGCTGGATGAGCTTTAAGGTCCTTTCCAACCCAAACCATTCCATGATTCATTCTATGATCCAAACCACCACTGCTTCTTTCATGCCCCCAAGTGAAAGAGGTTTAAAACCAGCTACCATCAGAGCCAGGAACACTGAGAGGAGGTAGAAGTACCCACAGCATGTCTAAGCCACCCCAGAGCTCACCCACTTTGGACCTGGTTCAGAGCAAATCACTGCCATGTGCTGCATGTATTTCACAGTGTGCTTTTGCTCTGAAACAGGCATTTAATCACAGAGCATGGCTTGCTCTGTGTAGCTAACGCTGGGAAAGGTTCTGGGATAATGATGGCACAATCACTGGTTTCAGATGATTTAAAAGTGATTCCTGTTCTGATTTTTCACAGTTCGAGCATGCCAAAATCTCCTGGCTTGGATGAATGCATAGAGACACGCGGCTTACTCTGCTGCTGGAAGTTAAAATGAGAGTGATTTCAATATGAAAAAATAACTATTGTCAATACAAGTTACTTCTTTGTTACAGAAATATAAGATATCATTGAGTGGGGAGTTTCAGCATGCCAAGGAAGTGGTGTATTCACATCTTCACATTGGTGAGATTTGCCATAGTATCTTAGATTTCTTTACTCTCTGAAAGGGTCCGGGAAACTGAAGATTCCCTTCAGGGTTCAGGATATTGTATTGCCTCCTTTAGAGTGAAAGTCAGGGATTGTCGTATTTGATAAAGGTAGATGAAGAGCCTTGTTGCTAGACGTGGAAGCTGTATCAATGAGATAACAGCTTCTTGGCTGCAACATTCACTGGTTTTATACATCCTCATCTTTCACACACGCTGGTGCTATCCTGTAGCCATTAAAACCAGTCTGTGTGACCTAGATGGATATTTAAACATCCACCTGAACACTTCCTATTGGGATCACCACTGGTGGTGACAGGCAGTGCTGGTGGCAGCCGTGTCAAGGAGCTGGTAGTGCCCATTTCATGGAGCTGGTTGTGGCCTTTTCATGTCCAAACAAGTGCCAAGTGGTAGATTTGCAGAGGTTTGGAAGCTTCTCCTCATGGGCTTCACCTGCGATCCCCATGGCCAGTGGTGGATGTAAAATACTGGCTTGCAAGGGAGGAAGCATATGGAGAACGTGGTTCAATGTTCCTGTGTGTTCTGGGGCTTCCTCCCTGTCGTGAAATCAGATGCAATACAAAATGCTCTAAAATATTTTCATGCAGATGGATTTGCAGGCAAAGGAAACTGTGAGCACGATGGGAGTTAACATGAGGGGAGAGAGCAGAAAGGAGCAATCCGAGTGCCTGTGGAAACTGCTGCTTTCCCTTGTCTCCTGTCAGGAAATAGCTCCTTAAGTACCACACTCCCAAAACGTCATCTGCTTGTTTTAACACAAAATGCCATGGTGTAAAAATACCCCTTCTTCAGTGGAGGAGATACAAGAGCTGATGCTCCAGAAAGCTGCAGCTGAAAGGGTCGAAGACACACCAATGTAAAGTGTTGAGGGTTATGACCTGTGGTAAAGAGGTAATTCTCCTTTCCACGTATAAATCAGTGCTGGGGATGAGGTCCAGGGAAGCAGCAAGGCTGGTGCTGCTGCGTGGTTCCCACCCGCCTCTCCTTGTGCTTTACCATACCTACAAATCCGGTTCTATACGTAGGTACCTATATTTGGGTCCAGCTCGACTCTGAAAGCTCCAGGGCCACGTCAGCGCTCCTGGGGGGTTATTACTCATCCAGAAGAAGTCCAGCCTGGCTGTGGGGCTCAGCTTTCCTCCCTGGCCTGCAGCAGGGAGTGGGAAGTGCAAGAGCATGCCGACGTCGGGTGTTTGTTCGGCATCTGCCTTTCCAGATGGCTCCGCTGGTGGAGGGAGGACCCAGAGGCACAGCTTGGGAAGCTTGGGAAGCCTCACGATGCTCAATACGTTACCGCCCAACTGCTCTGGGATGCCTCATTGCTAATTTTTAGTGTGCTGACAGGTGATGATATTCTGATATCAACAGGTTGAGGAAGGTGATCCTGCCCCTCTACTCTGCTCTAGTGAGACCCCACTTGCAGCACTGTGTGCAGTGCTGGTGTCCCCAGAATAAGAAGGACAGGAATCTGTTGGAGCAAGTCCACAAGGATGATCCAGGGGCTGGAGCACCTCCTGTATGAAGACGGGATGAGAACATTGAGGCTGTTCAGCCTGGAGAAGAGAAGCTGTGTGGAGACCTCAGAGGAGCTTCCAGTGTCTGAAGGGGGCTACAAGGATGCTGGAGAGGAGCCCTTCATCAGGGACTGTAGTGATAGGACAAGGGGTGATGGGTTCAGACTGCAACAGGGGAGATTCAGGTTAGATCTTAGGCAGAAGCTGTTCCCTGTGAGGGTGCTGAGGCGCTGGCCCAGGGTGCCCAGAGAAGCTGTGGCTGCCCCATCCCTGGCAGTGTTCAAGGCCAGGTTGGACACAGGGGCTTGGAGCAAACTGCTCCAGTGGAATCTCTACTGCAGGACGTGCAGCTCTCGCATTGTACCAGTGAGCCAGCGACGAGGCACCAGACTTACTTGCGTAAGTGGGACATTTCTGATAAGATTCCAACAGAATCAGTGAATCAAAACCTGCAGCTGGTTTGCGAATACCATGCTCTTCATAACCATCTCCATGGGATCTGAGTTCTGACTTCACTTGCAATCAATTACTGGGAGAGCTTTCATCTATTTTATGTCAACAGCATTTATGATGACATCTTTAGAGTCATTTTTGGGGAGAGCACACCAAACCCTCAAAGCTGGGATCGTGCTGTATCTAGAAGAAGTGCCTGCACTGAGCAGGTTTCCATCTGGTTTATATTTTGATCGACAGCTTTAGTGCATTTTTAGGGAGCTTTAATTTTATGTTCCACTTTGGCTACTTCCAAACTATAAAGCTTTCACAAACCAATTTGAGGAAGAGATGCTGCAGGGGATGTGAGTTCCCACCGCAGCACGTAATGTGACTAAACCAGAACCCTGCATCATTTATCTGATGGAAACAGAAACTACCAGAAATTACCAGCCTTTATGCTTAAGATGAAATATATTTGCTCTCGATGCTCCACTTCTTTGGAAATGCAGTTAGGGAAGAAACACTGAGAGCTGCTTTCTGGGTGAAACAAAAGGAACTAAAGTGCTGTAACTCCTTGCATGTCAGACTCACAAATGGTTTGTGTTGGAAGGGACCTTAAAGCTCCTCCAGCTCCAACCCCTGCCACGGGCAGGGACCCCTTCCACTGGAGCAGCTTGCTCCAAGCCCCTGTGTCCAACCTGGCCTTGAACACTGCCAGGGATGGGGCAGCCACAGCTTCTCTGGGCACCCTGTGCCAGCGCCTCAGCACCCTCACAGGGAAGAGCTTCTGCCTAAGAGCTCATCTCAGTCTCCCCTCGGGCAGGTTAAAGCCATTCCCCTTGGCCTGTCCCTACAGGCCCTTGTCCCAAGCCCCTCTCCAGGTCTCCTGCAGTCCCTTTAGGCACTGGAGCTGCTCTCAGGTCTCCCCTTCAGGAGCCTTCTCTTCTCCAGGCTGCCCCAGCCCAGCTCTCTCAGCCTGGCTCCAGAGCAGAGCTGCTCCAGCCCTCGCAGCATCTCCATGGCCTCCTCTGCCCTCGCTCCAACAGCTCCACGTCCCTCTTGTGCTGCTGCCCCAGAGCTGGATCAGGGCTGCAGGGGGGGTCTCACAGAGCACAGCAGAGGGGCAGGATCCCCTCCCTGAGCTGCTGGCAGGAAGGTGTTGCTCACAAGTGATGTGTGTTCTGAAAAGATGAATGGTCCTGGGGGGCACTTTGGTTTTGCATTGCAGAGGAGACATTCACGCTATATTGAGAGCATCGCTCCAGAAACTGCAGTTCCCTGCTGCCAAATGACTTTCAGTGACACCATTTTTGGAAGACATAAAGTGCTTGTGCCATCTCCTGCCTGTAGTTACCCAGAGCTCTGCAGATCGAGTTCAACTTGAGAGTAAGACAATGTAAAGAAGCTCATCCTTCACATTCAGCACCTCTTAAACACCCATAGCACAGGTGTGGGGTCTGCACCAGCTGCAGAGCTGGGGAAAGAACAGCCCAGAATAGTCAAGTTGACAATTAAACAGAGTCATCTGCATTGGCAAGAGATTTCAGTGAGCCTGTCCCTAGTGAATACATACCTGTAATTATGCTGCTGTTTTCTGCAGTCCAATGCTTGCCTTATCCTAATCTTGTATTCTTTTGAGGTGTTTGCCTTATGCATCTTGCAAAAGAGTCTACAGGAGCTCCAGGTTGGGTTTTGGAGCTGGTAATTTCCTGGCACACCAATTTACGTGCAGGTTTCAAGTTATCTTACAGCAGGTTCAGCTTATTATTTGGTGAATAGAATCCTAAAATTCAAGCTAAAATAGATTATCTTCAAATTGTGGTTGAAGAGCTAATTATTTTGAATGGGTACATGCTTTATGATTGCATTTCTTAAATAAGTAAGAACACTGGTATTTCACGTAAGGGTTGGCAAGGCTATGTTCCTGGAGCCCTTGGGTCAGTCCTTGAGCAGCCTATTGAAGAGAAAGAAGGAAATTAGAATCACAGATCAGTATTCCATCATAATGAATCAGTGTGGCCCGAAAGGATGGATGAAGAGCTCCTGTGAGGCTGAGGAGCTGGTTTGGTGCACAAGCAATCGCATCCTTTGCAAATCAATAGCTGGCTTTGTACTGTGCAATGCAGCCCATGGTGAAAGGTCAATACTCCTCTGCAAAACAGCAAGTGAAATACTGGGGACAGCACTGGAGAAGTTTGTTTCTGAGTGGTTTTCATGCTCTTTGATCAGGTAGGGAGATGGTGCGTTGTCTTGATTATTCATCAAATCCCAGACTGGTTTGTGTTGGAAGGGACCTGAAAGCTCATCCAGTTCTAACCCCCTGCCCCAATCCCAACTCTCCAGGTTTCCTGCAGCCCCTTTAGGCACTGGAGCTGCTCTAAGGTCTCCCCTTCAGGAGCCTTCTCTTCTCCAGGCTGCCCCAGCCCAGCTCTCTCAGCCTGGCTCCAGAGCAGAGCTGCTCCAGCCCTCGCAGCATCTCTGTGGCCTCCTCTGCACTCGCTCCTCTATTCCACTTTTAACAACTTGGAGGAAGACAAAATATTGTTCTAAATATAGTTAGTATTTGATGTATTTATTTATCTGAGGTGAAACCCCCGATATCCTCTTGCAATTGTTGAAGGTCTTTAACCTGGAAAGAGACAGCATCCAATGTCTGTATTCTTCCCAAATGTGCTGCACTTCTGCTTTATCTCAAGATGCCCACAATATCAGCTGGGTTTTTTCCAGGCTGCTCTATCTGTGCCTTTTGAGGCCAGAGAACATTCCTGAGCCTTCACAGCAACCTGCTGTTGATGGAGGGGATGAAGGTAACGAAGTGCTGAAGGGCCTGGAGTGTTTCAAGGCAGCACGATAAGGGGCCGGCTGCGCAATAGCTGCGTTCTGTAACTCCTCTGAAAGATGTGCATTAAAAAGGTTACATGGTGCTTTTCCAGGAAGAAATGGGTTTGAAAAGCAATTTTTCACACCATATTTCATGTTTTTCTTAATGGAAAACTTCAGTGGTGGAACATTGGCATTGGGGCTGCCGGGCTGGACCAATGGGACTGGGACTCATCATTAGGAGGGCTTGCAAAGCCATTTTACCCTCTCATTAATAAACATACTAAATATGTAAATGTGGCACCCAGTGGATAAGGACCAAAATGAACAACTTGATGATCTTTTGAAGTGTGTAGGAGTGGAGGCAGGGCATTCGCAGTGCTTGGACCCAGGAGTGAGGTACAAGCGGGTTCTGATCATAGCCCTGAGAGCTATATTCGTTTCTGTCATGTTGATACTGCAATTGCTACTCTCGCACTTGGGTCTATAGTGGGGGATAATTATTCAACTGTCTGAGAAGCTATAGGAGAAAAACCCAAGAGAATGACTTATTATCCTTCCCACCCAGCCACCGTTTGATTACTGCCATGTTCCCTGCAATTATCCACATCAAGTTCAGGATGCTCGAGGAAGGGAAAGGTTGGAAACGTGGTGAGAGATACCACACAAATGGGAGGAGGGAGGGAAAATGCAAGATCTCAGTGGGGTAGGGCAGAAAAGAAGGGATAGTGCATGAAAAGGCCTGTTACCGAATTAACAGTGAATTGATTTTGTCTTTTTCACCCAGAAGAATAGAGTTGAAGGCCAATGTGGTGGACTTGCTATTGGAGAGGGTGTTTTTTTCCCAGGCGTGGGGTTGAAAGACACAGATACTTTAAACCTCATAACATCTAATGTACCAGGCTCAGAGCTGGGGAGAAGCTCAAAGGGCAGAACCATGTTGAGCAAGAGGAGGACCTTAAACAGGAATTTCTTTGAGTCACATGGAATCCTGAGAGTTTTCAACTTATTGGGTGCAGGTGGGAGGAGATGCCCATGGGGTGATGGGTGGGAGATTTTGAAGGGTGACTGGTTTGTTGCTTCCCAAGCCCACAGTGTTGGCATGTCCATTGGGAATGGCTCTTAGGTTTGGGCTAAGCTGATTATGTGGAAACTGTTGTACCAGTATGATCTGCAGGCTGGGGCTGAAGATGTACATGTGTCTGTGTATATTTATCTCCATCCCTGTGTGTTTGTGGGACTCTTTCATAGATGAGATGCATTTTTCTGTGGTCTGTGCTGATTTGAAAGCAAAATTAGTTGTGCCACCACGTGTGAAACTGGCTCCTTTCAAACCAAAGTGACCAAAGTGGGGATGCAACAGGGGAAATGAGAGGCACAAACTATTCCATAGAATCCCAGACTGGTTTGGGTTGAAGAGACCTTAAAGCTCATCCAGTTCCAATCCCCTGCCACGAACAGGGACACCTTCCACTAGAGCAGCTTGCTCCAAGCCCCGTCCAACCTCCCCTTGGGATTTGAGATCTTTACTATACCAGTTACTCCCCTTTCCAGTTCGGTCTTAGATGCAGGGCAGGGTGATCCAGTGGGATTCAGGTCTCAGTTTATGGAGAGGCTTCTCAAGCCATGGTTTTGATCCCCCTCTCCGTGCCTTGCGGTGCTGGGCTCTGGTGCTGTCCCCTCCTGCTGCCTTGGGAACCTCCTCTCTGGGGGTGGGGAACATTCTGCATCACTTATGACTGATGAAATGTAAACCCCACTTCTACGTCACCTATAGGAAGCCCATTTATACATGTTTGCTTATTTGATTTCAGCCCCTGATCAAACCCCTTCCTGTTGGTTGTCAAGGTGAAATGTCTGGAGACTTCACCGGGAGGGAGGAATAAATCCAGTAAATGGAAAATCTGCTTGCACACACTGCGCATTTCTTGACATTGAACTTCTTGCTTCCAAAGCAGAGGGAAGCACAGCTCACATTCCAGCATCATTCCCTAACCCCCCATCCTTACCGCTGCGTTCGGGTGGGCAGCGGTGCTGCCCAGGCAGGGATGTGTCAGCAGATTCCCTTTCGGCATTCCCAAACCATCGCAGCGCTGCTGCTGCTGAAAGCGCTTTTACATTCTCCTTTCTTTCACCATCCCTTTGTCCTTACATCCCCTCCCCGTGCTCCGGAGCGCCGGCGGCAGCGGGTGCTTGGCGGGGGGCCGGCGGCCAAGCCCCGGGCTGTGCTCCTGCGGGAAAGCCCTTATTCCAGGAGCCGCTCCGCGTTCCCACCACCCACCCACCCCCTGACGTCTGGATGCACCAGGGAGCTGTGCCGGGTTTGATGTTCAGCGGCGGGATTTAGATGTAAATCTTGTAAAATTCCATTTTATGCAGACACACAAATCGGCTCCGGCTCAAAGGCTCTGGGGGAGCTGCAGCTGCGGAGGTACCTGCTCCGAGGATCTTCCTGCAGGCAGAGCACCTCTCCAGCCAGGCACAGGGAGGGCTGGATGGGCAGATAGGGATCCCATCCAGAAACACAGCCCCGTCCCTGTGCGGCTGGAGTGACGCAGAGCACAGCCCTGCTCCTGCAGTGACCCCTTGCAGGGAGCTTGCAACCCGCTGAGAGCATCGCTGTTTCTTCTGCTTTGATGGGATGGATGAGCCAGGCCTTTTGCCACGGGGACAGGCTCCTTCCTGCCTGTAACGTGGACAGGGAGCTGGGTCCCTGTTTTCACCCCGGGAATACCATCTCTCACATCCACGGAGCGCAGGAGGGAAGCGAGAGCGGAGTTTCTGCAGCGTCAGAAAACTTTGATTCATCTGCGAAGGTGGTGAATGAACGAGGGATGTGACCTGGAAAGGATCAACAGGAAAATGAGGATGTTTCTCCAGCTTGGAAAAGGCTTGCTTTTCCCCCCCTTGCCGTCTCAGGATCACTGGAAGGGATTATACAAATGAGAGCAGGAAACTGCAGTCAGGGCTTTGCCAGAAATAGATGATTTTGTCTTTTTCTTCTTGATGGCAGTGAAGAAATATGGGAGTCCGTAGAGGCTGCTCCACAGGCACCCTCACGTTCTGATTGCCAGGTCATTTGCATTCGTTTCTAAAGTGACATCCACCCTGCGATGGGAGCTGACATGTAACCACAAAGAATAAAACCCCCTGGAAACAGCTCCGTGCCACTGGTAGAACTTCAGAAGGAAGTTTGGGATCAGTGGGAAATGTGCTGACTCCTTTCGGGCGGGCGGAAGAGAAGCAGCACCGTGGAAGATGTTGAATGTTAATTTTTTACCTAATCGCCGTCACTCGTGGATTTGGTGAGTATCATTTGGGTTTGGCCCCATCAGAATAGTTCTGGTGGGCAAAAGAGCTTGGAAATGTGTGATTTCACCTCTGCAAAAAGCCATGTTAAATGGAAGCACGGATAAGGATGTGCGCGTTCCTCCAGCTTCAGAATCTCAGGGCGTTTGCGGGATGTTTTCCGTTTCTCTGTCTTTCCTGGTGGGATTTGGGTCTCACAATGCACCCTCACGACTGGGGTGTGGAAAAAGGGTGGGAAATGTTGTCTTGCACTTCATTATTTTCCCTACAAGGTGTGTATGGACATACATCTTCATTTGAAGAAGTAATGAGTCACTGAAGCATCGTCTCACTTGGGTGGTTTCATGGTGTTACCTCAGCACCTTCCTCAGCCTGTTGGCAACTCCAGTTGCATTCTAAGAAGCAGGAGAGCTGCTGCTGCTCTTGCCTCTGCTCTGAGCTGTGGTGTTGGGACAGGGGGGATGTGAAGGGAACACCAGAGGCACATCCCACAGCAGGAACTGCACGTTTGAGTCTGAGACTGCGCCGAAACGGGTTTCCCTTTCCTAGGGGGTCAGGTATGAAGTCATTGGATAGTGTGATATACTTGGATTATAATCTGTAATCTATATGTGGCTTTATAATCTACAATCTGTGATTATAGATAATCTATGTAGTCTATACAGCATCTTGTGAGAATATTCAATATAGAGAGAATTTTCTATTCTAGATATTTAAGTATATCCCGTATAGTTACATATTCTTACATAGAATTTATTCTGTGTAATCTTATTATTGCTTATAATGATTTAATTGTGGCTTCCTCTGCATTAGGCTCTGAGATGAACCTATAGCTTAGGGTTTTCTAGGTATTAATTTGTAGATCTTAGTAAAAATGTCAAGGTTCTGAGTCTCTGAAAGGTGCTGTAAAGATAGAGAGATAGTTTTCCTTCTCCAGATCTAGTCTGGTCATTGAGAAGAGCTGTGTGTTGTGGTGCAGAGCAGGAGAATAGAAAGGTAAATATTTAGAGAAGAAGAGAAATTCATCATTGCGTTATTGGCAAACCTCTGGTTAAAGCACCTGGTAAGAAAGGAAGGAACAGAAGTCCATAGAGACACTGAGGCAGCAAGAAGGGAAAGGGAAGAGAGTCCCTCCGGGGAAGTTCTCCGTGTGAGGTGCTGTGTGTCCTCCCTTCCCGAGGACCGGTTCATGTTGGTCTTAATTAGAAACCCAAAGGTGTCCGTCATTATGGTGCATAAACATCGGGGCTGTGTCTCCCACGCTGATCTATTGACAGCTGAGATGAGAAGGATTGCTCTGTTCCTGCTGTGCTGGGGGTTGGGATGGACATTGAGGTCATTCTCCTTCCTGCTGCCGGCTGTGCCAGCCCAGGGGAGCCGCAGTGGTGGCACGGTGCTGCCCAACACCCTCTGCCCTTCTGCAGGACACGCTTGACATGTGTCACCTCACTGGTTGACATGGCTGTTATGTGCTCAGGAGGGCAACGGGTGTTGGCAGCACGGGTTCCTCCCCAGCCGGAGTGGTCCTCTCAGGTGGGTGTGCTCATGACCTGACCATGAGACCCTTGCGTTCCCTCCCAAGCAGATGTAATGCTGCAGAGAAGCAAGGGCCATGTCACCCAGGTGTCAGATGTACAACTGCTGTGCAGCAGGTTGTCGTTTCAGACAAGCACGTTACCGGTATTTGGCATCTTTGTACCAGAATAGTTTGGTTTCTCCATACATAGATTTATATTAGGGGAGATTGAGATGAGCTTTTAGGCAGATTTATAAAGGAGAGGATTGGGGTTATCCTATAAAACTTCACTGCCTGTGCAGAGGTGGACATAAAGCATGTCCTTCACCCCGTGTTGGTCTAGTTACAGGCTGAGTCTGGCTAATCACAACATTTATAACCACCTGGTTTCTTGTTCAGAGCCTGTGTTGTGGCTGAGGTCCACTGCCAGCCTTCTGCACTGTATCCTCAGGCACTTTGTTCCTCTGCGGTAAATTCTGGGTCCTCTTCTGAGCTCTTTTCTCTCTCCATCACTCATGAGCAAGCTCTTTAACTAAACTTGAAGAGAAAAACTTTGGTGGAGGCACAAGTGTTCCCTAACCTGAACTACCCAAAGCGTATTTGTGAAATGGAAGAAATCAGCTTTTCCCATTTCCAGTCTTTCAAGTCGCTTGATTCAAGCCGAGATGTTCGCTGTTGGATGAGGCTGGGAGTATTTCCATCATGTGGTACCGTATGTACTGATTGATTTATAACTTGAGTTTGAAGTCCTCAGGTTTTGCTCTGGGAGTTAACGCTTGCCAATATCACGGGTATAAATCAGCTCTACCTTCAGATTGTCTTGTTTTAGTGCGGCTTAGCTGTGACTTGAGATATACTTAAAACAATTTGGTTGTCTTCATGTATTAATTCCGTAGCCTTCTATGAATAGGCAGTATCTCAACAAAGAAATGATTTGTATGCAGAGGGTAGGTTTGAGAGACAGAACTCAGAGATCTGTAGGCACAGTTTAGCAAGAGGAGGCCAAATATTTCTCTTGTGCTCACAAATAGCTGTAGGAAGCATAAAGAATCTGTTGTTGAGATGTGGCTGCAGCAAAGTCAATGCCTGGCTGGAATCGGGGCTTTAACAATCAAATCATGGGCATTTAATGGAGTCTGAGGAACACAGTGTTTGCTTTCCCTGTGTGAGGAGCTGGTTACGGAGGGATTCTGGTGAAGGAATGGTGCTTGGTATTTAGTGACCTTTCCCTTCTCTTCATGCTGTATCCTTTCAGGTTGTTTCTGGCTGTATTTTCATGCTGGTCTTGTGAGGTAGAAGATGAGAGTTTGAACATTTGAGGCTGCTCTGGTCGTATCTACATGATCATATTCACATTCATTAGCTTAATTTCCTGTGAAATAATCTATGTAACTTTATTTGGGAGGGAAACTCCTTTTAGCTAAGTCCATGTATATCTGTGCTCTTCCCTGTGAGGGTGCTGAGGCGCTGGCCCAGGGTGCACAGAGAAGCTGTGGCTGCCCCATCCCTGGCAGTGTTCAAGGCCAGGTTGGACACAGGGGCTTGGAGCAAGCTGCTCCGGTGGAAGGGGTCCCTGCCCATGGCAAGGGTTGGAGCTGGAGGAGCTTTAAGGTCCCTTCCAACACAAACCATTTGTGGTGCTAGAATCCTATTCCTACAGGCCCTTTTCCAAAGCCCCTCTCCAGGTTTCTTGAGGCCCCTTTAGGCACTGGAAGCTTAGGTGATGCTGCCTGGCTCTGCAGGCATCTGCTGTGCAGAGCACTCCTGTGCTGTGCCAGGTTTAATATCCTGGATGAGAAGGGCTGGATAAACCGGGACAACTCCTTGATAAACCCAGAGTGCTGTGAAATGGGCACACGTGGCTTCGCAGTGCACAGTGGTAATTCATCAGCTCAGTGTCGTGGGTCGATTTCTCACTGAGAAAATTGATTCATGTTTAACAGCCAGGCTGGTGGAATTAACACGTTTTCATATGCTTTCCTTAAAAAATAAAAGCTAAACTGCAAGGAAAGGCTTGCGGTCGTTTTATTTCCTAGGATTTATGGGGAGAGCTACATCAAAAAAGCAAACAGAACCATACAAATAACAGGGCGAAGGGGGAATATATCCTGTAAAATGATTATTAAATCCCTTTATAAGCCAAGCAAAGATTTGGTTACTTGAACTTTGGTTACTGGAATTTGTATTTTCTCCCCCCAGAATGACACATCCAGAATTCAGCAATGAGTTTCAGGCGTTAATACCTTTGCCACCTGCGTTTTCTAACACCACATCCTCTGTTAGTTGCACCGAACAAAAATGTATCTGTGTATTGTGCAGGTGCCGGGGAGCTTTTGCTGCGGGCAGGGTGAAGCAGCCCTGCTGTGCTGCAGTGTGATGGATGGTGTCTGTCTGAGAGCAGCAGCAGAGCCGGGCAGGCTGGGAGCGGAGCTGCTGCTGCTCTGATTTCAGTGTCCCATTGACGTCACCGGGAGGTTTCAAACCAGCCCAGTATGTCAAGAGAACTTGCACAGAGATGGAACAATGAAAAACTGGGAGCAGGAACAACAACGAGGTTTTCCCCCTCGGGAAACGTTTCCTGGTTTGTTCTGGTTTCGCACCCTTTATCTGCTTGCTGTTTAAATAAATGAAACTGCAGTTCTAATGAACACTGAGGCTCATCCGTGACAAATTGAACTACAGAAAGGCTGAGAGAGGAGGGGCTGCAGGAGGAGACCTGCTGCTGTTACCTGCTGCATCCAGCCTCCTCTGCCCCACACTGCTGTGCTGGTGGCAGTGGGTTTGCCGGGTGTCTGCACACCCCAGCTGCAGCCCCGAGAGCTCTGTGATGCTGTGGCTGTGGCAGGTACATCAGCTGAAATGGAGCGTGGCTCATTGGAGCACTGCCCTGCTGAGAGGTACCAGCACCTCCGCCCCGACGGCTGCTCTGTTCCTCCCAAGGTGACTGAATGGCTTTTTAACTGTCCTTCAGACGGTTTAGAACATCATTTTACAGCATTTATGCAAAATAAACATGCTATTAACGTTGTTATATTATGTGGAACAGTAGCATTTTGTGTTCTGTGTTATAAACTGCAGATCTTTCTTTTGTATATAGTTGCCCCCAAAATGACAAAGCAAAGATGGCTCATTGTGAACCAGGGAGTGACCAGTGCAAGGTTCAAGACAGCAGCTGAGCACTGATATAAATCATAGAATCCCAGCCTGGTTTGTGTTGGAAGGGACCTTAAAGCTCCTCCAGCTCCAACCCCTGCCACGGACAGGGACCCCTTCCACTGGAGCAGCTTGCTCCAAGCCCCTGTGTCCAACCTGGCCTTGAGCACTGCCAGGGATGGGGCAGCCACAGCTTCTCTGGGCACCCTGTGCCAGCGCCTCAGCACCCTCACAGGGAAGAGCTTCTGCCTAAGAGCTCATCTCAGTCTCCCCTCTGGCAGGTTCAAGCCATTCCCCTTGGCCTGTCCCTACAGGCCCTTGTCCCAAGCCCCTCTCCAGGTTTCCTGCAGCCCCTTTAGGCACTGGAGCTGCTCTAAGGTCTCCCCTTCAGGAGCCTTCTCTTCTCCAGGCTGCCCCAGCCCAGCTCTCTCAGCCTGGCTCCAGAGCAGAGCTGCTCCAGCCCTCGCAGCATCCCCATGGCCTCCTCTGCCCTCGCTCCAACAGCTCCACGTCCCTCTTGTGCTGCTGCCCCAGAGCTGGATCAGGGCTGCAGGGGGGGTCTCCCCAGAGCACAGCAGAGGGGCAGGATCCCCTCCCTGAGCTGCTGCTCACGCTCTGGGGGTGCAGCCCAGCACACGGAGGGGTTCTGGGCTCAAGCGCTCACTGACGCTGGGTCATGTAACAAACCCCCGGTCTGTAGGAAGACAAAATTCCACATATTCCTTCTGCAGGATCCAGATTTCAAACCCGGTTTTCATTGTGTTATTCACTGTATCTGCTAACTGCCCAGAGGTTGACTTTTCTGCCAGCCAGTTTGTAGCTGAAAGAGATCTTTATCCCAGTTATTAACCTCTGTTAAAGGGGTTTATGAAGGAAATCCCGATAAAGCTTTAGAAACAAGAATCTGCATTCCTGAGCCTGCTAAGATACAAGAGTGGGAAAAGCCCCAGAACTTCTTGGAACTGATGAGACCCATTTCTGCATTCCCTGGAGCTATGGCTCATGGAGCAGTGGCTGAATGCCCAGCGTCTCTGCAGGGACATTCCCACAGCACGAACCCAAAGTGTGGGTCAAGATCAAGACCTTACCATGTAGAACTGTCCATAGTTGTGTTGCTACCTGTTCTTTAACCAGGTTTCTCAGCTCGTTTGCTTTAGGACAGTGTCTGACACCCCAGCAGAGCTGCTGGATGCTGCAGGCAGGGAACAGGCGGGAGCTGCCTGGTTCCACCCCAGCCTCCTCTGCCTGTCACCTTTGGGACTCTGCTTAACAGCCCAGCGCTGAAAAGGCTCCAGTTAGTGCTTCTGTGCTAAGATTTGCTTTCAAAAGACCATCAGTGAGTCAGCTGTGAGTGTTTGCCTGGCGAAGGGCTGCTCCCTGACTAACACTGGGAGGGCACTACTGCCAAGTTTAAAATTAAACCTTGAAAGCGATAGCCTGAGATGGAGGGGGGGAAAAAAGAGAAGAGCCAAACGCATCCCGCAGCCCGCCCTGACAGACCGTTTGGTACTGCGGGCAGAATGTGCTTTCCATCATTTTGTTCCTCAAAACAGCTCCGTTTCCAGTCAAAACTAATGCTGAGGAAGTGGCACACGGTGAGGCTGCAGCACGCGCTGAGCACAGGCCTTTGCAATAGGAAGTTCTGAGCAATTTCTGCTGTGTGTGTCCCTCCGAGGTGTTTATACCCACCGTGTGCAAGAGGTAACTCCAAACAGTGTAAGGATTCATGGGGCAGGAACAGCAAAAAATGAAACTGGATGATTCTGATGCAGTTCATGTAATCCTGAAACTTTACAGAAACTCTCACAGCTCCTCTTCTATGATGAAAAACTTCCATTCTTTCACTTTTCTTCCTCTTTATGTGTTTGCCTGGATTATATATCATAGAGCCATAGTATGGGTTGGATTGGAAGGGACCTTAAAGACCATCTTGTCCAACCTCTTCTCGTTAATACCAGAGTCCATGTCCACATCTGACACTTGTGTTATAAACACAAGTTTGATGCTGATGGAGGGCTTTAACCTGCCAGAGGGGAGACTGAGCTGAGCTCTTAGGCAGAAGCTCTTCCCTGTGAGGGTGCTGAGGCGCTGGCCCAGGGTGCCCAGAGAAGCTGTGGCTGCCCCATCCCTGGCAGTGTTCAAGGCCAGGTTGGACACAGGGGCTTGGAGCAAGCTGCTCCAGTGGAAGGGGTCCCTGCCCGTGGCAGGGGTTGGAGCTGGAGGAGCTTTAAGGTCCCTTCCAACCCAAACCAGGCTGCGATTCTATGAATAACATAATATAAACAAGTGGAATGAATACATCACTTGCTGCTTTACGGGATACAATATTGGGATAGGAATATAGAGAAAGCAGAGGACTGGAAAAAGCAAACAGAGTATGTTTGCAGAAACACACAGGTAGCAGTCTAGACAATTGCTTCCACAGGATTAAAATCTGTCATCCTTAAAAGCCTCTTAAAAGCAGGTTTGTCACAGTTAAAGCAGCAGAAATTGTATTGCCTGTCCTGGCTCAGAAGCTCTCATGATTTCAGCGGTCTGGCCCACTGTCAAAAGCACAAGCATGAGCAAAACACAGCATATGTGATTGGTGGGTTTGTTTATGGAACTAGGAGTTAGGAGAGGAACTGAATTTGATAGACAGTATATATTTGCCTTTTAGGAGAACATGAAATACAACTTCGAGGGTTCCGGTTGACTCCTATAAGGGGGTAGCTGCAACACAGCCAGAAAACCGGCTGTTGGCTAAATACGGGAGTGGGTGGTCCAGGAGCATCGCTACGATCCTGCAAGAAAAAGGATTCTTTAGGGAGCCTGATATTTCCTAGCCTGGAGGAACTGATATCTGCAGAGAAACGAGCACTCTTGTTGTCTGAAGGCTGCAAAAATGACAGATCAATACTTGGTTTCCTGCATATTAGTCAAGGAGAAGGAGAGGGAGGTGGGCAGCAGCGTGGTGGTCCTCTGGCAGGAAAGGCACAATGAACTGAGGGATGCTGAGAATAACACAAGAACTAAGCTGGCAGTCACTGTGCAGTCTGGAAAAGACCATTGGGTGTAGCAGGCTCGGTATCTAGGGCAGCAGCTGACGTATTTCCAAGGAAATCACAGCAGTTGTTTGGAAGTTCAGGGTTTGAAGCAGAAAATGAGGCAGATTCAGCAGTGCGGTGACCTGCGGGAGCTGCATGGACAGGGGGCTTTGTGGCACTGACAGGAAAACTTCTTGGTCCCAGAGAACCTTGAACCCAGGGGTTCTCTTAAGAAAGCAGCATGAAATAAAAACAGCTATTTTCCTAAGAGGAATGGCTGAAGAATTAGTGACTGGTAAATCTGAGGGTGCAGCTCAAGTGAATAAATAGAAGTAAGTATCTTGAGGTGGTAGCATGTTGTCAGTGTTTTCTTGTCCAGTGAGTACTTGATGTTGCTTGGAGATTGAAAAAAGAGTGTTTTCTCTTATAATTTGTGCTAGTTATTTGTATAATGCACAAGGAGAGGGTTTTACTCAACAAAAAGTAAACTTTGGATGTTCCTAATGTTCTTTGCCTGCAGAAGACGAGGCTCCAGGGAGACCTTAGAGCAGCTCCAGTGCCTAAAGGGGCTGCAGGAAACCTGGAGAGGGGCTTGGAGCAAGGGCCTGTAGGGACAGGCCAAGGGGAATGGCTTGAACCTGCCAGAGGGGAGACTGAGATGAGCTCTTAGGCAGAAGCTCTTCCCTGTGAGGGTGCTGAGGCGCTGGCCCAGGGTGCCCAGAGAAGCTGTGGCTGCCCCATCCCTGGCAGTGTTCAAGGCCAGGTTGGACACAGGGGCTTGGAGCAAGCTGCTCCAGTGGAAGGTGTCCCTGCCCGTGGCAGGGGTTGGAGCTGGAGGAGCTTTAAGGTCCCTTCTAACACAAACCAGGCTGGGATTCTAGGATTCTTTCCAGGAAACATGTTGTGAAGGTGAAGGATGCAGACTTAGTTAGGGATGTGCATAAATACCAGACAGTGAAAGAACAGAACATGGTTGGAAATGAGGTTGTGAAGCTGGGAGGGATGGGGGGAACCTTTCCTGGTCCTGTCATTCTGTCAGTCTCCTACATGGCTATGTGGGGATGTGCCCTACACTTCCCAAAGGCTTTTGGTATTTACTGAGAATGGCAACCAAACCCCACTGAGGTGTGGCCCATCAGCACAGGCAACACCTCCGTCAAGGGATCAGGTATTTAGTAGATGAAATGGGGGCTGTTTCTATCAGGTTTTTTTGGAGGCTGCCAGAGCAGTTTTCTAGCAGGCCATCCCTAACGTTTTACACCACCTTGTTATGCATGTGGAATTGAGCTCTATGCAGTGTTCCTCTTTAGTTGGTCAGGCAAGTATGTTTTAATTAGTTGTTCTCGTTCTTTTTGGTAAACTGTGGCAGGCACCTGTACTTGTTCCCTTATGTTTCTATGAAGCTGTGTGTATTTTCCCCTTGAGATGGCATGTTCTAGCTGCTAGAACCAGGAGGCTGTGATAGGAAGTCGTTGCCTGAAAACCCTCGTGGTCAGTGTATGCAGATCCATGCGGATGCTAATCCTGTCTGAGGGTGAGCAGACACCTTCAGGGTCGGGATCCAAAATCACTGCCGTCGGGTGAAACATTGAACAGCTTTTGTGGTTTATGCTATGACCACATGAATCCTAAAACCCCAAATCTGTTTCATTTAATAGTAAGTCCCTCGTGGCTAATTTTGTATGCAGTACACAGAGTAGCAGGACTATTCTGGGATATGATCCCAGTAACAGTGGTGAGTCATCAGCTGCAGCAACAGTAATGATATGAGGATCTATTTATTACTGCTCTTCTAAGCTGTGAGCTCTTCTAAGCAGTGAGTTCATCTAGAAATTATGTAATTATTCCTCCTGGATGATTTCTCTTATCGGTTTGTAATTACAAAATATTCTCAGAACACTTTTGTGTTTGGAAATTAAGTCCTCGGGATGACTTAATGGGAGAAGAACTCGGAGATTAAATCTTACCTTGTTTGTATTCGTTTCTTTCGACTTGATCAGTAATACAGTGTTCTAGATGTTGTTGCATACATTGCACCTTTTGTTTTGCAAAGCTGTTTAGTGCATCAGGCCCTGGTTTGTGAGTTTATAAAGCCATGTTTGGGGTGGACTCATCTGGTCTTGGAAACGGGTAGGAGGGGAAATTCCATGAGGAGTCCATGGCTCTTTGTTCCTTGGTGGGAGAAGGGCTGATGCTGTGAGTGTTGGAGTTGCCTTTATCCCGTCCAAGCTGCTGGCGTTCCCCAGAGAGAGATGAGGAGATCCCAAAGCTTTCGGGAGCATGTGCTGCCATCCAAGTCCTCTCCGGCTGGTGCTTGTTTTCACTAACAGCCTTCCCTGCCAAGAGCTGGGCCCTGCCTGTTTATCCAAGGAGCAGCAGCACAAGAACTACTCTGCAGAAGCGAGAGGCAAGTTGTTGGCAAGATCCTTCTCCTAAGAGAAAGTGGGTGTTAAAGCCTCTCGGAGGGCCCTGGCACAACCTGGGTGTCGTGAGAGCCTGGCACAGAGAGCTCAGGGATGCTGCTGGCTCGCGGCGCAGCCCTTGGACCCCACTGGAGCTCCTGGGCGGCGTTCCCAGCCTGTTGTATCCCTTTCTAGCAGTGTGGGAAGGCTGTTTCTTCTTGCTGTTTCACACCAGCTTGCACCCTGTTCCTACAGTTCCTTTTTAGATATACGCGATACTTGTTTTCGTGTTCTGCATTGCCAGAAATCATGGGGAAGCCCCATACCTATTTTAGATGGTCACTTCCTTAAGCTCTCTGGCTATCAAAGCGTTGCTGTGCCTGGATGTTCCCACAATTTACATGCAGATTCCCTGGTTTACCCTTTCTCTGTGATTTTATAAGTCTTTCAGTTGGCTTTTTCATGTCCTTCCTGCCCATTGCCAGCATGGCTGTGTTGGGTTTCTGGGGTCTCTACAGACAGGGCTCAGCATTACCCCTGCAGAGACATGACTCAGCAGTGCCTCACGTCCTGATTCACATCAGCAGAGGAAATCATCATAAAAAATATGCTCAGAATTAAAGCTTCAGGTATTTTGTTCAGACCAATCATTCTGTGCTAGCTATGGGTCTGCTGTACCCGTCTCTGCATGGGCTACCTCACCTTGGTGGCTTTGGCAGCTCAGGAGGACCACTGAGCCTTCCTGTTGCCACTGAAGGAAGCTCCAGGTACTTTTGATGATATTCTCTAGCTCTCAGCACAAAAGGAGTCTGGAATCCTCCCCTGATGATGCTCTTTGGGAACACATCTGGAACCAGACCTATTTCTATACACTATCTGACCTGTTCCTGGTCGCATCAGGCAGTACCTGTTAGCAATGACTTGAGGTGAAAGGAAACCAAGACATCAGCATTCACTTGGGCAGTGTTTGATTCCCTGCTGTGTTTCTAAGCCTGAATCATTGTGCTTCACTTCTGGCTGTTGAACACCAGGGAAATGGCCCCAGTAATGTCATACACCGTGTGTAGGGTAATGTCAGAGCCAAAAGATCTTGATCCTCGCTCAGTTAGTCATGTTCCCACCGCTGCTTCTGCCCACCTGAAATGTCGAGGTACACTTGTTAATAGTAGGTAGGTGTCAAGTTTGTCCATGGAAAGTTGCCATTGCACTGGGGTTGTTTCTTTTTGCCTTTGCCTAGAGCTGAGAAGAGGCAAAAAAGCTTTATGACAGACTTCAAAGCAGCCCATGTGCTTGTTGGTACCTATGGGAACAGGAGATGCTTTCATGTTTGTCCCCAGCTGAAATCCCACTGGGAGCTGAGTCATGGCATATCCAAGAAGTACATTTTGGTGTGTAGGCAGGGACATTCCCAACCACAATTTTACTGGCAGTTTTGTCACTTGCAGGAGCAGATCCAGGGCATTTTGGCATAATCTGACCAGGGACAAGATGGAGCATGAAGCAGTTTCTCTGTCGAGTTGGTGTATTGGTGCTGGATATATTTAGCAGTGATTCAAAGGGTGTAGATTAAAAAAGCAAAGAGAGGAACCTGTTGTATCTTGCCATGGGGAGCTAGAGGCAGTGGGTCTGCTGGGTGCCAACCAGGGCACTGAGTCAATGGATCTGCAGAGGTTGTTCCCAAAATTCCCCTTTCACAGGCTGGAGGAAGGAGCCATGATGCAGCCCAGCTCCTCGGAGAGGCCTCTTCTCTCTGCAGCAGTTTTTTAATGTTTCCCACATGTTTGCAATCTTCATATAAATATATAATAATTTATCTTGGTGGGTGATCAGGGAATTCAGGTCCCTGTAGCTGTATCCTCGCTGCTGCCTGTTCCATCGGCTGTAGGTGGAGGTGATGAACTGGTGTTGGCTTCATGGCACCACAGCACATGAGGATGGAGGGCTACCGCTGTGATGCTTAATGGAAACCAGTGCCTGCTCCTGGGCCCCCCGAAAAGCATAAAGCAAGGAAAGAAACCTGGAGAGGGGCTTGGGACAAGGGCCTGCAGGGACAGGCCAAGGGGAATGGCTTTAACCTGCCCGAGGGGAGACTGAGATGAGCTCTTAGGCAGAAGCTCTTCCCTGTGAGGGTGCTGAGGCGCTGGCCCAGGGTGCCCAGAGAAGCTGTGGCTGCCCCATCCCTGGCAGTGTTCAAGGCCAGGTTGGACACAGGGGCTTGGAGCAAGCTGCTCTAGTGGAAGGTGTCCCTGCCCGTGGCAGGGGTTGGAGCTGGAGGAGCTTTAAGGTCCCTTCCAACACAAACCAGGCTGGGACTTGGATATTGGGTGAGGTGAGTTTCCCGCTGAAGTTCTGCTCTCTGCCTCAGTCCCAGTGCTCTCAGAGTCTATGATCCCAGTTCTTAGCTCTTTTGGGAGAGAGGCTCTTTGCTTTAAGGAGCAAGCTCCTTACACAGTGTTTGGAGCCCAGATACGGGATCAGTGGCTCGGTGTCACCTGCTCACCTGTGCCCCTGCAGTGAGCCAGCTCAGCTCCATAAACCCATGGAAAACTTGCGTTGTTTGGCCTGGGGTGAGCGTTGTGTTGGTGATGGGAGCTGGAGCTGAGCCCTGGAGAAGCTTTACTACAAAAGCACCAAGGGAAAGCTCTTGCAGCCAGCTGGAGGAAGTGCAGCCAGGGATTTCTTATAAATCATCTCTCCTTCAGCTGAAGTGAGAATCCCCACACACGTCAACACTTCCCGACTCCTGTGAAAGCCCCGTGGGCGCTGGAGCTGGATGACATCAGGAGGAGAAGGGATGAATTCACACGGATGGTGACGTTGGTGATCCACATTCCTGGGTCTTCCGGCTGAGTTGTGCCTTGCGAAGCAGAGCAGAGAGAGGCTGAGCACCCAGAGGGGTTCAGTGTGTGTCTGTCTTGTGATGTGAGTCCGGTTTTGGGACCGAGAGCCTGTTGGTCTCCTAAACAAATGTCTCTTGTTAACCCTTTCTGGTGGGGAGGAGCAGAAAAGAAGAGGTTGGTTCTGGGTGCTGTCCACATCAGTGGCCAGTGAGTGTGGAGTGTATTGGGTCAATGAATCCATGAGAAGAAGCTGAGTCCTGCCTGGCTGTGAAGAACCACAGAGTGGTACGTGCATATGGACTGCAGAGCATTTGAAAGGAAGCTCACCACTCATAGGCACAAACTAGTTTCTCTCTTGCAAGAAAGAAGGCACAGAGGATGCCCCACGGGTCCAGGGAGCATCGTGCTTGGCCATCCTGTGTCTCCGAGTCGCTTTCCACCTCCCATAGGGCAACCTGGCTCCAGAGGTCTGATGGCCAGCCATGAGAAGAAAGGCAGGGTTAGGAGCTTCTTCATGACACGTTGTCTGCTCCTGAAGTTACAGATCTCTTGAGATCAATGTGCTTCTTGGTGCTGCCTCAGTAAGGATACTGACATCTGGTTTGAGTCCTGGTGCTGGACCAAGCTGTCAAGTCCATCATAACCACCTTGGTAGGGCCATCAAGCTCTGTGTTGTACAGCTCTGGGAGAGTGAGCCTGCCTGGCTCCGGTTTGATTTCATCTGTCTGTGGTTAGAGACACTCGAGAACAGAGATTTACTGGAGCAAAGTGGCCACAGGGGAGATGCTGTGTCTGCATCTGGCATGTAGAGTGGGGCTTCCCTGAACATCTAGGGAATAAATACCAGCTGAAGGAATAGACATCTGTGAATGAGGTTTTGTAGCGGGTGTAGATTGCAAGTCCTAGTTCACTCAAATCACAAAGGCTGCCTATGGTTTTTTCCCCTCTACGAAGGTAGTCACTGTTTGAAGCCTGGAAGAACAAGCTGACCCCCTTTGGCTTTACTGCAGTGAAATGAAACAGTGTTTGAAGAACTGTTTTATTACCCTCTCCACTGGCTGCAGCTTCCCAGACCAGTTTTAGCTGGAGCAGAGGAAGCCCAGCTAAGGAGGTCAGCTGCTGACTGATGCAATATTACCTATTTATTTCAGATTAGATGTGTTAGAAGTGGTTTCTGGCGAAAAGAAAAGGAATCTGTGTTCGGGAGGAAACACGGAGAATTGCCAAAGCCTCAGCAAAAGCATTGCCTTCAATCAGGTCTGACATGTTAGTACAACGGTGTGTGCAAGTACAAATAGGGTGCTGCTGACGTACACCAGCCGTGTCGCTGAAGGTGCTGGGGCTGTATACGTGTGGACAAGGAGCATTTATAGGGTAAAGGATGGAGTTCCGAAGTATTGTCCAGCCCCCTCACATGATGCCTTGTTTTCCTTGTCAGCACTCCCATAAATAAACTCTGGAGTTATGTCCTCTTCAAAAGAGGTGTAATTCTGGGTCTCCGGTGCTGTGGAGCCAAGTCCAAGCAAGCAAGCTCCTGGCATCAGTTGGGATCTCCAGCCCGAACTCTCCATCTCGTTGCTCCTCTAAGTCATGAACTTCCCAGTCAAACGTTTTCATGCAATTTAATCTTACGTGGCTGCATTTTCTCTTCTGTTATTAAAAAAAGAAAAGGAAAAGCTCTCATGGGCATGAATGAGGGTTTCTGTAATAGGCTGCAATGGCTCCATCAAAGCCATTGTGCTCTGTCTTGTGAATACCTATTTAATCAGCGGTTTTAAAAGACTTTATTTGTGCCAAGTGATTTTTCTTTCTTAGGCAGCAGCAAGGATTTCGTACTCTCATGAAGGCAGAGTGTAGCCAGCCTGGCTATTCTAGGCTTGAGTGCTGCTTTGGAGCTGGTTTTGTGCTGGGAAGAGGTTCAAGTACTAAAGATGCTATTCAGGTGATTATGGAGCTGCTGCAAGAGTCAAAGCAAGAGCATTGCTCAGATGTACCCTGCTCTCGTGAGACCTCACTTGCAGCACTGTGTGCAGTTCTGGTGTCCCCAATATAGGAATGACATGGAGCTGTAGGAGCAAGTCCAGAGGAGGCCACGAGGATGATCAGGGGCTGGAGCACCTCCTGTATGGAGACAGGCTGAGAAAGTTGGGGCTGTTCAGCCTGGAGAAGAGAAGCTGCGTGGAGACCTCAGAGCAGCTTCCAGTATCTGAAGGGGGCCTTACGAGGATGCTGGGGAGGGACTCTTCATCAGGGACTGTAGTGACAGGACAAGGGGTAATGGGTTCAAACTGAAACAGGGGAAGTTCAGGTTAGATCTAAGGCAGAAGCTCTTCCCTGTGAGGGTGCTGAGGCGCTGGCACAGGGTGCCCAGAGAAGCTGTGGCTGCCCCATCCCTGGCAGTGTTCAAGGCCAGGTTGGACACAGGGGCTTGGAGCAAGCTGCTCCAGTGGAAGGGGTCCCTGCCCGTGCAGGGGTTGGAGCTGGAGGAGCTGTGAGCTCCTTCCAATACAAACGAGTCAGGATTCTATGATTCTATGTTACTTCTGTGAGGAAGCACTGGGTTTTATTAACTAATCTGTTACATTCAAGACAATGAGCAGCTCTGTTATTCTTGCTCACGTTTTCGACATCTCTAGTTCGCTTGAGCAGCCATACAAGTCATCACCTTAATTTAGGGTTTAGGCCAACTTCTGATGTCTTGAAGGCACCCTGGAGGTTTCAGCCCCTGCTCCCAAAGAGAACTTTGCTCCCTCAGCCCTTGCCAGAGTTGCAGGTACGAGCAGTGAGTAAGTGGAACAGCTTGGTCCTTGCTGCTGCTTGTCCAGTGTAGGGAGAGTCATGGAGGGGATGAGATCCACCAGCATGTTCATGGTTATGTTCTAGGCTGCCTCAGCCATCAGTGACTTTTTGCTTCCACCTCACCCAAGGTAGTGAAAAGGGAGGGGAGTTAATTCTGGCTTTGCTTACTGGGACAAGTGGAACCTGTGAATATAAATTCAGGCAGCATTTGGGTTCTGTGTGTGGCTGGTGAAGAGCACACGAAAGGTTGTGTTGTTAGAATAAATCATTGCTTACAACAGTAAAGTAAAAAGCCAGAATGAGTAAGATGTTTTTCTACTGCTAATAAATCTTTGCACTTCATCAGGGTGACTTCTACATGTCTTCTCAGCCTGGCACTTGCCCTCTGTTACTCAATATGCTGCCCACTCTCCCTTGCCCAATTAAAGCAGTACCTTGGCAGAAAGCAGAAATCCCAAACCATTCAGGGCTGATTGCTGAGCACAAAAGGGCTTGACACGAGGGTTTTGTTCCCAGCTGCATCTCGTGTCACCCAGCTATCTTGTTTGCTCTTCACATGACTTGCCATCAGGCCCTCCATATCTGTGTGGCATTTTCTGTCCCCTTGGTCAGATGTTTTGCTGGGTTATTAATATAGTGTCACATTCTATTCTGCCTGAGTGGGATAAAGAGAATTCCCTGTTGTTTGTCTCCTACCCTGAGTCTGTATCTTGATCTTTTCCAGACGCTCCCGGCAGACAGATAGCACGTGGTCCTGCTCAATACAGGACTGATGCATTTCTTGGCCATCATCCAGTTCCAAGTACATCAACACATTTGCAGCAAGGTTTCCTAACCTGAAAACTCAAACTGGCTCCATCTCTTAACGTAAAGAAAGGAAGGAGCTGGATTTCTACTGGAGTTCAGCAAAAGCACAGAGAGCAAAGGGAAGGGTTTCTGAAACTCCATCCCTGGCAGTGTTCAAGGCCAGGTTGGACACAGGGGCTTGGAGCAAGCTGCTCCAGTGGAAGGGGTCCCTGCCCGTGGCAGGGGATTAGGACTGAAGGAGCTTTAAGGTCCCTTCAACCCAAACCATTCCAGAGTTCTGCGAGTCTATGATAAAGGTCTGTACTGAGCTAACAAAGAACGAGCAGGCAGAGGTAATAAGCATCCAAAATGGTTCCAGTCAACATTCAGTGTTGCAGAACTTGAAGACAGTGCGCACAGATGGGGAGAAAGGATGCCCAAGGTAGAGCAGGGAAGAAATATTTGACTTCATCGATGATACACATGAGAGAGAGCTAACGAAGAGCTGCTGAAAGCCAGGACCAGCACGCTCATGCAACCCAAACAGCTCAGTGCACCCCGACACCTCCTGTGAGGGCTGAGCCCAGCAGTACATGTTCGATGATGGATCAGTAATTCCATAAGCTGTAGCTGTGAGTGTTCTTCCTGCAGCTCAGCACCCAACAGGGGTGTTTAACCCTTCTTCTGCTTGCAGGAGAGCTGCATTTGCTAGATCACTTCTGGCCATATACTTTCAGTTGGAAAGATGGATTAAAGTCAGCCTGTTCAAACTCAGATTAAATCCCAGCAGGGGACTGGAAGGAGATTTAGGACCAGCCCACAGCCTCCCACCCCAGCTCAGGCATCTGCTTCTCCAGCCCAAGCCAAGATAGAATCCCAGACTGGTTTGTGTTGGAAGGGACCTTAAAGTTCATGGAGTTCCAACCCCTGCCACGGGCAGGGACCCCTTCCACTGGAGCAGCTTGCTCCAAGCCCCTGTGTCCAACCTGGCCTTGAACACTGCCAGGGATGGGGCAGCCACAGCTTCTCTGGGCACCCTGTGCCAGCGCCTCAGCACCCTCACAGGGAAGAGCTTCTGCCTAAGAGCTCATCTCAGTCTCCCCTCTGGCAGGTTCAAGCCATTCCCCTTGGCCTGTCCCTACAGGCCCTTGTCCCAAGCCCCTCTCCAGGTTTCCTGCAGCCCCTTTAGGCACTGGAGCTGCTCTCAGGTCTCCCCTTCAGGAGCCTTCTCTTCTCCAGGCTGCCCCAGCCCAGCTCTCTCAGCCTGGCTCCAGAGCAGAGCTGCTCCAGCCCTCGCAGCATCTCCATGGCCTCCTCTGGCCTCGCTCCAGCAGCTCCACGTCCCTCTTGTGCTGCTGCCCCAGAGCTGGATCAGGGCTGCAGGGGGGGTCTCCCCAGAGCACAGCAGAGGGGCAGGATCCCCTCCCTGAGCTGCTGCTCACGCTCTGGGGGTGCAGCCCAGCACACGGGGGGGTTCTGGGCTCAAGCGCTCACTGACGCTGGGTCATGGGGAGCTTCTCATCAACCAACATCCCGAGGTCCTTCTCCGCAGGGCTGCTTTTTATTATTATAATAAACTACTCATAATGTCAAAACTCTGAGCTCAAGAATGAAGCTTTTACTATGATGATGTGAGTCGTAAAGTGGAATCAGATGCACTGATTTTGTGCCATGCCTACACATTTCTGCTGATTCATGCTGAAAACTTCACTTTCTGCATTATTAAATGGTAATCAATGGTACAAGTGCTCTGCTTGTGTTTCTTCCCGATCTCCAAGTGTTCGTAGCTGTACTGTGCACTGTTTGCTGTTACTGGCCGTGCTGATTTATAGCTGCATTTAATATATTCATAGTTTGGGGCTGCAATATATTTTGCTCTTTGCTCCCACGTCTCTATTTCTTTTGAACAGTGCAGCTTTATGATTTGTGGCAATTGACTCCAAAATAGGCACCCCAGCAAGTGATTTTTCAACATGAAACAGAGCTTCTAAGGGATTCCTAATTAAGGAAGATCAAAATGAGCCCTGAAGCAGGTCTTAGGAAGATTTGCAGGTCTAAGGAAAATAACAGTGTTATTAAATGATATTTTGGGTGCCAACAGGGCACTATCTGCTTTCACATCAGGGAAGTAAATCCTTCCCGAGAGGGTTTTAGAACCGCGGTGCCGAGGAGTTGGTTGAGGTGCAGCATGTGAGGAGGCAGTGTAGGAGGCCAGCAGCAGCCTGATGGCACGAGGATGAGCTGAGGTAGGACTTGAGCAAGGAGGTAACTTGGCAGTGAGATGATGTAGACTGCTGCAAGCACAAACATGCTGCAGAGCAGTCACAAGATGGTTGTGAAACTCCGGGTAGGGGATGTGGCAAGCTGGGAGTTTCAGCTGCACGGCAGGAGCCAGGAAGGGAGCAGAGATTCCTGCGCTGTCTGGGTGAGAGCTGGGATGGGAACTGCGTTGATCTGAGCTGCCGTGTGCAGGCAGGCTCCGTGGTCTGAAGGTCTGGTTTGGATGGAGGAGCAAGCTGTAAGAGTGCTAGAAAGGTTAAAGGGAAAAGAAAACCCAACCCCCAGATAATGGATGTCATATGCAATGGGTAATAATGGTTGCCTCCTTCCTAAAGTGTTCTGTGGTCAATAGCTGGCAGGTCTGCAAGGACCAACAGCCTGAGCTCCACCACACCTGGAAAATCCATGTAAGCTCACCATTTGGCATAAACTACATGAATTCTGCTGCAGATCTTCTGCCCTGCCTGGCTCTTTGGGCCCATAGTCACTCCTATAGAAGGTTTTGCTCTGGCTCTCCACCAATTCTATCTTCTCTCCACGCTGTAGAAGGTTTTCCTTCTGCTAAATCCCGTTTGCTGCCCAGAGTTATTAAAGCTCATTCCAGAGCATCTGATTTGATAGCAGAAAATAAAGCCCTACATTTTAAATTCACTCTCTTTTGCCCACTCTTGTTTTCAAACAGCCTGAGGAGGACAGGAGGGAGTGTGGGCAGGCAGAGCGTGTCACTGCTGGTTGCTGTGAGGCTGTGCTGGGTGTCCCTCCCAGCTCACGAACATCAGTAAATATGCAAATGTATGGAAATGCTGTGTTGTTCCTGCCTTGTCCTTGCTGTGTGCTGAGGCACGGGTGATATCTGGAGCTATGGTAGCTGTGTTGGTGGCTGAGGTGATGCTGGAGGTGTCTGGGCAAAGCTCAAGTGCAACTGTGGGATGAGCCTTCTCCTCACCAAGCTCCATCCTGCAGCGTTGTAGTCAATGATGCTATTAATCCCACCAGTAATAACATCAAGTTGGTGTTTACCCCCATCACTCCTACAGGAAAGCTGTTCAGTGATCTGCCTGCTCTTGAGGCAAAAGATTTCCCTCTGATTTCCAGCCTCAGTTTATTCATGTCCAGTTTATACCTGCTTGTTCCTATGCCAGTGTTGTCCTTTAGCTTGAGGATCTTGTCTCCTCTGCTGGCCTTTGCCCCTGGTGCATGTACAGAAGCTGGGCATCATCCCGGTTGGAGGGGGGTCAGCAGGATCAATGAGCAGAGTGGCTCCAGCCTTACCATCATAGAATGGTTTGTGCTGGAAGGGACCTTAAAGCTCCTCCAGCTCCAACCCCTGCCACGGGCAGGGACCCCTTCCACTGGAGCAGCTTGCTCCAAGCCCCTGTGTCCAACCTGGCCTTGAACACTGCCAGGGATGGGGCAGCCACAGCTTCTCTGGGCACCCTGGGCCAGCGCCTCAGCACCCTCACAGGGAAGAGCTTCTGCCTAAGAGCTCAGCTCAGTCTCTCCTCGGGCAGTTTTGTCGTCTCTCCTATTTCTCTGCACTTGCTTGGCTGCAGTGATGGTGGAAATACTGTGATTGCCATTGAAGCAGTTATAGCAAATACTCAGTTGAAGTTGTATTAACCACAGGGTATTGGTACCCTGGGAGAAGGTACTGTTTCCAACCATCCATTTGGTCTATGTGCCAAGCCACTTAGAGTAAACTTGCAGCTTTGCCAAAGGGCCAAGTTTTTCCATCCTTAATACTTTGTCCTCAGAAAGTGCCAGCTGGCTGATGCTCTTGATTTGGATGAGGCTCCTTTTGCATGAAGTTTGTGCTGGGCCTGAAAGGATCACTAAGAGCTATAAAAAAGATTGTCCTTGCAATGGCATCAGTGTACTTTGCCATTTGCTGTGTGCAGTCTTTGCCTGTTCATGTCAGAGATGAAGAGTACAGACAGTTGAAAGATGTGAAACAAATAAGATTTTGCTGAAATGTACCCAACCAGATCAGTTATTTTTGGGAGGGCCGAGTCTCCAAAGGATACAATAATCCAAATACCATCTTAGGACATTTCATTGTCTTTTTGCTGGCAGGGAAGATAGGCACAGATTATGGTGTTAAGTCCAAAAACCAAGTCAAATAATGACTTTATGAATCAAAGTGGAAGGGTTTGGTGCATATCTCAGTGCTGCAGCTTTCCACACATCCACTGTTGGACTTTGGGGTGTTGTAGGTGGGCATCAGTGCAGAAAATCTGACTCAAAGGCTGTCCCAGTTCAGGTAAAATGGAAAAATCCATGGTTTATGCAAGTTGTTACGATGATTGTGGCTGCATTCCTGCCTCCAGTCTGTTTGACAGCAGATCAGAGCAGCTACTTGATTTGTGGCTGGATGATGCAGCCGGATGGAGTTAGGGCAGAGCAAAGCGCTCGCTGGCCTGTCTGCAAAAGCAGAAGTGCCTCCTGGAGTTGTGCCAAGTGATCCTGTTCCTAAGGTCAGGATGAAATAAGCCATGGCTCTGGCTGGCTGCCTCCTGGTGCTCTGGTTCCGTACAGATACGGGAACACTTCGCTGTGTACTGGAAGCAGATGCTGTTTGCTGTGTGGGACCCTTGAGGCTTGTGCTGTTGGATGTGCTTGCCATTAGTGCTCTATAGGCTTTGGGAAGAGTGCTAAGTGCACATTATACTTAAAAGGTACATGAGGTGCTTTAAGATGTATTGATGAAAGATTTAATATATGGCTGTGTCATAGACTCACAGACCAGGTTGCTCACTAGAGCAGCTTGCTCCAAGCCCCTGTGTCCAACCTGGCCTTGAGCACTGCCAGGGATGGGGCAGCCACAGCTTCTCTGGGCACCCTGGGACAACGACTCAGCACCCTCACAGGGAAGAGCTTCTGCCTAAGAGCTCATCTCAGTCTCCCCTGTTTCAGCTTAAAGCCATTAAGCTTTAAGAAGGATGTTGGCTCCTATGGAGGTGTCTTGCATATCGGGAAAGAGAGTCTGTGAAATGTTACGGTGCTTCTATGTAGCTGTAAAAGCTGAGCTGACACTGAGCAGAGCATAACAGCCGGGGCAGACAGGGATGAATACTGTCCCATAACTTGAATGGAAATGTCTGTGCTGCAGAACATCACTGTTTTGTGGAGCAGGTGATGCCAAAATCCAGCAAGTGTCTACTGAAGAGCACTGTGCTGTCCTGGTGCCTCCTGAACTCCTGGCCACCAGCATGCAACTGCACATCCAGTGCCTTTCCAGCACGGAAAAGGTGACAATTCTCCCTTCAGAGAGATCCATCCAGGTCCTTCAGTGCAGCAAAAGCACAGCCCATGTGCCAGAGCAGAGCTGTGACCAGCTATAGGGCAACAGCAGAAGAGGGACGTGGAGCTGTTGGAGCGAGGGCAGAGGAGGCCATGGAGATGCTGCGAGGGCTGGAGCAGCTCTGCTCTGGAGCCAGGCTGAGAGAGCTGGGCTGGGGCAGCCTGGAGAAGAGAAGGCTCCTGAAGGGGAGACCTTAGAGCAGCTCCAGTGCCTAAAGGGGCTGCAGGAAACCTGGAGAGGGGCTTGGGACAAGGGCCTGTAGGGACAGGCCAAGGGGAATGGCTTTAACCTGCCAGAGGGGAGACTGAGATGAGCTCTTAGGCAGAAGCTCTTCCTCAGAAGGGAGCGAAGGGTGCCCAGAGAAGCACCCACATAGTTAGAAGGGCAATGTAAGTGCTGCATAGGGAGCATAATTCGTCACAAATACCTTGGCTTGGGCAGCAGCAGCCAGGAAGGAAACAGCTCCTCTGCCAGTTGATAGCCAGGATATTTTCAGGAGGAAATAGCCCTTAGGAAGTGGCCCTGCTGCCTGCGGCCAGAGTGACCACGCTCATCCCCATCTGCATTTACAAGCTCTGGAAGTGCAAATAGGAAAGGTGTCCGCTGTGGTTTCTATTCCTTGCATTTTCCCAGCGGTTAATGGCAGTGAACCACAGTAAGATGATAAAATAGCCCAGGATGTACATTTGGAAAAATAGCAGTGGTTTATATAATTCAGGATTCCTTCTTTGGGGGACTCGAGCAGCCACATGATGTTAGCCGGTTACAGGATAACGCCAAGCTACTGATCTGGAGTAAACGTGAAAAGGATGCGAGTGTTTGGAACCTTCTCTGCTGAAAGAAAACATAAACCCATTTTTACCTCCCTCCTGTGCTGTTCCAACCCTCTCCCTCCCGGTGGTGCTCCAGCGTGATGTGAGGCTGCATGGAGCTGCAAGACATCCTCTGGGACATGCGGCAGCTCCGCAGCTGGGTGGCTTTCACCAGTGCCACGGAGTGAATGGCCATGGGGAGAAGTAATGGCTTGAGGACCCTGATGTGCAAGGCAGCTTCAGACAGTTATTGCTGCAGACTCTGAACAAGCAGGAAGCACAATGGCTTCTTCATAGAGCATGGGGCTTTTAAAAACTAAATGAGCACTTTGTGGTGTCCTTTGAAACCCATCAGTGCTCGTGCTAAGCTGGGAGCTGAACGGGTGTGTGCTGCTGGGCAGAGCATTGAGGGGACTGCTGATGAGTTACAGTGGAGAGTGTAGGGGCTCTGGCTGTGTATATTCACCTTTATCTTGAAGATGGACCTGGGTTGCAAAGGGAGCACCAGGAGCTCTTGAGCCTGCACTGGGCTCCGGGTGCTAAAGAGTGAACTTCTATATTCAGAGATAACAGAGTCAAATAAACCTGTACTTTCGGTTTGTGATACATGCACTAAAATGCTTAAAAGGCTTAAAAGGCATTAAAAGGCTTAAAACATGTTTAGCAGCAGGTAAGAGTCTACATTACACTTCAGGTGCTGCTGGGTTTCTGTGGTGGGCAGAGAGGAGTTAGGGGTTGCATGAGTTTGGAGCTGTGATACCCGGTTCAGTTGCAAGGAGTTTGGTAGCTGTACTTCAGGAGGCACTGGAGATGGAGTTAGGAGCCATGTGAGGGATGAACCTGGCAGTGGGATCTGAACTCTTTGAGAGAGCCCTGAGAGCAATAGAATCATAGAATCAACCAGGTTGGAAAAGACCTTTAAGATCAAGGCCAACCATTACCGCAGGACTGCAAAGACCACCACTAACCCATGGCCCAGAGGGCCTCATCTCCATGGTTTTTAGGATAGGATTGTCCCTTTGGTGGGAGAAGGACAAGAGGGAGATAAAAGGGCACTAATACCTGTGGTGCTGAGAGTGGTCAGGCTCGTGGAGCCATGCTCAGCGCCGGTGTGCCCCCTGTGTGTCTGACCCAGCTCCACTGAACCAAACATCCTGCTGATGTTCCAAGCACAGGCCTTTCCCTGCGAAAGACTGGTTAGGAAAACCAGCAAGCTGTTGTGATAAGGGGAAACAGATGCACAAAATTAGCTAGCAGCGAGAAGCAGTTGTGTCTGTACGGATCTGAAGGTGCAAGGAACAGTGTTTTTCACTGCTAATGGTGCTAAAAATCCAGCTGAACATCTTGGTGAGAAGCAGGGTTCTAATGATTGTGAGAGGATCTTTATAATAGCTCAAACTTCCTGCAATACTGCCTTTTGGAACCAGATTTGGTACCATAGCAAGGTGGTGCCATAGTTAGGAGGTCAGGGAAGGCAAAGCAGATGGAAAGCTCTCTCATGGAATCAGTGCTGTCAGCCCTAGGAAAAGTGTAAACCTGTAACATAAACAGCACATCCCAGCCTGCCTGGTTTGAGAGACTGAAATGTGCCTTGTGTTGTGTTTGACATCGCAGTCCTAGAAACAAGCTGTGGGGCCCTGCAGCTCTCTCGGGGTAACTCTTTGACGGGTCAAATGACTCTGAATGACTTGGAAATCGTGGTGCAATCCTATTTGTCAGGTTTTAGGTCAAATTCAAACTTAAATAGGGGAAAAAAAGGCAGAAGCTCTTCCCTGTGAGGGTGCTGAGGCGCTGGCCCAGGGTGCCCAGAGAAGCTGTGGCTGCCCCATCCCTGGCAGTGTTCAAGGCCAGGTTGGACACAGGGGCTTGGAGCAAGCTGCTCCAGTGGAAGGGGTCCCTGCCCGTGGCAGGGGTTGGAGCTGGAGGAGCTTTAAGGTCCCTTCCAACACAAAGCACTCTAAGATTTTATCTTAACCATACTCTAAGGCTGCTGACGGACGATGCTAATCCAGGACTGTGTGTTCCCGATGCTGTCTCTTCCTTATTGCCAGTCTGCTAAGAGTTTTGTGTCAAGACCCTCTTGCAGAGGGAGATCCAAGAGCTTGGAAGCCTGAATCGTTGGATAAGTTGGAGGCAGCATCTTAAACATTGAGTCATGGAATCACAAACAGCTTCTCTGGGCAACCTGTGCCAGTGTCTCACCACCCTCACAGTGGGACTTGTTTCAGGGACTGTAGTGACAGGACAAGGGGTAACGGGTTCAAACTGAAACAGGGGAAGTTTAGACTGGATCTAAGGAAGAAATTCTTTACTGTGAGGGTGGTGAGGCACTGGAATGGGTTGCCCAGGGAGGTTGTGAATGCTCCATCCTTGGCAGTGTTCAAGGCCAGGTTGGATGAGGCCTTGGGTGACCTGGTTTAGTGTGAGGTGTCCCTGCCCATGGCAGGGGGTTTGGAACTGGATGATCTTAAGGTCCTTTCCAACCCTAACTATTCTATGATTCTGTGACATCTTGACATCTGTCATGGTTTCATGTGAGGAGGGTGTTCTGGGAAGGAGCAGGGTTGGTTGAGGAATGATTTAGGGCAGGTGCGATGGGCACAGGTCCTCCTGCACACTGCAGGGAGCTGGCCTGGTCCCTGAGTGGGAGCAGAGACGGCTGGATCATGACTGGGGTCCCATAGCACGAACCCTCTGCCTGCAGAGGCTTGGTTGGACTTTCCCCTGTACTGAAGGACTTCAGTAGTTTTTAATGCAGAGACATTGTAGTCATTACTGTAGAAGGGCAGAATCTGAACGGTTGGCGATTGCTGGTGTTAATTGTCTTCGTTTTGCACAGTGCGTCATGGAACCTGGTGTGTTTTACAGTGGTTTCTCCTGGCTCGCAGTCGTGTGCTTCCTCCCTTCATTACAGTGACACAGTCGCATCTTTCCACAGGTCCAAAGCAAGGGCCGCCTTCAGCCGCTGTCGGAGCGAGCCGCAGCTAACTCCTGCCACCTGCCGTCTCCTCCTTTGCTCTTCACTGCATTGACCTCCTGGTTTATTAGGGAGCTGCTCCGTAGCTTGCAGTGACCTCCTGCTGAGCATTGCTCTGCAGCCGCCCAGCTTTTAGCATCGCAGAATCCCGGGCTGGTTTGTGTTGGAAGGGAGCTTAAAGCTCTTCCAGTTCCAACCCTGCCGCGGGCCGGGACACCTTCCACTAGAGCAGGTTGGATTAGGTGGGTTCCAGCTGGATTAACTGCGTGGTTTGTGCTGCAGCACCCTCATGTCGACCATGCCAGGCTTCCCGCTCGTGCAGCCTGAATGTCTCCAGCTCATCCCAACATGAGCTACAAGTGCTGCAGGAACCTGGCAAACTTGTATGGTTCTGGCAAACTGTTTCCTGGGGAGCTCTGCATTGGCCAAAGTTTAACCTCCACCTTCAAGCCAGGTCATAGAGCATGAGGGTTCTTCTTACACCTCTGCTACAAATCTCCTTCCAGGATATCGAAAATCCCTGGGACTTCGGTGGGAATTTCTGCAGGAGTGACTCAGAATAGGCCCAGGCTGGCAGAGAGGGGGTTTCCTTTATGTTAAAAAGGCGGAAAAGGGGAGGGGATTTGAGTATATTCCACCCACCTTACGGCATAGAAGCTGTGCTATAGTAAACAAACCCCACAAACACCAAACACAAACCCCATCTTTGGTGGTTCATTCCCCTCTTATTAAACTTACTCCATTGCTGCTGGGTAGATGTCTTTGCAGAAGGTCTCCTCCTCAGCCTTGCCCCATCTCCCTCCCTTCACCTCTCACACACTCTCTAAACCTGATGGGTTAACTTCTTCTCCCAAACCAACTGCTAATACCTACCAGTGTGCAGCAGGTACAGTATCAAAGAGCCAGAAGGAGCTCTGCCCAGCTAAATGCTCAGATTTAGCGCAGTGCTGTATTTCCATTTGTGTCAGTAAATTCAATGTTCTCAACCGAAGGTTTTGCACCAAAGTGTTTTGAGTAATCACAGGTAATTTTCTGAATAGGTAGGATTAATTATCAGCTGCCTCTTGTTTGTAGATGCCATAGTTACAGAGCTGAGCTGCTTCTGTTGATTACTGTGTGCGTACAAAGGAAGTGTACTCGAGCTGTCAGTGGTGAAAGAGCAGATAATAAAGAGTAAAAGAAAAGAATATTAATTGAGCCATTACCAGTTTCAAGATGTACTTAAGCAGTTGGGTAAGTAAATGCTACAGCGAGGCATGGTAGAGGTAGGAAGCTGTGGCTGCCCCATCCCTGGCAGTGTTCAAGGCCAGGCTGGACAGGGCTTGGAGCAAGCTGCTCTAGTGGAAGGTGTCCCTGCCCGTGGCCTATCCCAGTAAGTAGTTCCAGGAGACATCAAAAGTAACTGCCTGAGCACCCCCTCGCTCCCAAGTACATGCACAACTGCAAATAAACATCTGTATCTATGTTGTGAATATAGCTGCTTAAGCAAGGCATAAAATCCCCACATGCAGTGTGTTATTACTGTTGGTAAATTGTTCAGTAATTCATTGGGGTTGTTCATACGAAGGAGATTGGTGTATCCCAGGAAACAGATTGCACCAGAAACTGCCACATCAGGGCCTGCAGCCTGTGTTCCACTATCAGGGCTACTTCCAGAGCAGCTCCTGCATCCCCCAGCTGCATCACTGCACACAGTGTGGTGTCACACCACAGCTTGGGGCTTCTGTGGTCTTATTATACAGGAGCTGAAACTCTTCTGTGAAACCTAAGGCTGAGGTGGTTGTTGTTTTAAAAATGGATTTTAATCAGATTTCCTGATCAGGCCTTAATGTTTTGAGGTGTCAAGTCACTGTCTGAAGAGAGGAGAGGCTGCCTTGTTCTGATCCTGCTTGGTCGTTGTCCTGGGTTCAGCAGCAGCAGTCATTTTTTCTCCTTCTTAGTAGCTGGTGCAGTGCTGTGGTTTTGACTTTCAGCCTGGGAACAGCGCTGATAAAGCCGATGTTTTTAGTTACTGCTCAAATGTTTACCCTGACCAAGGACTTTGTGAGTCTCATGCTCTGCCAGGGAGGAGGGGAAGCCGGGATGAAGCAGGGACAGGACACCTGACCCAAACCAGCCAAAGAGGTATTCCATACCACAGCACGTCATGCCCAGGAGGTAACTGGGAGTCATCCAGAAGGGCTGATTCACTGCTTGGTCGGGCTGGGTGTTATCGGTCGGTATAGTGGTGAGTGGTTGTATTCTCTTCCCTTGTTATTTCCCTTATCATTATTATTACTGGCAGCAGTGATTTGTGTTATACCTTAGTTACTGGATTGTTCTTATCTCAACCCGTGGGAGTTACATTCTTTCAATTCTCCTTCCCATCCTTCCGGGAGCAGGGGGAAGAAAGGGCAGGGGGGGAGTAGACTGCGTGGTTCTGATTTACGGCCTGGGCTTAAACCACGACAGTCGTCCATTCTCTGTGGCCTCATGTCTAAATAATGGACGTCAAGTTCAGTGATGGCACCTTCATGTCAGTACTTTTCTCCAAGACCTCCCCTACCTGTGATTCCCTTCTGCAGTGTCTGGTGTTTGTTTTCCCCTTCTCATTCATCCCTTGGTCACCCTGTATTGTGTGCATGTGTGGACTCAAAGGAGGAAAGGAGACTAAGCTGAGATTCATTTTACAAGTGGACACAGGCTCCCTTATTTCTTTCATGATTATGTGCATTACTTACTTTCAGATGTGGCAGAAGTTTGCTCTGTTTCATCTCTATACTTCATCTGCCTCCTCATGCAGTTAGAAGCACACTGCATGCTCTGCAGAACAGAGGGAGATCTTTGGACTTAGAGTGGGGGAAGCAGCAGTGAGGAGGGATGGAGAAATGCATGACCGGGATCGTAGCTTGGTATCACACCCAACAGGCCAAATGGACTGGGAGAACATTGGGAATGGGGAGAAGCATGTGCCCTGGTGGGATGGAGAACTCAGCTCCCACTGCAAGTGAGATGAACCCTCAGACTTCCAAAGGCAAGAATATTCATCCTGAACGCAGCTGTGCTCCACTTGGCTTGGCTGGAGCATGGTCACACGTGGTATTATGTGGGATCCAAATGCCCAAGCAAAGGAGGCCAACCTGCTTATTTTCAGGGTTTATGAGGGGTGTCACTTGCTGAAGTGCCCAGGGTGACTTCAGCCACAAGTTGCAGCAGCCAAGTTATGACACCGTAAGGAAATGGGTGTATAATGGAAAAGCTGACAGAAGGCTTGGGGCTTTTGTAACACTTTTTAAGCAGTTCTCCACCTGCAGCCCATGGCAGGGGTTGGAACTGGATGAGCTTTAAGGTCCCTTCCAACCCAGACCAGTCTGGGATTCTGTGTAGACCAACAGAAGCCTAGGGGGTAAGTGTAAATCATTGCAGAGTCCTGCTCACATGCGATAGGAATACACCAGTGAGAGCTCCAGTAAATACAGCCCCGTGTCTCCTGTACCAAGCAATTGCTGTGGTGTGGGCAGTGCAAGCGTGACACGCACACTGAAGCCCTCTCTTGGCAGATGCTCGTGACACGCAGCGTGTGTTCTGTTCACAGCTTCGATGTGGAAAATGGCCCGTCCCCGGGTCGCAGCCCTCTGGACCCGCAGGCCAGCTCCTCATCAGGACTCGTACTGCACACCACGTTCCCGGGCCACAGCCAGCGCCGGGAGTCGTTCCTGTACAGATCCGACAGCGACTATGACTTATCACCAAAGACCATGTCCAGGAACTCCTCTCTCCCAAGCGAGCAGTAAGCATACATCCAGCTCACATCATATTTTATGGGAACTGAGAGCTTTACATGGCCTCCTGTAATCCTCAGGGCTCTGGTAAGAGGAGCTTGTGGGTGGTACTCGCATTTCACAGCCTGAGTGCCCAAGACGGGTGCTTTTATGGTCTGCCAAGGCATGATTTCCCCCTCCCCACCCACCCTGAAAGTATTCCCCTTTTCTCCATAATGTAGCAGCAGTTTTCCAGTCCATATCCTGAAATAATAACAGAAATCTTGCATTTTACCTTTCTTGGTACCAGTTCTTCACGTGGGGATTTGGGGGGTTGTATGAAGTGCTTGCAGCCAACTACAGGGCAGAGACTGCTGTGAGGTCCTTTTGTCTCCATTGGACCTGCAGGCAGGAGAACCCTGTCACTCCAGTCCTTGGCTTGCTCGCACTCCCTTTTTGCCCTCATACTCTCAGTGCATGCTCTCAGAGCCTGGTTAACATCATCTCTGCTCTTTTCTCCATTAGGCTGGACAAGAGAAATATGACTGTACTTACATTTACAGTATTGCTCTTCTCCATCCTGTTTTCTGTCATGGGCTGTTAACTACAACTGAGCGGAAAATACAGCAGAGAGCCCAGACAGATGGCTGAGCTTGAGAGGATCAATACAACAGAGCATGGAGCTTAAAGGAGTGTCCTAGATTTGCAGCTCTTTATTCTAAAAGGACAGTTTAAAGCTTTAAAGTGACCATTAAGGTATAAGAGAAGGGTTCTGGTATGAAAGCCGTACAAGTTTTGTCATGAAGTAGAAATCCAGATACTAGAATGTCCCTCCCTGTTAGTTAACAATTAGTAAATATTTACCAGAGACCAAGTAATCACTGCAAATTATGCAAATACCATGTTTTGTGTAAACAGGGGATTTTAACAGTTGCCCAGCGCTCCCAGCCAGCTGTGCTGGGGTGGGGGGAACCCCATCCAGATGTGCCCACCACCCTGGTTGCTCCCAGCTTCACAGCTGCCTGCAGTTCAACAGATCCATTTACTGCAGGGTAAAGGCTCCTGTAGCACTTGGGGAGCTGCCATCTCCCAGTATGAATTCTCCAGTTGAAAGCAGCCTTCCAGTTTCTGAAGGGGGCTACAAGGATGCTGGGGAGGGGCTCTTCATCAGGGACTGTAGCGATAGGACAAGGGGTGATGGGTTCAAACTGAAACAGGGGAAGTGAAGATTGGGTATAAGGCAGAAGCTCTTCCCTGTGAGGGTGCTGAGGCGCTGGCACAGGGTGCCCAGAGAAGCTGTGGCTGCCCCATGCCTGGCAGTGTTCAAGCAACCTGGTCTAGTTACTTTAGGGATGGGGCAGCCACTGCTTCTCTGGGCACCCTGTGCCAGCGCCTCAGCACCCTCACAGGGAAGAGCTTCTGCCTAAGAGCTCATCTCAGTCTCCCCTCAGGCAGGTTCAAGCCATTCCCCTTGGCCTGTCCCTACAGGCCCTTGTCCCAAGCCCCTCTCCAGGTTTCCTGCAGCCCCTTTAGGCACTGGAAAATCTTCCCTGATGAAAACAGCCGGACAAACCCCAGTGCCTGAATAACATTAAAGTCTGTGACAGAGATCAGCAAATGCCAGGAAATTCAAAGCTGACCTTTCCCTGGACTGTTACAGGGTTTTTTCCACCGCGGTGCAAGCGTGTGCCTTAACTTCTGTATTTCCTGGCTTTTATTGCCCGGTGTTAGCAATCCGAGCAGGCTCTCCAGCCGGGTTGTTTTGGATGTACACTGCAAAGACCTTTCCATTAGGAACAAGGTTTTTATGTGGTGTTAAATGCATGCTGCATGGGTTAATGTTTAGGTTTTTTGGGTTGAAAACTCACTCTGTGTACTCAAAAGTGACCTGTTTTGGGTAAATCCACACAAATTCACACATTTCCCTTTCTCCTCAGGCATGGGGACGACCTGATTGTCACACCTTTCGCCCAGGTGAGTCGAAGACCTCTTAAACAAATACAAAACCACGCGAAAACCTCAGGTGGGGAAGGTAACATCTCTGCTTTCGCCTCCCCCATAGGTGCTGGCCAGCCTACGAAGCGTGAGGAACAACTTCACGCTCCTTACCAATTTACACGGCACCTCCAACAAGTAAGCAAGTATTTCTTAGGTCCTTTATGGTTATCGCTTAGCAGGGGCCGAGCAGGGAGGGCGAGGGGAGCCGGGGAACCGCGGCCGCGGTTCCCCGGCTCCCCTCGCCCTCCCTGCTCGGCCCGCGATGCCCGATGCTGGCCGCCAGGCGGCGCCAAAGCGCAGCCCGCCGCCGCCGCGCCTCACGTCGGGGCTCGCCGCGGTGATCCTTGAGGATGGAGCGATGGATTTCCACTTGGGAAGGCGATGGGATGTGTTTCTGGGCACGGTGCGATGTGGGATGCGTGGCCCAGGTGTGTGTTAGGTGCATAATTGGGAGCGGAGGTCGAGATGTGGTGCTGGCCCTGCGTTGGCAGCAGGAGAGGTGGTCACAGCCAAAGGAGGGAGATGCCAAGCAGGAGGATGTGGGGATGGGGAGGATTTCACCCAGGGCTTGGGTCTGAGGGGATGCCCAAAGAGCCAGGCTTTGCTTCCTGCAGGCAGGGAGCCCACCTCGCTTCATTTCACGCTGTAATTGCACTGAATGTGGCAGGTGATGAACATAAGAGGAAGCTGTGTTTTTATACCTGCTCAACAGGAGAAACCAAACCGACTCCTTTTTACACCTGTGTCCAGAGCCATCGTTTCCCCATAACTATTTATCATGAGCCAGTCACCGTCATTTTCTAGCCTATTTTGCCCCAAGAGAGCTGTTCTATGTGAAACCAGCATCACTTGTTCCTGATGACGCTGGTTACACACCCAGCCATTCATCCATCCATCCATCCATCCATCCATCCATCCATCCATCCATCCATCCATCCCAGCCTGGGGCTGCTCATCCAGAGCATCCCACTCTTTATTGAAGTGGAAGATGAGGTGCAAAAGTGGACTGCACCAGGACACCATGGTATTGCTTCACTACTGCACGTGGAAATGGCATCGCCTGGGTGCCCACCATGGACTCAGGTTTCCACCTTCCAGTGCAATCTCGTATGTTGCATGAAGCCCAGCACTTCATCCAGACGGTTTTCCTTCTGTTGCTTTCTCCTTGCAAATTCTGATGCGAAGGAACCGCCGCATTCCAAGATGGAGGTTAATAGAAAAACAGATGGCTGAGGTAGATTCCCTTCTTCCAGCTTTTCTGAAGAACTCCAGCATCTCAGCAGCTCCTAATGAGGAATCTGAAATTGGCCGGGGCCGGAAGGAAGCGAGGGTGTAACCTGTAGGACACACAGGCATCTTGCAGTGTCCTTTTGAAAGCATTCCCAGATTTGATTGAAGTATAAAGTCACTTGCCCAGCCAAAGTAAGAGCCGTGAAATGTTTAAACCATTATACACCAAACATCCAAGTCCGTGGCGGAATGTGCTTCCAGGCGCTGCGGAGCTTCCCGCACTGTTTCCAAACAGCTCTGCTGGGTTACAGCTCATGATTTTATCATACGTCTCATGATATGTGGTATTTCATTTCAGCTTCTGCTCTGGAGATCATGAGAATCTCAGCTTTGCTGTAGCTCGGCCTCTCCTCTCTTTTTCCTCCTGTCTCAAGAAAGAGGATGCTATCCCACGTATTTGCAGAAATGATGGAAAATATGAATGTTGAGGGCTGGAGGGGAAAAAAAAACCTAATTAGAAGTCATATTTTTTGGACTTCAGCATCAGGGTTTTTCAGGCAGTTTCCTGATTGGAATAGAGGAGAGTATGATTAATGGGTTTGGAGTGCCCGAGTTTGGCAGATGTGGCACAGGACATGGTCAGAAAGCAGCCAGCACCTACTCCTCTGAATGCCCACTGACGAGAGAGAAAGAATGGGAAGTGGAGGTATGTCCACTTGAGTGTGGTGGTGTCTAAGGTGGGACAGTGCCGTGGAAACCCAGATCAACATAAAAAGGACATGGAACTGTTGGAGCAAGTCCAGAGGAGGCCACGAGGATGATCAGGGGCTGGAGCACCTCCTGTATGGAGACAGGCTGAGAAAGTTGGGGCTGTTCAGCCTGGAGAAGAGAAGCTGCGTGGAGACCTCAGAGCAGCCTTCCAGTATCTGAAGGGGGCCTACAAGGATGCTGGGGAGGGACTCTTCATCAGGGACTGTAGTGACAGGACAAGGGGTAACGGGTTCAAACTGAAACAGGGGAAGTTTAGATTGGATCTAAGGAGGAAATTCTTCCCTGTGAGGGTGTTGAGGCGCTGGCACAGGGTGCCCAGAGAAGCTGTGGCTGCCCCATCCCTGGCAGTGTTCAAGGCCAGGTTGGACACAGGGGCTCGGAGCAAGCTGCTCCAGTGGAAGGTGTCCCTGCCCGTGGCAGGGGTTGGAAGTGGGTGATCTTAAGGTCCTTTCCAACCCAAACCATTCTATGATTCCATCTCTGGGTCTCTGTTACCTGCACCCTGGCTGCCGCAGAAACCAGGATGGGCACGGCCAGGACATAATTGGAGGATGCCAGGAGCGGTGCCGTTCCCTTTTCGAGGTTTCCAGGCTCTGCAGCGGGGAATACCCTGCTGGATTCGTGTTCATCCCTCCCTGCCTCCCCGCGGGCATGCCTGTGCAGCTCCCGCAGGGTTTGGAGATACCTGGAGCACGTCTCCCCAGATACTGGAAGCGCTGCAGCCCTGGTGTCCCTATTGGGGAGTTTCTGTTTTTGAGAGATCTCAAGATTTGGCTTTTCAAAGGCTCAGCAGAGGCAGGTCAGGGCAGATTTTGGAGCAGTCAGCATCCAACCTGTGCGCCCTGTGCTGAACCCTTCGAAGAATCTGGGTCCTGCAGCTCCCTCCGTTAGAAACAAGCTTTTGAAATCCCAGCTGGCACATGGGTGCTGCTGCTCAGGAGCAGGCTTTGGACACTGGCACGGACTGTACCTGGTTAGTGAGGCCTTCCTGGAGCAGGGCTGGAGAACCCCCCTGCAGCTACAACTGCAGCAGAATTGAGCCGCTCGCTTGCTTTGATTTGAGCTTCAAAGGCGAGCTGGCAAATAAGGGAAGTTTCAGCTCAGTGCCTGACGCAAAAAATGGGGGTGAGGAGGTGGCTGGGAGGGAGTGGGGGGAAATCTGCCTTTGGTTGAAATGTATCAGGGACTTCTTCAGGAAGGAAAAGCCCAAAGTTTCAGTTTTGGTCAGCCTGAAATGCCGTGTTCAGTGCAAACCAGAGGATCTTCATCTTGGTGTCAACTCTTTTTAACTTCTTGTTTTAAAGAAGTCTCTTTTTTCCCCCCAAGTAAATTGTGGTTTTGACTTAAAAATCATCAGTTTTATTGGGCAAATCTCTCAGTGAAATCCTCTGACATTTGGAGAGATGCTGCAGCCATTCTCCAGTCGGACCCTGTTGCATTGACTTGAACTAATTCTTCAATTAGCATTTGACATCCAGGCTTTCCTGATGAAATCATTGCTCCCCATCAAAAAGATGTCCTTCAGCTGCTTCAGAGCTTTCTTAGTGGCTGCAGCGTCCTCTTACTTGCTTCCAGGTGCAATTCAAACTGTTAACTGCAGGGCTTAAAGCCATTTCTCACCTTGGGCATTGCCTTTTGCCTTGCAGCCTGCGTGCTTGTGTAGATTCTGATGTTCCTTCAGGGTCCAGACCTTGCAGGGAGAAGCTGTCTGGGAGAAGGCCTTGATTCTGGGGCTGCCACTGACCCCTTCAGCCACAGAGACTGGGCCTTGCCTCCTCCCATGCATGTTTTGAGCAGGAACTGTGAAGGAAGCATGGGATGAAGATGGGATTCCCTGGAATGCCTTCTTTCCAAGGGACGTCCCTGGCTAGGCATATTCTAGCAGGTATATCGATACTGCTCTTTAACTGCCAAATCTTCTTGAAGTGTTGGGGTTTCTTTGTGCATATGGAAAAGGATTTTGGACTGTGGGAGGTGGCAGTTTGAAATGGTAAAATGTTGCCTATTGATAGAGTGTTCTTTATCTCTTTTAGGAGATCTCCAGCAACAAGTCAGCCTCCTGTGTCCAGAGTTAACCTGCAAGGTACGTGCGTGGCTTTGATAATCACCTGCAAGGTCAAACTGCACATCATTTTAGCAACACCTACTTCTGGGCTCATAGAGCTTCTTCTGGCTTGCTCGTGCAAAACCAATAGGAAAGAACCATGAAGCCCAAAATGTTGTTATTGTGATGGGTTGGGGCTTATCCTTGTGTATTAGCATAGAAGATGAACGTGATTTTGGTCTGATAGTCACAGCCCCAGTGACTGCTGCTCTCCCGAGTCCCTGTGCTGCACAGGCCTGGACAAGCCCCAGCCTACAAGCCTTGAACAGGCTCAGACACAGCTGTATTTTTTTTCACCCTGTTTATTTCAGTTTGTTTCCATGTGATCTATGTAAAAAATGTGATCTGAAAAACCTCGCTCAGGTGAAACTGCCCCCGCTTTCATCGGGCTGCTCTGCAAGGGCATTTTTCCATCTCCTTGTTGGCTTGTGCTCTTTTGACACCCACACGGGGCAATCAGAGGAGAGCAGAAGTCAGGGAGCGTGGCTGATCACAGCTTCTCCCTGTCTGCTCCCCCTGCACATGGTGTCCCCCAGTCCCCTTGTCCTCACCCCCCTGTCAGCAAACACAAATAGGTCTGACTGCAACCAAGGAGCGAGGTAGGGTGAAGCGCTGAGGGTGGGAAGCAGAAGCAGCCTGTTGCTTACATAGGACAAGTTTATTTCCACCCCTGGCTTTAGCCATGCAGTGCTGAGGGCTTGTGGGACCCCTCTGCAGAACAGAGCTGGCCCTGCTTGCACTAATTTAAAGGTTACTCCCACAGGAAAGGAGATAAGATTTGGAGGAGTGCCCGTTTGTAGGCTTAATCTCAGCCTTTCCAATAATTACATGCTTGGAGGGACTCATAAAGCTTAATTTTTACAGTGTGTGAAGCCTGGATAACTATCCAGCATTTCCTTTCATGCTGGGTAGGATTTACTGTCTGGGGACACGTGTAGTCCAGATTGGGTTCCTCAAGCCTTGTTAATGGGATGTGGAAACCTCTGATGCAGAAACAAAACTGGACGACAGGATCCTCAAGTCCTCTTTCCCTCCCTGCCTGTGAACAGTGCCGAGGCAGAGCTGGCAGGGATGCGGCTCGGCACCTTAGGTAGAGATCTGTTCTAGCAAGACTTCGGATTCCATGGCCCGTGTGGAAAAGAAAGCCCATGGAAAATGTCGTGAGCTTTCCCGAGATGTGTTTGTGTGAGCTACAGGCTCCAAGAAGGAGAGAATTCCCTTCCAGGGATTTTTAGGTTAACTTTCTCAACGTTCTCTGTGGAAACAATGGCTTTCAGCATGTTAACACTTTGCGGAGAGCTCTCTGCAGTCTTTCCCATGAGAGCTGTAGGATGCTTGTTCCCTTTTAGCAAACCCAAGCTCCTAAAGCTGGGCATGCACTAAAATCTGAGCTTCCTTTTTGACTGAAGGGCCTGACTCATGTAACCGTAGAGCAAGTTTTGTGTTCCCTGCAAAGCTCCAAGAGACAAAGCCACTGCGAAGAATCCAACTTTTAGCAGTTTTAGCCTTGTGATCCTGACTCATGGGTTTTAATGTTTCAGTCCTGGTAATTATGGATGAATAGACCTAAAATGAATTATATTCATGTCTCACCTGAGATGTGGAAAAAGAGAATGGCCAGATGTGGAAATGAGCCATGCTGGATGAGTTTTCCATAGGCAGGCTTTTATTTGGTGACTGTGGAAGAAGATTGCAGCTCAGGGCTTGTGGGATTTGTGTTAAGTAGGGAAGCATAGGCTGGATTTGCGTTCCTCAAGTAAATTGAGTTCTTAACCATGAATCTTAAGTGACTTTAGGTGAAGTCTTCAAATGAAACAAAAAAGTGTGAGTGATATCATTACATGAGGTGAATTGTGACAGTTTGTAGATGAGACCTCAGAGCAGCCTTCCAGTATCTGAAGGGGGCCTACAAGGATGCTGGGGAGGGACTCTTCATCAGGGACTGTAGTGACAGGACAAGGGGTAACGGGTTCAAACTGAAACAGGGGAAGTTTAGATTGGATCTAAGGAAGAAATTCTTTACTGAGAGGGCAGTGAGGCACTGGAATGGGTTGCCCAGGGAGGTTGTGAATGCTCCATCCCTGGCAGTGTTCAAGGCCAGGTTGGATGAGGCTTTGGGTGCCATGGTTTAGTGTGAGGTGTCCCTGCCCATGGCAGGGGGTTGGAACTGGATGGTCTTAAGGTCCTTTCCAACCCTAACTATTCTAGGATTCTTAGACTAGGAGATATCTTTGAGACTCATAGGGAATTGTGTGATTTCCTACATGAAACAAGCCAATATTGGCATTGTGAAAGAGCCTGGGGTTCTTGGTTAAATTCCACTTCAGATTATTTGTGCTGATGGATGGTACCAGCTCCCACAGGATCCGGCCTCTCAGTCCCTTCCTGGCCAGACCAAGCTGTTGCATTGGCTGCAGTATCACACCCCTGCACTGAGGGCCTCAGGAGTGCCAGTGGCTGTCCCACATCAGAGGCAGGCTCTTTTCAGAGCGGTTTACACCGTTTGGGGTCCTAGCTGGGAGAGGGGACAGGCTCTCCTCGGGTGATGCCAGCACCCAGGCACCTTCCTGCTTGCTTCTGTGATGGGTTGTGTGCCCTCAGCTCACGCGCTCCCCATGCGCACGTGAGAACAGAGGTGTGGTGAGGAGCGCCTGCGGGCTCTATCCTGCCGTTGCTTGCTGTGTGTAAACCAGGACTGTCCTGCATCTCTGACCTTGTTTACTTGTTGCATTTGGTGTCCCCACTCTGCAGCATTCCCGGTTCCCAGAGCCTCTCTGGTTTCTGTAGGAGGCTGCAGTCACTCTGTAGAGCACTTCCCTCCAGCCATTTGATTGCCTTCCTTTCCCTATCTACAGCCCTTGTGGCATATTGGAACTCAGTATAGCAGCAAACAATGGCAGCCATTGACTTTCTAAGGAAGTTTCCATTTCAGTGCAGCAGAACAAAGATTTTTAGGGGATTATTTATTTTTCTAAAGCTTTTTTTTTCCCCTGGATGGCTTCTGATTTGGGAATGATGAGAGGAAGGAAAGATTTTCCTATCGGAACACTTCCAGCTCTGTGCCAATGGCTCCTGTGTCTGAAAGGACACGGGGTGTTTTTCCTGAAAGTTTTGGAGAAGGAAACAGCAATGTTTTGATTGGGACTGTGCTGAGTTCCATCGCTCTGGATAAAAGGATGTGTTTGGAAAAGAAACGGGTTGATATCCTCTCCGTGGGTTAGCCGGCAAAGCTTGGAATTGTATTTTAGCTCTCCCATGTCACACATTGATTCACGGCTTTACCACCATCAGTTGACATCAGTATGAGCACCTCGTATATGTCTCCTTCTATTTGTCATTAGTGGAGTGATTTATATCCTGTTACAAAAAGTGCAGAGCTCGGGGTTTGAAGCAAACAGGCATACATTAATCAAATTACCCTGGAGGGAGGCAAATCCCATCCAGCATTTGTGCTGGAGGTAACACATGCCAGCTGCTTGCTCCAGCGAGGATTTGTCAGCTGGAGGAGCAGATCTGTGGCCATTGTACTCCCAGGGAGTTGCATTGCTGAGGACCCAGGCGCAGGGTGAAGGGAGTGAGCTGCGTTGGAATGGTGAAGGTCTGCTTTGCTTTCATGGTCTTCAATGTATGAAAAAGCCTGGCCAGGTTTCTCATGGCACAAAGCACTCTCAGAGCCCACACTGATGTCACTGTGAATTTCAGAGCTTTCTTAACCTTAGCACCACCGCCATAAAAGGAAGAGGAGTGTGTATTAAACATCCTGTGTTTTGCCCTTGGTATCGGCTTCGGTAAACGTGGCAGATTTTTCCTGTTGTTTTGTTGTAGATCACAGGAACGCACAGAATTGCTTTTGTGAATTAACCAAGAAACCATAACAGGGAAATACAAAGCCACAAACCCTTAATGAGCTCCTGTCCCCTGCCACTGGGAAGGGTGATGGGGATACTTCAGACCATGAGGTTCCGGAGCAGGGTACAGCAATACAGAGTGCAGCTGCGCAGGGTTGTGATTGCCCCCCTGTGCTGGGCACTGGTGAGGCTGCACTTCAAATCCTGTGTTCAGCTCTGGGCCCCTCACTGCAAGAGAGACATTGAGGGGCTGGAGCGGGGCCAGAGAAGGGCACTGGAGCTGGTGCAGGGCCTGGAGCACAGTGTGATGGGGAAGGGCTGAGAGACCTGGGGGGTTCAGTCTGGAGAAGAGAAGGCTCAGGGGGGACCTGATCGCTCCCTACAAGTGCCTGAGAGGAGGATGGAGCCAGGAGGGGCTGGGCTCTGCTCCCAAGGAACAAGGGATGGGACAAGAGGAACCGGCCTCAAGCTGCACCAGGGCAGGTTTAGATGGAGCTGAGGAACAATTCCTGCCCCAGAGGGTGCTCAGGCATTGGAACAGGCTGCCCAGGGCAGGGCTGCAGGCACAGTCCCTGCAAGGGTTCACACCCTGTGGAGACGAGGCCTCAGTGCCATGGGTTAGGGGTGGCCTTGGCAGGGCTGGGAATGGTTGGACTTGATCTTAGAAGGTCTTTTCAGGTTGATTCCATGTTCATAAATGAATGCTATCCAGTTGCCTCCTCTGGAGTTACAGAAACGATGACATGAGCGCGCTTGCACGTGGTGTCACACAAATGTCTGTGACACTGCTTTCTTTGTTTCTAAGTGTGGCCTCTGCCACAGTTGCTTCCATTGACCTTTGTTCAACCTGGGGCTCAGTGCACCCATCAGCACCCTCTCTCAATTCAGCTCTCCCCTCCCTTGGCATCAGTGGAAGGTCTTTAGCTCCTACCCACTTGATTCAGGTAATAAAATCTTGAGCACATCTGGCAGCTCCTGTTTAGCTTTGTTCCTTCCTCTGTATTTATTTACTTCAGTGGCCCTAATTCTCTCTGAATTGAATTGTTTGTCTCTGGCTGCCACATTCAGCCTGAGCCTCTCTTTCTTGCACCCATCTTGATGCAATCTTTTATCATTCCTTTTTGTTTCCTTTGTGTTTTGCTCATATTTTACGGACATTCTCTCAGCTCACAACAGGATCAGTGCTCTTTGTTTCCTTAGGTTCCCTGTATCAGTTTCTCCCTCATTGTTCCACAGTGCTTGTGTACCTTGTCTTGGTGTTTGTCCTGACTAGTGCAGGCTCCTTCTGCCATACCCATACCTTTGCAGTGCCTGTGTAAAAGGCTGTGTCCTCTCTGTGGGCACTGGGTAAATGATCCCAGTCCTGTGTCATCACAGAGGTTGTGGGGGAAGCGCTGTACAGGCCTGACACAGCAGGGAGAGAGAAGCCTCTCTGGGTGAGTGCTGGGTGCACCCCAGAGCGTGAGCAGCAGCTCAGGGAGGGGATCCTGCCCCTCTGCTGTGCTCTGTGAGACCCCCCCTGCAGCCCTGATCCAGCTCTGGGGCAGCAGCACAAGAGGGACGTGGAGCTGTTGGAGCGAGGCCAGAGGAGGCCATGGAGATGCTGCGAGGGCTGGAGCAGCTCTGCTCTGGAGCCAGGCTGAGAGAGCTGGGCTGGGGCAGCCTGGAGAAGAGAAGGCTCCTGAAGGGGAGACCTGAGAGCAGCTCCAGTGCCTAAAGGGGCTGCAGGAAAGCTGGAGAGGGGCTTGGGACAAGGGCCTGTAGGGACAGGCCAAGGGGAATGGCTTTAACCTGCCCGAGGGGAGACTGAGCTGAGCTCTTAGGCAGAAGCTCTTCCCTGTGAGGGTGCTGAGGCACTGGCCCAGGGTGCCCAGAGAAGCTGTGGCTGCCCCATCCCTGGAAGCCAATGAGGTTTAAGGTCCCTCCCAGCCAACCCAGTCTGTGACTCTGTGAGCAGGGGCAGAAGTGCCACCTTTCTGCCAGATCAATACCCAGATGGACAGCGTTTTCCCTCTGCAGTTCATTTGCTGGGCAGCTGCTTCTAACTGTGAGCAATGGTGACAGGAGCGCAGCACAGTGTCAGGGAGCGAACAGTGTCAAACTGTTCCCGGAGCTGTGAGGGATCTGCAGGAACGTTTCTCAACCACGTGCTCCTTGGATGCTTTCAACACTGAACAGTTCTGGCCTGTCCTCAGAATTAACTGTGTCCCCAGCCATGTAATAGCGCTGCTGTGCTCTGCAAGCCGAGGCTTTGGGGGTGTAGTGCTTTGGGATGTGTCACACACTGGCTTCTCAGGGCTCAGGGGATTAAAGCTTGGTTAAAATTCCTCCCTGGGGATGGGAGTGAAAGATCGGTGCTTTTCTCGCTTGTGCCTTAGCCTCTGCTTTCCCGTACATCTGCACGTTTGTCTGCACTTCTCGCATGCCTTTACACAAACTCCAAACTTGGGCTCTTTCATTTCCTATGTGGGTGTAAGATGCACACAGACTCGTGCACGAACGTTTGTACAGAGCATAAACAAACCACTGGATAATGCTGGTGCCCGTGCTAACGGAGTCCCACCACTTTGTTCAGGAGCCCTGTGCATCAAATCTGCATCTGGTGCTGAGGCGCTGGCCCAGGGTGCCCAGAGAAGCTGTGGCTGCCCCATCCCTGGCAGTGTTCAAGGCCAGGTTGGACACAGGGGCTTGGAGCAAGCTGCTCCAGTGGAAGGGGTCCCTGCCCGTGGCAGGGGTTGGGACTGGATGAGCTTTAAGGTCCCTTCCAACCCAAACCAGGCTGGGATTCTGTGAAAGTCAGCTCTTGATTATAAATACCTGTGTATCCCAAGGAATTAGCATGGAGCCGATGCTCTTGCACCATACTTCCTTTGCTTGGCGTGCAGAGAATGGCTCTGGGCACAGATGGAGTAGAGGATTCATTTTGAAATGCTCTTGGTCTGTTGTGCGTTTGGCTGAAGATGTGGCCCTTTGGTTTTGAGCAGGGTTATACAAGTCAATATGTGGTGTTTCAGGCTTTTAACTAGAGTGCTATTACCAAATAGCTGAGCTTGGAAGTAACTGCCTGTGCACAGGGAATTCAGGGATGCTGGACGCTTACCTATAAATATTGTTACCTACAAATCCTAATTTTAAAGGATGCAGTGCTGAAGTGATGCAGGTTGCTTAGAAGCTAAGCAGAACTAAAGGAAATCAGGTAGACGAGCAGCTTCATGACATGACAGAGCGAAACAAAGGCTGTTGGGTTCTGAAGCGATCCTTCCTGTTGGGAAAAACCGGAGCTGCGTTTCCAGGTGAACTTTGGGAGCGCTCTGCAGTGCCAGCAGCACGGTGCCCAAGCTCCAGGCAGCACTGGGCCATCCCGAGGCAGCTCCTGCTCTTCGGGGGTAGTTCATTCCAGCAGCGAGTCCGTTTCGCGTGTTGCGCCTGCTGCGCACACACCCCCCCTGCGAGTTGGACTCATGCATCTTAGTAAGTATTTCAGTTATGCTATTGACGTCAATGCAGTCATTAAATAGATTGCCGGCCCTCCCATCAGCAAACCTGTGCCAAAGACCTACAGGCAGGCACATTTTAAAAGAAGAACATCAGGTTTGCTTTTAGCATTTGGAGAGAAGAAGGGAAAAGTTTCCTCTGAAGTCCCTGTGCTTTGCAATAAGGCTCTGGGTTAGGGTGGGTTTTTTTTTCCTTTGCTTCATTTTCTAAGCCCCATTTTGTGTGAAGATAATTGCTGCTTTTTATTTAACACGCTTCTGTTGTGTTGCTGTGTGCATAAACAACTCCAAATGAGACTAAAAGAGTAGGGGTTTTGCAACCAGCTGAAAAATGACACTGGTTTTAGGTCTCCCAGCTAGATTTATCTGTGTCTCAAGTGACAGAAGGTATTCAGGCAAACCTGTTTAGCCTTTGACTCCAGAAATTCTGCAAGGATTGATTTCATGACATCTATATAAGAAAATAGCCTTCATTTCTCCTCGGCAGGCTCTGAAGACATACAAGCTAATCACGACTCCATAGCAACGCATAAAAACTGTTTTCCCCTCCGCCCCACCTGTGGATGTCACATGAAGATGCTACACATGCTGCTGCCATCAGGAGCCTGTCACTCCTCCCTGGGGCCCAGCTGCCCGCTGCGGCCGCCGTGCCAGCGGGACTCCCTGTGTGCACTCACACTGTCCTGCTGTATTCCCGAGCCGGACTGGCCCAGGCATCCATTCATGCCCATGGCCGGGCAGATCCCTGCCTGCCGGAGCTGCCATCCTGTCCATTGCTGAAGGCAGCTCTGAGCTGTGCGCATCTCCTTGCCCAGTGTCAGGAATGGCTCTGGCTGTCAGACAAAGGCTCCAAAGGGGCTGCAGGCGGAGAACCTAAGGATATATATAGATGGCATCCTCACCCAGGTGGAAGGAGTGTCTTTTCTTTGACAAGATAAGCAGGTATGTTGTAATCAACAGCAGCAGCGTGTTCTTGAAGAACAGTTGAGGAGCCAAACCACTGTTGTTTGGGGTTCTTTTTGGTTGAGGTGGTCGTTTCACTGATGATACCACACTTGGCTATGCAGGAGAACACCAGGTACAGGTTCTGAAAAGGGCTTCTCTGGAATGGATGGTTTCTTTCTGAATGACCCAGGCAACTGCAAACCCAAGGTGGCAATGGAGACATCTTCACAGTGGCATGTTCTCATTGCGTGCCACATTCACTGTGCTCTTTTAGTGCAGGTCAAGCCCTAAAAGCCCTGTATTGCTTTATTCAGTTCCCGTTTGTTTGGACAGGATTGCTTAAGGCCTCTGCGAAGACAATAAGACTTTGCCATTGCTAATATCGGAGTTGATAAAATCTGTGTTTCTTTTGTTTTCTGTATAGAATGATAATAGTTGCTGTGGGTGAGATTTTGACAGTGCAGCCTTCAGTGGACTGAATCACTTCCATATGAGTTTGAGAAATGTGTACGAGAGCTGAGAACAAACCCAACCCAAACCAAACAAAAACCACCCAAACCAAACTTCTGGCAGCCCAAGTTATTCCTTTTTTTTTGGGGTCGTGGGGCACAGCTTGTGCATGCCTTAGTGATGAATAGGGGTCTTCATTGTCCCACTGATTTGAGCCCCTTCAACTTCCATGTCATCAGCCTTTTGCAGCCAGTGGGAGCTGAACCGGGCTCCCGAAAGCACCCATCAGCTCATCCCCGCAGCAGCTATATATAAGTTTCTCCTTCCTCCCCGAGGTTGAGCTCGGTGCTGCAGCATTGTGTCCTGGACACAGCTGGCCATGGGAGTGTGAGGGGCTGCATCCCGGGCTCTGTGCAGAGACCTTCCCAAGGGGAATGCACTGCACGGGTCCCAGAGCCACCAGCCTGGCCTTGGGCAGTCCCAATGCTCCCAGCTTTGTCCTCCAGCGGGATCTGATTCCAAGTGTAAGTTGCTTTCTTGTTGTGTTTTCGAACCTGTTTCTGGCTGTTGTGTTTTGACTGTCAGTGGCCAAATCGTTCGGTGCGCGGCTGGGCAGGGACTCCACCGACTCTTTTGTGTTTCTCAGTGGTGGTGGGAGCAGTGTTGGATTCTGGTTTATGGGGGCATGTACAGAGGGTAAAGCACTGGCCTTGATGGGCAGAATCTGATGTACACATGGAATTTGATCACTGTCCTCTCTATGACAATGATCCTCTAGGATCGTACTCTCTAGGGTAGACGTTTTGCCCACCGAAGTTAACTCTTCAATTATAGGATAGCAATTATAAAGATTAAAACTTTAAGAGCTTTTCAAATCAATATCTAGAATTAAAAGCAGGAGTAAAAGATTGCTAATGCATTTTTTCCTCTCTTCCATGAGGGAATTGCATCCATTTTGAGATATGGTTTAGCCTCACCAATTCCCAACTGGTGATGATCCTCAACAATGAACATATTGACCGTCTCCAATGTTCCAATTCCCCAGTAATGCTCTGGTTTTGTTCCTGGTATCTGTTCATCTCCTGATTGACTCAAAAGATTTCTGTAGGCAAGCATGGAATGCTTATTACTGTGAGCATGATGGCATTGTGCAACCGGTAACGAATGTTGCGCTACTGCTTAATGAAATACTTTATTGTAATAGTGTTTTCTCTGTGAGAAGTGTCTAAATGACAGCCTCAAGTAGTGTATAATTGCAATACTTTTTTGACAGGGAGGAAACAAGTGTTAATTATTTATGGTTATTAATAAAACATGCCAGATTCTGAAGTGAACTCGGCTCGCTGGCAAAATATGGATGCCTGCAAAGATTGACGTGTTTTAAGCAGTAGACTTTAAACGCCATCTAAGTAAGCCTGTCCCCGTGGAAGATGCTTTCATATTTTAGGGTGCCATTGATTGACATAATTTTGGGAATTCAGAATGTAAAAAACCAAGGAAAAAAAAAACCCAACCAAAAGAAAAACCTCCAAAATCCAGCATGGTCTTGATTTGACAGTGACTGGCTTTTGATTTTGTATTCAGTCCTTTGCCTGCTGAAGGCCAGAGGCAAACAGCCTGTTACTCACCAGAACAGGAGCAGGGGCTGACCCAAGGTTAGATACTGGCTTGTGTTATTCCCTAGGAGCCATTATTCAGTACTGAATACTTACGTAGGAGCTGTTACTCCTACTTCTATGAGCCATTATTCAGTACTGAATACTTACGTAGGAGCTGTTACTACTACTTCTGTAGTTAGGTTGAATTTTCGAAGAGCTATGCTTTCTCATATAGATATTCTGGTATAAATCTGCTGCTGTCATAAGTACACCTTTCCAAGAGGAAATTAAGCATCTGTGCGTATGGAAACCTTCTACCACACCTCCACACAAGATCTCTTTAACAGACATTTTTGTGCTGTACCTAAAAGGCTCCAGGATTCAGGCGTTGGGAGCAGGGCTTTGGGTCCAGCTTGCCAGGGCCCTTCCAGCATGTTCCAGACACCTCAGTGTTTTCCCTTAAAATGAGTTGAATCCAGTTAGGCCTTTCACACCTCACTTGGGCTTAGGAGCTTAGCACTTAATACCAAACTGAGTCTAAAATGTCACATTTTACAAGCAGTGTGTTTTTCTTTACGTGCCATATATGAAGTTGACAAAAGCAGGACACGGAGCAATTGTATTCTCTGAAAACTCCGAGTACCGTTCCAAGAAGTGGAAAAGGCAGCCTGTCTTCCTGCTCCTTCCCTCCCTGCCTGCCTTTTTCCTCCCTTCCTTCCTCCTTCTCTCTCTGGCTTTATCCAAAGTGACCTGGTCCTGCTGTTACCAGCTTGAGTGCAGGACATTTGGATCTGCTGCCCTAGAGGACACGGTATAACCGTCTGCTCCAATGAGTTGAGCCCAGTGTGGGGCCAATCCATGGGTGAAATTCCATGTTTACTCACTCCCAGGTTAGCAAACACAAGTGAGGGGTTGTCACTAGCAGATCTTGCTAGAATCTGCTAGTTGTGAAATGTTTCCCTCCCTTTCTTCCCTAAGATCCTTCTTGAAGAAGAGAAATCCAGATAGAAGTTTCCAGTGTGAGTGTTTTCTGGTTTAGCAGTAGCACTTTATGGGATGTGGTCCTCATCCAGATCCTACTCAAATATGAATGCTGGGCCTTCATCTCAATTCAGGCTCTTTGGGCAGGGTATTTCCCGAAATTCCTGTTAGTGAAATGTCACTGGTTGCAGCTTCCTGAGTTTCAGCTCCATGGTGTGAAACTCTGCAGTGCTTCCATCCACCTCCAGTGGGAACGGGCTCTGTAGGTAAAAGCCAAACCCCTGTTACTCGCACGTTATAGATCAGCAACACGAACATGAAATGCAAGGAGAGATGATGCTCACAGCACATTTTTCAGCAGCTGCTGCTCATTCTGAGCCTGCCTTTGTACCATGGCCAACTGTGGTCAGTTTAACATGCTGCTAGGATGGCTCTGAGTGCAAACTGCCCGGACTGGAAATCATTTGCAGCTTCGAGTCAGATTCTTTACAGAAATTGCGTGAATTTCACCCAATTTATTCCACAGAATTAATGATTTCAGAGAAGCAGTGATGGGGCAGAGACCTTGGCCAAGGCTCACGCAATCTGCCTCTATTATGCTGCTAAATGGCAGAAACTCCAAAAGGTGCCACAGAGCATAAAACTTGAAGCATAAAAAGTAACCACTGGAATCATGTGCAGCAGCCAGCCTGTGTTTGACCTTCAATGGGGAATGTTTCCATTTCCACGGCCATTTAATCTGATATTTTAACTGGGATTCTTAATAAAGGTGCCTGTAATGTAGCTGACATTTTGATTTCCTTGAACTTGGTTTGAGGTGCTTAAAGAAGTGTATTTTGAGGGCCTTAATGAAATGTATTTTGGGAGTGAAAGGCTGTTCTTACCTGTGCTGGCCGCAGTGATTTGCCAAGTGCTTACACTTTCAAGTCTGCCTGGCATTTCCATTGCTGGGGTCAAGCTTATCCTCCCTCTGCCCCTTGAAGGCATCTCTGGCTGCTCAGCTCTGGTGTTAACAGCCTGATTCGAGATAGGACTGAGAGCCTAGGGTTGAGGAGAGCAGTTGTACAGGACTCAGACCTCCAGATTTAATCGCCTTCTGCCTAAAATGATCCGGATGTAAGGAAAAAGCAGAGATAAATTATTATCTCATGTTCTATTTTATCTATTCCTGATTATGGATAAGCAAGTATCGACCCTGTTGCTGTGTCCCTGGCAGGGTCTGGGGAAATATGGTCCAGTTGTGACCCATGTCCCAAACACATGGAATCATAGAATAGTTAAACCGGGTGCCCAGGGCATGATGGCCTCAGCCTGAGGGTGACACAGAGGCACAGTGGGGATCAGCACGTGAAAGGATTCATATGGAATATTAAAAGCTGTCAAAACAAATGATGCTGGTTTGTAGGATACTGACATCTCCCTCTTCCTCCCCACCCTTTTACCCGTGGGACTTACTCTGTGATTTTAAACAGCTTATTCTAACAGGCTGTACGTGCAGTAGTAAACAGAGAGCACACTGAGTCACTGCTCCAACAACTGAGGTGGTTCACAAGGGTGGATTAATACAGGTGATTGGCACAGAGAATATTTGGGCTCTGTTCTCAGCTGCTGCAGGTCTAAAGGTCTTTCTGTTTGGGACTTGAGGCTCACTGCAGATGTTGCAGTGTTTGGCTGAGCAAAAGGTGACTCTGTACATCCCAGGGTGCCACCACAGAGCAATGTGAAGGGCTTTAGCTCAACATCCAGGACATTCCATGTTTTCAGAAGCTGGAGGAGCACAGATTAAGAAACATCTTTTTTCATTGCGTGTGCTTTCAGCTTGTTCATGCTATTTCTGCTGGTCCTGCTCCGTACCCGACCCACGAGCTGCAGTGAGCAATGCTCTGCCTACCCACGGTGCAGCTCCGTGCAGCTGCAGATCAGGTGATAGGGCTTACTCAGAGTATCACCTGAAAAGCAAATCTGGCCAAACAGGCCATTTTCTGCAGTGTGCTGAGTACCTGCTGGCTCTGGGGTTCAGCTGCAGGATGACAGCTTCTTCCTTTCTTTTCTGAGGCAAAATGAGGACAGAAAGTTCAACTAAGGTAAATCAGAGAGGTAGACACGACCCTTTGGGTGCGCAAAATACCTGTTGTAGGAATCCAGATTAAAATTCCAAACTAAAGCAGTTTTTCAAGCTTCCATCCTAAAGGATAATGCTTTCAAAAAATTACATTTAGACCTGAAAAAAAACCCACATTATATGTATTTATACTTATACTCACTAATTAATATCATTTAAATGGCTGGCATGGTGGCTGGCAATCAGGACTCTATGCCCAGTCTTTGCAAGGCTGAGATCAGGGCACAAAGGTTGGTATGTGTCTTAAAGAATCCCAGTGAATTATGGTTGGGATGCTTCCAGGAGCCACATTCTTAACTTTTATATTGAAGACCTTCAGGAAATTAAATGGAGAGGAAGTGAAGGACAATTTTGTGTTGATCCCCAGCCTCTCCAGGAGTGAAGGAACCTGATTCGAGCACGTCTAACATGTTACCAAGAGCCTGTTCTCTGCTGGTTGCCTTATTCTGACCCTCATTCAGAATTTCTGAGTAATTTTCCTCATGAAGAGCTATGGATCATTCATAAACTGTGTCTTTATAACTGATGCCTGTGGCCAAGTGGAGCCTTTCAGGTAAATCAGCACTATGCTTTTTACTGCCAGGATTCATTGCAGAGGTTCCTTTTCCATTCCCTGCTCCAGGATTTGTTTCACCGCAGTCCAAGGGCTTTAACTCTTGACAGGATATTTATTATCTCCAGGTTAACCAGTCTTAAAACCTGATTTAACATCTATAGATGGGTATGTGGGTGAAAGTAATGTTGAATTCTGTGGCAGATCCCACTGCAGACCTTTTTGTTTGTGGCTTACAAAGCTCATATGAAGCAGTGAAATAGAGAATGGTTGGTCCCTTGCATCTTTCATGGTTCGGTTTGGGTTTTCCCATCTTGTTGAATTAAAATCGTTGCTGTGGTCTGTCCAGATAGTTCCTTCCTTGTCTTAGGCCTGTCGTGAAAGTCAGCTCGTGGTTTCTCAAGGAGAAGTTCTCAGTTTTGCACAGATAACACAGAATCACAGCTTCTCTGGGCGCTCTGTGCCAGCGCCTCAGCATCCTCACAGGGAAGAGCTTCTGCCTTCGCATCTAACCTGAACTCCTGAGCACGCATAGGGACAGCTCAGGGGCGGGAGGCAGTGGGCTCAGATCCCTGCTCCAGCACACACACATCAGAGCGAGGTAGCACAGAGCAGAAGTCCTCAGGCCGGCTGCGGGTGAGCCAGCTCCAGAGCCGGAAGCCGTCTCGCCACAACAGCCCAGGATGGTGCCTCACCTAATTAATGCTGTTGAAAGGCAGCGCTAATTACTCCTAGGTGGAGTGCCTCCTTAGCACAGCGCTGCTGCTTCCAGGATCCAAGTTGGTTTCCCTGCACGTGTAAGCTTACCAGCCCTCTGCGAGCCTGCCCACATGTATCAAGGGAGATAATAGACGGCACAGGTAAATCCGAAGTCATTTCATAATCATATCCTGCTTTTTCAGTGGCTTTCTCACACTCCTGCATTCGCATGCAGGCCATGTGCTCAGGAAGAAAACATTTCTGCTCACACAACGTCTTACTCTGATCCAGCCTTTCCTTGTTTAGCTAGGAAAACAAAACTGCAATCGGGGCACCCCATGATTAGCAGCAAATGGGGATTGGGGTTTTAATCCCTGCTCTCAGCAATAGGCCTGGGCTAAAGGCTTCTTTCTGCAGCCTATTAGAACCAATGGTCACCTCCATCCCCAGGCTGCAGCTCTCTGGGCTGTTTTCACTGTGCTTTGTGGAGCAGTGAGAGTAAAGTTGAGTGTATCCCAAACACACGCTTTCAGTTGAGTAAAGAGGAGCGATGGGGTTTCACTTCATTTAAAAACTCATCATGACCTTGGTAACTGTGATCTGTCTTCAGAAGCGTGTTTGAGGTCTGTGTTTGTTCCCATACAAGGCATCATCTGATAAATCATTTTCAATGTTCTCCTTGAAGGCCTTTCTTTTAAGTACGCTGTCAGTCTTCTGTACTCAGGTTTTGAGACCCTGTGGAGGAGAGGTCTCCCTTGCCTTGTGTTTTCCCTCCTGTCTCGTGATTAAGGCAGGAATCCTACAGGGCAACAGGAATCAAGCCCGGTCAGTAAAATGATAATGTGCCAAACCGTGTGTTTGGTCCCCGAGATAAAGTTGGAACTGAGCAATCTTTCCCGTTCCTTCCATGGGCCAAGATTAGATTCTGCCCCTCTTGCCATTTCTGCTTCTCCCTCCCCATGGACTGAGGAATTCCTACTATGCAGGCAAATCCCGTTCCCAGATTCCCCCGTGATATCGCTGCTAAGTGACATCTGACAAGATGCTTCCTGCATTTTGTTACTTCCATTTGGCACCATAAAAGCACTGTCACTTACCCTTCTGATTTGTGGCAGGGACACTGTATTGTTCGCTCCTGTGGCTGCTGGGGGGGAAGGACACTGCTGAGATGGGAACTGCCCTGTGGTAAAACTCCATCCCCCTCCAGGATGAGGCGGTATCTCCAATCTAAACCCTTCTGCAGAGCTGCTCCAGTTTTCCTCACTCATTAGCATTTCAGATTAAACCTTTAGGCTTATCTTCAGATCAGAAATCATCTCTCTGGGAAGCTTCCTAGGTTCCTATTAGACACATTAAGGTGTTCTTGGTGATTACTCCTTGGTTTTGCAACTCATTGTCATGCAAAAGGTGCAGTGTTTGGGAATCTTGATCTTTAATCTTTATACTGTAGGGACAGGCCAAGGGGAATGGCTTGAACCTGCCAGAGGGGAGACTGAGATGAGCTCTTAGGCAGAAGCTGTTCCCTGTGAGGGTGCTGAGGCGCTGGCCCAGGGTGCCCAGAGAAGCTGTGGCTGCCCCATCCCTGGCAGTGTTCAAGGCCAGGTTGGACACAGGGGCTTGGAGCAAGCTGCTCCAGTGGAAGGGGTCCCTGCCTGTGGCAGGGGTTGGAGCTGGATGAGCTTTAAGGTCCCTTCAACCCAAACCACTCCCAGGCTCTCTGATAAGTGCTGCTTGTGGGCACCCGCAGTGATTGCCACAAAGCCTGGCAAAATCCAGTGACTTCTCCAGCACTCGCGATAATAAACCTCAATCCCTGGACTCACACCAATTGCTCCAGCACCTGCCTGGTCACTGCTAACAGCCAGTGGTCTGCTCAGTGAGCCGCCAGCCCGTGCGGGTCCGCAGTGACCTGGTTCTCATGCCCTGGCTGGTGACGCACCCCAGGCACTGGTGGGTGCAATCAGCACGCTGCAGGTTTGTCCAGTTCTGCCTTACCTGGCTCCATCAGGGCTTGGCTCTCGCTCCAGGCTGACCTCTTGCCATGAGTTTCCTTGAAATGTTTCATCTTTGCCTCAAAACCGTGGTTGGGCCCCTGTGACGTAGCCCCTGCTGCTCCCCTTGGGGTGGGAAGCAGGAATTGGGGTCAAAGGAAAGCTCAGGGGAGCAGGCTGCCCAGCACCAGGGCTCTGCAGGAGCTCTTCTGTTTGCCCAGGGCTTCCATTTGCTGCTTGGTCTCAAGACTCCGTCACTGTCACAAGATTAATTTCACCTGCCTTCAGCCACCTAAAAATTACAGACCCATCTTTAGTAGTGGCTGGGTTTAGAAGGAAACGTCTTGTGAGCTGGGGAGCAAACCATCCTGTTGTGCAGGAAGATCAGGAATTTCAGCAGAAGCCAACTGGGTGAAGCAAGGAGCTTCTTGGCGAGTCAGTGCAAAAAGAGAAGGCCAGAAGTGAGAAGGATGGGTAACAAAGGAGGGATGTACAAGTGCTGTTTGGGTATGAGGGGAGAAGTAGGGCAGGCCAAAGGCTGGTGGAGCTGTGACTAATGAGGGAACTCCAATGAAACAGGGAAAGGAGCTTCAGAGAAGATGTTCATCTATGGTGGAAGCAGCCTGGTGACCTCTGGTAAACGGAAGGCCAAAGTACTCAGTGCCTTTTTTATCTCTGTCTTTACAGACAGAGTCTTTGCCTGGGCCCTGCCACCTCCCAGCCTGCTTAGGAAGGAGAGGGATGGAGGGCAGTAGGGGAGAAGCAGGCTAGGGGTGACTTAGAGGAGGTGGATGTGTTCAGGTCCATGGCATTGGACAGGATTCAGGCTGGAGGCGCTGGCTGATGTGACTGTAAGGTCAGTGTGTGTCATTCATGAAACACTGGTGCTTGGGGAGGTCTGTGACAACAGGAAAAAGGTCCGTGTTTGAGAAAGGCAAAGGGGATCTGGGGAGCTATGGACTACTCAGACTCTCAGTCACTGGAGAGGTCACTGAGGGTGTCCACTGGAGTCTATTTCCAAACACATGAAGGACAGGAAAGTAGATTGGGAATGGCAGATGAAAGCTCCAACCTCCTCCTGCCAGGGCTAGGGGGGCTGGCCTGGCTGTGGGGACACTATGGGTGCATATACCATAAGCACTTTGGCATCATTTCCCACCGCATTCCCGTGTGGAAGCTGAAGCAGCATTGGCGGGACAGGCAGCCTGTTGGCAGGGTTGGATACTGCTGCACTGCCAGTCCCTGAGGGTGGTGATGAAGCTGCGTGTCCAGCTGGTGACTGATGACAGGAAGGTCTGGGGTGTCTGATGGTGTCTTCCATCTCCTGGAGCATCAGGCCAGGGTTGTGTTGGTGATTACTGGGGCCAATCCTGCTGGAGGTGCGAGGCTGGAGCCGACGACCTCTGAAGGTCCCTGCCAGCCAGCTCTGAGACTGGGATAGAGAGCTGCCTTCTGTAGCTGATGGAGGATGACAGGCACCTCCGGAGGGTGATTCAGCCCATCGCAGCCGTGGTGCTGAGAATAGACCAGGATCACCCCTCGGAGGTTCCACAGCCACTTTCCACTGGCTGCGGGAGCTTAGGTGATTAACTTGTAGATGGCTAAAGATAGCCCAGCTGAACCCCCCCCCCTCCAGTGACATTTCTGCAGGCTAATCTTACTGCTGCCCTGGTTTGCTCAGGTTACACCGCAGCTGATGGGGCAGCAGTGCCTCGGCTGTTGACTCAGAAACATCACTGCTACTATGGCAGTGGAGCGAGGAGCAGGCGGCTGGGGCTCCGCGCGTGGCGGCCGAGTCACGCTGCAGGCATTCCTTCCGTCACTGGGAGCCTCTGCTTCAGTGCTGAAATGAGCTGTGCCTTCTTCCTTCTTGGGAAGGCTCCCGCGTGGCGACGTGAAGCCATTCGGGTTTGTGTCATTCCCTACAGGCGGGAGGTTTTTCTTTCTCCCTCTCCTATTCCTCTCCCCGGTCCCCGTGAGGCATCTCCGCTGGCTCCTTGGAGTCTTCCCGTTTGGACCTGGATGTGTCCCTGATGTTCTTGGCGGGCGCTGTTTTAATCACTGCCTTGGCATCTTCAGCAGTGTTGGAGCCTTTTTAATAGGAGCTGAGTTTTCCCAGCAGCCTTTCTGGGCAGCCGGGATGGCGTGGCCGAGAAAGGACTTGTCTTTCATTAGGGAACGTGTAAAGCCGGACTCCTCAGCGGTGCATCAGAAGAGCTCACTTCTGCTCCTTGTTGTTGCGAAAACAGAACCCCCAAAGCAAACTGCCCCCCAAACCCTCGGCCTGGCTTTGCTCGTGGTTCTCAGATGCTCTCCGCAGCAATTTCAGCCTCTCAGGCGTTATTCCTGGCAGCAGCATCTCGCTCATTTCCTGGCATTTTTCACAATTAGCAGTAGAAAGCTTTCACTTCATTTTTTTCGGTCTCTATCTTCCTCTGTCATCTCCGAACACAGACTCCATTGTTTCTGCTGCTTTGGAGCCTCTCTTAAGGTTTTGTCTGCATTCCCCCACAGCTGGATCCCTTCCAGTGCCACCTCTTCAGGGCACCTCTAGCAGTGGCTTTGCCCATTAATCCCATCATCGCTCTTTGTGGGGCTTTCACTACCCTGCCCTCTCTTACCACATCTCCTCTGTTAGTGCTGGGGATGGAAAAGTCCACGTTTCTGAAATGGCTTTGTGCAAAAAAAGGGACGTGGAGCTGTTGGAGCGAGGGCAGAGGAGGCCATGGGGATGCTGTGAGGGCTGGAGCAGCTCTGCTCTGGAGCCAGGCTGAGAGAGCTGGGCTGGGGCAGCCTGGAGAAGAGAAGGCTCCTGAAGGGGAGACCTGAGAGCAGCTCCAGTGCCTAAAGGGGCTGCAGGAAACCTGGAGAGGGGCTTGGGACAAGGGCCTGTAGGGACAGGCCAAGGGGAATGGCTTGAACCTGCCAGAGGGGAGACTGAGATGAGCTCTTAGGCAGAAGCTCTTCCCTGTGAGGTTGCTGAGGCGCTGGCACAGGGTGCCCAGAGGAGCTGTGGCTGCCCCATCCCTGGCAGTGTTCAAGGCCAGGTTGGACACAGGGGCTTGGAGCAAGCTGCTCCAGTGGAAGGGGTCCCTGCCCGTGGCAGGGGTTGGAGCTGGAGGAGCTTTAAGGTCCCTTCCAACCCAAACCAGGCTGGGATTCTATGATACTGAAAGTGTTACTTGGAGACAGGCAGCTCTCTGCTCATTTGCACGCGGTGTCTCTGCCATCTGCATTGTCCCTGCTGAGCTCCGGCCCTGGTTCATGGCTCTCCCAGTGCCCATCACAGCTGCATCGTGCTGGGGAGCAAACCAAGAGCCCTTCATCCTTACTCCCACCTCCCTTTGCACGCTGCAGGGAGGCTGCAGCATAGCTGCAGGTGTGAGAAATGTGAGAGGGGGCAGCTAGAGTTACTGGTTGAACTGGAGCCCCAGGAATATGACGGGGAGGGGGGAGCAGGGCCGGCTCCTCCGTTTGCTCAGGGAATTGCTCAAGAGCATACTGGCTCCTCCTGTTCCACGGGTGCTGGGGCTCTGTGCCTTTCTTAGCACATCTGCACTTATCTTTGCAAAAGATATAATTAGTTTCATTGCACACAATGAACTGCTGGGGAGGAGGGAAGCGCATCAATCCTGCTGTCGTTCCCATGATTTTAGATTGCTCTGTCATTCCAGCCCCGCAGTCCAGCGGACTGGGAGTGCACAAGTGTCCATAAACCTACAAGAGGGGACATGTCAGTACTCTCGCAGCATTGCCAGCACGTGTGGTGTTGAGTAGTTCTGCTGGGTACTTCTTGCTTTTGGATGATGCCTTCTTTTAGGTACATGTCTAGATTCTGTGCTTGGGAGAGTAGTTGGGAATCTGCTTCCAGAATATTGGAAAACACAGAGGGCACCTATAAAGGAAACCTGGACATCCAGGATACAGGGTTTTCAGTGCTTGCAGTTTGTAAGACGGTGCTATCAGACCTGGACATTCCCGTGGCAGGTTTTACATGAATCGCTGCAGTTGTCCTTTGCCCCTTTGATTTTCCTTCCTGTGGATTTTCAGGCCCATCTCCAGTCCATTTTCACAGCTCTATTTGTTGGATGTGTTAGAACAGCGGTTTAATTCAAGGAAATAGCTCTCTGCTCACAGGTAGTCATGAATACAGGATACATTAACCAAATAAATCCTTTGGTGTCGGTTATTCACTCGGCATTGTCAAGGATAAATATGTAAACATGTCCACACGATCTGTAAGTAACCACAGATACATTAGGGAAGGCAAAGGGTAAATGGCTGACAGCCTGCACAAGGCCCTCTCCTATCAAGTTTTGGCATGTCCTCGGTTGATAAACCTGTTTTCCTGAACATGCTCCTGGGTTTTAGAGGGATGCCAGACACTGGCTGGTGATGATTGCAGGGCAGGTAGCGAATCTCACTCTCAAGTTAAAATAGCCACATGTTCTTGTTGAAGGGAATGGGAGCTCCTACTGTGACCTTTAGCTAAGCCATGAGCACATGAGTACCTTGTTAAATCACACAGGCCACCCTGCCTTTTTTGTCTCCTTCTCCTCCTTCTCCTTTCTTTTTCTCTCCTCTAATCTCCACCAAAACTTAAAATCAGGTGAGTTCAGCTGGTGAGCCAGCCTTCTGTGGAGCACATGGTGTGTGAGGATCCCAGAAGGGCTTTGTAGAATGGTTTGGGTTGGAAGGGACCTTAAAGCCCATCCAGCTCCAACCCCTACCACGGGCAGGGACCCCTTCCACTGGAGCAGCTTGCTCCAAGCCCCTGTGTCCAACCTGGCCTTGAACACTGCCAGGGATGGGGCAGCCACAGCTTCTCTGGGCACCCTGGGCCAGCGCCTCAGCACCCTCACAGGGAAGAGCTTCTGCCTAAGAGCTCATCTCAGTCTCCCCTCTGGCAGGTTCAAGCCATTCCCCTTGGCCTGTCCCTACAGGCCCTTGTCCCAAGCCCCTCTCCAGGTTTCCTGCAGCCCCTTTAGGCACTGGAGCTGCTCTCAGGTCTCCCCTTCAGGAGCCTTCTCTTCTCCAGGCTGCCCCAGCCCAGCTCTCTCAGCCTGGCTCCAGAGCAGAGCTGCTCCAGCCCTCGCAGCATCCCCATGGCCTCCTCTGGCCTCGCTCCAACAGCTCCACGTCCCTCTTGTGCTGCTGCCCCAGAGCAGGGTCAGGACTGCGGGAGGGTCTCTGCCAGCCTGCTGAGATACGAGCTCTTAGTCATTAGCAGTCAAGGGCTGAGAAAGGTAAATGCAGCCTTCAGTAAACATCAATGATATCTACACTGCTCACAAAGTAATAATCTGTCATTCACATGATTAACCAGGGTATCTCTCTTCTCTTCTTAATCTTTTCTGTCATCTATAATAATGACAACAATTATGATAATCTATCATAAATACAGTACATTATATCATTAAAATGGGTTGTCTGAAAGTCCTCTGCTGCATTCTGAGTGATAAACACTCATCATTTACATTGTTATGATTTTGAAGTAGGAGCCATATCTGAACATGCTCTCCTTTCTTTTCTTTGGCTTTGTAAATGATTTTGAATATATGAAAATAAGCAAAACATTCAAATGTGCCCAAAACCTCCGGGACAGGGGTTGTGTCCTATGGATTCACACTGGGAATTTTACCCATTTTACAATTGCACCCTTACTATACTTTTCAAGTTAGGAGCCTGGGGATGTGCTTGCAGGCATTTCCTAAAGCAGGGATTCAGTGCCTGAGAGGGCTTCCCTGCACTGGGATAAACATCTACATGTTCTCTTACAAGGACACGAGGACTCCAAAGCCCCAGCTCACCTGAGAGCCATCATGGAGCTCAGTTCATCCATTACGCCCATTACTGCCTCCTTCCCTGGCCCTGCTGGGAGTTAGGAAGCATTTTCTTCTGTAATACTTCTATTTTAATCTTTTGTTGCTTATGAGCATTTGTCTGCTTTAGGTTTTGTTGGGTTTTATCAGTTTGTTAAGCATTCTGGGAACATTTCAGTGCCTGCCTGTTGCCACGTTGTACATACTGGAGCTGGGAACAGATCCAGTGTCTAAGCCTTTCCAAGGCAACTCCTCTTCTTAATTTCACTTTGAAATGGACAAATTTGATCCCAGGTCTGAATTGGTTCAGAGAGTGAAGTATTCTTTATTAAATCAACTGGAATCCCTGGAAAATGGGCACTTGGTGACTCAGTGCCGTCCCTCGGGTCCGGGATGAACTGCTGCTCTGAAGGCAGGAGCTGAGCTCAACGTGCTCGTGGGAAGGGCAGCCTCGAGTCGTGAAGAAGTTTCTAATTATAAAGAGCTGCAATTTCTTACAGCCAGGATGCAATTAAAGGTAAATAACCCAGTAGATGTCTTACTGGCACTGTAAACAAGTGGCTGTGCGTGTGGAATAGGGTACGCTGTGCTGAAGCTGGGAAGGCTGCTATCAGCTGGGATGCTTTGCTTTAAAACCTTCACTGCCAGAGGTTTTTTGGCAGCCCTTTTTAATAGAGACTATTAGAGGGCTCTTTGAGTCTTAAACTCTACATGCCTGAGGTTTATGAGTGAAGTTACGATCCATTAGAAGCAACTATTTATTTTCTATGCAGAATTAGGAAATAACTGTACAGTCAGTCCATAATTTCATAGAATCACAGAATCCCAGCCTGGTCTGTATTGGAAGGGACCTTAAAGCTCCTCCAGCTCCAACCCCTGCCACGGGCAGGGACCCCTTCCACTGGAGCAGCTTGCTCCAAGCCCCTGTGTCCAACCTGGCCTTGAGCACTGCCAGGGATGGGGCAGCCACAGCTTCTCTGGGCACCCTGGGCCAGCGCCTCAGCACCCTCACAGGGAAGAGCTTCTGCCTAAGAGCTCATCTCAGTCTCCCCTCGGGCAGGTTCAAGCCATTCCCCTTGGCCTGTCCCTACAGGCCCTTGTCCAAAGCCCCTCTCCAGGTTTCCTGCAGCCCCTTTAGGCACTGGAGCTGCTCTCAGGTCTCCCCTTCAGGAGCCTTCTCTTCTCCAGGCTGACCCAGCCCAGCTCTCCCAGCCTGGCTCCAGAGCAGAGCTGCTCCAGCCCTCGCAGCATCTCCATGGCCTCCTCTGGCCTCACTCCAGCAGCTCCACGTCCCTCTTGTGCTGCTGCCCCAGAGCACAGCAGAGGGGCAGGATCCCCTCCCTGGACCTGCTGCTCACGCTCAGGGGGTGCAGCCCCGCATCAATATCATAATGTAATCTTTAAGCCTTGAGGAGAGCTGAGTTTTTAAATACATCTGCATATATTTGTATTCATGTTTCTCACCTGCTGAATTGGACGATCTGTTCACCAGATAGAAACCCGTTAATGCTATTAACCTGCTGCATCATGGAAAACGTCGTTATTTGGCACCTGCAGTAGTCTATTGAACAAAGAGAACTGCAACTCCTCTGCAACTTCTTTGACTCACCTGATTTTGCCTGCTCTTAAAACCCTGTAGCCTTTACACTTTCTGCCAGAAGCAAGACATGCTGTGTCTTGATGTATTTATTTAAAGGGGACGAGGGTGGCAAGTGAGAATCATGAGAGAATCAGGAGAGAAAAACTCAATTGGACTTCTGGTGTTTGGATCTAGTTTCAAAATGTTTCCTAACTTGGTTCATCTCCTGTGCCAGTCAAGGGTAAAGCCACCGCTGTTCACTGCTGCAGTGTGGGGACAAGGGTCTCTGCCCCAACACCCCTCCTTGCTTGGGGCATTTGGGTAACAGGATGCAGGCAGCGAGGTTGTGGGCTGAGAGAGGAACCAACTGCAGCTGCAGATAACATTGCCTCGTGCTCAGAGATATCCTGGGCAGCGGTGATGGGCTGCAGCTCTGTGCTGTCGGGAAGACAGACACAGACAGGGCTGGAGGGTGAGTGTCAGGCAACAGCTTGTCATATTAAGCCCCCTCCTCATCTGCAACGCTTCATAGAGCACATTCAGGAAGTTCACGTTTGCTCCTACCCTGAACCACTCCCAGAAAGGAGGACACTAAAACCTGGCACTTGTTAAGAGTTCAAGAAGAGGCTGAGATGAGCTCTTAGGCAGAAGCTCTTCCCTGTGAGGGTGCTGAGTTGCTGTCCCAGGGTGCCCAGAGAAGCTGTGGCTGCCCCATCCCTGGCAGTGCTCAAGGCCAGGTTGGACACAGGGGCTTGGAGCAAGCTGCTCTAGTGGAAGGTGTCCCTGCCCGTGGCAGGGGTTGGAGCTGGATGAGCTTTAAGGTCCCTTCCAACACAAACCAGGCTGGAATTCTATGGTTCTACAAATGGGCTGCTAAGTCTCTGCTCCAGTGAGAGTTCCTGTATGTTCCATGAGAGTTCCTGTATGTTCCACCATCTTACAGAGATTAAAAGGAACAGAGAGCCAAAAATGCAGTTACAGCAAATACTGGCCCATCAGTGAATTGTATTTCAGTACATTACAGCCTTCTAAGTGCCAATGGAAAACTGTTGAACCATGTGCGGCTTGGGAGGGCTCCACTAGCCTGTCCTCGGATGGACTGGCAGCAAATCAGGTCTTGTGATGAAATGTCACCTCAGCGCCTGCTCCATTGCCTCCGGGATCAAAAGTCAGGCACAAACACCCTGTAGTACTTGAACACTGAAACAAGCTCCTGTTGTTTATCAGTTCTTTGTTCAGTCTCTGAAACGGTTTCGTGTAGGGCTCTAGAAAAGGGCCAGAAGTGGTGGTTGTGGTTTTACGGGTAAGGGCTGGGTTATGCAACACCCAAATATAAACTGAAACACGATACAGTTGAAGCTGTGTCAGATGGGATTCCAGGAGTCCTCATCCAGGACCTCCGGGACTCTTTCCGTAAGTGACCACGTGCATCAGCTGTACCAGGAAGGTTATCGAGGGCTGTGACAGGAGAAGGTTGAGGAGTGTTTCTGGCAGAGGTGCTGTGCTCCTGATGTCAGCGGGACGCTCACATTGGAGTCAGGGGAAGATCATGTCACATCGCTCCTGAACTTGTGTTTACTGTTTATGTGAATCCCTGGAGATGGCACTCAGCAGGAGGATCCTGATGTGCTCCATCTTTCTCCTCTGCCTCTTTCTCTCTCCCTGTCCACCTCTTCTTTTTCTCCCCCTCTGCTTTTATAGGGCTCCTTTGCTTGCATTTTTAAGCCTATCACTGCTTCCAGTCCCTCCCATGCCCTGCATGGCCACCTCTGCCAAAGCAGGCAGTGAATCATGGAATCATAGAATAGGACCATAGAATCAACTGTGGAAAAGACCTTTAAGATCATCAGGTCCTACCATTACCCCAGGGCTGCCAAGGCCACCACTAACCCATGGCACTGAGTGCTGGTGGATCACGGGATGTCAAGAATGTATCTTGTGTATTGTGCTATATTGAACACAGCACTGGCTGTGCCATATGTAGGGGTGATGCTGTGGGACCACTGAGCAGGGTGGAAGGTGGCCTCAGGAAGAAAGGAGCTGCTCCTTCTGGTAGTGACCGTGTTGGGTTCTGCTCTGAAGTATGGTTGCCCTTATCAGTATCAAAATGTATGGTTAACGTTAACATAGTTGAGTGTGATTAATGTGGTATATATCCATGAATATTAACTATTAAGAAGGTTAGAAAACGCCCTTTGGACAAGGACCTGCAGGGACAGGCCAAGGGGAATGGCTTTAACCTGCCCGAGGGGAGACTGAGATGAGCTCTTAGGCACAAGCTCTTCCCTGTGAGGGTGCTGAGGCGCTGGCCCAGGGTGCCCAGAGAAGCTGTGGCTGCCCCATCCCTGGCAGTGTTCAAGGCCAGGTTGGACACAGGGGCTTGGAGCAAGCTGCTCCAGTGGAAGGTGTCCCTGCCCGTGGCAGGGGTTGGAGCTGGATGAACTTTGAGCTCCCTTCCAACCCAAACCAGGCTGGGATTCTATAAAAATCCATGTTATTCCCTTTGAGATCATTCCTGTAGAAAGTTATTACATTCCTAGAAGAGCAGTTTCCAGTTGATGTTGCACCTGAATGTTGGCCTTGAATAGTTTGCAGCATTTCACTGGGTTCTTGGAGCATGTGGTTTAATTTCACATGCTGGAAATGCCTGGTGCAGTTTTTGCCAGATCTGTGGAATTGTAGCCACTGCTTTCACGGTGCATCTGGAAATGTTCACACCAATTTAACACAATAGAGTTAACAGTTATCCGTGCCCAAGGAGGACTGCTTTGATAACAGTTGGGGTTTCCAGTTTGATTGGTCTCAGCCTGGATCACATAGAAAGTGGCTTAGGAGACAGTTTCTAGGAAGGGCTGAGCTCGGGGTGTCCTCCTCCTGACGAGAAGGACAACGATTTCTCTTCTGCTTGACCAATTTCTCGGAACTCATAGGAATGTGGTGTGGTTGACGGAGCTACTGGCCAAGGAAATCAAGCTAAACCCCTGCAGCAGGCTGAGAAATGAGGGGCTGAGGACCAAGGAGGGTGCAGAAGCCAAGATGCATGCATGCTGCTGGAAGGAGGCACGCACACCATCGAAACCTCCCTTCTCAGGACTCCTTTACTTAAGGAAATGAGTGAACAAATCCTTAGATTAGGCAAACCCAAGAGATGCTGAGGAATTTCGGAAGAGCCATTCCAGGATGGAGTGATGCAGCTTTCCCCGGTCCCCAGACCCAGGCAGGGCTGTGGGCAGGCCGGTGGGAATGGGCAGGGGTGGATAGTGTCAGACAAAGCAAGTTCTGAAGGAAAAGTGCTTTTAGATGGAAACCCACTTGTAGGGTGGGCCCCAACCACCTCCTGAGCAGCAGCAGGACTCACCTGTTTTCTGTCTTAAAATGGTACCTAGCCAGAACTGCTCACTGTCACCCTACTCCATCTTTGCCACTGGACGGACTGGAGATAGGCTAAGTGGCAGTTCTCAAAACATCTGCAGTTAAATCGTCCCTCTATTGTCCTCTAAATGGTTTTGCTGAAAAGGCCTCAGTAAGTGATAATGCTTTCACAAGGGGAAAGAAGGCTTCAGCCTGAAGGGACCGCCCCCACTGCTCAGGTCTCCCTGAAGTGGAGCAGCAAAGCGGCTCACAGGGAGGGATGGGGCTGGGTATGTGCCATCTTTCCTTGTTTCTGCGTTTTGTTTTGGTTTATTTTGTCTTCTTTTATTACTCAAAACTCAGCAGACAAACCAAGGGAATAGCCTGGACCCAGCATCAGCTCTGGAGCTCACAAGGTGCCCAGAGAAGCTGTGGCTGCCCCATCCCTGGCAGTGTTCAAGGCCAGGTTGGGCACAGGGGCTTGGAGCAAGCTGCTCCAGTGGAAGGTGTCCCTGCCCGTGGCAGGGGTTGGAGCTGGATGATGCTTTCCAACACAAACCAGGCTGGGATTCTGTGAATACTGAGGTTTGATTTCTGTTCTGAGGGCTCTGTCAGAGATTTAAATGAATTGAAGATTCAGGAGGAGCCATTGGGACAGTGGGTCCCACAACTCTGACCCTGCACAAGGCTGGAGAACCCCAAAGGGCTAAATTAGGGTCTGGAGTCACCGGCTCTCCCCTCTGTGAGCCCCTTGGAGCTGGAGGACACATGGGATGCAGCACAGTGCCTTAGTTAAACGTACAGGCAGCTCCTTTTCAGTTGGGAGGAGGAGATTGTTTTCCCTATTCCTAAAATCATGATTTAGCCTGTGTTAGTTTTATCAATGCAAACATTTTCTATTACAAGGAATTTGAGCCCTTCCAGGTCAACTCATTGACATGATAAAGTAGCTGATAGAGAATAGGTGTCTTAGAAATGAAAATACACCCTGGTCTTGTGTGTTTTGGCTATTGCCACCTGCTTTTTGATGTATGTATCACACAAGCATGCAAGACCGACATTACTTGCCATGTTTGGAGCTCTGTGAGCCCAGAAAAAACATTAACTTCCAGTGCCACAAAGGTTCAGATTTACTGAATCTTTAAAGTGTGCCTGTGCCAAGTGCTCCCTGTGAGTTCATTGCTGAATTACTCCTTGGCAGTGGTTCTTTGTCTGCCATGTGAAGAGAAGGCGCCTTAAGGGGAGACCTTAGAGCAGCTCCTGTGCCTAAAGGGGATGCAGGAAACCTGGAGAGGGGCTTGGGACTGTGTGGATGGGCTGGGTTGGAAGTGGATGAGCTTTAAGGTCCCTTCAGCCCAAAGCAGTCTGGGATTCTATGATAAACACATGGCCTCTATACAGAACTTTGAATGCTGTGCAGTGCTGGATGGGGATGAGGAATGAGGAGAATCTCTCCTTGTGAAGGCAGGTGGACGGGTGACAGCTTGAGGTGCGGTTCCTCTCCCAAGGACTTTGGGGGCCATGGAGGGAGAGCACACCCCATGCAGCCCCAACCAGCGTGTGACAGGGATGTACACATGGGTGTACACACACGAGACATATGTGAATGCAGTGTGCGTGCCCTGCACAGCAGATGTGTTGCTGCTAGTCTATCGCAGCAATCCTGACCTCTGATGTCACTGTTACCTGCTTGGCCAGTGCCATCAGAAATGCTGAATCCATTAACTTTGACAGATTTATGTGGTAAGCACATGTCACCACTGTTATGAGAAGCAGTTACAATCATGGGGAGATTTTATGATTCACTGTATCCGCTTATGTAAACCCGAACTTCTGTGCTGAGAGCTGCTCAGGAGCAAGTTGTCCTGTGGCAAGGTCAAGCAGCAGAACTTGGTGGGAGCAGGGAACAGGGCTGGCAGGGTTGGGGTGCAGGGCCTGGGTAGCAGGGCCTGTGGGGAGCACAGGAGGATAGCACTGCAGTGGTACCATCAGGTGTGGGGCTGGTGGGGTGCATGGGCAAGGCTGGTTGGAGCAACGGCAGCAGAGCTGGAGAGCCAGGACTGACAGGAGCTGGGATGATGGTTGGTGGGACTGGGGAGCAGGGATTGGCAGGGAGCAGGACAAGGCAGGATTAGGGACAAGAGCTCGCAGGGTTGGGGAGCAGAACTGGTGGGGCTGGAAAGCAAGACCAAGCAAGGGTGGGGAGCAGGGCTGTTCAAGTTAGAGAGGAGGGCTGGAGGGGAGTGGGACCAGACACGGCTGGAGTGCAGGGCTTCTGGAGCTGGATTGCAGGACCAGGCAGGGTTGGGGTGCGGGGCTGATGAGGAGCAGAACCAGGAGAGGCTGGGGAGTGGGGCTGGCGCAGGACCAGGCAGGGTTGGGGTGCCGGGCTGATGGAGAGCAGGACCAGGAGAGGTTGGGGAGCGGGGCTGGCGCAGGACCAGCATCGCGGGCGAGTGCAGCACGGTTGTCCCGGGCCCCGCAGCAGCCGGGGTGGGGGCACCCATCGCTCCCGCAGCCCGGCCCGGCCTGGCCCTGCTCGGGGGCGCCCGGTTCCCCGTCCCGCGGGGGCAGGGCGGAGCCGGGGCGGGCCGGGGCGGGCGGCCGGGGCCGGGGCCGTGCCGGGTGCCAGCGGCGGGCGGGGATTTGCTCGCCGGCGGCGAGGGGAGCGCAGCGGCGGCCGCATGATGAGGGAGCGGTGCGGCACCTCCGGCGGCGCTGGCGGTGGCCCCGGCATGGAGAGCCTGCAGTCGCGCCAGCCCGAGTACATGTCCGTGTGCCTCTTCGCAGAGGAGCCCTACCAGAAGCTGGCCATGGAGACGCTGGAGGAGCTCGACTGGTGCTTGGATCAGCTGGAGACCATCCAGACCTACCGCTCCGTCAGTGAGATGGCATCCAACAAGGTGAGCTGAGCGGCGGGGATGCGGTGCGCGGCAGCGGGATGTGCGGGAGAGTAACTCCAAGTTACTCCCGGGAAAAGAGATGCGGGTTTGCCCCGCAGTGTCACCGCCAGATAAAACTGGCGGTGGGGCAGTATGGGGAGAGCGACCCGCACCTCTCTGACTTCTCCGTAACGAGCCAGGCTCGCTCCTCAGAAATCAGAGGGCTTTCAATGAGCGCCGGTCCCTTCGGAACCGATTTAACCAGAAACACTGTAAAAACCGCCGCTTTTAACGAATTATCACATCAGATTTCAATTATCTTCATTGTTGCCTGTCCGTAATAATGGCAAACTCTAAACATAGTGGTGCGTTATTTTATTGCTGTTCTGTCCTTTCGGTAAGCGTTTAATTTGGGGTTAACGTGGTGGGCTGGCTCCGCACCGCTTGCCAGCACATGAGGAGGGTGCGAAGTCAAGGGCTGTGCAGCGGGAATGAGCTCGCAGGGAATGAGCTGCTCCCCCGCCTCCCGCCACCTTATTTTGGTCTTTCTGGGGGGGTTTAATGCGCCGTGAGCGAAAAGGGAGATTGGGTTTGCTGCGAGGAGTGAGGTGCTGACAGAAAGAACAGTGCGGTGTGCTGCGAGTCAGGAGCAGGAGGGAGAGCAGAGTCCCAGGAGTACACTGAGGAGCAGCAGAGGGGAAGGAAAGCGAAGTGCGAGGTCTGAACGCCTTGGTGAAGCGCTGGAAGTTGATGTTCCTTCTCCAACCCCCCTTCTCCCCGGTGCAGGAGCCGGGCTCCCCAGCTCCGTCCCGCCGAGCCAAAGCATCAGCCAAGCTCCTTCTCTGCAGCATCTCCCCAGGGCAGACCGTAAGTCGCCCGGGTGATGCCGCTGGAAGGAGTCGCACCCTCCCCTGGGGCAGCGCTTGGCAGCTCCCCCCAATGCCTTGGTTTGGCGAGCCCGGGGTTGCACCCAGGCTTCAAGGCAGCGTTTACAGCCTTGCCTTGTCCCGTGGAGAGGGTCAGAGCCCCAGGGTGGCTCCCCAGCCTTTGGGACAGGGGCTGAGCCTGCTGCAGCCGTGCCTTTGATCAGCTGCCGTGATCAAACCCAGTTCTGAGTTGTGCTGCACGACCCCGCTATTACTATTTTTTTCCATTAATTGGGAATTAATGAAATCAGAAATGCTGAATCACCAACTTGATTTTATGGAAAAAGTTGAGCTAAGAAATCCCGTGTTATTTCAGCTTCCTCCCCTGTTTGTGATTACCGCGATGTGCAGGGGCAAAGGAAGCAATAAAAGTTTTATAGACCCAGCTTTCAAGAAAGGAATATAGTTTTTTTTCCTGAGTTTGTGTTGAGGGAAGCCAGGGTGAAAGCTGGGACAGGTTTAGGCTGCAGAGGAGGCTGCACCTCCAGTGTGGACACCAAAGCCCTTCATTTGGAGCTTATTTTCTTCCTGCTGAGTGCCAAAGCTGGACTTGCAAAGGTGAAAGACTCACTAAATTGCTTATTGTAGTGATTAAAAGTTGTGATCCCTCCATGTGCAAACGATTTAGAGCAGAGTCGAGCAAAAGGTTCCCCAAACTTTGTTCTTTCACAACCAGTTTCTGACATGTCTGCGCTTTTTGGTCAACTTCCAGTATCATTTTCATCTGTGAAAGAGAAGCCTAAAATGGCCTCACACCTCGGTTCCTTTCCTCATCAGTGATGAACAGTGACACACATTCGTTTGGGAGTTTGTGGTTTTGGTGGCAGACGCTATCTGCAGGGTGATCTTGCAGTGTGAGAAGCTGTTGGGTTTGAAATGTGCATCTTGAGGAGGAGGCTGCAGCGGTCCTTGTCTGTCCCGGAGCCAAGTGACCCATTCAAGTGCCAGCTCCGGTCAGAGGCATTTGAATTTGTCACCGGTAAACAGCAAACGAGTCCGATGTTTTGAAAACAGGATGCTTGGGCTCCACGTTATTAAGGAAAAACGGAAAGAGAAACAGTAGAGATAGGAAGAAAGCAAATGGGCTCGGCATGCTCCCAAGCGCAGAGCAGTATAAACAGTGACCTATCTCCCTGACCTCCGCTCCGCCGAGTTCCTGGCCCCACGCCACCCAAGCCAAACTACGTCATTTGCGACTGATAGTAGGCATGGCACAGCTGTTGCAAGTGTGACTCGAATTTCCTGTCTCCTTCCTGACAGACGTAGTTTAGAAAACCCAGAGTTGCAACAACAGCGAGGCAGAGGGGGAGGATGGTGGCATACGTGTTTGCAGGGGGATTCTCAGAAGTCCTGCACCAGAAAGGAATCGCTGAAAGGGGGGGGGGGGGGGGGGGGGAGGTATGCTATGTGGGATGCATCCTGGCTCTAAGCTGATGGGTTTTGGAAAGCAAGGGTTCAAACATGTGCGTATGCTTTTTGGAAGGTGTGAGTTAATTACAGGAGGAGTGAGGAAATGAGGAGCTGATCTTGCTGTGAGCTAACAGCCTGGTTGCACTGACATCAGTGTGAGCCAGGGGAGCAGCGCTGCTTCCACAGTGGGAGCCTGCAGTGCCAGAGCAGGGGTCAGACGTAAGCTGGCCGAGAGGGGAACTCTGTGCCCTGGGTGTGCTGGCAGCATCCATGAGTCCTGGCGCATTTACCAGAGCAGAGTCCCTGCTCCAGCTGCCAGCCTCTGCTACAGAGCAACTGCCCATGCACAATGCCTTAACTTCCTAACTAACTGCCTGGAAAACTCCCTGCTTGCCGGGAATGCCACCGACGTGAAGGGAATTGATTTTCCTAACACTATCTTTTGCTGAGAGCAGAGTATGGCACTGCAGTTTGCAGTGAAACAGAATGACCTGCAGAAAGCTCAGAGGCGCTCAGCGCTGCCTGTACAAGCAGGCAGCACATTTTTACATCATTATAACACATACAGGCTTTTTTCCCTGCATTTGTCTCCCTCTCCAGCTTCCAGCTCAGGCAACTGCTGTGGCTCTGAAGGATTTGTGAGTCATGAGCCTGCTGATAAAAGGCAGGGGATTTTCTCTCTTGGTGGCCACCCTGTAATGCTGCATTTGACATAGGCAGCTGTCCACAGCCCCACTTGTCCTGCAGGACCCCTCGGCTCTATTACCTAATTTGGGATCTGGGGAGGACAGGATCATCCATCCCCGGGGTCATAAAAAGGAGCAAGCATTTTTGCCAGCTGAAGCTGGTCTGGCCAGCTCCAAGTTTTTATAACTTACTATAGAAATGAAGGATGGAGAAAATGTGTTTTATCTCAACATCTGCCTGCTGGTCCATGCAGAATAGAGCCCAGATCGCAGGTAAAATAGATACATTGAACAGACCTAAGCGGCACCTTTCCACCCCCTTAAATTCAGTCTTATTCAGAGCTTTTTACAGTCCGTTGAGTAAGTAAATGGGCAGATAACGTAATTTGTGGTCTCTGGGGATGTTTTGATTCTGAGTAGGCAGAGGTGTTGTCGTCAGGGTGCCTGCCTTGTGCTCTCGGAACTTTCAACACCCAGCCTGTTCCCTGCCACCACTGCAGACTAAATCCTTGAGCTCTCTTTCAGCTCTTGGAGACGTCCCCGTAACTCCAAGATAATCCAAGTGCTGGATAACCCAACCCAAACCTTGCCACCCAAGGCCATTTTGGGGCAGCGGCAGAGGGCACGCTGGGGCTCCACACTCCTATCTTGGTTGCTTGTGGGCCAGAAGCTGTTAAGATAAACACAACTGATGTCATTTTGCTTGTTTTTCCAAGGGCATTTTGGTCAGAAAGAGGAGCGAGGCCGCACCTAAAGCTCAGGAGCCAGTGGCTAAATAAACATCTGGACACTAATGTAAACTCCTCGGTGGAGTGGTGGAGGTCGAGTGTGGTGTGGGGCCGAGTGCCAGCGGTGTATGTGCCGCGCTGCACAGCCTCCACACTGCTCTCCCATCTCCTGCCCGGCCATCAGCCCCGAATCTTGTCCTCTTCGTACGTGATGTTTCCCTTAAGCGGTGCCGAGCTGTTTAGTCTTTCGCTGGAACTTCCTTTGTTTAACGTGCTTTAAAATAGCCGGAGCGCCACACAAAGAGAGGCTTGTTCGCCTGTGCAGCAGCCAGCGAAACAAAGAGGCTTCCACGTCTCCTGTTTTTGCAAGCCGGGATGAATCACTGAGCTCCGGAGCCGGTATTCCCCTCGCCCGGGGACTCACGTTATGGAAATGGGGATCTGCGATGGTCGGAGCAGCCCCTGGCATTGCTCCACGTGGTCCCTGCAGAGCTGGTCCCTGCAGAGCCCTAACGCAGTTGCCCGTGTCGGTTTGACGTCGGTGGTGGTTTAACTGTTTCTGAGCCACACAGCTGCTGGCTGCAGAGCAGGACCTCGGCGGTCGGGATGCTCCATGAGAACTGCGGTAGGTGGGAGCTGCTTCGGTCTGAGGTTGGGAATATTCGCTCCAGCTTTTGTTTTATCTGGTTGCTTTTTCATCTCTCCTGAGGATGTCCTTGTTTCGGGGGACAGAGCGCTGTATTTCTTAAGGCAAACCTATGCGGGATGTGGGAGCCGAGGTTTTTGACAGAGGCATTTGGCAGTGGTGAACATGAGGTTCCAGTGAAGTCCTGGGTGAGGAGGCAGTTGTGCACTGGGGCTCTGACTGAAACCCCTCAAGGCTTGGGGACCTGGCTTTGAGTCACCTCCTGTGCATCAGTTCTTATCGCTATCATAAATGGACTTTCAGGGTAGCTGTCTCTGTATCCATCCTATTGCTCCTCCCTCGCTCTTTGGCGTTTAAATCATTCTGATTAGATCAAATATGTCATAAGAGTGGGGTAGGATAGTGGGGCCGTACGCGGGCTTATTTAGCAGTCTCATCTGTTGGTCTTGCGAGCCCTCTGGACTGTCAGTTGCCAGATATCTTGGATGACTGATTCAGATAGTAAAATAAATGAAATACTGGAAAGCTGCACCCTTATGAAAATGTCAGGACAGCGTCAGGAGCCAGCACCACCTTTCGAGATGCCCAGAGAAGCTGTGGCTGCCCCATCCCTGGCAGTGTTCAAGGCCAGGTTGGACACAGGGGCTTGGAGCAAGCTGCTCCAGTGGAAGGGGTCCCTGCCCGTGGCAGGGGTTGGAGCTGGATGGGCTTTAAGGTTCCTTCCAACACAAACCAGTCCCAGATTCTATGATCCACTGGGACACGCCGGTGCCCAGGACCTTGTAGGGTGTCCTTTAAACATCTCTGCTTGTAGGATGTGCTGGGTTTGAAAGTTCTGCATTCTCAGACTTTGACGTTACAACACATTAGGGTGGGGCTTAAATAAATAGTAGCTCAAAGGCAGGTTCAAAATGAATCATGATTTGAGGGCAGGACTGGAGAGTGAGTAACTGTTCAGAGCAGTGACCTCTCTGCGAGTGAAGTGAGGATATTGGAGACGCACAAAACCTCGGGGGAGAAGCATCTCTTAGGATGAGGGTGAGTTGGGTTTCAGAGTCGGATTTAACCCTTGGAGTAGTCCTTATCCTGGCCCTGATTTTGTGCACCAGGATTCTACATCCTGGCTCCAAACTCCTCATTTTTCACCCAGTTGCAAAGCAACTGCTTTCGGTGAGGCAGCTGGTGATCAAAATGTTTGCACTAAGTGAAACTTAATTGAAAGATGTGGTGTTATCAAAGCCGGGACATGTTGTGGAGATGTACTGGTTTGAAGGCTCATCCGTCAGAGCTCTTAGAGGGAGAGATTCCTCTGATTAAAGCTTTTGCTCTGTGTTTAAAGCAAACAAACAGGTAATGCCTCACCTTGCTGCTGGTTTAGCCCAGCTGGGCAAATGCTGCAGAAAAGTTACTCTGCAAACCATTTGCCTATCTCTGTGTGAGGAGGAGTTGCCATTTCAATGTATTTACATGAATTAGTGCTTTCTGGAGGGTTTTGGTGCTTGCATTAGGCTCATTTTCATTTTGGCAGGACCAACTGCCGCAGGTTTTGGGGGAGATACTGCTGTAGTAGAGCTATACTGATGGCTTGCTCTTTAGCCTGTGTTTTCTGGAGCAAACCAGACCTCTGTCAGTTAGAAGCTACCAGAGCTTTTCTCATCATGGGCACCTTGGAAAAGTCATCTGAGGGCACAAAGCTATTTGAATTTTCCAAAGCCTGTTCTCCTACTCAGGTAAAACCCCATTGGATTTGCCTAAATGATGACTGCGGAGCCTGACTCAAATTTAAATGAATTTTAAATTGCTGCTTCATACGATTAACAAAATCCCCTGTTTAATTGCATTGCTCTCTTGTTAAATGACAAACGCTCTTCCCTCTCAGCTGTTTTTATCCTGAAGATTGAGATTATAATCCAGGTACATTTCATCCGAGGGTCCAGCATCTCCTATGGCAGGGGGAGCAGGGGTGCCTCTGCTGCTCCCCGGCAGGGCGAGCGGCCGAGGAGCTGCTCTGGTCTGTGGGCTCTTGGCGTAGTCCTTTGGCTTCCTTTAGCACTCGAGGCTTCAGCAGTGTGGTTTGCATGGGTGTGACTGACAGCAGATTTTGGTCTGAGATCTGCAGCCTCCTGGAGCACTCGCTGCTCTCCAGGCCACAGATGTTGTCAGCTGCATCAGGTCTTGCTTTAATCAACTTAATACCAACAAACGAGCTGCTGTCGGTTTCCATTCTGCTGATGCTTCCGAGCCTTCAGCCCAGGCTGGCACTCGGCATCTCTCCCTCCTGATTTTCCTCTTGCAGTTAACATGACAGACAGTTTTCCACCACTCTGTAAAAGTGATTTTGCAGAACGAACGTGGTTTGTTTGCTTGTTTCTGGCTTTACTTCCTTGCCTCTTGTTGGAGTGAAGAATCAAAGCGGGGCTGGGATGAAAAACTGCTATGAGCACTCATCACACTGTGCTCAGCCACTCGGGAAGAAGTGGTGCTAATTTGGGAGTTACCTCTTCCCTCTGACGTGCCATTTGTGTGGTCTTTCCTCCTTACAATTTGGTTTATGTTACAAAATGCACTTTCTAATGATGGAGAGAGAGTGTGGTTCCCAGGGGATCACTGCTGAGTTTGTGTCCAGTTGAGAGCTCTTCCTGTGCGCAGTTTGGTACTTGCCGGTGAGGAAACCCATGCCAAATCAAATAAGCTGATCTGTAGACTCCAGGTCTAGTTGCGTGTATTAGTTGGCTAGAAGAGACTTATTTAAGTATAGGAAGAGCATTTTGGATAAAGCAGAAACCAATCTGAGCTTCTTCCAAAGGAAGCCAAAGCTTCAGTTCAGGCTGCAGCCTGGGCCATACCCTGCTGCTACGGGTCTTCATAGAATGGTTTGTGTTGGAAGAGACCTTAAAGCTCACCCAGCTCCAACCCCTGCCACGGGCAGGGACACCTTCCACTGGAGCAGCTTGCTCCAAGCCCCTGTGTCCAACCTGGCCTTGAACACTGCCAGGGATGGGGCAGCCACAGCTCCTCTGGGCACCCTGTGCCAGCGCCTCAGCACCCTCACAGGGAAGAGCTTCTTAAAGTCTGATCCACCCGAGGATTAGTAATGTCTTTTCCACCCAAGAAGATACACACCATGTGCTTCGTCACACCGTGCAGCATGAAATCTCCAACTCTCTCAGCCCTGCTACCCCATATCAATCCCAACAGACATAAATCCAAACTGAGGGCTGTTGGGTACCAAACACGATGGTGCTGGATACACCAAGACTTGAATTCCTCGGCACCAGGCGCTGCAGGACTGCCCGGATCCCGGAGGTGCTGAGCAGATTTGTCCCTGCAGGGCATGGCAGGCATTTTCTCCCTGTGCCAACAACAGCTCCAGCGGGCAGGGCACACCTTACAAACACATGACACATCCACTTTCAGGAAAGCAAACGGGGTAGTTTCTCCATGACCTTACCCATTCCCCAGCATTGGGTGGAGGGGGTTTTTCCTCTGCCCTACCTGTTCCCAGTAAGTGAGTAACATGCCCCGAACCTGCTTTTCAATAAGGAAATTCAGTATCATTTCTAGGCAGTGCTAATGCACAACACTTTCCTTGGGCAGGATCCTATGGGGAGTTGTTCCTTTCCGGCATTTGAATGCAATTTGCATGTTTCAAGTCTCATTTGTCTGGAAATGAGCTGGAACTGGTACCGGTGCGAAAGCTCCTGCTTCAGGTTCCACTCCATCACTTCTGAAGCCCTGTGTTGCATCAATCTGTCCCACCCCAGGGAGGTTCTGCTGCTTTCAGAAATGCTAAACTTCACTGGTAAAATCTGAATATTGCTCTGTCTACATCAGATAGAGCTCGGTGCTTTCATGAGCAGCCACATGCTGATTTATGGCAACGTGCTATTTATTTATCAACATTTACATTGTGGATTCTTAAATTATTCTAATAACATCAGGCCAACAAGTTGGTCATGATGTTACTGCTTTCAAGTCTGCCTTTGAACACATATATAAATCAACCCGCCTTTGATGTGAAATTGGCGATTTCATAACCCTCTGTTTACTTTTTGGTTTAAAAAATAAGCTGAAGGGAAAACAAGAAAACCCCAAAAAACAAATAGTACTTTGTATCTCATTAAAAAATAGTTTCTAGCACATTAAAAACTATATTGTTTTAGGAAACAACAACTAAGAAAGAGCTGAAAAAGCATTTGATTTCTCTAATGACTGATAGTTGACTGCAACCATCCCACTTTTCTGCAGGCACTGAAATATGCCCAAAACTGTTCTCTTGTGTGAAACAGGCTTCTAATTTCTTTAAACATTGAAATGCCCCATCCCACTGTCCTTCATGGCAGTGCTTAAAAAGGAAAATCAATGGGAATTATGAGGGAACAAGGACAGCTGAGAATGTGTTTGACACAGTTTCTGTAAGTGAGGTAATGTCAGGAAAAGGCAGATCACGATCCCGTTACTGTTCCTGTAAACCAGAGATTTTTAACTCTTTTGACTTGCAGACTTTGGAAGAAACAACAAAAGAAATGCTCCAGCACTCCAAAATCAGCAGGTTTTCATATCCCAGCCTGGTTTGTGTTGGAAGGGACCTTAAAGCTCACCCAGCTCCAACCCCTGCCACGGGCAGGGACCCCTTCCACTGGAGCAGCTTGCTCCAAGCCCCTGTGTCCAACCTGGCCTTGAACACTGCCAGGGATGGGGCAGCCACAGCTCCTCTGGGCACCCTGTGCCAGCACTTCCACATGTTTCCAAATGTAGTTTGGGATAAAACCCAGAGGAATGAAGAATTGCCTTCAGCAAGTTACACGGTGTTGGTGTGCCGGAGATGTGCTTCCTGGACCGCTCAGGAGTGGAAGTACCAGGTCTGGTTCTGACCAGCGGTACCCAGCATCGCACCCAGTGAGCATCGCTCTGCCTGTGCCCAAGCAAAATCTTAACTCCTGGAGTTCTGTCTGCCTACGGGTTAGGTGCGTCTGTGCAATACAGGAATGAGGTATCCATGTGCGGAAGAGAGGGCTAGGAATTAACAAACCCTTCTTCTAGCTCTCCAATACAGACAATGAGATGAATCTCAGTTTAAAATCTCTAGTAGCACATGAGTGTCGCATCCATTCCCCTTGAGTAACCAGGGCTCCAGACAAAAGCATTACGCATTCACTCCTGGACCTGGTTGCTGTATCCACGGATGAGTAATTTCCCTCCTGTGTGTAAATAATTTCCGGCTGGACTCTCGTTCCTGCTCCATCACACAGGCAGGTGAGTGTCAACTCTTCCCAGCTCCCAGGGCTGGCCATCCACTCACTCCCAGGAGAAAAGCTGTTAAAACAGATCCACCGTAGTTTAATTGTGCCTCTGGACCTGTAGTAATTTACCAGGGCAATTACTCCGAGGAGGCTTCAGCCCAGCTGCCTTTGGGTGGAAATCAAAGGCGAGAGGAGCCCTCGTACCACAAACCCCTTTGTTCTGAGGTCTCGAGGAGCGCTGGAGGAGCGAGGGACGTGGTGTTTGCGTCAGAAGGGTGGGTCGCCAGGAACACAGTTTATAAACATCTTTACACACTGCAGATCTGCACCGAGATTCCTCATCAAAGTGTGGGGTGGGACCCCGCTCTCCTCAGGTTCTCCAGGCTGGAGCCCACAGCATCTCAGCAGCTCTTTTATCTTGAAATTGCCCTCAGCTCCTGCAAAGGACTACAGCTTTTTTAAGCCGCCTCTTTGCATAAGGACTCTTGGCCTCAGGGAACCCCAGCTGGTATAAATTGACTTCAAAGGCTTTACATCAGCAGCAGATCCATTCTCCTGTCTTTCTTTTCCCTGTAAAGCACCAGCAACACCTCTCATGCCCCACTCTAAGGGGGAATAGGAACAGGAGTAACAGCATGGGGCTGGAAAGGCCAAGAACTCTGTGTGGCTCTCCCTAACCTACCTAGGAAAGGAGGAGGTCCGTTTCTTCCATAAGGAGCCAGGAAGGTGGGATTTTCCACACTGAAGCATTGGGGCTGCATGCTGCCCTGGGCTCCACCCCAAATCACACGTGGCAGCCCTGGAGCCAGTGCACTCCGGGCATGCTTGGGCTCCTAAATCTGGTAATTCCTACCATAAATCAGACCAAATCTTCTTCCTCAGCACGAAAATGAAGGCAGGTGAGCTTCATCTGCAGAAGGTTTGGTTGGGATGGGCTGAAGGAGCTGCCATGCGCTCGGTGCCGATGCCACCACAGAGGTCCCCATGGTCGGGTCCTTGCTGAGCCTTGTGCTGGGGCCAGCGCTCAGCCCCACGCTGCACTGAAGACGTTAAAGCCAGCATTGCAAGTGGCAGTGCAGGGAAGCCATGAGCAGCAGCGTGGGCAGCCAAGAGGGGAACTGCGAGGGAACCTTCCCAACAGTAATCAAGGAAATTGCCACACAGACGCACGACTGGGAAGCTGGAGAGAAACTGTGATTCCCTCTAGCAGAGCACGCATGAGAAGGGGTCACTGCTGGTAATCAAAGAGTGATTCAATTTCTGGGAGGCTTAATTCGCTTCAGATGCCTTGTGCAGTTACTGCAGAGCGTGCAAAACAGGAAAGCTCCACGCCATGCGATGGCATTTTCTCACACAACCCTCCAGATGGTTTGAGACCTCTGTGGCTTGCTGGGAAGGTCAGCTGGAGCACCATGGCTGGTTGGTTAATACAGACCTCAGCTGGGGCTTAACATCTTACACACGTTATCTGCACTCTTTTCGTCAGCTAAATGTGTTGATTGCATGGTCCCATGGTCAGCTTTGGGGTACAGAGAAGGGAGCACTGAGCCTGCTTCTTGGTCTTGCTTCTTTTTAAGGATGGATGCTGCAGAGGGACTCTTTATCAGGCACTGGAGTGATAGGACAAGGGGTGATGGGTTCACACTTAAACAGGGAAAATTCAGGTTAGATCTTAGGCAGAAGCTCTTCCCTGTGAGGGTGCTGAGGCGCTGGCCCAGGGTGCCCAGAGAAGCTGTGGCTGCCCCATCCCTGGCAGTGTTCAAGGCCAGGTTGGACACAGGGGCTTGGAGCAAGCTGCTCCAGTGGAAGGGGTCCCTGCCCGTGGCAGGGGTTGGAGCTGGAGGAGCTTTAAGGTCCCTTCCAACCCAAACCAGGCTGGGATTCTATGAAGACTCCCTTGGACTGGGATGGCCATCCCCTCCCGTGTACATCCTATTGCATCCACATGCGTTTTTCAGTTCCCATCTGCACAGGGAGTTATCAGTGCTGATTTCCTTTGGAAAAGGCCCTGCGATTATTATTAATTATGAAAATAAGAGCACGTGTCCCTATGTTGCTGATGGGCACGATCCTAATTGCCAAGCTGAGGGCCACGCAGGAGCTCTCTGAAGCAGCAACACTTCTGTTTGCTCAGTGGCAGAGCAGTTGGTATTTTCTCATCACTAGCGTGCAATCTGTTTGGTTTACCCTTTGCTGTCACATCAATTCAACGAAGGGATGGTTGCAGAGCTTTGCACATGACATCAGGCATCGATCTGGACAGAGGCAGTGACCTGCTTTCTCTGCCTGCAGGCAAATGGCAGTGCGGTTCAGAGCAAGCAGTGTTGCTCCCGAGCATCCTCACATCAAGGGAAGCTCAGGAGTAGTCCCAGATACCCCCTGGGAGCAGTGAGGACATCATGGTTTCCATGTGCACCATCAGCAGGCTGAACTGGGTTGGTTTTTAAAGGTACAGTGTTATTAGATAAAGGGTATCCTGGCCTATACCAGCACCAGTGTGGCAGCAGGACCAGGGCAGTGATTGTCCCCTGGTGAGGCTGCACCTGGAATCCTGTGTTCAGCTCTGGGCCCCTCTCTACAAGAGAGACATTGAGGGGCTGGAGCGGGGCCAGAGAAGGGCAACGGAGCTGGTGCAGGGCCTGGAGCCCAAGTGTGATGGGGAAGGGCTGGAGAAGAGAAGGCTCAGGGGGGACCTGATGGCTCCCTACAAGTGCCTGAGAGGAGGATGGAGCCAGGAGGGGCTGGGCTCTGCTCCCAAGGAACAAGGGATGGGACAAGAGGAACCGGCCTCAAGCTGCACCAGGGCAGGTTTAGATGGAGCTGAGGAACAATTCCTGCCCCAGAGGGTGCTCAGGCATTGGAACAGGCTGCCCAGGGCAGGGCTGCAGGCACCGTCCCTGCAAGGGTTCACACCCCATGGAGACGAGGCCTCAGTGCCATGGGTTAGGGGTGGCCTTGGCAGTGCAGGGGAATGGTTGGACTGGATGAGCTTAAAGGGCTTTTCCAGCCTGGTTGATTCTGTGATTCTATGCAACCCTCCGTAGGTGCCAGCATCCCTCAGATGTTAAACTGCAGCGAGCTTTGCAAAGCGTGTGTGTTTTCTCACAGCGCTGTGGGTGTCTCGGCTGGGTCTGGCCCCCGCAGTGCTTTTCGCAGCCCTGGGATCCTGCTGTCTGCCTTCATAAGAGGTTGCTAATTAAAAGCCTGGCAAAGAGAGCAGGAGTGAGGCTGTTGGAGGAGATGAAGGGGACAGGTTTCTGGTTAAAGATAGAGAATCTCAAGGTCTTGTATCTGGCCTCATCTCCGCTGCGGATGGCTTGGGTGACCTTGTGGAACCCAAGTAATGGCTCTGTGCCTGTGTGAGAAGGCAGCAGCCACCCTTTGTCCTGGAGGAAGGCAGTTGTGAGGTAAAGGCGTTTTTTCACCCCTTTGCCCACCCCTTGTGATTAGTTGCCTGAAAGGGGGGATTGTATAGCAAACCTGCCTGATTCAACACTGCCGAAAGCGTGTTTGTGTCATCATCTGATTGTGGTGTTCTCCGTGTAAAGATAAAGGCCTCGGTCCACAGCAGCGTTTCAGCACATGCTTCGCTGGGAGCCTGTGGGAGCATCCACGTGTTGGTGGCCAGGGCTTGTGACCAGCCAAAGTACGTCAGTGTGAGGAATGGCGGGGTCAGAGCTCTCCTCCTCCCACGGGCTTTCTTTGCTTGGTTCTTATCTTCCTGCCACTCACTCTCCATCACTGAGGTCTCTCTTAGGAGTTTCAAAAGGCTTTTGTCTCTCTTGGTTGACGTGAAGTTTACTGGGGACCTTGTGAGCTGAAGCCCATGACCCAGCACTGTGGGATGTCATCCTTCATATCCCACTCATGCACGTATCTCATGAGATGGCATCTTTCACATCCCACTCCTGCCCGTATCCCATGAGATGGCACCTGTCATGTTTTACTCCCACCCATATCTCATAAGATGGCATCTTTCATGTCTTACTCCTGCCCATATCCCATCAGATGGCATCTTTCACTGCCCACTCCTGCCTGTATCCCATGAGATGGCATCCTTCTCATCCTGCTCTTGCCTGTATCCCATGAGATGGCATCCTTCTCATCCTGCTCTTGCCTGTATCCCATGAGATGGCATCCTTCTCATCCTGCTCTTGCCCAGATCCCATGAGACAGTATTGAAACTGGTTGAGTAACCTGGAAAGTGGGCATTCACACTGGCAGGGCAAGGCAGGATGCTGTAAGAGAAGACAGCAGAGGTGATGACGGCAGAGTGTGAGCAGATGGCACCCATCTTTGGTCTGCTCACATGGCAAAAGGGAGATGACATCAGCTTTCCACCTCTGATAACCATGAATTTAAGAAGAGAAGACGACGTCTTCACAGCTTCGTGTTGCTCTATGTGATCCTTGTGGCCAAAAGGCTTGAGGGGGAGTCCCATCTGGATGGTGCTGAGCTGCAGGTGGAGCCATGCTTGGCCAGCACGGGGGGATTTTCAGGGAGCTGCAGGCTCTGCGTGGGCTGTCTGCAGGCTCCGCATCTCCCTGCTTGCATCAGCTGCTGCAGCAGGGACAAGGGGATGTGATGCAGCACCAGCTCCCCCATCCCTGCATGTCCTGCAGCACGTGAGGAAGCCCCGTGATGCCGTTCCAGGCGAGGCTGATAACGTTTAATGGAGAAAGGAAATGATTTTTAGACCACAGATTGCACTTTTATTTTCGGAATGCTGGCTGCTGTCGTGCAGTGTATTGCAGCCAACAGTCACCAAGGACGTCCTAAAGCAGCGAGTGCTGCGCATCAGCGGCGATTCCTCACTGTGATCTCTATCACATACGCAGTGCAATGGGCTTTGCTTTTGATCTGATGCTAAAAGGAACAGCTTCCTAATAAAGTCATTGCATGTCAGTCTCAACTCAAAAATACAGAAAGGATTGAATCTTGACATCAGGGTTGTGAATATATACTTGTAAGGAAGGATTCATTAAGTGTACACTGACATTACAGATTTAAGGTTATTATTAGTTTATGACTGAAAAATAATTCTATGTCATGAAGGTGCGTTTTGCTACATTGCCTTTCACCACGTAGGGGAGAAATCTCTGTCATCTCACTGAAAAAGTAAAAACGAGGCTTTTCAAAACCCCTGTGTGAATCCTTGCTTTGGAAATCCTCAGCCTCTGTAACGAAGAGGATTAAACCAAAGCAGAAAAGGAGAAGAGCTACTGCCTACTTTTGACTTATTTAAATATGCACAGAGCTTCCTCCATTTTAATCTCCCTCATCAAAAGATGGCTGTGTGACTAGAGCCGGCAGCCCCTCGGAAACCAGCATCATTTTCATGTCAGAGAGAGCAGCTGAGCAAGGCTGAGGCGGAGTGGGGACCCCCTTCAGCCAATTAAGCAACCAGGACCATTCGTAATCCCTAAGTGCTTCCAGCTGGATGCGTTTGGATCCGTTCTCGTTCCTCCGTGCAGCCCCTGATTTCATTATTCTCTCCTGCGAGCAAATACACCCACGTTCAGCCCTCTGCAAAGATGCTGTGCCGGGCTTGGCTTTGTCTGGGATTAGCAGCCGCCAGGTTCAGAGGGATCTCCGGCTCTGATGGATGCTGCCTTCTGTGATTGACTGGGGAGGGGGTGTCCGTGTGTGCCCGAGGAGCATTCCCATCTGACCAGCGACTTCTCCGTGAGGATCTGTGGACAGTGCTGAGGAGTTTTCCAAAATGCCTGAAGCCAACTATTTATTGTCTGTATCTTGGGGTTATATTAAGGTGGGTTTAAATCCTCGAGGCTTGTGACTGGTTTCTGTGCTGTATTGCTTGGATAGAACCTCTATAAGGAAAACATGCTTTTAAATGGTTATTTGTGTGTCCTGCAGGGCGAGAGCTGTACATTCGTTTGTACTGTGCATGCAGCTTGCATGTATGTAATTTTTCCCCCCTTTGGGAATTCAGTGGTGCAGGATAACATGATGCAGCAATGAAAACGTGATTGTAAAATTTGGAGGATCGTAGCATGTATCTCTGGGGGAATGAATGCTTGAATCCTGCATTTTACTGCAGTGATCCAAGCACATGTTCAGATTCATGGCATATTTCTCCTCTGTTACGCTCTTCTATGCAGTTGTCTTTTACTTGCATAATACAAAATGGAGCAAACTTAGGAAACACAGAACAAAAGAAGGTTACAGGATGTGGGATTTAAAACCAAGAATTTGATCGTTCAGCGAGATTACCTGAAACGTTATCTTCTCATTTCTTGCAGTAAAAACTAGTATGTATCTGTGGAGGAAATGAATTTTGCAGTTTCGTGTACTGAAAAGAAATCTCTCGTTATGATGCTGCTGAGCAGTATCTAAATGAAACCATATGCAGCTGACTCCATTCCAAATACCTCCAGGATTTTGCTTTTAACATCTCATTTGTGAACTCGCTTCTGATAAAGCTGTGTTAATTTGGAAAAGCATCCAGAAAAATACCATCTTTTGTCTGTGCTCTTTCCCTCCCAGTTCAAGAGGATGCTGAACCGGGAGCTGACACACCTTTCCGAGATGAGCCGCTCCGGTAACCAGGTGTCCGAGTACATTTCCAACACTTTCCTGGGTAAGGAATCACATCCCAAGCTTTCGGGTGACTCAAAGCTCATGATGAATGGAAGCCTCACAGCCACCAGTCAGCACTTGTGCCCCATTTGCCTTTAGGGCAGAGCATTAGTTTTGATTTTTCACTTTCAAAACGGATCAAGGGAGGGGAATAATAGAGGGTTTGGATAAGTCTATCCACAGTGGAATGCCTTCTCCAAATGAAAAGAGGTTGCTGCTCAGATTGCATTAAGCTGCTGGTAGCTGCCTCGTGCAGTATTTGGTTTTGTGTTGACCTTACGTAAAGGACAAAGTCACACAAGCCCAACTGCATCCTCTCATCCTTGCAACTGCTGCCTCATGCAGCTGCATCTTCCCCCCTCAGAGACAGGGGTCAGAGAAGCAGGTTCAGCCCAGCCATTTTATCTTCTATATTACTCTGTGTGTGTTTGCTCGTGTTGCACTGGAAGTCAGAATAAGGAGTAGGAGCAGTATTTTGAATGTCATTAGTTTTGTTGGATCTTGTAGGACTGCTGACAGGAATGAATCCTCTGGGTTTGCAAAATAGATTTGTTATAAACCCCTGAATCTTCTGTGTTCTCAAGCAGCTTTAGAATTTGTGACCATTTGCATATAAAATGAAGCTTTGCGCTGTACCTAAAGGGGCTACAAGAAAGCTGGACAAGGGCCTGCAGGGACAGGCCAAGGGGAATGGCTTTAACCTGCCAGAGGGGAGACTGAGATGAGCTCTTAGGCAGAAGCTCTTCCCTGTGAGGGTGCTGAGGCGCTGGCCCAGGGTGCCCAGAGAAGCTGTGGCTGCCCCATCCCTGGCAGTGTTCAAGGCCAGGTTGGACACAGGGGCTTGGAGCAAGATGCTCCAGTGGAAGGGGTCCCTGCCCATGGCAGGGGTTGGAACTGGGTGAGCTTTAAGGTCCCTTCCAACACAAACCGTTCCAAGGTTCTGTTCTATGAAAACCACCAGTTTTCATCTTTGTCCTTCGCAGGGATTTAAAGCTGGAGTCCTTGCTCTCACTGACCAGACTGACAGCAGGGCTGGCCCCTCTGGTGCCTTGGCTCTTGATGCTTTCCTCAGCTCATTTAATGAAGTCTAGAGCCTGAACAAAAGTGAAGGTTTTAATATCTATAAGTTAGCCCCTCTAGTACTGGTTGAAGATAAATTAATAGATAAATCCTATTCACATGTGTCTTTTTGATTGCTCGCTCAGCTTCCCCAGTCGTAGACTCCTGCTATTTTGGGCATTAAATTTTCAATCAAAGGGAGAAAAAAGTTATTTATAAAGGTGTGACAGCATGACTTCCTAAAAAAAGCTTTGCGATCCTTTTAAAAGCTTTACTCATTTCTTTTTAATATGCGCAATTAAGCTGCAATCTGCCCCAATCTGGTGAGCCTGCGCCACTTGGCAACACAGCCCAAAGAGGCTGAGTGGCTCTCAAACTGTCACAAACCAGGGAGGACGTCACCGTTACAAGACTATGTGAGAAGAAGCAGAATAGGGATGGATAAGACCCATTGTCAAGACCTGCAAAGGGAAGTGCAGTTACCTGACCCAGCCCAAGTGCAGGGAATAATAGAGCCCCATTAGCACCAACAGTGGCTTCAGCTAATTAGTCCCTGGTGCAATAGAGACTCCTCTAAGTTGACTGTAAGTGTGGTTTATGGGTTTTATATTAGGTCCACAGTATCAAGCCACACTGGGTGTCTCTCTGTCCCATAGATAGATGCCTACGGGCAAGAGCTGCCTCAAAATGCCATGGTGGTCACGCTCCCCAGCATGCTGTGTATGCCTCAGGCTCTTTAGCTGAAGCAGCAAGGCAGCCTTGCTTTTACTTCCTGCATTAAGTCATGTTCTGGATGTCCGGATGAAGCTAAGCGGTAAGACTGGGCAAATGGATTCCCACAAAGCAGCTACAGACTTACATGGATTATTAGTGATGTGATGTGTCCTAAATGCACGCAGTAGTTCCAGTTCCAACTGGCTACTGAAATCACTTTAAAATCCCTTAATGGGAATAATTGTGTGTCATACAGTGAATGCATTCTGAGATGTCTTAACCGCAGGGCACGAGTCCCTCACGAGCTCCAGCATCCCACATACACTCAGCACTCGAAGCTGTTGGACTCAGCAGTATAGAATCCCAGCCTGGTTTGGGTTGGAAGGGACCTTAAAGCTCATCCAGCTCCAACCCCTGCCACGGGCAGGGACACCTTCCACTGGAGCATCTTGCTCTAAGCCCCTGTGTCCAACCTGGCCTTGAACACTGCCAGGGATGGGGCAGCCACAGCTTCTCTGGGCACCCTGGGCCAGTGCCTCAGCACCCTCACAGGGAAGAGCTTCTGCCTAAGAGCTCATCTCAGTCTCCCCTCTGGCAGGTTAAAGCCGTTCCCCTTGGCCTGTCCCTACAGGCCCTTTTTCATTGACCACACCACATAAATGAGGAGGATCACAATGGCCTTTCAGCACTTGCCCTTTCCTGAGGGATGAAGGGTGTTGCTGCTGCCACCACCACGGGGAACTGATTTAACAAACTGGACATTTCTGTTCAAGAATGTGTCCATTTTATGCTACCCTGGTGTTAGTCATTGCTAAAGAGATTATATAGAGGAAAGTCCTTCTGTTGTTCAGCAGAAAGACACAAGGGAAACACCCACTGATGTCAGCTTATGTGGCTGTGAATAATGGCTTCCCTCTTAATTGCAGTGTTGCAGACACACTGCTAGTTCTTATTTGAGAGATTTTTAATTAAGCCAAGGCAAAGGTAACTAATGCCTCAATGTTTCGTCCCTCCAGAGGTCCTCAGAGATGCAAAGGTGCAAAGAGATTATAGCATCCTCTCCTAAGAGTTCATGGTTAGCCTGAAAGTAATGAGCCACTCTATCTCCATTCTAATGCAGCAGATAAATCAGTGGTAAAGGCAGTCAGCAGCATATGTGAATAGATTTATCTGTTCAACACATCTCCACAGCCAAGTTTGTGCCTCACTAGATAGATGCCTACTTAATGTGCGTTAATATTGTCATTGTCTCTGAGCCTGACAACAGAAATATGACCTGTGTTATTCTATACATGTTATTGCTATATGCTATATATATATTGCTATATATACATATATATGCTATACATATATATACATTTTATATATAATACAGTCATCCATCTATATACGTTATACATGTTTCTATTCTATGATTCTATGTTGTAGATATTCTATACGTAAGTAAAGGGCAAACCTTTAATAAATCAGTGACACCAATTTGTTAGTGGGTTGGTGTTTTAAGAGCAGGGGGTATGGAGATGGGTTTGGCCCTACAAGTAGCAACAGAATGGGTATGAAAATGCAATCTTGTATCTATTCTTCATCTTAATCTATTGAGGAAAAATGTATTGCTTTGAATATATATTTTATTTTCCTGAAAATAGGTAAAAAAAATTAATTGAGATCTATCCATAAGCAGAACCTGGTGCCTTTCAGGCATGGAGAGCTGTGTCCTGGACATGTGCCGTGTCCCGGACATGTGCCGTGTCCCCAAGTGATGCAGCTTGACAATGACCGTGCTGAAGGCAGCCCAGCAGGGCTCAGTGGGAAGGGTCAGTGTTGCCAAGGGCAAACAGAGGTTATGTGACTGTTTTGCTTTGCTTTTGGTTCAGTTCAGTCCCCAAAATAGAGAAGGCCCCAGCAGAAACATGTGGGCTTGAACTTAGTCAGCAGAGCTAAGGGTTCATTTTGCGGGGTGTGATGGTGCTCACACTGCAAACAACGTTGACTCATTCCACCTTTCTTGGTTACAGACAAGCAGAATGATGTGGAGATTCCTTCTCCCACCCAGAAAGACAGAGAGAAGAAGAAAAAACAGCAGCTCATGACACAGATCAGTGGAGTGAAAAAATTAATGCATAGTTCAAGCTTAAATAACACCAGCATCTCAAGATTTGGTGTGAAAACAGAAAAGGAAGACCATCTGGCCAAGGTATGACAAGTTCTTGCAGTTCTGCGAGAACTGGGAGTTATCTGGAAGCTGGGGATGGACTGGCTGGCTGGACTGTATCCCCTTGTAAAACTGGAATTGGCATCCCTGAAGTGATGTGGCCATTACAAATACTGTAATTAATGGCTCCAGGCCCTAACAGCATATTCTATGTTCTTAAATTCCTTGGAACTATCCCTAAAATAATAATAAAAATATGATGGAGGCTGAGGAGAGCAGTTATCAGACACGGGAACTAAAACAACACCATGTCCAGTAGACTGGCTGTGGGGCCTTGATCAGGGCATTTCTTCTTGCAGCCTGGAAACACACATCACACATAATTCCCCTGCCACACAGAGAAATGGCATCTGCTTGCACAAGGAGATGCACACCCCCCTTGCAAAGGGCTTTGGCATCAGCCCTTTCCAGTTCCTCTGTCTTGGTGTGTTTTAAGTACATGCGTTCATCACTCACCTAATTCCCACAATGAGCATTGAATTTGCATCTCTCTAAAGATTTGGAAAATGCAAAAGATGCAGAGCAAATGCTAAAGGCAGAATTGCCTTGGAAAAGATTGTAACCATTCTCTTTTTGTCCTTTCCAAAGGAACTGGAGGATCTGAATAAGTGGGGTCTCAACATCTTCAATGTGGCCAGGTATTCCCACAACCGGCCGCTCACCTGCATTATGTACGCGATATTTCAGGTTGGTGGTTTTCTGATCAAATCTGCTGCTCTTTTACAACACTCTTGGAGCTCCTAATCGCTTCCTGTCTTGTTGCCTTCTACTGTATGACATCCTCATTTGATATCTGCATGTATCCTTGTACCGTTTATTACACAGGAGCGAGATCTACTGAAAACATTCAAGATCTCATCAGACACTTTCGTGACGTACATGATGACACTAGAAGACCACTACCACTCTGATGTGGCTTACCACAACAGCCTCCACGCTGCTGATGTTGCCCAGTCCACACACGTTCTGCTCTCTACCCCCGCACTGGATGTGAGTTTCCCAGTTTGAGCTCAGTGCTTTGTGCTGGGCAGTTGTTTGTTGGGTTTAAAGGTGGGATGGAAGCTTAAAAGCACCACATTGCCTATGTGAATATAGAAGGGAAACCTTAAGCTGAGTCAGTGGCCAGTAGTACTCAGACTTGCAAAAGGCTGTGTGCTCTCTGCTCTTCTGAGGGCTCAGTTTACTGCCAGGGAAATCACCGGTGAGAAATTTCAGCAGCAGCTTTGCCTGTAATCTCTGTTTCATCTTAAAAGAGCACATGCTGCTTTGCCGACCTTTCTTCTGCGTAAATGTCTTGCCCTCAGAAAACTCATTTGAAAAGCACGATTTCTTTCTCTATATTAGCCTCCCAAACTGCTGAGAGATAAAACATGAGGACTTCTCTGATAAATTCCTTTTCTCTTTCCTAGGCTGTCTTCACTGATTTGGAAATCCTCGCTGCAATCTTTGCAGCTGCAATTCATGATGTGGATCACCCCGGGGTCTCCAATCAGTTTCTTATTAACACAAGTGAGTTTTGTTTCAGATACAGTCATAACTTCACCCTCAAACCTGGAATCTCATGGAACTGCATTTTCCATTAGAGTGGGGTCACCCATTATGACTTTCTCAAACTATTGTGCAGTAAACTAGTTAGACATTATGAAATAAGCAGTAATTACAGTGAAATTCCTAACAAAGGAAGCTATTGTAGAACAATTTGCAAAGTGCCCTTGAAGCTTATGAGTATTAGTACTTGCTAATGCATAATAATTCTTCCAGGCCTGAGTGCAAATTTTATTGTTACTAAAAGAGAAATAACACTATTGCTATTGACAACAATGAAGCTAAATATTGTGGTTCATATTGTGCTCCGCAACAGCCTAAGCATGTACCTTGATTCCAAAAGATGGATATTGTTCTTTTATGGAAAGTGTGTTTGTGGGATTCATGCTTTCTGTTGTCAGTGATTCTGAAGCCTGTAACTAAGTCAACCAAGTATTATTTTGTTCATTAGGACTGAGCAAAGGGCTGTTTATATTATATACATATGTGCTCAGATTGGAAAACTGCCCGCTGTTGGCACACATGAGGCCAAAGAAGAAAACTTTTCCTAATTTATTGCATAGAGATCAACATTTCATTACTCAGGACAAGAGTTTGCTGTTTGAAATCACACATTTCACAGGCAGGACTCACATATTTGTGTTGCTTTGCTAGATTCTGAGCTAGCCCTGATGTACAATGATGAATCTGTCTTGGAGAACCACCATCTTGCCGTGGGTTTCAAACTGCTTCAAGAGGAGCACTGTGACATCTTCCAGAACCTGACCAAGAAGCAGCGTCAGACACTCAGGAAGATGGTCATTGACATGGTATGAGCTATGCACACACTGCTCCTCTTCTTAAACAAAAGACTGGCTGCTTTGTATGGTTGCCTGTACTGAGATCCTGTTTTCACTTCTGTAAAGGTGTTGGCCACGGATATGTCCAAGCATATGAGTCTGTTAGCTGATCTGAAGACTATGGTGGAAACCAAGAAAGTGACCAGTTCAGGGGTCCTCCTTCTGGACAACTACACAGACAGAATACAGGTAGGTCAGCTGGGTTTATCATAGAATCATAGAATAGTTAGGGTTGGAAAGGACCTTAAGATCATCCAGTTCCAACCCCCCTGCCATGGGCAGGGAAACCTCACACTAAACCATGGCACTCAAGGCCTCATCCAACCTGGCCTTGAACACCACCAAGGATGGAGCATTCACAACCTCCCTGGGCAACCCATTCCAGTGCCTCACCACCCTCTCAGTAAAGAATTTCTTCCTTATATCCAATCTAAACTTCCCCTGTTTCAGTTTGAACCCGTTACCCCTTGTCCTGTCACTACAGTCCCAGATGAAAAGTCCATCCCCAGCATCCTTGTAGGCCCCCTTCAGACACTGGAAGCTGCTCTGAGGTCTCCACGCAGCCTTCTCTTCTCCAGGCTGAACAGCCCCAACTTTCTCAGCCTGTCTCCATACAGGAGGTGCTCCAGCCCCTGATCATCCTCGTGGCCTCCTCTGGACTTGTTCCAACAGTTCCATGTCCTTTTTATGTTGAGGACACCAGAACTGCACACAATGCTCCAAGTGAGGTCTCACGAGAGCAGAGCAGAGGGGCAGGATCACCTCCTTCGACCTGCTGGTCACGCTCCTCTTGATGCAGCCCAGGATACGGTTGCTTTCTGGGCTGCGAGCGCACACTGCAGCCAGCTCATGTTCAGTTTCTCATCGACCAACACCCCCAAGTCCTTCTCTGCAGGGCTGCTCTGAATCTCTTCTCTGCCCAACCTGTAGCTGTGCCTGGGATTGCTCTGACCCAGGTGTAGGCCCTTGCACTTGGCGTGGTTAAACTTCATCAGGTTGGCATCAGCCCACCTCACAAGCGTCTCGAGGTCCCTCTGGATGGTCCCCTTCCCTCCGGCGTATCAACCGAACCACACAGCTTGGTGTCATCGGCAAACTTGCTGAGGGCGCACTCAATCCCACTGTCCATGTCACCGACAAAGATGTTGAACAAGACCGGTCCCAACACCGATCCCTGAGGGACACCACTCGTTACCGGTCTCCAGCATTTTATGTATTTTGTTAGATGAGCTCTTAGGCAGAAGCTCTTCCCTGTGAGGGTGCTGAGGCGCTGGCACAGGGTGCCCAGAGAAGCTGTGGCTGCCCCATCCCTGGCAGTGTTCAAGGCCAGGTTGGACACAGGGGCCTGGAGCAAGCTGCTCCAGTGGAAGGGGTCCCTGCCCGTGGCAAGGGCTTGGAGCTGGATGAGCTTTGAGGTCCCTTCCAATCCAAACCACTCCTTGATTCTATGAGACCATGTTCCTGTTTTTACTGTGGCTTTTAAATATAGAAGCCACTGACCTAAATTTTCTTCTGTTCTGCACCACAAAGAGGCACAAGATAGTCCCATGTTTTTTAGATAAATGGGGTTATGTTTTAGCACTGACAGCGTGGAGCTGCAAACATGCATGTTCTTCTGAAGCTGATCAGCCTTACAAGGCTTAATTTTTTGAGGGCTCCTGGATTTCCTTGCTGCTTATTCCCATATGTTTCTCCTGTCAAAAAAGTTCAGCAAGATTGCTGTAGCATTGTGAATTTCATTTGTAACCCCTTACCTAAAGCAACTCTCACACTGAGCTGAAATTAGTGATGTGCAATCTGTTCCCTGTATAATCTAATCCTTTATTTGCAGAAATAACAAAGCAGTTATTAAAACTGGAGCAGGGTTTCAGAGTTAGTAGGACAAGATATATCCTGATCTTCTCTCCACTTTTGATGGCCAACTTGTTAAGAGCAGGGAAACCTCTCCTTACACTTTTATTTAAGACTGCTGATGTTCAAACAGATCACTCCATTGCTGTCCAGGTCCTTGCAGCCACAGTTTTTGTGTGCCTGTGGAAGGGATATTACTCATTTAATGAAGCAGGAGCATTTAACCACCTGAGAGCATGGAAATAAAGTCTGAATGGTGGGAAGCACCTGCGTTCAAAACCAAACCTGTATAATGTAATTCACATGGCTACAACTACACCCTGTGTAAGATGTCTGAAAAACATGGAGCATATTTCACTCCTGAAGTGGACCATAGCCATCAGTCGCATATATGGAGCTGTTGGGATGTTAATACTTTTGTAGGCTGTTGCATAATCAAAGAGTCTTGTGGTTAAATGTTCTGAACTAAGCAAGCAGATACAGCTTGAAACCATCCTCTTTTTCCACTTGATTTTACGACTTTTCTGATTAATGTAATTGCAGGTTCTCCGAAATATGGTACATTGTGCAGACTTGAGTAATCCCACAAAGTCTCTGGAGCTGTACCGGCAATGGACGGACAGGATCATGGAGGAGTTCTTCCAGCAGGGAGACAAAGAGCGAGAGAGAGGGATGGAAATCAGCCCAATGTGCGACAAACACACAGCGTCAGTGGAAAAATCCCAGGTAATTGGCTGGGAGCTGCATTTCTGTACTGCCCAGGCTTGTGTTTCTAAAGCACAGACCAAATCCATCTGCTTTCTCTAGCACAATTAGGCAAAGAGCCAGCTGTTCAGAGGGTTGGTTCTGATTGACCCTGACATCCAGCTGTGCCTGAAGCTCATATAGACCCGCAAGGCTATTCAGGCTCCTTTATCTACCCCTTGCCATCAAATCATTTCCAGTGCCTCTTCATCTTGCACTGTTTGTGTCCCAGTTTCCAGAGCGAGTTGGTTTCCTTTTGTTTCCCAGGCTGGAAAAAGTGCAGTTCTGATCTCCCCCTCCTTCTGCCTTCAAAGCCCCCAGCCTCCTTAATTAGCACCTCCTAAACCTACTGACGTTGCACCTCGTGTTAGACATGTATAGCAATGCCAGCTGCATTGAACCGTAGGGTTAGGAGCTTCTCCCAACCAAGATCCACTTGAGAACACTGGAAAGGCCTGATTCTGATGTCGGTCTTTATTCAGCCTCGTGCAGAACAGTTGTGCACTGCACAATCTGTCCAGTAAAGTTGGAGGTTGATGGAGCTGCTGTGTGCTAGGTATATCAAAGAAATATATATCAAAGCAATACTTGTTTCTGTCAATATAAACCTCAAAAGGAGCTGGATATGTCTCTTTTTTTGAGATGAACCAGCTCATCCCTAGTTCTGATTCATAGATTAAATGGTTTCAAGGTCACATTTTGTTCTGACCTGTGTAGCACAGGCCATAAAATTTCACCCAGTTAGTCTGTAACGAAGCTGGTAATTTATGTTTGCCTCAGCATCTTCCAACCTTTACATAATGGTGTCTTGGTTGTTGTTTCTAAATGACTCCAGCAAGTGATCATCGAGGGTTTTCAGCTTGAATAAGTAACAAAATTGATGATAATTGTTTCCAAATGTCCTCTTGGGCTAAGCCAAGTGGTTTCAAAATTATTCACTCAACCACATGGTGATTTTGTTGGAAAAATCTGTCTTACTTGTTAACTTAACGAGAAATGAATCCTTCAGTGAGCCTTGGCTGGAAAAGGCCCATGTGCTCCTCATGTGAGCCCCAGTTAATTTCTTGTTTCACATGTGCACTTCATAGAGGTTCAAAATGGCATTTTTGCCGTGCAGGAAAGAACAGGAGTTGCACAAAATGGCTACTGTTGAAATCCCAGCTAGTGGCAGAGAGGAAAGGGAGGCAGCATGTCCGCTCTGGAGTGAAACAAGGAATTGGTTAGACTACAGTATGCAGGTATTGCAAAGCTCTAGATCAGAGAATCATAGAAGGGTTTGGATTGGAAAGGACCTTAACATCATCCAGTTCCAACTCCCTGCCATGGGCAGGGACACCTTCCACTGGAGCAGCTTGCTCCAAGCCCCTGTGTCCAGCCTGGCCTTGAACACTGCCAGGGATGGGGCATTTACCACTTCTTCAGGCAACCCATTCCAGCACCTCACCACCCTCACAGTAAAGAGCTTCTTACTTGTACCTAACCTGAACTTCCCGTGTTTAACACTGAACCCACCACCCCTTGTCCTGTCACTACAGTCCCTGATGAAGGGCTCCTCCCCAGCATCCTTATAGACCCCTCCAGGCACTGGAAGCTGCTATGAGGTCTCCACGCAGCCTTCTCTTCTCCAGGCTGAACAGCCCCAACGTTCTCAGCCTGCCTTCATATATTACCTCTTTACATCAAAATCTTTAAGATCAATGCTCAGCCAGCTGGCCAGCTATTCCATGATTAGGGATGCTTGTTTAAAGAAACAGTGGCCTGGTTCTGAAGGGATTGATCTCTCACCATCGGTGCTGGGTAGCCCTGGAGCGTTTTGGGTGGTGGTGAAGCCATCAGCTAACCATAGAGAATGATTTTCTTTCTTCACTTTAAAAGTGCTCTGGAACATGTGCGGCAGGAAATTTTCATCACCTTTTTGTTTAAGCTGCCTCCCCCGTACGTTACAATTGAATGTTAATGGTTCTATTGACATCCTGTTGTGTCTGAAGGAGGCATGTGCGATTTCCAAAGCAAACATCTGCACGTTGAGCCTGGCCCCTCTGAGAGCCGTTTTCCTGCTGCACAGAAATGTTGTCCAGCAGAGCAAGAAGTGACACATTCTGCCAAGACGGAAGAATTTCAGTCCTCTTTATGGCCGTTGAGTTTTCTCCATCCTGGACGTACGTCCTCTTAGTCAGACAATTGAAAAGTGATTTAGCTCAGTGCTTACGCGCCAGCCGGCGGAAGGGCTGACGGGCTCGGCCAAAGCCCTCATCGTTTCCACCTCTGGATGTCATTCCATGGGACTCAGGCAGCAGTGCTCTGTCCTCCTTCATGCAGGAGGAGCACCTCTGACCTGCTCTCAATGCTCATTCCAAACCAAAGTGAAGGGAAAGGAAATCTCTACCAGCTCCACGGAGAACCACGGTGGCTGCCTTGGTGGAATAGAGCAGAAGTGCTGAAGTGTTTAAAGATGCAGGGCATGAAGCAGCTCAGAATAGGTACAAACTACACACTGTAGTGAAATACACTGAACGGTCAAACTTTGGTCTATAAAAACAGTGACATTCAGTTGCTCGCCTTGGGAGCACTGGTGTTTTCACAGCTGCCAGCCACATTCATACCCTGGGGTAATGGCAGTGTTGCCATAAATACACCAGCCTTGTCCACAGCCACCAGGGAATCCTGTTGGAGACATGGAAACTTTCTTGATGCTTAGGGTAGAGGCAATAACCATCTGAACTGCCTCTCTGCATTAACAGCTGGTGAGAGGCATCCCTCAGCGGCTTGGTCTGCCTTCAAATTGATGGCTTACCCTGACTTTCCCAGAGCAGGGGTTGAGCCCCTGCTCAGGAACAGACATCTCTAGGGATGTTTAAAGTCATGCATGCAGCCAGGGATGGGATTGGCAGCTCCATCACTGAGTTTCCCCATGGCTCCTGCCTTTAAACTCTCATCCAGGATTTGATTTTGGACAAGACATTGACCTGACCCAATGTTGTATGTGCAGCCTTGGGTGTCAGATGATAGAATCGCAGCCTGGTTTGTGTTGGAAGGGACCTTAAAGCTCCTCCAGCTCCAACCCCTGCCACGGGCAGGGACCCCTTCCACTGGAGCAGCTTGCTCCAAGCCCCTGTGTCCAACCTGGCCTTGAACACTGCCAGGGATGGGGCAGCCACAGCTTCTCTGGGCACCCTGGGCCAGCGCCTCAGCACCCTCACAGGGAAGAGCTTCTGCCTAAGAGCTCATCTCAGTCTCCCCTCTGGCAGGTTCAAGCCATTCCCCTTGGCCTGTCCCTACAGGCCCCTGTCCCAAGCCCCTCTCCAGGTTTCCTGCAGCCCCTTTAGGCACTGGAGCTGCTCTAAGGTCTCCCCTTCAGGAGCCTTCTCTTCTCCAGGCTGCCCCAGCCCAGCTCTCTCAGCCTGGCTCCAGAGCAGAGCTGCTCCAGCCCTTGCAGCATCTTCATTGTATCTGCAATTGGACTGTGCTGGTTTGGGGACTTGCTCTGGGTGGGGTGTGGTATTTTGCTTGTAAAATTCAACTATTAACATCATTTGAACCTTTTAGATCCATTTGGGCCATTCCCTTTCCTAAGCATGCATATTGCTGTGTTTCTTAGGTGGGATTCATTGACTACATCGTCCATCCGCTCTGGGAGACGTGGGCTGACCTGGTGCAGCCTGATGCCCAGGACATCCTGGACACGCTGGAGGACAACAGGAACTGGTACCAGAGCATGATACCTCAGAGCCCATCTCCTCCGCTGGAGGAGCGGGGCAGGGACTGCCAGAGCCTGATGGAGAAGTTCCAGTTTGAACTGACGCTGGAGGAGGAGGACTCGGATGGACCGGAGAAGGACGGCGAGAGCATCGGCTACTTCAGCAATACAAAGACACTCAGCGTGGCCGAGCCGGGGGAAGAGGATTCACAGAGGGAGGCAAACATAGAGATTGTGACAGAAGACACATCTCCTGTGGACACATAATGTCCTGCACCCGTGTGAGTGGATTTCAAACACTTGAGGAGCATGCAGCAGTCCCACGGACTTGCCTGCAGCCTGGGTCTGAGGCCTGTGTCTAACACGGGCTGAAAGATCTCCCCAGCTACTTGAGATTGGAGTCAGGGTTAAAGATCGTGTAGTGAATGATTGCTCAGGAAATTAACAGGTGATTTACGTTGTGGTTTTAATCCTTGTCCGCTCCCAGCACCCTGCTGTCGTGGAGCTGGCTCGGGTCGTGACTGAAGAGTAAATGACACACAACTGAGAGATTTTATACTGTTAGCTTTGGAATTTATACCAGTTAGACTGATAGAAACTACTGATTAATAACTCTCCATATAAAAGCTGTCCACCTGACCACCTGTCTGCAGACCTGTGTGCCTTCTTTGTAAACACTTTCATGTCTTTTCAAGAGTCTCTTAACGAAATACACGGAGTTTAGTATCAAAAGCGACACAAAAGTGTTTCAGAATTGACGGATTCCTTTTCGATTCTTCCTGTTACAAGAAGCAGTCTTCCTTTTTTTCATGGCAATACCTGTCACTTTATTGCAGTTCATCACTTTTACAGACTAAACAGAAGGGAAAACCCTCTCTCTTTTGCATTGCTGCACCTTTAATCTTCCTCTTGCTACCCCAGGCGACCCATTTACAGTCACTTCATGCACCATCTCCGTTCGCTTGCTAGGAATAACAGTGGGTTTTCCTCCGCGGGGTGTTCTTCTCTGTCGTGAGCAGGACAGAGGGTAGTTGGTTGCCGTACCCCTACAAGCAGCGATGAGGCAGCGACACGAGGTGACGTGACGCGCCTTCCCCCTCGGCAGCTCCTCGGCTCAGTGGAATTTGCACGCTCGGATCTTCGTGTTTCCTCCCCTCCACGTCTCCTAGGTTTAGGTCCACCGTCGTCCTCCTGCACTGCCTTGAGCTCTAACACCTCCATTACTGTTTATAACAGTGTATTTATTACGTAATGTATATACTGTAATGTTTTGTAAGTTATTAATTTATATATGAACTGGCATCGCCTCTCGGCGGCGATGTTCAAGGGGTAGAAAACTCGAACAAGAGTTGCCTTTTTTCCCTCCCCCTCTCCCTTCTAACCTTTTATATTGCATAAAATCCACGAACCTGAACATAGCTGAAGAGACAGACGCAACCCAGGGAGGGCGTTCGGGTGGCAGCCGCCTGTGGGGGGTTCATCTTCACAGACCCAGACCCCATGGCAATGAATGGGAACGCTGGAAAAAACCTGGAGAAAGGAACCTAAGCAAAGAAACCCCCCCAACGGGGCTGGCTTTTAAACGTCCCCTTCCGCCTTCTGAACAACCCAATGTGAATTTTGATGCCACAAAACCCGATGTGAACTGATGTAATAATTGTGCTGTGAAACTTCTTCTGACAAAGCTTGTCCGGCAGTCGTGAGCCGTGTCAAATCTCAGTTTGTAAAATAATGTTTCAAGCTTTTGGTCCAACTTGTGACTAACTAGTTAATGAAAATAGCACAGTTGTGCATGATCAATGGGTTTGTATGTCTGTTGAACACTGCATTGTTCCAGGTGGTTATTTTATTGTCCCCCCCCCCAGGTTTCACACAATGTATGTTATAGTATTATATATTGTGTTCAGATGCATTCTTAAAAGAGATTTTTATATGAAGTGAATAAATGAAAGCATGACCCTGCCCTGTGGCTGCTGCTTTCTTTAACAGGTCGGTGTGGGCAAGCGACGGCGGCTGCTCCCCGGCTGCTGGCACCGGTAACACCAAACCCTCCCATGGCCAAACCCCAGCAGAGACAAAGGGGAAGAGACGTGTTCCTGCAGGCAGAGGGCACGGCCACCCTCTCCTCGTGGAGACCTTCTCCTTCCTGAGCGGGGCCGTGCCGGTGGCAGCGGCGACAGGAAGGCGGATGCAGACAGGAAGGCGATGGCCGCAGCGCAGCCTGCGCCCGGTGCGAGGCGGCTCCATGGCTCGGGGATGCTTTCATGTCCCGGCCTGACCCAAAGCAACGGGATTTCCAGTCAAAAACATCCTGCTGGTGGCGGGGGGGAAATGAGGGGATGGGGGGGACCAGGGACTCCCACTTGGCTGCCTTTGCTGCGGGTGATGCTGAGGAGCTGGCGGTACCTGGAGGAGACCCAGCACTCCCTGGCTCCAGAGAAGCCGTGTGGAAGTGCAGATCCCCCATCCGATGCCCATCTTCTCACCCAGCACTTCATGGGGGACACCTCCACGCCAACACCTCTCATCCGGGTGGAAGGGAGCTGCAGCCTCAGCAGCCGATGGTAACCCTGGGAGTGGGGCTGCAGCCTCCCGGGGTGCTTCTCTCAGCACCTTGGCATGGGTTTGAGGTGCAGACTTCATGGTGGTGCCGATACCGAATCGTCCTCCATGACTTCATCCCTGAGCATCGTTTCCATTCGCCTTCGCTGCAGCCAGCGCCGTGCTCATGGCTCCCGGGGATGTGCAGAGCTGGGACACGGGGTCATTGGAGTGGAAGAACATTGGCAGCTCTGGGTGGAGAAGGCAGCAAAGAGCAGGAGCTGCAGGTGAACCACCAACCCCAGGGGCACCCGCGATGTCACTGAGACATGGGGTGCCCGGGTGTGGGGCTGACGCAGCACAGGGTGCACCGGTCCCCCCCTCCATCAGCCTTCTCTTGCTTTATTTCTTTCCCTTCCAGTGACCTCGTTCTGCCAGGCCAGTTCATCACAAGCACATGCAAACACTGTGCTCTTGCTCTGGCACTGAAATAACAGCGCCTTTCACTTCTTCTTGCAGCAGCAGAGAAACACTCTGGTGGCAGCTATGCTGCAAAGCTAACCCAAATCCCTCCTGTTTTCCTCCCATTTTTGGGGTGGGAAATCCCAGTTCGGGAGCGGGGCAGCTTGCTGGTGCTTTTCGTCCTTTTCTCAGGGAACGAGGACACCTCTTGGATCTGCTTTGTCATCCTCCCATCCAAAACCTGCTGGCCCTGACCTCCCCATGGGGTTTGCATGGTTTCCTTCAGCACCAGGGTCCGCAGAGAGGCAGTGATGCAGTGTTGTGCTTCCTCCTTGCTTGATGCAGCAAGATGGTGCGTCCTGCTCCCGTTTCCCAGTGGTCTCCCCATTCCCAGCAGCTGTGGCTGCACCCAGAGGGGCTGGAATGGCCACGGCTCAGGTCCTGGAGGGGAAAACAGGATGAAAAGGAAAACCTGCAGGCAAACAGGGTGCAGAAAGCGCGTCCTTCCAGAGAAGGGGTGGCCCCCAGGTACAAGCGAGGTGTGCATCCAGCTGTGCATCCGCTGTGTGCCTCCAGCTGTGCAACCGCAGCATGCAACTGGGGAGTGCGCAGGGCTGTGCAGTGCAGGTGCGCAGCAGGGGCTGTGCCGTGTGCAGGGTGGACGGTGCAGGACCCAGCCTCGGGGACACAGGATAAGGACCCACAGGCTGTCCCCTCCTTGCTGCCAGTGTTATTGATGGATGTCCCCAACACCCCCACTGCAGCAGTGCCCAAGCGGCCGCGTCCTCAAGGATTTAACTTCCCGCTGGGGTTTCAGAGGGGATTTCCACCAGCCGTAGCCCCCCATGGCGTCAGTCCTGGGGTGAGCCGCTGCTCGCTGTGCCGGAGCAGAGCCAGCCCTTCCCAGCTGCCCGGGGAAGGGTCCCACAGAGCCCCCAGCACTGCCAGGAAACTCCTGCCCCTGAGGTCGGTGTCGTTCATAGAAACCATGGTGCAAAGAAAGGAAAGGACAGACCCGCTCTGCTGGGTTCCCATGGTGCTCTCCTGGGTGTGGGGGTGCTTTCCCATGTGTTTTTTCCCTCCTGGTCCATAGGAGTGAGGGAGGAGCGCAGGCATTCCAACCTGCCGCCTACTGCAGAGATGCATGCCAGCAGCAGCAAGCGGTGCTGGTCCCTGCCATGGCTTCTGCTCATGCTTTGGCCCCACCAAGGCTGCCTCGGTGTCAATCATGCTGGCATGGGGGATGCCCCATGTGCCTGGGCACACCATGGTGCACAGTGCTGTTTCCCTCAGTATGCCAGCCAGCAGGATGGAGTGTTTTGTGTTTCCCAAGGTATAATCACAGAATTATAAATAATAAATTAACAAATATAAATATAATATAATAATTAAAAGTAAATAAATAATAAATTATAAATAATATATTAATAAATCCACAGCCTGGTCTGTATTGGAAGGGACCTTAAAGCTCCTCCAGCTCCAACCCCTGCCACGGGCAGGGACCCCTTCCACTGGAGCAGCTTGCTCCAAGCCCCTGTGTCCAACCTGGCCTTGAACACTGCCAGGATGGGGCAGCCACAGCTTCTCTGGGCACCCTGGGCCAGCGCCTCAGCACCCTCACAGGGAAGAGCTTCTGCCTAAGAGCTCATCTCAGTCTCCCCTCGGGCAGGTTCAAGCCATTCCCCTTGGCCTGTCCCTACAGGCCCTTGTCCCAAGCCCCTCTCCAGGTTTCCTGCAGCCCCTTTAGGCACTGGAGCTGCTCTCAGGTCTCCCCTTCAGGAGCCTTCTCTTCTCCAGGCTGCCCCAGCCCAGCTCTCTCAGCCTGGCTCCAGAGCAGAGCTGCTCCAGCCCTCGCAGCATCCCCATGGCCTCCTCTGCCCTCGCTCCAGCAGCTCCACGTCCCTCTTGTGCTGCTGCCCCAGAGCTGGATCAGGGCTGCAGGGGGGGTCTCCCCAGAGCACAGCAGAGGGGCAGGATCCCCTCCCTGAGCTGCTGCTCACGCTCTGGGGGTGCAGCCCAGCACATGGGGGGGTTCTGGGCTCAAGCGCTCACTGAAGCTGGGTCATGGGGAGCTTCTCATCAACCAACACCCCAAGTCTTCCTCTGGGCTGCTCCATCCAGTCTCCCCCAGCCTTTAGCTGTGCTTGGCAGGGACTGCATTGAGATTGATAATGCAGCCCTAAGGATTTGCCAGCCGAGGAGGTGTAGGTGCCATCAGTTTAGAGTTCACTTCAAAGTCCTACAGATGAAAACAGAGACATGAGAATCCGTCACACCGACAGCTTTGGAGTCAAAAACAGGAAGGAGCTGGGGGCTGGCGCCCGAAGCACTGATGTTATCGAGGCTGCGGCGCTGGAACCCAGCCCGAGGGCTCACGGCACCGGTGGCCTCGGTGCGAAGGGGAGGTGGGTCTGGCAGCGGGGAATCCGGCTGGATCCCAGGAAGGACAGGGAATGTGGTGCAGCTGATGCAATTTAAGATGCCTGTAAGTGTTTTAGATCTTCCAAATGTGACACGGGGTCCCTGAGGGCTCCCTGTCCCTGAGGACTCCCAGTCCCCAACAGGAGCAGCCTGGGGACATCCTCATCCCCCCGGCAGGCTGCTCACCGCAGAGAGATTGCTGCAATTAAATGTGTATATATATATATATGCATATGCATATAAACATATCTATATACTGCAGGAGGCATTTTACCTGCAGGAGAGGGTCACTGCTGGCAGCAGGTCCTGCTGTGGGTGCCCTCCTTGTCCCTGTCCCCTGCCTGTGCACGGCTGCAGCGCATCTGCACAGCTCCCATCCTGCTCGCGCACGGTGCCCGCACAGCCGCAGAGCTCCATCTGCCGAGGCCCGGCACCGCTGCACATCGCAGCGCGCACTGCGGGGCGCTGCACGGCCAGGATGTGCGCTGCAGGGACACACAGCCCGGGTCCGGCACAGCTGGAGCCACGGGCAGCTGGAGCGGGTCATGGCGGGGCGATAAACAGCTGGAGGCATGCCCAGCTGCGGTCCCCACAGCCAGGGCCGTGCACAGCTGGAGCAGCGCACAGCTGGAGCCATGTGCTGATGGAGGGGTGCATGGCTGGGGTGCCTGTGTGGCTGGAGCAGCTCATAGGTGGACCCTGAACACAGCTGGAGACTGAGCACATCTGGATTCCCGCACATCTGGAGGCAGTAACTCTAGGCCTGCTTTGGGTTACCCTCACCTTTGAGAATCTCTCTGCCTTTCCTGCCCCATCACACCGGTATTTCCCAGCACAACCCCCTCTTCCTTCCCCCTGCTCCAACCTGCTCTTGCACTGCTCCTTGCTGTCCCGCAGGAGCTCACAGCTCCACATTCCCTGCGCCGATGTGCAAATGCAGCTGGTGGGATCCAAACCCACCTGCCTGACCCAGTGCCCAGCCACGGCCACACATCTTTGCCTCTCACCGTCTGTCCCTCCCCTCTAACACACCCCTTCAGCTCTTAATATATAGGTCTTGAAGAAAACTCTTTCATTATAAGGGAGGGATAAATGTTTCCTCCCCGGCCATGTGGGCCACGCTGCTAGTGGCTGGAGAATGCAAACACATCAAGGTGTTTATGGGTGCTCAGCCAAACGTGAGGTTGCCACCACATCAAAGGTGGGGAGTCACAAGGCTTGAGGTCACACAGAGCAGCAGCAGTAACGCTGTGTTTGATGTGCATTAGCCTTGACCCAGGCTGGCCACCACCTCTGCACACAGCATTGCCACCACCCAGCCTGCAGCAGAGGTCGGGGAACACCCTCTGAAGGTGAAGGAGACAACAGGACCGTGCCCTTTGCAGGGGTTAAGGAACATCTCCTTGGGGCTTTGGAAACTGGTGAGGGCAAAACTTCCCCTCCTGCCTGCGCAGGGCACTGTGGATCTTTAACAGCACCCCCTGACCCAGGGATACCCGGGCACCGCAGACCCCACGGTGGGCATCTCCCTGTGCAGCACCCACAGGAGCACCCTGACACCTGAGCAGCAGCTGCTGCAGCAAACACAGGCTGGGTGGAGAAGATGGACATGGAGCTGCTGCGAGGGCTGGAGCAGCTCTGCTCTGGAGCCAGGCTGAGAGAGCTGGGCTGGGGCAGCCTGGAGAAGAGAAGGCTCCTGAAGGGGAGACCTGAGAGCAGCTCCAGTGCCTAAAGGGGCTGCAGGAAAGCTGGAGAGGGGCTTGGGACAAGGGCCTGTAGGGACAGGCCAAGGGGAATGGCTTGAACCTGCCAGAGGGGAGACTGAGCTGAGCTCTTAGGCAGAAGCTCTTCCCTGTGAGGGTGCTGAGGCGCTGGCACAGGGTGCCCAGAGAAGCTGTGGCTGCCCCATCCCTGGCAGTGTTCAAGGCCAGGTTGGACACAGGGGCTTGGAGCAAGCTGCTCTAGTGGAAGGGGTCCCTGCCCGTGGCAGGGGTTGGAGCTGGAGGAGCTTTAAGGTCCCTTCCAACACAAACCATTCCTTGGTTCTCTGAGAATCTATGCAAACCCTCGCAGCACCCCCAAAGCGCGCTGTCAGTGCTGGGGGAGCAGAAGTTGGGGGTTTTGCAGCAGAACAGTTGTTCAGAACATTTTCACCATGAAAACAACACAGTTTTTCTTATTTTCCTTATTCTCAGCTGAGTTATTTGGGCCGAAACCTCCACCTCACCCCCAAAAACCTGCCTGAGGTGGGAGCTGCCTGGAGCAGGAGCACCCAGTGCATCTCGGGCTCCCTTCAGTGTGATTTGCTGTGGATCATCGGTAATCCCAGCCTCATTCTTTGATATCTTTTCCCCTTGCTCATAAATACCCTCATTAAGTTAATGCTTAAACTATGGGGAAGAGGGGAACAACACAGGAGCTCGGAGCTGCTTTAATGGCTCTCATGTCTAAGGAGGGAGCAGTGTCCAAAGCAGAAGGAGTTTCTTTGCAATGCCCACAGCTGGCACTGGTTTGTGCATTTCATCTTCCATTTGAAAGCTGATGCTGCTCCCCCCCCTCCCTGTGTGCTGCTGAGCTCCTTCCCACCCTCAGGGTGCAGCATTTCAAATCAAATCAATGTCTGTTTGGGTGGAATTCGATGCAATGGCACTTCTGGGGCTTCCCCGTGCATGCCCAGAGGCTGGATTTGGGGTCCCCCTTCCCTGTGCCTGATGGGGATGCTGGATGCAGTATGGGGCTGCTGGGGGCCAGGGCACAGTGCTGACCCCTGACCCGTGCTAGGAGGCACATGGACAGGGACGTTCCCATTCTGAAATGGTGATGTCCTCAGTGATCACATCCAAAATGGGCTTAGTAATGCTGAGATGTGGGGTGTGAAGTGGGGCTGCTGGCTGCAAACCCCCAGCTGTGGGGTGCATGAGTTCTTCAGTGTTCCCAAATGCCTTCTTCATAGAATCGCAGCCTGGTTTGTGTTGGAAGGGACCTTAAAGCTCATCCAGCTCCAACCCCTGCCACGGGCAGGGACCCCTTCCACTGGAGCAGCTTGCTCCAAGCCCCTGTGTCCAACCTGGCCTTGAACACTGCCAGGGATGGGGCAGCCACAGCTTCTCTGGGCACCCTGGGCCAGCGCCTCAGCACCCTCACAGGGAAGAGCTTCTGCCTAAGAGCTCATCTCAGTCTCCCCTCTGGCAGGTTAAAGCCATTCCCCTTGGCCTGGCCCTACAGGCCCTTGTGCAAAGCCCCTCTCCCCAGCAAAAAAACCCAAACCAAAACAGTGTTCCCTCTTCCATCTCTTTGCTGGACACATGTGTGATTGGTCCCTTTGATACCCAGGAGCAGTGACCACCTGGGCGTATGGGGGGCTGCAGAGGTGCTGGGTTTGGAGCTCAGAGCACCCCTGGACCGCATCCAGCTGCTCCTCATCCCATTGGGTGTGAGCTGAGCCGCTGGGGCAGGTGCTCACCCTGATTACCCGGCTGTGGGTGGGAGCCAGGAGGAGCTCCTGGCGCTGGGAGGAGGCTGCTCGGAGGAGGAAGAGGAGGGCAGAGCAGAGGAAGGTGCATTGTGGCGCGGTGCTGCCCGTGGTGGCCCTCCCGGCGCGGCGGAGGTGGGTTCTGGTTGCTGCTGCTCGACGTGCGGTGGCCCGGGGCAGGATTCCCGGCGGGAGCAGGGTGTGCGCGGGGCTCCCATCGTGCCCTTACGCCCCAGGGTGTAGCCTCATTACCTCTGCTTACATGATAGTTACTAAACACGGCAGAGCTGGCTCCGGCAGCGGTAAATCACCCCTTGAGTGCTCACGTTGTGGCTCTGCGCTGCCAGCACCTCCCTGCCACGGCGGAGGGGCCCTGCTCGCCATAATGTGAGTCTTGGGGGTCACTGAGTGAGCTTCCTGGTGCTGGTCCGTGGGTGCTTGGTCCTCTTCGTGTCCCACGTCCTGCTCAGGCCTGGGGATGGAGGTGGTTGGTCCCATGAGGGGCTTTCAGGGGAACCACTGCCTGTTTCCAGCCTGGTTGTGATTATAGGGCTGGGATTATAGGGGTTGCTCACACCAAGGAAGGTTTGGGGTCCTGTGGGATGCTGCTGGGCTGGTTCTGGGCAGGGGCTGAGTGCTTTGGGGGGTGTTTGACAGGGTGCAGAGCACTTGGCAGAGGCATCTTGGGGCCAGCGTGGTTGTGTCTCCCTGAGGCTGTTTCCTTATGTGCCAGTGGGTGAAGGCAAGAGGCAGCTGAAGGGCAGGAAAGGGGTAGGGTGCAGCGTGTGCCTGTGCTCTGCTCCTGGTGCTTCCCCAGTGAGCTGCTTCCACGCTGAGGTTGTGCCCTCCCCTCTAATCCAGAGGACAGCCCGGTGCACTGAGTATCCCTTTAAACGCAGGACAAGCACGTTTTCCCTGGCGCTGTTGGGAAAGCAGGCACCCGTCCGGCTCTCCACCCTGGCCATGTCCCATGGGAGAGGGCTCTCTCCCAGGGACCTGGCTCATCCCGCATCCCTTGTGTCAGTCCTCGGAGCAGCTCAGTGAGATGGAAAGGGCTCGGTGGCTCTTTGTGCGTGGGAAAACCAGGGATGAATAGAGCAGGAAACTAATAGAGCAGAAGGTAACGGGCTGTATTCTGGAGCGAGGAGCAGCTGCGGCCTGAAAGGGGCCCTGTGCCCGGGATGCGCAGGGATGCAGGTGGGAGATGCTCCTCTGCTTTAGTCCCTGCTGCTCCCACCCTGAAGGATGCTGATGGGCTCCTGTGCTCAGGGTCAAGGGATGAGCTGGGGGCTCATTCCTGTGGTCTCCTGGGGCTGGTCCAGCCCTGCTCCTGCCGTGGGACTCAATGCATATGTGATGGCTGTGCAAAGCACGATGTGGGGTGATCTTAAGGTTCTTTCCAACCCTAACTGTCCTATGATTCTATGGTCCAGCCCGGCAGCATCCCAAGGTGCAGCATGTTTAGGTTCAGCTCCACAGTCCGCAGCGTTCCTGAGAAGCTTGTGTAAGGGTGTTTGGTGCTGGGGATGTGGCTGATGGGCCGATCTGGCTCCATGCAGGAGAGCTGGGTGAGATGCTCCCGGCTGAGCCCTGCATCTCCCAGACCCCTTCCTTGGTCAGGAGAAGCCTTTTGAGCAACGAATCTTGTAAATATGTCACTTTACCAGAGCCCAGATGGCAGCCTATGCAAGGCTTGTCTCCAGCTGTCCTATGGCAGAACAACACCATCAATGTTCACAGTGAGTCCCGCATCCCAGGATTTAAAACCTCCAGTGTCCTGCATGGAATAACCCGATTTTCTAGAGGCAATTAGCTGAACTCTGTTGGAAAGTCTATTTTACAGTGATGGGGAGGAACCCCCAGTGCTGTGTGGTGATGGGAGCAATCAGTAACGAGGCTGCTGGGGGTCTGGCCTCCTCCACTGCGTTCCCGCCAGCACCAGATGAAGAATGAGCTTATTTTAGTGAAGTTATGGTTTAGCAAAGGGGCTGTGGAGCCACAGACGTGGATGTAAACAAGGCACCGGCTGCCCATTACTGCTGCTAATGCTGCGGGATTTGCCAGGGCCAGATCCTGCGCACGGATGAGGGATTGGGGCTTTATATAGCAAATCCCTGTCCATGCTGCATCCCGCGGGCACCCTGTCCTGGCCAGGGCCGAGCCGGGCTCCTCTGGGTGCCTGTCACATGTACCTCAAGCATGACTCTGCTGGGATGTGAGTAATGTGCTCAGTGACTCACTTTCTGCCTTTCATTTTGTTAATGCCATCAACTCGTCTGTTGATGTTTGCTGCAGCCTTCGAGCGCGTATCCTTCAGGAGCTGCCTGAGATTGCCAGTGCTTTAGCTGGGAAATGGCCGTGTGTCAGCCGGTGCAGTTGGAAATCATATAGAAATCCACAAGTAGCAATTTTTGCCTCGGAATGAATGGGCTCGTTGGCACGCTGCCCTGCTGGGGTACCAGTAACAAGGCTTTCCCTGTGCCTCCCGGCTATGAGAAGGGCCAGTGCAGGGAGCAGGTTCATGGTGTCATAGAATCCCAGCCTGGTTTGTGTTAGAAGGGACCTTAAAGCTCACCCAGCTCCAACCCCTGCCACAGGCAGGGACCCCTTCCACTGGAGCAGCTTGCTCCAAGCTCCTGTGTCCAGCCTGGCCTTGAACACTGCCAGGGATGGGGCAGCCACAGCTTCTCTGGGCACCCTGGGCCAGCGCCTCAGCACCCTCACAGGGAAGAGCTTCTGCCTAAGAGCTCATCTCAGTCTCCCCTCTGGCAGGTTCAAGCCATTCCCCTTGGCCTGTCCCTACAGGCCCTTGTCCCAAGCCCCTCTCCAGCTTTCCTGCAGCCCCTTTAGGCACTGGAGCTGCTCTAAGGTCTCCCCTTCAGGAGCCTTCTCTTCTCCAGGCTGCCCCAGCCCAGCTCTCTCAGCCTGGCTCCAGGGCAGAGCTGCTCCAGCCCTCGCAGCATCTCCATGGCCTCCTCTGCACTCGCTCCAACAGCTCCACGTCCCTCTGGTGTTGGGGGCCCCAGGTTAGCACAGGGTTAATTTTACCCTCAGGAAGATGAGTTTCGCTCTTGCCACATGGCAGGAATTACTTCATAGGGTCAAGACATCCCACGGAGCTGAGCAAGCTGGAGCCGTGCTGGGATTAGCAATGATCCAGGGGTCCCCACCTGTGCGGACGCAGGGTATGGGGCACAGTGTGGAGGATGCTGTGAAATGGAGGAGTTTGGTGACAACAACTGATTTACCCATTGCCCAGCTTGGGAAGGTGTTTGCAGGGAAGTTACAGCTCTTCCTGCTTGGTTAAGAAGGATAAACCTGGCTGAGGAGTGTCACGGGAAGCAGCGTCACTGGGATGCGGGATGGCTGCAGCAGAGCTGTGATAAGAATAGGTGTTAATTTGGTGTGTCCAGAGGGATTTGGACATGGTGTGTGCGTGCCATCACCCGGGCATCCTGTCACTGTGCCAGCCTCTCTCCTTGGGTTGTTCTAGGGGGTGGTGGGGGAGGCAATGGAGCCATGCTGATCTCATTGTGCTCACCCTGGGATTACAGAGGGATTTTCCACAGGCTCCAGCACCATCCCACGGCCCTGTGCCCGTGCAGAAGGTGCTGGGAGTTGGGACAGGTCACGGGGGCTCCTGCTGGGATTAACCCACCATCTGTTAAATAATCCCAGCCCATGGGGGCATCTCAGTGCTGTGATGGGTGAGGGCTGCGACTGGGGACACTTTGGGTTGGGACACTCAAGGCTGGAGGCTCTGATGTGGGACTGAGTCTCGTTTCCCCAGTGGTGCATCCAGACCCTCGGAGGTGCTCAGATTTGGGAGTGTGTTAGTGGGGGGAAATGAGATTTATTTGTTTAATGGGGGAAAATGAGTTGATTTGTTTGGTTTGGGTTTATTTTTCTTTTTAATGGAGGAAAGACAGGTATTTTTAATGGGGAAAGATGGTTTTTGTTTTTTTTTTAATGAGAAAAACGGTAGGATTTTAAATGGGGGGAAAAAGGTTTATTTTCTTTAAATGGGAAAATGATGTGGGTTTTGCTTTCCCTGCTTGTGAGCAGAGTGAGGTCCTGAGAAACGTGCGTGGTTGCCTTGAATGGTCCTAAACATGGTGATGCAGGGTGAGAGGTGGAGGCTGAGCTTCCATCAGGCAGAAGGTCACACAGAAAAGCTGCATTTGCAAATGCTGGAACAGGCTGGTTTCAGCTCATCCAGTTCCAACCCCTGCCACGGGCAGGGACCCCTTCCACTGGAGCAGCTTGCTCCAAGCCCCTGTGTCCAACCTGGCCTTGAACACTGCCAGGGATGGGGCAGCCACAGCTTCTCTGGGCACCCTGGGCCAGCGCCTCAGCACCCTCACAGGGAAGAGCTTCTGCCTAAGAGCTCATCTCAGTCTCCCCTCGGGCAGGTGAAAGCCATTCCCCTTGGCCTTTCCCTACAGGCCCTTGTCCCAAGCCCCTCTCCAGGTTTCCTGCAGCCCCTTCAGGCACTGGGGCTGCTCTAAGGTCTCCCCTTAAGGACCTTTCTCTTCTCCAGGGGTGTCTGAACTTTCCGAGCTGTTTAAACCCCGTTTTGCCAGGGCCAGATTTGTACCTCACTTATTTACTGGGGTAATCCTGGTGGTGTCCCACATAACCCCTGTGTTGGAACTCCCTGTCACCCCCAGCCCTTGTAAGCAGCTCTGAGAGATGCTTGCCAAGCCAGTGAGGGTCCCACACTGCATTAGGGGCCGGCTGAGGCTCAGCTCTGTGCTGAGGGGAGCTGGAAGCTGTGGCTGACAGAGAAATAGGGGATGTGTCACTTGGCTGGGACAGGCTCTGATGGCATCTCCTGGGGGATGGCACCGGCTGCTGCTGCCCCTGGTGATGGGAAATGGGGGGTCCCCAGGCTGAGCCGGGCCTCAGCTTTTGCACCCCCTCTCCCTCCGCAGCCTCTTTTGTTCCCCGCTCCGGCGGCGCTGGGGCCGCTCTTCCCATGGCATCGCTTCCCAGGCGCTGTCGGAAAGCAATCCCGGGAGAAATTTCTCCCGCATCATCCTTTCGGGGCTAATTGCAGGCGATGTGACGTCAGCCCGATGCGTTTCTCTCTTGAATGGCTGCGGGAGCAGGGCCCGGAGCTCGCGGATGTGCGCCCGGAGCGAGCTCCGCTGCCCCATCCAGCCTGGATTTATCTCTTTCCCCCCTCGTTTCCAGCCCGTCTCCCTAATCTGACAGCGCCTGGTAATTAATCTGGCTCCCCCAGCCGCTGCAATAGGATTAGAGGGAGGGGAAGTGCGTCACGAGGTACGAAGAGGGGTTATGCTTTTGGTGAAAGTGGAAAGGAAGGGGGGGAAAGGGGGAAAAAATGGGAAATAGGTTGGTGTGTTCCCGGGGGGGGTGTCGGGAGCGAGCGCGCATGTGAGGAGGTGCGGGGCGGGAGGGACTGGCTGCGCCGGAGCCCGGCTCGTCCTCCCTTTCTCTCAGCATCCTCCGGTGCTCCTGGAGGTGATACAGGCACAGCAGCATCCATGGCCTGCCCTTAGCCTCAGCGCTCGGGTTTTTCCCCTCCTCGTTATCCCGACAGCTGAGCGGGATCGGAGGCGTTTGGTGGAAGGGCTCCCGTTCAGCATCTGGTAACTGGGATCGTATTCTCCTGTATTTTTTCAGGCTCCTTGGAAATTGAGGAATGCAATTCTGCCACCATGATGGAAGGTAGGTGATGATCTGAGCATGTCTTTCGGGATCACTGGAGTTTTCAAAGCCGTGGGGGAAGGAGGATGCGCTGAACCTGCGCGTGTGAATCCTTTTCCTATCGAAACCCCCTAAAATAATGATAATAATAATGGTAATAAAATGAAATCCTCCCCTCCCCCTAATCGCAGTCGAACCGAAGCACCCTGCCCACTGCCGGCAAGCTGGCGGATGGTGATATAATATCAAGCCCATCAGATTATTTGCAGTTCCCTCCCCAGCCCTGTGTAGGCAGCTCGGGGTAGGCAAACACCCGGTTATCCATCAGAGCTGCCAGTTCCAGGCAGCAGCCTGGGAAGGGAGATGAGCCCCAACCTGGATGGGTTGGTTGGAATTAGGATCCTTTAGGCGTTATTTTATCCTCTGCTTGGAAACCCACTTTTTCCACCTGCTGTGATGCACAGAGGGTGAATTTAAGCATTAGCTGTACGCACAGACCAGGGCTGTGAAGCCTGGCGATGCTCGGTGGGATTCGGTGGCTTTACACTGCATGGAGGAGCATCTTTCCAGCAGCAAACAAGGATATTTGAACTTGGGGTCATTTTTGCCATGTTGTGTCACTGGTTTGAAGGTGCAGGCTCTGGTGGGGGGCGCGTTGGATTGTGGCTTATTGGAATAAAAAGGAAATGAGAAGGAAATACGGGCTCCGAGCAGAAGAGTGTTGTGAGACTGTGTCTGATGGTGTGTGGGAAAAGCCTCTGGGCGTTAGAGAGATTTTAACCTATGTCATTTGTCTCGACTGTATGTAAAGCTCTTTTTAATTCTATTTCATTTTTGAATGCCTGCTGGAGTCAGATGCAGGGAAAGGAAGACTTTAATTTGTATTTTGAGCAGAATGGATACTTCACGGAATATATTTCTCTTTTATTTCTGATAAATAAAAATGATCTATTGGAGAGACCCAAGGATGTCAAAATATCCCCTTGGATTTGTATTTCCTGGCCCATTGGCTGAGGCAGCAGGGCCCAGCCTGGGGAGGGCTGCATGGAGCCGCATCCAGCCCGGTGCTCGCGGCGCTGCCAGCATGCTAACCGGCATTCCCGGCCTTCCCGAGATGACAGGCAGAAATTGGGCTTCCTCCTGGTGTGTCCCTGCAAATCGTGCTCTGCCACCCGCTCCACATTAACCTAGGAAGGCATCAAGATGGGTGTAATCAAGACTTATTGACTTGAGTTATTTGCCTAACCTTGGGAATTGGGGTGCTGTAATGGCCATGTGTGAGCACACAGGAATTGTTCCCTGCTATTTTGTCTGTGTCTTGGCATTAAGCAAATGAGTGGTGTTGCTCTTTGATGGGAGGAAATGCCTCATGTCAGCGTCTCCTTTAACACCGATGGTAGTCACGATCAAAAGAGACTTTCATTTTAAGCCATGACATCGAACCCATTACACCGTGCTGACATACATGACTGGGAACCAGGCACCCAGGCCATGTAGGAACAGGTCATTTTGGAGAAGATATCATTAATAACATGGTTTCTCTCAAAAGTGCCTACGTTTGTGGAGGAATTCATGTGGATAAATTGAAGTTGGCCTGCTGCAGTTCTCAGTTTGTGTTATTTAGCTAGCTTAGAGGCTGGATGGGGGGAAGACAGTTGGGTGTTTGGGGTCTTTTGGGGGTTTTTGTGTGTTTTTGGAGGGGGTTTGGTGTGGTTTGTTTTCCTTTGAGGATTTCTGCCTTGCTTGGGAAATGCCCATGGGTTGCTCCTGTGCAGGAGCCTTGGCCACCATGGCCAAGGCACTGGGGATGTTGGCCAGGTCTGGGGCAGCCAGTTCATTGGTCTATCATGAACGTGGAATCACCTTTTATGAACCAGGTATTAAGAAAGATAATTGTTCTGGGTAGCTTTTACCTATTATTTCCAAAATTTCCCCATTATCTGCAACTGATGAGGCTGCGTAACACATTGCTCCCCAGCTATCCAATGGTACAGGAACCTAGAATGATAGCAAGAAAATGAGAAGAAATAATTACTGCTTTTGATGAGCTTTTAACCGGTTGGAAACTGGTTCTATTTGTGGGAGAGTGAGACTTTTCTGAGCGATGTCCAACTGGAACACTGACACCTTGATGAGGTGTTCATTTATGTCTTTATTTTAAGATAAGGATGCTTTTGAATGCACTTAGCTTGATTTCATCTGAAACTTGTAAACCTGCACAGAATGTCTGTGATTCGCTGCAGTAAACATAGAATCCCAGCCTGGTTTGTGTTGGAAGGGACCTTAAAGCTCATCCAGCTCCAACCCCTGCCACAGGCAGGGACACCTTCCACTGGAGCAGCTTGCTCCAAGCCCCTGTGTCCAACCTGGCCTTGAACACTGCCAGGGATGGGGCAGCCACAGCTTCTCTGGGCACCCTGGGCCAGCGCCTCAGCACCCTCACAGGGAAGAGCTTCTGCCTAAGAGCTCATCTCAGTCTCCCCTCGGGCAGGTTCAAGCCATTCCCCTTGGCCTGTCCCTACAGGCCCTTGTCCCAAGCCCCTCTCCAGCTTTCCTGCAGCCCCTTTAGGCACTGGAGCTGCTCTCAGGTCTCCCCTTCAGGAGCCTTCTCTTCTCCAGCTGAACAGCCCCAGTTTTCTTTTTATATGGGGTGTATAAACACATTAAAGGGGTTTTCTTAGTGTTATAATGATTCAAATTACTTGTCTCACCAAAATACTGGAAGCTGAGGGTGGAGCTTGGGATAAGCCAGTCTTTGCCTGCCCATGGGTGCAGAGCATGCGGCCATCAGCATTACCCTTGGCCAGTGGGATGAGCCTGGCTTGGTTGATGGTTTTAGATCGTTCTCTTTGGAAATGAGAGAATTTGGCTCCTTGGGAACCATGCAGGTTTTGCAATTTGTTTTAGTTCGTTCTCAACCCAGTATAGATTCTTTTCCTCTCTTTCCTGGTCCATATTTTTCACTGTACGCTTAAAAATTGCAATGATACCTAAGCATGGATGCTGTCTCAGGAAACCGGTCCTTGCTGAACCCGTGCCTCATAGTGTCTCAGCCACCAGAAGTGGATGGTCCTCCATCGTGTGGTGGGATGCAGTGTGCACAGGTATTGCTGTTGCTCACCATTCACATTAGGGATGGCTTTGCCATGCCTGGTTTTCCTTAAACAGATGGGAAGTAGGTGTTGGGGATGGGGACTAAAACCCTCCCAGGTTTGAAGTGAGAAAAATGGAATCATTGAATAGAATCCCAGCCTGGTTTGGGTTGGAAGGGACCTTAAAGCTCCTCCAGCTCCAACCCCTGCCACGGGCAGGGACCCCTTCCACTAGAGCAGCTTGCTCCAAGCCCCTGTGTCCAACCTGGCCTTGAACACTGCCAGGGATGGGGCATATAACCTGAAGCAGAACTGTATTGCGTGTCGTCAGCACTAGGTCTAAGACCTGTGTGGGAAAGGTCCCACAACATGCTGTAAAGGTCTCTGCATGTGTGTCTGTAGATATAAGAGGTAATTAGATGTTCCCTTTGATTGTAAAATAACTCTGCACTACTCAGAAAAACATTGGCTGTGTTGTTAAGGTAAACATCCGTGCACAGGAACAAGTTTATCTCCTATTTTCATCCATCTGTTGCATCTCCAATGTACTGGAGGTATTTTATGCAGCCTAGTTAAGTTTTGAAATCACTGCTGCAATGTATCACTCAAGCCAGAAGCTCTGTGATGTTCAGAAAGATAAGACAGAGCTCCGGCTAATGGGAGCAGCCATGGTTACATGGGAGAAGGTCATTTTTTTCTTCCATAGGAGACAGTACCTGTGTTCCTTCAGAGCCCAAATCTGATGTTTGCCGGAGATAAGCTCTCTCAGAATGGAAATATCTCTGGAATTCACCTCTCCAGGCTCTTTTGCACATGTTTCTGAAAGCTGGCTCCTCTGGGAACTTCCATGGATAACTGGGCACATCCAAAATGGCCAAAACTTTCCTGCATCATCTTTTGGCAATGTTTGTCTCTAGGTCTTACATTTTCATTGTGCTGAACAGGTAGTGCTGGGAGCAGAGGAATCTAATGGCACATTAAAAAGGCTTTTTCTTGATTAGGGGAAAAACATGGCTTTATTCTGGTTTGGTGGCACGGTTTCAGTAAATGATGTGTTTAAATGTGCTCAGTGTTGGCTGTGGCGTTCAGCAAGGAAATGACCTGGTAGAAAAGTTTGGGGTTTATTTGAGAAAGCCAACAGCAGGTTTGATACAATTAACCTAAATCTGGGCATGGATGGCAAAACCATCCCAGAGAATCCATGAGGACCGTAACACTAAACGAGGACCTGTGTTTTCCAATGCATTGTTTGAGCTGTAGTCCATGACCAAGCTTGGGCTTGCAAAGAGGCTTTGTCTTGCAGGAGCATCTCCAGCTGTGTCCTCTGGGATGCAAGGGGGATTTTTACAGACCTGCTGGAACCTGCTGCATAGCTGACAGGCCTTGGTGTTGGTGTGGAAACTGTTCTTTCATGAGTGCAAGAGGAGATGGTTTGATTGTTCAACACAACGGTGCTGAGGCGCTGGTGCCCAGAGAAGCTGTGGCTGCCCCATCCCTGGCAGTGTTCAAGGCCAGGTTGGACACAGGGGCTTGGAGCAAGCTGCTCCAGTGGAAGGTGTCCCTGCCCGTGGCAGGGGTTGGAGCTGGATGAGCTTTAAGGGCCCTTCCAACACAAACCATTCTATGATTCTGTGACTGATTCTGATTTGCCTTTGGTCACTCCGGTGGAGGCAGATGTTATGGTGAGAACATGTAGGAAGAAAAGTTATATTAAATGTCTTCATCCTCCAGTCTGTTGAGCTGAGCAGGTTGCAGTAGCACCTTCTAGTTTATGGAAGAGCAAATAATGGAAGCATCCCTTTTTGCAGGCATTCAAATCCTCCCCGCTGGGCTGGTTTGGGTTTTTCCAGCTCTAATCCACTGGCAGCGTGTCCCTCCCTGCAAAGGGAGGGAAGGGATGAAGACTCTAGCTCAAAACTAACAACTATGAACCAAAAGGTCCCACTCAATGCCTGTGAGTTTGGGAAACGCTTTGGATCGGGGCTGGTGGTACTTGCCAGCTAAAACCCGTGTGGTGCCAACATGATGATGTTGAAGATTTAAACCAAAATACTGCGAGGCAGCAAAGCTTCATGTTTGCCTTGTAACGAAAATAACCAGTGAGATGTAGAAGCTGAAGCAAAACCCAAAGAGGGTTTGATTTTTGGGGGTATAAAAGATAGAAAATAGGGCAAAACGCAACTGCATGTGATGCAGGTCTGCAAAATGCCTCCTTGGATTGAATCTCCGTTTAAAGCGTGCCCTGGGGCATCTCGAACTGGTGCCCAAGCACAGCAATTTGGGCTCCTTCGCCAAGGCAGAAACTTTCTGCATGATTCATAGGTCTTATTCAAATTCTAAAGAGACTTTAGAAAACAAATTAGAGGTTAAATCAGGTATCTGTTCCTCTTGCACCTCCATCACAGGGTCTGAAGCAGTCAGAGGTGGAAAACAGCCTTCCGATGCCTAGAGGGGACTTGCAGGAAACCTGGAGAGGGGCTTTGGACAAGGGCCTGTAGGGACAGGCCAAGGGGAATGGCTTGAACCTGCCAGAGGGGAGACTGAGATGAGCTCTTAGGCAGAAGCTCTTCCCTGTGAGGGTGCTGAGGCGCTGGCCCAGGGTGCCCAGAGAAGCTGTGGCTGCCCCATCCCTGGCAGTGTTCAAGGCCAGGTTGGACACAGGGGCTTGGAGCAAGCTGCTCCAGTGGAAGGGGTCCGTGCCCATGGCAGGGGTTGGAGCTGGATGAGCTTTAAGGTCCCTTCCAACCCAAACCAGGCTGGGATTCTATGAAAACATGGTTCTGAGTGGAAGCCCCCTTCCCTCAGTGTTTGTGCTGAGGCTGTGAAGCTGTAGGTGGTATAAAATGTGATTGCCCAGCACTTGCTCCAGCGATCATGACCCACGGCTGGGGTCTGAGAGGGAGCATTTCAGAGGGAAAATTGGAAGGGAGGGAAGGGCAGAGCTCCTTTCTAAAGCAAAAAGCAACAACCTTGAACTATTTGGATGCTCAAATCCTGCTGTAATTGGAGACTGTCACTGAAAATCTACCTTCCTTTGAGAAGCCGATGGGGTGTGATGCTGCCTGTCTCACATGTGATGGCTTCCCCTTTCCTTTGCTGGCCCAATATAGCCTCTTTTCCTAACTTTAAGAACACAGTATTTGAGTTCCTACAGGTTCAGTAGGAAAAAGGCAAACACCTGGCTGCCACACAGGGTGTTTGTCAGTGGTGTGGGATGCTCACATGCAGTAGTACAAGTGTCGCCCTGTTTGCCTTGCCAGCTATTGAACAGCCTCAGCTCTTTGTTTTTGGTGGAAGTTCAGTTTCAGGCTGATGTTTCTGGGGGCTTTTGAAGGTTTTTTGCTTTATGTGTGTGAATGAAAGAGGGGTTTTTGCGCTTACAGCCTCACAGAACTCTTTACTTTAGCCTTTGGGTTAGTTTTTAGTGTGTTTTGATTTCATACCGTGTCCAACCAACCCCATCTCCTCCCCTCCACACCAGTGGGCTTCACTGCAGAGGTGGGAAGGTGAAATTCCCTTCCGTGTCCCCGTTTACACTGGATTAGTGCTGACAATGGTAACATTATTTGAAAGCAGTAAGGTATCAGGACTGGGAAAATCATACTTTGCAGCCTGTGTTATTTGGGAGTTGATCCTTACCCATCCCAGCCTTGGAAAAGCACCCCTTGAGTTTGGCACTTCTTTCTTTGAGTTTAAATTCATTTAAATTATGACCCTTTTTTGAGGGAGTTATTAAGGAATAAAAATCTCCAAGTCTCCACCTACGTGTTTCAGGGAATTTAAAACATCAACTTGAGATTAATGTCACCGTGTGTGGGATGTGTGGGATCCCGCAGGGGGGTTGGGATGGGTTGGTTGAGGAGGATAGGAGCTGTGGTGGTGCTGGGGGCAGGTTTCACAGCCTGTCCTCATTGCTTAGTGACAGGCCAAGGGGAATGGCTTGAACCTGCCAGAGGGGAGACTGAGATGAGCTCTTAGGCAGAAGCTCTTCCCTGTGAGGGTGCTGAGGCGCTGGCCCAGGGTGCCCAGAGAAGCTGTGGCTGCCCCATCCCTGGCAGTGTTCAAGGCCAGGTTGGACACAGGGGCTTGGAGCAAGCTGCTCCAGTGGAAGGTGTCCCTGCCCGTGGCAGGGGTTGGAGCTGGAGGAGCTTTAAGGTCCCTTCCAACTCAAACCAGGCTGGGATTCTATAATCAACACCGTTGCAGCCCGCAGTTTGGGTGCCTGCAGGATTTCATACAGCCACACAAATATGCTGGTTTTCTAAAGCTGGGTCTATAGAAATCACTAAGGATGGACCCTGTTGTTAGAGCTAATAATTAATAAGAAATGGGTGTCAGGCTCTTCAATCCATGTGTGCAGGTGAGTGGGCATCTGGTGGTTTAGTGCTTCTCTTAAAACATCACCCAGCATCACGCTTACCACCCAGTGGGTGCAGGTCAGGCTGGATCCTGTGCCCTGCTCTTGTTACAGACAGCATCAGATTTAAGAGCATCTCGTGTCTCAGACATCAGCCTAGATGGGGCAGCCACAGCTTCTCTGGGCACCCCGTGCCTCAGCACCCTCACAGGGAAGAGCTTCTGCCTAATCCATGACCTGAACTTCCCGTCTAAGTTTAAACCCATTTCCCCTTGTTTAGAGTTTTGCAGGGGTTTGGCTTGGTTTTGATGGTAGTGCAGAAGATGCAAAAGAAGCCTGTGTAAGTTATTAATAATAAGGTCATTTATATTGTCCAAGTTATTTATTATAAGGTTATTTATGCTTCATGGTTACCTGGTTCCTTTCCCATGGGGATCTCAAGCTCCTTCCCATCGCACGGTTCCTCTGCAGGGAGACAGATGGGTGGAAGAAGCTCCATCAGTTTAGTCAAACACTGCGTGGAAATGAAGCTTTTCTTCGGGTCAGGTCTCCTGCTCTTATTTTTAGTTACACTATTGCCACAGTTAATCACTGCTTTAAAATCAGGATAATGGTTTGACAGCAGACTGTGGGAGGAACAGGATGGGGAGAGGAACTGGGAAGAAGTGTCTCGTCAGGCTTTATTTTGGGTTTAAATCCTTATCATATGCAAATGTGAATATTGCCAATTATATTTTATGGGATGACCAAACTGAGAGCAAATGATGCTTTTCCCTGGCAACTCTCCTGGATTTGTCCCTTATCCCCAAGGAAGCATCTCCTGCCAACCTGGCTGTTCTTTTCACTTGGGAAATCGGGAATGGGAGCTCGTGGATGTTGGTTGCAGTAGAGTTGCCTTGGTCAATAAGTCATGGGTGGATGGAAGGCTCTTTCTTAGTGGGAAGGGTTTTGGTGGGGTTTAGTAAGTCCTTGTGCTCTGCATTAAGAGCACAGCAGGAAAATTGGTGTGTTCTTCATGGAAGATTGTCAAAGGAGTTGCTGGGAACCTGTGGTGTCCGTGGAGCAATGGGGTTTGAGGAGATGCCTTTGAAAACGGGGCTGTGAGATGGGAGCTGCTGTTGGCTGAGGAACAGAGGTGATGGCAAAGCCTTGCAAAGAGAAGGAGAGGTTTGCAGTGAGCTTTTCTTTGGGGGAGTGAGAAGGAAATACCAGCATGGGTGATGTTATATGTGTGGGTTTCCCCTGAACAAGCCCAATGGCCTCCTGCAGCTTGGTGCCAAGGGAGGCATCTGGGAGCACCATCGTTTTCCTTTCCTGATACACCAAAAACCTGAAACCTCCTAAAAATAGAAGCCTGAGCGTCATCGGGGAGGGAGAGCCTGTCCTGGGCAACTTCTTACATAGCACAGCAACCTTTAGAAATGCATCTGGTATTCTTGTGTGTGTGCCAGGCAGGAATGAAAGCCACAACTGTACCCAGATTGAATTCACTGACAGGATCGGTGGAGAAGTCTGTGTCCCACGTCCCTGCTTGTCACACACCTGGGGGCTCTGAAAGTTGACATTAACCATCCCTGGGGTCAGCAGGCAGCAAGGTATTCCTGCAGCTTCTTTTCTGAGGTTGGTGAATAACCTGCGAGCAGCGATTCGCATCCTGATGTTCAGCAGTCCTTACATGCTCAGCCCTTTGAATTCCTGACTCTGCTGCAAGGAGTATTTGGGTGGTTGGCAAAGGGAGAAAGGTGCAGACCTAAGGGAATGGGAAAGATGTGAAGGTCCTAGGAGCCCAAACTGCTCCTGGTACATGGGGATGGATGCTTGGAGCAGAGCCAGTATGGGGGCTGCTGCTGCAGGACAAGCAGGACGCATGGTGGTGGCCACAGGACTTCCTCCGAGTTCTTCTTCGCATTTAGTGGCTGGAATAAGAGTTGTAATTTTAGGAAGGTGCTGAATGTTAATTCAAAACCTCCTCAGGCAGTTCACCACAGCCCGTTCAGAGACTCAGTTACCCTCACGGTTGAAAATGTGACTGCATTTCTGAATCAGGCACAGGATCTTTTTTATCACCTCTGCCCACTGGAGTGGGTATCCCTTCATCACCACGTTTCCATTCCCGAGGTTAAGTTTGGATCCCAATGCAGCTGCTCCTGACAAGGTTTTGGGGCTGTGCTGAATACCTGAAGCTCTTACAGGTGCCCACCACCATCTCCTCCAGCCTTCTGGCTGCCCCCATCACTCTCCCATGAGCTGTGGGTCTGCTCTGGGATCACTCAAAGTGAAGGATTTTTTTAGTCCTTCAGTGTCTTCCAACTGAAATCTCTGATAAGGAGCAAACTTCTCAGCATTAATTTATGTGTCTTTCAAAAAGAAGCCCACAACTGTTGTTGTTCACTTTTCTTTTCGAGTATTTCCTTTCCTGAAAGCAACAGGCAAGACCCCAACCATGTTCAGCTCTGGCAGAGAGTGATAGATGCGGTGGTGAGGCCACCATCCCTTTTTCCTTGTCTTTGTCATTTTCTAATAGGTAGGAACTGCTGGAAGCAAGTGGAAGAGCGTAAAACCCATGTGTGGGACTTTGCTATCTAGATTATATTGTTTTCAGTACCCTGGAAGCCCAACAGGGTGAAGAAAGGCCCTTTAACACCTGGCAAGCTCATTACCAAAGACAGCTTTGTTAGCCCATCCATGGCAAAGCTAAAGGTAATAGTTTAGTGCCAGTTTGCACTGGAAACTATTGGTGTACTGGGGTGGAATGTTAAGTCAGTGATAAATACAAGTGCTGCTAGTTAAAAAGTGATTTTTTACTAAGACTGGAGTAGTTGAGATGCAACCATTTTGTACTGGGAAGGAAACCCAGTAACAGTGGCAATAAATGACATCAGCATGCTATTTATTGCCTGTGTTGACTTCTATTGGTGATGGGTTTGTGGCTGGAGCCTGGTGCCTGCCGTGACACCACAGCAGCAGACAACCTTATCTCCTGAAGGATTCATCCATGGTCTGCAGGACCAGGTTGCTGCAGAATGAGCCCCTTCGGGCTGCCAACAGAAGTGGTGCCATTGCTGCCCGACTGCTGCTTGCTGATGGTCCATCCTCTCTTCTGTGGAGCAATTAGACTTGTAAATGAAGGGGGTTAAAGTATTAATGACTGTACCAAGGCAGTGCGCGGAGGGCTCGGTTCCTCACTGTGTTATTAAGCCAGCTGAGAGGCTGGTAATGAGCTGTAATGCAAAGATTGGGTTAGGTAAAGCATTTAAAATGTTATCGTGATGTAAACTATATCATCATGATATTGATCATATAAAGTGGGGAAAGGACAAAAATAACGTGGACTGAAGCAGTGTGGCCCCTGAGGCTTGACTCTTCTGCTGCTGAGGGTGAAGTAGTTGAGAATCCCTGGGTTTGCAATGGCCCAAACCTGCTCATTTTCATGTAAAATGTTGTTGGTGCAGCAGCTGGGCCCAAGGTGCTATGTCAAAGCAGGGGAAGCTTCTGGGCTGACTTGCAGAGAGCATTCGAGACACTGTTCTTTGGGTTATTTATTTGGGGCTTTAATTTACCCTTTGACTTTTTCCTGTGGCTATGACTCAGGTTTTCAGTGGTTCTGTCTTGCCTTTGCTTTGTCTTACCGAGCAAAGGGAGGATTATTATTTCGTTAGCAAAGCAAGCCAAACGCAAATACAAAGACCTTTTGGCCATGAAACGGCAGCAGGTTTCCAGGTCTTTGGACTCAGCATATTCAGTAAGACACAGGTTTGTGTGCGCTGGGGAAGCAGGATGCTCAAATCCAGCTCCAAGTTGCGTGCAGAACAATTCCACACATCAAAACAAAGAAAACACAAAGCTAATAGTGATTATTTCTTATTTCCTCCCCTATTTCTCCACCTTCTTCCTTATTCTCCACCCTCCCTGCTGCTACTTTGGTCTTGAGCCTCTGGCATGGCAATAGATAACGTTTATCTTCATGCACAGACTAAGTAGAACTAATTTCAATCATTTCTTTTTCCTTTAGTCATCACAAAAGAGCGTTTAAGGCAAAGATATTCTCTCCTGTTTGAGAGGTGTGCTGGCTTTATGAGGCCCATCCTGCTCAGTGGATAGCCCTTCCTTTAGGGACCTGCTTCAGTATTTGGAGGTCCAGAAGCAGCAGCAGCTGCTCCCACTGCCTGGGAATGGAGGGCAAGGGACTGGGTTTGGGACACTGGGGTTATTTCTATAGGTGTAAAGTCTTTGGTGTAGGAAAAAAAGGTGCTGGTAGCTCTTAAGAGTAAGATACAGAGAGCTTCATAGTGTTAAATACTGATTCCTGTTTCTCAGATGCCAATTATTAGGTATACCATGGAAAGAAAGAGTAATAGTAAATAAAAGATGAATAATGCTCCCAGATTTGGAGAGCCACTGGTGTTTGAAATGAGAGCCCTGGCACACGATGATTAGTTCAGCTTTGGCTTGTGGCTACTCTGAGGCTTTGAGTAAGAGCACTTGAAGGCGTTTGGCTTGATGAGGACCAATTGCAGCATGTGAAGCTGTTGTACCGTGGAAGGGCCAGCCACTTTGCCCATGTTTGCTCAGTCATCTCCCATTTAAAGCAGATGGCGGGCCTGTTGTGTAACTGAGCAGACGGCTTTGTTACAAGACATAGCCAAATCGGGTGCTGCTTCACGTAAGACTAAACAACAACTCATTTCTGGGGGTTTCGGCCTTCCCTGTTCTACTTTGGGTTTGGAGGATGAAGTTATTCCAGGGGGTGAGATGAATGGAAACCTTCCTTGGTTATTAATAACTCGCTTGAGTCTTGAAAGAAACACAAGGAATGCTGAGCAGCGCTACGTAGTAAAAACAGAGTCCATGCAAGGTTGCAGGATGAGCCCATGGGGTTCAGCGTATGGGGGCATATGGATCCCAGAGGATGGGCTGTGTAGGATCGCATAAGGGATTCCTTCATCCCTGACCATGTAATGCCTTGGGCAGAGAAGAGAAGTGCACTGCATGTGATTTTCAGGAGCAAGTTCTTAGTTTCCCATTTCACAGGGGGATAACGTCCTGTCCAACGCAAAGCTCCATTAGCAGCACCAAGGGGACATCTCCTGGTCCTGCCCTGGCTTGTTTGGTCCTAGTGTTGGCCCAAAAACCACCCAGCTGTGGGCTATTGAAAGCATGGAGCATCCCACTGTGTTTTGGTAATATTTAAACCCAGTGTTCCATGATGTGCTGCAGTAAGCTCCTGTTTGCAGTGCTTGTTGCTTGTGCCAGTGCCCAGAAAAGTGGGATGTTCCTGGGAAAACAAGGAATAATTTCAATTCAATGGCAGGTTCAAAGCAGGAGCCAGACCAAAGAAACCCAGTGTCCCCCAGAAGCATCATAAGAGGAAGCAGGGACAGACCAAGGGGAATGGCTTGAACCTGCCAGAGGGGAGACTGAGATGAGCTCTTAGGCAGAAGCTCTTCCCTGTGAGGGTGCTGAGTCGTTGTCCCAGGGTGCTCAGAGAAGCTGTGGCTGCCCCATCTCTGTCAGTGCTCAAGGCCAGGTTGGACACAGGGGCTTGGAGCAAGCTGCTCCAGTGGAAGGGGTCCCTGCCCGTGGCAGGGGTTGGAGCTGGATGAGCTTTAAGGTTCCTTCCAACACAAACCAGGCTGGGATTCTATAAATGAGCTCTGCGAGGGCACACAGCTCCTAGGACAAGTGCTCCCATGTTCCTGGGGTATCCAGAGCCCATTTCAGGGGAGCTACAGGAGATTTGGCTCTTTCAACACATTGCTTCAAGTCTGAGGTTTTCTCATCGAAGCCTAGTCAGTGGTTTATAACGAAGCAGGTTTTAGCACGCGTACAGCTGTGTGCTTCTGGTGTAACGGAGCACAGCGGTGTCCTGGTTGTTAGCTATGTCTCAGTCCTGGCAACCCCTGTTTGTGCCACTGACCCTTGCCTTCACCTTTGAAAGCTGTTGCACACCACATCAGGGAGAGGAAGGTGTGCAGCAGCAGGGCTGTGCAGGCACGTGTGCATCTAACAGGACTCACGATGGCAGCGTGTTCATCTTCCCTGCAGACGTGCCCTGTAGCTGTTTCCTTGCTGTGTGCAGGCAGCCAGGGCTGAGTCCCTGCAGGGCTGGTTGGGCACCCAGCAAGGAGGCAGCAGGGCAGGGCGGATGCTGCCAACCCTGCTCCTCCTCCCTTCCATCCCTGGGGGCTGTGGTTAGCAATGGTCCCTCTTTGCCTTGTGATGCCTGACTCTGCTTTTCAGGAGGTTTCAGGGAAGGGACCTGCTATGGTCCCTGCACCCTTGCTGTGGCCATTTGGCACAGGCCAGCTCGTTGCATCAGTGTGAGCCCTGCATTTACCTCCCCACAGCACTGCTGCACCCTTGCAGCAGCGTCTGACCCACGTCACAGCACATTTGGGTGGCTTCCAGATCAAGGCACAACTCCTAGGAGCTCTGGAAGGAAAAGAGGCCAGAAATAGCTGTTCTAGACTCAAGATCTGTGGTTTATATTGGCTCCTGTGGCTACCAGAATCCCTAAATTAAGCTGTGACCTACATTAATTGCTGTCATGCTGCTGGCAGAGATTCATGACGAGCGTGTCCAGCAGTGTCCAGCACGAGAGCAGCTTCCAGCCACAGCTGGAACATCATCTGTGTGAAAACCAGCCAAGTGAAATGTGCTAAAAATGCTTCACATCCCTTCCTTGGAGCCCTTGCTGCAAGCAGCCGTTAAAATCCCTCTCCTGGGTAGCTCTGAGGATGGAGAAGAGGGAGAAAAATCTCAGAAACCCACTCTCCTCCATTCATTCATTCTTTATGTAGTGTGGTGATGGCAATGATGGGCTCCAAGCTGGTTCCAGCATCACTGGTATCAGGCATCACTTTAAGCACTGTGCAGATCAAGAATCAGTGCAGAATAACCAGCCTCATGGTTTAAACTGTGTGGGTTTTGCACCAAAAAGAGGTTTCCCCACTGTGCATCAGTAAGACAGTAAGCTTATAAATATTAGCTGTGAAATATGTAGTCACGCATGCTGAGAGCAGGTTAATGAGTGTTAAGTGAGCAAATACAAGGCATAAGCAACTGTAGAAACCACCTGCAAAGTCCTGCTGGTGGTTCTTGGGTTTGGGTCTTTCTATTATAACCTTAGTTATAAATTACAGCTGACAAAGGAATAAGGAGCCTTTAGGAGGATTTCTGTAAAGGGTGATACCAATATCGCATTCTTATTTACATCCCTTCTATCCACAGGATTGAAAAAGCGTACAAGGAAGGCCTTCGGTATACGGAAGAAAGAAAAGGATACCGATTCCACGTAAGTCAGTGAGCTATAAACCACATTAGTGCATAATGATACTGGGGAGAAGCTGATGCCAGGGTGCCAGGACAGGAAGGAAGTCAGCGCACCGCAGGCATTCGTCATCCTTGGATCAAGTCTCATAGTAACAAATACACTTAAGCTGTTTCCCCTTGTACACGCAGTGGGCAGCAAATCAGGTATTTCCTCTGTGCCACACAGCCGGCTCTCCACGGGTTTGCAAGTGATGGTGACAGCGGTGATCAGGAGGAAATGGCTCCTCTGGGGGTTTCAGCAGATGAATCCCTGCCCAAGCTCTGCCGTCCGCTGAGGTCTTTTTAGATGCAAATTCCATTTAAGCGGATGCCCGCACAGGCATTGAGGCGGGTGGTGAAGAGCCCTGTGGTTGGGGCAGACTCCGGCTGATGGTGGTGCACAGGGTTCTTTTGGCTTTGATGTGGGAGATGCTTTTGCCCCCTGGAAGAACATCTGGCAGGGATCTCCTCACATCTGGGTATGGAACTGCTGGTGGAGCGCTGAGCCCAGCGCTTGGCTGCCACTGATGTGTTTTGGGGTATGTATTAGAAAGCAGCGTGCCAAAGGAGAAGGGGGCAAGGCAGTGAGGAGCCCTGCTCCCTCTCCCTCACCATCATAGAGGTATTTAATGCCTTGCACAACAAAATCCCTGTGGGATTTTGATTTTATTTTGTTCAGATCTGCTTTTCTGAGCTATTTTCTATGTCACTGGTGGTTGGTGAGGTTTCCTCTGCAAAGGGGCAGCCGTCACAGCCCTAGCCATGCTCCTGGGACCATGGTGAGCCTTGGTTGCATCAGCACCTGCAGGGCTTTGCCCACTGCAAAATGGGGCCTGAAAATACGGGGTACAGCTCGATGATCTTGAAGGTCTTTTCCAACCTCATTGATTCTATTCTATGGAGAACATCCCCAAAGAGGGCTGTGCAGCACCAAGCCCTTGTCCTGCTGGCTTGTCACCAGGAGTGGTGGCTGTCCATCCCCAAGCAGGCTGTGGGACAGCCGGGAGCTCCGTGTATGGCTTCATTTATAATTTATCAGGATGCTGGGCAGGAATCAGGCTGCTCCGCATCCTCTTCGTCTGCCCAGGGAAAATCAATGGAGCCAGGTCTAGGTCCTGCCTTTAACCAGTTGCTCGCAGCAGCAAGCTCTTCCTAGAGGCTGGGGAAGGTGGTAGCCTATGGAGATGATAAATGAACCCTGGGGCTTTCGTGGTGGCAATGAGTTCACAGAAAGGCCACTGTGGAGGAGACACTTGCAATTAGCAGGCAGCAGTGATTAGCACGGCGCAGGGTCACATCGCGGTCATCACCCCAAGTGGCTTTGAGTGCTCTCCAAAGCCCACGTCAGCAGCCGGTGTGGGGCTGGGAGCTGCAGTGAGAGGCTGGGACAGACCCTCTGGTCACCCCCTGCCATGGACCTGGTGGTGGGCACCATGGTGTGGGACATCCAGAGCTGCTGTCTGGGTTCTGGAATGGGCTGGGTTTGCTGTGTGGTGGGAAAGGACTTTCCACCCTTTCCCTCCACCGGCCAAGGGTCTCCGTAGCCATTCTAGCTGGGATATGAGCGGGAGGTGACATCCCTGGAGCTCATGCAGTGTGGGGTATATACAGAAGCAGAGGGGATCTGTGCTACTTCCAAAGGATTCTTTGCCGCTTCCAAAGAATTTCATAGATCTTTATGCAAAGAGGTTAAATATGAGATAAGGGAGACGGGAGGCAGACACGGATGAATTGGAGAAGTTCCATGAAAGGTGTCATTCTCTCACACCAGAGCTGGATGGGCAGCAGATCCCAGCAGGGTTTCTGTGATGCCCTGAGCCAGACATTAACTGCTGGCAAATCTGTGGCAATGCATCAGACTTGGGAGCATGGGAGGGGCGGAGGAGCCGCCTGGTTTTCATAAGCACATTTGTGTTTTCACTAGCGAACTTAGCCTCCTTGGACAGTGTCTGCATGTGGCTGCTGAGCCGCACACGCTGCTTGCCACGATCAGGGTCTAAATCCCGTAAGTGGTTGGGGATCAGGATCCCTGAGGAGCTCCTCAGTTTTCAGATCCGTTCAAGAGAAGTGACCGTGCTGCTGCCGGAATAAAACCTCTGACGCGCTCTGTCTGTCATTTTTAGCGCCTTCTGCAATAGGATGTGCACACAGTGTGGGGCTATGGCTGCGGTATGGGTGCAAGGAGGAGCCAGCCCTGCTCCTCAGCAGTAGAGTGGGATCATCATCTTTAGGAATAACTATAGCATTTGTCACCTGATAACATGAGATCAGCAGCACTGAGACCTCTGTGTGGGTTTCATACAGAGCACGTGGCAGGTAATTCAGATTTGCTGATAGCTTCATAATTAAAACCATCTCCACAAGTTAATGGGGCACTAGTGCAGTTTGGGAGCTAACACTCTGCTTCTTTCTGTTCTTTACAGAGGGTCACCAGACAGGGATGGCATTGTAAGTATTGCATGGACCTCATCCTGCTTTCCCCTCCTGATATGGCTCCTTAAGTATTAATTCCCCCATCAGCACTTTGCAAACCATCTCTTCGTTTCTGTTTCATATAGAAAACACATCTTGGTAAGGAGCTGTTTAAAGTAATGGCACATCCCAGGGTTTCTGCAGGTTGAACATAGAGAAAATAACAATAAACACCTCCTTGGGCAGAGGGACCACGTGTCCAGCTAAACCCCTCTGGCTCCATATCCCCATTTCCACTCCTGCTAATTGGCTTGGGTCAGATTTGCTGTGGGATGAGTTAAGGGGATGTTGCCAGATCAGCTGTTTCCAGCGTCTGTTTCTATTTTCTGTATTAAACTGAAAACCAGGAGAGATTTGGGTTTGTTATTTCGATTATTGCTGCTTTGATTTATGGTGTCAGAAATGGCCCTGCTAGACCCGGGTAGTGGAAGGACCACGTCTCCTTTTGCCATTCGATATCAGTTTGATAAGTGTTGGGTTCAGACTGCGACGGCGTTGATTGTTGTTTCTTGAGCAAATTTAGATGTTAGAAACTCACCTTAAAATAATGAGGCCCTCAGGGGAGGCTCAGCAATGAGGGTGATGCTGGGCTGACAAAGCCAAACAAAAATGAGATCAATTCTTTGGTTTGGGTTTTCTTCCACATCTGACCCAAAATCCATGGCTTTGGGCTCGCCCTGTGTCCATGAGCCACTGGTCAAGAAATAGGGATTACAAAGGAGTCTGCAGCTCAGGTAGGGCTGGAACCAAGGCTCTGTTCACAGTAATACACAAATAACATGCAAGGGGCAGCCCTGAGCTGTCTCCTCCACCATAGAAGTGCTGTGGGCAGCCTGTCCTCGCAGGATTGGGTGCAGGGACCTCAGGTGAGCTCAGGTGCCCCTCAATCAGGCTCATGTTCTTGTTCCATGAGGCTTGCTGTCTGAGCTCAGTGCAGGGCAGGAAATGTCCCCAGTGCTCCAGCAAGCTGAGAGATGGAGAAATGCAATTTTGGGGGATATAAGGAAGTCACTAAATGTATTTGGGGCAGGGGAAATGGAGGATGGAGGCATTTAATGTAACTTCTCTTCCTACAACACGTGTTCACTGTAATATCTGCAGCCATCAGAGTGGCCAAGAGCAAATCATAGAATCAGTCATAGAACCCTGGAATGGTTTGTGTTGGAAGGGACCTTAAAGCTCCTCCAGCTCCAACCCCTGCCACGGGCAGGGACACCTTCCACTGGAGCAGCTTGCTCCAAGCCCCTGTGTCCAACCTGGCCTTGAGCACTGCCAGGGATGGGGCAGCCACAGCTTCTCTGGGATGGAAAAGCAGGGAGTTGGACCTGGGTGAGCTTTAAGCTCCATTCCAATCAAACCCAGTCTGGGATTCCATGGTGGCAGCTGGGTTAGCCCAGACACCGCTCACTGCTGCAACCCAGCTCATGTCATGGGTGGCTCAGCTGCTGAGTAACACAAACTGAATCCAGCTTTCAGTGTGTTCTGGGGAAGGTGATTATGTCCCTATGAATAGTGGTGCTATCTGTGCTCGATGGGCAAGGAGAAAACCACTGCTGCCGGCTCTCCCCATGGGTTGAGCATCCCAGCACATAGAGAAATGGTCATTTCACCTCTTGCTTAAGTTCTCCCCTCTTAAGTTCACTTAATGAATATTCAACAAAAGCCTTTTTACCCCTCTGGTGTGGAAGACATTCCAGAATTGGGAAGTGCTGTTGTGTATGGCTGATGTGCATGTGCAGAGCAGGTCACTGTGGTGCCTGCAGGGGCAGCTGCAGCAGTACCCACTGCCACCCCAGCTGTGTCAATGCACACGTATAAGAGATGCTCTACTCTCGTTTCCTTAACTTAAAACATGGACATTTTTCTTTCCAATGTCTTGTAGAAGAAAGCAAATGGAGCCCCAAATGGATTCTATGCGGAGATCGACTGGGACAGATATGTAAGTGCCCCAAGGAACCTGCCCCCCATCCAGCACCCATGCAGCTCCCAATGGGACCTGGGCTGTGCTCCCATGCTGCCTTGGGTAGGGTTAGGCTGCAAAGAGCTGTGGTGGGCATCTCTTCCTGCAGGAGGAAGGAGCTGCTCCAGCTTTCCAGGGATGGAATTAGCATTCCTAATTCTTTCTTTTGGTTTTGTTTTTGTGCCCTATTCAGAACTCACCCGAGCTTGATGAGGAAGGATACAGCATCCGACCGGAGGAACCAGGCTATATCCTTTATGGCTGGCTTTGCCTCTTGGGTTACCAAGTGTAAGATGAGCTGGGGTTCACAGGCAGGCCACTGACATAGTTGTTATTATTATTGTTATTATTATTATTATCATGCCTAAAGAAGAGAAGGCTCTGGGAAACCTCAGAGCAGTTTCCAGTGCCTAACGGGGCCAAGAAGAAAGTGGGCAATCTGTGATTCTATGCTTATTTCTTTCCCCCTTTTTACTTCCCTTTTGAGCTGCCACTCCACAGCTCTAACTGGATCCCACAGGGAATTACCTGAGGCAGTAGAGCAGAGGGTGATTTTAATTGCCTTTGATCCACTGCCATGAAATGAGGAGGTGTGATGAGCACTGCCAGGAGCATTCCAGCAGGGTGTCCCATGGGGAAGGTGATGTCCTATCCCATCTGTGGTGGGTGCACATGCGATGCTCAAGGCCAGAGCCTGTGCATGGTCCCGGAATGCAGGCACTGATGCACACCATTGCTGGGCTAAACCAGGGTTGGCTTTATCACTGTGAGCATCAGTTCCTGCATAGGAATGCTGGGGATGGACTGTTCATCTACAAGGATGCTGGGGATGGACTCTTCATCAGGGACTGTAGTGACAGGACAAGGGGTAACGGGTTCAAACTGAAACAGGGGAAGTTTAGATTGGATCTAAGGAAGAAATTCTTTCCTGAGAGGGTGGTGAGGCACTGGAATGGGTTGCCCAGGGAGGTTGTGAATGCTCCATCCTTGGCGGTGTTCAAGGCCAGGTTGGACAGAGCCTTGGGTGACCTGGTTTAGTGTGGGGTGTCCCTGCCCATGGCAGGGGGGTTGGAACTGGATGATCTTAAGGTCCTTTCCAATGCTAACTGTTCTATGATTCTATATGGATAAAGCACTGAAACATCACAGCAGTGGCAGGCACCGCAGGAGGATCTGCCCCTCCACACTAATCCCATCCATGGGAGTCTGGGATAAGCATTTTGGGAACCCCTCCTTCCCACTCTTCAGGGATACCAGAGCCTTTGAATGCCAAGGCTCTACTCTCACAGCAGGAGGAAACCTTCTTTAACTGTGCTCTACCTACCAAAGGAAAGCACTTCTACTCCTCGAGTGAATCCGAAGAGGAAGAGGAGGCACACAAGAAGTTCAACATCAAGATCAAGCCTTTGCAGGCTAAAGACATCCTGAAGAGCGCGGCCACGGTGGACGAGCTGAAGGCATCAATAGGCAACATTGCACTTTCTCCATCCCCTGTGGTGAGTCCTCGTGTTTTTGTCTCTTCCCTGGGTTACAAAAGCAGTTGTGCTCCTCAGGGCTCATCCCAAGTGATCAGGAAGCTCTTCCTTAGGAGGGATGAGTTTCTCTTTATGTCCTCATTTATAAGGTCTAGCCTATACGGAACTAATAATGTGACCGCAGGTAGAGCTCAGATGTATCGCAGTGATGTATCCAGTTCAAATGTCTTAAAATTCCGCTTTCCTGCTCATAAAACAGAGCAACTGAGATTGAAATACACTATTCCCTTATTTTTCCCCTTATCTTTCAATGCAACCATCATCCAGGACATAAATTGGATTGGCTTTGCCCTCATTCCTAGGGCTTTCCACACCACCACTATGGGTGTTAGAGGGATATCTCACCCCAGGGGTGAATGCGGGGTTCCTGGAAGGAAAGGTCACCTCTCCTTGCATATACATGGTATAAATACCATCACCCTCTGGTTTCCCTAAGACTTGTCAAGATTTCTGTCATCTCATCCCAATCTGTTCAGCTGTGAAAAGATTTGATTTTTCCCTTTCAGTGGGCTTCAGTGTGGGTTTTAGTGTCTTTTCAGATGAAGCTCGCTGTGATTTATAAATAGCCTGTATCTGAAGTGTGAATGAATCTCAAACCCAAAGCAAAGATGAAATCAAACGAATGTGGTTTATTTCTTCTTTCCAAACCAATGCAACGTGGCCGAGTTTAATGAGAGCATCTGAGTGCCCCCGGCACATCTCTGCTTCCCCTGATGTTTGTCCCTTTTAGCAATGTGCACTTCTGGATGCTTTTGGTGCTGTGACCAGGGAGGTTTAGGGTTAGAAACTGCAGCTGGCTGCTTTGGGAAGCACAAAAAGGAAAAAAGAGTTAAAAACCCAACCCCAAAATGCGGCAGAAAGGATGGGGGAGTTTTGGAGGCTGCGGTTATGTGCCTAAAAGATGGATAATTTTGATTGAGAGGGGGAAAACCCACAGAATTTCTTATTGTGAAACCAAGCTGATTTTGGTTTTGCAAAGTGATGGCCCCAGCAGTCTGGTACACGCATGTGTATGTATATAGCGTATGAAACTGTGTGATTTTGTGAGGAGAGAGGAAATAGTGCAACACATTCAAAATGGGATAGGGAAAGTACTAAGAACTTTCAACAAGGGTCAGGTCTTGGTGCATTCTCCTTCCCTCCTTGATGTTATCTCAGGCCCCTGCCTGTGGGGTTTGCTGCTCCAGTAACCACAGGGCACCCGCTGGCCCCCGGGTGTAGCTGGTGGCTCTGTCACAGCCGCTGCAGAGGTGCAGAGTGGCTGCTCCTTGGTGCTGTGCTGCAGCCGGGGGTGTCGGGGTTCTGGAGAGCCTAGCCAGAAATATGGATGTGGAGCTGCTGGAGCGAGTGCAGAGGAGGCCATGGAGATGCTGCGAGGGCTGGAGCAGCTCTGCTCTGGAGCCAGGCTGGGAGAGCTGGGCTGGGGCAGCCTGGAGAAGAGAAGGCTCCTGAAGGGGAGACCTGAGAGCAGCTCCAGTGCTTAAAGGGGCTGCAGGAAAGCTGGAGAGGGGCTTGGGACAAGGGCCTGTAGGGACAGGCCAAGGGGAATGGCTTGAACCTGCCAGAGGGGAGACTGAGATGAGCTCTTAGGCAGAAGCTCTTCCCTGTGAGGGTGCTGAGGCGCTGGCCCAGGGTGCCCAGAGAAGCTGTGGCTGCCCCATCCCTGGCAGTGTTCAAGGCCAGGTTGGACACAGGGGCTTGGAGCAAGCTGCTCCAGTGGAAGGGGTCCCTGCCCGTGGCAGGGGTTGGAGCTGGAGGAGCTTTAAGGTCCCTTCCAACCCAAACCAGTCTGTGCATATAAAGTGATGCTGTCTCTAGCCTGGGGCTGGAGCCAGTGCCTCCCTGTAAAACAGTGCAGAGACTGCTCAACCTGAAGGGCTCAGGGAAAAGCCCTGTGCCAGGTTGGACAGAAGGAACAGTGCTGCTTCCCTGTGTTGAGATCCAAATCCCATCGCACAGAGCCAAAGGGTGCAGATGGAGACAATGAGCAGTGCTGCTCCCCAGTACACCAGGATCCTGGCAAGTGGCACTGGCCCTGCTGCCTGGGAAAGCACCAGTGCCCTGGGCAGGAGCTGGCTGAAGGAGTTTTGCATCCAAGGGAGTTCCTTGCTTTGCTGTCTGAGTCCGTGCCCTTGTCCTGGGCTCGTCTCCTCTCCCAAACCAGCTGCAAAGCCATGCTCCAGCACCACATCCCTCCTGTGCATCAGCCTCTCCTGGACAAGAGCAGTGGGATGCTGTGTCCGTAGGCAGTGCCCTCCCCATCCCTTTGGGGTGTAAGCTATGGTGCCTCACCTTGAAGACAAGCAGGAAACTGGAGATGCTCTCGTAAACTGGTGTTGGCTGCATCCTCCATCTGAAGCCCAGTAGCTTGGGTCTCGCTCCTTGCACGTGCAAGTGATGGGACAACCTGCACCTTGCCACGTACCATACCAGCAGCGTCCCAGCATCTTCAGGCCTCTTTCCTGCTCCTTTTGGCTTTCCTCTTACATGGGCCCTTCCAGTCTATAGCTAATGGGGCCTGTTAATGACAAAGCACGTGTATCCTTCAAATATCCTTCATAATACACATCTTTTACTTCTCTGTTATCCCTTTATAGAAAATCTCTTATATTCTCATTTTTCATTTGTTTTCTTCCTTTTCTGCATTCTTTTAGAGGAGAAGTCCGGTAAGAAATACAGTTTTTTGTCTCTCATAGCTTCTTAACACAATCTTCTCTGGTTTGCACGCTCCCTGTTTTGCATGCCTCTAGAATGAAATGTGAAATGCAGATAACAAATCCCACTGGTTTGGAAGGCGTAATGTTTGTTTTCCTTCTCCCTTGATTTAACTTGGAGCACTTTACTATGGAGCTAGGCTGGCTTTGGTTGTGCATAGTCTGGGGGTGTACAGAACCAGGGAATCCACCAGGTTGGAAAAGACCTTTAAGATCACGAAGTCCAACCGCTCCCCAGCACTGCCAAGGCTACCACTAAACCATGCCAAAGCGTCAACCCACACATCAAATCCTGTGTAGTTTCACCCTGTAGTGGGTGAGGTACATGTTGGACAAGGTGCCCGAGGGCGCAGCTTTACCTGGGCATGTTTTACCTTCATCCTTGCACATCAAAATATATGAGAAGGCAGAAAACCCCATCAGTGGTCCATGACCTCTGCAGTGCTGCTGTGTGCAGCGGCAATGGCTTCCCTGAGAGGTTTGGGCTTCCAGTGATTCTAAGCCCAAAATGGGGACATTCATTTGTTCCATAGGGTTTGGGTTCCTCGGGGGTCTCTCTGGATGCTGCTCTCCCCCTGCCTTATGCCCCATGGCTACAGTGACCCACCAGCAAGGGGTTTGCTCCCACTGGTGGGTGCTGGGGGCTGCATGGAGGAGGAACCCCCCTGCACTGTGCTCTGTGAAGCCGTGATGAGGGTGTGATGGGTGCTGGGGGCTCGGGGTGCTGACCTGTCGCTCTCTGACCAGGTGTCTCTTCTCTCTTCCTTCTCGCTGACCGCAGCGGCGCAGCCCGGTAAGCGCCCGTGCTCGCTGCTCCTGCCCCTGCTGCTCCAGCATGGGGGGGCTGAGTCTGTGCTGGGGTTACGTGGTGAGCGAAGGGAGGGGGAGCGGGTGCTGGTGCCATTAGATGCTGTTGTGTGACCGAGGTGATGGTAGGACCTTGTCACTGTCGCCACTGCAAAGCGGTCCCCAATGATGGGCATCCTCCGTGGCTTGACCTGCATCCTTCCAACCCCCCTGGGGATGCTGCCTGTGGTCCTGGGGTACCTTCACTGCCCATCCTGCTCCCTCCTCTGCCGTGCAGCCCCAGCTCCCATGGTCCAGGTTGGGGTGGTTTTTGCTGTGCACAAGCCCATGTGTGTTGTACGGAAATAGGGAGGACTTAGATTGCTAAAAATGCATTATTTAGATCAACCATGCAGCCATCAAACGTAGGATTTGGGGTTTATGCCATCACCATGGGGTGATGCTGTAAGTGACCCCTGTGAGCCCCTGGCAGTCGGGAAGGCTGTGAATGCAGCACTGCCAAGTGATGGATTTTCATGGCTAAAAATCCTTTCCAAAGGGTTTTTTCTGCTCCCTGTGTGCTGGGAGCAAACAGGATTTCACAACACACATGTGCAGCCGGGCATATCTCAGCCATGTACAGTAAATATCACTCAAGACAGGCAATTCCTGCTGTATCTGCTGGGCTGCTTTGCTCCCGCTGTGTCCCTCCTTGGGTGACAACTGCTGTGCACCCGTGTCCCTGTGCATCCCTCTTACCTCGTGTGTTTCTAATTCCAGGGGACGATTAAAAGGAATTTATCCAGTAAGTATGCTCTGCAGCCTTCAGCAACAGTTGCTATATGTGTGGTGGTGATATTGTGGGGAGGGGGAATATAAGGGAGTGGGTTAGGGTTGCTTTACAGTGGTTCTGGCAGAAATGATGGCACCCAAATGCCTTCCTTGAAGAAGGCCGTAGGAGACATCCTTGAGGTATCTATAGACGCAGGTACCTGGTCTAGTTCTCTACAGAAACAAAATCCAACTTAAAAACCAGACCTTTTCCTGCCAGGATCCCCATAGCAGGCATGGGACGGGACATACGTTGTGCATGGTGTGAGCCTCACACCAACATGGGGACTGGGTGGGCTGGGGGTGATGCTGGGGTGCAGGTGGTGGAACGGCTCTAACCCTGCACTGTCCATCCTGTGCTGCAGATGAGGAGATCACGCGGCCCCGGCGCTCCACACCAACGCCAGACCCTGCCAGGTCAGTGCCGAGTCCATTGGGATGGTTATCCAGCACTGGCACCTCGCCCTGATGTGGTCTTTAAATGCTTCAGTGGGCAGCCGCGTGTTTGCACCGTGGCTCAGTGGGAAGAATCTCTTTTCTCCTCCAGATTTTGATCCTTTTCCATGTATACCTGGATAGGTCAAATCCAGAATCCCAGCCTGGTTTGTGTTGGAAGGAACCTTAAAGCTCCTCCAGCTCCAACCCCTGCCACGGGCAGGGAGCCCTTCCACTGGAGCAGCTTGCTCCAAGCCCCTGTGTCCAACCTGGCCTTGAACACTGCCAGGGATGGGGCAGCCACAGCTTCTCTGGGCACCCTGGGCCAGCGCCTCAGCACCCTCACAGGGCAGAATACTGCAGCAAATTCAGTGGGTATTCACTGCTGTGCTAACCCTGCTGACCCATCGGCCAGCTGGGCTGCCCCAGTTTGCCTCATCAAGGACACCACTGCAGAAACATCACTTTGGTAGCTTCTTAGGCTCGTGAGACAGCCACATGTTTGTGTTTAGTTGTTAAATGAGCTCCGTGTTGCAGGATGCAAGAGGCACAGGGAGCTTTGGGTCCATGGGCTGCTTGGATGCTGTGTAAATGACGAATGAAGGGGGGTGGATGCCCCAGAACATGGCCAAACAAATCCATGCAGAATTGAGGCACTGATGGCAGTGGCATCCTCATTTCAGAGGCACAGCTCTGGCTCTCCACAGCAGCAGCAAGGACATCCTTTGTTAGAACCCACCTTGAGCCTGCTGTTGGGGAGAGCTGGCATGTGTGTGCTGTGGGTATAGATTGATTCAGAAGCCAAATCTCAGGAGGAGAGTGCCCTGTGTAGCCACAGAGCTCGACTCAAGGTGTGTTGGAGCTAAGCATGGTCCAGACCTTGACTTGGTTTCCCCCTTTCCCGTGTGGTCCAGAGTAGCTCTGACCAACCCTGAATGCACAGTGCCTCAGTGGCTGCTGGGGCATCACAGGGTTCGACTGCAGCGCTGCAGATGATGTTACTGCTCTGCTCTGCTTTTTCTCTGCCCAAACCCCTGTGTTTTGCCTGGTGCCTCTCAGTCTGGAGCATAAACACTCCCTGAAAACCTCCAGGTCTGCAGCCAAGCACCAGGTCTGAGTGCAAGCCTGAACCTCAAGGTTCCTAAACCAGAGCCTCAAGGTTCCTAAACCAGAGCCTCAAGGTTCCTAAACCTGAGCCTCAAGGTTCCTAAACCTGAGCCTCAAGGTTCCTAAACCTGAGCCTCAAGGTTCCTAAACCTGAGCCTCAAGGTTCCTAAACCTGAGCCTCAAGGTTCCTAAACCTGAACCTCAAGGTTCCTAAGCTTGAACCTCAAGGTTCCTAAGCTTGAACCTCAAGGTTCCTAAGCTTGAACCTCAAGGTTCCTAAGCTTGAACCTCAAGGTTCCTAAGCTTGAACCTCAGGGTTCCTATACCTGACCCTCAAGGTTCCTAAACCTGAACCTCAAGGTTCCTAAGCTTGAACCTCAAGGTTCCTAAGCTTGACCCTCAGGGTTCCTATACCTGACCCTCAGGGTTCCTAAGCTTGACCCTCAAGGTTCCTATACCTGACCCTCAGGGTTCCTAAGCTTGACCCTCAAGGTTCCTATACCTGACCCTCAAGGTTCCTAAGCTTGACCCTCAAGGTTCCTAAGCTTGACCCTCAAGGTTCCTAAGCTTGACCCTCAAGGTTCCTATACCTGACCCTCAAGGTTCCTATACCTGACCCTCAAGGTTCCTAAACCTGAACCTCAAGGTTCCTAAGCTTGAACCTCAAGGTTCCTAAGCTTGAACCTCAAGGTTCCTAAGCTTGAACCTCAAGGTTCCTAAGCTTGAACCTCAAGGTTCCTAAGCTTGAACCTCATGGTTCCTCTGCCCTTGTCTCCTCATCCCACAGCAAGAAACCCGTGGAGGACCCGGCCGCGCTGGCACCGCTCTTTGGGCCCCCGCTGGAGTCGGCGTTTGAGGAGCAGAAGCTGGACGGTGGGTCAGGGACACGGGTGGCATCCCCTGGCAGTGACCCACGGCTGTGCTGTGCCCTGGGGCTGGCTCACAGCACCCTGCTCTACCAGCAAGCGCGTAGCCCTCATCAGCAACCCCCTGGAGCTCCTCTTAAAAGAGGAGAAAGGCAAAACTAAAACAGAACACAAAGGGTGGACAATTGTGTTACAGGCAGTGTGGGGTTGGGGTTTATCATCAACTCCTGGTGTGGTTTGTGCTGGGAGGGACCTTAAAGCTCCTCCAGCTCCAACCCCTGCCACGGGCAGGGACACCTTCCACTAGAGCAGCTTGCTCCAAGCCCCATCCAACACTTGCAGAGATGGAGCATATACAGGTTATATAGAAACCGAGTGGTTAAGTCAATCAGTTAATTGTGTGGTCTTGGGGCAGATCCTGAATGAGAGCAGCTGACATGTATTAAAACCACTGATTTTCAAATGAAGCTCTGGCTCTGCTGATGTACGTCAAAGCGGTGCTGCACACCACAGCATCACACTGATTTAATTGAAGGAGGAGAAGAATGGAGCTCTCTGCATTGCAGCTCCCTGTGCCCATGAAGATGCTATCTCAGTAGTGCCATTTTCCCCCAGAAACAGCATTCCCCTGCGCAGGAGCAGGAGATGACACTTTGCTCCCTTCCCAACCTTTCTTTTCCCACAGCTTTCCCAAGGCACAGGGAGCTGCAGGGCTTGTTCTCCCCAAAGAAAAACCCCATTCACCCACTGGAGCAGTTTGTCCCCAGAGTTCTCCTCCTCCTGGCTCTGCTCAGCTGTCATGAAGTGGCCACCGCACCTTGTAGCCTGGTTCTGTCTTGTCATCAGTGATTCCAGTTCATTCTCTTAATCAAACTGTGTGTGTGTGCACTTTTCTACACGTAGCTCCCCTCTCAGTAGTTTAAATGAGATATAAAAGAAGATTTTCCCTCCTACAATCCCTGTGAATACAATTGGATCTTTTCCTTTCAAGACCTGGAGGTTTTTTCGGCATATCCTAAAATTCCTCATGATTTTTGCAGTTAATGCAGTGCCTCACTTAATGCAATAAGCCCCCAAATACATAAATGGCACTGTTTTGTTTGTCAAGCAGCATGAGTGTCAAACTAATTGCACGTTTAACAACCAGGCAAGCCTGTAATTATCTAACATCACAGAACCCCCTCTGTCTTTAACTAATGAGGAGTTGCTGTCACTATTTAGCTTCCTCTCGTCACGAGTGTCTCGTCTCTCTGTTGGTATTTGTTGGACTGTTGGGTTTATCATCACCTTTACATGTGTGTCTGTTTATTTTCCAGCCGCTATAGATCAGCCTGAGATATGGGGTTCGGTCCAGCCCGTCAACACAAGCATAGAGTCCCCAAAGCTACCGAGACCTTTTCCAACTGGAAGTAAGTGACCGTGCAATTATCAACCAGGAATTACTCAATATATACAGAAATTGAATCAAATCTTTAACTTTTCCTCATCCAAACTCTTGGAATTGTGCAGGTTTTAATCATGTAGCAGGTTAGAGGGTTTCACCTCCCCTGGCTGCAGCGATGAGGGTGGAGGAAGGACACGGGTTGGATAAGGATGGGATGGATGGTACCCAAGGCGGGGGGTATGATGCACAGCCTCCCTGGGGAAATGTGCAAGGTGCAACATCTCCAGCCAAGGCAAGTGGCCTGCATGGAGCCAGAAGTTAAACCCACCCTGCCCTCAGAGCAAGGAGCACCTGATCCTTCATGCTAATGGTCTGGTTATTTAGGTTGGAAGCACTGGTTTCTCCAGGCAAACAGCCCTAAATCCCTGATTTTCATTGGAACTTTCCCCATTGCCTGGCGCAGCCAGGGGAATCACATCTCCTCCTCCTCCCTAGCTGCAAGGTTATTCCTTCCTTGTTCCCCTGCTCCTTTCCCCCCTTACTAGCAATTAGCACAACCCATTTCATGCCAAACCCATCCCCAGCCCTGGTGCTGCCGGATGCCAGTGCTGATGTAGCAAGGTCAAGGCAATGCCTGGTCACACCAGGAGCTTGCCAAGGGATGGTGATGCTCGTGATTGGAATGGTTGCTTCATCATAGAATCAGGGAATGGTTTGGATTGGAAGGGACCTTAAGGATAATCTTGTGCCAAGCGAGACAGGGACACCATGGTGAATGGTGCTGACCTGCATCTAGAGGAGGAGCCCAAGCCTCCAGGTGTTTAGGACTTGGATGCTATTTACATAGCATCCTTAGACTTTATGATCTTAAAGGTCTTTTCCAACCTAGTTGATTCTGCATCTGCTTTGCCAAAATACCCCTGTAAAGCAGCACTGGGTTAATTAGCCGTGATGTTCCTCCTCCCACATGAGCATCCCAGATTCATGCGGGATGAGCACGTGAAGAACGCGGAGGCAGGTAAGTGCCTCAGAGGCTACGGGTTTTAATTAAAATGGTAATTCAGGGTTTTCAATCATCAGTGCAATCAAAGACTTAAAAATGAAAACCAACAACAACTAAAACCCAACAAAAAAGCCACCGGTGATTGTTGCTTGGTGCTGCCAGGTCCTCCTTTTGCAGCAAACCTGCTGACAAGAGACCTGGAGAGGGGCTTTGGACAAGGGCCTGTAGGGACAGGCCAAGGGGAATGGCTTGAACCTGCCAGAGGGGAGACTGAGATGAGCTCTTAGGCAGAAGCTCTTCCCTGTGAGGGTGCTGAGGCGCTGGCCCAGGGTGCCCAGAGAAGCTGTGGCTGCCCCATCCCTGGCAGTGTTCAAGGCCAGGTTGGACACAGGGGCTTGGAGCAAGCTGCTCTAGTGGAAGGGGTCCCTGCCAATGGCAGGGGTTGGAGCCGGATGAGCTTTAAGGTCCCTTCCAACCCAACCCATTAGAGGATTCCATGATTCCTAATGCACCCCCACTGAATCTTTCCCTCTCTCTGCTCTTTTCGCAGCACCCCCACCACTCCCGCCGAAAAACATCCCGGCCACGCCGCCACGCACCGGCTCTCCTCTGACAGTGGGAATAGGTAAAGCCCAGCGCCGCGCTCTGCGCCATTCCACAGCCCTGGAAGCCTGATCCAGGGGCTGCTCCGGCGGGGGGGGGGGGTAATGTCCCTGTGGCTGAGTTTCAGATGCAGATTTAGCCCTGGTGCATCCTTCTTCCTCTGCATCCGTGGTACTTCAGCGGATGCTGCAGTCAGGGTGATGCTTTAGGGTAGGTGCAGAGATGCCTTTAACACCCAATTTGGTGTCATACTGGTGAAATTAATGTTCTCTCTTCCCCAGTGCCTTTGGAATGGGTCTCATTTCTAGATCAATTTCATTTCTAGAAATGAAATGAAACATCAGCCTTAATGTCCTGCTCAAAATTGGGAATACATAGAGCACTGTTACTACTTGGAGCAGCACTGCACAGTCTGCTTATGAAATAACAGGGTATGCAGTACCTGCCTGTGCTGGGGTATAGCTGGTCCTGCCCTCCCAAATTCCTAGTGCTCCCAGGGACAGTGGGAAAAGCTCCCTGGGGCTGGGAGAAAGAATGAAACCTGGAACCAAGGACAGCTTGAAAGAAGGGTTTGAAAGATGATGTTAAAGGCTGCAATAGGACATAAAGTGCTTATAAGCATATAATTCATGTTGCTGGGAGGGTGCTGTCTGCTAGAGGGGCTGGTTGGGGGAAGGAAGGGCTGTTCTCAGTCTTTGTGTAGGGCACTGTATGGGTACAAACCACCTCATTGCACCCACATGTACTGAGCACCTTGGGGGGTCATCACCATCACCATGAAGAAATCCCCTGCTCTGAGCTGACTGCTCTTTCTGTCAGGATTTCATTCATGCTCCCATAGCTTGATTTGTCCATGTAAGCAGCCAGGCTGGCAGAGTGTTCTCCTGCAGCCATCAACCAGAGCAAATGTGATGCCCAGCCATGTGTTGTGGTTTATTTGCTGGGGCCTGGTTTGCTGTGCACGTCAGCCTGTGCATCAAGCAGAGCAAGCAGCAGAAGTCTCTTTCCCCTTGTCTTAGCAAGACTGTATTTTATTCCTTAAATGTAGAACAGCAGATGGCTCCCCCCAAATGCAGGAACAGGGGTGGGATGACACAACACAAGGAGCCCAGAGGGCATGTTAGTGTTATCCATATGCACATGGCTGTAGCAGGGCCATGGTCCTCACTCCATCCTTCCATGCAATCTGTGCAACACAAAGCAGTGGGCAGCTTTCCTGGTGTTAGAGAGCTGCCAGCTCCCCAGGCTCCAGCCCTTGGGGAACAGAAATGCAAGAAAACAGAGCACCAAAGAAAGGAAGGAGGATCTCCCTCCTCTGGATGTGTAACACTTTGCTGATGAGCCCTGCCTCTGTGCTGGTTATGAAGTTGGATGTGAACAGCAATGTGTGGTAGCTCAGTGAGCAGAGCCCTGCTGCTGCTTGCAACTGAAATACATACACCTTGTCTGCTTCCCTGCACTGCATGGCCAGTCCTAGTTCTTGAGAGTGGCAAGCCAGCATGTTTAAACAGATATATTTAGATGTATGTGTTTATAAATAGATATTTAGTGGAGCGTGCAAGAGCCGAGTGCCTAAGTTTAATATCTGCTGATAATTCAGAGTGATGACAATGACGTAGCAATATCATTTGGATGATACAGAACAAAGGCCGAGAGCCAGCTCCAGACTCTGGGAGGATATGGGACCGTTGTGTGTGGAGCAATGATGATGAGGAAGTCTTGGCTCGGGGTGCATGCTCTCTCATACAGTGTATGTATTTCAGTCCAGTGTGGTCCATTCTACATGGTACATGATGCAGAAGCTTTCTTGCACATGAATTATATTCCCTGGCAGCTTATAAGAAAAGGTGGTTTTAAAGCATCTCCTGTAGGAAGTAGCTGATGTAGAGCCCCGTAGAGACTAGTGCGACCACAGCGCTCTCGGTTCGTGCTAAGTGTAAAATCAACTACTTTGACCACAGGAGGGGACCAGACAGCAGCAGAGCTCAAAGGTGACAAACTCCCGTCCATCAATGACTTGGACAGCATCTTTGGCCCCGTGCTCTCCCCCACGTCTGCTGCTGTTAACGCAGGAGACAAGTGGGTCAATTTTTCCGATCAATCCCCGGAAAGCGCGACTCCGGAGCGGACGCCCCGGGACAAAGCGGGGTCCCCGGCAGCGGGCAGCCCGGCCGGTGCCCCGGCAGCCGAGCCCTCGCGCCCGCTGCCCTCGCCGCTCCACCTGGAAGAGGTTCCCAAGAAGGTCTCGGAGCACCTTAAGGAGGAGAACTTGGAGCCGGTCGCCTCTCCCAAAGATTTTGGGCTGGGACAAAGAGCGACCCCGCCTCCCCCTCCGCCTCCCACCTACCGCACGGTGGTCTCCTCACCCGGACCGGGCGGCAGCAGCGGCACGGCCAGCACCAGCGGTACGTCCCGCGGCCTTGGCTGTGCTTCGGGGTGGCCGTGACCGCATCCGTCATCCCCTTCCCGCCTGGTTGTGCCTGTGCCCGGCGCCGTGCTCCCACCCAGCCGTCTCGTGCTTCCGCATCCAGCGTCTGCACTCTGCCTCCTGTGTCCTCCTCTCCCCTGCTCCTTGCTGGGTGTCTGATGGTCGGATGGGTCTGACAGCCTTTTCCCAAAGCTTCCCTGAGCTGTCCTTCCCACTTTTGCTACGCACATAACCCCCACCATGCAAAATTTGGCTGTTGCCGCAGCTCCATCCTCCTCAGTAGGCTTCAGAGTGAACATAGGTGGAAACATGTCAGATGAATGATCTGAGCAAGCCTCAGACCAAGGGGGGTATAAATCTGTTGCAGATCACTGCATATCGTCACCCCACGGTGGCAGATACCAAATAAGTCAGAGACGACACAGGTCTGAATGGTGCTTGGTCACTCAACTGTGAGAGCTTGGGTGCCCAGCCAGCTCGGGAGGAACAGCTTCCAGGGTGAACCTCTCACAAGGGCAGAACCTGAGCGGTTCATGCAGCATGGTGCTGGCCGCCTGGCTTCGCCTGCTGCATTATGAATGTCTGTGTGCCCATCAGGGCAAAGGAGCTCTCAGGGGTCAGCTTACACAGTGCCCACGGCGCTTGAGGAGGTGCAACCTGATCGTGCCACTCTAGAGGCTGACCCTAGGGCACTTTCTGTACCAGTGAAGTGTGATGTGCAAATCCCATCCCCACCAGCAATCGTGCATCCATGAAAAGTGGTTTTCTGGAGGATTAGCCCTGCAGATCCATGCAGGCAGTGGTGGGAGGTGATGGGTTGTTGGGTGTCCAACCGCTGTCACCAGCCTCATGTGAGCTTGAAGGCCATGCTGTTGCTTTGGGGGTTTGCCAGCTCCACAGATGTATGTAGGGCGCCGGGGCCATCCCCCTGAGCGTGGCTGTTGCTGCAAGTGTGGCTTTGCTTCAGTGGTGGTGTCTTTCTGTGCTGGGCTGGTGGGGTGGGTGAGCGGGGTCTGCACAGGGACTGGCTGCTGGGGCACTGGTTGGAGCTGGGACTTCTCCAGGAGTTGGCAGCAGGAAAGAGCAAGCTCCTTCCCACACTGCTCCCACCTCCATGCCAAGTGAGCCAGTGCCATGTGTGAGCAGAGATCTGCAGGATGCAGATGTGCCGATGGCTCCGGATGGATGGAGAAAACCCACTTGGCAAGGCAGCGCTGCCTGTTTGGGAGGATCCATGTGTCTTCCCCAGGAATCATCTCCTGTCTGGTGTGCTTTGCAGCCCACTCACACCTCAGCCTTACCCAGGACAGCGGGCTCTAAAAATGCAGTATTGAAATCCCCTATGAAAATCATGGAAATCTTTGGAAAGCTGCATCTTGTGGCAGCCAGTCTGGATGCACGGTGTGGATCCAGCACCGTCCTGCTCCTGCCCTCTGCACCTTTCCATGGCCACTGTTGCTGCACCCTTCCCTGGGCTTTCACATGCCATGGAGCAGAACCATCCTAGGACACCTTCCGGCCTTCATGTCCCATGGTTGCCTGGGTTCCTGGGTGTCACCAAGGGCTGGGACCAGCGTGGAATCATCATAAAATGCTTTGGGTTGGAAGGGAGCTTAAAAGCTCATCCAGTTCCAACCCCTTGCCATGGGCAGGGACACCTTCCACTAGAGCAGCTTGCTCCAAGCCCAGCATCTAAGTAGGCTTCTGATTCATGCTGTTTTACAACCTGCTGCCACAGTTTCTTGTTGTAGAGCCTATTTAGAGGTACGTACATGGATCTCCCAGGGACCTTCAATACCTGAAGGCTGAACCTCCCTGCATGAAAGCTGATGTCTGGCAGGGCTTTGGCTAGCTGGTGTCTGCTTCTGAGCTGGAGCAAAGGGCACCTTTGAAGCCTCCACCTTCTGGCACTTGTACAGTGCTGGTAGTTGCTTTCCCTGAATAATTCCTGTTTTGTCAGGCTTTTGTTGGGATAAGGAAGGGAAAATTAACACTCTGGTTCCCAGGTTAGGATTCTAAATAAATATGGTTTGAATTTTGGAGTTGTGCAAGTGAACAGCCAGGATTTACTGTCTGAACTTACCTGGGGGGAACTGCTGTACCTGGAGCAAAACGATCTGCTGAGCATCCTCTTCAGCATTGGATAACGCTTCTATTTGACTGCAAGCGGTTCCCCTTTGCAGCAAGGCAGGGGTTGCTGGGAACCACATGAATCCCAACAGCATCACCCTCTCTGAAACACTTCCAGAGGGCTGGAAAACACATTAAGCTCCCAGAAAATCCGGTAACCTTGCTCTTCCGCTCTTCTTTGTTCAGGCGAAGGTTTACCCCTCTCACCAGGACCCCCCTTGCCATGGTGGGGGACTGACCCTGCTCACTGGCTCTGCCACCCCAGGAGCTGGGGCATCAGCATCAGTTGCTGCAGGGGAGAGGCATCGTTTTCCTCCTGCCCATGTGGGGTTTTCAGGAACGCCAGAAGATTCCTCCATTACTTTTGCATAGGGATCCTGGCTGAGGGAGTCGGGTACCCGGCACAGATAGGCATTCCCTGTGAGAAATCCACTGGCATCAGCAATGCCAAAAAGCAATTCTCCTTGCTGCTGGTGTGGAGCAATGATCCACGGAAGCGTGTGCAGGGCATGTGTGAGCACCCACACCGGCTCCTGGGGGAGAGACCTCTGCTCCATGCACCCAGAGATGGGCACGGGGTGGGCAGCTCTGGGTCCAGCCTGCAGCGCGCTCACAGCTCTCCTCTGTTGCAGGTTCCTCATCCCCGGCTCGCCCCGGCACGCCGCTGGCTACCTGCAGCACCCCACCACCGCCACCACCCCGGCCCCCCTCGCGGCCCAAGCTGCCCCCCGGCAAGCCCGCTGTGGCCGATGTGGTACGTTCCTGGTCAGGAGTGTGGTGTGCACCGGGAGGGGTGGTGGGTCTCCATTCCCAGCCTGGTTAATGGAGCAGAGCAAGCCGGGTCTGGCTGTGCTGGGAAGGGTGCCCGGCTAGGGGAAGGGGTGACCATCACCATAATGTGCTGGCTGGGCTGTTGGGTCCAGTCCAGGCTGCTTCAGGTAAGTTGTAGAGAGTGTTTATAGTTATAAAGTTATTGCAGAATCCCAGCCTGGTTTGGGTTGGAAGGGAGCTTAAAGCTCATCCAGTTCCAACCCCTGCCATTGGCAGGGACCCCTTCCACTGGAGCAGCTTGCTCCAAGCCCCTGTGTCCAGCCTGGCCTTGAATCCACAAAGGATCCCGAAGGACACAAAGAGCTGATCCCTGGTGAGCTGGCACGTGATGGGCACTGCTCCTACTCAATGCTAAGTGTGTTCAATCCATCCAATTGCCATGGAATTCCCATCCTTGGTGGGGATAGGGACTTCAAGCACCCAGACCCACAAGATGCTGGGAATCATCTGGCAGTTTTCCAGGCCCAGACTAAAATGCCGTTGGCACTAAAAGAACTAAAGTTGTTCAGGCTTGCACTAACCCAGTGGGGCTGCCCTGGGATGCCAGTGGCACTGGTGGGCCTGGAGGTGCACAGAGGGTTACGGCTTGATGCGAAAGCTTCTGTTTGTTTGATGCCAATGTTGCTGTGCATATTTCCTTTAACCTGCTGTTATTTTATGTTTCTCTACAGTCCAGGCCTTTCAGCCCTCCTATTCACTCCTCCAGCCCTCCTCCGATAGCACCTTTAGCCCGGGCTGAAAGTACTTCTTCCATATCTTCCACCAATTCCCTGAGTGCAGCCACCACTCCCACCGTTGGTAAACGCATACAGCACTGCTGTTCTTTCCCCTTTCCTACCTCTGAATGTCCTTCAATATGGTTCTTCGGGTTGGCATTCATTAGCTTTCATCAGGCTTTTCAATGCAAAGAGGGATTTGAGGGGGGCTGTGATGTGTCATGAGCGTGATGCTGCTAGGGAAGCTTGCTCTGTGGCAGCCCCAGATGTTGGGGAAGATGGCTGTTTGATGAAGGTAGAGGTTGTCACCAAGTGAATATAACGTACATTGTGATGATGGTCTGTACGTTTGGTCAAAATAAGCTTTTTATGGCGAGAGATGCTTGTGCCTGGAGGGGAGAGGGGCTGGAAGCCAGACCTGGGGATCCAGGAGACAACTAATACTGTATCTCTTTGAACGACCTAAATTCAAACCTCCCCTTAAAGTGGCAGTGGGAAATAGGGTCTTGGAAGAGGCCCTTCCAAACTGTTACCTGGCACAGACACAAGCGCTGTAGGTTTCTTTTGGAGTAATGTCCTGAAAAACATGGATTTTGCCAAACCCCTCTAGGCCCCTCGCTGGGCCATGAAACAAGGAAAGTGAATGAAGTCTGGCTGGCAGCTCCCAGGCTCCATATGCCAGGCCCCCCCTGTGCTTCCCCTCCATCCCTTCCAACCCCTCTATCCCTTCCATCCCCTCCGTCCTGGCTGCTGGCGCTCCCTTCTCCTCCTCCATCCCTGCCATCCCACCCGGCTGCCAGCCCTGCTGCCCCTTGCTTCCCGCAGCTCCATCTTCCAGGAACACCTTCCTCCTTTGTCTTTCCTTTCCATGCCTCCTGTGATGAGCACTCCTGGTTTGCGTGGTGGGGAAGGAGCTCTGCAGTCCATCACTGATGAGGGCTGGCTGATGGGCTCCATATGGGAAGCTGGAACCCCAACCCTCTGAGAAGCCGAACCAGGCTGGTGGCTGTGTGTGCTCGGCCATGGTCCTGGCTGCAGCATGTCCCGTTGCTGTCACCTTATGAGCCATGGCGAGTGGTGGCATCACCACCCAGCTCCACGTGCCGTGCATTGGGTGCCATGCCCATGGTGTCCATCCAATCCCTCCCTGTAGGTTTACTGGAGTGTCCAACCTGCGTCTCCATCCTGTTGTTTGCTTCACTCTCGAGCTGTTGTAGATGCTTGTACCTGTTTGCCGGCTGTCGGTCACCGTCACAGCGTGCTGTGGGGAAAAGGAAGCATCTCAAGCAAGGGGCTGGCCAGCCCCGAGCATCCCTGGTGTGTTGGTCCTGTCTGTGCCCTTTGTCCTGCAGCTCTGGCTGCTGTTGGTGGCCTTGGCATGGTGGTGAACATGATTTTGGTGGAGGGGAGCAGCCAGGCTGAGGACAGGGATGACTGTGGGGTCTTCAGGAGGCAATGGGAGTTGTGTGCTGGTTCTGTAGGCTGAGCAGGCAACGAGTCCTGCTCTTGGGTTAAAATGTATTGTTTTTCTCTCTAACACATATATTTTTGTGAACAACAATTGCTGCTTGATGTTTTTAATGACGTACCCACCCTGAGCAGTGGGGGCTGATGCATTCAGAGTGGGTAAGAAGCTGTGTCCACTGGCCTCATGGCTCATATCATTTCCATTGGGGCTTTCCCTGGTAGAGAGATGAAATCAGGGCTCTGGGGTCACCCCATGGCAGAGGGACACTGAACATGGCATCCAGGAGCAGCATCTCCATGTTTTGCCTTTCCAGCTCCATGCAGACAAAGTGGTGGGTGCCATATTGCCAGGATTTGGCCTGGGGGTAAGCTGGATGGGGGGCAGGCAGGGGCAGATGGGGTTTGGGAGCCACTCTGGGAAAGCCCAAGCATCTCCCCATTCTCCCCACCAAGGTGGCCAGGGCGAGGGTGGGCAGTGATGCTGGGTGAGCATCCATGCAGCACTCATCTCGCTGTGCTGGCTGTGAACCCATCATGGGTTTGTCACTTAGAATACAGAGAAGATAAGGTAAAAGGTCTACAGGGCAGGGAGCAGGGATGTCTGGGCACAACAGTGGGTCGGGGACCTCTGGAGATCCCATGAGACTGTTTGCTGCTTGAGACATTTCCACTATGCTCTGCATCTCTTGTTTTCCATGGCAAAGTCTGATGACATTTGTCCAGAGTGTATGTGGAAGAGTTATTTCATAGAATCATAGGATCATGGAGTGGTTTGGGTTGGAAGAGACCTTAAAGCTCATCCAGCTCCAACCCCTGCCACAGGCAGGGACACCTTCCACTGGAGCAGCTTGCTCCAAGCCCCTGTGTCCAACCTGAACACTGCCAGGGATGGAGCATTCACAACTTCCTTGGGCGTTCTGTTCCAGTGCCTTTTCCTTTACTTGTCCTCTGTGCTGGTCTGGTTTGCTTTCGTTGTGGTTGCATGTGCAGTCTGAATTAATCCATTGCAGGGAAAGAAGCTGTTCTTTCTGTGTCAGCGCCTGTTACTTTTCTCATTAAGGTCCTTCTCTGTCTCTTCCCGTTGTTAAACGCGCTGCTCGATTTCGTTGGGGATTCGCTTTTTCATTCTTGTTTTGTTTCCTTTCTTTTGCGTTTCTTCTGCTTGTGTTATCAGAAGATGATGCTTTTATTGACAAACTGCCCACGTTTGAAAGGCGCTGTGAGACGCCTGCAGGTACTGTATTAGCAGGGCACTATCAAGACATCTTGGCTTCAGAGCGGGGTGGCTGCGGGCACCCCGAGCCCCGGCACCCATTGCTCACAGCACCTTGCATGACAGTTTCTGAGTGACAAAAAGGACTTTGAGGTGAAACACCGCCACCTCCTGAGTTCAAAAAGGTTAATTTAACAGCTCAAAAAGTCATTTTCCACCCCTGCCCTTAGTTATTTCAACAGGACTTGTTATCCAGTTTGGCTCTTGAAGCAGTTTGAGTGCAGGGAGCTGGTGGTTGTGATAGCAAAGGGAAACTTCCAGCTGGGCATCTCCTGCTCTGTGTGAGTGTGTCTGTTTATCTGCAAGTTTTATGTCCTGAAATGCAACACAAAGCACCTGTGTTTCACTGTCACTCATTCTGCACACCGGTGCGGCATGCGGCTCAGCATCCCACCGGGAAAACGCTGTTGTCTGAGACATCGCCGGAAGTGAAGAGGATAAGGGCATGGTTCCTAAAATCAGTGCTGTTAGAATACGCGATTGGAGTGCATGAGCCAAGAAGCTGCTTCTACTCTAGACAAAGAAAGATAAACCCCCTGAAATCCTTACCAAGCAGGCAAAAATACTCTTCCATCTGGGCTTCCACAGCTTTGCTTTCTGCTTTCTGTTTCCTAAGCCAAAACCAGAGTTTCAAGCCCCTCCTTTCCTTGCACGTGAACGGCTTGCAGCGCCTCGTCCCCTCCCCGTAGCGAGATAAATGACCTGCTCTGTGACTCACACTGTGTCCTTCTCTCTCCCTCTCCTTGACCTTTCCCATCCCGCTTCAACTCCTGGCCATACAGAGAATGAACAGCCTTCCCTCGTTTGGTTTGACAGAGGAAAGTTTTATTTGACTTTCGAAGGTAAGTAGTGCATAGCATACCCTGTAACCACTTGCTCCCCTTGCTCTTGCTCTCTGACTCCCGCGGTTTCCTTCCAAGGCTTCTGTCCGGCTTTCCATGCAAAATGCTACGGCTGCTTAGATGACATCGCCAGTTCGATCCGGAATCATTTTGATTTGTGCTATTTGTCCTGATGATCTCTTTCCCTGTTTATTCACTCAAAACCAACCCAAACAAACCAAAACCCAAAAGACTTTTCTCATACCGAGACTGCGGTGGAAACCAGAGAGCCAAACCGCTTGCACTGCCGAGGAACTTGACTCTGTCAACCAGGGCTTCTTTCTACTCTCCCTTGCAAGCTGCTCATCACCCTGAGCAGGCTGTGGCACGGTGTGGTTAATTACAAACCAAAGGGTGATGGGTTCTTTGCCAAGCCAGGGCCCTCTTCCCATTGGACTTTTCCATGGTGAGGGGTCGGAGGTGTGCCGCATTGCCAGCAAGCATCACTGAAATGCCAATAGGTTGTGCTGCTGGGGTGGCTGGTCAGAGGTGGTGTGAGTTTTGGGGTCCCTAGTTGATGAGAAGCCTCTTTGGGGAGGATGCAGGGGCAGAAGAGCTTGTTTTGGGGTGGATGGCAGGTTCTCTGAGCAGCACAGGGCAGAGGTATCAGTGCTTGGGTGGACAGCCCCACCTGAGAGCCCTGAGGCTTTGGAAGAAGCTTCATCCCACAGACACCATGCCAGGATGTTTCCTTATAAAACAGCAAAGCAGGGACGTTTGCTAGCAGCAGGAATTGGTGCTTTAAAACCAGCTTTAGAGCTGCTGTAGTGCTTGCAGGCAGAGCTGTGCTGGGGCTAACTGGAGATGCTGATGGCACGGGACATACCGGAGGATGGATCCCATATGTGATCCATAAGTGTGTCCCTTCCAGTACACAGCCGAATGGCTGGGATTCGGGATTGCACTGCCTGGCTGCTGAGTGTGGGCTGCTTGTGTTTATGGAGCAAACCCCATTCTGGTGAGCGTGAAACTGCAGGAGCAGCAGAAGGCAGGGATGGAGGTGGTGATAACCAGGAGGGTGGTTTCTTTTTTCCTTCCTTCCTTCTTGCCTTTTCATCAGCCACAGTGGCTGGGTCCCGAGGTCCCCTCTTGATGTTCCCCATTCCAATGTCAGCTCCTGGCTTAGACTTGGGAGGGGGCCATGGAGGAACAGCTGATGCTGGGTCAAAGCAGCCACCTTTGTATCCCTCAGTATTTATATCCTGGCACCGTGTTTCCTTTCTGTTTTCTCCTCCTCACTCTGTCTAGCACCTGCACTGTGAGAACATTTAGTATTTGGGGGTTTTCTTATGGTTTTGTGTATTGATGTTTCGGAATGGTATATTGGAATTCTTATACTTTGTCCTGGCAGTGTGGATGGTCTGGAGCAGGGAGGTGGCTTGTCCAGGGAATGCTGGCCGGCTGTGAAACAGGTTGTTCCAAGCCCTTCCAACCTGGCCTTGAGCACTGCCGGGGATGGGGCAGCCACAGCTTCTCTGGGCACCCTGTGCCAGCGCCTCAGCACCCTCACAGGGAAGAGCTTCTGCCTAAGAGCTCATCTCAGTCTCCCCTCGGGCAGGTTAAAGCCATTCCCCTTGGCCTGTCCCTACAGGCCCTTGTCCCAAGCCCCTCTCCAGCTTTCCTGCAGCCCCTTTAGGCACTGGAGCTGCTCTCAGGTCTCCTCTTCAGGAGCCTTCTCTTCTCCAGGCTGCCCCAGCCCAGCTCTCTCAGCCTGGCTCCAGGGCAGAGCTGCTCCAGCCCTCGCAGCATCTCCATGGCCTCCTCTGGACTCGAGCAGGTCTTTTGGACATCTTATGTTTCTGGGCTTGGGTTTTTCTGTGCTAGGGTCCATGTATTTGCAGACCACGGGGCAGTGTGTTCATGTGTGATGAGCCACAGTGAAGTTTGGTGGTGCTCTCCTGTACACACAGGCAGAGCTGCCTACCAGGGTCACTGGTACTCAGCTGTCCTTACTCCACGTCTGTATTTTCCACCTTCGTGTAGGGAAAACAAGGCAAATGAACCTGGTGAGCTGCATATGGCTGGGTCCAAAGCTTCATAAAGTGTTGGGGTTTTTTCCCCTCCAGGATGATCAGGTCATTTTGCCAACAGGAGAAGTTTCTATAAACGACTTCTGAAGCAGTCACTGAAAAGCCGGATTTTTGGTGGAGGCATTCCAGAGGAACCAGACTTGTCTCTCGAGTTTCTGGACGAGAATTCTCGGGTTTAAAATAGATTATACTTTTCTTTTCACATGATTTTAATTGAACAAGTTTTGATTGAAAGAGTTGCATAGTCTGTGAAGCCATTAAGAGAAGAATATGAGGTTCATGAGGGAAGTGTGGAGGGAACTGAGAGCCGGGAATGCCAGTTACATCCTCATGATCTTTATGCAAAGCCAGATTGGAAATGTGGAGGATGTTTGGTTGCTGTTCATATGGACTGAGATTTCCAAAGGCCACCTGAGCCTGGTGATAGAGCTATGTGAGATGAGCTGGTTTATTCTTGCACACAGGATTTTCATTCTGGAGAATGGAGAAATCTCATGTACATGCAGAGAAATGAGTGGACGAAATGAGACTGAAAATCAGGGGAAGGGCACCTTGGTATGAGAGATGCCAACCCCTCATTTGATGTCAGTACAGGGTCTAGACTAAACCCAGCTGGTGCCAGAGCACGTATATTCAGGAGGTGGGTTTTTCCTCTTCCAAATAACAATGATTGCATTGCCAAGAATCACGGGGTTTGCTGCTGCTGGATGGCTGAAGACCTTCCTCTCACCTTCCCTGCTGAGATTAACCTGGTATTCCTCTGCTGGGTGATACCTCCAGTTTTCTCCCCTCTATAGCCAGTCTGTATTGATGGTTTTGAATCCCGTCTGTATTTCTGGGTGAATGTGATGAGAATATCCCACTGGGTTCAGTTGGATTCTACGTGCTGTGGGGTGGTTGCTGTGTGTGTGGAGCGAGGCTGTGCTCTCTGATAGCCCATTAGTTCTGTTACGGAAAGAGTTTATACAAAACATGCTGCCTTTGCGTGGCTGGCACTGACGGGAAGTGTCAGCTCTTTAACGGGATGTTGGCCGCATTCCTGATGGATGCATAGCTCGGGGCTGGGGCCTCAGGAGCAGAAGGCTTGGGGAGCCCAGGCTGCCTCCCTGGGGTCATTAGGGTAATTAACGTGTGTGTGGTGATGGGTCTGTCCTGTGTCTGTGACATACTCAGCCTGCCCATCCTGAGTGCTGGGGCAGCCGGATGCGCTGCCCTTACTGAGCATCGCTATTCCAGGCCATGGCTGAAATCACTCCCCTGAGTCTTTTAAAATGTATGTCCAAGAGGAGCTGTGTGGCTACATTAATTTTTTACACCCTTTTAGGCTCCATTAGGCATTGGAAGGGAAAATCCCAGCACTGGAGAAGCTCATGTGTGCCGCTGGGAGGGAGTGGCTGTGGTTTTATGCATTAACTCACGGCCTGCATGGATGGATTTGTAAGGCAGGAGGAATCCTATGAATGCCATGTTCTGTCACAATTAATCCATCACAACTCAGAGTGTAATTTAAGTGACAGAAGCACTTTCCTCAGGAAACGTTAGGAATCCTGATTCCCTGCAGCCAAACCCTATTGTTTACTCGCACAAAACACGCAGCGGTGAGCCAGGACCTCACTGTACATCCCACAAAACCCACGGCAGATTGCTTAGATGCAAAGAAAAAAGCCAACAGACAACAGGGCAGCAGTGGGAAGCAGCAGATAAAGAAGGCAGGGGGTTATTTTTGAGGACAGGCTGAGCAGGAGCTCACCAGAAACACGCTGCATTTCACTCGGTTGCTTTGCTTTTCCCTCACCCCACTGTCTGTGGAGGTGCTGCCCTTCCCCAGGCCGGCATTTAATGTTGTATGGCTTGGGCTGATGCTGGCCCTTGCTTGCATGCTCTAAACAAAACCCTGGGCTCACTTAATACCCCTTCCACCTGCCTGATTCAGACATTGTAAATGAAGGTAACAGTAAAGAGGGTGTCAGGGTCCCTGGGGAAGTTGCTCCTCCAGAGACCTTCGCCATTCCTTTTTAGCTGGTTTTGGGTAAAACAATCCTTGTGCTTAACCTGATAGATAGACTGTGATACAAAGAAAGGGTTCCAAAATGGTACATTGCAGAAAAATATGAACTGGGGATGCTAGCAAAGGGCCGGTGACCTCCTGAGGGCTTTCTTGGGTGCCCAGGGGATCAGCACCTTGTACATTGGGTGAGTGACCAGAAGTTAACCCCAAGCTGATATTCCAGCACTTTCCTTGGGGGAAAGAGGAAAGCTTTGCTGTGCCAACAGTCCACGTGGCTCTCCTCTTGGTGGTGGGCACAGGGAGCAGGACATTGCTCTCCATGCAGGATCCCCATCACGCCCAGAGCTTCTGGCATCCTCTTGCAGTGATGCTTTCATCTTCAGCTGTTGTTCAGTGACTGGAATTCCTGGCCAGCAAAGGGAAACCTGCGTGTGATCATGCAGGGATGAATTATTTAAAGCCTGGCTAGCATCCATGGATATGCAGCATGACCAAAGCAAACTTTTCCCCTTCTGTTGTTACTGTGGATTGACAGCTCTGACTTTTGCACCCAGAGTCCCACGTTCTCCTTTGCAATTCCACATTTATGATGATTTGCAGATGTGCTGTAGCGTGCCATGGGCTCGGTGGGGTGAGCAGGGGGTTTGCAAGGCAGGAAAGAGGAGCATGCCAGGGATTGCAGGGTCTCCCTATGGTTGGGGTTCCTGTAGGCAGGATGAGGGCAGGAAAACTGCTGACATCCCACTTTCCCAGAGGCAACCTGAGCTCTCCAGCCAAGGGATAAGGAACCTCCACAATCCCTCCTGCTGGAACCCAGAAACCTACTGCAAAAACTGTCATGCAAAGCCTGTTGTGTGGCAGCCCCTCAGAGCCGTGCTGGGAGTTTGCTGCCCTGCATGCTGCTCCTGCCTGGGCACCTCTATTGTTTCTTTGCTTGCTTGCGTGGGTTGGGAGGGGGAAAGATCATTTCAGAGTATTTTTAAAGCCTCATCCAAAGCCTGGGGGACTTGTTGCTGTTATTTGCCCATACAGCTAGGCTGGGGCTCATGGGGATCACCCCTTTGCCCTGGTGCTGGGGGGAGCAGCGTGGGTTCTCTTTGCAGGTAAGAAGTGGAGGTTTCTGCTCTGTTGCAGGCTCATCGCGGGGCCCCAGCCCCCTGACCATGGGGGCACAGGACACCCTGCCCGTCGCCGCTGCCTTCACGGAAACAGTCAATGCGTACTTCAAAGGGGCTGACCCAAGCAAGTAGGTGCTGACTGATGGGGTCTGGGTGTTGATACGGGGGGTCCTGGTGTCAGGACAGGCTTAGGGTGCTGTTGAGGCTTGGGTGAGTGTGGGAAGGGGGAGGAAAGGAGGTGCTTTGGTCTTGGTGTATCAGTGCACCAGGCAGAGGTCCAGGCTCAGGATGCTCGTGGGGCATCCCCATGAGCATCACTCCCCATCCCTAGCAGGTGGCCAGACTTTGGTTGCTCTGGTTCAGGACCACAGGAGGTTGTTCCCCCAGTGTGGTGGGAGGGAAGCAGGGGGCTGTCACTGCACTGTCGCCTCCTGCTGCATTTTGAGCCCCTCATTTCCTCCCCCCTTGGTGTCTGTGTTTGGTGCTGCAGGTGTATTGTGAAGATCACGGGGGAGATGGTGCTGTCGTTTCCCGCGGGCATCACCCGACACTTTGCCAACAACCCTGCTCCGGCGGTGCTCACCTTCCGCGTGCTGAACTACAACAGGCTGGAGCACGTCCTGCCAAACCCCCAGCTCCTCTGCTGGTGAGCACCCACCCCACCAGCATCCCAAAGGAATGCGGGTATCCGGGAAAGCAGGGTGCTGTGCAAAAACACATGGCCCAGAGCATCTTCCCTGGAGGCCTACCCTGAGTTGGGGAAGCAGCAGAGGGGCAGGATCCCCTCCCTGAGATGCTGCTCGCACTCTAGGGGTGCAGCCCAGCACACAGGGGGGTTCTGGGCTCAAGCACCCATTGAAGCCAGCTCAAGGGGAGCTTCTCCTCACCCAGCACCCCAAGTCCTTCTCCTCAGGGATGCTCCATCCAGTCTCCCCCAGCCTGAGTTTGTGCTGAGGATTGCCCTGACCCAGGGGCAAGACCTTGCACTTGGCCTGGTTGAACTTCATGAGCTTCTTATTTGCTGAATACCCCTTCTGAGATCAGCCCCTTCGCCAGGCAGAAGAGCATCAGCAGAAAGGAGCAAGTGCTTTGACAGGGTTTGCTTCTTTTGTGCCTCACTCTGCTCATTAGACCTGTTTGCAAAAGGAGATGACCCGCAGGTTGCATCTGCTGTTCCTCCCTGGATGTGACCGAGGACAAGCCAGAGATGTGTATGAGGAAGGGATTATTTCCCTAAGCGTGGGGTTATTGTGGTCCCCGCTGGTGGCTGGCACTGCTGTCCTGCATGCTTGGAGGAAAAGCTTTCTTCTGCTGAGGTGACTTATGCAAAGTGTTAATTCTCCCTCTGTGCAGTGACAACATCCAGAGTGACACCAACACGAAGGAGTTCTGGGTCAACATGCCAAATCTGATGACTCATCTAAAGAAGGTATCGGAACAGAAACCACAAGCCACCTATTACAATGTGGATATGCTCAAATACCAGGTAGGAGTTTTATTGTAAGATAAAACTGTGCCAAAAAAAAAGTGTGCTTAACTTATAGATGTAAAAGATGGCATTTCCCTAGTGCAGAGAGGAGATAACGTGAGGTGGGGGCATGTAACCCTTCTGTATGTCACTAGATTGCCTGATTTTGAGCCCAGTTCAAACTTTCCTATGAGAACGCAGGGTGTTGTCTCCTCTGAAACCAAATGCAGTTACTGCGTCTGTAAAATGGGCTTTCTCCCTTCACCCCTATGGAAACTAAATGTTTTTTCTGTCATTTTGGAAGGTGTCTGCCCAGGGTATTCAGTCTACTCCATTAAACCTTGCAGTGAGCTGGCGGTGTGACCCTGCAAGCACTGACCTCCGCATCGACTACAAATACAATACAGAGGCAATGACCACACCGGTAGCTCTAAACAACGTCCAGTTCCTCGTCCCTGTTGATGGAGGTGTAACCAAACTTCAGGCTGTGCTTCCTCCTGCTGTGTGGTAAGAACTGCTCCCCTGGGGAAGAGTTTGCTTGCTATTTCTGCTATGCCCCTGCCTAAAACAGCTGTCCTGGCTGCAGGAGTGGGATCACCCTTTGGAAGTGGCTGTGGGTGGGGGAATGCTGGGGACCCAAACCTGTCCTCCTCTTGCACAGGAAGCATGCAGCCCCACTCTGGTGCTTTTTCCTTGCCATTCCCACAAGCAAAGGGTCAGGGCTGAACACCCGGAGAAGCTGTGGCTGCCCCATCGCTGGCAGTGTTCAAAAACCCCAGCCTGGTTTGTGTTGGAAGGGACCTTAAAGCTCACCCAGTTCCAACCCCTGCCACGGGCAGGGACCCCTTCCACTGGAGCAGCTTGCTCCAAGCCCCTGTGTCCAACCTGGCCTTGAGCACTGCCAGGGATGGGGCAGCCACAGCTTCTCTGGGCACCCTGTGCCAGCGCCTCAGCACCCTCACAGGGAAGAGCTTCTGCCTAAGAGCTCATCTCAGTCTCCCCTCGGGCAGGTTAAAGCCATTCCCCTTGGCCTGTCCCTGCAGGCCCTTGTCCCAAGCCCCTCTCCAGGTTTCTTGTCAGCCCCTTTAGGTATTGGAAGACTCCTAAAAGGTCTCCCCAGAGCCTTCCCTTCTCCAGGCTGAACAAATTCTCCTCTTCATGTGTTTTTAGGAACGCTGAACAGCAAAGGATATTGTGGAAGATCCCTGATATCTCTCAGAAGTCAGAAAACGGAGGTAATCCTATAAATGTGCATGTTATTAACTTTGAATAATTAAATCAGACAGTAACCTGTTTATCACGCCTGCACACAAATACAGACACACAGATGCCTGCTGGCACTTGCCAGGGAGGGAGCTGTTTAAAGCTAGGAGCAAAGCGTGTACTGCTTGTACTGTTTTGCCATCAGCTTTGGCATCACAGATGGGTATTAACACACCTGGTTTGGACATGGTTGTTTGCCGTGTCTTATACTCCGTTGACCCTCTGCATTGAAGTCTGATGCCTCATGTTGCATCCTGGTTGAGGAACCACAGTGCTTCTCCGCATGTAACTGATACAGCTCCTCTGCATCATATCGCTGCAGTGTCTCGAAAGATAAGATCTGGTGGGAGGATGAGGGGGTTTGCTCTGCCCCCATCCTGGGGGATACTGAGGAGTTGAGTACCACCACGGCAGTGTGCTTCACTTGCAGCGCTTTGAGCATCTCATTGCCTTTGCTGGCAAACACAGCTCTGGGATGCACAGAATTCCCCTCCAGCCTTGTAATGATCTCATGGGATTTTAAACTGCAGGCGTGGGGTCTCTGCTGGCCCGATTCCAGCTCTCGGAGGGACCCAGCACCCCGGCCCCCCTGGCCGTGCAGTTCACCAGCGAGGGGAGCACGCTGTCCAGCTGCGACATCGAGCTCGTCGGCGCCGGCTACCGCTTCTCCCTCATCAAGAAGAGGTTTGCAGCAGGTAGGTGCCTCATCGGTGGCTCCTCTTGGGATCTGTGTCCATGATGGTCCCCTCCGCTCTGCTGGCATGCCGGGGACTGTTTGTGTTGACCATTCCAGCCCAGAGGTCCTGCTACATCAAGGCATGACAGCGGCTGCTCAGTGGCAGAAGGGCAGAAGCTCCTTTGCATGAAATAAATCCTGCTTCCGCCTATGAGAGCCTTGAACTTCATGGGTTCTTTTCTACTCAGGGGTCCTGCATGGAAAAGCAAGGGCTGGGGATCTCCAGGAAGAGCTTTTGCCCCACTGTTGCATAGAAATACAAGTACTTTTCCATGTGCTGCTCATGCATTGCCATGGGTGCAGGGTCTGGCGGAGGCGGGTGACCATCCCCCAGGACTCAGGGCTGCTCTGTCGCCACAGCTGATTTCTGATCCCATTTCTAGGTAAATACTTGGCCGATAACTGAAGGAAGCTTATGCAAGTCTATGGAAAATAATATGGAAAAATACCCAAGGACTGCTGTGTGTGGAACGGGTTTTAATTACAATTTAAGGAAAATGAACTAAATCCTGCACTCGGGACATTTCTGTTGGAAGTGTCGACGACTTTCAGCATTTTTTTTTTCCTTGGAAAACACCGTCTTGACCAGTCCTACAGTATTTACTTCTAGATGTAACATTGTTAATGGTTTTAAAATGTAATTATTGTATTTGTAAATGGTACTCATTCCAGTAAGGCTGTATTTTGGCAGTTAGACACTTGAGTTTTAGCATTTTACCATTCATGAAATGGATGTAATTTAAACTGTGGTATATAAATTTAATAGTAGTACTGTTGAATGGCACAATGCTTACAGAGGTAGATTACATTTTGTCAATATATACGATTTAAATACAATACTGATAGCTGTTACGAAGGGGGTGCCTCATCAAAAGCGAGTTAAGTACAACTGACACGCTGATTTATTTTTATGTCAGTCTTTGGTACGTCTCACGGTGATGAATAAAAAGCTCGACCTTCAGGTTTAGCCGGTTTAACTCCAGATGGATATTGATGCAAATGTGGAGGTTCCTAATTCAGTCTCCCAGCAAAATGCAAGGAAAAAAAGTCACTTCAAAGAGTATTTCCTTCGAATTTCCATTACAAAAACCCTCCTTCAAGTGTTCTCCTGCAGCCACAGATTAACTCTCAGGAGTGCCAGCAGTGAGTGCATGGATGACAAGCACTTCTCTGCCTCATGTCCTTCCCTTTTGCAGGGATGCAGATAAGGAAATAAGCAGGCTAAGAGGCTGGGTAGTAAATCTGAGCTTACAGCACTGCCTGGAAATGTGATTGCTGTTTTTACGGATGTGTTTCCTGAGCAGCTCCCAGTTCTTTGGTTGCATTTCTATGTTCCCTTGCTTGCTTCTCCTGGTTTGGTTACTTTTCCCCCCATTTTTGAAAGCCCCATGGGTTTAGATAATGCTAAACTGGAGGCTGTGGGGTGGAAATTGTCTCTCTGTGTTTTCCCTGAGTCGATGTGGGCTCCTGCACCTTGTGCTGCTCATCCCTGTGCATGGCCTGGGAGAATCTGGTGATACAGGGGGAAAAAGTAGTGATCTTTCCAAATTTAAATGCACTTGCTGTTCAGGTGCACAGAGAAGCATGGGAGCGTCTGCTCAGCAGGGTGCTGGGACTTCAGGAATGTGTAAGATGACAAATAGTGCTAATTTTACAGTCACAAATGTTGCCAGGATTAGGTTTGTGCATTTGCATTGGAAAACTTCAGACTGCGCATGTTGGGAAGTGCTTGCTCACAGAGCAGTTTGGAGAGATGTAAGAAAACAGAAATCCATGCCCATCTTGAATGAAAACAAGAAAATCTGAAGATATTTCAGTTCTAAGGTGACTGCTATGTACGTTAGGGTGGTTGAGTTGTGTGCTTGCTTCCAAAAGGTATCAACACAGAATCATAGATCCCAGACTGGTTTGGGTTGGAAGAGACCTTAAAGCTCACCCGGTTCCAACCCCTGCCACGGGCAGGGACACCTTCCACTGGAGCAGCTTGCTCCAAGCCCCTGTGTCCAACCTGGCCTTGAACACTGCCAGGGATGGGGCAGCCACAGCTTCTCTGGGCACCCTGGGCCAGCGCCTCAGCACCCTCACAGGGAAGAGCTTCTGCCTAAGAGCTCATCTCAGTCTCCCCTTTGTCAGCTTAAAAAGAAGATTAAGCACAATTCAGTTATGCAGCTTCATTTCCCTTTGCAGTTTTTGCAAGTACATTTGCTGGTACTCCTGGATGAGGTGTTCAATTCTGTTAATAATTTTTCTCCTGAAATAGGAAATCTATATAAACTGTGTAACCTTCCCCTTTGTGACACAGGGATATAGGGCAAAATAGAAGAATCAGGTTTTGCATAGTCAGTAGATGCTGTGTACAATTGTTATAAACTCATGCTTCCAAAAGAGATCTATGTCTTAGTCCTGAAAATAGCCATTTTGTAATGTAAATATTACCAGAACATAGCTATTTTACTTTATATTTCATTTGAAAGACAAAGTGTTTACATTAGCATTAGGGTTTTAAATGCTTTTTAAAAGAAAAAGGCCATAACCCAAAGCTTCCCAGCCTGTCCATTTGTGCTGTCCCACAAAACAGAGGTCGCTTCTACGGGTGTGTGGCGGTGCTGGGATGCAGCTTGGGTAGAGAGATGAGAACGTCCCATACCCATTCTATACGGTCCCCTTCCAGCCACCAGCAGGAGACACCAAACAGCTCTTCCCAGCCCATTGCGCTGGGATCAAAGCCAGCAGCTTGGGACAGCTTGGGATGTTTTTGTGTGCTGCTTTTGCATGGTGGTGTAGTTCAGTGGGTGTCTGCTCAGGAGTGTTGGGTCATGCGTCTCCCCTTTCCCTCCCAGCATGACCTTCGTGAGGAGATGCTGCTCCATGTTGATGGTTTAGTTTTGCTGCCTTGCGGGTGTCTGAGCAGAGTGGCAAAGTGCCCCAGGGATGGTTAATTTGTCGGCTGCTTCATACAATCCCAGCCTGGTTTGGGTTGGAAGAGACCTTAAAGCTCCTCCAGTTCTAACCCCTGCCACGGGCAGGGACACCTTCCACTGGAGCAGCTTGCTCCAAGCCCCTGTGTCCAACCTGGCCTTGAACACTGCCAGGGATGGGGCAGCCACAGCTTCTCTGGGCACCCTGGGCCAGCGCCTCAGCACCCTCACAGGGAAGAGCTTCTGCCTAAGAGCTCATCTCAGTCTCCCCCTGTTTCAGACCAATGTCCTGTAACAACATGTCTTAGTAACTATGAAATTGCTCAGTACTATGAAATACTACCAAATAATAAGCTTTCAATTTGATTTTTGTATTTGTTCTTAAATATCACTCCCCTGTTATAAAGCTCCTATTTTTTTGCTGGGAGGCCACTGTCCATGAAACTCCTGTTCCTGCCCAGCTGGTTATGAGTTCTCAACGCATACGTACGTGGATTCACTCCCAAAAGCTTTGCCACATGAGCACGATCTCATACTAAGTTACACAACTCCGGATGCAGGTTGGACTCAATGATGTTAGTGCTGTTATTTGGTATTTCAGTTAATTTTCTCTTCAGCTTGCCCTTTCAGGATTTATCTATAGGAGGATTTTAAAACATAGATGGCCAAAAGAAGTTTTATGTTAAAATGCCATCCTCTTTCGGCAGGCAGGGAGGGATAGGGAAGGAAAGCAGTTTCCTTTTGCCAGGCACATGGCACAGTGCATAACAGAGGAATTCTGCTCCATTTCATCTTATTATCTTGGAAATACAGCCCATGGGTCTATTACCCAAGCACCCAATATCTACTTGAGAAAACCACTTCAATGCACTGAATATGGAGTGATTTCCCCCTACCCCTTTCTTGGTTTTACTTGAAAATATCTTGGTTAAAATACTTCATTCTGGGAGCTTAGTGTGACCGAACTCTGTACCATCACTATATAATGACTTTCTCAGTAAAAAATGACTGTCTCAAAGATTTAATTCCATAACCAGAATTCTTTCCTTTTCTCACAATTTCCCAAGCAAAGTCATTCTTGCAGAGTTGGGAAGTTTTTGTGGTTATCAGTATTTCATTGCAAGAAATACCCCCCAGCCCGCGTGACCCTATCCCTTTAGGAGGGACTGCAGATAATGCTGCTGCCAGTTGCTCTTAAAATCACAAGCATTCAAAAGTTTGCACTCTAGCAGGACTTCAGGCCAAGCAGGATGTGGTAAAACATACCAGAATATCTTATTCCTTTGTTAGAAATCCCCCTTTCTGGACGCGGGGTGAATGGTTGCAGACATGCCGCCCGGCTGTTGGGATTGTAATCCACAGAGGAGGGATTTGCCACTCCAGAACGCTCCAAGGTTGATGAAATCACCTGGTTGCTTGGATGGCATAAAACATCCAGAGATGTTAGTTGTGGTCTGAGAAAGGGATTGGGTCGGGCTCTGGTCTGGAGCTCCAGGTTGGTGGGTGAAGGGTACAGGGCGCAGGAGAACCTCACTGTGACACCTCTGATCCCAGAGGATGCCCCAGAATTGAATTGGATTATTTCCCCCACTATCGCCCTCTATCATTTTACGAACTCCCTCGTGTATAAAATGTTTATAAATATTTGTGGATTAAGATACACAGGTCTATTTTTAAGATTTAAGTTAAATAAGTTAATTAATGGCTGGCCTTTTCTGCCTAAACGTGCAATGAGATATATTATACCTTTAGTCGACGATGGCCTAGGTACTGCTTAGTCTGTGATGAAAACTTTGCTGCTTACCTACTGTTCTCAGAGAAAAAAAACCACTGTAAAAGCCGTATGGGTTTGTTGCACACGGACTCTTTGCAGCAAAGCTTTGTATTTGACCACTGGTAATATGAATGTGTTGTATTGACTCGTTGAAGATAATCATGAACCAACATATTTTAAATGTTTACTTGCCTTATAGGGTAGAAGACGACGATGTGGATATCATTTTTTTGTAAATAATGTTTTTTATAAATGTCTCCCCTCCATCCTCCCCGTCGCCCATTTCACAAAATCTTGAATATGCAATTATTGCCCATGCATAACGTTGCAACAAACGAACCCCCGCGTCAGAACAAAGTTTATGAATTCTATACATCAGAACCACGTTAAATCCCCAACTCAGCTGCAATTTAAATGTGATTATTATTTTTTTTTCCTTGAAAATAAACAGAAAACTGTAAAACACGACCTTCTCTGAGTGAGCTTTGCTTGCAGGTGCGGGAGTACCTGAAGGAGCGGAGCAGAGGTATCAGGGGCTACCATGTCCCTGGCCCAAATCAGCATTGCAGCTGGAGCTATGTGTAGCATCCCAGCCTGGGGACACATTGGGGGTGGTGTGGGGGGAGACGTGGGGAGGTGGGAGCCACACAGGAGGAGGACATTGGGGCTGTTCAGGCTGGAGAAGAGAAGCTGCGTGGAGACCTCAGAGCAGCTTCCAGTGTCTGAAGGGGGCCTACAAGGATGCTGGGGAGGGACTCTTCATCAGGGACTGTAGTGACAGGACAAGGGGTAACGGGTTCAAACTGAAACAGGGGAAGCTTAGATTGGATCTAAGGAAGAAATTCTTTACTGAGGGTGGTGAGGCACTGGAATGGGTTGCCCAGGGAGGTTGTGAATGCCCCATCCCTGGCGGTGTTCAAGGCCAGGTTGGACACAGGGGCTTGGAGCAAGCTGCTCCAGTGGAAGGGGTCCCTGCCCGTGGCAGGAGTTGGAGCTGGATGAGCTTTAAGGTCCCTTCCAACACAAACCAGGCTGGGATTCTGTGATTCTGTGATTCCCAGAGAGGATGGGGATGGGTGGAGCCTGACAGGATACATGGAGTCTGTGGGCACACGAGGCACCATGGCTCTGGGGGCCTGTGAGGATTGAGGGGAGCATGGATGCCATGGGGACATGTCAGGGCTGTAGGGACACACAGGACTGTAGGCACGTGTGGGGACATGAGAGGCCATGAGTGCCCATGAGGGCTATAAGCACACGCGGGGTCCTGTGGAGGCCGTGGGTACCCATGGGGCTTGTAGGCACACATGGAAACCTGTGGAGGACGTGGGTGTCCTGAGGTCCCACAGGGGCATGGGGGGCTGGGTGAAGCCGTGGGGGCCATGGGGACACACAAGCCCCACAGAGCCTGCGGGGCCCCGCACGGGCTGCAGACACATAAAGTCCGTGGAGGAGCCGCAGGCTGCGAGCACACGGAGCCCGCGGGCAGGGAGGCAACATGGCGGCCGCCGGGCTGTGCGGGATGGCTGCGGGCAGCGCCGCCCCGCGGCCGCAGGGAGCCGGGAGCCGTGTTGCGGCGCTGGCCGCCCCTCTCTCGCCATTCCGCCTCCCCTCAGCAGCGGAGCAGGATGCAGAGCGGCGCGGCCGGCAGCGAGCCCCCCCCCTTCGGTAGGTCCCAGGGCCGCGCGCTTCGGGTCGGGGCGCGGCGGCCTCTGGCTTCAGCGCGGTGTTTTCCTTCAGGAAACCGAGCTTAACCTCCCCGCCTGCCCCTCAGGTCCCCCCAAGCGCTTCCCGGTGGCGGCGGTGGATGCTATCCTGCGGGATGTGCTGGGGAGCTGCCTGAGGGAGCAGCCCTACGAGCCGGTGCGGTGCAGGGAGATGGTGAAGGACATCGCTGAGGTATCGCTGCGGCCATCTTGTCCTCACGCCTCGACGGGGTGTCAGGGAGGAGGCCCTCGGGGAGAGGAGGTCCCAGTGTAGATATGAAGTGTAAAAGTAATGCTGGGGGGAGGTCAGGGTGCACCAGAGTTTGCTCTGAGGCTGGTGTGGGTTTATACGAGTTAATTATGAGGTTTATTTGGATAGCAGTGGCTCTGGCCAAGCACATGGTGTGGTAAAAACTCCACGCTGTGGTTGCTCTGCTCGGGAATATCGTAACTAAGTCCAAGTGTGTATCAGACCTCTTAAAAACAGTATAGTTATCGTAGTGACTGAATTCTGAGCAGTGGTAGGTGTGCAAACTCCTCAGTTATACCCAGGCTTGTTGCTGAGGGGAGACTGTCCTGACCCCTCGGTCTCTCAGTTAATTAGGCTCAGAATTGCTCACTGGCATTAAAAAAGGGGTACTGCTTGCTCTTCCTTTCCCCCTGTAATCAGGTAACTGTGAATCTGTACCGAGGAGAACATGGTATTCACTGAGGTCTAAACTTGGTTTTCTCTTGCAGGTTATTAAAGCACGGGTAAAAGACCTGATGATACCCAGGTACAAGATCGTTGTGGTGACACACATTGGGCAGCTGAACGAGCCGAGCATCCAGATCGGAAGCAGGTGCCTGTGGGATCCTGTGAGCGATACGTTTTCATCGTACGTGTTCAAGAACGCTTCACTGTTTGCTCTTGCTAATGTCTATGCTGTTTATTTTGAATAAGGTAGAGTTTAACAGCAGGAGAAATGAATATCCAGCCTAACTCTCCCTGTTTCTGTTGCGGAAAAGGGTTGTGTGAAGGACCAAGGCAACTTTCACCTGTTTGAAATGTGGTTACCGTGAGCCTTCCGGTGGTGAATGTAATAACTGTACTTCCCAGAGTTTCCTCTGGGATGTGATTTGCTGTGACATGCTGGCTTGCACCTGATTCTAGCTGCTTTTAGAACTGGGTGTCCCTGAAATACTTCATTTCTCCCTGAATTTGCTCTTACTGCTTAACCCCAAGTAGAAAACACAGAGGGATTTGGGGAAAGTAAACCAAAAGCATTTTAAAACTGTCCCTGTTAAATGGCAACTGCAGGCAGGGAAGCGCATGCTGGGCCTGTGGCCCTGGCTCCACGCACATGCTGTGCTGCAGATGCTGTGTCCCATCAAGCTGTGATAACTTGGTGCTGCAAGTTACCCTGCCCTACCTGGGGGACAGGGGGATACCTTCAAACCTTCCTGCTGAAGAGAGGAAAGGAGAATGAGTCATTCTGGCCTGGCTCCCCCTGCACCTTGAGTACAGAAAAGGTGGCCAGGAGGAGGTGTCTGGTTCTGCTTTGAAGAGACTAGCTCAGTCCCATAGGGTTTGAAATCAAGTGAAAAACATCTTCAAATTATATCATGTTTATAGAGTGTGTAGATCTGACATATCTGAGCCCTTCTGTTGAAGGTGCTTGCATTCCAGCAAAGAAAAATTGAATTGGGGTTCTCAGCTGATAGCTACCTACAGCTAAGAGAGCAGCCTTGTGAGCTCAGAAGTGTGTTTCCAGTCTCCCTGGGTGCAAATTAACTGTTCACTTGATAGAACCTTGTATGGTCATTACGGGAAGCAGCTGGAATAGGAAATAAATCCTGGCTATTGCCTGCCCAGTTTGGGGCTGGTAATGGCTGATGGCAGCTCTTGCCTGCTGCAGCCCTTCCCTCCTGCAGTAGTGAGGTCTGGCTGACTTGCTTCACTGTGTGGTACTCCAACAGAACTGTCTGCATGGTCTGGGTTTGGTTCTGGCTCTGAAAAAGGACTTGTTGCTACCTGTATTTCACAGCTGAAACCTGCTGCTGGGCTTTCGTAAGAGAATGAGCATATAATAAATTGCTTGGTTTATTGCATTTTATGTGGAACTAGAACAGTAGTTAGATGGGAAGAGATTCTTGTACTCATGACTAGAAGTTTAATTCTAAACCACTGTGAAGACTTTGTGGTATCCAGGCATTCCAGCCTGAACTGTCCTTACAGCATTTACTAGCTTGCACTACACTGAACATTCAGCCTTTACTCCCTAGTGTGATCCAGAGAATAAAGCTACTGTTCAAGAATACAACTGAAATAATAGTGGTTTATGTCGTGATTATTTATTACATGAAAGCCGTGACATCAAACCTCATCAGCGTCTGCTGTCTCAGCACAGGGTGCTGATATCCCTCTCACTGCAGCCGATGCTGCAGCAGGATGTGGTGAGCAGCTTGGCTACCTCACGCTTTTGCAGCATGAATGTTTTCCTGGAGTGCTGCATGTCCTGCTCTATCTCAGGCTTGACATTGTGGATTTCTTCACTGTCGGTCTCCAGACTCTGGTCTGTGTAGATCGAGGGGTCAGCGTAGTCGTTGTTCTCTTTTGAGAGAGGCAGGGGATTTTCACTCTCTGGCACATAAAAATTAGAAGTCATGGAATCATGAGTAGTTTATAATAGTTATCTTTACTAGAAAGACAGACCAACCTATGGCCAGGGAGCTGAAGGTATTATCTATCCTCTGTGTTTCCAATGTAAAACAACCAAGGTGGACCAGATCACTGACTTTTTACCAGGGCAGTATTAAAATAGACGTGAAATACCCAGTCTCTGATTAACACATTAAAAAAACAGTAATTTATGGATTTATGTTAAAGAGTGTTCTTTGTAGGAGCAGTTGCCTTATCAGTCTCACACTGATATATTTATTTTGAAGGGTAAAACTGTAATTTGATGTGTCAGTGGCACCTGACCAGCCTGTTAGCCTGAAGCTGCATGTGAGTTTCCTGAAAAGCAGGTGTTAAGGCATCAGATACCCCACAATTTCAAAGTTCTGGATGTTCCCACTTAAATTAGACTTGCAATTTGGGTTCATTTTAAATACCATGGTACAAGTGGGAACTGCCTTGTGGAGTTGGTAAAGGTGTTGGTAAGTTCTCCGACTTAGTTTAGCAGCAGGGGTTTCTTCTCTTGTAACAGACTCAGGTATGGCGTTGCAGGTAGCATCACTTTTTATGTTTGTTTAAAGCTGCTGCTACAATAGAATTTTCATAAAAGGCAGAAGTTACTGCATGGAAGGTGTAGAAACCCCCAGCTTCTCTCATCTGCCTCATTTAGTTTCCTTTTTCTAGTTATTTTAACCTATCAGAGTTAGAAGTTACTATCAGTAATGGCCAAATTTTCTGACTCTGTGTAAAACTGTGCTAATAAATACAAATATATACACCACCACATGAAGGTACTTAAATTGCAGAGTATGTGTTTAACATACTTTAATTATAATATTATTAGGTTGTAATATAGTTTCTAGCGGGGAAAGCAGTGTGTCCTACTGAAGACGATAATAAAGAACTTGCATGGACTGTGCAAAGCTGCCCCTGACATTTAAAATGTCATGGCTATAGAGATTCATAGTGGTAGCCTTGGCCTTAACTCGTGGTTTCTCAGGTTGATTTGGCAAGTCTCATTCTAAATGTGTTTTATTTAAGCTACGCCAAGCAAGCTGCAAGAAAACAGTAAACTTGCTGTCTCCAGGCAGAGCCTGTGCTGTTGGCATCTGAGAGGTGCCTGTTCAGGGTAGCAGCAAGAGCCCAGGCCACAGCTCTGCCCTTAGGCACAGCCTGCAGGTGACATGGTTCTTCTGAATCCCCTTGGAGCTGGGCACACCTTCCAGGGGGCAATAAGGCTGTAATGTGTTAATGAGTACTTACCAAACAGGTACTGATAATCAGTCAAGTGCCTTTTCCACCGGGAGCCTCCGCAGGTGAAGACTATGGCTCTGACAAAGTCTCTCCCACAGAGCCTCATGCTGTTCCCTTCACCTTTGCCTTCCTGTGCTGTGATCAGGAGTGCGAGTGAGGCCAGTGCCAGCACTGTGCCCCTCATGCTGCAGACGGGGTGCTTGGAAGCTGGTGTTGGTGGGGCAGGAGGGATCTGCGAGGCCAAGGTGGGGAGTTCTGCTGCTACGCTCACCTTTATACCGAGGGCCCATCCGCTCCACTGAGTAACGGCTCATTCTGAGGATGACTTAATGTTTGCTAAAAACAAGCTGATGGCTTGTTTCCTTCCAGTGATGTGATGTTTTATGTGTGTCAGGATTTGTTCTGGGATTTTGGTCAGGTATTAAAGTGTCCTTAAGGAGTTCCTTATGGAACTGCTTTGCTATACAAACATATGTGATATATATAGCATGCTTCGAGGGTGCAGGCTCAGTTTGATACCATTGATGTGTATGTTCTGCAGAAGCGAGAGGATGTTACATGGTTTGTAGATAATGAGTGTCATCCCTGTGTATTTCCCACACAGCATGCAGCTTCTTCCCAATCATGCCTGTTACTACAGCTTGAGTGGCATCACATCTTTTTCTATTGGTGATCACAAACTAAGAGGGATTTAACTCTTGTGATGTCCACAATTGTGTGCTTTTGCATTACCTCTGCCTTGTTCTTTGTCAGGCTGGTAACTGTGAATGCTTTGGAGTAACCTGTCAGTGCTGGGCAGTCACTCACAACAAAAATGGGGTACCGAGGGGGGCTCATGCAGGCACCGGAGCCTGCAGATGCCCTGCTCTGATTCTTGGTGTGCCGAGTGGTAGGGTGCTGTTCTGCAGCACATGGAGCTGTCTGTGAACTGGCTGTGACAAACTGTACAGAGTGATGGAGGTGGTTGTGAGTTTGCACCCGTAGGTATTTGCCTGGAAGTAGCTCCAGTGCAGCTGCAGGGCTCAAATGTCTCTGCAGGGAGGCCTGTGGATATGACCCGTCTCCAAAAAGGCAAGGAAAAGAGGAGATGGCTCTAAATAGAGCAGGAACAGCTACAGATCAGGGTCCTGAATGTGGTTTTGGTGGTAGCTGAAAGACACAAGTGAGTTCACTAGTGCAGGGTGGAGCAGTGTTACTGTGCTCCAGGACCAGAGGTTAGTAGATTATGAGAGTGGTCCCTTCCTGTTGCTTTGAATGTCGCTGGCTGTAGTTGCCATCAGCTTCTATAAAAACATCTTGCAATAAAAATCCTTAAGGAGAAAATTTGGCAATTACGAGGTCAGAAATTCTGTGATAAGAACAAAATGCAGGAGGATCTTAGGAGAGAGATCTCAAGCACTTCCTAGCACCACAAGTGTTTTCCAGCACCATAATGTTCCAGATGATGAGTTTACACTGTGTACAGGGGGAAATACGATGTGTTACAGCCTTGACAGAAAGCTTGGTTTTTACCAGTAGCATCAGTAAGTAAACAGTTAGAACCACCAATGGAAAATATATGGTGTATTTTGTTCAGATCTGTAATAATGATTAACACATGATTCACTTTAATGAGTGTCCTTCTTTGAAATGCACAAAGATTAATTTTATATCCAGGGTGAGCTTGCACAGTCCTTGTAAAATGCGTAGAATGCAGGAGGAAGTAAACATTAATGCCTTACAAATGGTCTTTAACTTCAGTGACGTGTTTAAATGTTGGATGTTTATTGTCAGGCTAATGAGAGGGTCTGAATGTTCTGTATCTATGGAATACATGTCTCAAGATGTAATGCTTGAGGGAGCAGGCAGCTGTGGCCCCTGTCAGCTGGTGGGCAGGGAGCTTTACAGCCAAGCTTTGTGTCACCCCTCTCCTGTGACAGAGATCCTTGGTCTTAGTGGCTCATTGGTAGAAATGCTCTGTATTTTCTGTGAGCAGTCAGGCTCTGGAAGTCCTCTAAGACACCATGGTCCAGCAGCCTGGACACTTATGTCATGTGAAGAGCTTTCTGAAAGTGTCATTGTGGAACACAGTGAGTTTAAATGGCAATTTGATATTACCCTAATTCGTCAGAGGGTGAACAAGGTTGGTCTTTCCTTGTGCCTGGTGTGGGCTGGTCTGCAGCTCCCAGAGCACCTGGTGCCTCTCAGAGCTCAGCTTCCATCTCAGTGGTGGTTTATGGGATGAAAGACAAGATGCTTGTTCTGCCTGGAGATGAGAAAGCACCAGGGAGACCTTAGAGCAGCTTCAGTGTCTAAAGGGGCTATAAGAAACCTGGAGAGGGGCTTTGGACAAGGGCCTGTAGGGACAGGCCAAGGGGAATGGCTTTAACCTGCCAGAGGAGAGACTGAGATGAGCTCTTAGGCAGAAGCTCTTCCCTGTGAGGGTGCTGAGGCGCTGGCACAGGGTGCCCAGAGAAGCTGTGGCTGCCCCATCCCTGGCAGTGTTCAAGGCCAGGTTGGACACAGGGGCTTGGAGCAAGCTGCTCCAGTGGAAGGTGTCCCTGCCCATGGCAGGAGGTTGGAGCTGGAGGAGCTTTAAGGTCCCTTCCAACACAAATCGGTCTGGGATTATATGATTCTGTGATCTCATGGGAATTCCATTCATTCACTGTATGATCTCACAGGGCAGATGCAGGCTAGTCTGGTAGGGGTTTAGGCTGTGTTTTGCAGTGACCTATGCAGGAGGTGATTTTGGCTTTTTTGGTTTTTGAGTAACCCAAGGAGAAAACACCTTGGTGGAAAGCCCAAGGGGAAAACCCCAAGGAGAAAAGATCAGGGAGACCTTTCTGTTCTCCCTGTGTATTAATACTGTTTGTCTAATGGGGGGGACTTCCAGGGGATAATGTAGAGCATTTGAAGGCAGTTTCTAGCCAGTATGGTTTCATGGAGAAGTTTATTCTTTTTCAATCATTAAAATTATTTCTGTTAATACTATAATAGGTCTTTCTCACTCTCTACCAGCTGGGAAGGGGTATTGTTTAACTGCTGTTAAACACCTACAGCAGGACCAATTATATCCTATAAGGTAAAGCCTTAAACCTGTAAAATAAGAGATAAAAAAAGAGCAGTGTAAGACGTGCAGTGATTCACAATTCCTATTTACAAACTGAGAGCAGAACTGCTTGCGTGGCAAGCATCCAGCAAACAGGCTGAGGTAGTTTGTGTTGTGTCAGCTGATTCTTCTTTGGAACTCTGGTAATACGCTGCTTACTTCTAACAGTGCTCCTTGAAAACAGCACTTTTTGTCAGGCCTGCTTGGATTGTGTTTGTAGTGTCAGCAACAAACATGCATCTTGTTTGGAAAGGAAATTAATTTTCAAGATGATACATGTATGGTGTGAAGACAGGCTGAGGGATGTGGGTTGTTTGGCCTGGACAAGAGAAGGATCCAGGGAGACCATAGAGCTGCTTCCAGTGCTTAAAGGGGCTACAAGAAACCTGGAGAAGGGCTTTGGACAGGGGACGGTAGGGAAAGGACAAGGGTGAATGGCTTTGACCTGCCAGATGGGATATTGAGATGACAATGGCCTCACTTTTATTTTTTAAGGGAACCATCTTTTTGCTCTGTGTTTTACAGCACTTGGCAAATGAAGCTGGTAATTACCAGAATTTCTAAATGCAAAGCTGACATTTTTGGATTATTAATCTGTAATACCCTAAGAATGAAGTTTAGATGGATATCAGCATGGATGGATCAGAGGAGGGATCCATCTGGTGCTGGAGCACCCAGGGTGGCTTCTCAGAGTGAGGGCAATGCAGAGCCAAAGGGCTGATGGGTTTGCTGCCACCAGCAAAGTGAGACTGTCTTGGGGGTGGCCAGGATAGTGCAGGTCCTGCACTGTCAGCAGGTACAGGCATTCTGCCAAGTACAGTCACCTGCAGACTGCATTTAGAGGACCTCCACCTTCCTGGCCTTGACCCAAGGCTCCCTCCCAAATCCAGCTGTAGCCAACATCTGGATTTGTGATCAAGAGAAACCTAAAGTTCAACGTTGACTTTGTCGTTCCTGAGGTTTCTAGTGGTATGGTATTGCAGAAGAGCAGGAACCGTCTCAGGGTTTAATCTGCTCATGGGATTGTATCTGATTCCACCTGTTTCAATATTTATTAGCTAGTGTTTAGCAGAAACCTCCTTGCAGATGAATGATGTGCTAGACAAGCACACAGGCCTCCACGAGCTACCACCTTTCCCATGTAGATCATACCTTACTATTGTTGAGAGCAGCCAGGTTCTGGAGCAAAAACACGCTAACTTCTCCTTGACTATCTCCTACGAGAAGGCAGTCGGTGTTCTTAGCGAAGAGGACAGATGTGAATTTGACTGTTGGGTTGGCAAAGCGAGACAGCACAGGCTCCAAGCTGCAGTGAAGGCCAGAATTAACAGGTCACATTGTGTTGACTGAGCCTGATAGGTCTTGCATGGTTTACTTTCTATGTTCTAGATGCACTCAAAAACTTAAGAAGTGAAACAGTGTTTTATTTAGGCCTCTACCAGAACAAAAATCCCAGCTGATACTAACTAAGATATCCTGGCTGCCTAAAATCTGTTCTATTGCCTGATATGGGCTGGGGGGTGATATCTTTACTTTATGAAGAATTTGCGTTTGGTACGACCAGATTTGACATGCTCCTTCTCCATGTGGGCTTCATGCTATGGTTAATACTGAACGGAACAGCCCAGCAGTGCAAGGCCACAGGTTAACTGAGGTGAGATGTGCACCTACTTTACAGTAGAGGGGAAAAGTGAGAGGTGCCTCAACTTCTGACCATCCTGTCTTTATGAAAGATCAAAGTGTCTTAGTTCTGTTATTTTTCCTTTTAACTGTGGCAGAAATCTATTATTTCTGCAGGAGCAAAGCCCAGTTTGCCCTTTACCAGTTCCATAAAGCATCCAGCTCCTTCTCTTGTAATCACAGTTCTCTGGTAACCACCATGTGCTGTTACAAAATGAGTATTTTAAAATGCAATACTTTCAATGACTGAGCAAGCAAATGCTCACTGATGTGTAACAACATTGATGAAGCCATAGTGTGCAGCCTTTGTGCCATCAAGTTTCAGAATCTTCTTTGAGAAAAGTATTTACTTACATGCTGACCCTAAGATCCCAAATTTCTACTCTGCTTTCATTCACTGCTGTGAACATGAAGGCTGATTTCGAAGACCACATAATGTCATGAACGAAAGCGCTGGCGGAACTGAAGGTTAAAACGGGTGTCTGTGAATCGCGGTGCCACAGGATAATGCTCCAGTCTGCAGAGCAGCTGAGAAACATGTCAGTGCTGAGAGGGTTCCAGGTGACTTTGTACACAGGACCCTTGGGGTTTGGGAAGAAACAAAGAACTTTGTGTTATTCTACAGCTACAGCTTCCCAGGATGGTTTTTAATAGGGACCTTTCATGGATACTCTGGCTATCCTTTGACCCTAAGGGCAAAACCAGCATCATGTGTCACTCATTGGAAATTAGGATGGAGCTGATGTGATAAGGCAGGAGAGATCTTGGCAATAAAAATCATTCAGCTGATTCTGCCCCTTCACCAGTTGTTAGGAGACTGATGGTGAGAGGGCAGCTTCTTGGATGAGGCAGAGACTTAACCACAAAAGAGGTGCTGTTAATGTTCTGCCACATTTTTCTCAGAGGTAAGACTATTTAATTGTGGTTTGCAGGCCAATCACATTACTGATTGTTTTCTTAATATAAAGCCAGAACTAGAGCTTTAAACCAGTCTATAATACAAGTTTTAATAGCTCACTTAAAAATCCTAATAGAAAGTGATCCGATAAGACTGTGATGCTTTATGCTATGAAAATGTGTTCCTGATAGAAGTAGTTTAGGTTTCTTTTATTGCAGATGTTTTCTTTAGTAAAAATAAGCAAACATTTGTGAACTTAATTAAGCAGTTTCTGCTGGCATTACTTTTTCTGCGTCTCACTCACCTTGTGGCCTCTGTATGTCTTTAGAAACTGCCCATTGCTTGAACAGGAGCACTGGTAGATACAACCCTCTTCTGTTCCAGCCAGATAAAAGTTTGTATCCTGAAAGAAAGGTAAAAGTAGCCTAAATTGGATTAACCTAGTTCTCACTCATCTGAAAGTCTGTGAAAGGACTTAGATGAGTCTGGCAGTGACAAAACTGAGGAAGTCGGGTGGAGCTGCCAGGCTGTTGTGCACTGAGCTGTTGAGGTGTATGTGCAGTAGATGCAGTGGTGCCAGACTGTGTGGGATTTGTGATGTGTGTTCTCTGGGCAGAACATACACTGTGAATTCTGACTCCTGAAAATCTCACGCTTTATGCAGTCCACATGTGCAGACACATGAATTCCTCACACGCTCTGTGGACAATATTCAGCTGGCTAAAGAGGAGGAGCACAGCCACGTAGGGCCTGGGCTCGGGAGCTGCTGAACAGTCAAGTTCTCACTGATGTGACCAACACACAGAGATCTGTCCTGAGATCTGGCCCAAGGTGAATGTGAGTAACATGGCTGAAATGATGTAGTTGTTCTCATACAGGGGTTATGTTTGGTTTAACATTTCATCCATCTTGGGTAAAACCGTTACTAGCCAAGAAGCAATTTGTTTCACAACTAAATATGCTTCAAGTACCAGTGCCAACTCCCAGCCTAGTGCATATTAAAGTAGCTCCAGCTGAGGATCTCGCCCCTCCTGTGTGGTTTTCCCAGATACTGCTTTAGCCAGGATGGACATTCTGAGCCTACCTTTGGGTGGAAGTCAAAGCACATCCCAGCTGCCTGTCGAGATATCAGTGCTTCACTTTTCCTCTCTTTCTCACCTGGTAATCTTTTCTTCTCAATTTCTTTTCGCTTTATTTTCATCAGGTCTGTGTAAATAGCAAGAGTTTTTGTCAAACAAGAATGCGACAGTACTACGAGTAACTCGTGCTTCTTTGGAATGCTCTTAGATGTTTTGTGTATGATAACTGGTATAAATGTCACCTGAAATGAAATGGAGCAATTCAGGTGTTATCCCTCTGCAGGAACGCTGCAGAGGACGGTGCTTACCAGTGCAGTCAAGTCTTTTCCGTATATGCCACTCGGTTATTCGGCCATCTGCTGAGATACAGAACAGTCTCTCTCTTTTGCAACCTCCTGCCTCACCTCTGTCCTGTTCCACCCACCTCAGTTGCCACACAGGACCTGTATGTTTGTTTGGGGATTCACTGGAACAAAAGATGCACGTGATAAATCATAGATGAACAAAACCAAGAAATAATTAACCTTCCACTTTGTAATGAACGTTAAGTCGTACGACAAAGATATTGTTAGCTTTTCTTAAAAGCAAAACGAAAGAAATCTGAACATTGGTTCTTTTCTCCAGGAAACTTTTTCTTTTGTCATGCATGTTTGATATTTAGGTTCAGGGCACTGTTAATGTGCTGACACACCTTTCATTGACACCTGAATCATGAAATCAGCCTGCAGGAGACTTGTAGGAGAGTGCCCTTAAAGATACATGTCTCCCTAATTCCACCCCCCCCTCATTTTCTTCTTAACTCCTGCTTATCCCTCCCCTGTTCGGATGTTCTTTCCTTGTTTGACAAGTGGAATCAGTGAGAAAACACCAAAATCTGCAACTGGTTTCCCATAAGGATTTATTATATGGGGCAGGGTTGTCTTAGTAAGTACATGGAGTATGAAATGGTACGTGGTGGTAACTTGCAGCACTTTCTTGGAGCATGGTACTCATTTGTTTCACCTCTCCAGCATGGGGAACTTGCTTGTTTGTATGCACAGTAACAGCACAGAGAGTGTCATACCTCAGATAAGGACCAGTGGTGTTAAAGTAACGTAAGCATTTATCAGCCAGAATAAGAGTAGAGAATGATGGCAGTACAGAAGGAGAATGCTGGTGGCTGAGGATTAAGCCGTTACTATTCCCTCAGCTCCTCAGTTGTGGCCATTCCTTTACTTTTTAAGAGGTGATCAAGGTGGAGGAGATGTGCAGTCATTGCCTTACCTGCTGTCCAAGAGCACAGTGTCATTACAGCTCTGTATATCATAGATTGTGACAGATCCATTGTACATTCCAACTGCCAAGAGATTTGGGCTCGCCATGGAAAAATCCAGGGCAGTAACACCATGCTCACACTGGAAAATGCGCTCTGGCCACTGACCAGGAGAAAAACACAAGGATGTTTTAAATTAGTTTCTTAATTTACTTCTGTCTTCTCAACATTGGATACTGAATTGCTGGAGAATTCAAGTGCTGATGACCATAGTGACTATAGAAACACAGACAGAAATCAGGTACTATATTCTAAAGGGTTCAGTTTATTTCAGCCTAGAGAAGAGAGGCTCTGGGGAGACCTCATAGAAGTCTTCCAATACCTAAAGGGGCTACAAGAAGTCTGGAGAGGGGCTTTGGACAAGGGCCTGTAGGGACACGACAAAGGGAATGGCTTTAACCTGGCCGGAGGGGAGACTGAGATGAACTCTTAGGCAGAAGCTCTTCCCTGTGAGGGTGCTGAGGCGCTGGCCCAGGGTGCCCAGAGAAGCTGTGGCTGCCCCATCCCTGGCAGTGTTCAAGGCCAGGTTGGACACAGGGGCTTGGAGCAAGCTGCTCCAGTGGAAGGGGTCCCTGCCCGTGGCAGAGGCTTGGGGCTGGATGAGCTTTAAGGTCCCTTCCATCACAAACCAGGCTGGGTTTCTGTGATTTCTTGCTGCAGCTGATGTAATTAGGGACAAATAAAGACTATGCAGAAATATTACACTGTAAAATAAGTTAGATGGATCTACTCCAAACCAAACACCTAAGAATCAAGTTCCCTAAGACTGAGCTATGTGAGTACAGTGTGAAGGTGTTGTTTGTTTGATTTGGATTGGAAAGGATGATCCTTGAATTTAAAATTCACTTTTTCTCTGTGAGGAGCGTTTGGAATTACTGAACAAATGGCCTGTAAAATTTGAAAAAACAAAAGGTAAATGGATTTATTTTCACATTTGCTGTGCTCAGGACTTTTTTCCAGTCTAAATAATGATCTGTACATACCTGGCCTACGCACAATAGTAACAAAACAGGTTTACAGTCTTGGGTAGGTGGCTCTAGGGATTGGAAATGGGGTACAGAGACCTGCATTGCTATGTTGCCTGACATAGACTGGTAATAACTGTGAGTAGTGACCATCTGCTAGTCACTTGGTGGCCTGTAATGAGTTTAGTTCCTGTGAACAGATGTCCATGTTACCAGACCACTGATGCAGTCATCACCTCTGTTGGAAGTGTCAGTTGAGAGGACAGACAAGCACAGAACTGAACTGTTTCCTGTAGGTGCTTTCTTGGGGTCAAGATTTAAGCACATTGCTAGGTGCTTTTCCAGAGATGTGTGGTTTGTGATAGCAAATTCAACCTCATTGCTAGGTCTTGCTTTTAGAAACAGTAAGAGGGAAATATATAAAGCAGAAATAGTATAGCACGAAAATGCATTGAGGAAAAAGAAAGAAAACAAAGTGGCTGCTCATTACCATGGGGTTCTTCAGTGACCAGCAGCAAGCCAAGCCTTTCTTCTGGCCTTTAAAGTCAAATGCTCCATAACCAACAGCTAAAAGATCCTGAAGGCACAGACGAACATAAATAACCTCAATTTAACTGAAAGTTCAGTTGTGTATTTCTAAAAGGCAACTTTCTGTTAACAGTGCAAAGTCTGGAAAAATAAGGCTCATGTGCAAGTGGAATAACACACAAGAACAGTAGAATTTCTAGAGTACTGGAAGGTGGTTCAACTGAAAGTGCATTTATAGCCACTGTCAGTTGTGTTGGCAGTCCCCACTCCTGACAGCATAAAAATATGTCCCTTTTCAGGGAGACTAACACTTTAAAAGGTATTTGTTTGCCCTCTAATTCTAAGGTTGAAGTCTATAAATGTGTCCAACTTAATCATATCTGGGCATCTGGTGTGCTAACAGTGTGAAATGGTCTTTATGTTCTTTCATTTTCCCTTGGGGCCATCTTCCTGGTTTTGTGTTTCTCATCCTTACCTGCTTTTTACCTTCCTTCCATTCATTATTTTTGTTGTGGCCATAAGAGAGCTCTGTTGGAAAAACTGAGCCTTACAGTGAAACTGAGCCTTGTGGTGAAAGAGGAGATGACTGAGTCATTCTCACCTCCACTGGAACCAAACTGAATAAACTTGGGCCAGCTGCTCAGAAATCTGTGCCTGTTGTGTTGCATCTTGTCCTTAAAGTTAGACGAATGCAGCTTTCTTGGGAGATTATAGTTAAAAACAAAGATGTGGTATCCTGAGAAGGGTCAGGGGAGACCTTATAAAAGTCTTCCAATACCTGAAGGGGCTACAAGAAGCCTGGAGAGTGGCTTTGCACAAGGGCCTGTAGGGACACAACAAAGGGAATGGCTTTAACCTGCCAGAGGGGAGACTGAGCTGAGCTCTTAGGCAGAAGCTCTTCCCTGTGAGGGTGCTGAGGCGCTGGCACAGGGTGCCCAGAGAAGCTGTGGCTGCCCCATCCCTGGCAGTGTTCAAGGCCAGGTTGGACACAGGGGCTTGGAGCAAGCTGCTCCAGTGGAAGGGATCCCTGCCCGTGGCAGGGGTTGGAGCTGGAGGAGCTTTACAGTCTCTTTCAACACAAACCAGGCTGGGATTCTATGATAAACTGTGATGAAAAAAGTTTAGCAGTAGGTTGTTAAACTTCATCTTCCAATTCTATAACAGACCAAGTCTATTATCTTAATGTTGTTGTTGTTTAGGTGACTGGCCCTGATAAACTGGACCAATTAACTTAAATTCTGAACCAGTTCAATCTGTTGTGATAGATTTTGTAGGAAAAGTCTATTACAGTGGTCCAACTTGTAGGATAATGTAGCAATATCCTGGCAATATCCATAGGCACCGGAATGGGTTGCCCAAGGAAGTTGTGAATGCTCCATCCCTGGCGGTGTTCAGGACCAGGTTGGACAGAGCCTTGGGTGACATGGTTAGTGGGAGATGTCCCTGCCCATGGCAGGGGGGTTGGAACTAGATGATCTTAAGGTCCTTTCCAACCCTAACTATTCTGTGATTCTATAATTCTATGATATTGTTATATTGTTGTATGAAAGGACAAAATGCAGAGGGTGGGATGCAAAGACAGCCCACCTTGACTGTAAAGATGAATCCGTCTCTGTGATATCTCCTCCCAACAAAATACATAAAAATCGGGTTTATTTTTATACCAACAATGGCTTAGACCATTTTGAAACAGCTTAGAAGAAGATTTGTGAACTCACGGGGTTTACTTTGCTCCAGGCCATACTGCTCACGCTGTGACCATTAGTTAAACCACATGCATAAGACCACAGCCATTCCAATGTGGGAACTGGTGTAGTTTCTTCTTTTAGAGCTGACAGAACTGATGGATCAGTGAATGCTGCCTCTTGCTCATCCTTTTGCCTGTCAGCCTTTTCCTGTTTAGCTTCTTTTTTGTCTTCCTCTGTGCCACTACTGTCTGATGTAACTCCAGGATCTATAACACACCAATATGGTAGAGTCTGGATAGTAACATTTCACTCATCCAACTCCAGTCATTCACATCAGAAGAAATATTTACCCTTTCAGCAAATATTTAGTAGCAAAAAACCCCAAAATGAAGTAAAGATTTGAAGAATTAAGACATTCTAACTTATAAAACCATAACTAAAATGTTGATGGGGCTGGATTGGACCGTGGTGTGCCAGGTATGCTCCAGGGATTTAATGAGTGGGTTTAGCTACCCGGCAACAAGTTAGGAATGTATGTTCACCCCCTACCAGGAATGTTCCTAATCTCTCATCTTTAAAAATGCATCTAAACAGGGATTTTCTTCTAGAAGCCAAATTTTAAAGAGCCACACTTACACCTTGATGCTGCAACACCATAGCTAAGTTACATGGTGCTGTAGTAAATTGCTCATTACTTGGGAAAATGAAGTGTAGGGCATGTTTTTAGACTATGTTTGCCAAGTATTTTTGTTTAGTCACCCCTTTATGTAATGTACAAATCATAAATTGATCTCAGATCACTATTAACAGAGTAGGAACACAGTAAACTGCCATAGTCATCCTGGCCTTTATTGTGCTCTCACTGTAGTTAGTTCCTGAAGAGCAACAGGATATAACACTTTGTTGCTTGAGAAACTAACTCTAGGACATGAAGGTACAATACAGTATCAGCAGAGTGGATCTGCCTTTGATTTTTGTTTTAATCTCTGTGTTAACTTGGAATTCCTGTACAAGGTAACATATTACTTAGAACATGGGGCCAGGGTATGCCTCTTACAGTCTGCAATGAATGTACATTGTTAGACACTGAGCATCCATCAGGCTAAAACTTCTGTTTGCTGTCAGTGTCCTCATAAAATAAACTCCCAAAATCCCCACCAAACAGACTGTAAAAGACATTCCAATGAAAACAGGTAGCTGGAGAAGTAGCAGAATTAATCTGTATCTTAACTGTCAGGAAACAAGTTTGACTGATATTTTGAGTAAGTCCGTTTGTGGTGATGAGGGAGGACTCATATATTCAGTTTTTGTACCAGTTATGGTAGGGATGCGTGTTAAAGTGAGTTTCAAACTACAAAGTAGTTTGCCATCTCCTAAACTCTCCTTTCCTTTGTCTACTTCTTAAATGACTTGTCTGTAAAGACACTGGATGAGGGACAGGACTCTGACTCAATAGCATGCAAAGCCCTGTGCTGAAAACGGGGTAGTCAATAAGAATCAAACCTATAAGGATGGGAAACTGCCGATAAGCTGCAAGTTTGGGTTGGAAAATATTCTCCATTAGAATCCTCTCCATGAAAAATAAACCCTTCTGAAGGTTTTCTGGTACTGGGAGAGCTTCTGACTGGCACTCTTCCTGCTCCTTCTCCTCCTCTTGGTTCTTGGCAACAGCAGTACTTTCTGAAGTCACAGAAGTTGTGCTGCCTGACAACAGATAACACAGGAAAAGCCAGTTTGAACATGAAAATATTTAGCACATAAAAATCAAGGGAATAAGCAATCTCCTCTTCCTCCACCTGCAAAAAGCGTAGAAGAAGTCATCATCAAAAAATACTTCCACTATTAATTTTTTCTGGTTTTAATTTTGTTAATTATTTTCATGCTCAAGTACTATGATGAGACACTAGTGGAGTTATTCACAATTGGTGTTTTGCTTCTACTGTCCTAAGTAAATACCAGCAAACTTTGCCACTGGCTATTTATCTGTATTTAAGATAAATAGATTTAAGATACAATGGCAGTTCACAGACAGGGTCTTGGTGCAGACCTGTCCAAGACTCTTTAGCAAACTGTCTTCCAAGTGCCAGGCAGGCAGACCAAGCATTTTCTTCACACACCATAGGGATGTGCATGGTTTAGAAGGATGAAAACATGGCAGGAATGTCAAACTGGAAGAATCTTACCTTTGGTAGAAGAGAAAGGGGTAGTCTGATTCTGCTTTATAGTGGTGTGAGGTTTGCTGCTTGTTTCAGTTGCCTTCTCTGTCTTGCTGTCAGTGCTGCCATCTGTTTTGAGCATTGGTTCTATTTCTGATGCATTAAATGTATCATAAAAGCCCCAGGAAGTGACCATCTCCCCTAGGAACGAATTACACTGTGTTACACAAGTCTCTTGTTTCAGTATGTTACTATAAAGGTAGATTTAGATGAGATCTGAGGCAGAAGTTCTTCCCTGTGAGGGTGATGAGTCATTGGAATAGGTTGAATGGAGAAGCTGTGGCTGCCCCATCCCTGGCAGTGTTCAAGGCCAGGTTGGACACAGGGGCTTGGAGCAAGCTGCTCTAGTGGAAGGTGTCCCTGCCTGTGGCAGGGGCTTGGAACTGGATGAGCTTTAAGGTCTCTTCCAACCCAAACCACTCTGTGATTCCTTATGGTAAAGACTATGTACAGCTGAGCAAAGATTTACTTCCCGTACTATGCTCCCAACTGTTTGGCTGAGGAGATTTCAAACCAACTGTGGGTCAGACAAGGCTGTAGCAGCAGCTGCTGTATGACTGCAACAACTCCAGTGGGGTCTCCTGGGTATGTGGCTTCCCTTCTACAGGGTCAAACAATGCTCTATAGCCTTCCCTTTGAGTGCTCAGCTTTTCAGGTGTTGGTTGGAATGAGCTCTGCTAATGCTCAAGGCATGCAGAAAGGGGGAAGATATGTTATTCAAATCAGATCAATATCTGTTTTACTTCTTTCCCCCCCATTTTACATACGTTTAATGAAAACAAAGGAAAAATGTTTGCAATGACAATTCCCATGGTTTTCTTTGGCCTCCTACACCAAAAAAAAAGTGCCTTTAGTGTAGCAAAGCTCAGCACATGCATCTAAAACCTTGATAGGCCCCTATAACCTTTTTTTAGAGCATTGAGGCTGAACATTGTGTAAAATTGCATCTGTCTTGTGAGACTGCCAAGATTTTCTGCTTTCCCCAAGACATTCAATCTCATACCAGAGTTTCTCTTTGCATTATGACAAATAGAAATAGAAACCAGCATCACTGAGAAGCAAAGGGGAAAAAAAAGGAACGGTGTCCTTTCATATTTCAGGAGCATAGTTGAGTATTAGGGGGAGTTCTGCCTCCTGAGCAGCAAACTCTGCTTGCAGCGTGCTGAGGCAGGAGGGACACAGCAGCTCTCTGCTAATGTAATGCCTGTTTTATTGCAACAGATACAGTGCACCAAAACCAGTGCTTGAGTTTGGGGAAGGGCAGAAAAGGCCACCACAAATCAAAGTGGCTCTTGAAGTTGAGGAGACATCTTCTGATTAGAGATGGAAGATGGAAAGAAAACCCTTTCCTCAGTGTCCCAACTGTACACAGGGAGTCTGCTAAGGTCCCACAGTACAGCTGTAATGCTGGAGTTTGCCCAAATAAATGTTTAGTAAGTAAACTGAATGCTGGAGGGGGATTCTCCATCAGGGACTGTAATGATAGGACAAGGGGTAATGGGTTAAAACTTAAGCAGGGGAAGTTCAGGTTAGACACAAGGAAGTTCTTCCCTGTGAGGGTGGTGAAGAGCAGGTTGCCCAAAGAAGTGGTAGATGCGCCATCCCTGGCAGTGTTCAAGGCCAGGTTGGACAGAGCCTTGGGTGATGTAATCTAGCGTGAGGCATCCCTTCCTGTGGCAGGGGATTGGAACTGGATGATCTTAAGGTCCTTTCCAACCCAAACCATTCTGTGATTCTAATAATAAACTGCCAAGGGTACAATCAGTAAGTGAGAGCCTGTTCTTATTAAATACCCTTTCTATATGGGACTTGGGAACTTTACCTTTGTCTTCCATGATGATTCTGTCACATTGCACCTCCTTGTTCTTGGTGGCTCCGTTGATGGTTTGCATTGTTTTTTCCACAAAGCGGTCACCATCAGCCTTGCTCTTGCACATGTCAGTGTAAACCTTGTTCCGCTGCCTCAGAAAGAAGGAAAAAAAGTGTACATTGACAGTCTGAAAACCATTTGCATTCACCTTCTTGGTGTATTTAACCACAGGTTGGACAGGAGAGGATACTCCATGGCATAAATTTACTGCCTGGGTTTTTTTCTGATTGCTAGATTTTAGTTCACTCTATGTATTGGCTTTCAGCAGCTATTTGTGACCTTGTGATGCTGTTCTGAACCAGAAATGGCCTGCTAAGGTAGACATCAGCTACTCCAGCTACTTTGGGTGGGTTTCGGAGGGGTTCAGAAGTGTATAGCTCTCATCGCTTGGGAGTGAAGAGCAGTGCATCCAAGAGACAGAAATGAAACTAGAGTATTTCTGTTTCATCGAGCCCTCTGGTTCTTGGGAATGGTCAGTGGGAATTGTGAAGCTTTTTCTGCTGTTCTGGTTTAAACATTCTAACAGCAGATAGAGGTGATACCCCACCTTAGATCACAAACAGGCTGCTGTGCTCAGGAGCATTCAATGCCTGTTCCTATGCAGTTGGCACTGTGTGCTGTATACACTGGCTAAGTCTGATTCATAGAGTGCTCTTCCTCTTCCCTTTTCCCCAAAATCACACCAGTGTGATTCACAGGCAGTGGGGGTTGGAGTCCTACCATGAACATTGTGTGTCTGTGTATATATATATATGTAAGTATTTTAGGCAGGAGCTCTTCTCTGTGAGGGTACTGAGGCGCTGGCACAGGGTGCCCAGAGAAGCTGTGGCTGCCCCATCCCTGGCAGTGTTCAAGGCCAGATTGGACACAGAGGCTTGGAGCAAGTTGCTCTAGTGGAAGGTGTCCCTGCCCATGGCAGGGGATTGAAACTGAATGAGCTTTATGGTCCTTTCCAACACAAACCAGTCTGGGATTCTGTACTAGCAGAAAAACCTCCCCTAGGTCAGTTGTTTGACTTGCCAGCTGCAGACCAGTGCATCCCAGGCTTTAGGGCTGCCATTTTGGTGAGGCACTGGAATGGGTTGCCCAAGGAGGTTGTGAATGCTCCATCCTTGGCGGTGTTCAAGGCCAGGTTGGATGAGGCCTTGGGTGGCATGGTTTAGTGTGGGGTGTCCCTGCCCATGGCAGGGAGGTTGGAACTGGGTGATCTCAAGGTCCTTTCCAACCCTAACTATTCTATGATTCTATGATTTACAAAAGCCATGTGACAAGTGTAGCAATCTGACATCCGTCATGGAGAGAACTTTGCTGCACTCTGTCCCAGCCAGCTCCTGGGACTAAGCCAAACCCCTGGCTGTGTTAACTCCCTATCAAAGGTCATGGCAGTCCAGGGAGGAGACTGGAGTAGGAACGTACCAGATGCAACTAAGGGGGGGACACAGTATTTTAAGAGGCGAGGTCACTCATGGTGGGGTGAGGTTTCTTCTCGGTAGGAGCACTGTAAAGAGCTTCAGAGGAAGCTTGAAGTGTTTGTATTTTTGTTACTAATGCATGAATAGCTGTAAAGCTACACACAAGAATCAGTGCAAATGTTTACAATTTCATACTGTTTTCACTAAAATTAAATCCTGTAATTCCTGTATTCCACACTTCTCCATCTCCTCTTTCCCCTATCACCTGTGTGTTCTCTGCTTACCATCCCCTGCCTTTGGTAATCTGCCTTCTTTTATCAGTGAAAGAGAGAACTAATTTACTCAACAAGATGGAGCTGTAAGAAATTTAAGCTGTTGTGTCAAAAGAGAGACTCGAGCCCAATGTGGTTTTAAACAAAAGTGGAATGACTGGTTGTGGTAGTCAGAGTACTGAACCTGTGTATAAGCATCCTGTTCAGGACATTGCCACCAGCAGAAATTGGGTGTGCTGAGCATACGTGTGTGTACACAACTACAGAGATACATACAGAACTCTTTCAGCATCTTCTGACTCTGTAGACATCACAACAGCTGGAAGATCCAGTATCCAGATAGTTTCTGTCTCTGTGAGGTAAATATCCACTCTCCTATCTAAGCCTGCTTCTGTCAGTTCTTCTTTTATCTCCTCTTGCCTCTCATGCACATCTGAAAAATCAGATGAGATCCATAAGTGAGACCTTTTCTGCTCTAAATGTCAAAGAAGACAGATTAATTCTGATAGTATTGAATGATCAGTTGTGAGGCACTGAGTGAAGTGCCAGGCATCTCACACCCACTGACTGCAGAGTCTCACAAGTCACAGTGCCCCAAAGAAAAACGAAGTCTTTAATTATACAGCACAAGTTCTTTACCAGGTAACTAGTGCTCCAAAGAAGAATTAAGCCTTTAATTATATAGCATATGTTCTTTACCAGGGAAACTAACGGTTGCGTCCCCTTGAGAGCCAGGCTCCGCCGTTTCATCCAGTACAGACTCAGTCGTTGATATAGAAGTGGTGCTGCTTCCATATGTCCTTCAGTAACAAAGAAATAAGCAGAAGTAGTATGTGAGGGTCCAGATGTCAGTTAGCAAAATGCCATAAAAATAGCAGTGTTGTTACCAGGATAAACCATGAAGACTGTAAGAGCACATACGGTGATGGTTGTGTTGTGAAAGGAGTTGCAGAAGGCTTAGGAAAGAAAATAAGTGGTTTGAAAAAGACTTAAAAAGGAAGAATTCCTCTGACAGCATATCCTGAGGAATTAAAGAGCTGCTGGAAAAGAAGCTACTGAGCTCTTGGATTCAGCCCTAGCACATAATAATGTGAAGTGTTGACTGCCCACTGTGTGATAAGGCTCACTCATAGACAGCACCTGTCTCCACCAGGTTTCACATCCTTTGGTGCTTTGCATGTGCTGAAAAGTCTTTAAAATGCACCAGAAACTTTTGAAGGGATCAGCTTGTTAAAAACCATTGGTGATGTTCACAGAAGGGATAGGTGTGAGAATGAGAGGTAAAACTCAAAACTCAGTCCAGTTGGGAGGTTTGTCAGCAGATTTTCTCTGCTTCAACAGCTGAGCATGAGCAGTTACACAAAAGCAGTTGAAAAAGACAGTTTTTAAGGTTTGTATTTAAAACTAAAGTGAAATAGTTTCATTTTGTTTGTTAAATAAAGCCCTCTTGTCTCCAAAAAGGATGTGTTTAGTTTTCAGGAGATACTTCATATTCTTCAGTTGTTTTTTTTGTGTCTGTTTGCTCCTGGTTAATTTACCTTCCTCTGGGATTATCCTTTCTAGCAGCCAGCCTAGGAAACATGACAAGGAGAGAGCTCCCAAATTGCAATCCCTCCTCCTCAATCACCACGGCATTAACTTTGCCAAAGAAAACAGTAAATAAAGCTTTTCTTTGTGTTTTATTCCCAGTGCTGACTTTACCAGTCTTTTAGTCCCTCTGGACTAAATACATAACAACTCCTTTTGTGCAGTCTGAGTGAGCACACACCGTTTGATACACTGATGTGCTTCATTATGTTTCATTTGAAACACAAACAGTCCTTTACCTTCATTTGCATGGCTTAATTGAATCTCTCACCCCAAGAGAAAATGGCTCAAGTCCATTGACTTTGTTTATTCCCTCTGTACTGAAGGTTTGTAAATAAAGCTCCTAAGTAGTAAAATGTAATTCAGCGGCTCTAACTCAAATGTTTTTGTGTAAGAGCATCTTTTGAAATGGATGCACATAATCACAGAGTGTTAAATTGCTTAAATTGGTTTCAAATAGAGGATTCTTACTGTGTTAACAATGTGTAGGTATTTGAACTGAGATGTTCAAGTTTGTAAAAAGGACTTTCTGTACTTAAGAAGTGTCATTAAAACAGCCAAAATACTTTACAATAAATTTGTAGCTCTTCAGTGAAACCAGGCCTCACATTTCCCATCCCACAGATGGGCAGGTGTTGATATATTCCAGTTTTGAAAAAAAAACAACCCAAGGTTAGGAAAGGCAGAGGGGATCTGAAGTAGCTAAAGGAAGTGTTATTAACAAGCTACAAGTGCCCCAGCTCCACTGCACAGCCTTGTTCGGACAACCAGAACACAACCAGAGCACTGCCTCCTCAAAGTCTAAACAGTGTTTTGTGGTGTGCCCGTGTAGGTTCTGTTGTAACTTTGTGTGCAGCCCTCACCAGTACAAAGCCTGCTGTTTGGATGGCTGTCATTTTGAACTATGAGGTGCTCATCGTGATCTCTAAAAGTGGTCCATTCTGGTATGTTACCTAAACATATGTGGTTTAGGAATCACAGAATTCCAGCCTGGTTTGTGTTGGAAGGGACCTTAAAGCTCATCCAGCTCCAACCCCTGCCACGGGCAGGGACCCCTTCCACTGGAGCAGCTTGCTCCAAGCCCCTGTGTCCAACCTGGCCTTGAACACTGCCAGGGATGGGGCAGCCACAGCTTCTCTGGGCACCCTGTGCCAGCGCCTCAGCACCCTCACAGGGAAGAGCTTCTGCCTAAGAGCTCATCTCAGTCTTCCTTCTGGCAGGTTAAAGCCATTCCCAATGTCCTGTCCCTACAGGCCCTTGTCCCAAGCCCCTCTCCAGGTTTCCTGCAGCCCCTTTAGGCACTGGAGCTGCTCTCAGGTCTCCCCTTCAGGAGCCTTCTCTTCTCCAGGCTGACCCAGCCCAGCTCTCTCAGCCTGGCTCCAGCCCTCACAGCATCTCTGTGGCCTCCTCTGGCCTCACTCCAACAGCTCCACATCTCTCTTGTGCTGTTGCCCCAGAGCTGGATCAGGACCGGAAGGGGGTCTCCGCAGTAGAGGAGGAGAATCGAAAGAAGAATTTGAGTGAAATTAGAGATATCACAGGAGTGTGTGCTTCAGTCTGCTTCCGCCTCTGTGAGCATTTCAGCAGGAGTTCCATCATAGTCATGAATACACACAAATTCCATTCATTGTACTTGTGCTAGTCCCCAGACTAAGCTTTTTTAACTTCACTTTTAAGTGAAGACTGGTGGGCATGTTTCTGTACTTGGACAGCCCTGCATAGTAACTCCAGCTCCAAAGCGCTCTGAAGAGCCAGGAGTGTGGCTGCTTTAGGTTTGAGGCCAGATTTAAAAACCAGTGCATTGACTTACCATGAGGGGGAGGCTAAACTAGTTCTTGATAGCTGCTGCGTGGGAAAAAGAGCAAGCAAAATGGATCCTGTGGCTCCAGAGAGCTTGTCTTGCCTGAGTGCAGCAGTACTTGGGTCTGATTGGAAGAGTGGATGGGGTGTCACATCCTTTCCTTCATCAAAAACCTGGAGAAATACTTAAATAGTTACAATAGTTCCACTGTTTCCCCACAACAAGTGACAGTGACAATACTTGCAACATTTTATCTCATCTGGAACAGGAGGATGACCTGGATCCAGGCAGGAAGCTGGCAGAAGGGATGGGAAACCCTTCTGGAACCCTCTCTATAGAAATGGCTGCAAATAGCTGGAAAAACTATATCTGTCCGGATGTCAGACCCTTGGTCAGCCCTAGTGCCTCCTTCAAATTATTATTATTATTATTATTATTATTATTATTATTTGACTATTATTCTATAATGACTATTGTATTAGTCTGTAATGACTACCAGGAGTGGCCTATGAGTATCTACTCAACTCAAATTAACAATACAGCAAAAGCAACAAAGGAACAATTGCGCATCATTTTCATTGTACTGCTCAGATTATTTTCTTGTAAGGAAGTATTCAGGAAGGTCTTTAAACAACAGATCACAGGTTTAGGTGGAGACACATAAGTGCTACAGGCAACATCTCACATGGATTTGAAAGCCAGTAGTTGTCAGATTAGGAGGAGAGCTGTTACTCTTAAGTTTTACTATTATTATTGGAGATTGATTTTGGACACTCATCATCATCACCATTTCAGAACGGATTAAGCTCCGTGATCATTTTCTTCCTCCACATCCCAGGTTCAGACAAGCCTTTCCTTTCCTCTTCCCTCTCCCCCTTCCTGACAGCTTTTAACACCCACCATAATTAAATATTCAGAACTGTTGGGAATAGCGTAACTGTCTCCTCACCCGTATGACATCCTTGTCTGCAGTTCTCTCAGACGTGGTGGATTGGCTTCTGCAGCTCCCAGCTCTGCACCTGTAGATGCTGCTTGCGATGCTCCCCTGTCTGTAACTGTAAAAACTTGTGGGTTGCCTGAGCCCGGAATTGGCCACAGAAGTTTTGTGTCGAGCAGTAAAACGCGAACAAGCAAATACAAGCACTGAACTCCTCATCCCTTAACTTTCAGGAATGGTTTACAGGACGTTAATCTTGAAATTAGGCCAGGTTGGACGGGGCTTGGAGCATCCTGCTCTAGTGGAAGGTGTCCCTGCCCCTTGCAGGGGCTTGAAACTGGGGGAGCTTATTGACGGGAACTGATGTGGCAATGAAGGGGCAAGGGGTGCAGCGAGTGGGGCTGCTGTGTCGGGGTGCCCTGGTCCCTCCTTCCCCCCCTCCTCCAGGCACGCCTGGAGCCGCTGCCCCGGCACTCACGTAGGACCCCGCCTGCCGCCGCCGGGGCCTTGCATGGCGACAACCCGGGCCGCGCCACCGCGTCGAGCGGTAACCACGGCAACGCGCCCCCAAGACGCGGCGCGGGGATTGGCTGCCAAGGACGGCGCCGCCGATAGGCCGTAAGGCAGCGCGGGCTGCACTGTGCTCCCCCCTACCCACCCTGCGGCCGCCCGCCCGCCTGAGAAGGGACCCCGCGGGGCCGCGGCCTGCCCGGGCCCAGGCCACTCTCCGCGCCCGCCTCGGCCTCGCCTCAGGTCTCCGCCGCCCCCCGCCCCGCCTGGGGCTCCTCCCCTGCCGCCAGCCCCCGCGCCCCCTTTGTCACTGAAGCACAAAGGTCCTCGTCGGCCTGGGGGAGACTGGAGCTCCCTCCGTAAAGCTCTGCCCCGGTGGCGGGGATCGGAGCAGGTCTGGGCTTTCGGAGGGGGAAGGACTGGGGGGCGATGAGGTGGCGCAGTTACTGTGCCGCGGGAGCGTTTTGAGGGTGTGAAACGCGTTTGGTTGGGAGAACCGCGGTGGTCAGTGACCTGTGCGCGGGCAGAGCGGGACGGAGCCGCCGCAGGCCGGGCAGGGCTCCCCGAGGCTGCCCTCGCTGTTACCGGCGCTGTGATGCAGGACTGCTGCATCAGGAGCTCTCTTCCCCTTTGCCTGCAGGACCGTGCCTGTCCTTGCGCCAGCGCTGGGACAGAACCGAGCCTGGGCGGGTGAGGCAGCCGGGGAAGGATTTAGAGAGAAAAGCAGCAGAATTAGGGCTGGGCGCTTGTTTTGGGGTTTGTTTTTAGTGTTTTCCTTTACATAGGACCAACATAACGCTGCCGGGGTCACCCCGCCGGGAGCCCCCCCCCCCCCCCACGCTCCCTGAGGACCTCGCAGCGCGCCGGGACAGCTTCCCCCACCTCACCACGTGAGTAAGGCTGCCGGGGGACAGCAGCCAGGCGGGAGGGAGCGGCACCGGCTGCGGGGGGACCCCGCTTGTGGAGCCGGTCCCGTCGCGGGTCCCACCCGGCGCCGCCGCCTCAGCGCTGACAGCCCGGGGGCGGGGCCTTGCGCCTTGAGTGACAGCCGCTGGCGGCGCGCGCCCGTGCGCGGTGACGTCGTGCGTGGCGTGCCCCCTCCTTCCCCTCCCTCCCTCCCGCCGCTCCGCTCCGCCGCCGCGCAGACCGTGACCCGCCGGCGCCGCTTCCTCCGCCGCGGCGGCGATGTGACCCCTCCCCGGGCCTGCCCCCCCGCGCCGCCGCCGCCCGCCCGCGCAGCCAACATGGCGGAGGTGAGAGCGCGGCGGCGGGGCGGGGGCCCGCCCGCCCGGGAACTTGTTGCGCGGGGCCGCGGCCGGGCGGAGCGTCCCATAAGTTAGTTGTGGGGCCGGGGAGGCCGCGCCGGGCACCGGGCTGCCCCCCCGCCGCCCTCCGGGGCCTGCTGCCCCGGGACGTGGAGACGAGCCCCGGGGGGGCCGGGCCCGCCTCGGCGGCGGGGTGCGGGCGGGCCGAGGGCCTGGAGGCGGCGGCTCCCTCCCCAGGGCGGCACCGGGCTGGGGTCTGCGCCTCGTCCGCGAGCCAGGGAGGCGAGGCTTTATCGGCGGCAGCGGCCGAGGGGCGATGCTGGAGAGGGACCCCGCGCCCGGGCGGAGGGGAGCGGGGCCTGTGCCCCCGTGGGACGGGGATGAGCTTTGCTGGGGTGGGAAGTGGGGCAGCTTTACCTGCTGTGGCGGGGGGAGTGCGAGCCCTTCGGGGTGGAGAGGGATGCGCCTCTTGCCAGTTCCGGCCGTCTGTCCCAGCGCGAAAGAATCGCTTCTCCCGGGCTTTGATAAGAGCGCCGTTGCTTGAGGTTAAAACGTATATTTAAATATCTTCTTGTAGTCGTTCGGACAAAGGGGAATTGCCTTTACAGGTAGAACAGTGTCTCCTGGGTGGGAGACTTCCCCTGAAGAAGGCAGAAGGGCTGTTCAGGGGGGTTGCAGGAAATGGGAAAAGGCTTGTTGACCTCTTTTCTTCTGTGGGAGGCAGAGTGAGATACGTGTTTGATTACTGAGGTGTGGATTTGTCCATCCCGATAGGATCTGGGAGGGCAGCTCTTTTGCTTCTTAGGAGGCAAGTTAGGACAGATGAATAGATGTTTCATTAAGTTTCTTCAAATGATCCCAAGATTCCAATCTGAAGGTAATTTGCTGCTTGAGCAGTGTTGACAAATGAATTGGAAATGCTTGTTTGAAAGGTATGCTGTTAAAACAACAACAACCAACACCTTGCTTGTGTGGGACAAGAGTTTCTTTGGGTGTTCAAGGTACTGGAATCAGAATATTTTACAGATGAGGTTTCTTCCTTCTTCCCTTGAAATTCCTGAATATGTGTGGCTTTTTACTGAGATTTATTTTATCTTTCCCCCCCAAATGAAAACCATAATGAAGCATTCTTCCTGTTATTAGTACAGCATGTACTAATCTAATCTTAGAAATTTAAAGGATCTGCCTGGGCTTTTTTTTACTGTATCTCAAGGGGCAGAGAATCACAGGTCTGATCTCTGAGCTATTCCTTGGCCAAAAACCCATGGCTATTAAATCCCTGTGCTCTGTGAAGTGGCAGAGGCACACTGGGGCCCGTGCCGGTGTAGGCATCGCAGTAGTCAGGGCTTGTGTCTCAAGTTTCACCAATTGCTTGTAAGTTTAGTTAATTAAAGGCAGCGTTATTGTGAAATCCTCCTGCTTAGCTCTCTTCTGGGGGGAGCTCAAGTCACCATGTTGCTGAAGAGGCACGGGCAGGACGCTGCAGTACTTCCTATTCTCTGTTGTCACGTACTTGCACTGACGTTGCAGCAGTGATAGCATTGAGAGTTGGAGGGGACTCGTGCCGCAGAGAACAGTGAAAGGTCTATGGGTTATGGAGGTCAGGCAGGTTCTGGGTTTCACCTTATGGACGGCGTTCCAACAGGTCAGGCTTCTATTATGGGTTGGTCTTGATATTTTACTGAGAAACTAAGAGTTTTGTGGTTTTCCCCCCTCCTCCTCAGCATTTGGCTTCTGTGAAGAAAGGCAAAGATGAATTCTTTGTACTATTTTTGGCTTCTTGGTTTGAGGTTAAGGGGCAGGAGCAGCATCAAGGGGCTGTGCGAGCTTTGATCCACCTGTGGGATGAGTTCAGTAGCACAGGGGTGGCAGCAACAGCTCGGCTGACATTCCTTCACAGCCGCTGAGTCCTGCACACAACTGTTTGCATGGCTGCTCTGCCTTCTGCATCGGGAATAATCGGAACTTGAAAGATAATAAGACTTCCTGTCAGTGATTTAAGCTTGGATTCAACGTCCTCAGTATGGTTCCTAGCACAATTTAGGAAGTATCAGGGATAGGATGGGAAGTCTCACTGAATGGTGTCAACCATCTGCCTGGAGGAACTTAAGGCAACTGCTGCTATGTGGTGGTGTGGTGAAGGAGGGGGTGTTGGGATAATGCTGTGTTGACTGGGAATGAGGGAAAACTGATCCTTCAGGCAGCCCTAAAACTCGCCTGTCCCAGCATACAAGGGGCCTGGGGTCAGCCTGGGTTGAAAATGTGGGTGGAAAAATAATGCTGCTGTTGTGTCTCCTGCCCTCTTCCCATCCCTTCCCAGTGGAAAGTATCACTCCAGCTCTTCTGAAGGGATGCACAGAAACTCATCCCTTAGGAAAATGATTTTAGGTGTAAAGAATCAGCTAGGATTTCATGCTGGAGATACAAACCTCAACAATTAAACAATATCAACATGAAACTTTTTGCCTTTGATGGGAAGGCTCTTCAGACAGGATCTCTGAACCTGGGTAATGAGTAAATGAGGCCAGAAACTGAAACTAAATTAACAAAAAATTCAATTCACTTTCATAGAAGCACCAGTTTGAGTAAAGGACAGACCAAACCCAAAACATTTTGATTATATATTAAACTGGTTTTAGATTTGGGGTTAATAACCCGTGTTAGGGTTTTATTATACTTCAAAGCATGCTCACATGACTGGTTTGAGTCCTGATATTTCACCATGTTAGAAGATTGTTCTAGTCTTAAATCAGAAAGAAAACATGTTGAACTTAAGACCAACTCAGGCTTTGTGAATATCACTGTATCATGCATTCAGCTGCTTATTTAGGCTTTGTGGAGGAGGGAATGCTGGTACATATTTTTCCCAAGTACAAGTGTTTTAATACCTATTGAGAAGAAAAGATTTTTGGACTGAAAAGCTTGGTAGGTGAAAGCGAATGGGGTTTTTTGTTTATTCAGCCATTATAATGTCTGAATAAATTGTCAGAATGAGATCTTCTGATTCAAAGAACTCACAGAGCCAGGGTCAGACTTCTGTGTTGGAGGGATGGGCAGCTAAATAATGCCTGTAATTTCCAGACGTGCTGGATTCCTGCTGTTACTTTATTTTGTGTCATGGTAGGATGCATCAGTCAGGTTGCTACAGGAACTTGCCAGGATACTGAAGAGGCGAAAGTCATAGGAAAATAGCTAGTGTTTGTGTTGGTTTGTTTTTACTAACTCTGAAGAGTACCAGGGCTGCTGCATGGGAAGGAAGGTGGTCTTGTTTGGTCATAGGTGGGGTGGGAGAGTTAGGGATGTAGTAGCATAGAATCCCAGCCTGGTTTGTGTTGGAAGGGACCTTAAAGCTCATCCAGCTCCAACCCCTGCCACGGGCAGGGACCCCTTCCACTGGAGCAGCTTGCTCCAAGCCCCTGTGTCCAACCTGGCCTTGAACACTGCCAGGGATGGGGCAGCCACAGCTCCTCTGGGCACCCTGGGCCAGCGCCTCAGCACCCTCACAGGGAAGAGCTTCTGCCTAAGAGCTCATCTCAGTCTCCCCTCTGGCAGGTTCAAGCCATTCCCCTTGGCCTGTCCCTACAGGCCCTTGTCCCAAGCCCCTCTCCAGGTTTCCTGCAGCCCCTTTAGGCACTGGAGCTGCTCTAAGGTCTCCCCAGAGCACAGCAGAGGGGCAGGATCCTCTCCCTGAGCTGCTGCTCACGCTCTGGGGGTGCAGCCCAGCACACGGAGGTGTTCTGGGCTCAAGGGCACACTGAAGCTGGGTCATGGGGAGCTTCTTGTCAACCAAATTTTGTTGTTGCCTTTAACTGGTGTAAGTTGGTTAAAATTTCAAGCTGATGTTAATTATGGCTTGAGGGGGTATGGAAACAGTCAAGGTGGTCTAGTAGCTCCTAGCTGCCTGAAAGGGGAGATCCTGCTCCTCCTGCTGCTTTTGTGTAGTAGGTGCTCCCAAAGCTTCTACCGTGGGTTGATCCAGTTCCCTGGCTCAGAAGTGAAAAGCTTCCTGCGGGGTAACCAGTTGCATCAGCTGATGGAGAGATCTAGCAGACTCGAGTGGCTGTGAGGGGTGGTGCAGGGCAGCAGAGGCAGTTGTGAGGATCAGCAGGAGGATGCTGTATTCCTCCTTCCAAAAACGTCAAGCTATGGCTTTGGCTCAGCTTCTCCTGAGCCTGTGTCCTTGTCTTGTGCAGCTCTGACCTGATGGCAGGAAGCTGTTCTCCGTTACTGTTGTGGATAAATACAGTCTTGTTTCTGCCATCTCTTGAGCAGGCAGTCAACCACCTTCATGGCAGTTGCTAGTGTTTCTCACTGCTCAATGAGGTTATTCAGCTTTCTGGAGTGAGAACTTCAGTTTTCCCTTCTGCAGAGTGAATTTGTGTGGGGTTAAAAAGTGGAATTGGCATCCTAAGGTGTCAAATATGGGAAGAAACAGGACAGCCTTCTAGGATCTGAAAGGGGCCTACAAAGACACTGGAGAGGGACTCTTCATTAGGGCCTGTAGGGACAGGCCAAGGGGAATGGCTTTAACCTGGCCAGAGAGGAGACTGAGATGAGCTCTTAGGCAGAAGCTCTTCCCTGTGAGGGTGCTGAGGCGCTGGCCCAGGGTGCCCAGAGAAGCTGTGGCTGCCCCATCCCTGGCAGTGTTCAAGGCCAGGTTGGACACAGGGGCTTGGAGCAAGCTGCTCCAGTGGAAGGGGTCCCTGCCCGTGGCAGGGGTTGGAGCTGGAGGAGCTTTAAGGTCCCTTCCAACCCAAACCAGTCTGGGATTCTGTGTCTTCGAGAGGAGCAGGACCACTTCTCATGTCCATGGTCAGTTTGACTGACTCAGCCTGATGTCTTTGAGTGTATTTAATTGCTGTTTGGATTTCTCAAAGTTTTGTTGCTTTTGACCAGAAAACCAGTTTATTAACCCTGTGCGTCAGTGCTTTAATAAGTCACCTTTACATTCATAATGTCTGGTAAAACTTTCCTTCTTCCTGAACATTAAGCTTCTTTCAGTTGAAGAGTTTTGAACTTTATGAATGTAGCTAAATTCTCATTTTGATATGCAGCTTGAAACAACTTCAGGACATAATGTTTAAGAAATACATTATCTAATAACCATTCCTAATAACCTCGTTTACATTTTTAGTCTCAGTATTTTTATTAAGCTATGCTATTACTTTAAAGCAGTATGCATATCTATGGAATAGGCTCGAAGCAGCAGTAAAGTTAACACCATCACTAACGGGTTGCAAACTGATACGTTTTAGCAGTGAGGGAGGAGAGCTTGTGAGTAACACCTGGGTACAAAATAAGGTCAAAATAGATGAAATCAAGGATTCCTTCTGACTGCTCTAAACCCTGATGGAAGTTGGTGATTCACATCAGTCCGCCCTGTTGAGCACAAATATTTTTTCCTCATTTGATCTTAGCTTTAACTTTGCTTTGTTTCATTTTGGAGCAGTTTTTGTTCAATACTTCACAGAGGTGTCTGTGAACCTAATGCAGATTTGGGAATCCAGTTTTCTCACTTCCTTGGTGAGAATATAGGCTCCAAGTTATTGGTTATATTCTATTGATTGTGTTCCCCCAGGTTTCCTGGCAAGCTTTTGAAGGGAAAACAACAGCATTTAGCATTCTGCATTTCTGATCTTGGATAAGAGTCGTTTTTTTCTGTTATAATAGAAGAGTTTTGTGGACTCTCTTGGTGTTTGATAGAATGTTGATGGTTGTGAGCTTACTGTTTGGGATGTAGAGTTCTTTCAAACACAGCAGAGGGATTTAAGGTAGGCAGTGGAATTGTTGCGAAGTTCAGTTTCTTTTGGAGCTTATTCCTGGCCAGAGGCCTCAGTCTGTATTAATATTTCACTGCTAATCCAATCATGTCATAAATTGTGCATAAGGATGTGTTCTTGTGCTGCTTGGCTTATGAGTGTATCTGGTTTCATCCGAAATCTTACAGCGGGATGTGGCCACTCCGTAGACTTCCAAACTTTCTAGCAAGGAATTTCAGAATATTATAAGAATTTGAGGCTGATGCTGTATTTTGTGATGGAAATGAACAATAAAGAGTTAGAAAATGTCCAATCAAAGTGTGCTCTTCAGATAAGACAGAGATGGCATTCTGAGTAACTATTGTGGTTCTGTTTCATAATACTCCTAGAAAATGGAAGTTTTCTTGGTGAAGTTGTAGTGAGCAGAATGTCCTGTCAACCAAGGCATCCCCCTTGGGCTGCAGCTTTCTCCCTCCGGTTTTGCTCATTGTCATAGCATCGCAGACTTCTTTGGGTTGGAAGGGACCTTAAAGCTCACCCAGCTCCAACCCCTGCCATGGGCAGGGACACCTTCCACTGGAGCAGCTTGCTCCAAGCCCCTGTGTCCAACCTGGCCTTGAACACTGCCAGGGATGGGGCAGCCACAGCTTCTCTGGGCACCCTGTGCCAGCGCCTCAGCACCCTCACAGGGAAGAGCTTCTGCCTAAGAGCTCATCTCAGTCTCCCCTCTGGCAGGTTCAAGCCATTCCCCTTGGCCTGTCCCTGCAGGCCCTTGTCCCAAGCCCCTCTCCAGGTTTCCTGCAGCCCCTTCAGGCACTGGAGCTGCTCTCAGGTCTCCCCTTCAGGAGCCTTCTCTTCTCCAGGCTGCCCCAGCCCAGCTGTCTTAGCTCCAGTGCAAGTCCTCAATCCTTCAGGTTTTTTTTTGAGCAGGGAGGACTACCTTGGGGTACAGTTGATGGTTCCTGGTTCCAGTCAACTGCTCAAAGGAGAATGAGAATCACTTCCACTTTATTGTAGTATGTTATATTAGCATGGGATTTCAAGCAGATGATTCAGCAGCAGCATGGTTGTGAGCCATTGGACAGAAGATGCTTTTACCGCCATAAAATGTGCAGCCCCTTGACTTAGAACCATGAAAAATGTGGCTACATCTGGCAGAGGGGAGACTGAGATGAGCTCTTAGGCAGAAGCTCTTCCCTGTGAGAGTGCTGAGGCGCTGGCCCAGGGTGCCCAGAGAAGCTGTGGCTGCCCCATCCCTGGCAGTGTTCAAGGCCAGGTTGGACACAGGGGCTTGGAGCAAGCTGCTCCAGTGGAAGGTGACCCTGCCTGTGGCAGGGGTTGGAGCTGGAGGAGCTTTAAGCTCCCTTGAATAGAAACCAGTCTGGGATGATTTTATGACCTCCCTTTAGTACCTCTTGCAGAGATTGGCACTCACCTTGGCCGTGAGTGTTCTGGCTGGTGAGGTAATGAATCCCTTTAGTTCAGAGATCAAAAGGGTGATTGGAAGCTTCTCTGACAGTTTTATGTCATTGCCATCTGTCTGTCCTGCTGTGTTGTCCCTCCTGGACTTCCAAGGTGCTATTTCCTCTTGCTGGAAGCCACTTCTTCTTCAGCGAGTGTGGCAGAAAGCAAAGCATGAGAGCATCACCCTTTGGAAAACTGTAAGTTCATACAGATTCGCTTTGGTTGCACCTTCACTTTGTTGTTCCTGCTGTGGTGTGATAACCTCTGACAGGAGTGTGAAGCAGATAGCAGGTAAATCCCCCCAGAGAGAGTCATCACCTGACATCCTTCTGTGTTCCCCTGAATCAGAGCTTGCTTTTAGTCTTTTAAAGTACCAGCTGCTGCTTTTGTTAGAGTTGCAGTTGAAATCCCTTTCTGTTTAGGGCTTTTCACTAGTATTTACAATATGAAAAATGCCCTCAGGTGGTACAGTGACTTAGAAAGACTGCAGTTTGCTTCCCTTCCCACTGCAGATGTAGGGAGCCATGTTGCAAACCAAATGTCCGAAAGATTCACATGAACACTATCCCCTGTGCAACACTGTACATCGTCTGCTTCCCTTTTCCTGGTGCAGAGGTACAGGTAGAGTGATACAGGACTGCCTCAGCTGCAATAAAACCCAGCCTGTGGCTCTTACAGTCAGGCACTTTGATGAGGCAGCTTCTCCAGAAGGAACCAAACCTTTACCCAGTGTTCTCAGAAGCAGCAGGCAGGGAAAGGGACATGGGCAAGTAAGTAGCTTTTCAGGGCTACCTGCAAATCTCAAACCTTGGGATTTTGAGATAAGTTGGGTTGGAAGGGACCTCAGGAGGTCTCTGGTCCAACCTTTGCTCACAGCGGGGTGTGCTCTGAGGTCTGACCACCGTGCTTGGGGCTGTCTCTAGTCTGGTCTTCAAAACCTCCAAGCAAAGAGACTCCTGGGGGTCAAAGCTGTCTCTATAAACTCTCAAGTGGAATCAAGTCTAGGAAGGGAATGACCAAGCCAGCGTGCCTATGCTGTGGTAGTTTCAAGGCTTAGGTGGACTTGTTTGAGTTGAAACATTGCACTTGGTCTTTGTCTTCTACAAGAATTTCCTCCTTCAGCAACCAAACTAAAATCCAGTAAAAATTCCATGTACAGAAAGGCTTCCATTTCATGAGCAGAGGGCTTAGATGTCCCTTTAGGTTTTGGATGTAGAAGTGTTCACATGTGAAACTATTAAATGAGGGGCAACAGTGTTTTTTCCTTGCTTCAATACGTTGCTGGTGGGTGATTTTGATACGCAGCACAGGGAGAGAGGGACAGGCTGGAGCTGTGAGCTTTGCACTGCAATCCCTCTTTATGAGAAGGGACATGTGCCCTCTTGAGAAAAGGGTGTTTTCCCCCATTTGAACTAGACATTTTCTCCAGAAGAACGTTTAGTTTTGCTCACTGGAGAGTCTGTTAAATGGCTGCCACTTACTCAGTTCTTGGTTTGAACTGCAGGGTTAGTGCCTGAAATATCTGTATTCAAAACTTCACTCTTTGAATAGTATTCATGTGATTGTATATCTGCATTTTTGGGGATAAATGTGAGTTGTTAAGAGCAGAATGCATACTACTACTTGCAGATCAGTGATTTACATCTAGTTTGCTTAGTGAAATGTAGCTTTAGTGATGCTGACACCGCATACATGAATACTTGTGAGGTTATTACAAGTTTTCTGTGGCTAAAACAAGACACTGCAACCCAGAAGTTAACTTTTATATGTTCCTGTAACAGAGTTCAAAAGACCTGAGCATCTACTTGATGAATTTGGCAGGTTTATTGCTCTCAGTATAGGCAATATTCAATTTTAGCTTTAAACTGTTCTCTGCAACACTTAAAGAGCTATTAAAAATACATCCTGTTCAAATTTACTCAGTTATATTTGTCTTGTAGAGGCTGCAGATACTGTTAATTTTAAGATGTTTCATTATGAATTGATTATATTAAACAGCATAAGCAATGTTGGCAAATACAGGAGTAGTTTTGTGGGTAGGAGTGAAGCTGTATCATGTCCTGACAGATCAGGTGTTTCTTTGCCTGCTGTAGGTGAAATGTAAAGAGAGAAAACTCATTGCATGAACAGCCTTCATGTTTTGGATTATCCCATTCCAGTCCCAGCAGCTATGAAGCTATGAATAAACAGGAAAACCTCCTGCCTGCACGTGGAAATGGCATTGCCTGGAAGCCCACCCCTCTTCTGAAGTAGTGGGTTCAAAAATACACTGTGCAAAAGTGATGTCTCCAGAACTGTTTGCATTAAATAAACCTGTCATGATATGAACCCAGCCTTACTTTTACCCTATAGCCTCCATCACAAAGTACAGTAATAAAGGCATCCAAAAGCCCAGTGAGTTTTTGTTATTGGGGTAACACTGCAGGTGTCTGCTGGGTTCATCGCTTGACAGTCCAAAGGGGTCTGAAGCAGACTGACAGACTTCAGTCCCATCTATTCCTGTATCCACACACTGGAGAATGTGTTGGATATGATCTTGGTCACTGACCTTTTGAAAACACCTACTCTGCATGTCTTTCCTGAGACTCCTCAAAATACACATGGAGTAAAACCAGTGGCATATCCTTTTGGTGTCACCCAAGCCTGCTGTGTTTCTGCTCAGTGTCTTGTCTTTTTCTCTTTGCCATCAGGTTTATATTCTTCCTGCCTCAGAACTGGCATTTTCTTCCTGTTGTTCATCTGGAGCATTAACAATGTGCTCAGTGGTGTGTCCGTGCAGCAGGATTCCATCAGTCCCTTGAGTTTTTCCATGAATTAGGAGTTAATATATGATTTTCATTCTTTCAAACCCGCAACAAATGGCCACTGTTATCTTTTCTGAGAATAGAATCAAATGCATGGAACAATTGGATTATGTCAGCCAGGATATTGTAAGTATCCCATAGTTTTTCTGTCCTGGGCCTTGGATGCCATTCTGTAGGTAGCTGCTCTTTGTTCCCGTGAGTGTCCTTGAGGCAAAAAGAAGTGCTTTGTACTTCTCTATGAATTGCTGCAGCAGCAAATGAAAAGCCACTGAAGTACAAGGGGTATCCTTTTCACAGGAATTCCTGTTATCCTGACATACCATAGCTTATGACTTAAGATCTGATGGCACCAACATAGCCATATGATCTTTAATTGACTGCCAGGGAATTCTCATAAGCAAATGCCCTCAAAGCCATCTGTCCTGCCCTGTCCAGAGTCATGATCACTTGGAGCAAGGAAGTAAGACTGAATAATGGGTTGTCGCAGGAATTGTCTCAACTCTTTAATCATAGGATCTCTTTCACCTCATGTGTAGTGCTAGCGGATTGTCACTGAAAGGGTTACTCCTGGTCTCCTGCCACAGCTCCAGACTCATGCTCTGGGCTGTTTGCAGCATGACTGGAGACTGCAGAGGCCCAGGCTGAAGCACTTTGTCTCACTCACAGGATGAGAAGCAGGGTTAGTTTTCTCTCAGATTGGTTTGCTGAACCAGCACATGCTGCAGCTTCCTCCTTGCTGAACCTGGCACAAGCGGCAGAAGCACATGGAGTGGTGGGAAGAGGTCACAGCTGCTTTTGGCAGCAGCTGGCCATTAATTTAGATGAGATGTAATGTAACACTGCATCTAGCTAGGAATAGAAGGCAGAAGATGATGGACATTGCATCACTTAGACTAGAAACATGAAAGGCAGGGATGATAATCCACAGACCAGGTAGTTACGGTAGGCAAGCTTAGGAGAAAAGAATAGAGACCCAGAGGCTGTTCTAAAAGGTGGCCATGGAGTCTGTGGCGAAGAATGAGCTAGATCTATCATCTATCCCAAAAGATAGATGAATTCTGTGAGGTAGCTTGAAATGGACTTAATGTTTCTGGAGGTGATTGAGTTTTGAACATTATCTGCTTGGGGGTTGTATTTCTCCCTTCTATAGACTGAGTTTGTACTGGTTATATACTTGGACTTGTTCGAAAGTCCTGGGGATCATTCTGAGCTCCGTTGGCACTGCAGTGTTTCAGCAACACTGTTGAAGCTGGGAAGGAGGAGATTGCTTCTGAAGTACTTTAGCCTATAGGCCAGGCTGTGTGCTTACCTGAGCCCTCATGCCTTCTCCATACTATTCCAGAGTACTGAAAGCTGAACTTTGTTTCTTAAAGTGTTTGTATGTATGAGATTGGCTTTTTCCCACTGTGGTTTAGTGTCTACTCGCAACAGGAAAGTGCTTCACTGCAGTAGGCTCCATTGCAGTGTATACTGGAGGGTTTAGATACAGAGTTGTTGAAGCTGGAGATATCTGGAGCTAATCAAGACCAACCCATTGCTCAGAGCTGGGACAGCTCAAGCAGGTTGCCCCAGAACCATTGCCAGTCTGGATTTGAATGCCTCCAATGCAGACACCACTACCTCTCGGGGCAACGTGTTCCCTCGTTTCATCTCTCTTAGAGAGCTTTTCCTTATGTATTCCAGTTTGTGCCCATTGACTCTTGTCACTGGATGCCATTGGGAAGAGATGGGCTCAGTCTCCTCTGATACTGATCAGATACTTCCATCAGAAGTTACTCTGATACTTCCATCAGATACTGGACATGGGTCAGATCCTCCTGAGCCATTTCTTCTCCAAGAAGAGCCCTGGCTCTCTGAGCCTCTCCTTTGTCAGAGGATCCAGTCCCCCAGCCCTTGGAGCTGGGCCTTTCAGCCGGTTTTCCATCCACATCTCTGCTTGTCCAGGCTTACTTCATCGGTTTGTGAGGGTGGGATGGGAGATGGCATGGAAAGCCTTGCTGAAGTGAAGACAAGCAGCATCCCCTGTGCTCCTTTCACCCACCTGCCAGTCTTCTCATCAAGGAAGGCATTTGAGCTGGTCAAGCATGAATTCCCTTTTGTAAATCCATGCTGACTGCTCCCATCACCTCCTTGTCCTCAGTCGTGTTTGCTCCATCACTTGGCTGAGGTTGTCTCTGTATCCCTGTCTTTGGAGATGGGAATGATGCCTTTGCCATCCTGAGAACTTGTAAAGGTGATAGAAGCCTCAAGTGGGACTGAAACAACAGGCTCCAACATTTATGTATTTCTACACAGATCATGTAAAAATCCATGCGCCTAAGCCCATACAAGGTACATCTGAACCCAGGGGATGCTGCACTGCTGCAGGGCAGAGTTAAGAGCAAACCCTGTTCTGCTTGTTGAGGACTCCATCCTGCTTTTCTAAATCAAGGTGGAGAGTTACTTGTTCCCCTTTACACAAGGCTCATGGTCCAGGAGGCCTCCTCCAAGTCTTTCTGGCTGTTGGCAGATCCTTAACAGTGTCTGGAAGCCAAGATGTGCCTTTGGGGTTGGGTTTGGCTTTTTCCCCATGAGGGCAGAACTGCTGCTGTTACACCATGCTAGATTATCCCAGGCACAGCTACAGGTTGGGCAGAGCAGAGATTCAGAGCAGCCCTGCAGAGAAGGACTTGGGGGTGTTGGTCCATGAGAAAATGAACATGAGCCGGCTGCAGTGTGCGCTCGCAGCCCAGAAAGCAACCGTATCCTGGGCTGCATCAAGAGGAGCGTGACCAGCAGATCCAAGGAGGTGATCCTGCCCCTCTGCTCTGCTCTCGGGAGACCTCACTTGGAGCATTGTGTGCAGTTCTGGTGTCCTCAACATAAAAAGGACATGGAACTGTTGGAACAAGTCCAGAGGAGGCCACGAGGATGATCAGGGGCTGGAGCACCTCCTGTATGGAGACAGGCTGAGAAAGTTGGGGCTGTTCAGCCTGGAGAAGAGAAGCTGCGTGGAGACCTCAGAGCAGCTTCCAGTGTCTGAAGGGGGCCTACAAGGATGCTGGGGAGGGACTCTTCATTAGGGACTGCAGTGACAGAACAAGGGGTAACGGGTTCAAACTGAAACAGGGGAAGTTTAGATTGGATCTAAGGAAGAAATTCTTTCCTGAGAGGGTGGTGAGGCACTGGAATGGGTTGCCCAGGGAGGCTGTGAATGCTCCATCCCTGGCAGTGTTCAAGGCCAGGTTGGATGAGGCCTTGGGTGTCATGGTTTAGTGTGGGGTGTCCCTGTCTGTGGCAGGGGGATTGGAACTGGATGATCTCAAGGTCCTTTCCAACCCTAACTATTCTATGATTCTATGATTCTGTCTGCTTGAACTCCTATCCTTAATTCACAGTGGAGTGAGCGCTCCCTTTCCCTCAGAAGCCCTACCGTGTCTGGTGTTCCTGGAATCCCAAGGTCCCCTTTTAACAAGGAACTGACCTTCTACAGTAGCCTCAGCATAGTTTGCATCCAAATACTGTCTCATCATGGAATCCCAGCCTGGTTTGTGTTGGAAGGGACCCTAAAGCTCCTCCACCTCCAAGCCCTGCCTCGGGCAGGAACACCTTCCACTGGAGCAGCTTGCTCCATGCTCCTGTGTCCAACCTGGCCTTGAACACTGCCAGGGATGGGGCAGCCACAGCTTCTCTGGGCACCCTGGGCCAGCGCCTCAGCACCCTCACAGGGAAGAGCTTCTGCCTAAGATCTAACTGGAACTTCCCCTGTTTCAATATGAGCCCATTCCCCGTTGTCCTATCACTACAGTCGCTGATGAAGAGGGACTTGTGAGTTGTAGACTTACTAAATATAGGCAAACATGTAAGTGACTTTTGGTCATTGATTCCTAAGGAGGCGTATTTCTTCTCACCTTGTAGAGATGCTAATAGAAAAGAACTTTGTAATTACAGAGAGTTTTTTAACTTTCAGGTTTTGCTTCATTACACATCTAGGCCGGCTGTTGTGGGTGGAAGCAGCTTGTGCCTCGTGAAGGGAAGTCAAGGAGAAGGAAAATCTTGGAATAATAGCACACGGTTTTACTTGAGTATACATTTCCCAGTTTCTAACATAGTATGTTGTTTTAATTTTGCATATACTTCAGGGTGTACAGGTCCTGCAGTTCTAGCAGGAGTACAACCAAGCCAGAGGATTACACGTGCACAAAAGCACTTATCATGAATCTGCAAATTGAAGCTTTCCCATTATTCCCTGGCCAAACCCAGACATTTTTCCATGAAGACAGCATCGCGTATTATGTATTATTATTGCTTAGAATTTAACTGTGATACCAAACGATATCTCAGTTTGCAGGAGGTGGCAGGGAAAAGGGCTACCGCAGCTCTCCGAAGCCAAAATCCGTCTTCCAGCTTTGACAAACCCACTTCACTGGGGCTGTTCCTGAAAATAGCTGCGCCATTTGCTTGGATTTTCAAAACAAATGAGGGTTGCATGTGTGACATGCAAATCTCAGCCCGGGAGGCTGCAGACTGGCAAAGTTAGAAGCCAGGGAAAGCGGAATTCCATGGAAGAAGACGTTTGTTCTGATCATAAACGTGAAGTTACCCACTGTGGTAGGCCAAAGGGGGTCTCTGTTACATTGAAATTGTTGTAGAAGTTTCTTTTTTCCCTGTATTTAAAAGATACATGTTTGTTTTGTAGTCCGTGATCATATTAATTTGTGTTAAAATGTACTTGGGAAGAAAGTCTTGCTTACAAAGTCATGTTATTCTGTTTTTCTCGCAGCTGGGTTTTTAAGCACAAGATTAAATGGCTTTTTCCTTTTGTTCTATGAGGAATTCTCATTGTAATTTGTAATTACCTCTTAAGCGTGCACCTTCATTTAAATAGGACAGGGAATTTGTGTATCGTAAAACGTGCAGTTTCAAATAGGAAGAATGATTTCCCTTAAACCGTGCTTCCAGTCAGTGTAATCTGGCGTATACCTTGGCTGTGGAAAAGGGAAGTTAATACATGGAGTTAAATGAAAGCTGGATCTGTTAAAAACTTAACTATCGCTACAGTTAGTCTCCAGTTTTGTGTTGGCCTAAAGGGAGAATTGAAAATAAGCAGAGATGGAAAGAAAGTAGCATTGCCTCCTCTGGCCCCAGCGCTGGTTTATGCCATATTAGAGCTGGCTGTAGAACTGTAACACTGCTTTCAGAATGAATCGGTTTGCTTTATTTTATACCTTCAACTCAATTATTGCATCACGAAAAGGGCATTTCTTTCAGTTACTGTTGCTGAAATCATGCAGCAATATTGATACATACAGGGTGAAATGGCTACTATTTACCTCAAATTGCTTCCCCCTGTTTGTGCTGCTTTATTTGTGAATACATCACTTGCTGTGACTTGCGTTGTATCAGATGAATTATTGGATTGCGTTTGTACACGTTCGACCTAGAACTAATCATTTCTTGTGTTTTCTTTTTTAGCCTTCTGTTGAGTCTTCAAGCCCAGGTAAATACTTTTAATGGTTCCTAAACTTCTAAGCACCCTTTAAAAATGAGTTTTGCTGGTCTCTTCCTATTAGTAATGTAAGGATATCACTTGATGAATAGGTTGGTGGCAGTACTGGTTTCAGTAGTCACTATCTAGTAGTCTGCGTAAGTGTAAATTATGACTAACTGAAGGCTTTTTTCTGTCCACTTTGGTCCCACTGTACTAAGTGTTATTTATTTCCAAGCTTTTTGGCATCCTACTGTGGAAAAGCTTTCCAGTAGTTACTTTAGCTGGACTGCCTTTGTCCCTTGAGCTCTTCCTTCTTGCAGAGAAGCAATCAATTCCTTTAAACACTTCAAACTACAAAGTATCATTAACCCTTATAGGCAAGCCCTCCCTCTTGCACCCTTCACATGCAAGCTCTACAAGCTTTGGAAAACGGAATTGAAGCTGTCCATGGAGACAAGTGGAAAAATGTGAGCGGGGTTGGAATTAGAAATCAGGTATTGCTGAATTACATCTGCCAAACCATTCATCCATCCATTTAGTTTTCATTGTCACAAAATCGAACCTGACTTCTCTACAAAGAACCGTGAAAAAACAAGGCATGGGGGGAAAATAACTAAGGATTCTGCGTCATAAATAAAATCTGCATAACTCTGGGGCTTACTTGAAGCTTAAAGTCTGGAAAAGTCATTAGACTGTCTTTGTAGCTGCAAAACAAGAAAGCTTCCAAAATATAAAGGAAACAACTGCCCTGAGTTTATATTTTATGAGTGTTTCTGCTCCCAGTAGAACTCTTGATTCAGGCAGGTTTATGATTATTTAGGAATTAAGTCTTCAAACTTGAATGTTTTATAAGCATGTAACTAGGGGCCTGATGTCCAGATATGTAGGACTTTGAGATCTGGCTGTTAAACAGCATCTCCTGCTTCTTTTTCCCATGATCTACCACTCAAAGGGCAGCTTTTGATGTCCTCGGAATAACAAGATTGGCTTTCCTGGAGTTAAACGATGGAGGGATTTTGAGGATATTTTAATTTCTGAGTATAATAAAATGTCACCAAAATAAAAAAGCTAAACTCTGTGAGGCCATGATCTAACTAAAAACATTCTTTAAAATGTTTTCTATCAGGAGGTTCAGCAGCATCTGATGACCATGAATTTGATCCATCAGCTGATATGCTGGTGCATGACTTTGATGATGAACGGACATTAGAAGAGGAGGAAATGATGGAAGGAGAAACAAACTTCAGTTCTGAAATAGAGGCTCTTAACAGGGTAGGTTAAGTTGACTATGGTTAAGTATGACTATGACTAGCCTTGAGTAGTCGTAAAACATAACCACAGCCCACAGCCTCGCACAAAATATATACAGTTTTTTTCCCCTTATATTTGGGATTTAAAAAAAAGGAACAAAACACCCCAAAATCACTAATAGGTAAATAATACTGATGGGGGAAAGCAGCTGAACTAAATGTGAGATTCTCAAAAGGTGGGAAAAGGAAACTGGTACCTAAATACTTAATAATGTATAATTCTGTGCTTGTTTGGTGTCTTTTTGCATACATATGCTGCTATGGGATTTGCATTTTAGAGCTAATACTATGGGTTAAAGTACGCTCTCACTAAACTTCTATATTGCAGTGTTATTTTCTAAAGCACTTGATTAGTGCAGATAGATGTTGATTTATAAAAGATCTCCTAATCTTACATTTCTTTTGCATATTTATACAAACATTTGTATAGTACTTTAGTGGAGCATAAAGGAGAATCTTCATTTTTAAGGTAGAGGAAAAGGAGATACAGATGAAATGATTGGCTCAAAGCAAAAAGTTGTCATCAGACCTAGGATCAGAACTCCTGATCTGTTTCTCACTATTAAGTATTGTCAATAGCAAGAAATAAATCTTAAAACTTGTGTCTCCTGAAATAATTGCAGATAAGATTTATTTGGCGTTTTAGGGTGGATTATGTGTTGTCTTAAATCACTTCTCAGGCAGAAACAATGTATATAAATTACAAACTGGGCTCATTATAAGTACAGAGTAATTTAGGTACTGTCTATGGCCTCATTGGCTGAAAAGGCTTCCTGAACCTAAGATCATCAGTGATTCTTAGATGCATAGTTGATGGATAAATCCTGTTCAGTGTGACTTTAATTTAGTGCATTTAATCTACATTTCACATGTAACTGATAATTTCTTTCTGGAAACTTGAGGTTTGATATTAAATGGTAAACATAAAGATAAATAAATAGTTTGTGAATCTAAATATGCTTCATTTAGATTAATTGAGAAATGGAGCTCCACACCTATGACACGTTTTTCCCCTCATATTTTGTGAAGAGTCAACATCTGTTGTGTAATTCTATCACCACATTACAGAGCATCATTTATAACTGTATTTCAGCCATCAGTTTATTCCCTCATATCCTCCTTGTTCAAGTGTATTATTCCTTCATGTGTCAGTTCTTACGAGATCAGGACGGTGAGCAGTGGTACAAGAGATTCACATTGCTCCTGTGCTGCCCTTCCCTGAAGGATGCTGTTATGGACTAACAGAGAATCTTGTGGTCACTTTGTTGTATGTTGCAGGTAGGGCTTTCACTGAGGTTCAGATGCTTCCATGCCCATAGGATCTTACAGAATCCTAGAATCCCAGACCGGTTTGGGTTGGAAAGGCCCTTAAAGCTCATTCCCTGCCATTGGCAGGGACACCTTCCACTGGAGCAGCTTGCTCCAAGCCCCTGTGTCCAACCTGGCCTTGAACACTGCCAGGGATGGGGCAGCCACAGCTTCTCTGGGCACCCTGGGCCAGCGCCTCAGCACCCTCACAGGGAAGAGTTTTTCTAGTGAAGAATCTTGCTAGAGACCTGTGGTTTCCTTTACTTGTGGGATAGGTGGCAGGCTGCGCATCACTGCTCACTTTTTTTTGTTGTGAATGGTAGGCAATCTAAATCTCAGACTGTTGTCACGACGAGTGCTATCCTGTCTTCTTCTTTCCCCCCCAGACATTTACATGTATTATTTCAGATTCCCCGCAGGCTGTGAATGTGCCTGATTTACTAGTTCAGCTCCTTCAGAGGTGAGGTGACAGTCAGGTTTTGCAAAAGCATTTTTGAACCTTGGTGATTTCACTCCTGACTGTCATAAGAACTACACCTTCCTCTGAGGGTGAAGATCTTTTCTACTTACTGGGTGAGCTCTGGTGAATCAGAAGTATTGGAATTTGTGGTTTTCAGTGATAGTTCTTGAATGGAATTTCTCATGGGCAGGAAAGCTGTCTGTGTGGTGGTGCTGCAACTAACCTTGGTCATATGGCTTTAACCAGAGGGCAGACTGAGATGAGCTCTTAGGCAGAAGCTCTTCCCTGTGAGGGTGCTGAGGCGCTGGCCCAGGGTGCCCAGAGAAGCTGTGGCTGCCCCATCCCTGGCAGTGTTCAAGGCCAGGTTGGACACAGGGGCTTGGAGCAAGCTGCTCCAGTGGAAGGGGTCCCTGCCCGTGGCAGGGGTTGGAGCTGGATGAGCTTTAAGGTCCCTTCCAACACAAACCAGGCTGGGATTCTATATCCATTTTTGTATTCAAGTAATACTGTTTTTGTATGTGGTAGCAGGTACACCATATGTTACCAACATCCTGGCTAACCACTGTTCCTTCAGCAGCCCCAGAGAATATGTGCTGGGATGAGGCACATCTCTCCGTGTCCTGGGCATATGCTGGTGCTGCAGTTTCCCAAAGCACATGGGAACTTGGCAGCATGATTCTGGTAGTAGGAAACTGCATTCACAGTCTGTCTTGGACATAATAAACGACCAGGTCCCAGCAAGTTGCAGACTTGATTTCCTCCTGCTCTCAGCTAAGCTGGAGGTAGCATGACATGGAGGACTTGATGAGTGTGAAGCCAAGTTCTTCACCTTTGTGCTGCCCTGTCTATGGGCAGAGCACTACAGGGTGCTGTGTGGCTCCCTGGGTGCCTCTAGGATGGGGTGAGCATTGCCAGGGCGCTGTGCATGGTGCCTCCCTCCATTACTTAGAGATTTGTAAGCCTTTTTTTCTTCCCTTTTCCCATTTGTTGTTCCATGTAATCATTTGGTTTCTCCTTTTGGGGCCCTCCTTTTCAGGGAGGGCTTTTAGCTTTCTTAGGGTTATGCACCAGTATCTCTTGTCTTTAAATGAGAGAACCATACATGGGAGTGCACTGTTTTCACTCTTCCACCCTCTAGCAGGGTGCAGTTCAGGCACATATGAAAAAGATGTTGTCTCTATGTCTCTAGTGCCTGTCAGTCTTATTTTTCCTCCTCCTGTAGATTCATCCATTCGATTTTTAGTCTCTGTAAGCATAGTGTCCACGAGGGATGTGCAGTGTTGCACAGTTCATTTAGTGAGAAACACGTTTGGGTTTTCAGCCTGTTCTATGTCCATTTCAGTGGCTGCTCTTCCATTAGAAGAGTCATTTATATTTACTTTCTCTGTGCTGCTTATGACACACTTCTCCATTATATCATTCCCCTCACCTCTACTCCACACACATCCATTTCTTGTTATTAAGCACCTTCCACATAAGAAATTCCTATTTGTTTGATAATCCTTGTTCCTTATTCAACCTTTTCTCTTTTTGCAATCTCCTGAAGCAATACAGAAATCACAATTTGTAATTATCTTTGAGAGTTTCTGGCCCTTGGAGCTTTTTGTGTTGTAATGGTCTATTTGAAGTTAAGAGGCTCTACCTAAGAAGAATGTTGTTAATGCAAGACCACTTTCCTTGGTGACATATAGTGAGTAATAAGCCTGTTACATAGGTCCCTATTTCTAACAGTTAGATATGATAGAGACTAGTAATTCGAGAAGGAAAGTGAGGACGTTTAGGTCCACGTGGTCTGCATCTACTGTGTATATAGCTTAACCAAAGAGTAGACCAATGAGTAGCAGAATGGCTTAGTTCTTTGAAGTAAAATAGAATACACAGACAATGAGTACTCCTAACCCGTGTTACTCTTACACAGCAGAACTATACATGCCTTTTGTCATTGGTATTGTTACTACCTTTCCAGAAACTAGAGCTGTGTTGTTGAGCGAAGGCCTTAGGACAGGAATTCACTACGGCCAGCCAGTAACTACCAAAATCTGATTACCAGCCAAGGTGCACATTGCATACTAAGAAGAAATATGTAGGGCAAGCAGACAGCCCTAAATAACAAACAAAGGATTTGATCATGTGAGAGAGATCATGTTGAAATGCCCTCTGAAAGTTTCGGCTCTGAAAGGTCTCCTTGGGGATGCCACATACTGCCCCTGAGGGCTGGGGATGAAGGTATTAAAAGGGATTAAGTAATTTGCAGACATGGCAATTAATGATTTATATTAATAAAGTGAATGCAATTGATAACAGTTTGGGAGCCACTAAGTTTGAGAACCAGCTGTGTCGTTTGCAGTGGCTCTTCGGAGTGGACCAGCATTCAAAGGATGAAGACTTTTAATTGTGTACCTATTTTAGCGGATTTGCTTCATCTGTGGATGGTTTTGTAGACAGCTGACTTAAAATGTGTAGGAATCTGTAAACATTACTACTGTCTTTACCTGGATATCAGGTGATCCTAAGTATAAAGTGAACCCTCACCCCCATCCAACTCCTCAGTTTCTAGCTTTTTCCAAAATGAGGAGAGGTACAGGGTAAAGAGGTGCATTCTTGGTGCAGTTTTGTTTTCAAAGCCAGGGTTGAAGAACTCTCTGGAATTGTCCCTATAGCAAAACTCCCCAAACAAAGATTTAATTCAATGTTCAAGCCAGGTACTGCAAGTTCTGATCCTTATTTTGCTGAATTCTTGGGACACTGCAAAAATCACTGCCATGCACTAGAACAAGGTCCTGCCTTCCAAAACTGTCAGTATCTTGTCTCTGTGAAACGGTTGCTGCTGACACACATTTTACCTGTTTCTCCTACAAATATGTACTAAATACTACTTTTTTTTCAGGTAGTTTAGGGGAATAACAATATATATCCCAAGTCAGATGTGTTTGCTCCGTGTACTGAAGGGGATACGGTGTAACCAGATGTAACCTGCCACATTGCAGTGCTTGTGCTTTGGTAGAATAGTAGTAGACGAGTACTAAGGGAAGGATGGGGCATACAGCCCTTTGGTACCCTTTTAATGAGCTTTATGGCCCCTCGGAGAGATTGCTGTTATGTGAGGTCTGCTGTGAATTTATGAAGGATTGGGAAAGAAAAGCCCTGCGTAAGAAAACACACATTTTTCTTAGGAGCCAAAACTTCAATTTTTCACTGTCCATTCACTTTGGAGTGGTTTTCTTGCTGTCATCTAGCTGTTTTGCTGTGTTATGGTCAAAGTGCACACCTTGAAGCTGTAGAGCTGATGTGGGATGTGAAATATTCCTGTTAAAACCTCAAACTTTGTTTGGCTGCTCACCAGGAAAGTGACATGCCGATCCAGGAGTTACTTAGCCGTTATGGCTATGACAGTTCCATTCCACTCCAAGAAGATGATGATGATGAAGATGAGGAAGAGGAAGAGGAGGAGGGAGAAGATGATGATGATGTTGATAATGATGACAACAGCGGCTGTAGTGGTGAAAACAAAGTAAGTGTTTACGTTAATTGGAACCTGATTTTATACAACCGTTCTGTACTGGACAACACCTCATGATGCCAAATCATGGCAAAAGCAATCTATAATATAGTTGATTTCAGATGCTTTGTGTGCTGAATTCTAGTGTTCATTCTTGATTAACTGTCTGTATCTCTCTTTGTTGCTCTTAATTTCATGGAATCATAGAATTATAGTTTGTGTTGAAAGGGACCTTAAAGCTCATCCAGCTCCAACCCCTGCCACGGGCAGGGACCCCTTCCACTGGAGCAGCTTGCTCCAAGCCCCTGTGTCCAACCTGGCCTTGAACACTGCCAGGGATGGGGCAGCCACAGCTTCTCTGAGCACCCTGTGCCAGCGCCTCAGCACCCTCACAGGGAAGAGCTTCTGCCTAAGAGCTCATCTCAGTCTCCCCTCTGGCAGGTTAAAGCCATTCCCAATGTCCTGTCCCTACAGGCCCTTGTCCAAAGCCTCTCTCCAGATTTCTTACAGGTCCCTGAAGATATTGAAAGGCTGCAGTAATTCCATCTGTATCATTCCAAACTGTTGCAAAGGCAAATTAAAGTACATGTATACCTGCAGCATCATGTAAGAGGAGATCGTAATTGTCCTTTGGAAACAGTAAGACTTCAAACCTGAAGGTTTAAATGCCTGAAGACGCCTTTGTAGATATGGCTGAATACTTGTTTCAAGATGAAAAGCTGATCTACTGAACCTCAACAATGTGGAATTGAATTAAATGTGTCTCAGAGCACTGGAGGTTGCTGCAAGTTTCCTCTCGTTAGCATTTGTAATTGTATTTTTTCAGCCTGGCAGCCTTGGTTGTACTTGAATTGTTAACTGAGGATAATGCTTCAAGTGTCTTTGCCAAATGTATAGGTTTGAACGCAGCATCTTTAAAACCCTGTTCTGTGTGCTCTGAAAAGAAATGTTCTGATTTTAGACCTTTCTCCTGTTGTACATATTTGTAACAATCCTGTCATGGGCACAGCTGTAACTTCTCCATCACTGATGGCATTCAGAGCTGCATCCTGAGTTCCATTAAAACACAAACCCCTTTGTATTGTCAGCAACAAAAATGCTCAGGCACTAATGGAAGTTGCATTATCTAAGCTGGCTTTTAAAGGGCTGCTTTCGGGTTTTTTTTTTTCATATGTTACCCATTACAGAATCTCTGGAATGTGACACAGAGATGAGGGATGATACATCTGATTCAGAAAATGAGGTTCTTAGGATTTGCAAACTCCCTTGACAGATGCTGTAAAAGATTGCTGTTTGTGTGGGTTGAGTATTTCAAAAAGAAGGAAGATTCTTAGTTCTGTAACATCAAGAAAGTTTCAAGAAGATGGAGAAGGGGAGAAACGTGCGTAACATGAAGTATGCAAAATGAAAATTATGGAATCATGGAATGGTTTGGGTTGAAGGGACCTTAAAGCTCATCCAGCTCCAACCCCTGCCATGGGCAGGGACCCCTTCCACTGGAGCAGCTTGCTCCAAGCCCCTGTGTCCAACCTGGCCTTGAACACTGCCAGGGATGGGGCAGCCACAGCTTCTCTGGGCACCCTGTTTTGCATGGTGGTGTTCCTGAAGTCTCACTCTCTTCTTACGTCCTTGTTTCTTAATCACTTCCTGGCACAACTTCCAGCATGACCTCCTCTGTAGTTCTCCAGTTCTGTTACCAGTTAATTTAAGGTACTGCCTATGCGCTCTTCAGAGATAAAATCTCAAGTGTCTTGTTAGCAGCAAAAAGAGTCATCTTCCTCCCTCTATTGGGCACTAACCCTTTGTGTTGTGCTGCAGAAGCCAGCCCATTCCTCTCATCAGCAGGAACAGTTCAAAATCTGGCCCAGCAAACACAGCCACTGGTATAGCCCAGTTGCAGACCTGGCACTGGGGTTGTCAGTGTGTGTTCACCAGTTCTGCCCCAGTTTGGATAGGGTTGGAATGAAGGTGGTGGGGAGGACTGGGCACAAAGAGAGCCCCTAACCTGTGGTGGTTGTTTGCCTCAGGGTAGAAGTATGAGAGCTCTGAAATGCTTCTGTGCTCTTAGCAGAGAGGCAGTAAAATACATCTGTGGGGGTGGAATGGTTTTATAAATCATTCAGGCTTTCTCTGCAAGTGCTCATCTTTCTACAGCTTATTTGGCTGTACGGCACTTAGCTGTTTTCTATTTTTAATCTGCTTTAAGCTGCACATGTGATAATACTCTGGCTGCTGGTAAAGGTAGACATAAACACATGCTGTGCCCAGTGCTTCTGTGTTAGAGCGAGCAAGTGGGAGTGCTTACAGCATAGGAATAAACCACAGAAAAGAAAGTGACAACATGCATTGAAATAGAAAACATTAATATATTTTTTAGCCTTTTCCTTAGTTATAATAATTCCTGTAGTTGTTGTGATTTATCTTCTAATAAAGAACCTGATTCTGATTTTTCCTCTTTTAATGACTCCATGTACATACTTGGGTCTACTGAAATGTTGTTCCTGTGGGGTTGAACCACACGGTTGCCATTAATATTTATTGAAGGTAACATTTCCATTTGATTGAGAAAAACAGAGCCAGTTAACAATTCCTCATCTTTTTACTGAAAATTCATAAGGAAAGCTTTCAAGACCAAAGTAGAATTTCAAGTTAAATGAAATTAAATGAAACCCACAAGGATTTGCTTACCTGATTTAAAAAACTAGGGGTGATATTTAATGGTGGCTCACATTTCTGCTTTGGAGGTTGGAGTCTGAGTGGTTTAAATTGATCTGCTTAAAATCCTGGTCAATAAATAATATGATGTGTTTACGCTTTTGTTGTGGCTCAGTCTGGACAGGCCACAATCTACGCAGTCACTTCAAGTCACCTAAAAGATATTTGGGGTTGATATATAGGCCATTTTGGAGAAAATAGTGCCAAAACAGTGTCTGTCACAAGGAATAGCTGATCTCTTGTTTGGTTTTCTGTACTTAAGGAGGAGACCATAAAAGATTCATCAGGGCAGGAGGATGAGACACAGTCATCTAATGACGACCCAGCACCATCTGTTGCTTCTCAAGATCCACAGGAGATAATTCGCCCTCGTCGATGTAAATATTTTGATACAAGTATGTACAGTTCAGCTCTAAGCACTGTCATCTCACTGGGATTGACCTTGGCTTAAGAACAGCTCTAGTTAATGTGGGATTCTGGTTTGGAAATACACGTGTTGGTACCCATAAACATGTGTTTAATCTCAGTCATAACACTGCTCTTTATTGTTATTATACTCAAAATAACACCAAAAAAAAGCCCTATTTGTTGCTGAATGCTAAATCTCTGCAGATACGGGACTCTGTAAAAGGAGAGTCTCAAAAGACTAAATCTATGGAAAAGCTTAAATTTATACAGTTTTGAAAAAGCAGGTTCTCAGACAGTGAATCCTTCCACTACACTCTCTGATTGTTGTAACAATGAGTTTATCATCCTGCAAACATGGGGTCCAGGCACAGTAAATGACTGTTCACAGAACCATAGAATGATTTGCGTTGGAAGGGACCTTAAAGCTCCTCCAGCTCCAGCCCCTGCCACGGGCAGGGACCCCTTCCACTGGAGCAGCTTGCTCCAAGCCCCTGTGTCCAACCTGGCCTTGAACACTGCCAGGGATGGGGCAGCCACAGCTTCTCTGGGCACCCTGGGCCAGCGCCTCAGCACCCTCACAGGGAAGAGCTTCTGCCTAAGAGCTCATCTCAGTCTCCCCTCTGGCAGGTTCAAGCCATTCCCCTTGGCCTGTCCCTACAGGCCCTTGTCCCAAGCCCCTCTCCAGGTTTCCTGCAGCCCCTTTAGGCACTGGAGCTGCTCTCAGGTCTCCCCTTCAGGAGCCTTCTCTTCTCCAGGCTGCCCCAGCCCAGCTCTCTCAGCCTGGCTCCAGAGCAGAGCTGCTCCAGCCCTCGCAGCATCTCCATGGCCTCCTCTGCCCTCGCTCCAACAGCTCCACGTCCTTCTTTGCGATTTACCAGTACTTAATTAGTAGTAAAATTTATTGATAGGTTCGTTTGTGCCTTAACTTTTCAGCACACATTTTGTATCTTAATCCATTCTAATTGTAAGCTTACTGTGGGTCATTCTTCAAAGTTATCAATACTGAAACATCATCATTGTCAACAGAGCTGCCAATTGCACTTGCATGGTGTTAGGTGAGGTGGCAGTGAAGCTGAGCAGGGCTGCGTGTGGCTGGAGGCTGTGGCATGAGGGGCTGGGATGTGTTCTCCCATCACCCTTGCTGGGGTGCTCCCAAGAGCTGACTCTGACCTTCCAGGCCCCTCGCTCAGCCCACTTGGGGGGAGGCTGCTGTTAGTGTGCACAGGCTCCGTCACAGTTTATTTTGTGTTAATGGTCGAACTTAATGGTTGAACAATTTGTTGTAGACAGTGAAATAGAAGAGGAATCTGAAGAAGATGAAGATTATATTCCCTCAGAAGACTGGAAAAAGGTAAATACTATGGGCTGTGAAAAAATTGTATTTCATGAATAATAATTTGATCGGTTACCTAGTAACTCTGAGCTCTATAGATCACCCAAATCCTCGCCAGCTTTTCCCCATAAATATCAGAGTTTTGACAGTAGAAGTGTTAGAGACCTCTCCAAAAAGTCAAAAAATCCATTTCCATATAGTGCCTGTTAACTGTGGTTTTAGATTTTGAACAATGAAGGTTTGAAGGGGTAAAAAAAGATGTGATGATTCTCGTTTGCTAACAAAATATCACAGCTATGGTGCTTAACTGCTGGTTTCTGTTATTTCCAAACAGGAGATCATGGTGGGCTCGATGTTTCAAGCTGAAATTCCAGCTGGCACATGCAAATACAAGGAGAATGAGAAAGGTGAGACTTAGCACTATTACCATTGTTTAAGATAATTTCCTAATGGGGAGAAATAAAAGATTTGATTGATGTTATGTGTCTTGCAAAATGAAAGGGCTCGTTCAGGTGGAAAACAGAGCCTTCATCTCAGGCTATAGTTCATCCTGTACTTCGCCATCAAAGCTTGAGTCATGGATGGGGAAAGGAAAGATTATATTGTTGGCCTGTTGCCTATTGAGCCCTTATATTCTGATCTGGTAATGTACACAAGCTTTCTTATATAGCTTATAGTTAACCACTTCACCAGGTTATGGAAAACAAAATAGACAGTGAAGAGATTGCATTGCTGGAATTGGATTAACACATTAAAAGAGGCAGAATGGTACCAGTAGCTTTGATCTTCACATTTTATAACTCTTCAATGAGTATTAAAGAACATTTGTTCTACTTTTGGGGGTTTTTCTAACAACATTTCCGCCCTCACAACCAGTGTGTTTGGCTCTATGCTGTCCATATAATCAAGTCAGGAAGGGTAGACCCAGTTTAAACCCAGCTGTGAGCATAAAAGAAGCAAATTTCCCTCCTTATTCAGCCCATTAGTAATAATTCCTTTACACTCGGGTCAGTTTGAGACTGCCTCTTTTGTAGGTTTATAGAAGTTAGTTCTTTAGCCAGCAGAAAACTCAGTGCCTTCCTAGTAAGTGAGTCTATACTCGGGTAGTAGCAGTTGTCATGCTCCAGGTGCCAGGTTGCAGTAGCTACACTATAGACTGATTCAGCTAAAAACTGGGCAGGAAGAGCATCAGTCCTGCTGTTGATTTAGAGCAGGATTCTGTCAGCTCTGGAGAGCCAGAGAGGTTGGAGGGAACGGAATTTAAAGCTATGCAAGAAATCAGGAGCTTCTGTTGAATATACAGATTAGCAAATATCTGCTTTTTAGCTGTGAAGAAGTTGCTCTTTACAAGCTTTCCTGCTTTTGTCTGAAAACAGAGCTCAAACTATGTTGTTTGCCTAAATGCAGTAAGTTACGCTTTACTGGTCACCTGCTTTTCCTGGTACTTACTCAGCTCTAAATGGCTTCTGGCCTCGAACAATAAAACAGATATAGCTGCTTTGAGCGTTGCAGTAACCCGGATAAAACACGTTGTCATAGGCTTGCACACTGCTTTTTGCAGAACAAAGAACCTACGTCATGGGCAAAGCCACTGAGGGGAAAAGTTATATATTCACTAATCATACTACGGCTCTTCCAGTTTTATATGCCACATATATATATATATTTATATCTTCAGACACTTCTTTCCTTTCTGCTGTGCTTTGGATGTAATCTTTGACAGGACTCCAACTGGAATATTAATAATGGCACTTAAAAAGTTGGGAAATAAATGTCTGAGACTGTGTCTTTCATGTACATATCCCATCATCTTAGCTGTTCGCTAATGAAGGGGAAATTCAGACTCTAAAATTCCCAAGGTGGTTAGCCCTTTCATATCCAGTCCTGTAAGCAGCAGCACAAAAATGCTGGAACTCTGAAGAATAACCACACTGCTTTTCAGAATGTGTTCTGACACGCTGGTGTGAGGAAAGCATGACCATGGGATCTACACTGGGCTAATTACAGTGGACTGGCTCTATGAGAAGTATGTCTGGAGACCAAATTAGCTGCTACTAAACAAATTCAGGTTATGGTAAATCTATGGAGTTAAAATATAAGTTTTCAGAAGGCTTGGGCTTGAAAATCAAAGGTTAGCTCTGAAAACTGCAAGTCTCAAACTTGCTTTGAGATTTACCGACCGCTGTCATTCATAAACATCACCGTGCATGTAGATCCATCATTAAGGGAGACTTAGAACTGATTATCAGTTACCTGCTGAAAAGACTTGTTGTTTCTCCTGGAGTTTGAATCCTGAGATACCTGGAATCTTTTCCTTGAATGAGCAACCAAACATCAGAGTAGGACTGATGCCTTTGAAGCAAAAAGCTCCCAGAAAATTGTTGGGAGCTGGAGCCAAAGAGTGGGTTGTTCATGAAATGAAACTGTCTTTCTTTGCAAGATGCTTCATAATTCTCCTTACCAGCTTTGGGTTTTTATTTGCAGCCTGTTTTCCTGTTAAAAATACTTCTTTTCAAGCAGAGATGTGTCTAGCCACCACTCTGACCTTTCCACCTGCACTGAATGTCTTCCCTTTCCATGGTGGCCATGCTTTTCCCACCTTCCTCTTGTCAGAGGTGCTTACCAAGCTGATAGAATCTATGTGAAAGTTACTTTCTTGCTGGTTTTTGTAAGGTTATCTTTCACTGAAGACTGGGCCACAAGCAAGGTTCCTGATTCTAGATTTTTAATAACCAGAATTGCTTTGATTTAGCTGTACTTGTATTTTAATCCTGCAAAGCTTCCAGGCTCTTCAAAACTAAAAATGGGAGGGAATTGGAAGGATCTATCATTTGGCCATGTTTCTCCAGTTAATTTCTGTTTATTGTGGCTTCCCTGGTCTGAAAGCTTATGCAAAAGCTCTGAAAGAACAGCAGAGATTTGGTAGTATTAAAACTCAGCGATCTGATTCTGTTTTAGAAAGTATCTTTTGGAAGTCGTAGGAAGGCCTTAGCAAAGTTTCCTTTCAGGAGCTGCTTGACTTCAGAATGTCTGGAATCTGGAGTCATTTTCTGTGGAGAAGCAGTGGACCTTGTTGCTGGCTTTGCCAGCCATGTTAGCTGAGACTTTGATATTTAGTGGTCCAGGCACCTGGCACTCTATTTAGCATCATTTTTGGTGTCGTGCTTTTTGGTTTTATATGACTGATCCCAATTGTCTTGCAAGAAAACAGATACAATTAGTTTCTGAAACAGTTTTCCATGCCTGCTGGCTGCCAGCAGCAAAACTGTGGTGCCTAGGGAAAGGGCATGATGGATGGATAGATGGACGGATGGATGGATGAATGGATCATTCAGGACTGTGTCAGATAGTGCTGCTAGCTCCTGGTTGCAAGAGGAGGACAGGGAAGGTGGAGTTGTAATATCATAAATAGGTCCTAGAATCTAGAGCATGGATTATGCCAGAGACTTGAAGACAGTTAAAGGTATAGTATCCTAGTCATTTGGATCACAGCATTCCTGAGACTCCCTTTTACTTGTCCTTATGTGTGTTCTGGATCAGTGTTGGTGCTCTAATGGTCTTCCAGGGTTTCATAATCACTAGCATTATAAGAGAATAAGCTTCCATATTGTTCTAACTTGCTTGTGTTTCTCCTGTGGTTAATTCAGTGTATGAAAATGATGACCAGCTGCTCTGGAATCCTGACTTCTTACCAGAAGATAAAGTGATTGAGTTCCTAAATGAAGCATCAAGGCGTACGGGTGATGAGAAAGGCCTGGATGCAATTCCTGAAGGATCACATATTAAAGACAATGAGCAGGTATATAAGAATAATGAGGATTTGTAGTTTAATATCACAGAATGAATTATCCTTCTTTTTTTTATTTCATTCCCAAGAACTAAAATTGTGTTTGAAACAGCTTTATTATTCCTTGTGGAAATAGAAATGTGATGGGTTTTTTACCTCTCCATAAATATTAAACTGTTAACTTTGGCTTAATGTTGCTTTATGCATCAGTGCGTTATTTTAGCTATAAATAATCATGTATGGATGGCTTCTTTCAGTTATAAATATTTTTAAAGCTATATGAATGCATACTTATTGTTTTCTTCATACAAAGAAACCATCAATTTTCCAAATGTATGCAGTGGATAAAAATGTTAAAATCCTTTGCCTGGATATATTCTTGGTTAAATAATGAGAGATTTGGGAGTTGAAACAGGCAAAATACGTCCTTGTGCTGTTTCAAATTATATTTCATTCATTCAGAGAGTTTATTCTTAATAAGTATTAGTGATTTACAAAGTATGTTTCTGTGGGACAATGTAAATGGAATGTTAAATGTGTGTCTTTTCATCTTTCCAGGCATTGTATGAACTGGTTAAGTGCAATTTTGATACTGAAGAATCATTGCGAAGGCTGAGATTTAACGTCAAAGCAGCCAGAGGTGGGTGTACACTGAAAGTTAAGCTTATATTGTTGGACTTGGGTTTTATTTGTTGCATAGGTGTTGCTGTCAGCAGGCTGAGAAGTTTTATTAGAGCTTGACTGCTTGTAAGCCATAGACACCAGTGCCCATTTAAATGCCATCTTCAGTGAATCTCTTATTACTCTCTGGGAGAATGAAATCAGCAGATGTAGTATGAGCAGGTACCTGCTCAAAGCTGGTTTGTAAATTCACTTCCTGCCAATAGAGCTTGGGTTTATATCTGGGACTTTAATAACAGGCTGAAATTTAAAATGACTTCTTAGGAACTGAATTGTGCATTCCTTGGGCACATTTCTTCGTTGTTCTTCTAGACCTTTTCCGTCATCAAAGTTAATGGAACAACCATGAAATAGAAAATGAAATAATGCACAATTCTAGATAAAGAAGAATGAGCATCTAAAACTTTTGTTTAACAAAGTGTAACAATAAAAAGACCCTGGTCTTAAAGATGCTTTGGGAGCCTTCAGCATTTCCTGGTTTGGTATTGATCCTTACACTCAAAGGAACAAGAAACTAAGAGAAGACACAGGGTTTTTTCCTTGCACATTGATCTGTTGGTTCTGCTTTCAAACCTGTGCAAATCACAAGACAAGAATGATCAAATAGAGAAGATCAGTTTGTTCTCCCACTATTTTAAACCTTATTTATTCTTGACCTTAACAATCAATAAGGCCAAATTATATTAAGTTCTTAGAAGTGTAGCTGAAAGTTATTAGGGGGTTTATTCTGGCTTCAGTGGGACCAAGTTTTCCCATCCAATAGCTTGAGCAACGCAGTTTCTTATTCTACCTGCCTGGATTTAGCAGCCTGTCATTGCTGGCTTTTGCCAGCCCTAAAGAAGATCTCATTCCTCATTCCTTTTCCCCTGCTTCTTCCAACTACCAGCAATCAGTCTGAGTCCACAGCATGAACTCCTTTGTGCTGTGTCCTGGCTTGAAGGATACCTGCTTCTTATGGTTGTAGGGGTGGAATGGTGAGAGCAGGTTTCAACCCCCTTCTTTTCTGCTGCCTCATTATTTTCCCCACGTGGCAGGGCTGAAGTTTATAACAGTCCCTGCTGCCAAGCTACTGAAGGCAGCCAAATTGCCCACCTACTCACTAGAACGGAGAGTTTCATTTTGGTACCAGTAAGTGAAGTTTCTGGAGGTGGATCTCATTGAGTCAGCAGATGGTGTAAGAAACTGTCACTTAAATTTTCTTCTATTGACCGTATGCTTTTTGGTTAAGTGTTTTATTTATTGCATTTTCTTCCTATAGAAGAATTATCTGTTTGGACAGAAGAAGAATGCAGGAACTTTGAACAAGGGCTGAAAGTCTATGGCAAGGATTTTCATGTGATTCAGGCAAATAAGGTAAAAATGATTTTAAGCGTAGTTCTCACATTTTATTTGAAGCAATGTGATAATAAATAAAATATCCTCCTCAATTTCCTTCACAAATATTTACTTCTTCTGTTTTTCCTATATATATGTCCAAATTGGTTTCTCAAAGTCCAGAATCCTTTATAACTGTGCCTGTGAACCCAAAGTTCAGGGAAGTGCAAAAATCCTGCTGTGCATACATCATCCCTAGGGTATTTAGCTTGGATCTTGAGTGGGTTGCTGAAAGAGACTTGAATATTGCACCTGAAGCTGTTGCTTGCAGCACCTCAGGATATCTTTGTTATTCTCCAAAACACTATTAAACTTTACATCTCCATTTCTGGGCCTCTGGAATTTTGAGTCAATAGTTTCCACTATTTCCTCTGTTGTCTAAAGAAGCACTGACTTTAAATTTCACACCTTTTGATGTAAATAGTAGCTCTTTGGCAAAAAAAAGATCTTGAAATTCACCCAAACTTGCATGGCACCTATTTCCTAGGTACGAACACGATCAGTTGGTGAGTGTGTAGCATTTTATTACATGTGGAAGAAATCAGAGCGTTATGATTTCTTTGCGCAGCAGACGCGATTTGGAAAGAAGAAATACAATCTTCACCCTGGTGTAACGTAAGATGTGCATTATTTCTATGTGCTTTTACATGTTGCATCTAGATCTTTCGTCTTATACTGCTCTAATCTGAAATGGCATCACAACAGGGGGATTCCATAGTCCCAGTTTGCAGCAGGAAACCAGCCACGGTGTAAGAAAAGTATGATCTGGCTTCTAAAGTAGATTTATTTGGAGTAAGGCCAACAATTTGCATTGAGCAGCTATTTAATTTAGCTTCTTTGCTGCTGAAGTGTTTCACACACGTAACATTTCTGCAAATATATGGGTTTATTTTTAAATGCTTGGTTTACTTTAAAGACATGTTTTATACAGAGGCATTAGTCACAAGTTTCAGGGGGGATTTGTGCTGTACTATAGTCTTGGATTGTATTGTTTGGCAAGAATTGGCCAACACAGTGCTCCATACTGGAGCTTTTTTGGGTGTACAGAGCTCCTTTCCCCGTTCACATCTCAGATGGGCAGGGAGGGGATGTGTGTAACTGAGTATTCTTCTCCCTCAAATCTGAGCAAGCGAGCCAACATATTCTTCTGCCCTTCATTCCAGTGCAGTGATTTTACTATCCCACTCCTTCCACTGACTTTTTCCAACTCTTTCTACCATTATTTTTGTTCCTTGTTTGTTTCCTGGCTTCTGTTGATCCTTCTGTGTAATATCAGTGTTTCTTTAAACGTTTTGAACTCTGTGTTGGACCACTGAAGTGAACTTGTAGTATGACATTAAGAGTTGCCATCTGTGGCTTTGTAAAGCAGACTGTTACAGAGAAGCTGCTGATTTCTTAACTGTCTGTCAGGGACTGTCTGTCTCCTCCTTTTCTTCCATCTTATTTTTCTCCAAATGGACATTTTGGGTCGTTAATCACTTCAGACATTCTTGGAGCCTTTTGCAGTTACTTGCATATGGTGATCAGAAGTGCCATTAAGGATTGTACTTGTCTATTCTTGACTGATTTTGCAGATAGATGTGGGAATTTAGGATGCAGTATCAGTTCCAGAATAGTTATGTGTGAGGCTGGGCTGTTCCTGGAGCTAATCCAGGCTACTGTAAGGGCTTTACCAGCCAGCTTTGTTTGTTTAAATCTTTCATAAGAGATTTACTATGAGTGACCTAAATTGTAGGACTGTAATAGATTTCAGATACGGAAATTGTCTTTCACTCTGAAGCTTTTCATTTCCTTTTAACTTCGGCCTTCTTGAGGCTGTACGTGCACAAAACTTACTTACTTTAATGGTATGGTATTGCTTTATACCTTAATGGTACGTTACTGCTGCTGCAGCAAATTGCAGGAACTTAGTACAAAGCTGCCTGAGAGCATCTCCTTGAAAACAGTCCACAGCATCACAGCAGATTCTGTGTACATGATCTTATGGGACTTAGCATAAGCACAGGTTGAATTTATAGAAGCTGGCTGTGAGGTTGGTCAGTAAACACATCGTTACTGTGGACAAACCATACCTGGGGAAGTTAACCCAGGAGATACTGAAGCTGCCAACTTTGCAAGATGAGCCTGTGCATTTCAACAGATCTCAAATGGGACTTGGTCACACTTGCAGTATGTGCAGGGAATATTTATGTGCAGATAACACCAATGCTTTACACTGCAGAGGCAAAGCTGAATGTGCTGTTTCTGTTGTGTAGGGATTATATGGACCGTCTCCTGGATGAAAGTGAAAGTGCTGCATCCAGTAGAGCTCCATCCCCTCCTCCTACAACTTCCAACAGCAGCACCAGCCAGTCTGAGCGGGAAGACAGCACAACCAGCAGCAGCAATCAGAACGGTGAGTGCCTGCCCTGCCCCTCCGAAACAGTTGCCAGATGATCACAGATGACAAGCCGAGTGGGAGAAACAAACCTAGTTTAGCTTTGAATGTTTTCCAAGATGCTAGAACCTTCAAGTTCAAAATGTTTCTTAAACAGCTACACGTTTGTATTTAGCCAGTGCAGGGACCAAGATGGGAACTGGGCTATTGTGTAGCACTAGTGCTACTCCATTGCCTGTCTCAGAAACACCACTGGCTGTTCTTACCAGGCGTGGGGCATTGAACGCCAGTTAGGAATGGGAAAAGAGCCAGGACAGGATAACTCCTGTGGGAAGAAAACCTCAAAAGCAAGGAGCAGCTGTTCCAAAGGAGCTGGTGAAAGCAGTAGCAGGAGGAGAGAGGAGTTTGGGGGTGGATTAGGTTGTGAAAGTCAAGAGGAAGCTACAGAAGCTGCCCAGGTGAGGACACCTGCAGCTTGTACAGTTAGGAGATAAGTCTGTCATTTGTATGCAAATAAATCACTTGTCCATAACACAGCAATACTGCCTTTTTAGTTGAATGGGGCTAGTTCCACTTCTGCTTTGTTGACCTGTCTCAGATTGTACTGTTGCTGGTGATGCTTCTATTGTGTGTCTTACACTGTGTCTCTGGAACACAGGCGTGTCTGCTAATGGCCCAGGTGAGATACCAAACAAAGATGAAGCAAAAACTGAAGGATTGCATGTAAATGGACCTACTAGCGGGAAGAAAACACCTCACACGGATCTGGATACAAATGGGTATGAGACTGAGAACCTTTCCATCGACCCAAAACTTGCTCATTCAGCTTCAAGAAACGAGAATGATTTTGAAGAAAAAACCGAAAGACCTCTAAAAAGAAGAAGAATTAACAGCAATGGCAAAGAGAGCCCGGGTTCTTCAGAGTTCTTCCAAGAATCAAATTCACACGGGAAGCTTGAAGAACTAGAAACTTTGGATGACTGAGTGCTAGGAGCTGATTTTATTCCTTGGAGTAAATTTGGGGTGTCTAAAATTTTCAGGGTTGATGGGTTACCTTGCAAAATCCAGTTCCCTAAAGCAATCTGCTGAGATTCTTTTTCCTAATACCTTCTAGGTGGCTCTTAAGATCTGATGATTTGGGGATTTATTCAGTGCTGAAGAGCAGTAGGAGGCTATTCTGTTTCTCAGAGCTGGCAACTGCAGTTCTGGGAGCAACAGTAAGGCTCTTAAAAACATTATTGAAACCAATCAGTGACTTTGTACAAAAATACTCCCAACCTAATCCATTTGAAGAAACTTCTGTGTGTAATACACCATGTAAGCATTGTACAAGTGAACAAAGCATCCTATTTGAAGCAAGGGGCTGGTACAAACCTTGCAGGAGGTTAAAATGAAATAGAAGACACGCATCAGAGCAGGCCCCGAGAGCGAGAGGAAAGCGCCATCCCGTTGTTAAGGAACCCTTATGAATCCTGAAAGTTATGAGCACAACTATTTTTATATATAGAAGTTTTAAAAGGTAAATAAATAAACCAGGTCAGGTTTGTCTATGTAAAATTGTTGACATCAATGATGTCTTTCCATATTCTTTATCTGGGCTAAAGAAATACGTTCTGTATTTTTCCAGATTCCTTTGTAGCCTTTGAAAGATTTTTACAGTACTTATGTCTTGATTGAACTGTCCTTTCTTAAAACAAAAGCTTGTATAATTTTCTTAACTTGTACAGTTGGTAAACTTTTATGAGAGAATTGATATCCTGAGTCTAATGTCAGCTTCCTTTTGTTTTGCTGAAGTCTTTTCTAGGAAAAAAAAAAGACAAAAAATACCCCTAAACCAAACCAGTCGACTTAAAAGATGCTTTTTAGCCACCATTGTGTTATTTTCTTCTCAGAGAACAGTCAGCACTTGACATCAAGAATGGTTACAAGTCACTTGATTTTGAAAACTATGATTTTTCTTACTTTTTATGGCAAATAGTAATGCTAAGGATGTGTTAAGCATGATGCTTGCTTTGCACAAAGCCCCTCGCTTCCCTTAGGCGTGGTCTCTTCTCTTTTTGAACTCAGCTAAATCTCACCTCAGCCAAATGCTTCACCAGGATCAGGTGTTAGCTCATCCTCTGCTTTATTTGCAGGCTGTCATCTTCCGCATTTCACCAAGCACAGGAAGGGTAGGGAAGTGGGAAGAGGTTCTGGCTGTACAGCTTGGAAACGGACATGCAGCCAGGAACCTGGGCTGGAATGTCTGACAGCCAGTGGGCCTTGTCTGGATGGCTGTTTCAGTGGGAGCAGGAACATCATATACACATATTTGGCACAGAAGACACACTCGGTGTATAGAGCTTCACATGTAACAAGTGAGAGTAGGTACGGATTTTAAGCTTAAGGTGGGAGAACGGAGGATTCTTTACAGTATATGTGGAGGGTGTGATGCTCACCATTCCACTAGCAGAATGTGAGAGTATTGCAGGTAGGGTTCACATCCATGAAATGGGGAAAGTTTTTAATAGCACTGTTTTGGTTTATTGTTATTTTTAAAGCCACATCTGCTATATTTAAAAAAAATAGGACAATTGTTCATTTGTATAATTTATCGTCTTGTTTCCTCCTCCTCCTGTGGCTTACAGGCGTGCTGGCCATTTTTAATGGGTTATTTTCACGTTTATGAGTCTTTCTGATTCTGGTTTTAAATGTACGGTTCTATGGTTTGAAACTGATTTATCACCCTAAAACCCAGCTGCTAAAGGTTTTGTTTGGTTTCTTTTCTTCTTCAACCACGAGAACTTGGACTTTATGGTCATTAATGAGCCAAATCCTCTGCATCCGGCCTGGTTCTGTCACCATGATGGGTTACAGGAGCTGTTAACCTGCTGTTCCCAGAAGTGCTGTGAATGATCCGTTCTGCCTGGTCCAGCTGAGCTGTGGAAGGTGACATCTGCCTAGAATTAGCCAGCAATTCACATGAAGAGGCACAGCAGAGAGGTTTGCTAACTACAGCCTGCGTTAATCAAGTAATGAAGTGATTGCTTTAGTAAGAGGTTGCTGTTAACTTCCCAGTCTGGTTCGTCAAAGCCAAAGCATCACAGCCTTGGATCAAAGATGGGCTCGAGATGGTTTCAGACTGACGGTGGTGCAGTGCTTCTTTTGCAACTAGAGTCCTATTTTCAGTTTTATTCTGATACAGTTTTGTTTGCTTCCACAACCTGATAGGAACATTTCTAAGTCAATTGTCTCAGGCTTGTGTGTGAAATACAGCACCGTGTATATTTTCAGGACTGTTGCTTTGGTTTATCTTGCCTTCATTTTGGTGACACATAGGAGACACCTGACATTCCATAATCAGCAGCTCTGCAATGCTCAGCTAGACTTTAAGAATATTTAATTCTGATCTAGGTTTTGTTTATGCTGGTGTTTTATACAAGACTTTGTTCATGTTCTTCAACCCGCAGCCACTATCACTAGATAAGTCATTGCACTACTAAAGCTATTTAAAAGTCTAGAACTAAAGTAACTCTGATTTCATTTGCAAAGCCTTTGGTGCAGTTTGGAGCTCGGAGCCTTGTTTCCGAACTGCACTGAAGCCTCACATCACGAGTTGGTGTGTTTTGGAAGTGCTGTCATGATGAAGTGCTTTAAGACTGCAGCCTGCATGGAGAGCCCAGTTCAACAGGGTCAGTCCCATTGCTGGGCTTCCTAAAGGATTAAATGGGATATTATAAAACCAACCAACCACACATACAAAACGCACGAGTTAGTTTTATACATTTTCCACACATAGTAATTTTGCACTGTTAGTAATTCCCTTCTCTTATCCCCTTCCCTCTCTCTGCAATTCTGGAAAAGCTTATTAAACTATTTTTTAAACATAACTTGTCTGCAGAAAGAATTCCTGAGTTTTTTTGCTCAAAGGATGGGATAGAGCATTTCTGCTTAGGGAGGAGGTGAAGGACCCACCCCGTTGTAGCAGCGTGGTGAAAACCACGGAAACAAAACACCCTTTTCTGGTTAAACTTTGCACTGTTTCTTTCTTTCAAGGTTGCTCCTGAATCCATCTTCCCCAATACTGGCCCAGGGCAGCAGCAGCCCAGGACTGGTGGTAGCTGAGCAGCTGAAGAGGTAGCCCAGAGACCTGTGGGCTTTAATGTAAAGGCAGCATCACACAAAGGAAGGCAGCGAAGAGAGGAAGGCTGGTGCTGACATCAAGGAGAGGCAGCAATGGGTGAGCTGTGGGCTATAACTTAGTTCTTTGTGGGTTGTTACTTAGTTAATTTTAACTTCTGAGTCAAAGCTGAAAACCCAAGAGACCTCCCTCACCCCCCACTCCCTCCACCCATACGCACAAGGGACAACAAACCTGCTGCATCCCTGTTATTGTCACCATCTCCAGCCTTTTCTTGATGCTCCAGGGAAGCACAGGCCAGATCGTGGCAGAGGGTAGGAGGAAGGACATTGGTTTATTTTAAGCCAGTACAAAAATACATAGGCACATAAACTTCTTTTTGCTCTCATTACTGACTGACATCCAACGCCTGCCATACATTCAAATCAAAAGGTCACCCTTTTAATCACTAAAATGGTCATTTTGTAAATAGATTCTATGTAAAAAACAATTTTAGTTGACTAAGAGCATAGAAAATAGCGTGGTAGGAACTCTGTTTGCTTTCCCAGTGTACGGAATACCATCCAGAGCCTGGCACTGAGGGGTGCCTGGTTACAGACAAAGTAAGCTTTAAAAAATATCTTACCATTTGGACCAACAAATCTAACCAGCAGATTCAAAAAATAACCCCCAAACCCATCAGAGCTTTAGACAGAATGGACATCCTGACTGCACCCGCCTCAGCACAGCCAGTGACAAGCAAATGTGGCAAAACCAGAAGGAATTCGCAGGTGAAGTGGGATTCTGGAGCAGGCAGCAGCAGCCCCATACCAGCACATGAGGCTTTGCAGCACTGCTGCAGAAATCTACATCACATGTAAGGATTTCAGTGTTAAGCACTCCCATAGATGCAGCTTTGCCCAACAGCAGTTAAGGTTTTAGCAAGTATCTTCCAGAAATGAATTCTAGTGTCTGTAGAAGCTGTTTTCCTGGTTACCAAAGCATCGTGTACAAAATAATTCATAAATACAGAGTTTTACCAAAATTGTGGTTTTTAACCAAAGTTATAAACAATCCTTTTCAAACCAAAAGACAATCCAAGAAGAGACCTAGAAAGAAGTGCTGTGTAAAACAACCTTTAAAAATCAGCTAACACTGCCCAACGTATTAAAAACCCCATTCTTCTAATGGGTCACAAACCAAAAACAACTTAATATCAAAAACCCTGCGATCTGCAGGATGGGGCTTGGCCACAGCAGAAGTGCTGGTGCTCAGTGCTGCAGGGACCAACCCCACACCTCAAAACCCCGGGGCAGCTCCCATCAACTTGTTAAATCAAGACAAGTCCAGAGGAGGCCACGGAGATGCTGCGAGGGCTGGAGCAGCTCTGCTCTGGAGCCAGGCTGAGAGAGCTGGGCTGGGTCAGGCTGGAGAAGAGAAGGCTCCTGAAGGGGAGACCTGAGAGCAGCTCCAGTGCCTAAAGGGGCTGCAGGAAAGCTGGAGAGGGGCTTGGGACAAGGGCCTGTAGGGACAGGCCAAGGGGAATGGCTTGAACCTGCCAGAGGGGAGACTGAGATGAGCTCTTAGGCAGAAGCTCTTCCCTGTGAGGGTGCTGAGGCGCTGGCCCAGGGTGCCCAGAGAAGCTGTGGCTGCCCCATCCCTGGCAGTGTTCAAGGCCAGGTTGGACACAGGGGCTTGGAGCAAGCTGCTCCAGTGGAAGGGGTCCCTGCCTGTGGCAGGGGTTGGAGCTGGAGGAGCTTTAAGGTCCCTTCAACACAAACCAGGCTGGGATTCTAGGATTCAAGTCCCTGGGCCTCTTCCAGATTATCCTGGGTGGGAAGAGGATGGCAGGAGCAGTGGATTTTCTGGATCTGCTCCCCACTGAGCCAAAGCACCCTGTGAGGGTCCCTGCCCCAGCATAGCCAGCAGCTTTCCCAAATCCAAAGTGTTTTGACCCTGGAGTGGGTTTGAGGGAGGCTGTGGCCCTGCCAAGTGCACTGGTGGGAGATAAAACCTTCTTGTTGGGAATGTCTCTAAGCCTCATAAAAGCACCATCAGCAGCTTCAGTATCCACCCTGGTGGTGGCTGCACAGAGATGGGACGTGGTCGAGGATGCTCAGGTACAGCCCTCAGAGCCAACACAGTCCTCCACGACTCAAACCCATGCTGCTTGTGCCAATCACTTCTGCCAAATCTCAGCGTGATTTGAACCCCATTAGTTCCTCATGATCAGTCTGAATTAGATGTCTTCTTCACCGTGCAGTTATCTTCCCAATGATTTGTAAAGGCAGCCATCGAGATTGTGCAAATTAAGAGCATCACTGTTACTCCATGGCAGATGCCTGGATTCCTTCCCACATTCTGCCCGTGATCAGCTGAACAGAAATAGATTGCTTCCCAAAAAAAGCCTCTGCTTGGTCACACAGAGCTTTTTCCCTTAATATCCATCTTGCTGCCAGCTTCGGACTCCTTGCTCTTTTGCTCCTCTGTGAAAGTGATGTAGGAATACACCAGGCTTCCAGCAATACTGCAAAACAGGGGTGGAGATAACATGAGACAGAAACCGTGGTCAAGACCATTGGCATACCCATGGTCAAGGATCTGCTGCAAGCATCAACTGGCACATAAATTCTCCATTTGCCTCCTCAGACAAGGTATTTGGTCTAATTCCTGCCCAAACCTTGCTACCCTGAGTCCCTAACCTGGTGCTGGACCTGCTGAAGGGATTCTGCTGAAGGACAAGGAGACTCTTCACAACACAGAAAGGCAACATTCCCAAAAGCTGTGCTAAAACACAGCTGAAATAAACCAAAGAATGCTTCTTTTGCTGCCTTAATTACAAGATTCCCAACTGCAACACTGAGAACAGCTTCAGTCTGCTGCTAAAATATGCTCATGTGTTCTCCAAAAACAACCCAAGTCCATCCAGGAGCTCCTCCAGTCTGAGCTGGGAGCAGGGACCGAGTGGTGCTGGGCTCATCTCAGGCTCCAAGATACGGGTCGACACCATGCTGGCTCCTCTGCTGCAGCACAGATAACAATTCCACAGGGATTTCTTTGACCATTCCAGTTTGACAGCAGTTTTCACTTAAAATCATAACTAAAAACTATGAACAAAGTTGTTCTTACCTGATATTTAGACCAATGAAGTTCATCCATGTAAAAATATAGTCTCCTCCAAAAAACATCCCAATATAGGTTACTAAAATATTCTGCAAAGGAACAAGATTTGAGGAGCAAGAGCACAAGTTTCTTTACAGCCCCAGACAAGCCTATGCTCAATGCATTAACCAGTATGGAAACAGAAAACCTCTGGTGCAGGAAGCATGGAACAGGCAAGTGCTGGCAAGGCTGGATTCATAGAGTCATGGAATGGTTTGTGTTGAAGGGACCTTAAAGGCCATCCAGTTCCAGCCCCCTGCCACGGGCAGGGACCCCTTCCACTGGAGCAGCTTGCTCCAAGCCCCTGTGTCCAACCTGGCCTTGAACACTGCCAGGGATGGGCAGGTTTAGAGCTGCTGAACAGAGGCTCCACTCCAGAGCAGCCTCAGCCCCTGCTGCTGGGCACTAAAACCCAGAATAACACCCAGGAGCACTCATCTATTCGCGCAATGGGCTTGTTGGGCCACAATGACCCAGCAGATCACAGGGACTGTGGCTGTTCCTGGGTGTTTTCCACATCATTAACCCTGGGGAAGCTGAATGCACCAACCACACTCAGCGCCACACACAGCTCCTTGCCACGCAGCCATGCACAGAGTATTCCTCTACTCCAGACAGCAGCAAAGAAATGAATGTGTTAAAAAATGAATCCCATTGGAGCTGTCCTGCCCCCTGTGCAGCACAGGAGGAAAGCCCCAGAGCCCCTATGCTTGTGTAGGCAGAGCCAGGGGATGCACAGTGTGGATGTACCATGTGGATGCTTAGTGGAGGCAGTTGCAGGGATGCTGTGGTTGCCCCAAGGCTTTTCAGGGCTCTTGCTGGATGGACAAGGAGCAGGAAAAGCCACTTACCTTAATGCAGCCAACTATTGTAGTTGTAAGAGCAGAATTATACTGAGTGCAAAGAACCGTGGAGTACATCAAAATAAACCTGCAGGAGAAGAGCCAACATCAGCTTTCAGGACACGCTTTGTGCATCACCACCCAGCTCACCCCCTCTTTTCTACAGTGGTATTTATACCACTACTTTTTTGGGCTAAACCTGCACTGAAGCAGGGTAGAAAATGATTTCCATCTGCCACAGCTCTCAGCAATGTTGTCCCCATCAGGACTAAGGATTTATTATTTCTTTAACCCAGAATGGCTCAGACCAGCAAATGGCAGCACCCACCACCACAGCAGGGGGTGACCTTACCCCATCACACACGACAGCATAAACTGCACAATGAAGAACGTGTCTGCCCAGCCCTGGTACTCCATTGCCTGCAAGAAACACACCCCAAGCCTTACAGAAGGAAAAGGAAATGCAGGAATTAACACCAAGACAAGAAACAAGCCCCTGATGTTGGTTTTCACATCACAGCAGGAAAAAACAAACCATAACGTGGCTCAGGGTGATGTCCTGGGGCTGTCCACATCAGCAGCACCTCCAGATCAAGGAGCTCTTTTGCACCTCCCCATGAAGGAGGATTTCACACATACAATATAAACCACAGTACCACAGAATCACACACTGGCTTGGGTTGGAAGGGACCCTAAAGCTCATCAAGATGGGGCTGCTCAGCCTGGAGCAGAGCAGGCTCAGGGGGATGGAACCGCCAGGAGTTATCTTTTATATGCAGGGCTTTGCTTGCCACCATCAGCACCCCCATTTCTGCCTCTCACATAACAATCGTTGTCTTTGATGCTTGTTAATGAACTACAAGAGTTAACACGTGGATGGGGGCAGTTTCCCCATGCAAACCCGCTGTCCCCATCGTGGCCCCCCACGACGCAGCCCCCAGCCCGGCTCTGCCCCGGGACACGTCCGGCTGCACGCCCTGCACAAGGGGGGCTTTCATGAGGCTGCAAACGTGGTTTCCTGGCAGCAGCCTCAACAAGCACATCTTTGTCTGCCTCCGGCTGCCAGGAGCTCGGCCAGGGAGAGAGGAGTTTGTTCAGGGGAGGAAAAAACCCTAAAAATAAAGGAGATTTCTCCACGGGCTGAACAGAGGCTGCACAGTGCAGCCCAGAGCAACGTCCTGCTCCCTGCCCGCCAGCTCCTGCCTATAAATGAGCACTTTATCATAGAATCACAGCCTGCTTTGGGTGGGAAGGACCTTAAGATCATTCAGTTCCAGCCCCCTGCCACGGGCAGGGACCCCTTCCACTGGAGCAGCTTGCTCCAAGCCCCTGTGTCCAACCTGGCCTTGAACACTGCCAGGGATGGGGCAGCCACAGCTTCTCTGGGCACCCTGGGCCAGCGCCTCAGCACCCTCACAGGGAAGAGCTTCTGCCTAAGAGCTCATCTCAGTCTCCCCTCTGGCAAAGTCAATGTTATCTAGGGCAGGGTCTGAGCTCCCTTCACCCTCTGCAATCACCTCTCCTCACTAATCACAGCTCCTTATCTTAGAGGCTGCTTACTGAGGGCCATCATCAGGGCTTTAAGCTCCTAATGAGAGAAAAGCCCTCTGAGTACAGCCTGGGGGGGGACAGACAGGGGTGTCTATGAGGCACCAGCAACACCTCCAGCCTTCAACATTTGCCTTTACTAACCATGAGAGGGATGCTCAGCCGTGCAGGAGTGAAAAAGGAGTGCTCTTATTCAGGAGAGGCAACCGAGTACGGCTGCACATAAGCGAACGCAATAATTATTCATAATAATTATTACTATTAATAATAATAATTAATAATGTGAAATAATTCATATTATTATACTACAATATAAATGTCACATATATGTAACCACATGTAAATCAGATCATGCTCTGATGAGGCAGCACCAGCAAACTGACCCCTAGAGCATCTCAACTGTCTCAGCAAGAGGGAAGGGCACAATGGAGTTTGAAGAAACTCATTTATCCTAAAAACACTCAATTTCTTTGTTCTGAATAATATTGTTTCACCTATTGCTCTCCCACTTCCCCATTCAAACGGTGCAAAAATGCTTGAATGGAGCAACTTTGAGAAATTAAAGTAAGTCCAGCGTAAGGCTGAGTTCATTTCTGCTTATGTGGTTTTGGGGTCGTTAGTCTCCCATCCTTTGCCCCAACTTCCTCCCTCAGGCACTAAGTGGTTCCTATTAGCAAACTGGGGCTAATAAACAAATTTATAGTTTCTCATTCTGAGTATTTCCCATTTTTTGCTAAGAAGGCTACAGCAAAGCACATTGTAAGGAACAGTAAAACATTCTTCTCAGCAACCCATTTTGCCCCTAAATTCTTGTGCCAATAAAGATGATAGATAGTTTTTTGGGGCAGGAATCCTACCTTCTGCGCATCTCCAGTGAAGTAGGCAATGATCAAGGTGGGCAGGATCATAAACAGTGCATTGTAATAGAGCAGACCGTATTTCCCCAGCTCCTAGAAACAAGAAACATCTGTGTGTTTAAGCTGGTTCCAAACAGAAACATAAAACCTTATTCATAGTGCTGCTGAAGACTGGGTTTGTGAGCTGAATCCATGGGGGATTCTCAGAGACAGAAGAGTTGGAGGGTGGTTTTATATGGATCTATCTAAATAGACGTCTATATAACTATATATATCTACATAGATATGTAGATATCTATCTGTATAAGATAAATATCTATATATATACATATGTAGATAGTTTTTATATATCTGACTATATAGATACACATATAGGCAATGTATATATATACACATATATGTAGATCTCTATACAGAGATATATATCTATACACACACATATACATACTCGAGGCAGGGAGGTTGGAACTACATGAGCTTTAAGGTCCCTTCCAACCCCGACCATTCTGATTCATTCCATAACCCTCTCTATAAATGCAGATATTTATAATTTTACATATGTTAATATACACATATTAATACAGCTCTGTGTGTGTATACACACACACACACACATATATATAAAAATATAAATAACAGACTCAGGTAAACAAGTTTGCAACAGCCTTTTTGGTCCGCATCAATCAAAATGCCATTTCTCAGCTGTCACAAGAGGCTGCGGTCATAACCAGCGCAGGGACGTGGCTCTGACTGGTGCCATTTGGCAGCACTGGCACTGAGAGGTACTGCCAAACCTTCTGGAGAGGAGATTTTGGGAGAGGGATGGGGTGACGCTCTCTGAACCAAGCAGCGCCCCTGCAGTGCCCAGCACCAAAGGTCAGCCTACCTTTGAATCCAGCTTCTGTTTCACATAGGCCCCGTTTGCAGCTGTTAAGGCATCATTAATCAGGATAAAAATATATCCTTCCAGATCAAATGCCAAGTCAGCACTGGGAAAGGAGAGGGAAGAAAACGCAGTTAAAGTTTGAAGCTGCACTTGCAAGATTCCTTCCACCTCCTGTTTAGCCAGCAAGTTGTCAGAAATAGTTAATCATGGGAGGAAGGGCTGGGATTTGGGTCGGTGAAACATTCTTTCCTACTAGAGAGCATGTCTGAGGGGGAGAGAAGGAGTCAGCATTCCCTCTGTCTATTCTTGGAGCACACCGTGGTGCCGGATTCCCTTTGGTGTTGCTGTCTGGCACCTTTCAGAGCCCCAGGAGAGGGGACAGCAAACAGGGAGCTCACCTGGCAGCTACGAAGGCGCCGACGATCATGGCGAATACCGTCATCTGAATACCCCAAGAGAACTTCTTCCTAAAGGCAGAGGCAGCACAAACCTGCACTGAATTCTTGTGAGAACAGAGGGAGAAGTTCTTCCTCCCGGCATGTTCAGAGGGGGAGAACACCTCAAGGAAAGCGTTGCAGCAAGTAAAAACAAGACTGTTTTAGACAATTATCTCTGTGATTTAAAAACAAACACAACTTGGCATCGGTGAGGTGCAAGTTTATGCAGTCAGCTCGGCTGGAAAGGAACGGTAAGATCAGGTCCAGCCGTTCCCCAGCACTGACAAGGCCACCCCTAACCCATGGCACTGAGGCCTCGTCTCCACGGGCTGTGAACCCTTGCAGGGACGGTGCCTGCAGCCCTGCCCTGGGCAGCCTGTTCCAATGCCTGAGCACCCTCTGGGGCAGGAATTGTTCCTCAGCTCCATCTAAACCTGCCCTGGTGCAGCTTGAGGCCGGTTCCTCTTGTCCCATCCCTTGTTCCTTGGCAGCAGAGCCCAGCCCCTCCTGGCTCCATCCTCCTGTCAGGCACTTGTAGGGAGCGATCAGGTCCCCCCTGAGCCTTCTCTTCTCCAGACTGAACCCCCCAGGTCCCTCAGCCCTTCCCCATCACACTGTGCTCCAGGCCCTGCACCAGCTCCATTGCCCTTCTCTGGCCCTGCTCCAGCAACTGAGCATTTACGTGTCCAGTAAAGTAGCACTTACAGAGCACCATGACTCTGCCTGCTGCAGAGAAGGGCTCAGCCAGGCACAGGGCAGAGGCGAGCCATGAGATGGGGTGGATGGACACAGCACCCTTTGCTTCCACATCCACCCTGCACGGCCAGAGTGCATCCATCCCTCCCTGCACAGCACCTCGTCTCATCCCGCTGCCTCCAGGCACACCAGAGAAGGGCTGAGCAGATCAAGGCAAGTAACACACCACGTAACACTGCAGCTCCCTGCATCCGCTTCCTCCTCCCGCTGTCATTCCCAGACCCCGGCTCAGCGCCAAACCCCTTGACCACATGGATATCCCAACACACAAGAGCTCACTCACACGCCGCACGTCACCCCAACACCTTCAGGCTTTGGGAGCTCTATCCCTATCCTCTAACTCTACCCGGCACCGAGGGATGAGGCTGGGAACACTCACTTGAGTAAGAATCCTTCGGCAAACATCGTGAAGAGGATGGAAAAGCGTCGCAGGACAGTGAACATGGGCAGGCTGCAAGAGGAACGAGGGTCAGCAAAATGCAGCCCTGGAGCACGGAGCCACTGGAAACCCTGCAGCTTCCTTATGGAAACCCCCATACCCCAAAAGACATCCCCTATATCAGCCCTTGCCAGCGTGGGGGACCCCGGGGACAGCCCCAAACCCTCACCCAGGGGTGACCCAGTGCCTCTGGCTGGGGTAAAGCACATGGAAACGCACACATGGCTCCTTTTAGGGTGGATAGAGAAGGAACCGCATCGCCCCGAGCGGCTCCTGCTTGGGTCACCCTCACCCCTGCAAAGCCTCAGGGCTGGCAGCAGCTCCCCACGAACACCAGGCCCCCCAAAACACCCCAGTTTATACCCCCCCACAGAGAAAAGCCATCCATACTTGAGCTTCTTTGTGCTGAACAGTCCTGTGATCTGGTTCCCAAAATACAGGAGAGGTAGAGGAAACGTCTAGAATATTGTGAGAGGGATAACACACGGGTGAGCGATGGAAAGAAGCCAGCAGCACCCCTACCTTACCATTATTCCCCCCACCCCACCCAGCTCCACTGCCACAGGATCCCAGGACAAGACCGAGCATCCCGCTGCCAAACACCCCAGTGGAGAGCCCAGGGGCTGAGACCATCACCGTGGCCTCGGGGCACGGCAGGGCCTTACCCGCCGGGGGATGTGCCTGTCCAGGTCCGGGAACTTGACCACCCGCAGCGCCTTGCCCGCCCAGAGCACCGCCACCGTGGCCAGCATCTGCAACAGAGCCGGGGGGGGGTTAGACCCATGGCAACCCCTGCATGGGGGGGATCGGGGTAGGGGGGGGGTGCAGGGGGACCCCACTCACCTGTCCCAGCCCCACGCACAGAGAGGAGGGGAACCTGCAGGCAGAGGACAAACGTCAGGGGGGCACCCACATCGGGGGGGGGGGAAAGGGGGCACCTATACAACGGAGGGGAAGGAAGAAGGGCACCTACATTAGAAAGAAGAAAGGGGGAACTCACATCGGGGGGTGTGAACCCCACATCGGGGGGAGGCAGACGCGGGTATGAGGGTGGGGAAGGGGGCACCTACATTTGGGTGTGAAAGTAACGGGGGTACCTACATTGGGGGGAAGGATGGAAGAGGGGCACTTACACAAGGGGGGGAAGGAGAAAGAAGGGCCCCTGCATTGGGGGTGAAGGGAAGGAAGGGGGGCACCTACATTATGGGGAATAAAAGGAAGGGAGAACCAGCGATGGGGGGGAAGCAACGGGGGGCACCGACACTGAGGAGGGAAGGAAAGAAGGAAGGAAGGGGGGCACCTACACAGGGGGCAAAGGAAGGAAGGGGTCACCCCTATTAGGATGGGGGAGGAAGGGGAGCACCCACACGGGGGGAACCCCCATGCAGTGGGAGGGGGAACCCGCACCGGGGGGGTCCCCATCAGCCCCGCACCTCCCCGTGCACACAAGGCGGGGGGGGGGGGGGAGGAGCAGCACCCCCAGACCCGCGGCCCCGCCATGAGCAGGGGGGGAGGCGAGGGGGGGCTCGCAGCGGTACCCGGGGAGCGGGGACGCGGAGCCCGGGGGTTGGGGTGCGCGCAGGTCCCGCCCCGTCCGGCGCAGGCCGCGCGGCGCCGTTACCGGTAGGTGCTGAGCACGCTCTTGTTGAGCACCACGATGAGGCAGGAGCTGAGCCCGTAGAAGGCCGCGGACAGCGGCCGCGCGCACCGCGCCATGCGCCGCTCCGCATCGCCGCGCGCGGGGGCTCCCGCGGGGGCGCCCCCCTCGGCACCGGACACCGGGCGTCTGCGCGGCGGCATGGCTGCGGGGGCGGGGCCCGGGGCGGGGCCGGGGGCGGGGCTTGGGGCGCCGGAGGGGGCGGGGTTTGGGCGGGGTGGGGGGGCGTTGATGTGGGGCGGCGCGGGGGGAGAGCAGCAGCGCATGGGGGGCACTAGAACGGGGGGGGCATCGCGCAGGGAGCCGGTGCCCGGGGGCATTGCATGGGGGGGGGGCATTGCGTGGATAGGGGGGCATTGCATGGATGGGGGCATTGCGTGGGGGGGGGCATTGCGTGGGGGGGGGCATTGCGGGGGGGGGTGCATTGCGTGGGGGGGGGCATTGCATGAGGGGAGCATTGCATGGGGGGGCATTGCGGGGGGGGGGGCATTGCGTGGGGGGGGGCATTGCATGAGGGGAGCATTGCATGGGGGGGCATTGGATGGAGGGGGGGCATTGCATGGAAGGGGGGGCATTGCATGGGGGGGCATTGCATGGGGGGGCATTGCATGGGGGGGGTATTGCGTGGAGGGGGGGGCATTGCATGGAGGGGGGCATTGCATGGGGGGGCATTGCATGGAGGGGGGCATTGCATGGGGGGGCATTGCGTGGGGCTGGAGGAGGAAAGCGTTGCACAGGGGTCTGCGGTCGGGGTTACTGCATGGGGGCGCTGCGTGGAGCGGGAGCGAGGCATTGCATGGGGGTCAGGGGGGGCACCGCGCAGGAGGGATAGCACATATAGCACGGGGGGGGGCACGGCACGGGGGGAGCATTCCATGGGGATCTTTGGTGGTGGGAGTAAGGAATCGCGCAGGGAATTGTGCTCCCTCTGGAGCAGGGAGCGCGGCAGCGGGGTCGCCTGGGGGGTATTGCACAGGGAGTCACTGCGCAGCGGTCTGGTGGGGGGGGCATGGGGGGTATCACACAGGAGTCTGGTAATGGGGGGATCACACTGGGGACATTGCACAGGGGTCGGGCTTGGAGGGCACTGCTTTGCATGGGGGGCTTGGCATGGGGGCATTGTATGGGAGGCATTGCATGGGGGCATTGCATGAGGGGCATAGCACGGGGGGCTTGGCATTGCATGGGGGGCATGGCATGGAGGGCATCACGCAGCCGTTGAGGTGGGGGGGAAGGCGTTGCTCAGGGGCCTGAGGGGGGGGCACAACACTGGGGGGCATTGCGCGGTGAGGGGTCCCTGCAGGGACAAGGTGACAGACGCAAGGGGCCACCCCCCGGGCCGGGCTCAGACCCGGCTGCACGGAGTCCCCCAGCACCGAGCCGGGCGCTGCCCTGGGGTGGCCCCGCGCGTTTGGCACCGGCCTTTCCCTTCCAGAGGTGAAATCTGCCCCCGGGCTGCGCTGCCGGGGGGGAATAACCGAACCGGGGCAGCCTGGGGGGAGAACAGCAGCGCCCTGCGGGGTGCACGGGAGAGAGCGGCGGGGGGGGCTCTGCTGCGGGGAGCGGCTTTAACCTGCAGAGGGGAGACTGAGATGAGCTCTTAGGCAGAAGCTCTTCCCTGTGAGGGTGCTGAGGCGCTGGCACAGGGTGCCCAGAGAAGCTGTGGCTGCCCCATCCCTGGCAGTGTTCAAGGCCAGGTTGGACACAGGGGCTTGGAGCAAGCTGCTCCAGTGGAAGGGGTCCCTGCCCGTGGCAGGGGTTGGAGCTGGAGGAGCTTTAAGGTCCCTTCCAACACAAACCAGGATGGGATTCTATGAACTAAAGTCGGATGGGCCCAGCTCAGCAGCCGCAGCGCTTTGGAGGTAAAGAGTATTTGTTGCCTTTGGCCATGGCACTGCTGGCAGAGGAAACATCCCCTTTTGGAAAGCTTTCTATTCCCAATTATCTCCCTGCTCATCCAGACCTGCCTGGGCACAACCAACCCCTCCAGCATCAAATGGAGCATCATCACCCCACGGCACGAGCTGCTGCTCGCCCCGGCACGCTCCCCTCCCTCCCATTGCGGGCTGAAAGCAAAACCTCTGCCCAAACTTCCCTTTCCTTTCCCTGGCAAACTCCTTTCTTATTCCATATCCCTGCTGCCACCCCGCTCCCAGCAAAGGGAAGCAGGAGGAGCAGGGGCTGCTCCCAGCACTGAGCTGCAGCAAGAACAGGGAGACTTTAAACCCAGGAGCACCTTTCCCATACTGAGGATGCCCTTTGAGCCCGGCCAAGAACCACACTCAAAGGCTCTCTCATTGGCACCACCTTCCTCATTCCTGCTCTAGGTCCTGTCCATCCTTATCAAGCTGCAGCACGGGCTTGGACCTGGAAATATTTACTCCTGCAGCAGCAGAGAGGAACCTAATCCTGCCCGGGCCCCAGCGCCAAGGGATTGACGCAAGCGGCCCCCATTCCCAAGCCTGCCCTCCCGCCAGCACATCCGTCCCCATTGGCAGCGCTGGTGACCCCGCAGTGATTGACAGAGCTGCTGGCACATGGGGAACCCCATCAGGGTGCGGGGAACCCCTCCATGGGTGCAGCACCCTCGTGCCCCAGCAGCATCCACAGCACAAACGTCGCGACGGTGGGTTTAGGGTCAAACATTTGGACCCTTGGGGTTTGGTTGGCAGCAGAAGATGCAGCTGCAGATGCAGACGTGGTGAGAAGGAAACATGCCCAGTGCTTGTGATGGCCATACCCATGTCCCCTGTGTCCCCTGTGCCAAGCACAACTCTGGGTATGACACAAGCATTCACTTTGGCAGCAAATCCCGCCCTGGCCCGACCTTTCCTTCCTGCTAAACCAAGCCTGTGACTCAGTGCAGTGACTCCAGCGTTCCCAGCCAGCGGCGAGCCCACCACGGATCACAGACGTTCCATTAATCCCATTTAATCTTAATCTCATTTGGCCACCGGCGCAGGCAGAGGGCTCCCCCGCTGCCAAACTGGCTGTGACCCCGGGGTGCTGTGCACATCCCAGGGCGAGGAGGGGTAAAAGGGGCTCCATAGCCTGGGATGAGGCAGAGGGAAGGTCGAGAGGCGATGGCAGGGTTTGGATCCGGTGCTGGTGCAGGGCCAGGAGCAGGCAGGTCTGTGCTGGCACTGAGGAAGTGTCTGAGATGCAATCGGCTGCAGAGGCGCCTGCGCAGCCGCTCAGAGCAGAGGCCCCACATTCCCCTGCCCGTGTTCTCTGCTGCTGGGTGCACCCCAGCACATGGAAAGCTGGAAACAGGCTGGGAACATAGAATCATAGAATAGGGTTGGAAAGGACCTTAAGGTCATCCAGTTCCAACCCCCCTGCCGTGGGCAGGGACACCCCACACTAAAGCAGGTCACCCAAGGCTCTGTCCAACCTGGATCCCAATGGAAACAGGCATCGAGCAGTGAAGGCACCTTCCTGGGGCGTGCTGAGAGAAGCCTGCCCTGCTGTGCTGTGCCGTGTTGTGCTGTGCCAGCCTCTGGAGGGACTCTCCATGGCAGCAAAATGCTGGTGAGGTATTCCCACCTTTGGATGTAGAACCATGGAATCACTGTGCCAGCGCCTCAGCACCCTCACAGGGAAGAGCTTCTGCCTAAGAGCTCATCTCAGTCTCCCCTCTGGCAGGTTCAAGCCATTCCCCTTGGCCTGTCCCTACAGGCCCTTGTCCCAAGCCCCTCTCCAGCTTTCCTGCAGCCCCTTTAGGCACTGGAGCTGCTCTCAGGTCTCCCCTTCAGGAGCCTTCTCTTCTCCAGGCTGCCCCAGCCCAGCTCTCTCAGCCTGGCTCCAGGCTATGAAGAGGATCTGAGCAAATCACCAAGTGCCCCAAGGGGAGCCAGGTGCACGGTGGGGTTTGGGAAGCCGAGGCTTTCCCCTGTGTAACCTGCCCCAGAGGAAGGCCAAAGCGACCGAAATCGCTGAGGATGGGGAAGAGAAAGCCATGGGAAAGGGCCCCGCAGAGCATTCCTGCTGCTCCCCTCCTGCCCCAGGCCTGGCTGCAGCAGCTCCCTGTGGCCACTCAGGAAGCAATGAGGAGACACGAGTTTAACCGGCACCAGATAGCCCGGTGATGGGCTGGGACATAGGGGAACCAGCAGCATGGGGGGGTTGCAACACCCCTTCTGGGAAAGGGCTGAGGCTGGATGGGTGCTGGGGAGCAGCTGCAATGCTGGAGGCACGCTGCAGCACACCCAGATGTGCTCTGCTGGCTCCAGATGTGCTGTGCCAGCACTAAATGGGCCTTGCCAGCTCCAGATGTGCTGCCCTGGCTCCAGATGCCTGCACCCAGATTGCCGTGGCTCCAGGTGTGCTCTCTGAGCCAGATGTGCTCACCTTTGGCGCTGCCCCAGCTCCAGATGTGCAGCCCCGCCGTGCCGCCCCTGGATCCAGATGACATAACCCGGCTTGCACGTGCTGGCTCCAGGCCCAGATGTGCAGCCCTGGCCCCAGATGTGTGCCCCAAAGGGTTTCCTCCCCAGCCCCAGCAGCCCTGCAGAGGGGCTGGGATTCCCCTGGGGCCCTCCTTGGCTCAGTCCCCTCCATGCCAGGACCCTCGAGCCACAGCAAAGCCCAACCCCTCTGCCTCCTAAAACTGGTTTTTGAGGGATCCACACAAATGCTTCCATTACGAAAGGCATTAAACACATCCATAACACAAAGAATTCCCACCAACCCCCTCCCCGTCTTGCTCGGGGTGTGTACAGCTCTGTGCACGGATGGGTTAGATATGTTACTATAACTCCACATTATGGTTCCAGCGTACGGTGAGGCTCCGATGCCGTGGTGGTAGCAGATTGATGCTCTTGCTTTCACCCACCCTTCGCTTCCACAATGGAAAACCCCCATGGATCATTCCAGACCCGGAGCAGCTCAGGTCTGCTGGCAGGGGGGTGTCTGCCTTGCCGAGGGAGGGGGAATTGAGCTCCCCAGTGTTTCCTCCTCTGAGGGCAGAGGCGGGTGAGCAGTGTGGTATTTCCTGTGGTTGCAGCACTCTAATGAGGTTAACACTGTTACTGAGGTTAACTCTTCAACCGACATGAAAGAGGAAGCCACAGGCTCTGCAGCGGGGCTGGTTTGGGAGCAGGGGGTCTGTGGTCCATCAGCATCCCCTTAGGACCAACACAAGCAGATGGGGTGAAAACAGCCTCAGTCCTTAAGGAGGTTTTCATTGTGTGCACCTGGGATGAGCAGAAACACATCCTTTTACTGGTGGGGCTCCACAGAACCCCTTCACTGAGCTCCTACCACCTCGTGCTTCTTGGCTCCATCCTAAATCCACTTGGGATGGACTTCACTTTGCCGGGGTGGCTCCGGATTCTCTGAACACTGAACGAGCAAAGGGCAGCCCTGCCCCCGAGGCTCCTCTTTAGGGGATGCTGGGTTTCCCCATGGACTGACTCACACTGGAAACTCTCAGCTTCTCTATCTAGGTCAGGCTCGCACTTGCTGATGCTTCTTGCAGCGCTCAGCAGCCCCAGCCACAGGCAGAGGGGCCCGGCAGCACGTCCTGAGCTCTGGCAAGGTAAGAACCCCCCGTCCCTGCTCTTCCCAGCTTCCAGCCTGCTCCCACCCGGATTTAAAGCCCAAAAGCCCCGCTCTGTGTGTGTGAGCTGCTGCTCCTGCGTGCTGCTGGGTCCGGCACCCGCTGCCAGCGAAGGCTTCGCATGGTTCGGGCTTGCACAAGCGGGACAGCTCTTTCCTTCTGCATTTTGCGTTTCTTCAGCACCGATGTACAAGGAGCCTTTAACAGAGACAAGATCAGGCGATCACCTCTCGAGCGAGGGGAACCGTCTCGTTCCACCTGGCTTTGGAGCCTGCACGTGCCTATAAATTGGACTACAGCCACACATGTGAGCAGTCCCAGGGGAGGCAGAGCTGCAATCCCATCCCAGGGCTGGCAGTGGGGCAGATTCGCTGTATTTTCAGCTCTTTCCATACAGCACAAGGTTGGGTTTGATGCTTTTCCCCCGTTTGTTCTAACTTGCACGTTTGCAGGTGACTAGGAGGCCCTTCAAGCTCTTTTAGTGGGTCAGGTAATAGGAAAGCGCTTGAAATTTGACTCATTCATGAATACTTGAGCAGCCTTTGAACCAAATGGGGTCAGCTCACAGAGCGGAGAAACACAACAGCAGTTGCTGGCGTTAGGAGCCTGGTTTGGGTTGAACAAGAGCCTTCTGAAGCCATTGCAGCTGGTGTGACTCTGGCTCAGTGTGTTCCTCAAGGGAAACTCGCTGTTTGTAACATCAGATTGTGCAGGGGGCTATTGCTGGTGTATATCTCTAGTTCTAGTCTATAGCTCTAGTTATTTCTAGTCTCTATCTCTAGTGTGACGCATCTCTGCCATCCAACCCAGAGGGCTGGAGCTGGGTGATCTTCAGGTCCTTTCCATCTCAAACCAATCTGATTCTGTGATTTTAGTTATTGCTGGCTTAAAAAGAAAGCTACGGAAGCCCTATGGAAGGCTTGGCTCTGATTTCAGCTCCAGGAGCTGTGCCCCTAGCACCCCACTGCTCTGTGCTGTGGCTGCTGCAAAGCCATTGAGCCCCATAACCTGTACCCTGAGGCTTCCCCTTTGAGGGGGTTTTGCCTTGTTGGGTGAATCCAAAGAGGCTGGGGAGGGAGGAGAAGGGAGCAGGGAAAAATTCAGGCAGGATGTGGGATGTGAGTGGGGCTTCTTGGGGAAGAGGGGAATTCCTTGCCGGGGGCTCTGGAAACAGGCACGGCTCGGCTGGGGCAGGAGCTGCCATAGCAAAGGGGTGGGAAAGATGATGTGGGAATGGGGAAAGCTTCTGTTCCAGGAAACCGTGTCTGGTGAGGTCTGAGCATCTCCAGGGGAGCAGACTGCAGGGAAACCCCTCAGGGCTGCCGGCCCCTTGTGTGGTCACCTTAAAGAGCCTTTTCTTGTGTTTAGCTGTGGAAATGGGCAATTCCGCATCTTCAGTGTGAGCCCATTGCCTCCTGTCCTGTCCGTGGGCTCCACTGGCAGGGGCTTGGCTCCCTCGTCTCTACTCCACCATCAGACACCTGCACAAGGGTGATGGGGAAGGGCTGAGGGACCTGGGGGGTTCAGTCTGGGGAAGAGAAGGCTCAGGGGGGACCTGATGGCTCCCTACAAGTGCCTGAGAGGAGGATGGAGCCAGGAGGGGCTGGGCTCTGCTGCCAAGGAACAAGGGATGGGACAAGAGGAACCGGCCTCAAGCTGCACCAGGGCAGGTTCAGATGGAGCTGAGGAACAATTCCTGCCCCAGAGGGTGCTCAGGCATTGGAACAGGCTGCCCAGGGCAGGGCTGCAGGCACCGTCCCTGCAAGTGTTCACACACCGTGGAGACGAGGCCTCAGTGCCATGGGTTAGGGGTGGATTTGGCAGGACTGGGCAATGGTTGGACTGGATGAGCTTAAAGGGCTTTTCCAACCTGGTTGACTCCAGGATACTTCCCTGCATCTTCCTCCCTGCCCAGGATTACCAAAGACTGCAGGAATGTGCTTCTGTGTGAGCAGAAGTGAAGGACAGGGGAAACTTCACAGATAGGAGAACTAAGAGGAATATCACTGGAGATGGGGAGAGTGGCCTCGGGGCTGCTCACCAGGGCAGACACTGGGTTACTCGATTCCTGAGTGCCCACAGGCTCATTCCCCCCCACCCCTGCTATGAGCACAGCCTTGCCTGACCCCAAACCCCCAAGGAAATCCTTGCCACGCATCCCCATTCCCACCTCCGGGATGGTCCCTGCGCATCCCAGGGGGAGTGCAGACGCGGCTGCACCGGGCAGTGGTGTTCCTGGTGTGACGGCTCCCACCTTTCCTCCCTCCAGACTATGCCACGTGTGGGCTGTGACCACAGCCCAGGCCATGGCAGGGTCCAGCAAGGCTTTGGCACTGCACGTCCTGCTCTGCTGCCTGTGTGCAGGTAAGGGCCATCACCCCCCACTGACCACTGGTCAAACACCATGGACCTGCAGGGAACTGGAGTGGGAGAAGGAAAAGGATGGGGCTACAGCTATGGGTTTGGGGGGAACGCTTTGTTAGCATTGCAGGGAGCCCCCATTGCACCCTTTTCTTCCCACCCACATCCTTGGAGTGGGGTCACATCCAGCTGCAACGTGGTCCTGCCTTTGCACAGATAGAGCCAGAGCACACTGGTTCCAGGAAGGCAAAGGGAGCCGGATACGGTGCAGAGCTCTCATCTGATAACGAGGAGCAGCGCAGGGGCTGCTGCCCTAATCTCAGGGGATCAGAGATCTCGAGACAACAGGTTATTTCCCTGCAGTCACTTGAACGTTACAGCAGAACCAACGCTGGTGAAAAGAGGTGTTGGCAAGCGGAGGGGAGGAGTCAGGGGGTGCTGGGTTGTGCTGAAGGCAAAGGAGTTCATCCCCATCGCGGGGGGGAGCAAAGGGACAGACCCCACTGTGGGTCCTGCCGTGCTGCTGCCTGCATCCCAGCAGAGCAGCCCATGAGCATCCCCTGCTCCCACCCGGAGCTGCCCTGACTCAGTGGATGCTGGTGCAGGGGTTGCCAACATCAGGTGCTCGGGACACGTCTGGATCGAGCCCGCGCCGGTGGTGCGGATGGGCACCAACATCTCCATCAACTGCATCTCCACCCTCGGCTGCCCCTGGGCCGAGTTCCGCATCGTCTTCAACTACAGCCACGATGAGGGGACCCCGGCCCCCCTCAACAGCAGCAGCGTCCAGCTCCAGCTGCGGGAGTTCCGGATGCCCTTTGGGAGCGTGACCTGCATCGCCCGCTGCCCCAACACCAACATGTACCAGCTCGTGTGCGGCACCACCGTCCTGGCCGGCTGTGAGTACCCCCTTGAGTGCAGGGATCCATGGAACCGAGGAATGGTTTAGGTTGAAGGGACCTTAAAGCTCCTCCAGCTCCAACCCCTGCCACGGGCAGGGACCCCTTCCACTGGAGCAGCTTGCTCCAAGCCCCTGTGTCCAACCTGGCCTTGAGCACTGCCAGGGATGGGGCAGCCACAGCTTCTCTGGGCACCCTGGGCCAGCGCCTCAGCACCCTCACAGGGAACAGCTTCTGCCTAAGAGCTCATCTCAGTCTCCCCTCTGGCAGGTTCAAGCCATTCCCCTTGGCCTGTCCCTACAGGCCCTTGTCCCAAGCCCCTCTCCAGCTTTCCTGCAGCCCCTTTAGGCACTGGAGCTGCTCTAAGGTCTCCCCTTCAGGAGCCTTCTCTTCTCCAGGCTGCCCCAGCCCAGCTCTCTCAGCCTGGCTCCAGAGCAGAGCTGCTCCAGCCCTCGCAGCATCTCCACGGCCTCCTCTGCCCTCGCTCCAACAGCTCCACGTCCCTCTTGTGCTGCTGCCCCAGGGCTGGTCACGGCTCTGCAGGCCTTTGTTATGCTGCCAGCACTGAGGAAGCTGCAGCACCAGCCAGGGCTTTCCACACTCTTTGCCTGACTTTGCCTCCACAGACCCTCCGGACCCCCCCAGCAACCTGACCTGCTCCATCCACGAGCGCTCGGGACACATGGCATGCACATGGGATACAGGGCAGACAACCCACCTGCCCACCCAGTACACCCTCCACCTGCGCAGGTAGCTCCCTTGGGATGGAAGCACCAGGATGGAGCCGGGAGGGAGCCCATGGGATGGAAACAGGACCAGGAGGGAGCGCGGTAACCGGCAGAGCCGGCAAATGGCGCTGCGGTCACCCACAGACATGGGTGACACCAGGGCTGCTCTGCTGCTGGCACCCGTGCCCTACTTACACTTCCTAAAGCTCACGTCCTCCTGGTCCCCTGCTTGCAAACCACACGTGAAACCGCGGGTTGGATTCTGCAGGGTGGACTTTGTGTGCTCCGTGCTGTGAGCACCGCATCAAGTCAGAGCACATCGCTGGGCTGCTCTGAGTCTTCCTAAGCTGCAGGGAGCGCAGAGGCTGCAGCCGTGCGTGCACCTCACACCGCCCAAACCCCGAAACTGAAACTCCAGCCAGGTGCAAAGATTGAACCCGAAGCAGACGCGCTCTGTGCTGCAGCCCTTCCTACCCAGCCTGGGATGCTTTCTGCCACCGAAGGCCCGGTGACACAAGACTGGCAGGCTTTCAAAGCCAGCCTGACTCAGTCATTAAAGCAAATGCACTAAATCCCATCATACGTAGGCTTTGTGAAGAGAAGTGATTAACCACCTGCCTAAGTCTGCTTGGGCTCAGACTGAGCTGTGCAGAGAGAGCTGAGAATGTTCTCTTCCAACAGTGATGCTTCCAACACAGATGCTCCACAGATAGGTCAAGAACTGAGGGCACCACTTTCTAGTTCACTTCAGGAGTGACAGACACTGGCTTTGGGGATGACTGTGCCCCAGTCACAAGCTGCAACCTCTAGAGAGCTGTAGCTGCTTTTCTAACGGCTGCATGATGTTGGATGGGTTCTGACCACGTCGTCTTCTTCCCAGAGTGGGGACAGCGGTGACAGAGGATGCTGAGGAGGAGGACGATGATGAAGAGGAGGAGAAGGTCTTCCCTGCGGGCTCACTGGTACCACTGAGCACACTGCATGGTGGCAACCACTACTCAGCATGGGTGCAGGCCAGCAACGTGCTGGGTGCTGCCCGTTCAGCCCCTTGGCACCTCAACCTGCAGGAGCTCGGTATGTCCATCCCCATCCATCTGTCCCTGCATCCTGAGCTGCTCTGTGTGCTGGGGCTCTGCATGGCCATAGGCACTGCCCCTGGGTGTCACTTTAGGAACACCAAGGGAAGGTTGGAACTGGATGAGCTTTAAGCTCCCTTCCAACACAAACCATTCTATGCGTCTATGACCTGCATGAGCACTGCGGCTCACACGAGAGAGGACAGCCCCCATGGCATGCCAGCCCCCCAACCCATGCTTTCTGTTCCCTCCCCGCAGTGATCCCCACTCTGCCCCTGGTCACCGGTGCAGAGACAACAGAGACCTCACCTCCCATCACCACCGTCCACTGGAAGAGGCAGACGCTGCTGGAGAACGTGCGCTGTGAGGAGCGACACAAAGCCATGGGCAGCGCAGCGTGGCATGTGAGAGCCAGGGACCACAACCCTCCCATGGTGTCATGGTTTAAACCCAGTCAGCCATAAATCAGCCACACAGTCTCTCTCTCACTCCCCCCCTTTTCTTCCGCCCACTCCCAGAGGGATGGGAAGGGGAATTGGAAGGATGTAACTCCCACGGGTTAAGATAAGAACAATCCAGTAACTAAGGTATAACACAAATCACTGCTGCTACCACCAATAATAATAATGATAAGGGAAATAACAAGGGAAGAGAACACCTCACCACCCATCGACTGATACCTCACCCCCACCCAGCAGTGAATCAGCCCTTCTGGATGACTCCCAGTTACCTCCTGGGCATGACGTGCTGTGCTATGGAATACCTCTTTGGCTGGTTTGGGTCAGGTGTCCTGTCTCTGCTTCCTCCTGGCTTCCCCTCCTCCCTGGCAGAGCATGAGACTCACAAAGTCCTTGGTCAGGGTAAACATTTGAGCAGTAACTAAAAACATCGGCTTTATCAGCGCTGTTCCCAGGCTGAAAGTCAAAACCACAGCACTGCACCAGCTACTAAGAAGGAGAAAAAATGACTGCTGCTGCTGAACCCAGGACACATGGGTACAGCTGCCCATTAGGACACAAACCACTGCTGGTCCTGCTGGAGACCCCTGAGCACCCACAGCCCACAGGAGCATTTGGGGTCATTCAAAACCCACTCCTTTGCTTCAGCACCCGCAGCCATGGGCACCCTGCTTCCCTTTGCAGGTGGAGGTGTGGGACAGCACGGCCCAGCACAGATCCCGCTCACAGCACAGCCTGCACAGTGACACTCAGTACGTGTTCCAGGTCCGGTGCCGGCTCAGCGCTGCCAACAGCCCCTGGAGCGCCTGGAGCTCCCCCTTCCTGTACACAACCCCAGAGGCAGGTAAGCTCAGCCTCAGCACTGCATTATCCAAGCAGCCATCAGCTCCTTGGAATGCTCTGTGGGAGCCTGGCTGTGGAATGGGAGCCGGCACATCCCTGGAGACACTGCTGGCAGGTATCAGGCATGATGCTGTGGTCCAGGACTGCCGCCACATCACCATCCCCACACTGCATCTGAGGGATGAGCACTATCACAAGCTGACAGCTCATCTCATGCCCTCCAAGCACTCCCTGCCCTGCGGCATGCCCTGCAGATCATGGTGATTGAGGCAGACTCCTGAGGCTGCTGCAGTATGGTAGGAAGAGAAACCAGACTGGCTTTGCAAGCACAGGGCTTTCCGTACAGAAAGAGGGATGGGATCTGCTTATCCATCTTTGGCAGCTTTCTTGCCTTCCAGCAGCAGGGAGCACCTCTTGCTCTAGGTGGAAAAACCACATCATCCAAGGTGTCCCACCAGCCACAAATACCTGTTGTCTTGGGTCAACCTCCACCCTTTACATCCTGGTTACTAACACCAGGATGAGCTTAGACACTCAGATACCTCAGCCTGCAGCAACAGAGACACTCAGCGAGCGATGCCCTCACGTCCTGGTTACAGTGAGGAAGCTGTAGACAAGCTTGCCCTAAAAAGCATTGCTCACTGCTGTTTGTAGTCTGGGTCACTTCCTCCCCACAGCGACAGAGCTGTGCAGCAACGAGACTGCTGCCAGTCTCCAACCTGCATCCCTGCTGCTACCGGTCTCCAACCTGCATCCCTGCTGCTGCCGGTCTCCAACCTGCATCCCTGCTGCTACCAGTCTCCAACCTGCATCCCTACTGCTGCCGGTCTCCAACCTGCATCCCTACTGCTGCCGGTCTCCAACCTCCATCCCTGCTGCTACCGGTCTCCAACCTGCATCCCTACTTCTGCCGGTCTCCAACCTGCATCCCTGCTGCTGCCGGTCTCCAACCTGCATCCCTGCTGCTGCTGGGCTCCATCACCATCCACATCAGAACCAGCCCTGCATGGAGGCACCAGCCAAGTGGGGCTTTCTGCAAAGGCTGTGCATGGATGGGAGCCCCGAGCTCCAGCTGATTCCACTCGGGGTTGCTCATCCCACACTTCCTCCTGCAGCCCCCACTGCAGCTCCCGATGTCTGGCGGCGCCTGGGCCCGGCGTTCCCGAACGGCAGCCACGAGGTGACGGTCTTGATCAAGGTAAGGTCTGGTTTTCGCAGCTACAGCGAAGTTTTCGTGTGCTTTGCTCCTCCCCTTAGGAGAACACCCGCCAAGAGGCAGCAGGAGGCAATGCCCTTCCTAAAGGGCCCTGTGACCAAAGGGATGAGGAGAACAGGAGACCCCAGCGTGTCCTCTGGGGCAAAATCTCTCCATCCTTGCAGAACCCACCCGTGTTGCCCAGCCAAGGGGATGTCTGTCCTGCACGGGGGTGTCTCAGTGCTGGACCCCGCACCCATCCCCATGGACTCTCTGTCTCACCTTTCACAGCCCCTGGCACCCCAGGATGCCCGCGGGAGGATCCTGGGCTACTCCGTGACCACTGAGATCCCTGTGGGAATGGTGCTGCTCTGCAACACCTCCAGCACGGGGTGCAGCGTCCTGGTGCCTCCGGGAGCCCGCACGCTCCGTGTCACCGCTCACAACTCCAAGGGGGCTTCCAGCCCTGCCAACATCACCCTCACCCAGGGCAGCAACAGCCGGGAAGGTAGGATCCAATACACACAGACTGCAGCCTTAACTGAGACGGGCTTTTGTCAGCATGGGAGGGGACCTTGTGCATGCATGGCTTGAGAGCTGCCCTCTTCAGCAGGGGCTGTAGGGAGGCTTTAACCTGCCAGAGGGGAGACTGAGATGAGCTCTTAGGCAGAAGCTCTTCCCTGTGAGGGTGCTGAGGCGCTGGCCCAGGGTGCCCAGAGAAGCTGTGGCTGCCCCATCCCTGGCAGTGTTCAAGGCCAGGTTGGACACAGGGGCTTGGAGCAAGCTGCTCCAGTGGAAGGGGTCCCTGCCCGTGGCAGGGGTTGGAGCTGGAGGAGCTTTAAGGGCCCTTCCAACCCAAACCAGGCTGGGATTCTATGAAAGCCAGGGGAAAAGCCCCAGCAGAGCTCTGCCTACTCTGCTGAGGGAACACAGCATCCTCCAGGCAAGGCCAGCATTCCTCAGAGATGGAGATGCTCCACAGTCACGTATCTCACCCCTTGGCCTTTGAAGGCTGCAGCAAAAAGCTTAAGCATGAGTTAATCCTGCCTGCGTTGGCTGGCAGGGATGTGCTGTACCATGGGCTTGGTGCAAAACAGCTCCTCTGCCAGGGACACAGCCCCTGCTGTGAGCTGAGCCCTTGCAAACACAAAGGGAGGGGACAAACCCAACCCTTCCAGGCCACTTCCCTGCGCCACAGGCTGTGGTTTTCCCCACAGCCATCACTTTCTTATTGGTGAAGACTGACTTTTTTAATGAGCAACAGGGGGGGAAAATCCCATTCAAACTGAGGACAAATCCGTTACTAAAAAGAGACCAGAGAGCAAGAAGGTGGAAAAACCGCTCTAATCTCTCTTACTTATCAGAATCATGGCTTTTCTTGTAAGAAATGACAAGTAAAGCATTTCAGAAGAGGCATGACAAAGCTGAAGGTGTGTTTTTGTGATACCTATATGTGAGCACATATATATATATACACACACACTAAACAAGAGCTAGCAGGGCTTGTTTAAAGAGCTTTAAGCTACATTTCAAGAGGGAAAGGGATAAAACCAGCCTCACTAGAGATAAGCCTGGGGGAGCACACAAATGTTGGAGGGACAGTGGCCAGCAGGTCCTTCAGTCTGCCATCTCTGTGGAGGCAGAGGATGGAGATGCATACGCCAGCAAAGATGCAAGGGTTCCAGATGTGTTAGAAAACATGAAAGGGTCTAAGAAAAGTCATGTAGGAATTAGGGCTTCTCCCTCCAAATGGGTGGTGGGACCTTCAACCCAACTGAAGGCCAGGTTGGATGGGTCTTGAGCAACCTACTCTAGTGGAAGGTGTCCTGCCCGTGGCAGGGGTTGGAACTGGGTGAGCTTAAGGTCCTTTCCAACCCAAACCATTCCATGATCTACACTGATGGACACAGCATGGGTAACAAACAAGAAAAGAAGGAGCTGGAAGCCATTGTGCAGAAGGAGAACAAGGATGACATAGATGCCATCACGGAAACACGGTGGGATGACCAGCACAACTGGAGTGCTGCAGTGGATGGTTGTAAACTCTTCAGAAGGGACAGACAAAAGAAGAGGCAGTGGGGTAAGGGAATGTTTTGATTGTCTAAAGCTTAACGATGGTGTCAATAGGATTGGGTGCTTATGGGTACGAATCAGGGGGAAGGACAACAGAGCAGATATCATGGTGGGAGTTTGTTCTAGACCACCCAATCAGGATGAAGAGGCAGATGAAATAGTCTATAAGCACAATTGCTAGCTCTTATTCTTGTGGGAGACTTCAACTTACCAGGTGTCTGTTGGAAATGCAATACAGCAAAGAGGAAACAGGTTGGCAGGTTCATGGAGCGTGTGGAAGAGAACTTCCCAACACAAATGGTGAGGAAACCAGCTTGGGAAGGCACCCGCAGGATCTGTTGTTTGTGAACAGAGAAGGACTTGTGGGCAATGTGATGGTTGGAGGCTATCTCGGGCAGAACAATCACAAAGTGATAGAGGCTCCCTCTTCAGTCCTTAAACACTACCCTGAAAGACTCATTTTGCCTGTGCTTGGCTGACCCTTCCGTTCTCTTGCGCTTCCAAGATGAGGTTGGGATACAGATCCCTTTCGATCTCTCTCCACAGAGTTCCCAGCACCAGTGGCTGTGGAGGTCAAGCCTGAGAACCAGAGCAAGGTCTCAGTGGCCTGGCAGCCCCCCAGCCACAGCAGGAGGTCTCCGCTGTGGTTCATTGTGGAATGGGTTTCCACCACCCCATACAGCCCGAAGGAGCAGTACTTCTGGAAGAAAGTCCCGTACCAGGCAACACACACAGACATCCAAGGTGAGATATTCCAAGAGTCTTGTTGCTGTTTGGTGCAGTTCATCGGGGTGTTATTATAAAGCCAAACTACATTAAAGGCAGAGCTTCATTTGCAATTGAGCCCCTGCCCACTGGTTGTGGAGAGTGGGACCATGAAGAGCCCTTCGGGAGCAAGGGGGAATGAAGCAATAGGAGACACGAGGACAATCAGCAGGATTTGGTTCCACAGGTGAAGGTCACAGGGAAAGAGAATGAAGTGACAAGTGAGCTGGCAGGCAGGGAAGCCACGTTAGACCTGTGGAGGCCTCTCCAGGCACAGGAGATGCACCTATTTAAAGGATGCAGAGATGCACCAAGACTTGCTTTGGCACCTCTCCTCCTCACTGTGCCCAGAGGGACAAGCCTGCAGGTCCTTACTAACCCAGCCTGAGCCCAACAGCATGAGCATCTCAGGACCCATCCCACTCCACTCCTGCATCCCGCATTAACCCTGATGTTTATTGGGGTTTGGGATTCTTCCTATCCAGTTACACAATGAAGCTTTTGCTCTTCCACGTGTGTTTTGGGGAACAACTCATGCAATGGCTATTCCCAGGGGACAGCAGACCCGAAGCTGGGCACCCCCCACACCTCCATCTACTTTCACCATGCAATAACAAGCCCTTGAACAAGCCTAGAGCTTCCACAGCAGATCACAACCACATTTTAAAGGTAAATCTTGCTTCTTTCCAGCAGAGGCAGGAGGTCACATCAACGTGTCAGTATATGCAGTCTACCCCGATGGAGCCAGCAAACCCAGCTCCAGCCAAGGTAAGCCGGGCTGGATGGCGAAGCTGCTGCTTGCTGCAATGGGGCTGCAGAGCTCAGGCTGCTGCTTTATCCCTGATGCTCCCACAGTCTGCCAGCTTTGTGGAATTACTTAGGTTTTAGAAACAAAACGTAAATCCCTCCCATTGACCAGAGGAAAGCAGGACTCTGGGTGGAAGCCTCTTGGCTGCAGGACATGAAAATAGAGGCTTTTTATCAATGCATCTGCATGAAAGCCTTCTCTAGCTGATCTTTGCTCCTGTGCACACATCTAAGACATGAGAACCACACCTCATTTCACAGATACACCAGTGCAGATACCAGCACAAGATACACCATTCTTCCTTTCTGTGATAGAAAAGATAGAAATGTTTTACACATTGACAATGAAGCATTACAGATAAACCAAAATATAGGAAACAACATTTATAGAGACCGAATGGCCAAGCTGCAGGTTACTATTCCTTATCTGGAGTGAGAAGAAGGTGGCCTTCCATTCTGGAAACTCTCTTAGAGAAGAGCATGGACCAGTTCACAAAGGAAAGCAAGGACTGTCATCACCTCCAGCACTGCATGGGTTGGCTTTGGGTGTCCTTAAGAGCTGGGCATACCAGGTCCCTGATCTGTTCCATCCTGCTGCTGGTCCTCACCCAGGATAACCCATGCACAGCTCAACATCTGAGCACTGAGGACACCCCCCAGCACCACTGTACCTGCTCCATGGATGCTGCAGCACAGGCAGAACATTTATGGATGCTTTATATAGTGTTCAGCGGTGGCTGGGCAGGTCTGTAGAGATAAGGAAGCCATGAAGTCAGATCAAGGTTTAGCTCTCCAGAGCTCTTCCAGCACAGCCTAGGGAGGAAGCAGGGACCCGGGGTGAGCTTAAATAGAGCCGCAGGCAGGGGTGTGGGTAGAGGTCCCAGGTGAGGCAGGTCAGGGCCATTCAGCCCTGTTAGCACCCCGCATCCCCTGACAGAGCCGGCAGCAGCTGCAGGCACCGGTAGCACCTGAGGAGGTCATCAGTTCCCCATCCCTGCTGTGGTGCTGTTTTAGATGGGTTCTTTGATGCTGCTCAGATGCTTTCCCTGTGCCGAACCAGCTCCGTGTTTGTGGTCAGCACCCGCCGTGGCTATGAGAAGGGCACGTATTCCATTTTTCACCCAAAATAGGAGCAAATGTTCCTGACCAGTTCATCCCAGGCTGCTCATGGCTGTTAGCCCTGGCTATTAAGTGTTACCTATTAGGTCTCTGCCCAGAGAATGAGGAAGAGCTGGGTCTCAGAAGGAGGATGCTCTAGCCTTAGCACTAGCAATGGCTTAGAAATGTGTTAAATGCTTAATAAAATAGAGACTTCGTCCTTGGCACAGACTCCTTTAACAAAGCTTGGGGGTTCAGGTGGGGAAGTGCAGATACGGGCAGCAGTGAAGCTCATGTCTGTGGCCAGATTTGCCTTCAAAGCACACACAGTGAAGTCCTCCAGCTTGACCCCACAGGCTGAAACTCATTCTTCATCCCATTCAGATGAGCCTGTCAATCACCAGTAAGGCATTACTGTAATCATATTATTGTCTGTTTATACACGTTCAGTGTGCCAGTGACACAGAACTGCTGAATTCCCAGGCTGCAGGACATGTATTCCTTCACTTTCCTTCCACAATCCCATACATCTGAGAGATGTTTTGCAGCATCTGCAGCACACTCCAGCTGAGTGGGCTTGTAATGGAGACACTGCTTAGGGGAGTGAAATACTGAACTCCGAGAGCTCTGGTAGGAGATGCGTGTGCTTTAGATGCACAGAACCAGAGGCAACACCTTTCCTGGGATTTTTTTTCTGTTAGAGAGGAAAAATTGCATTTGGCCTTGGGTTTGTGTTGGTGTTTGTTAAGGAGAAGAGATAATGGAATCCCAGAGTGGTTTGTGTTGGAAAGGACCTTAAAGCTCATCCAGCTCCAACCCCTGCCACGGGCAGGGACCCCTTCCACTGGAGCAGCTTGCTCCAAGCCCCTGTGTCCAACCTGGCCTTGAACACTGCCAGGGATAGGGCAGCCACAGCTTCTCTGGGCACCCTGGGCCAGGGTCTCAGATCCCAAGGGAATTGCTGAATTTAGCCATGAAGAATCACAGAATCATAGAATAGTTAGGGTTGGAAAGGACTTTGAGATCATCCAGTTCCAACCCCCCTGCCATGGGCAGGGAAACCTCACACTAAACCAGGCCACCCAAGGCCTCATCCAACCTGGCCGTGAGCATCACCAAGGATGGAGCATTCACAACCTCCCTGGGCAACCCATTCCAGTGCCTCACCACCCTCTCAGTAAAGAATTTCTTCCTTAGATCCAATCTGAACTTCCCCTGTTTCAGTTTGAACCCGTTACCCCTTGTCCTGTCACTACAGTCCCTGATGAAGAGTCCATGCCCAGCATCCTTGTAGGCCCCCTTCAGACACTGGAAGCTGCTCTGAGGTCTCCACGCAGCCTTCTCTTCTCCAGGCTGAACAGCCCCAACTTTCTCAGCCTGTCTCCATACGGGAGGTGCTCCAGCCCCTGATCATCCTCGTGGCCTCCTCTGCACTTGTTCCAACAGTTCCATGTCCTTTTTATGTTGAGGACACCAGAACTGCACACAATGCTCCAAGTGAGGTCTCCCGAGAGCAGAGCAGAGGGGCAGGATCACCTCCTTCGACCTGCTGGTCACGCTCCTCTTGATGCAGCCCAGGATACGGTTGCTTTCTGGGCTGTGAGCGCACACTGCAGCCGGCTCATGTTCATTTTCTCATGGACCAACACCCCCAAGTCCTTCTCTGCAGGGCTGCTCTGAATCTCTTCTCTGCCCAACCTGTAGCTGTGCCTGGGATTGCTCCAACCCAGGTGTAGGACCTTGCACTTGGCAAGAAAGCTTATTTTAGCAAAAAGACACTTCTTGCTCTTTAGCTGCAGCTCTTCCCTCACTGCACAGCCCATCACAGTCAGATACCATCAGCAAATTCAGTCCTGTGGTATTCAAGCACTTTGAGAAATCATCTGTAGGTGCTCATGAAGAATGAGGTACAATTCCTCAGGAAGATGGAATTCTTGCTTGAGGTGCTGAGGGGAGCGACGTGCATGGAAGATGTTTAATAGTTGGTTTTAGGTATTCATCAGCATCTCATTTAATTGGATCCATGAGAAATAGGAGATCATGTAGAGTCCAGCCAGAGCTGGAGTTATTAATGACTTTAGGGGGCTTTATTTTTGTCATTATTAATGTTTCTAAATAAGATTTAATAAAATAAAAGTAAGCCACAGCTTCTCTGCCATCCCATAGATGAAGTTACGGGCATTTTCTTTCTCTCCATAAGTCCCTCCAGAAGACCAGCTCCTGGAGAGCACCTTCAGCAGCACCTACAGCGAGCTCTCCCATGGTAAGAACACAGTAGCTGAGGCTGAGTAAGCCGGACCTTTCTCCTTGACCAGAAGTGGAAGTTTCAGCCTGAGCAGCACCTGCAGCACCTGCTGATGGGGAAGTGAAAGCTCCTTTGCACTTTGGAGAGATCAGGGCCACCAAAGCAGCTTTTTACTTGATGGGGACATGAGACACATGCAGTGCTCTCAGGGATGGATTGCACCCACATAGTGCGTGCCTTCAGTTTTGCTTCCTAATGAGACTTCCAATACATTGTACATTACAAGTAGGAGATAAGAGAACAAGGAAATATGAGATAATGCTACGTAGCACAACAGCAACAGGCTGTTTCAATCTTGCACTTTGAACCAGAGACTCATGTAAGCATTTCCCATCCACTTCTCTAACTTTGGTTATGCTCTGGTGTGCACATCTTCTGCTGAAGGTTCCGTTATGATGTGCTGCATTACTTAAACCAAAGGCAAAACCAATGACAGCTGAAGAATTCACTCCCATGTTTCTGGAAGGTCAGGGTGGGTAGGAAGTGGTTAAACACAGTGACCACACTTCTTAGTATTAGTTGAGTGACCTCCTGTCCTGGGCACAGGGATGCTCTGATCACAGTTTTGCTTTTGCTTCCTTAACTGGGGAGCAAAGGGGCAAGTGAAACACTGGAGGCTGTTTTAGCAAAGATCTGCCCTTTATACCACCAAACATCATGGCAATGGGACAATGGACTGACCTGTTTCCTCTCTATCCTGTTTCAGATGATGACATTGGACTTTTCCTGGGACTGGGCATCAGCGTGGTCGTATTATCGGTTGTTTTGGTAATCCTGATGTTTAAAAAATCAGCCAGAAAAAGGTATGACTTTCACCTCCAGTTTCCGTTCCTTATCTCCAACTCATGCTTTTGCTCCAGAGTATTTGAAAGTTGCCTGCAGAAACCAGTCCTTTTCACTGCAGCCTGCTCTTTCTGAGGGCAAGTCCACCCGTTAGCCAGATTGCTGTATGAAAAGACATCTGTGTGCTCTACAGTGAGGCGAGGACCAACAAAGAGTAAAAAATCATTTCTGTGTAAAGGCCGGCCTAAGGGACATGTGATATTATTATAGAGATATGAGGGCAGGGCTAGGAAACGAGAGAGAAACCGGAATCTCCATTGGTAAGTTTTATCCTAGGACTTCTGTCTCCCAGTCTTGGCAAAGGAGGGGAAGCTGAAGGCAGAGATTGAAGACTTGAGCATCCGGAAAACTCAACTGAGAGGATCTTAACACTGTTTTTAACTGCTGTTCCCCAGGCACCCTCACAAACCAGTGCTCATCTATCCCAGGTTGCCCTTTGACTGGAATGGGGATGTCCAGGAGTCCAGGCGCTGCTGTCCCTGACACAGACCCACGGGAATGGCAGACCTCTGTGACACATGGTGCTGGTTGGACCTTCCCAACCGAACAAGAAAGAGGGGAGAGGAGAGCTGGGGGTGGAGGGTGTTGAAGAGCTGCCTCTTTCGGTTCCTGAGCCCAGCCTCACTCTTCTGCTCTCTCTGTCATTGTGAAACACAGCCATTCCAGCAGCAACGAGGGCCGTTTCCCAGCAGCAAGGCACTCAAACAGCAGCAAAATTCAAGTCTCTTGCCAATGGTTTTCATTTCTGCTGCAGCTTTGCCTGCAGGAAGATCAACTTTCATCAGTGCTGCGTTTGCTTCCATCAGCTGCAGGCACGCATCTCCTCTGGTGCAATGCTCGGTCCTCCTCCCATTGCCCCTTAGATTAACAACATTTTCACATGCAGGGAAGTTTTACATCAAGGATTTACCTGCAGTCATTTAGCTTCCAGGCCTGCACCACCACGAATCAAATCTGGTGGGGGGGAAAGGTTGAAAGATGAAGAGCTAGAGTTCAAATGGAGCTTCCAGGCCATCCTTGAAGGATGGATGCACTTTGTGTGCCCCTCCTACTGAGGGACATTTTGTCCTGCATGGAGAATAAGTGACTAATAGCACAGACTAACATCTTGGGGTTTATGTGTTCTTTTTGGCATAGAATTAATGCCCTGGTTGTGTCAATCCTGCCAAAATGGCTGTTTGAAGACATCCCCCATGTGGAAAACAGCAACATGGTAAAGCTGCTCCAGGTAACTGCACCGCGAGCTCCCAGCTTTGCTTCGCTTGTCTCCCCTTAGATTAAAGCTTGCTCCAGAGCTGTGAGAAACAAGGGTGGGAAAAGAACTGAGCTCTATGGGACCAGGAACTGATCAGGAATCTCTTACCCAGGCATTTGCAAAGTGCATAGCAGCCCAGCTTCGCTGAGGTCTTTAAACCTTGCCTCAATGTACTCTTTATTGTATACAGTGTATTGACCACAGTGGACTCCAGCTGCCTTGAAGTGCATGCAGAAGCATAGAGACAGGCACAGCTGCTCCCTGTCTTCTCTCATCCACCTCACTGCGGTTTCATTGACAGGGGGGATTGGATGAGGGAGGTTGGAAGGAAGACAGGATGCAGACACCAAATCATTGCCCCATTTCTTCCTTGGGATGCTCTAATGATAGCAATTCCATTGGTAAAATCTGCGAGTTTGTTACTACCCCGATCATTTTCCTTGCAGGAAAACAGTGATTTCCTGAGGAGCAGCCTCCATGAGCCGTTTGTGGACACCAGTGACCCCACAGTCATGGAAATCGAGGAGGTGCCAGCACACGAGGAGTACAAGAACATGGTCACCAGAAGGAATCCCAGCAGAGAGATCCCCAAGGACAGGGAGCTCAAGGAGAGCACGGTGCCTGCCACCACCATGCCCTTTGAGCACATCAGTGACTACAAGCCTCAGGTGTCCGATGGGAACACACTGGGATATGTAGCAGCCAATATTTACCAAACACAGCCCCCAGCATCCCTCCCAGAACCGGAGACAAACCTCTTCTTCAGAGACTACACGAGCCCCTTTCCCCACATGTGGGACGGGGAGGGAGAGGGACACCAGGTCTGCCTGCTGGAGAAGATCAACCTCGTCTTGAACAACAGCCAGAGCGGGCAAAGCCACACGTTCAGCTCAACCCAGGCGGGATGTGGCTCCCTCCTGGACAACCAGTGGGGACACATTGCAACCAGCGAGGTTCAAGAGCAAATGCTGGTCCCCGATGAGCTGCTCTCCTGCCTGCGAGCCATGAACGGGGAGTCGGTGGATGTAAAAACCTGCTTTCCACAGAACATCGGAAGATTATTTTGAGAGATGGTGCAGCTGTGTTTAAAACCCCCCAAAACAATGAGCACGGCACGTGTCAGCCTCGGAGACTGCAAACAGCAGTCATAGAATGGTTTGTGTTGGAAGGGACCTTAAAGCTCATTCAGCTCCAACCCCTGCCACGGGCAGGGACCCCTTCCACTGGAGCAGCTTGCTCCAAGCCCCTGTGTCCAACCTGGCCTTGAACACTGCCAGGGATGGGCCAAAACCTCCAAATCTGAAAGTCTTGGGGCTGCTGGAATGTTTTGGCCAGTAAATCACAATTTTAAACTTACCTCATTCTGTCACAAGCATAAACCCTGTAAAACTTGGATTCCCATCAGAACTGAAATACAAACCAGGTCATTGCTGCAGGGTGCAAAATGCTTCGATTACTATTCAAAATCAATCTCTTATTAAATCATAGAATAGGTTTGGGTTGGAATATTTGGAGCATTTCATCCCTGGAGCTGATTGCAGTAAAGACAGATGAAACCATCCCTTAGACATCCTGATGGAAACGTATGGAATATCTTGGCATCACTCCTGATGAAGCGACACTACACCGGGGAGGATTTATATATCATACAGCACACACAGATACCAAGAACACGAAATCTTTTCTCAACTCAATTTCATTTTCCCTTCCATTAACTAATAAAGAACACATCAGGTAAGAACAAGCCTTCATCATCTGCCAGGCTGATTTAAAATCCCTTGGAATTAGTCACTGGACAGATTCTCCGATACGGGCAAGGGATTCATCATTGTACAGCAGCTTGTCAGCACCTCAACCTTGCTATGTAAAGCATGACGTGACACAGTGAAATGGCATTTATTAGGCACATGGACTTGGATCTTCTGACACCCAGAAAATGAAATACAGGGGTCTCCTTAACCAATACATCTATAACCTATCTGGAGTTACCCACTTTATTATTATGAAATCACTTTCTTGCAGTGGAACTGCTATATCTGGATATTAGAATCTTCCCTTCAATTCTCACTCGGCACTCTATATGTTTCTCTAACTGCTGTTGCCCAAATGGATTTATTGTGTTGTCTACCCCTGGATACCTTCAAACCAGCATTGCTGAGCGCTGCACTTGTTTCCTCCCAACAACCCAAGAGATCTGTTGCTCACATTTACAGGGTAGTAGCTACCTGGCAAGACTGCTTTAGAAGCAGCAAACTGTTTCCAAGCCAAAGATGTGACTTTTACATGTCACTGAGTCTAAAATTAGTGAGTGCTGCCTGTGCAGGAAGGAAATCGTAAGAGAACAGCCGTGGGCTGGCGGCAGCTCAGACGTGAGGTGGGGAAGGTGTTTGTTCTATGTCCACATCCTGAGGCTCGCGCTGCCTCTATCATCTCAACTACCAAACCCTGCGGGTGAAAATGCTCCTCTGGGCACTAGAGCAGCTTGCTCCAAGCCCCTGTGTCCAACCTGGCCTTGAGCACTGCCAGGGATGGGGCAGCCACAGCTTCTCTGGGCACCCTGGGCCAGCGCCTCAGCACCCTCACAGGGAAGAGCTTCTGCCTAAGAGCTCATCTCAGTCTCCCCTCGGGCAGGTTAAAGCCATTCCCCTTGCCCTGTCCCTACAGGCCCTTGCACATTCTAACATACAATACATCTCCTCCTCTCCCTCCACTTTGGATAGTGATTGAATTGGTTGCATCTTTCAAACCATCTGACAATGGTTTAAATGATCTGACAGGGTGGCTGGAATTTAATGGTCTTTAAGGTCCCTTCTAACCTGAACCATCCTGTGATTCTATGATACCCGTGATGCTCACCTCTGGCAATGAATGCATGGGTGAGTACATTGGCAGCGGGAATTTTGATAACAATCCAATATCCCTTCATGTCTTCACTTCCAGATTCTTACTTGTCAGACGTATTCTTTGCTCTGCTGTTTGTCTTCACCTTCCTTGCCCTTGGAAAGCATTTTGTATCCCTCTTGTGTCTTCTTTCTACCAAGTGCAGTATTTAGGGGTGCAAAACCAGCATCCTGAGTGACGGGGATTGAACTATTGGCGAGCAGCTCCAACACCGAGATCCTCATAGTGGGCAACCCTTGGATATATGGATGGCCCAGTGCTTTGAGTCGAATCAAGATGTTGCTCTCAGTACATCTATTTTAACACCTCAGGGCTTACTCCCTTGCTCAAATATTACATACTAAGTCTTGATGTGGGTATTTTCTGAACCTTTTCCTAGGTTTAGTTATCTTGTTGGTGGCCATATCTTGTGCTAGGTGATTTCCACACAGTATTTATCACTTTGCAATGAATTTTGTGGGTTGTTCAGCTTTACTGCAATGTGGGGTTATACACGCTGGAGGCACATAAAGGAAGTATACGCTGAGTAATGTCTCTACCCACAGAGAGCACCAACAAGTGTTGATCTCTGATGCAACCCTCACTCAACCTGCACGAGATTGCAAAGTCATCTGTGTTATCTGCATGGGATTCTTTTGTGACAGGACATTTTCTTTCTGTGCTGAATGAGTAACACAGAGACAGGAGCTGCTGTCAAAGCTGTAGAGGGGTCTTTTTATATAGATGGAAGGAGAGAACAAATGAATAAGGAGTAAGAGATTGGGTGTAGTCTCTTCAGAGCATCAGCAGGCTCAGAACAGCAGAGCCATCCACTGCCTGCTCTTATCTCCATCCCATCACACCAGTAAAGGGTGTATCAAGTGTGAGCTTGTGATCTTGCTGGGGCACAAGCCCTGAGCTCAGCACTAGGAGTTACCAACAGCACTGGTGCAGATCAGCCAGAGACACTCCCTTTGGCACTTGTTCATCACCCTTCTTCAAACAGTATGCTTGAAAATTAGTTAAATCAAATGCATAATAAAGAAACAACAAATAAACTTCATGCAGAATAATTCAGGCATTAAATATATGGAATCATAGAATCCCAGACTGGTTTGTGTTGGAAGGGACCTTGAAGCTCATCCAACTCCAAACCCCTGCCATGGGCAGGGACACCTTCCACTAGAGCAGCTTGCCCCCAGGCCTCAATATCCATCGATAGCTACAATTACATGCAATCAATATGCAAGACTATGCATCAATAGCTACAATTTTAAATCATTTCTACTGCTGACCTGCCACCATTACCGTGCTTCCTGCAGGAGGACATAGCACTCATTCTGCTTTAGCGTGTGAAGCACAGGAGAGATGGGTTTTAGTCTCAGCTCAGTCACCAACTGGCTGCATGACCTTCACCAAGTCACTTTGCCTCTGTTTCCCTACCATAGAGTCAGGATAGTAACACTTACTACCTGCAGCAAAGCCTCAGGATCTAAAGCACCGTGCAGCATTTGGTAACAGCACAAGAATAGGAAGAAAACAGAAACATTTTCTGAGTAATCTTGTGCTGCCCGTTTTTGTTCTGCATCATCTCCCGACTGCTCCATGCTGAAAGGTCTGCAGCACTTGGTTGTCAGTAAATGGGGGACGGGATTTACTGGCAGATAAATACACTGCAGAGCCTAAACCGGGAGTAAAAGCTTGAACGTTTCACAGAGCTGAAATAACAACAGCGGGACCCTGGGGATTTCTGAAGGCACCGATGAAAGATCAAAGCCCAGGTTGCGACCACCACTTGTGGGCAAAGCTGCGCATAAATGCTTGGATCAGCAAAAGCCGCTTGAAAACACAGTGATGGAAAAGTGACAGCAGAAGAAAAGGCCACAGAACAAAAGCGGGAATATCCAATATGACTGATGCTGTTTGGTACAGCCTCTCACATCCCTTCGCCTTCGGGAGGATTAATTCTTTAAGAGGGATTATTCACGGGGTACAGGAGCTGAGCACAACGGTGGAGACTGAAACTGAACTTGCATTTCGTAGAAGAGGATGTGAGAAGTGAGGCTGTGGTTTGAGCCTCGACTGGCTTCACTTAATGTCAGCTTCACAGAGCCACAGCCCATGGAAATAGCACTTGTAAAGCACTGGGAGCAGGATTCAGATGGACAATTAAAGCATTGAACACAATGAATAGAAAACAAACTATGGAAGTCATCTATTAAAGGAGATTTCAGGACTGCTGCTTACCAAACCAGCCAAGACTTTCCTTAACAGAAAGGAATGATTCTTGCCACAAGAATATTAGGAAAAACCAGTGTTCTTAACCCTTTAAAGGATGCAGGATGGTGCTGTGTCTCACACATCACCTGTATGATGCACAATCACAATCTGCATAGCAGATGCAAAACTAATGGAGCCAGCACACACACTGCCTGAAAAGTGAAGATGGACAGACATGCAGTAACTTACTGCAGTGAGTTATTCCTTATTCTATTGCTTTAGCAGTACCTTCAATACCACTGCAGAGCTACGGACCAAAACTCCACTCCATGCCGCAAGGAACCCAGCATCTGAGCAGCTTAAAGTCACTAAAGCAGCTGAAGTGACTGCATGGCTGCAAGAATGGCAGCAGGAATGACCAGGCCAGGCTCAGTTCCTGGCAGAACTGTGTGAGCCTGGGCTGTGGTTTGACATTCAGCAGGCCGAGAATTCCTGTCCCATCACCCACATGTGCCGTGGTTCCACCTCTTCCACGGTGCTGATGTGAGTCATTGTTCTGTGCAGCAACCTGCATCAAAGAACAGAGCTGCTGCGAGGGCTGGAGCAGCTCTGCTCTGGAGCCAGGCTGAGAGAGCTGGGCTGGGGCAGCCTGGAGAAGAGAAGGCTCCTGAAGGGGAGACCTGAGAGCAGCTCCAGTGCCTAAAGGGGCTGCAGGAAACCTGGAGAGGGGCTTGGGACAAGGGCCTGGAGGGACAGAACAAGGGGAATGGCTTTAACCTGCCAGAGGGGAGACTGAGATGAGCTCTTAGGCAGAAGCTCTTCCCTGTGAGGGTGCTGAGGCGCTGGCACAGGGTGCCCAGAGAAGCTGTGGCTGCCCCATCCCTGGCAGTGTTCAAGGCCAGGTTGGACACAGGGGCTTGGAGCAAGCTGCTCCAGTGGAAGGGGTCCCTGCCCGTGGCAGGGGTTGGAGCTGGATGAGCTTTAAGGTCCCTTCCAACACAAACCAGGCTGGGATTTTGCCACCTTTTCCAGTCCAGCTGAGGCAGAGCTGCGATGGGGTTTGCATGCTGCTCTTTCCAGGGTAAGCCACAATCTTTTGCCTTCAGTTTGTCTTCAACATAATTCCATTGCCTTTTGTCAGCAAGACAACCATTGAAAACCCCTAAGCTGTTTGCTCTGCCTGCTTGAACACCTCAGAGGTTCATAGGCTGCTCTCAGACTGGCATCTCATACCCTGTACAAGGGTGACTCCTTCCAGCCCCCTCTTTCTGTGTGATCTCTATGAATATCTTTTGGTTTCTCTCTTTGGTTTTGGTGATGAGGTTCCAGAAAGGAGAACAGTTTCTAGATCTGATTGTACCAGAGACCACACAGGCAAACCTGTACAGCACTGAATGAGAGGTCTCTGGACACACCATGAGCACTGCATTGATCTTACTGTGGTTGTGTGCTGTTGCAATGTCATAATCTGTGGTTTTATTGCGATGCTGCCAACCCTCTATCATCATCCACTATCCCTATGGACAAGATGGTTTCTGGCTCTTCGGTCCTGAGCTTTCAACAGCTGATAACCATGGTCCTCAGGAAGAGCCTTCTGGATAGCAGGGCCACCATGGGCGGCTGAGGACAGGGACTTCTGGAGCAAATGGAGCCAGCAACACCAACACCTGGCACATCAGCCCTGTGTGGTCACCAACCCGGCGTACAGCACCAACACCAAAGCCTTTGTAATACTTGAGAAGCTGAAAGAAGGTACCATTAATTCAGTGTTGAATATGGAATAAACAAAACCAAATCACAGATGTTGTTATTTGGAATTGTGATCATCTGGGTATAACTCAGACTTGTAATAGAATTGTAGAATCCCAGACCAGTTTGTGTTGGAAGGGACCTTAAAGCTCCTCCAGCTCCAACCCCTGCCACGGGCAGGGACACCTTCCACTGGAGCAGCTTGCTCCAAGCCCCTGTGTCCAACCTGGCCTTGAACACTGCCAGGGATGGGGCAGCCACAGCTTCTCTGAGCACCCTGGGCCAGCGCCTCAGCACCCTCACAGGGAAGAGCTTCTGCCTAAGATCTAATCAAAGAACTCCAGAGAATCTTATGGAGGAAACACATTGAATAAACAACCCTGCTCTGACTGACCACTGCTGGCAACCCCAGCGGCGTTTCGGATAGACTCATGTCCTCTTTAAGCACGCAATGATTAACTCTGTCACTCTCACCATCTCGATGTTGGTGACTCACCACCATTCCCCCACGACTCTTCTTCCTCAAGGTTATTTCCAGACCTACAACCTGACACAACCAGAGAGCGCAAAAGCTGCACCTGCAGATTTCACTTCTGACTCTGAATTCTCCTTCCTTCAGTTACAATTTCAGCCCAGGCACTCGCCTGCTTGGCCTCCAGCCTCCTTCCATCTTCAGCTTTAACTTTCTCTGGTTTGCATTACAACAGCTGGACAGGAGGCAGCTTTGCGCCCTGTTTTTAGATAGCAGATTGTTAACTCGCAAAGCCAATGAGCACGGTGGCTGCATGAGCCATTCCTGGTCTTCAGGATCGGTTTGGTTGGCTTTTAGGTGCACTTTTGATCCCAGATAAATTACTTTGCCATTCACTTCCAGAAACTGGGCATGAGCTGCTGCAATAATATGCATTCAAATGTTATTGCATCATTTACAGCCACTTTATTTTCACCATCTATAGGGAAAGTCTATATTCTTTACACGCCCTTTTTCTATGTTCCAGCTTTCATTGTGTTATGAGGGTGGGTTGAAGCAGAGAGCATCTCAACACTGAAGGCGCTACCAAAGAAAAGTCCTTCCAGATTCATATCACAGCAGGCTCTGCAGAACTAAGGAGGTGAAGTAAGGGCAGGCACCCCAACATCTTGCCCCATGGGCTTGCCATAACCACCATCACATGCTGTTGGCAGCAAAGGTCTGCAAGGACACAGTTTGTCACCCTCCTCCTGCAAGCAATCTCCACCAAGGTATCTGGTATTCCCTGAAGAGCTCACGCGGCAAGCTCCCTTGGGTCTTGCATTTCCAGCTACGCACGGGCATGGCTCAGTTGCTGGTATGGGTTTCACCCTGTGAGAGCCAGGCTGCCGGTGGATCTCAGACAGCACCAGTGCTCCGCAGGACCTGGCCCCTGCCACCACCAGACACGGCACCTTCTCATGTCAGCTGCTGCTGGTGCTCCCCCAAGCTGTGTTCCAGGGTCAGACCCCCCCTCCCCAGAGAGCTGATGGCTCCGTTCTTGCCTTGACATCACCCCTGCCCATAGAGCAGGATGCTGGCACAGCAGCCTTAGCACCGGCACCTTGTGTTTCGGCTCTTGTGCTGCAGCCAAGCCCGGGGCAGCAGGGCTGCAGTGAGCACACTGTTTGCTGTAGGATTCACAAGCACCAAGTGTGTGTTCCTGGAGCTTTGTGCTCCGTGCAGGACAATGAAAAAAGAGTTGGCTGAAAAAGCAGGCTTTGGTGTTGAGAATTAAGCACAAAGAAAAGAGAAAAGGGAAAAAAGAAAGAAAGAAGAAAAGAAATAAAGTAGAAGAAAAGAGAAAATAAAGAAAAAGAGAAAAGAAAGAAGGAAAAATTAAAAGAAAAAAGAAAAAAGGAAAAAGGACAAAAGACAAAAGAAACAAAAGCAAGCCACTGTAGCTGATGAAAGGTGATGCATTGGGGCTTGCCAGTTTAGCTTCCTGTCCCTATGACACAAAACTTGTGTCACTTGGGCCACCCGATGGGCATCTTCCCTCCATCAATGAGCAAAACACCCTCAGCTCTGCTGCTGCCAGCCGAGCCCAACATGTCACAGCTGCTTCCCAGGGTTTTCCAAGGAGGAGAAGTGAACACACACAGCGAGGGGTAGCGCTGAACCAGGTAAGAACATGAGAACATGAGCCTTGTGAACACAAGGTGAGATCCCATCCAAGTCCCTAATGGCATCCTGTAGGAATCCTGGTTTTGGCTCAGGGCTGGGAAGTGCTCTGTGAAAAGTGAAAATGGAGATTGAAGTAAAGGCAGCCCGAGGGGAAGCGAGATACAGAGTGAAGAGAAACTAGTGGGGTCTGGAGCTCTGTAGGGCACAGCCTTGTCCTGTTCATGCGTGGCGTTCGAATGGGGATCTCTAGAGAGAAGCCCAGATGTGGGTTGGGGCTGGGAGGAGAGGAGAGCTGGGGTGCAGGCTCAAGGGCAGAACTCCAGGCTCCTGCAGGCTGCACACTTTGTGCTTCCTCCACCTCTTCCTTCGAATGCCAGCCCCCAGCGTAGCTGTGAGGCACTTTTCTAGATAGAAAAGGGGTCACATCAGGGAGATGCTGCCAGGAAAAACGTTGCTGATGTCCAGAAAGGACAAGGAATGATGGCAACAAGAGGCTTTTCCATTAGAAGCGCTTCTAAATGTGGTGGTAGCTCGTGGGAGCGCTGTGAAAAACCGCGAGAGAAAGCAAGGATTGTGTTAAAGAGAAGGTAAAATCCACAGCGGCACATCCCAGGAGAAGCCCCTCACCCCAGCACGGGAACCTGGGGCTGGCTGACACTCACCGCGCTGCCGCTGCTGCTGTTTCCCAGTCCCAGAGGCGCCGTTAATGGCTGGTTTGTCCCTGGAGCTTCCCGGACCTTTTCCAGGTAATTCCCCCCCTCCTTTCCCTCCTCCCTGGACCCGGTGCCGCTGCCGCTGCGGGGGGAGCTGCCGCCGTGCCCCGCATCGCCCCCTTTCTCCGCCGCCCCCCCTGCGGGGCTCCGGAAGGTGGGGGGGGGCCGACGTTCCCCCCGCTCCTCCAAAGGCGGGTTTTCGGTCCCCAGCGGCGGCTCCCGGGGCTCAGGGATACGCGGCACCTCCCCGGCGGGACCTCCGGGATGCTGCGAGCTCGGGTTGCTGCCTGCATCGGGATGCGGCTCGTTCCGACACGCTCCTTGTCCCGGGATGCTGCCGCCATCGGGATGCTTCTTGCCCCGGCATGCTCCTTACTCTGGGATACTCGGCTGCCTCAGAACGCTTTACTCCTTGGGATGCTGCCTGCTCCTTGCCCTGGGATGCTGTTTGCTTTGAGATGCTCTCTGCCTAGGAATACTCCTTGCCCTGGGGCGGCAGCTACCTCGGGATGTTGCCTGTCTGGGGATGCTCCCTGTCCTGGGATACTGATAGCACTGGGATGCTCCCTGTACCCTGGGACAGTCACCTAAGGGAGCATATCCTTTAGAAATGACACTGTCCCTTTCCTTCCTGCAGTGAGGTGTTACCAAATACCCCTTGCTCAGTAGCTCTGGTGAAGGGACACTGACCTTGACCTTGGGCAGATGGCACCAAGGCTGCCGTTCCCCATCCTGGGCTGGGTGCTGCTGTCCTCACTGGGTCTGTGGCAGCCAGATTGCCCCCCATGTGCCTGCCAGTGGTGGGATGTGTCCCTAAAAATGCAGCAAGTGTTGTCAGTGATACACGAGAAGCAGCAAAGTTCGGGCACTAACAGTGGTTTTATTCTGGGTAAACGTAACAGTGGGAAATACTCCTCTTTCTGCTGACATTCGGTCAGTTGCTCCTGCAGGTTCCTGAGAGACCCTTAGAATGGACACTTGCTCTGTGGGGAGCAAAGGGAAAAGTGGGGGCAAGGGAATAAAAGGTCAGTTAAGGGCAAACTACAACGGCCTGTAGGGACAGGCCAAGGGCAATGGCTTTAACCTGCCAGAGGGGAGGCTGAGATGAGCTCTTAGGCAGAAGCTCTTCCCTGTGAGGGTGCTGAGGCGCTGGCCCAGGGTGCCCAGAGAAGCTGTGGCTGCCCCATCCCTGGCAGTGTTCAAGGCCAGGTTGGACACAGGGGCTTGGAGCAAGCTGCTCCAGTGGAAGGGGTCCCTGCCCGTGGCAGGGGTTGGAGCTGGAGGAGCTTTAAGGTCCCTTCCAACCCAAACCAGGCTGGGATTCCATGCTGAAACTGCAGAGCTTCTGTGCTTTACAAGGGATTTCATTGCAGAACCTGACTGCCGCACAGAGCCGACACAGCGATGGGCAACCCCTCAGTACACAACACACACGCTGTGTAGCCTTTGTGCTTTCAAGTGAGATTTCGTAGAGATAAGTCTGCTTAAACAGACACGATCTCATACTCTGAACACCTTGTGTACTTCCTTTACCTTGCACTTAACAGGACATTGCCCTTTATACTTTAACTGAAGCACATCAATGCTATTTTCCCTCATTGATGTGCAATCTGGAGACTTTTTCCTTCTTAGAGCTTCCCCCCCCCCCTTATATCTTTGCTCTTTGAGGGTAATTTCTCATTCTCCTTTCATATGTCACCCTGATCACAGTTTATATGCTCTGCTGCACTCACACGATGCTGCATAATCTGTCTAGCACTTACCTAAGGCAACCACCAGTGAACATCATTTGAAGTGAGACTATTTCTGTCAGTTGACTCAAGCATTTTGGGCACATTTTGCTGTCTGGAGGATGTTTACACAGTACCAGGCAATTTCAGCTTAGTGGAAGGCAGGGCATTTACTTGAAGAACCTTGGGGTGGTGATTGCTCATCATTGCAGTTACTAATCACCTACGGAAGAAACCACAAAGTGTCTTTGTGTAAAGCTGAAGCACTGGCCAGGCTCAATGTTTCAGTCTAAAGAACATCAGGATTAAGGTAAAACAAGGTGTTAATATGCACTTTAGAATCATAGAATAGGTAGGGTTGGAAAGGACCTTATTTTGGCAAATCTTAAGTATTTCATGTTCACCTCAGATATCAGCTTAGAAGACATGGAGCGGCTCCCATCTGGGAGCATTTGGACATCCTAAACCAAGCTGAAATAACTTTGCTTTTATACCAATATACACATGGCAAAGACTATATTGTTCAAGGCATCCCCATGGAAGTGCCCCTCCATCCAAGATGCCATGAAAAGCAGCCAGGATTTAAAGTTTCCCTTTACATTAGTTTGTTTCCAATGTGGCATCAAGTTATTAAAGTAGCTGCATCCTTGTCATAGGTCAGGAGTTACAGAAAGTGTTTGTGGGTGTATTTACTTCTGAACCATCTGGTATGTTCACGCTGCTCCTGTAGGTCTGCAAGGGAAGGGTCAAAAAGGAAACAGTTAAAGCCGGTTGTAAAATGCATGGGAAAATCCTGAGCTTAGTTCATTCTGACCCTGAGTAATTTGTGCAGAGCATTTGTGTCCATGACTGCCACCACCATGGAGCGTGGGTTTGATGTGGGTTTGATCTAGGAAGTCTGGACACAGCATAGGTTGGCATTTGAACCGAGTTATTGAGCAAGCCTGTGGAGTTCAGAACGTTTCAAGAGCTGTTTTGTTGGGCTGTGTTGTTGGCAGTGTGCTGAATGCATGCCCTCAGCCTCATCATCCATTCATCCATCCAGGGTCAAACAGTCATCAATGCACAGGGTGCCCAGAGAAGCTGTGGCTGCCCCATCCCTGGCAGTGTTCAAGGCCAGGTTGGACACAGGGGCTTGGAGCAAGCTGCTCCAGTGGAAGGGGTCCCTGCCCGTGGCAGGGGTTGGAGCTGGAGGAGCTTTAAGGTCCCTTCCAACACAAACCATTCCATGGCTCTATAATTCTATGAAATAAGCTGCATGTGAGGGCTTTCCTTTTGGGGAGAAGCCTAACGGTATTGTAAGATTGGTGGTTCCCAAGGGATTATCCAAAATTTTATGTGTACTGCTCAGGCCTGGGAACCTCGAGACTGCATCAGTCATCTGGGATGAGATCAGTTCTTTGGAATTTGGGGTCATCAGCACAAAGTCTGAGCACAGACCAGCTGAAGAGCTCATGAGGTCCCCTGTGGGGTGCATAAACATGGGGCTGCCCCTCCAAGACAGGATGCAGGAATTTGGGCCTGCAAACCATATTTTGGGGCACGATGGGTACTGATGGTTTGTCCTTCACAGAAAGACTTTTGGTTCTGGACTTGCAGGGGGGCTTTGGGAGGGAAGGGGCAAGGATTCAGTTCTTTAACGCATAGAGCTGTCTGGTTTTCAAGTACAGAGTTTTGAAGTACCCATAGCCCTGCCATTCCCCTCGATCTTGTGCCTGTCTCTAGGGAAAACCATCTAAAAACTGGCTGCTGCTTGGGATGGGGTCTTGGGAGTCACAACTCAGCAATGTTAGCAGAGAATGCTCAATAGGGAAGTCTTGGGAAGTAAGAGCTTTGGATCTTCTGAAGCTGTAAAACAGTAAAATACAAATACCTGTACATTATTTTGCCACCGTTTAGGAGCTGGTAAAACTCATTCATTTCTCTACAGGGAGCAAAATGCTGTTTGCTATTGTGCCCACTGCAATCTGGTTGTTGGCGCACCTCGCAGCAGGTAAGATGTATGTTTTTATTCCTATGTAGCAATTATCACCTAGAAGAAGCACTCAGGTTAATTGGGGGTTTTTCAGCTTCTGTGCTGGGTGCTGGTAAACATCTTTCTATTGAAAAGAGCAAAATATGCTGCTTGATTAGGGTATACTGTAATTTCTGTGAGAACTCCCTGATCCATTGCTACCGCTGAGCATCCCTTTCTCCATGGCAATGCTCCTTGTCCTGACCATCCAGGCAGGCTGTGGGCAGCAGTGCCTGGTCTGGCAGCACCTCGCACACTGGGAGTGACCTGGGCAGGGGGGTACAGCCTCTCAACAGCAGCAGCAGCAAATAGCATAGCAAATACTCGCAGTAGAGCAAACAGTTACAGGGAGTTCTGCAGGGAGGTTGTTTGGTTTAGTTCAAGGTAGAGCTGTTGGTTAGGTGAGGAACATCTCTATACTTAGCTCCCACAGAGACTTCAGAACTCACAGGTGAGGAGAAATGGGGCTTCCAAAGTGTTTTTCCATATCTTCTGCTGCTGCTTAGCTGGTTTGACCAGAGCATGTGTGTCCTGGAGCCTGCCGACAAGTGCCTGTTCCCATAGCGGAGCACAGCATCACTTGTCCCCATCTGCATCCTGTGCTACCTGGAAAAGTTAGCAACATGCAAGGGGAGGTCTCGCCATGTCAGTGAAAACCTTACTTGTCTCTTCAATAACAATACACCACTGCTTCGCTGAAACACAGATAGTGCCTTAAACTGCAATGAGACAGAGAGTTCTGGTAGATTTTGCCTGGGGTTGTGCTAGTTGTACAGTGACTGGTAGTGAGCCCGTGGTTTCTGGCCCAGTTAATAGATCGGTGAAGACTGGGCACAGCAATATCCCAGAAGGTACCATGCACAGGCAGGAATCCCTGCACTGTTATCAGAGCTACCCTCTTCCCAAGCACAACACGTTGTACAAGTGCTGTATCCACGCTGAACCTTTGTTTTCTCATTCTGTTGCAGAAGCGAGCAGTAAAGAGGACGTGACTGCTGCCAGACTTCCCCATGGTGCTGCAGAACTATGTGACAAAGGGAATATGACTGCTAACACCTCTTCCCATGTCCAGCCTGGGAGCAGCATCACCCTCTCCTGCCAGCTGAAACCCCAGCAGTACAGCAAGCAGTGCAGGATAGCTATTTTCTATAACAGCTCTGAACAAAATAGCAGTTACAGCAGTTCAGTAAGCACCAGGTTTCTAGTCCATGCCTATGGCAAACACATGTTTACGTGCAAAATACTTTGTGAATATGGGAAAAAACTCATTTGTGGAATCGATATTGATTCTGGAAGTAAGGAGGTTTTCATTATTCCTTGTTCTTAACCCCCCCACACTATGATTGTCATGATTTCCTGTGGTACCTCTGAGACATGCACTGGAAACCAGCAGTGGGTGGCCTTTCCCAGAAAAGATGCTGGGTTTTGGTGGCTTTTTGTATTGAAAATATTCCTGGCTGCAACTGTGCAACTCCTTTATTCATAAACAGAGAGCTGCTACAGAAACCTGCCTGCTCAGAGCAAACAGCATCCTTTCTGCTCTGCCCCTGACACCCCCCAGGACACAGGGGACTTGGAAGAAAAACTCTAAGGGAGATCTTTGCTTTTCTTCTATCCTGATGAGCTGCTGCTGCAGCAGCTCTGCCAGTGCTGCTTTTGTCTTTTAAATAAGAATAATTGGTTGCTTCGAGCAAAGCTTATGGTGCCTGGTCCAGAGAGCTGGTAAAGCCTTGTATTCACCTGGCACCCTTGTAAAGTCACTTGGGTTTCACTCAGGTGTTTCAACGAGCTGCAGAGATCAGAGTCAGTTCTTGTCACTTATAAAAATCATCAGCCTGAGTATTTAACACTATTTGTCCATAAACACTTTAAAAAAGAATCAGCACAAACCCAGCATTTCTTAAAATGTCTCCCAACGACATCTTTAAGGAAGAGTCTGACAAGAATATCTGCTTAAGATCCTCCAGATGAGCCAAGAAACGTGTCGTGTATCCAGCATGGAACTGATGGTTATCCCATCTGCACCTGGGACAAAGGCAGGCTCACGCACATCAACACTACATATGTAGTACAGTAAGTAACAGGGGGTTCTTTAACACCTACAGCTTTAACCTGCAGAGGGGAGACTGAGATGAGCTCTTAGGCAGAAGCTCTTCCCTGTGAGGGTGCTGAGGCGCTGGCACAGGGTGCCCAGAGGAGCTGTGGCTGCCCCATCCCTGGCAGTGTTCAAGGCCAGGTTGGACACAGGGGCTTGGAGCAAGCTGCTCCAGTGGAAGGGGTCCCTGCCCGTGGCAGGGGTTGGAACTGGATGAGCTTTCAGGTCCCTTCCAACACAAACCACTCTGATTCTATGAAGATTTACCCCTATCAAAGCACATGGAAGAGCTGGTTTATGAATAAGTCAGTCCAAAGCTGCCATGATCATAGGAGCCAACTGGAGCAGAGGGTTTTAAAGCCCCTTTTCTGCTCACATCTGTGTGCACGCAGTGCAGTATGTTGGCTCCTTCTGGGCTCAGCAGGTAAAGAGGCTACGCCAAGACAGCTCCCTTTTGGAAAGGGAAGGTCAGCAAGGGAAGTGGTCTTAAACCAGCTGCTTAAACCTGCTGTTTTCCCAAGGTGGATCTCCTCTATTTAGTACTCCTGTGGTCAGAGCAGTGCCTGCACCAGAAAACCTGCAATCAGAGCTGCTCACGGTCTCAGAGGTTGGCTGAGGAGACAGAGAGGGACTTTGCTTGGAAATGTGTTATTTTTGCTTCCCGATTTAGACCCAACCTGTATTTTTGCTCACTCTGCTTTTGCTGAGCCTTTGCTGAAAAAGATTTTGGCAGCTTCTACAGCAAATTGTGGGGAAGGAGCAACCGAAAGCCTGCTAAGGCACGTTAGGAGGCGTTTGGATTTCAGGAATCCATTGTGCCTAGGAGGAACCTTATTAAAAACCTTGATTCGAGCAAATATCTGAGTAGAATGAATTGATTTGGCCCTTTAAAATGGCCGTGTAAGATGAAATAGTGCACATTCATTTCTGGTGCTGCCTGTTGACCTTGCTCCGCAAGGCTCACTCTTCACCACCTTCTGTTGGCCAAAGCAGCAGCAACTTTCTTAGTAGTTTGCAGAAACCTCGTGCTGCTCTTTAAGCAGAAGAAGAATTAGGTAGCATGGAAGACAGTAAGGAAGTGTGGGTAATGAGACCTGTAATTGTTGTAATATAGAGATGTAGCAGCGCTTGCTAGTAAGTTATTAAATACATCATAAAATACAAAAGGTCCACCTGAAGCAACACGAAAGAAACATCTCTGATTCAGGTGAAAGATAATACACAGAGAAGTTAAACGAGCTCACCAAGGCAATGGGTTGAATGACAGGTTGAGAATGAGGGGTTGTGCTTGAAGGCATGAGGTCTGACTGTTACACTACAAATAAGTTATGCTTTTAATCACTGACTTATGTAAAAACCAACAACAGAAAGAAAACAAATCCATCATCACCCCAAACTCTATGTACAAAAAGTTACCTGTGCTCATCGTAGAGAAATATTAAGCAGCCAATATTAGGTAATCATCATAAGGAACCTACTCACATACTTGCAGCTTAATGGGAAACCAGCAGTATTTCCTTTGTCTGCAACCAAACCCAAAGAGCACTTTAACACCTCTACTGCTGAGTTAGCTAGAGGAGTATCTACTCTAACCCTGCATTTAGATGGCTGTCCCATGGGGCAGGTGACCTACCTGGACTTCAGTGCAGTGGTCCTCCTTTGAAAGCCAGTGTGCATGGGAGATGCTGAATGAGCCCTAGGGGACCTGGGGACATAGAGCCAAGGCCAGACCCCAACACACTCATGGTTCAGATTTCTTTGTGCACAGCACAGCATTAACCAAGCTTTTTCCTTCTCTTCCAGGCTATCAAATGGGACAGATGTATTATATGTCTCAGAAGAAAGCCTGGATATGAGGTTTGGCTCACTGTCTCTGAGCAAGCTGAACTTTGACTCTACTTACACCATTGTGGTTGCTGCCTCCAACGAGCTAGGAAGTGCTTTTTCACAGCCTCTCGTGTTCACGTTAATAGACATAGGTAAAAGCCTTAGTTAGCACTTCTCAGTTAGATACAGCCCTTTGGAAAGACACAAAACCATTTCAAGCACCTTGTTTGTACCTCTCAGTAAAAGCCTCCATCTTTAAACCAGCAATTCTATTTCCACGTACTCGCTGTTCCGAGCGGTGCCGCGAACCTGACTGCTGTTTGCCTCTCTCTGTTCTTGCTGCTAGTGAAACCACATCCTCCCAGGTTTTCAGTGGAATTTGAACATTCTTCTGCCACCAGCTGCACCCTTTCTTGGCACGACGAAGCACAAGCGCAGCACTGCAGGCTGAGATACCGTCCACTTACCAGGCACGGCTGGAGCATGGTAATCGTCTCCTGAAACGGGAGGTTACGATCCTTGAGGATGCTTTAATATTGTTATTTCTTACTGAATCTTTCTGTCCAAATTTTCCTTTCTTTGACCTTAAGTACCATATTTAAGAAAAGCTTTTGCCTGCCAGTCAAAAACATTCGTTGGTCTAAACCTGAATGAAGGTAAAACGCTGATCCTCTACAAAACCATGTGCATAAGTATTTCCCTTTATGTCAAGCATCTGCGTGATGCACTGAAGAATCAGAGGTTATGTTTGACCCACCACTTTGTTGCAATACGGTGATATTGGGGGTTGGAACCAGATGATCTTAAGGTCCTTTTCAACCCTTATTCTATGATTCTATGTCCTTTGAAGGTCCCTTCCAACCCAAACCCTATAGATACTATAAAACTGTTCCATCATATCTGCTCATTGTAGCTCATAGCTACAGATGTGCAAACATTTCCAAGTGTCTGGGCCTTCCCTATCATCAATTGGAAGTCTTTGCTTTTAAGTGGTAAAAGCTGTATTGCTTGAAGCAGAGTAGCAGGAAGTTTGTTATCTTCACATACCTATCTGAGGGATTTTTCAGATGAAGAACTGGAAGCCTGATGATTCACTGCATCGTTCTTCAAGTTGTTAAATTCTCCCCGGAATCAGGTTTTCCCCACTGCTTTTTGAAGATGTGTTTTGGTTGCTGGGTTTCCTTTGGACATCAGTAATTCAGCCCATCACTGCCTTTAACCTTTATTTCCTTGGGAGTTTAATGTTAAACATCCTTTATCTTCATTAAAGGTTGAAAACTTGAACGGTGAAAAACACAGTCTTTATGGTCTGGAGCCTTATACAACCTACGAGTTCCAGCTCAGCTGCAAAATCCACCCCAAGCGAGGACTGTGGAGTAACTGGAGCACGTACCAGAACCGGACTCCAGAGGCAGGTAACACAAGTCAGCATCTCCTGCACTAACCCAGTGTCTAACGCTCACATACGAGAGGAACGTTTAGCCAACAAAGTCAAAATGCAGCTGGGTTTTTGCAGCTTGCTTTGCAGAGTCTCTGTAGATGCAGACTTGGAGCTAACAGGGAAGTAACTTCTGTCAGAGAATTGTATTTTTAGCGAACAAAAAGTGAAGCTGTTCCAGTTTCTTGCAAAATAGGAATCAGAGGGTTCACCGAGACAGTCTGAGGATGCATTTATGTGATGTTGGTGAAGGGTGAAGGAATCGTCCCAGAGCTGTAGTGGCCTCCTGCATCATAGAACCCTAGAATGATTTGTGTTGGAAGGGACCTTAGAGCTCATCCAGTTCCATCCCCTGCCACGGGCAGGGACACCTTCCACTAGAGCAGCTTGCTCCAAGCCCCTGTGTCCAACCTGGCCTGGAACAAGGCATCACAACACATCAGGAAAAGGCAAAGTTGGCTGAGGGAAGAAAAATATTTCATATTGCTTCGTATCTGATGGTTTTAATGAATCCCTGCAGCAAGCCCCTACTCAAGTCAGGATGGCTGCGGTGTCACCCCAACAACACACAGCTTGGGCGGCACATCCCGGGATCTTGAGTTTCCTCAGCCATATGGGAAGAGGTTGCTCAAAGAAGAGGTGGCTGCCCCATCCCTGGCAGTGTTCAAGGCCAGGTTGGACACAGGGGCTTGGAGCAAGCTGCTCCAGTGGAAGGTGTCCCTGCCCGTGGCAGGGGTTGGAACTGGAGGAGCTTTAAGGTCCCTTCCAACACAAACCAGGCTGGGATTCTGTGATTTGCAGAGGAGCTGAATGGACTGGCTGGAAACCGTGCTCTCCCAGGCCTGCTGGTGCTGGCAGGTTTGAACAGAACAGTTCAGTTTTGCCAAGTCATCTCTTCCCAAGTAGTTAATTCGCTTGGAGCATCCCCACGTCACCCCTCCATAGGGTGGTGGTGTCACTGGACACCTCTATAGCTTTGGCAGAGCAGAACCTGGCCAGGCGTTTGGGTAGATCCCACCAGGAATTAGATGGGAAAAGAGCATTTCTGCCCCAAAAGATGACAGAGCAGCCTCCAGGCTCACAGAGCACCAAACCAAGGGTGATTCTACTGGCTTCTGCCAACTCTAACCCTTGGGCTGGCCGGGGCCTGCCTTCACCCCCAGCTGCACAGACTCACATGCTGCAATACTTTCAGTTCTTAGGAGAGAAGAAAGCTTCTCAGAAGTCTGTGCCTCAGCGAAGATGTGTCAGCTCCTGGGCAGCCCTTCCCTTCATCTCTACTTTGCTTTCGTTGCTCTTTCTTTTGTAAATTACTATAAGCTCTTGAGGCTGGTGCCGTTATTACTCATCCTATTTACCACTACTGACGGCATCAGTTTCTGTATGCAGCATTGATTGATGCAAAAGGTGCAAACTTTTCCTTCTCTCCCCCACCTTCCTCTCAACAGTCTTCTCAGCCTCCTCGATGTACCCTGGCTTGCTGCAGCATTTGTGGTCATCACCCCTCTACCAATGGGTGCTGTAAAAGAGAACCTTTACAGCTAACCAAGGAGCGTTTTCTGCCCGAGGTGACAGATGGGGAGGTTGCAGATGAGAAGCTTTGGGTCCATCTTGGTTGCCCTTCTCTGAAGCTCTGCACATGAGCTTGGCCTTTTGCAGACTCAGGAGTGCACCATTCCAATGAGAACTTTGTTCCTCTTTCTCCAAGCATGACCTGCACAAAAACTTGCTTTACGCAGTCACTGTTCATAAGAGAGGATGTTTGTTCCCAGCAACTTCTCCACGTGGTTCACAGTGAAATGAAGTTTCAGTCCAGGCTGGAGCCCAGCAGACGCCATCCCACATTTCACCTTTTCCTGCTCTGAGCTTGCCCCTTCCTCCCTTGCCCACAGTGAGTTTGCTCTGGTTTTACTCCTTCTGCCAGCCCTTTATTCCTTTATTCCAGTCACCGTGTGCAGTTCATACAGAACGAATAGCTCATAACATTGCTGGCACCGAGGACTTTTTCCACCTTTGAGTGCAGCAAATAGCAGAGGCAGCCCCATTCGAGCTGGGGTTGTGCAGCAGCGTTTGCCCAGGTTATGAGCAACAATTATTGTCTGAATGTGATGAGTTTCTGCTGCTCAGGGTCCTTGAGGAACCAAGCTTTGCTACCTTCTGCCACATGGGCTTTCTTTATGCGTGTGTCTGATTCTGAGCTGTTGGAGCACAGTCACCAGTTTCTGCAGCCAGAACCTTGCTGCAGCGGTATTTGAAAAGGTTTATGCAAAAGACCCAGAGTTTCCAGTCACACTGTGACTCTAAGGAGTGTCACGGAAAGAACAAGGGGTTTAAGCTACCTCCGATGAGGTCCTCCCAGCTACCTGCTAAAGACATTTACTGCCTAGAGCCAGACAGCAGAGTCCTACAGATCCTACAAACCCTATCATTGGCTTAGGATTGATGTAACCAACCCCAAGGACCTCAACTAACCTCAGCTTCGATGTGTAGGATTCCTTGGGAGCCATTCTGATTCCCAAGTGCAGGGCAAAGTCACCAGCAGATCAAAACCCTCTCTTGGGCTTATGGCTTGTTCTCTCCATGACTGCCATCCTCAACGCAGCTGAACTCCAGCTACAACAGCCAGTACGGGTTATTGCATATTGCATCATTTCGGGGACATTTTAAATCTTAAGTTTCAATTCCCTCAGGATTTTTACCTCTTTACCTGCACGATGTCTTCTTTGTCTGCTTCAAATCACAGCTATTCATGCTGCTCACCTTTTCCTTCCACACCAGTGCCAACGGGGGTCCTGGGTGTCTGGTACCGACAGCAGGACGTGGGCTCCCAGCAGCAGAACATCTCCCTGTTTTGGAAGGTAAGTGCAGTGAAACCTAAGCAAAGGCAGCAATAACCAGCAAGGTTAGAGGAGGAACTCTGGTTCACGTGCGCACAAGAAACAAATGAACCCAAGGAGAACACAGGGATATAGAATCCCAGAATCCCAGACTGGTTTGGGTTGGAAGTGACCTTAAAGCTCACAAAGGATTCAGATTGAAGCCCAATTCCACATCAGTGGACATCACCATCCAGCTCAGGAGGAAAGGCTTACACCAGGTCTCCTGTACCAGCACGCCCTCTAAACCCAAGCCCTGTTACGGGTGTGAGTTTCTCCATCATTACCAGCCCAATCCTAAAGCCGGGTCCAAGGGGAATTTCTGGATTGTGGGGCATTTCCTTTCAAAACGAGTAAGATTATAATTATGTTTAAAGCCTGAATTATCTTCAGCTTCCAGCCTGCAGCCTCCAGCCACCCTTCCCGTTCCTGACACCTCTCCTCCCACAGCAACAAGCACCATGCTGTGAGTGAAAGCAGAAATTCTCACAGGATTACGTGACCCAACCACTGTGGCTTGAAGACATTGAACTGACGGACCTTCATCTCGTGATAAGGAGCTGGCGACACTTTCTGTATCACAGCAGACTTCCTGCTGCATCGTTCATAGAAGGGGTGCGATACGTTGCTCTTAGAGCTTTCATTTCAGCCTACAAAGCAGAAGACTCAGTACAAGGCGCTACCAATACATGTCCTCATTGTACCATACAAATACCAAAGGAAGGATTGCCAATTTAGAATCCTGGAATCAACCAGGTTGGAAAAGCCCTTTGAGCTCATCCAGTCCAACCGTTCCCCAGCACTGCCAAGGCCACCCCTGACCCATGGCACCGAGAGCCTCAGCAGGCACATTTTCCTATTGTTAAAAGTGGTTTTTCCCCACCTCCTCTTCCTTTTCTTGTTTTGTTCTGGCAAAACCCAGCCAAAACAAAATGAAGTCACTGCATAAGAGCTGCAGGAAACTGAAAGTGACAGTGCAACTGCAGACACTGGGGCGGAAAGACCAGCAAGAGGTGTTACATGGGACAGCACGGGCTGAGCTGCAGATCCACGTATTGTACGTGGTTGAATTTAAATGATCCTTTATCATGGATAATTCTTTATCTAGAATAAGTAATTACATCTTAAGCAGAAGCTCTTCCCTGTGAGGGTGCTGAGGCGCTGGCACAGGGTGCCCAGAGAAGCTGTGGCTGCCCCATCCCTGGCAGTGTTCAAGGCCAGGTTGGACACAGGGGCTTGGAGCAAGCTGCTCCAGTGGAAGGTGTCCCTGCCCGTGGCAGGGGTTGGAGCTGGAGGAGCTTTAAGGTCCCTTCCAACACAAACCATTCCATGATATTTCCATGATTATGATTCCATGCACTTTCCTTGCAGGCTTTGAGCAAATCGGAGGCAAGAGGAAGAATCCTGCAGTACACGGTGACCTTTGAAACCCTGGACCAGCAGAGCCCCATGGCAGAAGCACATCTTACCACCCAAACCAGCTATGCCAGGGTCATGCCAAGGGTAAACTACAAGATAACAGTCACTGCTGAGAACTCAAGGGGCAGGTCCCCCCCTGCATCCATGATGACAGACCTGGGCATCCAGGGTAAGGGCTTCTGCTGAGTCTGGGAAGTGGGAATCACATCAGCAGTCTGTACTACACACCATGGAAGTGCTTAGGTCCCAGCGCCTCGTGCTCATCAAGGTCTATCTCAGTGACTCTTCAGGGAGCTGTAGATCTAGTTTTCAGTGTGGTCAAAACCCGAGTGCAGCAAAATGAATGAGTGTTCCCTGAACAACCCCAGCCCCAGATTCCCTGTGCTGGTACCGGACACAACGGAGCCTCACGGTGTCGGGTGAATTGCTCCAAAGCAGATCTCTATTTGACCTTGTCCTGGTGCAACATCAGTAAAACAGTGACCAAGCCATTACTATTTCAACTTTCCCCAGTGCTGAATGGGATGCTGTCCTTTGGGAGCGGATGCACGGCTCTTCAGCTCACAGGCTGCATTGGTTGTATGGGTCCTTCATTGAGTGGAGACAAGACTGATTAGCGGAGGCAGTAGGAAAAGAACTGCTTTGTGGGCTCAGATCAATTGTATTTGTTAGGAAAAAAGTTAGGCTAGATGCTTGGACGGGGCTTGGAGCAAGCTGCTCTACTGGAAGGTGTCCCTACCTGTGGCAGGGGTTGGAACTGAATGAGCTTTAAGCTCCCTTCAACCCAAACCAGGTTAGGATACTACGATTCTATGAAAGCAAGACCTAAACTAGATGTCCCAGCACCCTGTCCAGCCAAATCTTTAAAGTAGCTTTTGTCTTGTGGAGATCATGTGTGTTTGTGTCTCTGCACAGAACAGGGTGTTAGCACATGCTGTGACAGCATCTCCTAAGGGTTTGGGGATGGTAGAACAAGCAGTGCTAAGTTCAGACTGCTGCACCAGGAGAGAAGACAAGAGCATGGCTCTACTCCTATCAGCGTAGAGATCACCTGTGTATAAAGACCTTTTCTATCAATTGCAGCTCATTTTTATACTTCACATGATGCCAAACTGGAGGAGGCACAGTAAAACCAGTCTCAAACTCACCGAGTCCTATTGAGGTTAAGTCTGTGCTGATGGTGTCTTCTTTGTCTGGTTGCTCTTTCTCCCTGTAAGACCTACCTGCTCCTCAGGAAGTCTCTGCCATAGCCATGGGAAACAGCAGCATCCTCATCACCTGGAAACCACCCATCAGCTCCACTGCATCCATCAGTGGATATGTAGTGGAGTGGGCAGACACACAGAGGAACACACGCCTGGAGCCCCATCCAGCCTGGGTAAAGCTGCCAGCATCCAACCTGTCCACGGTGATAGCAGGTAACTGCCACCTGAGGTGAGATATGACTGAGGTATCGTGTTATTTAGACAGATGATTAAGGAACAAATCAGATTCTAATTGTTAGTAATTCAGCATAAGAACTGATGGCACACAAAGCTTTCAGTATAGGAGAAAAAGGGAATCGTGGCTGCTCTGGACTCAGCTCTGCAATCACCCTCAGCTGAGATTTATAGCTGATAAGTAAAATGTCTCTGAAGCACCCCAATCCTTCCCAGATGAAACAAGCCAGCCAAAGGTACTAGAGATCAAAGCTTAAGACTATTTCCTTTCTACTGATTGCTGGTTACTAATCCCACCCAGCACTGCATGTCAGTGTTCTGCGCACCAGATAGCCATGAAGTTACTATGGAGGTGACAAATGTTACCCTAATTAGTGATTCCTGTCATATTATCCCAGCCTGGCTTGTGTTGGAAGGGACCTTAAACCTCATCCAGCTCCAACCCCTGCCACAGGCAGGGACCCCTTCCACTGGAGCAGCTTGCTCCAAGCCCCTGTGTCCAACCTGGCCTTGAACACTGCCAGGGATGGGGCAGCCACAGCTTCTCTGGGCACCCTGGGCCAGTGTCACCCCTCACCCTTTCCTTATGAAAGAAACATCAATAATCAGAAGATTCATCTCAGATTTAAGCACTTAATGTAAATATTTCAGCCATGACTGTAAATACTTAAACCAGTAACCATCCACTTCTGGTTTCTTTATTTAGAGCATGTAAAAGATGAGGTGTGCTATCAGATCAGTGTATTTGCACTCTATCAGGACAGAGCTGGGTCGGCGGCATCAGTTAAGGGATTCTCAAGTGCAAAAGGTAAATCACAGCAACACCCTTCCAGATACTTTAAAACTAGCTTAAGCTCTGCTTTAAAGTCAGTCTTATGTTCTGCAGCTCCATCAGCTGGGCCCCAGATGTACACAACACCGCATGCAAACGGCATCTTGGTTTCATGGGAAGCAATCCCTGCCCAGCAGCAAAGGGGCTGCATCACAGGGTACCACATATACCTGCAGAAAAGGGACAGCCAGGTTGACCCGCGTGTCTATGGTAGGTACCTGGTGAAGGCCAAGGTGATGTGCACACGCTGCGGGTGGGGACAGAGGGGAGGGAGATGCCATCAGAAAGGGTCTGTATAGTCAAGGAGTCACAGGCAGCTCATCTGCCATGGGGATTAGAACAGCAAGGTTCAGTTGTCTTGCTCTGATACAGCTGCCCGTAAACAGAGCTGCATATCCAGGGCTTCAAGCTCTTAGCTGCCTTGTCCTGAGCTATTTTGAGAGTAGAACTAACAGATTTCTCTCTGCTATTATTAATATCATCGTCGTCGTCATCATCATCACCACAGAATAGCTTGTGTTGGAAGGGACCTTAAAGCTCACCCAGCTCCAACCCCTGCCACGGGCAGGGACCCCTTCCACTGGAGCAGCTTGCTCCAAGCCCCTGTGTCCAACCTGGCCTTGAACACTGCCAGGGATGGGGCAGCCACAGCTTCTCTGGGCACCCTGGGCCAGCGCCTCAGCACCCTCACAGGGAAGAGCTTCTGCCTAAGAGCTCATCTCAGTCTCCCCTCGGGCAGGTTCAAGCCATTCCCCTTGGCCTGTCCCTACAGGCCCTTGTCCCAAGCCCCTCTCCAGCTTTCCTGCAGCCCCTTTATGCACTGGATGTTGTTAATGGATGTTTCATAGTTCCACCATAGAAACCTCATTTTAGAATGAAATATTAGCTTATCAAACAATAGTATTTGGGGGTCAGGATACACAGTCCTAGGTGGCCAGTCTATACAATGGCACAGGTCACTCCTGCAGTGCAAGACCCTTTACATCCCTTCCAATGATTCAGTAACATAGGAAAGGAAATTAAAGCAGCAGATAACCCTCCGTGCTCTGGCTGCCCAGTTCATTGCAGTTAACTGCAGTAAAGACGTGTGTGAGGTGCTTCATGTGCTTCTCCTCCTCTTCCTCGCAGCTATTTCCAGTGCGACAGCCCAACGCTCACTGTACATCACTGACCTGCAGCCTGGGGAGCACTATGTCCTGTGGATGACAGCATCGACGGCTGCAGGAGAGGGACCCTGGGGCAACAGCGAGCCCATCTGCTTGGAAAGTAATGAGCCTCTGCAGGGATGTGGGCCCAGGAGGTATCCCAGCCCTGGGCTCCTGGTTTTCCACACTCTGGAATTGCTCTTCCTGCTCCTGTTTAATTACTGAAGATCTCTTGTTGTCCCTTTAATTGCTCAAGAGTTCTATTTTCAGCTGGTTTTAAGAGGTAGCATCTCTGTCCTCAAGCTCCCAGTTCTGTGCCAAGATGTTGGCTGTATGGCTTAATAGTACTTGAAGACCAGCAGGGTGGTTTTTTGTGGACAGGGAAGGGTGGGTTTGGTCCTTTGCATTGCTGGCCCTGTGTGCTTCAATCTCTGGCCCAGGTATCCATGCGGAAAGTCCTGCTGACCTCCATGTGTTAGTGGCATCCCATGGGCACTACAGGAGCTGTCATCTCAAAGCCTTCCTGAGGAGCACAGCACCCCATGCTCCTGGAGCACACATCTATGTCTCAAGTGGTCCCTGTTCCTGAGCCCCCCAGGAGATGCAGACACAAGATGTTCTCCCAAAGCCTTCTGGCCACAGCTGGTGTCAATAACCAGGGTTTCCATCCTGCAAACCACATTGTTTGCATTAAATTCACTTTGGGCCAGTTCAAGACGAAGTGGTCACTGCACGGAGAGAAAGGAGCTGGTAAAACGTGTGTTGAAGCACTGTCAGGAAGCTGTTTTGCTGCATTTCCTCCCCAGCAACGTGCCAACACGACAGTTTTAAGCCCTGAGTCACAGACATGAGGGGTTTCATCTCCACAGCACAGGAGCAGGGCTCCTCTGGAGGCAGGAGAAAGCCAGGGAGGCAAGAGGGAAAGGACGTTAAAGCAATCCAGACCGGTTTGGGTTGAAGGGACCTCAAAGCTCATCCAGCTCCAACACCTTCCACTGGAGCAGCTTGCTCCAAGCCCCTGTGTCCAACCTGGCCTTGAGCACTGCCAGGGATGGGGCAGCCACAATTTCCCTGGGCTGTGATTCTGTACCTCTATGAACTGCATGCTCTGGGTTGGGGACCACAGATCTCGATAGGCATTGGTAGACATCGCTGTGTTAAAGCGCTGCTGTCCCCAGCAGTTGATGCAGACTCCTGGATTTCAAACCCCCAAAACGTGGGTGTGTTTTATGAGCTCAAACACTGATCAGGCCTCAGTTATCCTCCCACTTGAGGCAGCATATTTAGATCTTTATGTTTCTGATAGAGATGTTCTGTATTCCAGGTGCTGGGGAATGGATGACTGTTGTGCTTACCTGCAGCATCTTCATCTTCTCAGCCTGCATCTGTTCCATGCCTCCAGCAAGAAAAGCGTGAGTGGATCCATCATTTCCAATAAAACATGGAATTGCTATAAGAAGGGATTGTCATGTCCTTTCAGGACGTCTTGGGGAACAGTAAGGGTTGTTCTGAATAAAGGCTTTGTATATGATAACAACACCCACTGAGGTTAAAATACAGCCTCATTTCATGTAGATAGTGTATTTTAACCTAGAGCCTGTCTGCCTCCCCAAAAACAAAACTGGAGAGGTAAATCCTTGGCAATCAATATGGGAGCAAAGTTAAGGACTAAGAACTGGTTTCCTTTAGAGGAACACACAGATGTTCCCAGCCATTCTCCAGGACCACAGCTCAAGGCTGTATCCAGCAAGCTCTGCCCAGCAGAGGCCAACATCAGGCAGGAGGATGATGCTGGGCAGCATCTGCTCAAGAGCTACTGTACCCCATCACTCAGCACCAACCTGCTCCCTGCAGGTCCCTGCCAAGGCAGATTCAGTTACACTGAGCTCTTTGGTTGTCACACGCACAAGGTGCACATCCCAGCTCAGCGCTGTGGGCAGTAGCACTCCTGGTTCTAATCGCACTTAATTCCACCTGCAGATTACACTCACTCCTCACCATACTCATACCACAGTGGCAGAGCAAAGCCATTCCAGACCCAGCCAACGCTACGTGGGCCAAGAACTACACATCTGTGAAGGTGAATTGTACTCTCTTTTCCTTCTAATCCCACCCCCTTTAGAAGGAAAAGTGATTGGAGCCACACAAGGCAGTCATCTCCTCGCGCAGCACATCCAGCAGTCTCTGACAGTGGATAAGCTCTGTTTGCATATTAGGTTGAACTGGAGGATGCATCCAAGAATCCCAGCCTGGTTTGTGTTGGAAGGACTTTAAATCCGGTTCCAACCCCTGCCACGGGCAGGGACCCCTTCCACTAGAGCAGCTTGCTCCAAGCCCCTGTGTCCAACCTGGCCTTGAACACTGCCAGGGATGGGGCAGCCACAGCTTCTCTGGGCACCCTGTGCCAGTGCCTCAGCACCCTCACAGGGAAGAGCTTCTGCCTAAGAGCTCATCTCAGTCTCCCCTCGGGCAGGTTAAAGCCATTCCCCCTTCTCAGGCAAATTAAATGCAAGAACAATGCAGAGACCTTTCCACCATTGGAATAATCTCCCCAGAGAAGTGGTGACTCCCCAGTACTGGACACTTAAGGTTGGGCTGGGCAGGGTGCTGGGACATCCAGTCTAGGTCATGCTTTAGAAAGGTTGGACCAGATGATCCTTGAGATCCCTTCCAACCTGGTACTCGATGACTTTAAGCTGTATTAGCTGCTGTGCAGAAGGATGCTCGCAGTGGGAGGGTGGGAGGCAGCAGCGCATCAACCCCATGGTGATCTATCGCTGCCATGTGTTCCCTCTGCAGGCAGAGCTGCGCTGGCCCTCCAGCCTGTTCCTGCCCAGCACCAGCACCTTCGAAGAGCCTGAACCAACACAAGTAGAAGAAGCCTTTGTGAAGGACGAGGTCCACTTCAGCAGCAGTGGCAGCAAGGGCCATGGGGACTGGGCACTGGAGAGCAGCCGGGGGCACGAGGAGCCCCGGTACGAGCCTCTCCCCAGCCCAGCAGATGGGGAGCTTTGTGAGCAGCAGCTCCCCGGCCTCTACAGGAGGATGGTGGTGGAGGAGGCCATGGAGCACACACAGAACATCCCCGAGTACATCGCCAACCCCAGCAGCAGCACAGCCCCCCCGTACCTGCCCCTGGGTGCAGGCACTGCTGAAGATCTCCCTGAACTCGAGTGCCACGCGCTCTCCATGTTCCCAACAACCTGCTTGATGCCCATATTTCCCTATGAAGGGAATCTCACCTTGGATACGGTGAAGTTAAACTGCAGCTCGTTCACCAGGTAGGAGCTCGGGGTGACATGAGCCTGGCTGAACAGCTCCTGCACTTCACTGAGGGTACAGAGCCCAGGAACTTGCACCGGACACCTTTAAGGGATGAAAACCCAACTCACACCCCCCCAGCACTGCAGGTCACCCCTCACTGTGCAAGGGAGCAGCTCTCATCCGCACAGCACGTTCAGGCAGATCAAAGACTGGGAATTCCATGGGGAATGTCAGGGCTGCGTGGCCGGGCTTCCGGAGAGGTTCCTTGGTTGCTCAGGTTGACTTCATGCAGCCTGGGCTGCCTCAGGCACCACTAGCCTTGAACACTGCCAGGGATGGGGCAGCCACAGCTTCTCTGGGCACCCTGGGCCAGCGCCTCAGCACCCTCACAGGGAAGAGCTTCTGCCTAAGAGCTCATCTCAGTCTCCCCTCGGGCAGGTTCAAGCCATTCCCCTTGGCCTGTCCCTACAGGCCCTTGTCCCAAGCCCCTCTCCAGCTTTCCTGCAGCCCCTTTAGGCACTGGAGCTGCTCTCAGGTCTCCCCTTCAGGAGCCTTCTCTTCTCCAGGCTGACCCAGCCCAGCTCTCTCAGCCTGGCTCCAGAGCAGAGCTGCTCCAGCCCTCGCAGCATCTCCATGGCCTCCTCTGCCCTCTCTCCAACAGCTCCACGTCCCTCTTGTGCTGCTGCCCCAGAGCTGGATCAGGGCTGCAGGGGGGGTCTCCCCAGAGCACAGCAGAGGGGCAGGATCCCCTCCCTGAGCTGCTGCTCACGCTCTGGGGGTGCAGCCCAGCACATGGGGGGTTCTGGGTTCCAACACCCCAAGTCCTTCTCCTCAGGGATGCTCCATCCAGTCTCCCCCAGCCTCTGTTTGTGCTGGGGATTGCCCTGATCCATGTGCAGGACCTTGCCCTGGTTGAGCTTCACACATTATCACTCACCACATCCCCTTATCCGCAGCGACACTGATGCTGCAGCCCCTGTGGGTACCAGGAGACGTGGCCACAGCTCTGCCCAGGCCAGCCTGGCTTCGGGGCTCAGTTCAGGGGAGGAGAAATCCTCACCAGGAAGAAGAGCAACCAAAGGGACTGTTGAGGAGAATTCAAGCCATTTATTGAAGTATTCTCATCACAGGCCTGAAGTGTGCGGTACACATTTAATGACTTTGTTCACTAGAGATGTATACATATACATAAAATGTTGAACTCCTGAAATCGGTTTCCTGTTGGTTTCCCTGGTCAAGCTCAAGTGCTAAGCTACAGATACACACAGAATAAGGTGGCTTTAAAGATAAAGCTGAAGCATTGCTGCTGGATGAGACAGTCCAGATCTGCACTTACCTGGAGCATCCTCCTCCTGCTGGGGATCAGGCAGCTGTTCTCCATCCATAGCTGGCTCCACCATAGCTGTTGAGTAATGCCATGAAACCCTCCTGTGACACCACCTTGGAGCACATCCACTGTCAGCACTGTTCACCTGGCTTGGTGAAGGAAGAGCCATCAGGAGCCCTGCAAAGGTCTCCTCACAGAGCAGGGACAGAGATCCACCTGCATCACGAGGCTGCTACCTTGAGGCCATGGCTTCCTCCACTTCAATCACAGAATCCCAGCCTGGTTTGTGTTGGAAGGGACCTTAAAGTTCACTCAGTTCCAACCCCTGCCACGGGCAGGGACACCTTCCACTGGAGCAGCTTGCTCCAAGCCCCTGTGTCCAACCTGGCCTTGAACACTGCCAGGGATGGGGCAGCCACAGCTTGAAAAGCAAAACCAAAAGGGAGCTCTCTCTTGGCTTGTTCCCCATTTTCATCCCAGCTGTGGCTATGTCACCTTCTCCAGGAAGCTCCAGCACTGCCAGGTTCAAAGGCACTGCAGGACAAGGCTCTGACTATCCATATCCAGGCACATGCTGCCTCCCGAGCCAGGGTTAGGCAGGCTGGTGGTACCCCAGGACGTGGTTTGCCAAGCTCTGCACCTCCATTCCGCTTTCAACACCTCTGCAGCGGGTGGGAGTCTATGAAAATGCCTGCACGCACGTCTTGATGTTTCACAGGAAGGTGAAACTCACATCCTCTGGGGCAGGAATTGTTCCTCAGCTCCATCTAAACCTGCCCTGGGGCAGCTTGAGGCCGGTTCCTCTTGTCCCATCCCTTGTTCCTTGGGAGCAGAGCCCAGCCCCTCCTGGCTCCATCCTCCTCTCAGGCACTTGTAGGGAGCCATCAGGTCCCCCCTGAGCCTTCTCTTCTCCACACTGAACCCCCCAGGTCCCTCAGCCCTTCCCCATCACACTGTGCTCCAGGCCCTGCACCAGCTCCGCTGCCCTGTCAAGGATTTAGGAACTGAGGAACACAGAGACTGCAGGCAGGTGCCCAGGATCCTGCTTCCCCAAGGCAGAGGAAAGGTACCATGGGAAGCATGAGGAGCAGGAGCAGCAGCATTCCAGGTACCAGCTCTGGCCATCTCGAGGTGCGCTTGAGGGCTCCTCTGCAGCAGAGACCATGCCGGATGCATGTTCTTACACGTCCCACCTGCCCTGGGCAATGCAACAGCCCTTCCCCATCAATCCAGCATGGTCCCTGCACCTACCTTCAGCTCACCTGCAGCAGATGCTGCCTGTGACTCTCCCACATGTGCCAAAGGATCCTGCTCATACCATGGATGCAGCAAAGCTCCTTCATGGCAGGAGTCGCTGCAGGAGGGGAACACTTACCCTGCTGCAGGAGCACTCGGTATGAGCTCACCTCAGGCAGCAGGAATCATGCACTGAAGGGAAACAACTCCCAGATGTGCCAGTAAACAGATGTGACAGCATCTTGAGAGGGGCAATGTATTCGTAAGACAGCACCCACAGTACCACTGCCAGCAACACACGCTCCTCCCTCCCACCCGCATCCCTAACACAGATGTAAGAGCTGTGATGTCCAGGCTCCCAATAAAACCACACGTGAGGAGGCTTTGCAGCAGCTCTGCAGCACAGCCCTACTCACTGGGGGCTGCATCCTCACTGCCACCGCCAAACTGGACCATGCTCAAGGTCACAGCTCAGACAGGACCGCAGGAACATGCACCTCCACATCAAAACAGCTTTTAGCAGCAGCCCGTAAGTGCAGAGCAGCCTTTGCCAAGGGCCTGTAGGGACAGGCCAAGGGGAATGGCTTTAACCTGCCAGAGGGGAGACTGAGATGAGCTCTTAGGCAGAAGCTCTTCCCTGTGAGGGTACTGAGGCGCTGGCACAGGGTGCCCAGGGAAGCTGTGGCTGCCCCATCCCCGGCAGTGTTCAAGGCCAGGTTGGACACAGGGGCTTGGAGCAAGCTGCTCCAGTGGAAGGTGTCCCTGCCCGTGGCAAGGGTTGGAGCTGGATGAGCTTTAAGGTCCCTTCAACCCAAACCAGTCCATCCCCTATGATATTCATTGTGGTCTGACACGGTTGAGCAGGACTGCCCATGAAAAGGCACATTAAGCAGCAATTGCCATGTTATCCCCACATGCTTCTCTCCTGCTCCACATCGTGGTCCTGCAAGTGCTGCACAACCTTCGGGCACTTCTTTGGAAAAATGGACAGAAGGCAATCTCCCTTGCCCTCCATACACGATAACAGGAATCCTGCAGTTTGTCAAGTACAAACTCTAAGCACAACCAGGCATGTGCTATCTCCAACTGCTGGACTGAAAGTAGTAAAACTGATCCCACATCCTATTTACCTTCACCCAGTAAAGAATGTGCAAACAAAACACAGCTCCCTCACCTCTTGGTGTCACTATGACCTTTGTATCAACAGCTCGGGTGAAGATCAAACAGCTCAAGAGCCCTTATCAGTAACTACAGCCAAGCTACACCCTGGGGCAGTGAACTGAAACCTCAGCTCACTCTGAACCCTCCGCAGAGGGCATCAGCAACAGCCCAGCTCACCCCCTGTCCTGCAGTGCACCCTGGCATGCAGGTTTGCTGCTCCTGGCCAACAGGAAGACATCAACAGCCATACAACCACCCGAACTGAGACACCACATGCAGGTCACAGCCCCACAGCACACCAAGCTGTACTCTTGCTGAAATACGAGAAGAGGAAAACCCTTGAGCTCCTACCTGCTTTCTCTCTTCCAGTTCAATCCAAGGTGCATTATCCTCTGCAGCCCTGCAAACTTCAGTCCCTGAGCAGAAACAGCAGCCATTGGGCTCCAGCCATAGCCCCACAGAGCCTTCACTGCTAGAACAAGCCCCACGCTGCTTTTAGGGAGAGCTTAGAACACAACAGCTCCATTAGTCTGCATCCTCATCCTGTTGTGAATATCAGGTATTCCACCTGTGAAAACCATGTCTGGAAGGAGATGAAACTACCCCAGAGCAGTCTCTGGCAATGGGAAGCACAATTCCTCCCATCCACACAAGGCCACTCACACCATCCACAGGAGTTTTTGCCATTTCAGCTGGTTCAAGGCTTGGTCTCCAGCCTGGTAACAGACATCTCCCGCCTGGGAACAGCGGCTCAGGGGCACTCAAACGCAAACACTTCACTTGGATTGGCTCAGGGATCCAAGACAACAGAACTCCATTTTTGGGCTCTCCATACCCAACCTGGCAAGAGGCTTCCAGCTGGGCAGCACGGACAACTCGGGACCTCAGGTCAGCTGCACACAACAAACTTAGATACTTATTGCCAAAGAAAGGTATTAAAACACGCAAAATGCCAAAAAAGCACTACTTAGTCATTCACTCATCTTTGAACACTGATCTTCAACACACAGACAACAGAACACTAGAGCCCATTTTCTCCTTGCTCTTCATGTCTCCAGATAAACCACCCCATGGGACTTCACACAAAGTCCTACTCCAACAGACAAATAACATGGTCAGTAAGACAACCAAACCTGCAGTCTCCAAGTAAGGACAAATTAACTGTTTTCCCCTCACTCAGGTTACACCTCCAGAATGAACACTGCATTCAGGGTTTCAAGTGCAGGACCCAGTGCAGCAGGGATGTGCACTTGGCACAGGGGACCACAGCGCTGGACACTCGCGCTTGCTCCAGCGCACCTGAGCCTGGTCAGGAGGCTGTTACCTGGCCAAGGCAGAGCACAGGAGAGTAGAACCCAAAGGGAACGTGGTCATGACTTTAGGAAAGAAGCAGGTTAGCAAATGCTGCAAGTGTCAGCTTTAGGCATATGTCCTGCGTTTATTAAAACAAGAGCGTGGCTACGCAAAAACCAATCTCCACGGGCAAAAGTCATTACAGTCAAGAGTGGTCTCAACTCCTCCAACTGCAAACAGCGTAAATCACACCGACTTCTGGTGGTTCAGAAGTATTTATGTCCTTTCCCACCCAGCTAACACTCGCATTTATTCATCAGTGTTGTTTCCTCCCAGCATCAGTGGTATTCAATCGGTAAGATGAACTTTCATGCTCCAACCTTGCCATTCAAAAAGCCAATTGGCAGCATGTGTTTTTCTTTCTCTCCAGCTTTTTCAGCTTGTTCTGATTGTAAAAAGGTCTAGTCCTCTGGATTTGGCGAGATAGCAGAAGTAGCAAGCAAGAGGACCGAAAATGTTACCAAAGAGCAAGCTCATTCATCATAAATAAGCTACTCAGGACACAATTCCCCAAGGACAAGTCCATCCCTGGCAATGGAAACCCCTGGGCACTATCACCATGGGCAGACTGGCCCTTCTGGGGCAGAGAACCTAGATGAACCACTCTTTACCTCAGTGGTTTCATTTCATCTCCATGTGTTTTATGACATTTTTAAAAGAGCATGAAAATAAACCTTTATTTCAGTTCACACCCACCAATATTAAAGATAAATGTTCACAGTTTTAGTTCTTGACACAAATGGACTGAAAGAGGCAAATTCACATCTATCAGAACAGCAGATGGACCCATAGTTAAGTACAAGCTGTCTTGAAAATCAGATGTGCCATTTGGGAAACTGCTCTATGCTCCATAGCAGGAGAAGGGGAAGCTCCTGAGCAAGCCCAGCTAGCAAGGCCCAAACCACACACTGGCTAGCCCAGAACTCATCTGCAAGGTAAGCTGAATGGCAATGGAAACAGCAAAACACTTTGGTTGAAGGAGAGGAAGGTTTATGTTACAGAGAAAGCTTTTCCTTAAGTGTGTTTCTGCACATCAAGGTACTTTTTTGTTATCCAAGGTGTCCTCCATGCTGGAACTGCAGCACATTCTACCTTACCACAAAGGGAGAGGGAAGAGGAACAATTCAGTGCTGGACCTGCAGCAGCTCCCATGCTGAGCACCTGGGTAGTATCAGCAAAGAAATGAACAGAGAGATTTTGATACCATCCACTGTTTGAAAACTTGCCTCCTTCTCACAGCCTGGTACTTCACACTATAGGTGAGTGCACTAAAACCTCTAATGCAATGGTATTAACAGTGGTTTACAACAAAAACTTCTGTAGAAAACAGTTCAGAGAAAGCAAGCCAGCTGAACACCACAATTAAGGAGTCTGGTATTTCATATTCAAAGGTCTCCAATACTTTTTGCCTGTCCTGTACAGCTTTTAAAAAAATAGGGCATTACCTTTTGTTTTCTATCTACCTAGTTAAGAAACTACAAACACGTTATAAGCTGTCCAAAGTGTAAAACATTAAATAAAATGAGAAACCTGTTTCTACTCTCCTAACAAATGCTGCAGATAAAAACCCTTAAGAAACCCTCTTGATCAGTCATTCTCTCAACTCCTTTTTGCGTCCTGAAGTGGCAATGTTCCTGTCACAGGGATTTAAATTAAACCTACAGTGAATTTCTACAGGGGTAGAAAGGGTTTCTTACAATCTGAAAAAACATTCATTTGTCAGCTAGCCATCGGGTGTCCAACACTGCCCAGAGCCAGGCACAGCTCCGAGGGAGAGGTTAAGCCTTGGGGGTTTGGTTTGCATCTATTTAGTTGTAATCGCGCACACATTGCGATGTTCCCATCTGGAATGGGAAAGCAAAACTCCCTCTGCCAGAGCCAGCTGTGGCTGGCGGGTTCTTCTTCTGAAGACCTGCCACTGTTGGAGCAGCGCTGTGAATACATCAGGTGCTGATGTACCCATGTCAACACTCTGCTGCTCAGTTCCAGTTCCCAGCCGGAGTCTGGATGGACTAACCGGAGCAACAGCTACCACCTTCCCCCCCTCCCAGCTCCAGCAGATCTCCATCTCCAGGGTATCCCCTCAAAAGAAAAAGCATCAGTAATTTAAAAACTTTTTTTTTTTCCAACAAAGCATCTTGTTCTGTTGAAGGGAGGAGGAAGAGGGAACAGAACAAAGGTAAAAGGGGCGAGTGAAAGGTGTAATACATTAGTTGTTAAAAACTGTCTGAAGACCAATTATCCACATGTCATTGCTGGATCAATACACAGGTATTTCACTATAAACCAACGTCTTTCCTCAAGTATCTGCTATCAATTTTGTATAAAGATTTTCTGCATTAACAAACTACCAAACGTAGGTGAAAAATGACTGTTTTTTCCAAGTCTGAAAGCAAGGATTAATCCTAAAGTACTCCAGGAGTTGGAATTCCATACAGCACTAACAGTCTGCCAAATTAAAATTCCACATTTTCCAAAAGACCACGGGCTGATAAGAATCTGCTCAACAGGAGTTAAGGAAATGGAAATAGTGTGCAAGAATTAAAACCCAGTTTGAAGGGGTTTTTTTTGGGGGGAAATGTCTAAAATCCTGAATAAACCAAATAAAAACCACAAATGAAGTGAAAGCTTTTAACTGGTACACACTGTTCACACCTATATTTCAAGTTTGGAAACGCATATTTTCAAGCAGCAATACAAAAAAGTATCCATGAAGAATGCATAATCTCTGAAAAAATTATGAAAACATCCCTGCTACCATTACATTTCTAAATACAAAACTGACTACCATATTGTTGCTTCTGTGTAGCGAGAGAAGTTCATTTTCAAAACAGATAAAATTCAGTCTTTAGGTGTGAATGGTATGAATGACAGTCTCTTTTTTTTCTTTTTTTTTTCTTTTTTTTTTGTTTTGTTTTTAAATTTCTTAGTTGTTTAGGATCCTTAAGCATGCAAGCCTCGGAGAGGAAGGCCCGATGAGGGCAGGGGTGGCTTATGACATCCAGTTTAGGACAGAGCTGGGAAAGCCTCTGGGTCATCTACATCAGGAGCAGAAGCACTTGACTGAAAAGAGAAACATCAGAAAGTTATTACCTGTAGCAGCATCAAGCTCTACCATGATTCTGATTCTTCATACAGCACCAAGCCCTTGAACTCATCATGCTGAATGAATCCTATTCAGTGTAGGGAATATCAGGATTCAAAGAGTCTAGCACTGGACAAATTACTGCAAGAGCAATCTTTCCCCCTCCATCATAAGCAGCTTTTTTATTCCAAGGACTATAAAGTCTTTTGTACTACTTTCTGAATCAAAGCTACATGAAGAGGCATTATAGGCAAACAGACCATGTTCGCACATGGTTATCATACAAGGTTATAAGCCTTTTTCCATTCTTAGACATCCCTACATTGACTGGCATTACGCTATTCCACCAGCACATAGCCATCAATTCTTACCAAGGGACACAAGTTTTACAGAAAAGCCCAGTTTGTAGCACAAATTAAATTTCACATGTTGTATTTTCCCCCAGTCACAAACTAGCTGTTGATAGAGAGTAGTTTTGGGCCAACCAATCCTCAGAAATTCATACATTGACCAAGAATCAACTCAGCACTTCCCAGGGTTTTTTAAAGGCTCTGCACCACACCTGAAACCAGTGCTGCAATGAAATGCAGGAATTACATGGTTTAGAATACTCTTCACTTTGTCCATGAGGGATGTGGAAGAGCCAAGACAGTGGCATTTCCTGTAAACATGCTCATTTCTCAAGAGATATATTTAAACCATTCCGAAAAAGTTGTATCAACACCTAGAGGCAAGACTGAGGCACTGCAGAAGCACCCAGCCCACAAGCTGGAGTTAAGAAGGAATAGCAGGGCCTTAAGCCTATTAAGATACAAAGCCTTAGTGTCGTCAGTTGCTCATTCCACAAAAGCAGAAAGCAAGTCAAAAAAGCCAATCTACGACAGAAGAAGTTACAGTCCCTGCAAGAGGAGGAGAACCTTGTTCACAGGTAACACAAGTACCATCAAAGATCACTAACCTGGTTGGGTGTGTGGATCACGTCAAACTCCTTAACCAACTGGAAGGAAAGAAGCAAAGTTAAAGTAAGTTGCAGGAAACTGTTTAACCACTTTATGACAGCATTGTTGAAGCAAGATGCTTCATGTATCAGTGAAACAATTTGGAGCAACCACCACCATTTAACTTCAAATCCTTAAAAGTCTCTCAAGAAGAGCTTTCCAATAACCCTAAAACTTGAAGTAATCCAGTGTGAAAGAGAAGTGTCCAGAAGAGACAAAACTGATTAAGTCTGGTCTATGTGAGGAAGGCCACACCACACATACTGAACTCATTTTTTAGTAACCATATGGTCAGATGCATTTAAGCTAAATAAGTGATCCATAATAAATTCAATCTTTCCTGTAGCTATACTACAGCACTTCAATTTCACGTGTGCCCTCCCTAACCCCATCCAGTACTTTTCTTGAGTATCTCCTTCAGACTCTCGGACGAGAGGAGTAAAAAACCCTACTGCAGGTTAGAAAAACACAAAAAGCATGAAGAGTCTGATTTCCACAGAAAAACTCCTTAACCACTCAAATTCAAGCAGGTGTAAAAGCAGTCTTTCACCCCCAGCAGGTCACAGTGCCAATACACCATCCTGATGGTGTCTGAAAACAGCTCCAGCACTTGCAGCTCTGCTCTAACACACACACACATAAGTATCTCACAGTACATTCATGGCCATACTGAAGAGTCATTTTTTGGGTTTGGATACAAAGATGGACACTTCTTTTAAATCCAACCTACTCCTCACCTTCCCTTTGGTTGTGTTTAATAAAAACCATTCATCCTTCTGTCCTAACAGCAACCTGGTTCAAAGTAGACTTGTAAGAATAGACGCTTGGTTTTAAAAGGTGGTGTCTGTTGTCAGAGCAACTGCCCTAGAAATAAAGACATCTAAAACTGTATGTACAAAAACTTGTAACAACTGAAACTAAACTCCTCTGCAGCTAAAAGCTGTAGCCTCTTACCTTGTCAGTTCTGCCTCCACGGCTGGCCCTGCCACCACGTCCTCGGCCACCCCGTCCCCCTCTGCCACCACGTCCAGGGCGGCCGAGGTCTCCAAAGTTGATCTCCAGCTGGGATGTAATATCATTTGCTGGCTTGCGGAAGTGATGATCCATTACAGAGTCCTCAGCATGAGCCTGAAATGAGGGTTTCTTCATGAGTCAGGAAAAAACATCACCAAAGGAACCTTTCCACCTGTAGCCGCACTCTTACCACCACAGCATATGTGTTCACCTCCAAATGCAACCTCAAATTGATGACTGATTGACTGATTCAAGTTAAAAACGAAGAAATTGTTCGGAGTCAAGTTATACCACTTGTGCAAACACCAGAAACCACAGGCAGGTAGTTAAATAAGCACTTGAGCAAACAGGTATCTTGCATTCCGTAATTCAGGGAACATGTTTAGGCTTACATGAGACTAAACTATCACCAAGCCAGCACTGAACCTCATTTTCAAGCATTTCTCACTTCATATTCTGAGAAATCTTCAAGTTCTGTAAGTTCATTTCTTTCTTTTTAAATACTTACTTGATAACCCATCTTTATTTTGCTCAATGAGTACTTTAAACTTTCTCATTTTCCTCAACCCCGTATCATAGGATCCCCCACACAGAATGTTTGTGTTGGAAGGGACCTTAAAGCACATCCCGTTCCAACTCCCTGCCATGGGCACGGACACCTTCCACTAGGGCGGGTTGCTCCAAGCCCCGTCCAACCTGGCCTTGAACACTGCCAGGGATGGGGCAGCCACAGCTTATGAATATATAGATATTTAACACCAGGGAGATGGCAAGAACCTCTCACTGGTTTGCATCAGCCACACCAAACAGCACAGCAAACCAAACAGTTCAAACACAACGTAACTGAGATAGCTGAAACATTAATGCTAGAACAGAGAACCAGCCCCAGTAAACGCACTGCAAAACTGAGTCTCACCACCTGTGCCATGATACAACATTGTCTTACAGCTGGTTGTTCACAGTGCATTCAAGACTTGAGAAGCAAGGTATGTACCTCTAACACCATAAATGCTGTTAGTCAGGACACCGAAATATTTCAATTACACTGAACACGAAAAGAACAAAGTGTTTTTAAAGTACTTATTTTTCCTATTTTGTACAAATAGTTTTTCCAGGTGGCAGGTCAGGTTTTGGCACCTTCACAGATGGAAAACTGGATGAGACCAAGGGTCTCTTTAACTTCTTTTCCCTACAAGCCCCTAACTTCTGGCATAGCAATTACCAATTTGCTTGTTTTTCTCCTACAGAAGTGCAACGTGCAAGCTGAAGCCTCCTAACTTACTCTTCTTGTGGTGTAATTACACAATATGCTGACTTTCAAAGGCAACATATTGTGCAATTAAGCCTTATAGTCTTTAATTACTGTTTGCAGATCCTTCACAAGGCAGCCAATGGATACACAGGTCAGCATCAAAAGGCTGAAAGGTGCTTTCAGGGATTCCATGAGTCAGTCCCAAGCACCAGGATGGACAAAGCTATAAAGGCCCTTCTCCCCCACCAAACTAATTACCCCTTTCTGTGCCTAGCTGTACCTGTGGCCTTCACAATGTCCTGCAGCTGGATCAGGCACAATGAGAAATAGCCCTCCACGCTGCTTTATTTCAGACATGTTTCACTGGGATGCATTCCATGTGACCACCAGACCCCATCCACTCCTGATTTTATACACTTGAGTTGCACACCATTCCCTCAGAGATCTCCTTTCCAAACTGGGGAAGTTAGCCTAAGCAAGTTATTTCTCAGAGAAAAGTCATTCCACACCTCAGCCTGACATGGCACTACTCAAACATATTCATACATTCATTTGTAAAACAGCACACGATACCTTCTGTTACAGTTTTGATTCCCTTCTTACTACTTAGTGTTTTCTCTACAGTTTTGATCACTGATTGTGTTTTCAGCTTACTGGGAGTTATGACATTCTCTTCTGTGAGGCACAGCAGCAGTGGACTTGTACATTAATTCTGTGCATTCCCTTCCCTATGCTTACCGCTTAAAAAAGAAACACTAAAATCCACCAAACCCACTGTATTTTCACAACTTAACTTTGGTTTAACCACCAAACCTACAAATAGTAAATTCTGTACATAACCTGACAACTTCTTTATCCAAAGTAACTAAAGCTAATTGAAAACACCAATAAAAGACTTGGCATATTCTCCTCATCCACTTCTATCACTCTGGTGACAACAGCCACAGACATACTGCACAAATTGCTTACTCTGAATCATCTTTGGAACCGTTTCATTGATATGTACTGGCAACTCTCAGCAGTGCTCTGATCTAACAACTGAGAGCTTCTTGAAGGCTTTGCTGCACTTATGGGTCTTGGAGAATGCTGTCCAAAGTTACGAACAAGCTACTACAGGAAAGGGGGACAAAGCAGACAGCAAGATACGGAAAAACAGCAGTAATGACAGAAAATAAAGACTCATGACAAAAGCATTTATGATAAGGTTTGAATTCAGCTCAGTTAGGAGCAGGGATATTGAAGGGTCCTATATGGTGCAAGTTAGACAACAGGCATGGACAGAAAAGCTCTGTATTTTATCTACTTGTAGTCTCTATTTTGGTGTCTTTTGTATATCCAAGATCCTCATTTGAGAAGGGGGTCTTATCAAAACACAGGTATTACTGGTTAGATATAAAGGATCAGTACCTCATTTGACTCCAGCAGACTCCCCTGCATTTCTGTCATCGCCTTTGTCTGATGAAAGTTGTGTGTCCACGCCAAAGTGACAAAAGGAACAAAGGGAGAAAACAAAAGGAAGAAATGAGACTCAACTACATATAGAAACAACAGGTAACAAGGTCACATGAGCTTGCTGGATACAGATGTCACTGAGCACATGGAACAGCAGAAGGATGAGATCAACAGCTGTGCAAGCATCCAGAGAGACTGGAGGATGGACTAGACCACAGGCACAAAGACTAAGACAGATCTCAGACTGATACCAAAAGAGGTCAACACAAGCCGCTGGCAGCTTTAGTAGAGACGATGCATGCAGGATGATCTCCAGCACCTCAAACCACCAGGCACAGAACTGGACAGATAAGAGGGTGGGATGTTTAAAACTGCTGCTAATGAAAAAAGATTCCTGCACAGCCTTGATTCAAGAGTCATTCTCCAAATCTGAAGAAGATGAACTGTTCTCTTCCAAACCATGTATTTCAGCCTCCCACCGCAGCCTCCTCTAGAGAAGCGATTAAATTAGCAAGAAAGTTTGAAGGCACAGGAAAGAGGCACAGCAGAGCAGATACATCAAGTAGGACCTCATCTACTATCAAGTCTTTCCAGGAGACTTGCATCCAACTTTTGGAGCAAGCTTCAAGATCTCTCCACAATATAACTCCTTCCCATGTTTTGTTCAGCTGCACCAGGAGAACTTACAAGACTGAAGCCACTAAATCAGCTGCTGAGAAGAAAAAGAGAGGACCTCTTTTATGGCATAACCCAATCTCCTGGAAAGAGTCTCATTAGATTAGGGCTGCCACAACACATGGATTTTATATTAAAACAGCAAGAATCTAAGACAAATCATTTTAGATAAAGCATCACTTTCTAGTAATTGTATAGCAAATGTGGAAAAGAGAAGAGACCTCAGACAGCGTAAAGCATTTCACCCCTCAATGAAGAGCACAAGAATGAAGAGGACAGTGCTTTCACAAGATTAGGGCAGATGAACAGTACCAGATCCTCAGACTCACTTTTCCCCACAGACTCCTAGAGCAACCTCCCAGTAGTTCTCAAGCTACAGGGATGAAGGTGGTCATCACAACAATTCAAATACACTAGGGCACACTGTGCGTTTTCAGCCATAAGGTACAGAACATTGGGACTGAAACCCCAAATTTACTTGTAAACCAAGACACTTCCACACATCAGCTCCTTCATAAATAAGAATCAGAGAAGTCTTACATCAACCTTAACTTCATGACTCATAAGTATGTTCGAGGACAAAGAGGAGAAGAACAGCAGGTGACTGGTAGGTTTTGTCCATAACTTCCAAATATGCCACCTAAACCTGCTCACAAAGGAGCCACAGCAAAGGCTTTCCCAACACCTGTATTATAGAGCTGTTCTGCTATAACACTGAGCCAAACCCCCCCATACTGCTTCCCACAGGATCAGGAAACAATGAGTAAGTGAAATGGGGAAACGCATCTGCTGGACACACACCAAAAGCAGGCTGAAAGCCTCTAAATTTAAAGGCAGTATTATTAATATCTCAATTCTATGCTTACACAGCAAGAGGCTGTTAACATTTTAAGAGACAGTGTTAGAAATAAGCGACTCATTTCTTTAAGGAGAAGTTAACCAACACACCTCTCAAACAGAATAATCTAGTAACCATCTCAGTTCTTCCATGGAAGTAACGTGATTAGTTATTCTCACTGGGTTTGTGTGGGGTTTTGGAATTGTCTACCAATGTGTTTTCAAATGGAAAACACAGTACTGATCCTTCTAGCTTTGAAATCGAGAGTACCACCATGTTCTTACATTACTATACATGCATGTATGCTAAAAAGACTGTCTTCAGCTGACTAAATGCCAAATATATCTGTTTTAGAGGGACTGGGGCTGGAGGAACTTGAAAGACTAAAGGTTTAGCAAATCTTAAGTCAAGTACAGAAGTATTTCTGTTTAAATATAGTCTTCTAACATACAGCACCATTAAGTCTAAATCCATTTCCCTTTTCTACACAAGCCAGAAAAAGGAGTATTTAATGAATGCTTCACTGAAAAGCTTAAGGTAAACACAAAGATACACAATCATTTAAAGAACTAAAAAACTCACACAGCAAGGCAAGGCAAGAAAACAGCATGACTGTGACAAAGTCAAACTCATTCTAAGTTCAACGAGACTGGAAATGGGAGTTTTCACTGGAGAGTACTGAGTAGTGCCTCCCCCTCAGTATTATGTCCCCAGCTTACAAGAAAACACTGACAAGGTGTGAAAAAGCAGAAATAGATATTAGCAGACCAAACAGAACATTACATACTATCTAGTTACTTCAAAGGCAGTCAGAACCATCTGGTAAAGCTGCAGGCCGTCCGTATCTTAAGTGGGCCACTGAATACATTACAGTGCTAAAAACAAAGATTAAAGCAACCCTGCATTAAAAAACAGAGCTCTCAGCACTTCCCTCCCTTCTGAAGTGAAAGTTTAGTCTCTCCTTGCCACTCGCACTATCTTGGAATAGAAGAATGAAAACCTTGCAATGACTGGAGTATGTCTGAGAAACTCCAATCCTTCAGCAACCATGCTGAACATCACTGAAGCGTACAAACATCACCTTGATTCTCAAAAGCTTCAAGGAGGGGTGTCTATGTAATATTACAAAATGAGAAAGTACCCATGTTACAAAGGTAAGATACACAGTTCACATATTAAGGTGTCTACCACATGACCAGTATTTCTTCAATCTTACATTGTGTTTAGCAAGCACCATAAGTCTGTGTACTGCGTAAGACAAACAGATGCTAAATAACATAAGCTTTCTTAAAAAGAGAGAGGAAAAATGCACATAAATTTGATTTTGACAACCCCCTTCTAAAATGCTCACCAAGAAGCTCTCCTTACAAAGTTACCTGCCCAGATGCAGCTGTATTCCAGCCTTATCCCTAGATTATATCACAGAATACATCAACCTAAGCATTGCTTAACTGCTAAATCTAACCACAATGAGAATGTCTACGTAAGATAAATGCTGTTGCCAGTTTACAAGCTTTTAGCTACAGGTCAGTGTTTCAAAGAATGAAGCCTCCACTCCAAGAAGTGCACATCAATGGCAAAACCTACACAATCTGGATACTAGCAAGTATTAAAAACCACTTTACCTCCTCGCTCTTTGACTTGTGAAGAACAAATCCTTTTTTCCATTGCCCATCAGCACCCTCATTTGGTTTACGGATGTTGAACTCAACTTTTGCACGATCCTTACTTTGAATTGCTTTCCACTCATCCAGGGTCATTTCCTTAGGGCCTTCTTCCTTAACTTCTTCAACCTCATTCTCTCTGCAGTAAATTCATGGATTATTGGTCATGACTTATAGAACTCACATTCTAGATACAACAAATTCAAAATCAATTGTTATTTGTCAGTAGATTATAAAAGCCTGTCTAGTATTTAGTAGTTAAGAGGTTTATATATGAAAACTCATCTCCTTTAGTCACAGTGCCAAAAACATATCACAGCCAGACAGACACCTCTGAGCCCCATGATGTCTATTCTCCACATAAATGACAATTTTCTTTACAAATACGACAGCCTAACTTGCGCAATGGACTTGTTTGGAGCTTCCTCCCCCCCTTTTTTTGAGATACCTCTCCCCCAGAGGTTCAAGTTAAGGCAGTAAGAGACAGCTTGTTCTCACCACAGTTTTCAAGCTCTTTAGTTTTTTAAGTAACAGGATTTAATCAGCTTTGGATATCCTGCTTCCTTTATTGAGCCAAAGATAATTACTAATTTCCTATCTAACTGAAACTGTTTTTACTTTCAGCTAACTGGAAAAGAACAACAGCATACAACTTAACTACTTGTGCAATGTTATCACCTCATTGTAAATGTTTGGGGCCCCTACCTTTTGCCAAAGAGCTATTTTTCTGTAAAACACACGCACACTATGCTCAATAACAGATCAAGTTCCAGCCAAAGGCATCAATCCTGCAGTCACTCCTTTGTGTGGTTATGCAACTGAATTTCTGATTTATAGAAAACTAGTCCCATGTATGTACTGCAAAAAGATCATGAAAGCCTCAACCTAAGAGGAAAGGTCTTCATTTTGTAGCCATTAATTCTGATGTAATAATAACTCTATTTCCATTATTTTCTATTCTGTCCTACAGAATATTTTTTTACATGGTATATATTCAGAAGGGTTTTTGTTGTTCGAGGCCAAGATATTACCTCTCAGCATTCTGTACATGTTACTGCAGTAAAACATCCTACGGTTCTGCTGAAGCATTTAGGTGAGATCCACACCAAAACAGCCAACTTGAAACTAAACCATGTAAAGATGCTTTCCTATAAAAATAACTGATTGATTACAACAGACTTGCTATGATTGAAACTAAGAAACCTGCATTTTCTGCAGATCTGAGGAAGCACCAGCACACTGCTACTAATAAAGGTCCAGGAAATACTGCAGTCACAGCAAATTTAATATATCCAGCTTTCCAATACATGTAACTTTTTCAAGGACTAGCTAGCTTGCATTTCCTGACCAATGCTCATGCTGTATTTCCTTACAAATCCTCGTACTACTTCTGTATACACACTGACCTTAACCTTGGACCACCACAACCTTGGAGAGTAACTCTTAGTCTTCTTTTAGTTAAGCTAAATCCATTTCTTACTCTCTATGCAATAACTGCACTCTCTTTAAAACTAAGCAAAGTCATTAATGAGGAAACAAAGCTACAGCAAACTGCACGTTAGAGATCTTGTGCAAACAAGTATTCCAAAATTCATATTCTCTGCCCTTTCCTTTTGAATCCATCATAAAGCACATCTCTCATTAAAATACAACATTTTACTGTACCGTGCTACCATCAAAATTTGCATCACATTTAACATCAACTGTGTCACCTTTTCATTCTGCTTATCTAGTTACTTTATTTCATTCATCCAGTCACTGGATGTAAGACATGCTCAAGTGAAATGAGAGGCAATCAAGTGAACTTCTTTGAGGTTAACACACAAAAGCTGGAGAATGAAAGGGATACAACCTTTCTCCCACAGGCTGGTCACACTGTCTCAACAGCGGCTTTGAAGAACTAAGCTTAAAAAAACCAGGTGCCCTCCACTGGCAGAGGGACATTTTGTCCCTTTTGCTTGGTGGTTCTACCTAATTACTAGCACAGACGCTTCTGGATTTGGTATTTAGGAGATGCAATCCCCAGACCCTAAGCGTATTAGAACTGATTATTAATAATTAAATTTGAAAGTGACCTAAGCGCCTGCATGACACTAATGAACAGTTTTAAGGTAACAATTTTTAGACACACAGACTTTAAAGAGAGCTGTTCAGCAGCATTGTGCATAATTTCCTATCTGCTAAAGAAAGCAAAAACTGAGTTAGGTAAAAGAGAAGCAGGAATGAGTATGAGAGGTTAAAGGCAAAGTAATGCTGCCTCTGAAGCAAAGAGCATTAGGAGGAGTGGTACTCACTTATTTTCAGAATCAGCAGGCGGATGCTCCTCTCCCTCTGGCGTTTCCTCAGTTGCAGCCGACTGATCCAACTCACTGCAATTACATAATGTTTGGAGTTCGGCTTTTTAAGAGTTCATCCCTCTTTAAAGCTACGTAAGATTACTTACTAAGTTCTACAGTGAACTTACACAAGCCACTCTTCTTTAAAAGCAACTATTTCTTTAAGGACTGGTGCTCTCTGTGCTTTTTACATTCACCTTTCTAAAGGTTTTCCCCAACACTTAACTAACACCCCTTCTGAAAGCCTCCTGCTTTCAAACACAATACAGGTTTGGGTATTAAAAATTCTGTTTTCAATGTAATACTCGTAAAAAAAGCATGCATGATCAAAAATGTTAAACTGTGCTATTAAGTAAAAGAGCTATGAAGAAAAAAAAACAGCACAAGACCCTCCATGCCAAACTTCCCCAAAATCCTGTTTTTAACAGCAAAGCCATCCCTTGTGTTACAAGAAACTGTTCCGTAGCTACATTCTGCACAGGCTGCTTTAATAGCATAGCAAAAATTATCAAAATCAAAGGCAAAAAAGGCAGCTCAATCTTTGTATTTCGCAAGCAGTTAGAATTAGGATTGATTAACATTCTGCTAAGAGTTGTCTGAGCAATGACAGATTACTAACGTTAGCTCGTCTTTGACGGTTCCCCAGTTGTGTGATCCACTGCCACCACGCTTGTCCTCATGCTTTAGGCCGCTGAAATGTGAATGTGAAACAGAACTAACAAAACTGAGTTAACATTATAGTGTCCAGAGACAGAAATTCAAAAGCAATTATTAAAATGTATATTAATTATAAAGAATAGCCACACCAACAATAGAAAAAGTTAAAGACTTACGATCTATCACTGCCACTATGTCTGTCAAATTCACGCTTGCCACGAGAGTCAAACCCATCTCCTCTGCCCATGCCACGGCCGCGGCCACGTCCTCGGCCAAGTCCACCACGTCCACGCATAGGTCGGTCAATAATGGGCCTACCATGGAACAGCCAAATGTGAGTATTTCACCTCCCAAAGTTTACAACGTATTTTTTCAGGGTTTCTTTTTCTCTTCTGGGAGTTTTATTTCCTTACTTTTCCTTCGGTAATTACTGTTTGTAACCGTGTCGAGGCTCTAATTTCAGTGCCAAATTGTTACACTGAATAAACCCATATAAATAATAATGCCCGCATTTCAGGATCTGGAAACAAATGCTCAGGATTACTGTTTGTTTGCATCTCCTGGCACTAAACTCCAAAATTTAGTGTTTGTATTGTGTTACATAAGTAGCTGATATAACAATTTCCACTTACATTCATCCAATTTACTTTTAAAATTAATTTTATCTTTGCCTATCAAAATTTTAGTATTTGAACATTATTTTCAGAACACTTGAATTCTGGATCCCTCATGATACTTGAGACACTTTAAATCTTGCCTTGACGGAAGATGGCTTCACACTTCCAGATCTGAAGTTGCTGCAGCCAAGATGTACACACCTACATGGACAACTTTTATTGGCTTGAAGTCAGCTGTATGGATTTAAGCAACAGCATAACAGCAAACAAATATCATGCTGCAGGCAACCGCTACACCTGGGTTCCTTTCCAGAGCTATCTACTAGATTTAGAGAGATATGATGGGTACCAATGATTTCAACCCCATTTTCAGTTACACCCATGGAACTGCTCATCTTAGTTCATTCCAATCTAAAACTTGAGTCAAGTTTGTATCAAAATCATGGAAAAGTGTTATAGTCTAGATGACACATGCTCTTCTTGTGACTGACAAAAATGTAATTCAACCCATTTAATTTTGAATCAATCAGCTCTTTGGTTTATATCTTAGCAGCAGAAGGCAGGACAGCTCCTTCCTACCAAAGCTTTTCGTCATGCAAGGCAGAATTCTTACTTATCCACCGAAAATTCTCCTCCTTCTCCTTTCTCATCAGCAGGTTTGTCGAAGCGGCGCTCACGAGGAGGTCGTCTCTCCGGTCTCCTGTCAATCGGTTTGCCTTCACCCTGCTGCTGCTGCTGCTGCTGATCAGGCCTCCTGCCAATGCGTCTTATCCCTGAAACATGAGGCGAAACACATCAACGGAATGCGGAGCTGCTCGGGGATAGATACCACCCTTAACACCATAAAACAGTACTGAAGGTAAGCTGGAATTGAAGCCTTTCTTCTAGCCTTGTGACGGGATAATCTGAGAAGCTGTAAGGCACTCTAGATGCCGGACTCTTCTTATTCACATTTTTACACAGCATTTCAATCAGACTGGATCTTGTGCAAGCACAAACTCTTACAATACTGTAAGAAATAAAACCTTTAGAGCACACAATACGCAAATAATCTGTGTTAAAATAATAGCATCAACTTTCAAAGACGGATCAAGGTAAGCAAGATTTTTATTTCTCTCCAGAAGGTGCTTTTCAGGTAAAACAAGTGGTTTTTATTTCGATGCTGACTTTATTTTGCTGCGCATCACCACACTGGACCCTCTGACAGCCACCCTGCTTCATCACACCATGTCCTATGAAACTGTTTTGGGCAGCAACTCAAACTCAGGCAGGTACCACCTGCGTGCTGATGTGCAGCAGGTACTGCTCAATGACTAACAGCATCCTCATCCACACCGATCCTCACAGCCCAATACAGCTCCTGCCAAAGACTCACCTCCTTGGGTATGTACTTAAACCAGCTTAAGAATACACCGTGCCACTGAACTGGCCACTGTTCTTCCCTCCCTCTATAAGCCTTCTAAAAGGGGTTTATTTTAAATGGTAACTTTCCATTACCTTCTCCACTTAGACATCCAAAAGATCTTAAACAGAGTTTTCTTTTCTATTCATCCCAAAGGCCTGTTTACCCTTCTTTAGAAAAATCTGGACAAATAATTAGTGCTTTGTTATGCTATTTTCTTGCCAAAATACTTAGGAATAAAGCATTAAACAAACCAAAGCTGGCTCAAGAATTGTGAATTATCTTTCAATTTTAAACCTGCCTATTCTTAAATATTTTAAAGAAACAGGTCCTGCCTAACAAGCAATGTCATATTTGGGTGGGGCTAAAGAAGTTACAGTTGTAATGATATCCAAGCCAACACACCCAAATGAACAATGTCTTCTTACCTTACAAGCTGTACTTAACATCAAGTTTGCATGACATACATTGCTGGCTAAGTAACCCTCACTCCCCGAGGAAACCCAAGGGTTAAGCTCACTAACACTTGCTTTGAAAAGGACTCTCAAACCAAGACGACCATTTCATTTTAAGAGGTAAAGCTCAGCACGGAGAGGAAAGCAAACAGACTGGTGTCACATAGGAGGTATGCTGCAGAACTGGAATAAGCCTTTTGAATTTCAAGTTCAACACCCTGCTGCGCTCACAAAAACCTGGCTCCTGCTTGAAGCCAAACCAAAAATAGAAGTTATTTCTTCTTAGTATCACAAAGCTTTGAACTGGTAATTCACCAGACAAATAACCTACACCTTTACAGAGCAGTGGAATGATTTTTAAGTGAAATACAGTCAATCCAAGAATCAAAACTCATTGATACTATAGCATCAAACACCTTTATGATATTAGAACTACTGCCTCAAACAAAACATGGACTTTTTTAAACTGGAAAGTGGCTTTGTTTCCTGCAGTGCTCCACACACTTTCTCTGTTTCACAGCTATAAGAAGCCACGAAATACTGATTTTCATAGTGAAGCAGTTCTTGTTCTTGAAAAGGAATGTGAAAACTAGCAGGTAAACACGGGCTGCCAGCCCTGCCAAAACCCCTTGTGTTGGCCAAAGCCTCTGCCTATGCTTCAGGTTTACCTTGTGAGGAACACCACCTTAATTCTGAACGTGACTAATATTTCCAGAGGACACTGGCTTGGGACAAATTACTGCATTCCTCATGTGGAAATAACTCTTAAGCACAAAACGAACCATAAGCAGAGAGTATTGTGACACAGTTCCTAATTCCTGCTCTCACCAAGTGTTTCCAAATAACGTTCGGGAGGCCACTTTCCAAAACAAGTGGTATATTAAAAGCATAAAATACGGTAGAGAATTATCCTACAACATGCACTGCAGTAAATAATGGAAGTATTAAGATGCTTTCATATAGCACTGTGTTCTTCCAAACTGGCCCCATTTCTAGAAAGGCCATTTACAGAGTTAAACTGTAGCGAGCCAGTTATTTCTTCACCCACCCGTCAACTGCTGTCACCACACTCTGACCCATTTCAAGCATTCAAATTTAATCAGTTCTGCACATTCTGACAAGCAATGAAGCTTGTGCGGGACACAACTGCCTGTCCACAACATGTGCAGGCAAAATCTACGCCTCCTCGTGCAGAGCTGTGTCCTACTATGCTCACATCGTATTAGTTTACCCTGTTTATACTTCGATTCCTGTTTTCAATAGTTTCCCGTGTGGGATGTCCTACAGGTTTACACAAACACGGTGGAGAACGCGCACAACCTGTTATTAAAATATATTCGCGATTCCTATCAATACTGCTCGGTAGAAAAATGACCCAGGCGAATTTCGGGAAGCCCATGTTTTGCCACCCATCCTGTCAAATACGGCAGGCCACCGCAAACAGGTTAAGTCTGGGATGCGTCGCTGGGGTTTTTATGTCTCGCCTCGCTCTTCCCCGTGCCCCGCCGCAGAGGCAGCACCCGGGCACCCCACGCCTCCATTCTGCGCAGGCCGGGCCGGGCAGTGGGGACACACCGCCCGGGACCACGTGCGGCCGGACTGCACGGCCACGGCTCCTCCGGAGCTCCGGCTGCCCGGGTCCTCCCATAAAGGCCCCTCCGCGGCGGTGCCCCGGCGGCCTCCCCGCCATGCGCTCCCCCACGTGGGTGCGAGGCCGCCGCCCGCCGCGGGGACGGGGCTGCCGCTGAAGCCGAAAGCCCGGCCCTGCCCGGGGCCGCCCCCGCCGCCTTCCCGCCGCCGCGGGCTCCTTTGTGCGCGGCGGGACTCGGGCCGCGAGGGGCGGCCCCGCGGCAGCGCAGCGGCGCTCGGCCCCCTCCTCCTCCCCCGCCGCAGCCCCCCGCGGCCCCGCTCACCCTCCTTCCGCAGCGGCGCGCCGGGCTGGCCGCTGCCCTCCTCCCGGCGGTCGGCGGCGCCCCCGGCGGAGGCGGCGAAGGGGGGCAGCGGGTTCTTGCGCTCCTTCTGGGACTCCCTGCGCAGCTGCTTGGCCGCGCTGCCGACGCCACCGCCGGCGCCTGCCTGGCCTGGGCCGCCGCCTCCGGCCCCACCGGAGGAATTGGTCTGGGCGCCCGCCGGACCGCCGCGGGCTCCGCCGCCCCCCTGGCTCCCGCCGCCGCCGCTCTCTTTCCTCCGGGTCTCGGCTGCCCGCAGCACCTCGAAGGGGTCGGACTCGTCATCAAAGAGCTGGTCGAAGCGGTTGGTGACGACGCAGCCGAAGCCCTCCTGCAGGTGTCCGGGCATGATGGGCCCCCGTCGGCGGGATCCTCCTCCGATGCTGCCGGGCCCCCCGCACCCTGCTCGCTGCCGCACAAGATGGCCGGCCCCGAAGAGACCCGCTTCTCTTCCGGCGCCGGGCACATCCGGGCACCTCACCCCGCGCGGGGCACGCCGGGAGTGGCAGGCGGCCCGCGCCCGCCGCCGCCCGCGCCTCCCGCACGACTACAACTCCCGGCGTGCCCCGCGCAGCCATTGTGTGGGCCGGGCGGGGCGCGGGGCCTCCCGCCGGCGCCATCGCCGCCGCCCCGCGGCGGGACTGGGACGGGTGGTGCCCGGCGGCCCCTCGCGGAGCCCGGCTGTGATCGATGTCCCCGGGGGTAACGGAGGGCCCTGGAAGGGGTTTGCCGGCCGCGGTGACATCAGACCTGACGCCATTAAAGATGTTTTATAAGCGCCTGTCTGCACTCCAGGCGCCATTCGCCCCTGTCGCATCCCGCTCTCCTCAGAAGCTGGGCGCTTTGCCTCTGGAGAGCCTCCTGTCAGGGAGCAAACCACCAGGATGTATGTTGAGCATATCTAAGGATTAAATAGTCACAGAATCGCGGAATGGTTTTAGGTTTCGAAGGGACCTTAAAGCTCCTCCAGCTCCAACCCCTGCCACGGGCAGGGACCCCTTCCACTGGAGCAGCTTGCTCCAAGCCCCTGTGTCCAACCTGGCCTTGAACACTGCCAGGGATGGGGCAGCCACAGCTTCTCTGGGCACCCTGTGCCAGCGCCTCAGCACCCTCACAGGGAAGAGCTTCTGCCTAAGAGCTCATCTCAGTCTCCCCTCTGGCAGGTTAAAGCCATTCCCCTTGGCCTATAATGCGGGCTGGCTGCAAGAAACTCAGTTTTTAGTTAACTGGAGACACTTTAAAAGCACGCTCACGGGTCTGAGTGAAAGCGTGACCCGGACACAAGTTTCATCCTGTCATCGTTGCATGTATCTGGATAAACACACAAATGCATGAAGCTGCTCCCTCACTTCAGCCTTCTCCTCTGTCTTGTTGCCGTTATGAAAATAGGTCAAAAAAGCCTGAAGGGCATGGAATTGAAGATGGGCATTTTGGGTGTTGGGGCCTTCCCACGCAGCCATGGGACAGCCAGCTGCAAGGCAGTGCCACGCTCAGGCACGGCAGGGTTTATCCCCTGTCACTGGATCTGCCATCAGATCCGGTGCAGACCTGGGCAGGAGCGCCCTGTCAGGTCTGGGGAGGTGATGCAGTGCCACGGTGCTCGATCTGAAAGCACATCCTTCCTACATCGTTGCCATGAGTGCGCGAAGTACCCCGCATACAGAGGCTGGATGAGAGACAGACTTGATGTGGGATGCAGCATTGCTCGGCTGAAGATAAAAGGAGCGTTTTCACATTAAAACCCTGTAAGTCTGACACCTTCACTATCATTAAATCATGAGTGAGGTAAATACGTGCCACTGAAGGCAACATCAGCAACAGTGTTTTAAGAGACTGGCTGCTATAACCAATAAAAAGTCGTTATTTCAAAACCCTGCAGATGGGTCTTAGATGTACAATAAAATTTTCCGACTCTCATTAACATTTATACTCACCTAATTAGCAGATACACACAATTAGAAGCCAGTATCAAGTGCAAATGTAAATATTCACAGTATTAATTAATCTTTATAGTTCTAGTTACAGCCAATGGGAATCCTATCAAGATTAAAAGCTATTTAACTGACATGGATTTGACACATCCTTCTAAACCACCATTTCCCATGCTCACACTTTAAATAAGTTATCTGAACCTTTAGGCGCCTGTTAGTATAATTAACTTTATCCTCAGCAATATTTTCTTGTATGGCTAATATTTACCTTGCCTGCTCCAAGAAGTTAGACCACTTTAAGTAATTGCTTTAGAAATTAAGTTCGTTTGCTCAGCTCTTGAATGTGCGTTTGCTTGGAAACTGAGGACTCCACAAACACCCTGGTTTTGAAAAGCAAATCCACAGTTTAATTTCTTCTATAATGAAAATTATTTTGGTTGCATTTATTGTTCTTCATCAGCTTTCCCTGCTGTGCCACCTCTGTTCTGCTCTTGGAGGCCCTGGAGGAAGCCCCTCCTGCAGTACCACTGCGAGGTCTGAGGGGCCTGGGGCACTGCATCATCATCACACCAGACATTCACCCTGTTCTCCGTATACTGTTGAGTAATCTCCATAAATCATATCCCCAGTCTACATCGTATCACATACATTTTGTGAACAAAATAAGGTGGTTTCTCACCTGGAGCCCTGACACGCTGCTTGCCACGGACAGCTTCTTGTTTGTAAAAAGGCATTTATCACAGAAATGGACTGTGTTGCCTGTCTTCAGGCTTGGGATGTTTCACTCCAAGGGAATTCAGAGCATTTATCTTGTTGCCTTTGCAAGGACTGTGCACATCCATCTCCTCCATGCTATACTGTAAGCTAACATACATTCAGATACCCAGATTTTCCAGGTGCAGACATAGCATTGTAGGTTTTGGGTCACACCTTGAACAGAGTCTTTTCAGTGGTGCCTGGTGACAGGATGAGGAGCAGTGGCCATAAACTAAGCCACAAGAAGTTTCACCTCAACATGAGGAAGAACTTCTTTACGTTGAGGGTAGCAGAGCACTGGAACTGACTGCCAGAGGGGTTGTGAAGTCTCCCTCTCCACATGGAGACTTTTAAAACCTACCTGGATGCTTTCCTGTGTAACCTGCTCTGGGTGTCCCTGCCTTGGTGGGTGGGTGGACTAGATGATCTCCAGAGGTCCCTTCCAATCCTAATGATTCTGTGATGATAATATAAATGGGGACATTGATCACCACGTGAATATAGTCACCAATAACCACACTTACTCGTTCTGTGTAGCAGGGAACAGGAGTTGCAGGGTGGAAGCTCCAGCTCTTCTCAGGACCATTGCACGCTTCATAGAATCAGAGAATCACAGAATCCCAGACTGGTTTGGGTTGGAAGGGACCTTAAAGCTCATCCAGTTCCAACCCCCTGCCACAGGCAGGAATGCCTCACCCTAGACCGTGTCACTAAAGGCCCTGACCAACCTTCTTCCTTATATTCCTTGCTTGCAGCTTGGTGTTTGCGATAAAGAGCACCAACAGTTAGCCACACAGGTAAAAAGTCCAAATGACAACGTTGTCCACCAAACATAATTCACAGTTTTCAGGCCATAGGGAAACATTTCACTTCAGAACATTATAAAAGGGGAGTTAACATTTTTATACTAACCACGAGCCTTCATCCCAAGGGAGAGTCTGAGTGTCATACCCAGGTGAGTGCTGTACTTCCCACTGTCACACAAAGGACCGGCATGATCAGGGCAGAAGTTACCTGGGCTTTAGCCGTATCTGAAAAGCGAACACATTAATTGGCACACTCAAACTGATTGACTCCCTCGACAGGCACAGCCTTGCAGGGATCCCAGCCTGAATATGGACATGGCAGCTCTTTCCTCCAGCCCATCCCTCGGCAGGGCTGCAGCCTGCTGTTCCCTCCTGGGAAAAAGAGGAGGAAATGTTCAGGTCAAACCAATGCCTTCATGAGCAGCAGAGCCAAAATGCTTGTTTCCTACACCTGGGGAGCTGCTTGATGGAGCTGAACATGAGCAGCTTTTGCCCATGCAGCCAGGAAGCCATCAGCATCCTGGCCTGTACCAGCACCAGTGTGGCAGGACAGTTAGGACCCAGGCAGTGATTGCCCCCCCATACTGGGCACTGGTGAGGCTGCACCTTGAATCCTGTGTTCAGCTCTGGGCCCCTCACTACAAGAGAGACATTGAGGGGCTGGAGCGGGGCCAGAGAAGGGCACTGGAGCTGGTGCAGGGCCTGGAGCCCAAGTGTGATGGGGAAGGGCTGAGGGACCTGGGGGGTTCAGTCTGGAGAAGAGAAGGCTCAGGGGGGACCTGATCGCTCCCTACAAGTGCCTGACAGGAGGATGGAGGCAGGAGGGGCTGGGCTCTGCTCCCAAGGAACAAGGGATGGGACAAGAGGAAACAGCCTCAAGCTGCACCAGAGGAGGTTCAGACTGCCCCAACTGCTTGTCACACTGCAGAAGCCGTTGGCTGACAAAGCCCCATGCGCTGAGACGTGTCCCCACGGCTGCTGCATGGGGGCATCGCACCTCCTCATGTCCCAGCCCACGTTGGTAAAGGATCACACTGCAGCGGGCTGAGGGCAGGATAGATGGAAAACTCTGGGGCTTTGCCACTCTCCAAATGTCAGCAGAATTTCCTACCACAGAAGCATTCATTCGTGCTCAGTGATGCCCAACTGCAATTAATCCTGAAGAGCTGAACAACAGATGACCATTGACTGGGAATTAAAAAGCCAAGGACTATTAACTCGGCACTTCTGCTCCTAATAAAGGACGTGCTTCTATATTACAGCTTCCAAATCACCAAACCCCCCCACATCAGTGTCAGGGCAGTCAGCTTGTTAACCCTCCTTGGTGGTGCAGCCATTAGACACTAGCAGTGAGGGGGTAATGTGAACACACACGGATTTCCAGGAGCTGGCATCAAGGCCTGGGCAGGCTGGTGCAGTTCTCCTGCATAGCAGACACTTGTGTTATCGTTTCACACTGGAGTAAAACCAACATTTCCACCACCCAAAGAAGTGGATTGCTTGTGCTATTTATGGCTGGGACATGCAATGCTCCTTGGCTGAAGCCAGACTACAGATAACCTACCCAAGGAGCTGCTCCTGCTTACCAAAAGAGGCACGGAGCCCTTTCTGACACACTACACTCTCCTGCTATTTCCAAGCTTTGCCAGCAGCTGTCGGCTGCCTGCTTATTAAGCAAGAATGGGAAATGCAGCAAGTTCAGGGCAGGGGAAGAAGAACCCATTTGGGTCCTTGATCCTTTCCCAACTCATGGTTTACCTGATTTTTAACCTGAGAGCCTCAGTGAATCTGCTTTGCTGTTTCTTATGAGACCCCCCCTGCAGTCCTGATCCAGCTCTGGGGCAACAGCACAAGAGGGACATGGAGCTGTTGGAGTGAGTGCAGAGGAGGCCACGGAGATGCTGCGAGGGCTGGAGCAGCTCTGCTCTGGAGCCAGGCTGAGAGAGCTGGGCTGGGGCAGCCTGGAGAAGAGAAGGCTCCTGAAGGGGAGACCTGAGAGCAGCTCCAGTGCCTAAAGGGGCTGCAGGAAACCTGGAGAGGGGCTTGGGACAAGGGCCTGTAGGGACAGGCCAAGGGGAATGGCTTGAACCTGCCAGAGGGGAGACTGAGATGAGCTCTTAGGCAGAAGCTCTTCCCTGTGAGGGTGCTGAGGCGCTGGCACAGGGTGCCCAGAGAAGCTGTGGCTGCCCCATCCCTGGCAGTGTTCAAGGCCAGGTTGGACACAGGGGCTTGGAGCAAGCTGCTCCAGTGGAAGGGGTCCCTGCCCGTGGCAGGGGTTGGAACTGGATGAGCTTTAAGGTCCCTTCCAACACAAACCAGTCTGGGACTCTACGCTTGTGTTACTTTGCTGTCAGAATATACAATATATGGACAAGGAGGAGGTTGTTTGGGATTTTTTCCTAGGCCATAAAAAGTAGAGCAATTTCTTGTACATAAAACATGACATTTGCTTCTGAATAAAGTCAAGTATGGCCACAAATTCTGACCAGTGAGAAAACCATCAGGTACCACATAGTCAAAACTTAACATCTTTCTCACCTTTCTCAGGCAATTGTTTTCACTGGATTTTCAATTTGCTGCAGGAAGATACAACCATTCAACCTGAGATGCTCTGCAGCCATCCCATGGCTTTAGCAGAGACAGCTCAAAGTGTGACAGATGACCCACTCCTGGCACTCTTTGTAAGCAAAGCACACCAGTGCTGGGGAGCCTCAAGTACCAGACAGCAGAGACAGCAAGCAGACTACCTAAAACTGTAACTTCTGCAATTACTTCGCATTACTAACATTATACTAATAATATTTTTGCATTGCTAATTATTATTGCATTAGTAATATAATAATAAATGCATTGCATTAGCCAACTGGTACCTAATGCTTGCTGGTGCTTGCTCACTGCAGGTTGCAAGAACACAGAGCACTTGATACTGAGCACGTTCATAGCCCATGGAACTCCCTGAATTAAGCAGCACTGGGCAGAAGGACAGAGGAGTGACCAGAAGTCAGGTAGAGCACACAAGAAGATGCATTCTGTACCACACAGCTTTATCTTCCCACATATTCTGCTCATTTCAGCACAGCACTAGATGTTTTTAACTAGCAGTTTCGCTATGAGAAGGGCTGTAAACATGGGAATGACACCAGTGCTTCTCCATTAGGTACGTGCGTGGAAAGAGAAAGAAGCCCAGTCTCTGCTCTGTGCATTCAACGTGCAACAGGCAAGTGAAGTAAATCATGCAGATGCAGAACTTTGCTTGTAAATTAAGGCAGACTAATTGAGCCCTGCCTGAACTTTCTTCCCCTGAATCCTAAAAACCTGCCAAGCCAGTGTTCTTCTCTAATAACAGTCAAGGCAAAAGGTATTTTTAGCCTAGAAAAGCATCACTGGAGCTTTACAAAGCAGAAGGTCAGGTACACCAAACACGTTGTATCGTCTCTATGGGCTCCCCTCTACCCACCCCATCCCCAGGGCTCCCCAGGCCCTGGTGCTGTGGAAAGGGGGTGCCAGGAGGGAGTGGGGTGTGCAGGAGCCTCCCTGGCTGCAGTGATCAGACAGGTCCCTTGGGAAAAGCCCTGGAGGAGAGGGAGCTTTCCTGTCTTCCTAATTGGAAAAGAAGGAAAAGAGGAGGAAAAAGTATTTTCCCTTCCTAAAAGCAGAGCACGAGGATGCCAGGGGCGGGGCACTGCAGGACCGAAAAGAGCCTCTGGGATGAAAAGCTCATCCCAACCATGATCATGCAGCAGGCACCTGGCTCAGCTCCCCATGAGCACTGAGCCCTCCCGCCCGGGTGTCCCTGAGCAGAGACGCTCCAGCTGCCACCACCAGCACCCACAGCAGCTCCTCTCAGGGTTGTCACTGGGGAAGATTAGAAGGAGAGACACAAAGATGCTGCAAGGGCTGGAGCAGCTCTGCTCTGGAGCCAGGCTGAGAGAGCTGGGCTGGGGAAGCCTGGAGAAGAGAAGGCTCCTGAAGGGGAGACCTGAGAGCAGCTCCAGTGCCTAAAGGGGCTGCAGGAAACCTGGAGAGGGGCTTGGGACAAGGGCCTGTAGGGACAGGCCAAGGGGAATGGCTTGAACCTGCCCGAGGGGAGACTGAGATGAGCTCTTAGGCAGAAGCTCTTCCCTGTGAGGGTGCTGAGGCGCTGGCACAGGGTGCCCAGAGGAGCTGTGGCTGCCCCATCCCTGGCAGTGTTCAAGGCCAGGTTGGACACAGGGGCTTGGAGCAAGCTGCTCCAGTGGAAGGGGTCCCTGCCCGTGGCAGGAGTTGGAGCTGGATGAGCTTTAAGGTCCCTTCAACCCAAACCAGTCTGGGATTCTATGAAATAACCCAGTGTCCCATAGTGAAATATCCAGGGGTTGTCTGCAGATATCTGGGAAGTCTGGGATGTGCCAAAGGGAAACCTGCTGGGCCAGCTGGTAACTGTCTGGGCAGAGCAGTCTCCTCCCTGCAGCTAAAGCTGCCTTCTGCTTCCATGGGCAGGTTCCCATCCGGCTGCCACTGACATGGGCACTTTGTGCCTGCTGCTGCCTCCCACATGCTGGCACTGCCCACGGGCTGCACCCGGGCCAAAATCCCAGGAGAAAACACCAAAGATGCTGGGTTTCCCCCTGTGTTACTGTATTTGAGGCTGCCTGGTTCACACCACAGCCCTGTGGCCAACAGGAAAGGGAACACGTTAAACCATGATTGCAGCCGGGTGAGGGGCAGCCCAGGGTTGCATGTTCCTGTGCTTTCAGCAGCAGGACAATGTCGGGAGTTGTTTTCCTCTGCACCTTCTTTGCTGCCATCAGCGTGGTTTTCCATGCCAGTGAGCAAGGCCTGGGGCTGTCCCTGCTGTGTCCAGCCTGTAAGCATAGGGCTGGGCTTGGGCTTTTGGGTTCCAGTATCCTGAAGTTACTGATTTGGCCAAATCTAAGTCTGGAGCCACAATGTGCAAATGGGACAGTGTCTTTGCAGCAAGCTGATTTGCCACCCCATGTCCAGAACAGATGGACACTCAAAATCTGGACCAGCACCACCCATAGTGGTGAAAAGCCCTGGGGTACAACTGTTAATGTGCCCTATGCTGGCACTGCCACCGAGGCTTCCAGGAGAGCTTTGGCTGCTCCCAGAGCTGCTGGGGATGCAGCGTGGGGCTGAGGCTGTGCTCTGCAGCTCTGCCTCCCAGCACCAAGCCCTGCTCCGTGCTGAAAACCAGCCCGTCCTGTTTGTGCACCCAGCACCGAGCGGGGCTGCGGGGTGTGGAGAGCAGCCATGGGAGAGCTGCTGAGCCGGCAGCTTCGCAGGACACAGGGAAGCAGGAGCAGCTCTGAGTCACCCGCAGACACCCTGCCTGGTGTGGGGCTGCGGAGAGACAGCGCTCGCCTCTGCATCAGAGTCCCAGCCTGGTTTGTGTTGGAAGGGAGCTTAAAGCTCATCCAGTTCCAACCCCTGCCATGGGCAGGGACCCCTTCCACTGGAGCAGCTTGCTCCAAGCCCCGTCTATGGATCATGGTGCAGGGCAGGCAGCGAGCGCAGGTTTATTTTGGGGCACGGCCAAGGCAGAGAGCTCAGTTAAGGAAGATGCCGCTTCCCACCTGGCAGCTGTGGGAGAGCAGGAGCCAGAGCCGGACCTGTGATCCGGCCACGCTCCCACCACGCCAGCGGAGCCCCAGCCCTGTGGCATTGGGATAATCAGTCCTGAAACAGGGAACCATCCCTCCCATGGCCCAGAGGAACCCCAGGCACGTCCCATGGCCTCCAGGCACTCGTGTAAGCACAAGTGCTTGTGGCCTGGCGCAGAAATGCAGCGATCAAGGAAAGGGAAATTTCTACCACATCAAAGCATCATCAGAAACATCACATTTTGCTGCATCTTCAGCTGCAGCGATATCACAGCGGGGTCACTCCCGGCTATCCTGAAAGCGCTGCAAACCCCAACCCCCAGGAGTCAGCAACCTAATGGGTTTGAAAAGACTCAGTACCCTAAACCCAGCTACCCACAGATCTGCGCCCCAGCTCCCCTCACCCTGCCTGTTCTCCCTGCCTGCCTCTCCCTGCCTGCTTCAGTTCCAGGAGGAGCAGAGCTCAGCAGGACCCCTGGGGAAGGAGGAGAGGTCCCTGGGGTGTGTGACACTGGGGTGACTCTATCACCACTTCCCCAGCACACTGCAGTCACCTGAGGCTCTGACCTGCTCTGCTGTGTTTCAGTTAAATAAGTCCTGTGAATCCTCCATCCCCTGCGGTCCTGATCCAGCTCTGGGGCAGCAGCACAAGAGGGACGTGGAGCTGTTGGAGCGAGTGCAGAGGAGGCCATGGAGATGCTGCGAGGGCTGGAGCAGCTCTGCTCTGGAGCCAGGCTGAGAGAGCTGGGCTGGGGCAGCCTGGAGAAGAGAAGGCTCCTGAAGGGGAGACCTGAGAGCAGCTCCAGTGCCTAAAGGGGCTGCAGGAAAGCTGGAGAGGGGCTTGGGACAAGGGCCTGCAGGGATAGGACAAGGGGAGTGGCTGGGAAGAGATCCCGTGCTTGCCATTGGGGTGGTGGTTTGGAGGTAGCCGCAGTCCTCAAAAAACAAGCATCAGCGATACCCTGGGGGTGTTATTCAGCACTGATTTTAGCTCTTCCTTGGGATGCAGAAAAACCCTTTATGGAAATTGAATCCCCATAGCAGGTATGGAGAAGCAGAGCCATTCCTCTCCAGGATCATCCCACATCAAAGCCACCAACACAGGGATCAAAGTGACCATGATTCATCCCCACATCCACCTCTGATGGCTGCTGGCTCCTCTCGCCAGGGACAAAACCTCAGCAGAGGCACCAGGGAGGCTGGGGACCAGCGAGGGGAATCTCCAACCCCCCTCCAGGGCTCAAGGCAAACCGCAGGATTTCCATGGATCTCTGGGCAGATGGGATGTGCAGGAGCAGCAGCTCCCGTGCACCAAACCTGGTGTGTTGTGAGCGTGTGGAAGGCACCACCTCCTCCCCAGCGTGATGTCAGGTTGGGCAATTAGCCTGAGCCATTAATGCTGATGCTGTCAGTCACTGATAGGGTTTGTGCTCCCAGAGGTGAGCAGGGCACATGCAGTGAGCCCCAGGGACATCGGCTGCAGTCGACGTGCAGGTCCTGCGCACACTCAGACCACATGCGCTCGGTCCTACCTATGGTGACAGGGGAGGAAACACAACCAAAGTGAGATCAAGCACAGTGAAAGCAGGTCACAGAACTGCCCCTGCTGCAAGTGCTCCTCAGGGTGGTGACAGGAGCTCCCTGTGCTCTGCCCAAACCAGCCCCGTGGCTGCAGTTGCAGCCAGGGAGGTTTTCCCTCTGCTCCAGCTCATCCCAATCTGCGCTGCAAAGGGTCCCATCATGCACCCCAGTGCTGGTGGCTGCATCAGGCTGGGGGTGCATCCCTGGGGTGCAGAGCAGAGTTGGGTGCTCCCCCAGCCCATCAGGCCTGCACAGACAGGGAGATTGAGGTGCCAATCACCTCCCATGGATGGTGCAGGGGGACTAAGGCAGCTGAACCCCAGCCAGGGCTGCTGTTGAGGCCGCAGAGCAGCATGCAGGAGACTGCTCACAAGCAGCATTGGACTTAATGATCTTGAAGGTCTTTTCCCACCTAGCTGATGCTGTAACAGGGTCTGGTTCTTCATCACACACATGATCATTAAAAACACCTAAGGAGGATGTGCAACAGCTCAGGATGTGTTTCTGAGACATCCTGGGCACCCTCAACTCCTGCTGGGGCAGCACAACCTTTACCTGCTCAGCTCCGGGGTTGGAGGCACCTACCACCACCAGCACAGAAGATGAACCAAGGATGCTCAGCCTGCAGCCCAGGACCTGCAGCAAGACCTCCAACACTTCCCCATGCAGGTTTGACCTGGAGTGCTTCACTGCCTGCGCTGCATCGCACATCGAGTGTCCCAGCCTCTGTGTCCTGCAGGGTACCCACGGCTGCTGCTTTAGATAAAGTGAGGGATGAGCAGGGAGCTGCAGGGCTGCCTGCCTGGATAAGGCATGGCGGGAAGCGTGGTTCCAGGGCTGGTGGTGGAGGTCCTGGTCATGGTGAAGGTCCCATTTATGGTGGGAGCAAGCAGCAGCATGGGGCTGCCCACCTTGATAACAGACTGCAGGTCCCCAGCACATGGGGGAGATGTGGGGCACGCCACCATATCCCATGTATAACCACAAACATCACCAAAAACAGACTTTGGAGGGCAGTAGAAGAATCAGACCGAGACAGTGCTCTCCTGGATGGAAAGGCACAGTAAAAATGGAGCCAAACCAGTTTGTGCAGCGAGGAGCCAGCCTTTGGTGACCAAGGGCTGCAGAGCCACAAGCCCATCCCATGCAGCAGGGACTTGGCTGGACCAAGGACATCCCTGTTCCTGCTGCATCCCCCCGGCAGCCTGGGCAGCCCCTTGCTGCCTGTGGGAAGAAGGGGAGCAGGATCTGTGCTCGCTGTGGCCGTGCTGCACGCACCGACTGTGAACCACTGACACCGTTGGTGAAAGAACCAAGAACAGAGCGGTACTGACACGGGGCCTGCAACGTGGGGGACGGCACCAGAGCCACTGCCAGCAGGGCCAGGCCAACCTCGGCAAGCTCTGATCCCTGCTCAAGGCAGGGAGCGCTCCCATGCAGCTGTGAAACCCTTTCCCAAAGGAAATCGCTTTTCATTCAGGGTTCAGAGGAGTCCTTCGGGTCACAGCCCACCCTCTGCAAGTGATTTAGACCCAAGACCCTCCTCCATCTCCTGAGCAACTCTTCAGAGCCTCAGCACCCTCACAGAGAAGAGCTTCTGCCTAAGAGCTCATCTCAGTCTCCCCTCTGGCAGGTTCAAGCCATTCCCCTTGGCCTGTCCCTACAGGCCCTTGTCCCAAGCCCCTCTCCAGGTTTCCTGCAGCCCCTTTAGGCACTGGAGCTGCTCTAAGGTCTCCCCTTCAGGAGCCTTCTCTTCTCCAGGCTGCCCCAGCCCAGCTCTCTCAGCCTGTCAGTTTATGTTAAGTTTACATTAAAGGCCTGGCCCAAAAGGTGCTGCTCCAGGCTCTCTGCCCCATCCCTTCCCTGGCTGTTCCTGCCGGCAGGCCCTGCACTGCAGGGATGGCTGCCTGCACCTTTCCCTGTGGCTGGATCATGAATCTGGGGTGATTCGATGCTTTTCTTACAGCTCCCATTCTGAGGTGATGGAACAAGGACAGGCTGCCCCAGCCACGCAGTGGAGCCCCACTGCCCCCCAAACACCCAGCTGGGCTGAGCCCTCACCATTGGCATTCCCAGTGCTGCAGCAGGCACTAAGAGCTCAGTAGTGGAAGATAAAGGAATCCCAGGTCTTCTCCTACCCCAGGTTACCAAGTTCTGCCATGCCAGCAACACTACAACCCAGTTAATAAGTTAATTTGCCATCAGTTTGCAGCTGCCCCATTTCCAAGCGCTCTGCAGAGATGCCCCCGTACCAACCAGGAATGTACCCTCCAAGGAGGCGTCCCATGCTCTCTGTGCCCTTACCTGTACTCACAAGCTTGGAAATTAAGCACAAGGGCAGGTCCTTGTCCCCTCGTTGCAGGCAGGGATGTGGGTGCTGCAGTGACACCGCACACCACCCATGACCCGATGTCCCACAGGACATCGCTGCTGGATGAGGCCAGTCAGGAAGTGGCTCCTTGCGGATGCCCCGGAGCACATGGTGCTGCCTTTTCCTGCCTGCTTCATCCCCTCTAATTCCTCCCAATGAGCTCCTGGGCTGGGGGACAGAGAGCTCCTGTGTCCCCCCCGGGGCTGTGGCTGCTCCCTGTGCCAGGGACAGGAGATGCCATCAGGAGGGCTCCCGCTGCTCCATCCTCCTGCTGCCACGGGAAGGTTTCTCACTGCTCCTTTTCCCCTCTTGTGCAGCCCAAGTCGCTCCCCGGGCAGTTTGTGGCTCCCAAACCGCACCAGGGGGTTCACACCAGTGCCTGTGGCCACCAGCACCCCAATCCTGCTGCTCCCGATGGGATGAACCTGCATGGGGTCACTGACCTCAGCCCTCCCCCCCGGACAGGCGCTGGAGGCTGATTCCCTGTCGCTGCCGTCGCACCTCGGTGGATTCTCCCTTAGTGAACAGGTAATTCCTGCGTTAAAGCAGCCTTTTCCCGGGATCGGGCGCCAGGAATTCCCTCTGGCTGCTCCCGGCACGGACACCAGGGGGAGCTGCGCAGGCGGCGATCGCGCGGGGACCCGCAGCCACACCCGCATCCACACAGGGATCCACATCCGCATCCACACAGGGATCCACATGCTCATCCACACAGGGATCCACATCCTCATCCACACAGGGATCCACATCCGCATCCACACAGGGATCCACATCCCCACGGGAATCCACACCTGCACCCATGCAGGGACCGTGCCTGCACCCACAGGGCCCCTGGGAGCAGCAGGGCCTGGGGCCACCCTGCCCTCTTCTCAAAGGGGTCAGCAGTTTTCTCCCCCAGTGCAGGTTTTGATTATGATTGCAAGGACACCCATAGCCAGGCGGTCTCTGCCCATAGGTGCCTGTGTTGGGAGCAGGAGCATGGCTACAGAGAGGCAGAATCCATTGACTCACACAGGCTCCTGCACAGCAAAGGCAGCACTGGCTCCTGGCTCCACGAGCTGCCCCAGAGCTGGGTCCAATGCTGAGCCTCTGCGTGCAGCTCCTGCCTCTGCCTCTGCCTCTGCCTCTTCTCCTCTCCAGCACCCAGGCAGGCTGCAGCAGGTTGCAGGGGGGGTGATGCATGCACCAAGCTCTGCCACCCTGCCCCACTGCTGCTGGAGGAGCTGGGATGAGGATGTGATGCAAAGCAGCTGATTGGCAGCCACAGGCACCATTAATCACCCAAGCAGCCCTACAGCTGCTGAGCCAGCTCTGCATGGGGTAGGAGGGCTCTGCTGCCCTGAGAGGTGCTGCGCACTGCTGCAGCAGGAGGGGCCATGTCCTGGGGTGAGAAAATGTCCCATGGAGGTCAAAATCCATAGAATCCTGGAATCCCAGCCTGGTTTGTGCTGGAAGGGCACTTAAAGCCTATCCAGCTCCAACCCCTGCCACAGGCAGGGACACCTTCCACTGGAGCAGCTTGCTCCAAGCCCCTGTGTCCAACCTGGCCTTGAACACTGCCAGGGATGGGGCAGCCACAGCTTCTCTGGGCACCCTGGGCCAGCGCCTCAGCACCCTCACAGGGAAGAGCTTCTGCCTAAGAGCTCAGCTCAGTCTCCCCTCTGGCAGGTTAAAGCCGTTCCCCTTGGCCTGTCCCTACAGGCCCTTGGCCAAAGCCCCTCTCTGGGTCTCTTGTAGCCCCTTTAGGTATTGACCTTAAGGATTTGCAAATGTCCTTGGAAACAAAATTCCTGCATTTCTGACCATTACAGGCATTTTAAGATCCACTTTCAAACATCATCATGGTTTCATGTACACAAAGTGCAACCGTCATCATTGCAATGACCACCAAACTGTGCCTTCAAGCTCCCTTCCCCTTTTCCCCTCTCCCCCTTTGTCTCATTATAGGAGACAGAATGAAATCAGTGCCAACTCATTTCCTGTCCCCACATGACCTACCTGCTCTTGACAGGCACCGCAGCTCAGGTGGCTGCCACTGAACCAGTTCTGGTTTCCACATGCGTGACTGGCGTTGTTTCCACACTGGGGGTGCTCAGCCCTCTGCTGCTCGCACCGGTGCTGTCCGGCAGGAACCGGGAATGCCAACAGGAAACATCCCGGGAGAGGCGGGATGGGGGAGTGGGACACTGCTGCAGTGACCCCACAGTGATCCTGCAGTGATCGCTCAGTGACCCTCCAACGATTCCACAGTGCTCCTGCACAAAGCCCATTTCCTCATGGAGAAAGCACAGAGGGCAGGAGAGCGTTTGCTCATGCAAGTGCCACTCATGCTGGTTTGTCCTTCCACGCAGCTGTTAAATGGGACAAAGTTAGGCTCTACCTTTAACTGCAGCTTTATCTGGGAGCAGTGCTGCGGGCGCCAAGGGGATGTCTCAGCTCCCGGACTTTGCCCATTGCTGCCTGGATTCCGGCTCCTGGCTCTGGAATGGCTCCTGCAAGCACTCACTGCTGGTCCATGCGCCCAGGCTGCAGGGCTCCCCAGCCACAGCTCCAGGTATGAGCTCAGCAAGGCTCAGTGCCAGGTGCTGCACTGGGGCCACAACAACTCCATGCAGTGCTTCAGGCTTGGGGAAGAGCGGCTGGAAACTGCTCATGGGAAAGGCCCTGGGGGTGCTGATTGATGGAGCTGAACATGGGGAGCTTGTGCCCAGGCAGCCAGGGAGCCCCCAGCATCCTGGCCTGGATCAGCACCAGTGCGGCAGCAGGGCCAGGGCAGGGATTGTGCCCCTGTGCTGGGCACTGGTGAGGCCGCACCTTGAATCCTGGGTTCAGCTCTGGGCCCCTCACTACAAGAAGGACATTGAGGGGCTGGACAATGTGAGTTGTGGGAGCATCCATGAAGGTGGACAAGCAAAGAGTGGGATAATGCCTTGCCCACCCAGAGAGAGGGGGTGTAAGGCTGCACCCATGGCCAGGCACAGGCAGCGGGAGCGTCCTTGCCAGGAGAGCAGCTCCTCTCCAGCACTCTTCAGCAATCACCAGGATGTAGGAGCTGCCTGGGCAGCGGGCAGCAGGGCCGGGTTTGCTGTGGCAGCACAGCCGTGGCTGTGGAATTCACTGAGGAAGGAAGACACTCAAGCAGCTCTCCAGGGTGGTGCAACAACGGGGACACACTCCAGGGCTTTTGGGGACCAATGTCCTGCTCCACTTAGCTCTGCACAACCCAAACCCCTGGCTGTGGGGATAGGGCTCAGCTCTTGCTTGGCCCAGGCTCTCCCCACATCCACCAGGAATGCTGAATGCCTCTGCCAGGAAAGTCCCATCCCTGCTCCGAGTGGCACCGGCCTCCTGTGACCAGGGGGGTCAGGAAAGCCGCTGGCACAGGGCCCTGCTCTGGAGCCAAACCCAACCAGGGCCACACTTCCCGGCTGCCCCGGGTGCTGGTCAAAGTCAACCCCTGGATGCCAGCAGGATTGCATCAGCTGAGCCCTGCTTTGACACCCGCTGGGGATGGAGAAACTCCTCCAGAGCAATGAGGGGAAACGATCTCTTGTCCCATGCACACAGGGGTCCCACCCCCCTGTGCCTGCATCAGGAGATGCTCCTGCCCATCCTGCCTGCACTCTGATGGCTGGGTTTGGGTTGTTGGTGGGTTTAGTGCTCCGGGGACACACTGCCAGAGCCTCTAACCCTGCCATGGCCAGGCTCAGCCCAGTGTAGGGCACAGGCTCTGTCCATGGCCCCTTCCCATGTCCCCCACCCTGTCCTTGTGTGGATGCTGGTGCTAGCGTGGTGCCCTGAGCCCAAGCAAGGAGCGTGCAGTGATGGGGGCAAGCGGGGGCTGCAGACTGGGGCAAACCCAGGGTACTGCTCACTCTGCAAGAAACCCCCAGCACCCTGGCCTGTACCAGCACCGCTGCGGCAGCAGGGCCAGGGCAGGGATTGTGCCCTTGTGCTGGGCACGGGTGAGGCTGCACCTCGAATCCTGTGTTCAGCTCTGGGCCCCTCACTGCAAGAGAGACATTGAGGGGCTGGAGCGGGGCCAGAGAAGGGCAACGGAGCTGGTGCAGGGCCTGGAGCACAGTGTGATGGGGAAGGGCTGAGGGACCTGGGGGGTTCAGTGTGGAGAAGAGAAGGCTCAGGGGGGACCTGATGGCTCCCTACAAGTGCCTGAGAGGAGGATGGAGCCAGGAGGGGCTGGGCTCTGCTGCCAAGGAACAAGGGATGGGGCAAGTTTGCTGAGCACCAGGCCCTGCTCCCGCAGGATTCCAGGGCGATGCAGGCAGGGATGCCCCGGCCTGGGAAGGTGAATCTGGATCCTGCTGCCTGCACCGGCTGGGAGCAGCGGGGCCGGCCGGGCGCTGGGGTCAGTTCAGTGACACGGGAGCGGGTGCCGCTGGGAGAACGCAGTGACTGTTGGACCAGAGGCCACCCCGGGAATGTGCAAGCTGGCGTTTGCTTTGCAAAGGGCTCGCTGCCCTCGTTATCCAGGAGATTCAAAGGGACGGAACACACCACCCTGGAATGCACGGCCCCAGCACGTGAGCAGGGTCCTGTGCTGCTCGGGGTGCAGGCAGCGCGCTCCTGCAGTGCTGAGCAGAGGGACAGACCCAGGGCAGGTTTAGATGGGATATTAGGGAAAAGCTGTTCCCTGTGAGGGTGCTGAGGCGCTGGCCCAGGGTGCCCAGAGAAGCTGTGGCTGCCCCATCCCTGGCAGTGTTCAAGGCCAGGTTGGACACAGGGGCTTGGAGCAAGCTGCTCCAGTGGAAGGGGTCCCTGCCCGTGGCAGGGGTTGGAGCTGGAGGAGCTTTAAGGTCCCTTCCAACACAAACCAGGCTGGGACTCTGTGGTTCTATGCAGCAATGGGAAGGGGTCAGTGGAGCTGGGGAAAGGGCCCACACAGGACAGGGCACTGAGGGGCTGAATCACTGGAATGGGGCCCCAGGAGCACAGGGACAGCCCGGAGCCAAGTGGGAAGGGAGCTGCTGGAGCAGGAGCAGCCGCGGTGCCAGGACCACCCCATGGGCAGCCCCCCAGGAAGGCTCCTGGGCGGCTGCCGGCCCCTTTGGCAGGGCCAGGGCTCGGGCTCGTCTCCCCTCACCGACACCCTCTGATGTTTGGTCTCATTCCCAGCAACTGAAACCAAACAACGTGGGGCTCTTACGTGCAGGAAGCGTCTCTGGCTGCCTGAGAACATCCCCTGCAGGAGCAGCTCCCGTGAACCACAGGCAGGGCTCCAGCGAGCATCTCCCGTGTGTTATCCCAGTGCTCTCCAAGCTGCCTTGAGCCACCGCTGAGCTAAACCCCACGGCCCCAGACAACGCTTGGAGCGCAGGGTTTGCCGGCACGGGGGAAGAGCCGAGTCCCCACGGCTGAGCCCAAAGCAGGCCCCGTCTCTGCGCTGCTGAGCGAGGAGGGGATTGCAGGCTGGTGAGTTATGAAAGTCAGGACTAAAGGGCAAGAAGGGGGGAACAAAACGCCCTGGATGCTTCTTGGCAGGCGATGAAAGGGAGGCTCGGAGGCAGCTGCCAGCCGAGAGCTGTGGAGGGACAACTGCGGCTCCGACTCAGGCTGCACAGCGCTGCAGCCACAGTGCACCCCCAGCATGGCCACCGTGTCCCTCCCCACTCAAAGCAGGAGGGACCCACACGTTCCCTCAGCATCCTTGCTGCTTCCCAGGGCAAAGGGAGGGCAGGAAAACTGCCCCCAGCTGGGAACCCTGCAGGACAACGCAGCTTTAGAGCATCGCCTGCTGCCGTTCCCAGCGCAGGGCAGGAGCTGCTGCTACAAAGGGGAGAGAAAAGAGGCTTCAGCTGCTTTTCAGTTGCCTTCGAGCCAGATTTAGCCCTGCAGCCGGGCACAGATGGGGCCTGGTGGCCTGACTGCCTGCGAGAGACAATCTGAGCCCTGGCAGGGAGGCCAGACTCGGGCTGCTAACAGAGATGGAGCAAATTAAGCGAGCTTAACTCGGGGCTGGGCGCACAAAGCTCCACCTGCTCGCTGCGGCGCTGCCATCTGCCACCTCCACCTGCTCTGAGAGAGCCTCTGCCCCTTCCTCCTGACGCTTCCTTGTGTCAGAGCTCATCAGGCTGCAGCAGCAGCAGGACAAGGGGCACCGGGAGCTGAGCGTACGCGAGCTCTGGGGGCTTTCCTCTCCAGAGACAACAGAACCGAAGGGCTGCTTCAGTCATAGGAACATGGAATGGTTTGGGTGGAAGGGACCTCAGAGCTCCTCCAGCTCCAACCCCTGCCACGGGCAGGGACCCCTTCCACTAGAGCAGCTTGCTCCAAGCCCCTGTGTCCAACCTGGCCTTGAACACTGCCAGGGATGGGGCAGCCACAGCTTCTCTGGGCACCCTGGGCCAGCGCCTCAGCACCCTCACAGGGAAGAGCTTCTGCCTTGTATCTAACCTGAACTCTCCCTGTTGCAGTTTAAGCTCTGTATTCCCTTTATCACTCCCTACATGCTGCTGCATGAAGAGGTTCCCATCCAGTGTTGTTTCCCGGGTGGCTCCTGCAGTGATTCTGCCGCCCTGCAGGGCTCAGCTGCGCTCAGCAGCACACACAGCACCGTGTCCAGCACCACCGCCTTGGGAACCGGCTGCTGCTGCGGGTGAGGAGAAGGGAAACGCTGCCACAGGCAAACCCTCGAAGCCCAAAGCTGCCTGAGGGAGCACCCAGGTCCTGCTGCAGCGCCTGGGGCCGGTGGGACCGCGCCAGCCTGGGTTGGGCAAGCGCGTTGGCTCTCAGCAGGGGAGGATGGAGGCTCTGGGGTGCAACAGCTGAGACAACGCGATCTTTGACACGGCTCCATCGGGAGCAGCCCTCCCCGGAGGCTCCAGCTGGAGACGGGGCAGATGGCAGGGAAAGCCGGCTCTGGAGAAACACGAGGTTGGACCCAGCTCTTGGAAACCCTGCGGAGGGGCTGCGGTGCACCGGGTCAAACCCCCCCATTCAGCTGAGTCAGCATCTGAGGAGCAAGCTCAGCACCAGCTGCAGAGCGGTCTCATGGCTCTATGGGATGTGAAGCTTTGCTTCCCCATAGCAGAAGTCAAAGAGTCCCCCCATGAGGGGTATTTGCAGGGGGAGGCACTGTCAGGCACCTCAGCACCCTCACAGGGAAGAGCTTCTGCCTCAGAGCTCATCTCAGTCTCCCCTCTGGCAGGTTCAAGCCGTTCCCCTTGGCCTGTCCCTACAGGCCCTTGTCCCAAGCCCCTCTCCAGGTTTCCTGCAGCCCCTTTAGGCACTGGAGCTGCTCTCAGGTCTCCCCTTCAGGAGCCTTCTCTTCTCCAGGCTGCCCCAGCCCAGCTCTCTCAGCCTGGCTCCAGAGCAGAGCTGCTCCAGCCCTCGCAGCATCTCCATGGCCTCCTCTGCACTCGCTCCAACAGCTCCAGGTCCCTCTTCCCAGTGCAGTAAATGGGGATAACTCTGTAACTTCAGACTCTTAGGAGCTTCAGGAAAGGTGTCTGTGCGATGCCTGTGACTCACCAGGAAATTATAATGTGTCCTGGCACCAGACAAACCAGCGAGAGGGAACAGATCCCTCCTTGCAGCAGGAGGATGCACGCGGAGCTGTGGCTGTCAGACACACCACCGTGCTACAGAGCTGCTGCTTGCCCTTCCTGACTCTTCATGGTAGGGTTACTGCATTGCAGCACTGCATCCTGCACCCCCAGTGCAGGTCAGTGATGTGGGTACCTGCAGCACCACCTGCACCAAACACAGCTGAGCAGCAAGTACTCGCCTTGCTGGCCCCAGCCAACATGCAGGCTGGAGGCCAGAGCTGCAGAAGCTGCCTCTGAAGCCTGGGGTTTATCGACAGGCTGGCTCACCTCTCCTGGCCAGCAAGGCTGCAGTGAAACTACACTGTTCACTGCACACGGAACATGTATTTTAACACTCTGATGCCTTATTTGCCTCCTCTGGGTCAAACACCGGTGTCCTGAGCTGTACAAGAGGTGGTGGTGTCCTCCAAGGCAAGGCTTGGGGTAGGCTGTTCTAGTGAGTGCCTTTACATTGCCAGAGGGAAGCCTGAGACGAGCTCTTAGGCAGAAGCTGTTCCCTGTGAGGGTGCTGAGGCGCTGGCCCAGGGTGCCCAGAGAAGCTGTGGCTGCCCCATCCCTGGCAGTGTTCAAGGCCAGGTTGGACACAGGGGCTTGGAGCAAGCTGCTCCCATGGCAGGCGGCACACGGGTGGCTGCAGCCCCGGTACCCGTATCCCCACACGACGCTCTCCAGGGCTGTGGGTTCAGTCCCATTGTGCAGCTCAGCACCGGCGCATCCCTCCCAGCTCCCGGCTGCCTCCTGGCACCGCCGCGCTGGCGCTCGTCACCTTGTGCCCAGGCACCGCGTCAGGACAGCGCCTGCCTCCCGCCGCGGCGCGGGGCTCCCAGCACCGCGGGCACGGGCACACGGTTCCTGCCCGAGACACGGGGTCAGTGCGTGCGGGGGGGCAGCCCCATCCCACAGGGAACTCGCGTCCTTGGGGACGCAGCAAGCGGGAGCACCCCAGTGCAGGAGGATGCCCGGCACAGACCGGCCCTGCTGGTGAGGCCGGATGGGCTGGACCCACACAGGATGGATGCTCATGGAGGGGTAACCTATCCAGGACCGTTATCCCGGGCACATCCCGGTGGCGCCGGACACAGGCAGCAGAGCCCCTTGGCAGACCTCGACCCGCACGGGAGCCTCGGGCTCGATGTGGGCGCACGGAGGGGGAGCAAAGCTGAGGCGCTCAAAATGGCCGCCCCACGGCCGCGCGCTGCCAGAACGGGAGCCGGCCCCGAGCGTTCCCCGGTTTTGCGGTTTAGGAGAGCGAACGCGTCCGGTTTCCCAGGCCCTGCTCCCCATTCCCGTTCCCGGGACCTCCAGCTCCTCCCTGCCGGGAACCGGCGCCTCCGCCCCCCCCCTCCCCTCCAGCAGCCAATCAGCAGCCACCTCGCCGCCGGTTCCCGTCGCCGGCGGCTCTAAGGCACGGTGTCAGCGAGAAGGGGGCGCGGTCTAATTTGCATAAACCTATAGGAGAGCGATATGCAAATATCGCCGGCGCGGATTGGCTGGACGCGGGCCGGATAACGCCTGCGGGGCGCCTTTGTGCTGCAGAGGCGGCAGCGCGGCGCGCAGCGGACGGGGAGCTACCGAGAGCGGTCCCAGCAGCGGGAACGGCCCGCAGTGGAACTATGACCCTGGAGGAGCTGCCCGGGGACCACCGCACCGCAGGGAGGTAAGGTATGGGCACGGTATGCGGGAAGGGAGGGGGGTGCGGGGTGGTGTCAACCCCCCCCGGTAACCGGTGGCTGCCTGTCTGTGCTTGTCCCGGTGGCAGGATGGAGCAGGCGGGGGACGCGCTGGAGGAGGTGCTGAGCAAGGCGCTGAGCCAGCGGAGCCTCACCCTTGGTGTCTATGAGGCAGCCAAGTTGCTTAATGTGTGAGTGAAACCCCGGTGCTCAAGCCCTTATCCCGGTGTCCCGCCACCCTTCCCGGTGACATTGTGTATCCCCGCAGGGATCCGGATAACGTGGTGCTGTGCTTACTTGCGGCCGATGAGGAAGAGGAGGGAGATGCGGCGCTGCAGATCCACTTCACGTTGATCCAGGCTTTCTGCTGCGAGAACGACATCAACATCCTCCGTGTCAACAACCCGGCACGGTTGGCTCAGCTCCTGCTGCCCGCCGCTGGCCCCGGGCCACCCGCCGACCTTCATTGCGTCCTCGTCACGGTGAGTCCGGATGGATCCTGGTTGCTGGGGGCAGCCGGTGTGTCATGGTCATGCCCCATGGCATGGCCAAGCCGGATGCCTCATGGCGAATGCCGCCTGTCCATGCCATGAGGCATCCAGCTTGGCCATGAGGCATAACCCGTCTTTCCAGTGGGTGTTGATGGAGGTGCCCTGCAAAGCCTGGAATTGAATGCAATTCCACAGTATCATTCCATAAAGCCAGAACTGACCGTGCTTGTGGGCACAGAGCTGCCTGCTTGGCTCCCAGACCTCTGTCTGGAACAGAGAACATCCTATAGGATACATAGGGAACTCCTTGAGCAAGCTGGTCTAGTGGAAGGTGTCCCTGCCCATGGGCTAGATGAGCTTTAAGGTCCCTCCCGACCCAGTCTGTTTTGAGAGTCCATGATTTTCTTTTAAATTCTAATCATTTTATGAGTCTATTTTCTAACTTTTATCATTCTATGAGTCTATTTTCCCCCTTCTCACCCCTTTTCCTCCCTTCCCCTGCAGTCCAAAGCTGCAGAACTCCACTCATCATTCTGGAGTCGACTGGTTTGTTTGCTTTAGTGCCAGTTTAAGATGATTCATGCTCCTGGGTTTCCTGCTCTGCTTTTTAAATCCCTCTCTATAGGAGTTGGTTTTGCTCCTGTATTAAAGCATCCCCCCCCCCTTGTTTCTCTTTCCAGAACCCCCACGCCTCGCAGTGGAAGGATCCAGCGCTGAGTCAGCTGATGTGCTTCTGCCGGGAGAGCCGGTACATGGATCAGTGGGTGCCTGTGATTAACCTCCCCGAGCGGTGACGGTAGCGCTCGGCTGAACCCGACTGCACTCGAGTTTCGCAATCACTTTACAAGCAGTTGCTCAGGAAGTTACTCCCTGCCCTGGCACGAGGATCACCCGGGAGGGAGGGCAGGGGGAAAAAAGCAGAAAACAACAAAAAAATACCCAGATAAAACTGATATCACGGGGGGGGGGGGGAGGTTGGAGTTGAGCCGCGCGTTGTGTGGGACTGCCAAGCGACACGGAGGAGCGTGGAAGTAAAGGGAAGAGAAGCGCCTGCGTGGCTGGAGGAGTGAGCCCCGGGGTGCTGCACGGCCAGATTCCTCATGGAAAACGCCCGACAGCCTCCACCTATTTTAAGTGCAACTTACAGCTTCTGGATTAAATACCTTAAAGAGCAAAAGAAACCCCGTAAGATTAATCAAAGCATTTTACAACCCCTTTTAATATATTGTTTGGGGTGTTAATTCTCAAGTTTTTATGCTAAGATATGTAATAAGTTATTTTATGCTATTATTGATGGAAAAATTATTTATACCGGGAGGTTTGAGAACCAGAATGCCCTTAAGCAGTTCATCTGCAGCCACTCTTCAACAGTTGGCTGTTGGAAGCAGCTACATTAATGGAATTGTTTGAAATTTGATAGGATTTAGGGGGGGTTTGGGTTTTTGGCTTTGGCTTCTTTTGGAAATAAAAGTTTAAACTCCAACCCTGGGTCCTGGGGTTTGCTTTCTTCCCCCTGTTCATTAGTGTAGAGTCAAAAGGGTTCATTTAGCAGCTTCTTCCTTGTCCTGGCCCTGGGCAAGGTCCTGCTGTGCTGCTCCTGTGTGGGTTTATTCCTAGCCCCTCCCAGGCCATTAAAGGGAAAAGCAGCTGATGTGCAGCAGGAAATGCTGGGAATTGTGTTTCTTTTTCTCCAGTGCTGCCACTTCACAGCAGAGTTTGAACAAGAACAACAAGAGGAGGAGTTATTTTGGAGGCTCCGCAGAGCCTGAGCCTTCCTGGAAAGTGGGGAAACCTGATGCCTTAGAGGAGGAAAACTTGACCCAGTGCTTCCTTTCCCAGGAAGGTGTTCACAGCCTGCTGCAAACCCTCCTGGATGTGTTCCCTGTGCCCCCCCCAGCAGGGACCAGACCCCTCCAGGGTTAGGAGGTTTCTGTGCCAAGCTCCGGCTTTAACTGCACACATACTCTTGGCACGCAAAAGCTGCGCTCCGTGGGGCGGGAATCTCTCTCCAAGCCTTAACAAAGAGAGCTGGAAAGCAGCCTCCTTGTGCCTGCGCAGCCACAGGGACGCCGCTGACCTACATCAGGGCTCCCCTAATTGCATGTGTGCGCTGCCCCGCGGCTCCCTGCCCGCAGCCCTGGGCACGCCGGCCCCAGCGCCGCTGCCCCCGGCAGGTGCTGGACCAGTTCTCCCGCTCCCATGGCGTGCTCCGGCTTGAGGCCGCCCGCTCCCAGCCCCGTCCGGCGCGGGGCTGCAGGGACACGTCAGCCCCGAGCCGGGTCCGGCACGTAGCTCGGGACGGGGCCGGCGCCGTCCTCAGTCCCCGGGGCCATGGGATGGTGCAGGAGCAGCATCACCATCAGCATATGGACACCCTGTGAAGGAGGCACCCTCGCTGCCCACCATGAGCTGCACCCAGGGAAAGGTCTGAGTGTTTAAAACACAGAGATCAGGTCAGGTTCTGGCCCAGGAGCTGCGCCAAAAGGCGTTTTCTAAACATTTTTAGCTTCAGACACCACTCTGAGGTACCCCACAGCCAGCTCTGCCCGGTGCTGGGGCTGCAAAGAGGCAGCGCTCACCCTCAGCATCACATAATCCCAGACTGGCTCGGGTTGGAAGGGTCCTTAAAGCTCACCCAGTTCCAATCCCCTACCACGGGCAGGGACACCTTCCACTACAGCAGCTTGCTCCAAGCCCTTGCGTCCAACCTGGCCTTGAACACCCAGCTCCTGTGGCTGCTCCAGGGCTGGTGTCCTGCAGCTCTCACCCCTGCTGCAGCGCTCACCCAAATAAACCCATCCCAATGCCCAGCAAACTGTGAGCAGATCTTTTGCGATCTCCTTTTTCCACCTTCCAGCCCCATGAACAGCTCTCACCCAAGGTTTAAACACAGCCTCCAAGCACACTTGAGGTTCTTGGTGGGCACACCCTGGCCATCATCCCACCTCAGGGCTGCCCTCCTGCTGCCACCATGGGGACAACCAGGCTTTTCCAGGGACCCCCAGCAGACTAGGAGCAGGGGGTACTAGTTGCACCTGCACCAGGCCCTATCCCCATCCCAACCCCACCACCACCCTTCCCATGGAGAAACACCCAGCAATGCATCAGTGCAGCAGCAGAGTCCAACCTTTGCAGCTCACCAGCTCCAGGAGGCCAAGGAAATGAAGATGATAAGCCTGAAGCATAGGAAAAGCAGACATATTCTAGCAAGGGGTTGTTTTAGCAAGAGTCAGGTCTCCAAGCCACCAACCAGCCCTTCTTCTGTTAATGGAACACAGCATGAAAGAGTCAAATTAGAACATAAAGAGCAAATAATCACAAATAACAAGCTGGCTGCTTAATTTATGGGGGGAAAATAGAATAAATACCCCTTCTGGAGCTTGATATAAAAGAGAGATAAAGAGCATGCCACCTCCATGGGTTTCTCCCAGCAGCTGCGGGTGCAGATGGTCTCACTTCTCCTTTTCATTCTACTACAGCAGAGTCTGTATTTCCTCTGAATTTTACCATTCCTGTTCCTTCATAGGAGTATTTACAGCAAAAAACGAAAGTGCAAACGTAGCCACCCAAGCCCCTATATATTGCATTTAAAAAATAAGGAGTTTAGTGACTATACATTAAACACCATCAGAAGCAGGCAGCTGGTGGTGATGAGCTGCTGATTCCAAGTCTTCTGCCTAAAACTGAGAAAGCACCTGAAAAAGAGAACCTGGCACAGTGGTTTTATCCTGCTCCTCTGATCATGGCCACTTACAATCACTCCTTTTGTTCTCTGGGCATGTAAGCAAGCGTGAAATAGCTGCTGGCACAAAACATGCTGCAAGGATGTCAAAACGACACGGAAAAAGGTTGAAAAACACACTTAAACTCAGCTGTGCGGCCGGGATGGAGCCCCAGCCCCAGCCAGGGCACACTCAGCATTGGCTTGGCAAACATAATGGGTTTGTAGGAGAGGAGAGAGGGAGCGAGCCCGAGGAACGTGCCAGGAGCTCTTTATTAGGAAGTGCAGAGTTACCAGCACTGCGGACATGGTGTGATGGGGTGAGAGGAAGTGGCCATGCTCCAGCTCAGAGCGCTGCCTGGACCCCACAGCTGCATCTCCAACCAGTGCCCCACAGCTGGATCATGCACCAGTCCCTGCTGCAGGCTTTAAGGGCAGACACAGCAGCATCTCTGCAGCTCCACAGGCGAGTTTTTAGAGGCAGGGAGCTTAACAGGATAAAAAGGTAGATTACTACAGGGACAACAGATTGGCGAGAGGACAATACTGAGGCAACAGCATGAGGTTCTTCACCCTCCCCATGTACCTATCTGCACACTCCTGAGCAAGGCTGGAGTTCTCTCGACAGCCTGAGTGAATCGCTATTTGTAACAAGAGGTGTTATAAAATGAAACAAAAGTAAAAACACCCCAAAACAGTGTGAATTTACATTATTGCTTTTAAAACTGTCACTAGAAGTATACTCTATTTATAAAAATAAGCTGCATGGAAGCACAGAATCATCAGAACCAAGCTCCTGTCAGCCTTGTGTGTTGATCTTTGAACTCTTTGTTCGAGAGGCCTGTTAAACAAACAGAGACTTTCTCAATCTCTCTCAATAGTGTGTATATAATTTAATATAGAAAGGACAAATACGCAATGTAAGACAGTAAATTACAAGTGGTTAATAAGTTCTGCAAATGTAATTACAGAAATGCAGTTATGGCATGATCACACATCCAACCTCTGAACCACCAGCTACTGAGAAAGACATTTGTAGCCAGCTGAAGGCAGCATTAATTTCAATCCCTTCCAAGTTTGATGTTAAGATGCAAGGTTTGTATAAATATACTATGAAAGTTTATATATATATATATACACACACACAGACAGAGAAAGAATGTTTTATTATGTGTATATATAAAATCACTTACTCGATGGAAAGATCCTCCCATTCTAGCTGCAGAACCATGATCTGGATAGAATTTGGCATTCCCCCCCCCCTTTAAAAAATGAGTTTAAAAAAGAAGAGTCAAGTTCTGACTCCCTGCACAGAATGGAACTGGGATGTGGTGTGCCAGAACCATGCCTCCAGCTCAGCAGCGCAACCTCGCAGCCTTTGGTTCTCTTGACAGGGTTTTTATACTACAGAAGAATATGTAGAGAAGCAGGATCAAAGCTGAAAATCCTGCATTTTCAACTTAAAAAGCAGGCAAATAAACCTGCAGATCTCCCATTCTTGAGGTTTTACACTTCGAAACGCCTGTCAAGAGAAGCCAGCGTAAGGAAGGCTGAAGGCATGGCTCCCTCGAGCTCACCACTCATTGCTACAATCATTTTTAAGGTAGTTTTTGCTAGATAATGCACTTCTAAATGTGTCTGTGCTTAAACACATGCTACAAAGACAGGCAGCACAGACATCATCTTAAAAAGGTGCAGACCCAATCATGTTCAATCAGGTTTCTACACCTTTGCCTCTGCTCTGGTAGCAAAGCTCAGGCAACTTTGGTTTTGTTTGTGTAACTGGAGAGGTGAACCCCATTCCTGCAGAGGATGAGAGCCCTGGCTCACCCTGCCCATCCCACTGCATCCAAAACCCCATTCCCTTGGCCAAGAAAGAAGTTAATTCAGTTTAAAACCTCACTTCCTAATAAAGAGAGGGAACAGAATGCTTTAGAAAGCTTAAGAAATCATTTATACACATGGTAAAAGAACAGCTACTCTTACACAGTGAGCAGCTGGTACCTTACAGAGTATTTGCCTATAGGCCCACCGGTGGCTGGCTTTGCCCAGGAGGGAGCAGAGCTGCTGTCACTCTCCTATAACAAAATGCAGGTCTTCTTGTCCTTGAAAGGGTTCTCAGAAGCTGGAATGCCCATTAGCAACGGATCTTTCTTGGCGTGTTCTTCACAGTAGAGCATTAGGTCTGCTGATGCTTTTGACACCTGCAGAATAAAGGGGGAAAAAGCCAATAAAATGGTGCTTTCCATGGTAACAGGATCACATGTGCTGCTGCTGGGTACAAAGCCCCTGTGTGTGATCTGTGTGTGATGTGTGTGGTCAAGGCCAGGCTGGACAGGGCTTGGAGCAAGCTGCTCTAGTGGAAAGTGTCCCTGCCCATGGCAGGGGTTGGAGCTGGAGGAGCTTTAAGGTCCCTTCCAACACAAACCAGTCTGGGATTCTGTGTGGGATGGCAAAGGTATCTGGAGATCAACACCCTCTCCAGGGCCTCATTTCCTGCAAAGAGACCTGGGTTCGCTCCAGCTTTACATGCAGGAGGAGGAAAGGATGAACCCTAGTTCTCTCGGGTTAGTGTGTGACTCCAGGCGGTACTGCCTGGCCCCAACAGGCCTTCTACAGAAGACTAAAAATAAACAGGAGGAGGTTCAAAATAATACAGCAGGTTTGTAACGAGGAACAAAGCAGGGACAGTAAACACAAGTGTCCTCAGATGACCTCGCAGCATGAGCTTGCAGCCCAGGCCCAGACCCCCACCCCCTGTGAGCTGGGCTGCACCCTCAGTGTGAGCAGCAGCTCAGGGAGGGGATCCTGCCCCTCTGCTGTGCTCTGGGGGGACCCCCCCTGCAGCCCTGATCCAGCTCTGGGGCAGCAGCACAAGAGGGACGTGGAGCTGTTGGAGCGAGGCCAGAGGAGGCCATGGAGATGCTGCGAGGGCTGGAGCAGCTCTGCTCTGGAGCCAGGCTGAGAGAGCTGGGCTGGGGCAGCCTGGAGAAGAGAAGGCTCCTGAAGGGGAGACCTGAGAGCAGCTCCAGTGCCTAAAGGGGCTGCAGGAAAGCTGGAGAGGGGCTTGGGACAAGGGCCTGTAGGGACAGGCCAAGGGGAATGGCTTGAACCTGCCAGAGGGGAGACTGAGATGAGCTCTTAGGCAGAAGCTCTTCCCTGTGAGGGTGCTGAGGCGCTGGCACAGGGTGCCCAGAGAAGCTGTGGCTGCCCCATCCCTGGCAGTGTTCAAGGCCAGGTTGCACACAGGGGCTTGGAGCAAGCTGCTCTAGTGGAAGGTGTCCCTGCCTGTGGCAGGGGTTGGATCTGGGTGAGATTTAAGGCCTCTTCTAACCCAAACCACTCTGGGATTCTACGACTAGCCACCAAGGCAGGGCACTGCTGCTCTATGGGTCTGTATATTTGGTTTGCTGGTCTTCAAAAACAGCTGGGCAGCAGTGCAAGGAACCTGGCAAAACATGAAAAGACACAAAAAGCCTAGTGCAGCAAATATCCCACCCCTGCCAGCTAGAAAAAAAGTGTGGTTTATTTTCTGCCTTATGTTAAAGGAATCCAGTTACTGCTACCTTCTTATCTTTCCAGTGTCCCTACATCTTCCCCTCCCTTGCAGATGTCATAGTCAGCCAGTCAAAGGATGGAACAAAATCCCACAATACGCAGGAAACTGGAAACTCATCCCTGCCTTCTGTTTCACCCATCTGAGCTGCACTTTGGATTTCGCTTTGGTTCTCTTACAAGTCTATAGAGCACCAAGCTCCCTGAGGATGCTGCTGTAAGCAGTGACAGGATTTAGATTTATTCAGGTTTGCTGGGCTGAAATGTAGATGTATTTTGAGAGGGAGAAAACATTGAACTGTAGGCACACACACAAACACACTCTGTTACCACCCTACACAGGGAAGGGGGAAAACATAAGAGAATAAAAGGAGGGGTGAAGGAGGATGTGCTCTCACCTTTATTCTTTCTATGGAGGCTTCTATTCTTAGCTGCTGGACAGTCCTTCGGGCCTGAGCGATGTTGTTGGTCGTGCTAGCTGTTTTGCCAGACATTTTCAGGCAAGTGGTGAAGTTCTGTTGTGAAAGACAGCAAGTTATTGTGCCAGAAGGCAGCAGGACACGTTCAACTGCTTTTACACAGAGGCAACAGTGCCACACTGCAGGCAAAGTGCTTTTCTTTTTCATGACTATCTCACACAGCAGCAGAGAAGCAGCTCAGGAAATGGTGCTCTGGAGCCAAAACAGTCTCCAGGAGAAATGCATTAGGTCTTGTGCATCTTTCTGCCCTGCTCTTCCCTGTGCTAATGGGTGATATGGGTTTGTGCATTGTGCTTTTCCCAAGCTGCAGCACAGCCACTGCTCCTCCTGCCACCTGCACAGGGCTGGATGCAACAGGGTCAGTCTCTGCACCAGTGGGATGGATCCAGCTATGGGAAGAGCCAGCAGGTAGGGCTGGGATGGAGGAGAGCTGCTGCCTGCCTGAGCAATGGGAGTGAGGAGCATCCTCCCTCACAAAGGAAAGTTTCATGGCTGGTTCCTGTCCCTGTGCTGAGCTGTTGCAGTGAGGAGGATGGGCAGAAGCACAGCAACACCAGCCGTGCCAGCTCAGTCTCTCCATCTCCTTCATCTGGGCTGCGTTTCAGGTCTTCAGCAGCTTTACAACATGTGAGAGGAAAACAAGAAGGCCAAGTTCAGAATGTGCTTCCAGCTGCTGCCTGCTCCTGTGTGCACACACATGGGGGGGTGTGGAAAAAATCCTGAGCTGCTCCAGGACTTTCCTTCTTGGGGTAAGAATGCAAAGCATCAATCCCAAAGCAGGGGCAGTGTTTGGATGGTGATCAGAAGGGAGGATGCTCTCCATTGGTCCAGACGTGACCTGAGCACAGCCCCAAGCAGCACAAGGGCAGGAGCCAAGCCAGGATGCCACATGCTTCCCTGAGAGCTGGACCAAGGATAAAGACAAGCTTCTGACCCCACCCAAAGTGCAAGAAATGAACCAGGCTCATGCATGTGCGGCTGTATGATCCCTGGCAGTGTTCTAGGCCAGGCTGGATGGGGCTTGGAGCAACCTGTTCTAGTGGTTCCAACCCCATGGCAGGGGGTTGGAACTGAATGAGCTTTAAGGTCCCTTCCAACCCAAACCAGGCTGGGATTCTGTGATTCTAGGAAGCTATTCAGATAGCCAGGAGTTCAATGAGTAGCTGGTTTAGAACAGCCCTGGCCTGTGAAACTGCCTTTCTCTGCCAGCCCTTGCACACAATTTCTAGCAGGACCATCCACAAACCCTGCTGCTTGTTTCCACAGATCCAGAGCAATAACTGGCTCCATAGTGCCGCATAAATCACTCCCTGCGTTACAGGTCCCAAAGTCCCATGGAGCTCCATCTGACCTTTCCATGTGCTGCGTGCAGCGTTTCCTCGCGTGCCTCAGGTTTCTCACACCTCCCACGGTGCTGGTGCCTGCCCTGCCAGCTGGATCAGCGTTATTCTGCACCCAGGCCCCGCTCCGGCACGCGCTGTTGTTTCCACACTGCTCAGCAGGGCCTGGGTTCTCAGCACTCTTCTCTCCCTCTGCACAGCGGACACCAGCAGCGCTTGGTGGTGAGATGCCACAGGAGCGGCACAGGGATGCAGCTATAGCTGGGGAACAGAAGGACGTGGGAAGACCTCCCTTGCAACAGCCTTGGGCAGAGAGCAGTTGCCAAGTGGCAGGTAACAACACCTCCTGCTCGCACACAAGGTAGGAGGGACAGTCATAATCAAACTGAATTAATTCATAAGCTTAGCTCCTGAAACAAATATTAAGAACATACTGATGACTCTCTCCAATGTCTGTGAATTCAAGTGGCTGTGTAACAGCCCCTGCTCAGCTCCCTGGCCAACATTCCTGTAACCCTTCCCAGGAAAAGGAGACAAGCACAACACGCAGAAACAGTTTAAAATGCTGCTCCAAATGATTGATTCCAGGGCAAATAAATCCAGGGAGACTGAGATGAGCTCTTAGGCAGAAGCTCTTCCCTGTGAGGGTGCTGAGGCGCTGGCCCAGGGTGCCCAGAGAAGCTGTGGCTGCCCCATCCCTGGCAGTGCTCAAGGCCAGGTTGGACACAGGGGCTTGGAGCAAGCTGCTCTAGTGGAAGGGGTCCCTGCCCGTGGCAGGGGTTGGAGCTGGATGAGCTCTAAGCTCCCTTCCAACCCAAACCATTCTATGATGATTCTATGAAAGCACAAAAGGCCTTTTGTACTTCTAGAGCCTTTCAGTGTGTGCCAGCTCCTGCAGCAGGAGCGGCTTCAGCCATTTCAGAAGCACGCTGCATCTGAAAACAGTCACCTTCCACTCCTCTCATTACTTACACACAGGGTTTCTGCACACAGCTACCAGGAGTAAAGCTGCAGCAAAGCAGAGGGCATTGAGCACAGCAGCTGCCCAGGCCAGCTGACTCACCCTGACTGTGCACACACAGCTTGTAAACCCTGGCTGCTTCACCTCCACCACAGCCCGGGCACTCATCCAGGCTTCGGTCCATGGCTGTCATCCACTGCCTCAGCTCCCACAAGCCCCTCATCGACCCCACATTTCCTCCAAGTTCCCTCTAGAGGGGTCACTTATGGACTGAGTTGCACATGGGTCACTGCTCACCACCCATGGAAGGGACTTAATGCAAAGCTTAAAGAGCCACCAAAGCAGCGTTCCCACTATGGCACTGTCTTAACCAAAGACACAGGCACTCATCCTCCCTCAGCACCCATTCCCCTGCTGCCCCACGGTGCTGCCTTAAGAGCAGCACGAAGGAAAGGAGCCAGGATTGTCTTCACGAAAGCAGCTCCCCCTCCAGCCCCGTGAGCCTCTTCCAGCCCTTGTTTAATCCATGCACAAGGCAGGAGGTCACAAATCCAAACCAGGAGCCAGTGCACGGCAGCTGAGACCCAGCACAGCATGCTTTGGCTGTCAGGAGGAGAGTTGAGATGCACAAGAGTCTGTAATACCCTCTCCATCAACATCACAACAGAAACTCTCAGTAACCCAGATCCAACACACTACAGTTGAGTTATTGCTCATCACAGAGCTGTGACACCCCACAGCACGTACACAGAGTATGCACCAGGAATTACTAATATTTGCAGCACCCAAATATTAAAAACACATTTTGAAGGCACATTTAGTGATTCAGCCTGCAAGTGACTCAAGAGCAGGAGGTGACTGACGCAGCATAAACACCTTTGTCTGGAAAAGGTCACAAATCTGATTGCAAAGGTTGCATATTCAGACATCCTGCTTGATTGCTGGGAAAGGGCAGGCTACTGGGATCACGGTTCTCCTTGTAAGTGATGATAGGAGGTGTATGTTGAATGCACGTCGTATTGTTTGGAAAACACAAAGTAAAAACTCCCTGGAATTCAAGGCAAAAGCCATGGCGCATTACCCACCTCTGACGTAAGCCCTGCAGTGCTCTGACTCAGACAAGGAGCCTCTTCCATTTCTAGTCAGTGACAGATCGGATGGATCATGACGGCTGCATTCTGCAGCACCACATGTTCCTTTAAAACAGCACTTGGAAACCTAACAGGAGTTAGCAGACATTTGGGGTATTTAACCCTGGCAGTGCTCAAGGCCCGGTTGGACACAGGAGCTTGGAGCAAGCTGCTCTAGTGGAAGGTGTCCCTGCCCGTGGCAGGGGTTGGAGCTGGGTGAGCTTTAAGGTTCCTTCCAAACTATTCTACGATAATCTGAGGAATTTACTCACTGAAAACTTCACTGTTAAGCTGGAGTTCCTCGAAAGGAAGTTTAAAAGGACACAGAGTTTGTAGGTTTTGTTGAACACTTCTTGCCTTTCCTGGCACACCATGAGAGCAGGCAGGGGATGCTCTGCTGCCACTGTCCCCTCTCAGCATGGCAAAAGAGCACCTGGGCCCAATTCTGCTCAAAGCAGAATATTAATTATTAGTATATACATGTATTAATATATTCAAACCTAAGTTTTGAGATGCCTTCCCTCTGAAAGCAATGGGAAAGTACCAGATTGAAGGCTTTCCTGGACCGGGGTTTTGTCACTTAACCCTGGTGTTCACTGAGGCCAACTGGCTGCAGAGTCCAACCAGGACATGTAAATGAGGCTTAACCTGTTTGTAACTCGTTCCACCCTCACAGGGAAGAGCTTCTGCCTAAGAGCTCATCTCAGTCTCCCCTCTGGCAGGTTAAAGCCATTCCCCTTGGCCTGTCCCTACAGGCCCTTGTCCCAAGCCCCTCTCCAGGTTTCCTGCAGCCCCTTTAGGCACTGGAGCTGCTCTCAGGTCTCCCCTTCAGGAGCCTTCTCTTCTCCAGGCTGCCCCAGCCCAGCTCTCTCAGCCTGGCTCCAGAGCAGAGCTGCTCCAGCCCTCGCAGCATCTCCATGGCCTCCTCTGCACTCGCTCCAACAGCTCCCAGCAGGAGTACAGGGAAATGACCCTGCTCTGGATGGACACCAAGTTCACAAGCACCAAGTGGGACCCGTGCAAATATAAACCAGCATCTTGGCTACGTGGAACTGAAATGGTAGGAGAAGAATTTAAAAGGAATTTCTCATGTTTAGGTCACACTCTTATGGAAAGATAATAGAGATGAGACTAGTGGCTACTTTGGGAAATTTACAGTGCAAGGAATACAGTGAGAAATCAGAAGACCCAACCTTTAGAGGGGTTTGATCAGAGTAAAACTACAGCATCAGAGCACTGCATTCACCCTGCCTACCATCACCAGCACTGGGAGTACCTGGCCAGAACCTCTGTGGGACCCTGGGACTGAGGCATAGGCACCCTAAACCCAACAGCTTCACTGTGTGCAGGTATTGTCCCGAAGGACTCACAGAAGAGGGTCAGAGCTGCCAAAGCTTCCCCATACCAGACAGGCTCATGAAAAATGAGACTTCCAGCCAAGAGCCTCCAACACACGCTGTTGGAGCGGATAAATGCAGCTGCTGAATTTGATAACAAACTCTGCTGGTGGGTCACAAACTGACTGCGAGTGCTCTGAAGTAATCACTCTGGAGTAACAAGCTGTTTCATATGGACACAGAAACATGGATCGACAACAAACCGAGCCTCAAACCCCATTCTAGACCCTGCACTTTTCACTTACTATACTGAAAAACTACAGTGTGGGAAAAAAAACAACTCAAAGCAATTCATTTCTATAGAGCAATGGATGAATCTCCAAGAAGAGAGTTCAAGTTCAACATTTGCCAATTCCTCCAATTTTAGTACTTTCCTTTTAAAGACATGAAGTTACAAATCAGTTACTGTAAAATCACAGGTTAAACCATTCTCCTCTCACATCACTGGGACAAGCCAAGGCTGACTCTGCTCAGCCTTCCCTTCTCCACCTCCGAGCCACAGCCCTAAACCCTTTTCTCTACTGGACAGGCTAGAGTGTCTCTGCAGTGCCTTCCCATCGGAGAGGGATGACCTGGTTAGGAAAGCGGCAGTGCTCATTTTCCCAGCTCTGTTAATAAATTAATGTTTTAAAAAATCCCCTCCAACAACCCAAACCATCACATTTGAAAATTAAATTGCTGTGTTTCCTCATCTCCAAACAAACACTGGCAGCATGACTTTAATAGTCCGCCTAAGGTTAGCACAGCTCTTCTGCAGGGAGATTTACAAACAACTAGGTCATCACCCACTAATACTGTTTTCTCTCTGGGCTCCTGGCAACCTACCCCGCTCGCTAAGCTCTGTGGCCATCTCAACCCCTGGGGTTTCTCACAGGGTACGTTCGGTTTCAGGCAGCACAAGAACCTGCAGAGAACTCTGCAGATTTGTATCAGGGGCGGCTGCAGCCCTGCAGAACTTGGGGGTTTGTGCTCTCAGAGGCCAGGGCAGGGATTCTGGGATAGGGATTCTCCAGGGATGTCTCCCAGGAGAATTAAGTCACCCTTTAAAGAAAAGAGCACTCAGCTGGGGAGGGCACAGCTCCAGTGTCCAGGAATCCAGCCTTTGTGCTCACTGCTTTTGGCTCTGGGCTGCCCAAAGGCACTCTTAGAGCCCAGCTCTTCCCATCACTTTCCTCTTTGGGATCTCGTGTCCTGCAGCACTCTCAGCCATGATATTCATTCGCTATTAAACACACCAAAAGCAAAGCTCCAAAAGGTTTTCCAGTTCACCACCAAAACATGGCTGGTGTGAGCTCAGGCTGCTCTAGGCAAGAGCTGACCTGGGAGTCCCCTGTGCCCACTGCTGCTGAAACACACAGTGAGTGACAGCCTTGTCCAAGAGATAAAGGAGGGCTGCCAGACCCAGGGATGGTGATGACAGAGATTCCCTAGCCCAGAGCAGCTGCGGGCATGGCTGCAACTCTCTCTGGGTCTGACTCATGGCCTAAAAAGAGACAACCAGTCCCACCAACAGCGTCCTCTGGCCATCGTGCCCAAGGCAAAGCCTTCCTGCAGAAAAGGCTCTGAAAGCACAGAACCCCAGCCTGGTTTGGGTTGGAAGGGTCCTGAAAGCTCACCCAGCTCCAGCCCCCTGCAGAGCACAGCAGAGGGGGAGAAACCCCTCCCTCAACCTGCTGCTTTGATTTCCATCATGCAGCTTTGATTTTCCCCTTCTCAACACAAGGGGACTGCAGGAGCAGAAGGGGGCAGGGAGGCAAACAACTGGAGGAACACTTTCCATTGCAGCAGCCATTAATCCCACCAGTATCCCTTGGCTTGCTGCAGAGCGGACCCACATCCAGCCCTCAAAGCACCAGGGCACACGCTGCTGTGCACTCGTGGTCACCTTTCCCCCCTTTTTCCCTGTTCATTCCCACTCCTGCTCTGCTTGAAAGTCATCAGAAGCTACAAGAATGGTTACTGGATGGGGAGGGAGCAAGGCTGCCAGTCCTCTCCAGGAACAGCAGTTCTGAGAGGCACAGCCTGGGCTCTGGAATTTGTGGGCAACAAACAAAAGGAGAAAATAAGCCAGTGGGAAGGCTTAGCTCATCCTTTAGGGAAAAATACCTTTCCCCATGGAAAACTGAGGACTTGGTTCAAAAGAGGAGGATGCTCACCAGCACATGAAACTTCCAATGCAATCCATACAGGCCATTCACCTGTATTTTTTTCCTTCTTATAACCAGCAGCAACACCTGCAAAGAGGAGGAGCTACCCCTTTTCCCTAGAAAATCCCTGTTTTTCAAGGCCTTGCCCTATTTCTTCCCAGAGGCTTTGGGGAATGAGGTTACCACACAGCAGCACCAAACTGGAGTTCCAACAGGGATAATTAAACACCAGTTTAATCCTTCCTTACTCTTTAAGATCTAGGACTTAGGAACCACCTGTTGAGTGAACATGTAATTAAATCCCCACTGCTGAAGTACACCAAGAATGGCCCAGCAGCTCTGCTGTGTGAGGAGCTCCCAGTTCACTCCAGTTATGTAAAGTGAGCTTAAACAGCAGCTCTGAAATCCAACAAGCAAGGGAATAAAGGTTCAAAAGAGTATCCTGTCATTATTTCTTTGGAAGTAAAACAGCTTTTAAGTTGGATAACCCAAACCTGTAGATCACAGAATCCCAGCCTGGTTTGTGTTGGAAGGGACCTTAAAGCTCATCCAGCTCCAACCCCTGCCACGGGCAGGGACCCCTTCCACTGGAGCAGCTTGCTCCAAGCCCCTGTGTCCAACCTGGCCTTGAACACTGCCAGGGATGGGGCAGCCACAGCTTCTCTGGGCACCCTGGGCCAGCGCCTCAGCACCCTCACAGGGAAGAGCTTCTGCCTCAGAGCTCATCTCAGTCTCCCCTCTGGCAGGTTAAAGCCATTCCCCTTGGCCTGGCCCTACAGGCCCTTGTCCCAAGCCCCTCTCCAGCTTTCCTGCAGCCCCTTTAGGCACTGGAGCTGCTCTAAGGTCTCCCCTTCAGGAGCCTTCTCTTCTCCAGGCTGCCCCAGCCCAGCTCTCTCAGCCTGGCTCCAGAGCAGAGCTGCTCCAGCCCTCGCAGCATCTCCATGGCCTCCTCTGCCCTCGCTCCAGCAGCTCCACGTCCCTCTTGTGCTGCTGCCCCAGAGCTGGATCAGGGCTGCAGGGGGGGTCTCCCCAGAGCACAGCAGAGGGGCAGGATCCCCTCCCTGAGCTGCTGCTCACGCTCCCTTTGATGCCGCCCAGGAATAAAACCCAGGAGCTCACTCCTAGCTCTGAAGTCAGCAATTTTTCGTCCTGAAAACAGAGTATGTGTATTGGGCAGGAAGGTGGCATTTTTATGGTTGCTTTTGCTCTATAAAGCTCCTCCCAAGGCTGAGCTGTACCACTGCCTGTGGCACAGTGCAGTGAGCTGCCAGCCAGGGCTCACTGCCTGTTCCTCAGAAGAGTAACCCTCGATCAAGCTGCACTTTGCAGCTCCTCTGCCTCCATGCAAAGGCTCTGTTGCACTCCTGATGGTGAGCAGCACCTCCCCCGCCACATCAGCCCTTACCCTGCAGATTCTCAAAGCTCTGCCTCAGGGGGAACAGGCACTGCAGGAGGCAAGCACTGCCTTCACTCACAGACTGGGTAAACAGGACACCTTGCACAGGCTGGAGAGGGTGGAATGAGCCAGAAAGCAGCAAAAGGGAGAGGAGCCGCAAACAAGTCAAGGTCAATCCTCACAGAGAGTGAGGAAGAAGAGTCCTGATGGCCCCTGGAGAGATTGTGCAAGGAGGGTGTGAAGACAGAGCCCCTCACCATCACCTGGGCTATTGCCCCACTACCACTATGTGCAGCAGGGCTGTTCTGGTGTGAGGTTCCCTGGGTCCTCTGGATGCTGCGAGTGCTTCTGCACGTGCCACTTTCCCAGGGCTCCTCTGGGAGCCGGGAAGGCTGGTGGCTGGTTGGAACTTGAATGCTGGTTGTGGGTTTTCTTACAGGGCAGACGTGGCTGCTCGGGAACGGGTTTGTCCCAACTTGCAGAACCCAAAAACTCTCCCAGTCCAAGCCAAGAAGCTTGATGTTGGCATTAAAGGTTGTAGCTGGGTGCAGAAATAAGCAACTCTATTCCGAGGCTGCATCATTGCAAAACCAGGTATGTCAGGGTGCAAGAAACAGGTGGCCAAAAGTCTCTGTAACTGTGGTATTTCATGGCCTCCATTTTTGAATGGTGAAGTCCCTGATGGAAGAATCAGTTGGAGGAATCTCAAAGTACCTGGCACTACCTCCAGCCAAACCACTCGCCTCTGTGCTGGAGCAGGCCTGGAGGGGAGGCAGTGTTCAGAGTCTCAGTGAGCGCTGGCACAAGCTCCCCCGGACCCTGCATGTCCCAGCATGCAGCGGTGCCTTTCCACAGCTGGAATGGGATGCAGGTTCCCACAGCTGGCTGGGAGCTCTCCTCTTCCCTGTGCCGAGGTCAAGCATCTCAGTGTAGGGCTCCAGCTGCTGCTGCTTGGGGTGGTTGGAGATCCCCAGGCCCCTTCTCCAGCACCAGCTTCTCTTCCCTGCACAGGCTTGTTGGCCCTGTGAGGTGATCCTCAGGGAGGGTGGGAGAAGCACAAGGTGCCCGACAGCATGAGGTGGGAGAAATGAGCATCCAGGGGATGCTTTTGCCCACCTCGTACCCAAATTGCCCTGGGGTGTACTGCCTCTCACCCCACATCAAGCATATGGATTCAGGGGGCCTGAAGGTGGTGCATTGGGTTGGCAGGACAAAGGATTTTACAAAGGACTTGGGAAGCCAGTATGCATATCCAGCATGGAAAAAGAGAGGAAGAATCAGCATGGAGGAAGCACAAGGGTGAGCAGCCCTGATCTGTCACGCCTGCCAGACACAGCCCAGCACACACCGATTCCTGCATGCATATCACATCCACACCTTCAAAGCAAACACTGTGAGAGTTATCCAGGCTGATCTTCCAGAAATGGGCACCCGCTGTCCCAGATGTAACCCTAATTAGAGAGCACTGGAATGAGGAGGGTATGTTCAACACTCCTCCTGCTCCAACCGGTTGCTCTGCTCGGAGGGAAGCAGCACCTCCAGCACAACAGCGCTTTTGGAGCTCACCCTCCCTTGCGCCTGTGCACGGTGAACCCATCGTGGCAAAGCTGCTCCTCAGCCAGCACCCTGCTCTGGTTATGCAGCCAACCGAGTCCTGCCAGCGGTGGGTGCAGCTAAAGGGAAAGCCCCGGCCCCAGCGCGGTGCTGACACCCAGTGGAAACCACGGCGAGATGCCCGTAGAGAGAAACTGCAGCTGAAATCACTTCCTTCTGCTCTGCTACTCGATAGAATGGAAAACAAAATCTGGCTAGCAGGAAAACACCAGAGCCCTGCCCTCAGAAAGTGGAACAGGGATTAGAGATGCTCTCTGGTCATTTCTTGCTTTATGGTACTTATAGAATTAGCGACATTGGAAAAGCCCTTTAAGCTCATCAGGTCCAACCATTCCCCAGCACTGCCAAGGCCACCACTAACCCATGGCACTGAGGCCCCATCTCCACAGTGTGTGCACACGTACAGGGACAGTGACTCCAGCACTGCCCTGGGCAGCCTGCTCCAACACTCGATGAAAGGACACAAGGTTGTGCGACATCAGCAAGCGAAAGACTCCGAGACACTCCTGCACTCTGCAGTGCTGAACGCTGTATCCACAATGCAAACTTCCCAGCAGAAACAGTGACCAGGATTGCCCTTAAGCTCCCTGTTGGCTCTGGGGGCTGCGAGCAGCTCCCTCGCTCTCCCCCTGCACAGCCCTAACCAAGGCCTGGGCAGCCTTCAGCAGCAAGGCTGTGGCTGCAGATGTGGCATTGCAGTGGCCAGGGAAAGGTTTCTGCTCCTGCCTCTGCAGCTACTGCAAACCAGACTGTTCACAGCAGTGGTGACAGTGATGCTACCTGGCTCCTGGCTCCAGAAGGACTGGAGGCTTGAACTAGATGATCTCTAAGGTCCCTTCCCACTCAAACCATGCTATGATTCTATGACTTGATCTATGACTTAAATAGCCATCAGGCAAGATTTACAATCACAGTACAAATATTTTATATGCACTGGAAAGTTTGGGTTTGGTAAAAGAAAGTAAGATCCTCCCCAGACAAAACCAACTCCTTTGCATTTTCAAGGATCGCACTATTGCCAGGCACACAGAAAAGCTGCAGTGCTTGCAGACAGTGTTATGGTGAAGGACGTGGATGCTTTGCGATACACACCCTGCACAGCACCCCAGCTGAAGTCATCAAGTAAACTCAGGCGCCCTAGAAGACTGAACTTTTGGTTTGCACAGAGTCATCTGGTCTTTTATACAGTCTGCACAAACACAGATCTTACATCTGATGTGAGCTCCAAGAAAATACCAAGATGGGGTTTTACACAGAGGAGGTATAAAAGCAAGCTGAGAGCAGGGGCCCTGCAAGCCTCAGCTCTGTTCAGCTGCCTCTTGCCTGGATTACAGTACACATCTGTGGATTAGAGGTTATGAAGGAACACAGGCTCTGCCAGTACCATCCTGCCAATCAAAACTAGGTTACAGCTACATTTTGGTTTTGAAGTTAGCCTCCATAGAGGGGATTCGGTCAAATCCAACTCACTTGGAGGAAAAGAGTAGTGGAAAAACCTGCTTTTATTTCCCTCTGTGTTTCTTCTGACTTAACTTTTTGTGTCTTAAGTACAAATAACAGCCATGGAAACTGACTTCTAGATCAAGGTTACTTTGAAAAACATCTGAGAGTTATTATTTCAGAGACATCAGCCTGAAGTCATTAGAAAAGAGAGCCTGTGGTCCCTAACAAACTGCAGCTTCTCCACAGGAGGTACCTGTTTCTCCCTATGGGGCACTACCCAGCTAACTCACACCAGAAAAATCATACACAAAGTACAAAGAGGCATTTGCAAGGAGATTTTTAGTTGTACCAAAATCAGTTCATCTTACAGCATGTAAAGCAGGAGCCGTACGTGATTAAAGCACCAGACTGGGAGTCACAAGATCCAGCTTGGCCTCAGGTTATGTGACCTTCAGCAAATTCTTCAGTCTGAAAGAGAGATAAAGCAGAGGACGGTGGTGGGAGATGCTCTGTGAAGAGCTGCTTCTCAGGTCACAGCCACTGAGAGGGTGCAAAGTACTTCACCAGCTTCTGGCTACATGGATTTAAGGAAGTACCTGTTCTAGGAATGGGCTGAATACAGGAAGACTGCATTCTAAGATGGTCAAACATTAACACAGTGAATACAGCAGTGATGAAAACTCACCCACTGTCCCTTCCTAACTGGTGGAATAAACAAGGAAAAGCCTAATACCTGTGGGAGAATCAGTTTCCTAAAATTACTAGTGTTTCTGCCTCCTAAAATTCGAAGCGAGAGTGGTCAGACAGCTAAAAATGGAGGTGGATGAGTGTCAGCAACCACTGCTGCTAATGCCTTGGAGAGCAGGGAGCAGCCAGCGCTGCACCAAGCCACAAACACAGAGCCTGCCCGGCTGCCATAGAGCCAGTGCTGTCCTTGAGGCCTCTCCTCCATAAAGCCTCCAAGGATTTTGTGTTTGTTCTACTCCAGACTGAAATTAAATCACTGGGGTTTGGGACTGGCCCTGCTGATTTACATTTTGCAAGAAAGAAAGGAACAAGTGTGTACTGGAAACTCACCTACATAGGAAGCCTTGCAACCTGTCCGGCGTGCCTTGATTTTATCGGTGCAATGATCCTGAAACAGAGCAAAATAGAAGTTGAGTACTTCATGGTGCAGAAAAGCCAAAGCTAAGAGGGGGCAGCACTTGTGGGTTAATTCTAGTCCCCAGAACTGCAGTATTTTGAGACTGGCCTCAGTGAAAACTCTACTTCAAACTTTTCTTATGGCAACCTCCCCTATTTCCCTTCCTAAGGACATCATGGAATGGTTCGAGTTGGAAGGGACCTTAAAGCTCATACAGTTCCAACCCTTGCCACGGGCAGGGACACCTTCCACTACACCAGTTTGCTCCAAGCCCTGTCCAACCTGGCCTGGATCACTCCCAGGGCCCTGAACACTTCCACTTCCCATTTGTGCTATGAAGATATCCACAGATATGGCCATGGGTAGCCAATTCCCTCTGGCACCTCCTAAATGTGAACAAAGCCAACAAGTCTGTGCAGCCTTTCTGCACCTCCTCCTCACTGCCACCGCGGCTCCTCCTGAAGCCCACGCTCTGCGGCAGAGGTTCCGCCCAGACCTACAGCAGGTGAGGTTCAGAGGCAGAGGTAGAATTGCTATTGGCTTTAGAACCAGTTGAACTACTCGGGGTAGTAGTTCCATTGAGTGCCATCATAGCTGGTGCTGAGCACGTGTGTTACTCTGCTCCCTGGAGACATCTCTTGAGCCTCCGCTGACAGATGCCAGCAGCTGGGTTTAAACCACAGGAAACACAAATCTGGGAGCCCACGTTTCCTATGGAGACCCCTTTCAGCCTGTCCCAGACAAAACCAGGACACACATTCAGAAAATACCTTGGAATCTGATCAGTCCTAAGCTGCACAAGTTCCTGTACCAGGTACTGTTCATTGCTGCAGGACTGGCAAATCCAGAGCACACGATACTTAACACCCTTCTTAAGTTTTCATTGTATAAAACACTATTTAAAACTAGAACTACGCAACAAAGAGAATCCAATGACGGCAGCGGTTTTCCAAGAGTGTTGGTCATGAATGACAGTGGAATTGGGCACCTGAAATGTACAACTGGGCATCAACCAGCGATTGAAGAACACCTGAGAGATTCCAAGGGTTTATTTGCTTAAAAACATGTATACTACAGTCACAGACCAAGTTGGCTGCCTTGATAATATGGGTAAAAGAGAAGGTGATAGAAAACATAAGGTGATAAAAACATAAGCTCCTGTGATAGCTGGTGGGGGACTTCATTGTCAGGTAAAGTTGTCTTTCTTTTCACTCACATTGCTTTGCTGCTGCATGAAGTTTAAGGACATGCACATTCAGTGCAATACACACAAATACATGTTTCAGGTTCTAAACCCAGAAATTAATAACCTAACACTGACTGGTAATTGCTATGTTAACCTTTCCTGTCATTTATAACAGCTTTAGACTGTTTTGTGTCCCTGGAGAGACACCCACTGTCAAATACAGTGCAGAACATGGATTAACTGCATGGGGTATTTACTAACCTGGCAAAGCTGCTGGGACACCGATAACTCATTAACCAGGGCACAGCAGGATCCAGGATTGCCACTGACACCTCTTGGAGGGAAACCAACTATCATTTGTCAGGGCAGATCTGGCTTCGAGCCCTGGCACTGCTCAGCAACAGGCCCAGTAACACAATGAGCCCTGAGATTGACCAGCCCCGGTATGCATGAAATGCAAAGCTGGTTCCCGGCACAGCAGATTCCCAAGGGATGGCCCTTAACAAGGCAGAGAGGTGGAAATTTCCCCTTTATAAATCACACGCCATTTCTCAGGATGGAAACAGCATCACCGTTTTAATAGCAGCAGTTAAAGTCATTGTGTGGAGCAGGGAAATAAACTGCATTGGAAAAGAGACTCTGTCACCGCAGCCAGGGCTTGTCCCAGTGCCAAGCTGTGCTTTCCACATACAGGAACACAAATAAATCAAGCCCAGAACCCTCTTTACACACGTGACAACTGTGCTGTGCAAAATAGGGGGTTTAATGGGAAAACTTCTGCTCTGCTGATACGTGGCTTCTCCCTCCAGTCACATCCCTGAAAATTGTTAAGGAACAGCAAGAAGAACGTTAATCTGTTACTTCTGCTTCCTGATGGAGTCAAAACACAGATTCACATAGAATGGTTTGGGTTAGGAAGAGACCTTCGAAGGTCATCTAGTCCTACCCCATCTGTAAAAGCATCTAACAAAGACATACAGCTCATAGAGGCCACTTTCACCCTGGAGCCATGAAGACTCAATACTCCTGCCTAATCCAAGCTCCTATCAAATTAGTCATAGAAACCCACAAACCCAATGTTACAAGGATAGTTTGAGGCTGGTGTAATGCACCCCCTCTGCGCTGTATAGCTGGGGTGTAAGTGTGCAGAGGTCAAGACATCCTTTGGAAGGAATAAATCAGAAAAGGGTGCATGGGAGGGAAGAGATGAGGGAATACCACTGCCAAATGGTTCTGAGACAGCATCCCGAGCCTACGTCCTCCTGCACAACAGGCCCCGGCAGCCAGCTCCAGCCGGAGCATCCCTGTCTGCAGGATGAACCCCTTGCAAGTTTTACAGTAAGGCAAACCAGATTCAGCTGGGAAGATGATGGTCCATCTTCCAAAACTGTCAGTGACACTTTCTGCTTATCCCAGCTCCACACTTAGACCAAAAAGCCTGACTTCTTGGGGAGCTGAAAATATGCTTTGAGATCTACTCAAACTTATTCACAACAACAAACAACAAAACAACAGTATTCAATACCTAAAGGGGTTACAAGAAAGCTGGAGAGCGGCTTTGGACAAGGGCCTGTAGGGACAGGCCAAGGGGAATGGCTTTAACCTGCCCGAGGGGAGACTGAGATGAGCTCTGAGGCAGAAGCTCTTCCCTGTGAGGGTGCTGAGGCGCTGGCACAGGGTGCCCAGAGAAGCTGTGGCTGCCCCATCCCTGGCAGTGTTCAAGGCCAGGTTGGACACAGCGGCTTAGAGCAAGCTGCTCCAGTGGAAGGTGTCCCTGCCTGTGGCAGGGGTTGGAGCTGGATGAGTTTTACGGTCCTTTCAACACAAACCAGGCTGGGATTCTGTGATTTTACTTACAAACAGCGCCAACATTGTTAGGGCAGTGACCCTGGCGGTTTAACGCCTCAGAGGGCTGCAAAGCCTCAGCCTTGGTTGGAGTACATAACAACCTTGTGAAGCACGAAGAGTTCTTACGAGAAGATGATGATGCAGGAAAACAAGACTGGCTGAAAGATCAAGGCTTTTTGTCAACAAAAATAATTCCCTTCCACTTAATCTCTCAGAAATGAGACTTTCTGTTGCTTAACACCCTCCTTCTCTGCACCAACAGACCCTTGCCTGGTGAATGAAGTTGGAGATGCTTTCGGAATTATTTTGTCTCAGACACAAAGGCCTCCTGGGCTTTTTCAGCACTGCCACACGACTGCAAATCCCTGTTTCATGCTGTTTTACATTCACCTTGAGTACTTCCTACAACAGCACAGCTTTCCAGAGAGGACAGCTTCTTGTCACAGTGTTTCATAAGGACAACTGATGAGGGATATCAGCAAGAGAGAAGATCATTAATACAAGATTTTGAAAACACATGTAAAGCTGCCCCACACTACAGCACAGAATCCTTCATAGGAGCTTTGTTTTTCTAACACAAACTCTAATGAACAGCCCTGGGACTGAATTTCTTCCATGCCACTGTGATACAGCAGCATGCAAGAAATGGTGTAAATGCCTTTGGTATCTGCTTATGTTTGGTCTTAAAAACAGAAAGGCAATTTTCTTCTGGAAATACTCTGGCTGTTTATCAGGATGATTGATGACATGGCAAAGAACCTTCTTTATTAACTGCAAAGGTATACATAGACACATTGAGTTCAAACTGCACCAGTCACTGAGGAGACTGAAGTCCAAAGACCTAACAACAGAGGCCAGAAATCTAAACATATCCAGCTCAGGAAAGGCCCCTCCAGGGACAGACTTCCTACATGACAACTAATTATAAATGAAAACTTAAATCTATAAATGGTTAGAATTCCTGTTTCTGCTGAATAAGCCATCTCTGCTGCCAGGCCACCTTTATACCTTCTGTCACCACCAAGTCCCCTCTTGCAGCTCTTCCCAACCCTTCCTGCTCTGCAAGCCAGACCCACAGCACAGCTTTCATAGCCATAGCAGTTTCCCCTAGTTCTCAGCCCATGCTTTTCTCTTTCCAATGATACTGGAGCTAAGGCTCAGGGGAGACCTTAGAGCAGCTCCCAGTGCCTAAAGGGGCTACAAGAAACCTGGAGAGGGGCTTGGGACAAGGGCCTGTAGGGACAGGCCAAGGGGAATGGCTTTAACCTGCCCGAGGAGAGACTGAGATGAGCTCTTAGGCAGAAGCTCTTCCCTGTGAGGGTGCTGAGGCGCTGGCACAGGGTGCCCAGAGAAGCTGTGGCTGCCCCATCCCTGGCAGTGTTCAAGGCCAGGTTGGACACAGGGGCTTGGAGCAAGCTGCTCCAGTGGAAGGGGTCCCTGCCCGTGGCAGGGGTTGGAACTGGATGAACCTTAAAGTCCTTTCCAATTCAAAACCACATTCTGTGATTCTATGATTCTATATCCACCAGTCCCTCATGAGAACATCCTACACCTTATCCTATGCTTTGTGCTACAAGGGCAGCGCTGGGTCCTCCAGCATCATCTTATGACGGAAACTGGGAAGGGGTTTAATTCTTGCTCTCCTCAACTTGAAGCACCAGAAAACCTTTTCTTCTCCTCATAGCTAATCCTATACCCCCACTATGATTAGCACAGCAAGCCTGGTCCTTGCTTTGAGCTGAGCTGATTAAACAAGAGGAGATGACCCCATGCCAATGCACGAGTCCCAGCGATCCCACAGGAGCCAATATGGCACCAGCTCTTGTACGTGGTCTCAGGATCTGCAGCATCCCAGAGGCTGCATCCCACAGCCATCAGCTGTTGCAGTACAAATAACCCTTCTAACACACTTGGTTTCTTGTTTTATTCTGAAACCCCATCACATGCCAAGATGCTGATATGGATACAGGAAGCTGAGTATAAGCACATTGCCTGTTTGACCAAACACGAAGGAACATGACTAAAAATACAGTCAGTGGTGTTCCCGAGCATCACAAAGCTACAAACCCTTTCCAACACTGCAGGGCCCAAGCATCAAAGAACTTGCTGATGTGGGGTACACCATACCCTAGATCTCAGGTTTAAGGACCTTCTCATCCCCATGGACACCCAGTTGAAAGGGGCTGAGCAGCTTCGCAGTATCGAGCTCTACATCATGGTCCATGGGAATGCTGGATCCCCCCACGCTGCCTCTTTCTCTGGGGATGGATGTACCCACATTGTGCTCCCACCTCCAAAAAACCCATAGAGAATCCTAACTCAGTCACTGTGAGGACTTCTATCACTCCCCTGCTCTTCATGCCCCTCTCATTAATCCTTGCAAAATACAGCATGAAAACCTTTTGCTCATGCCAGTAGGATTTCCTCTTCTCCCTCCCTTCTGCCTTACTTGATAGGTTACTGCTCAGAGCAGGAGACGTGCTTTGAGGAGAGGTCACAATGCTGACAGCAAGGGGCACACTCAGGTTCCAAAAAACGAGGTCTAGTTGTGTAATATTGCAAAATCCAGAAAATAGCTGCACGATTCCAGCAGTGATTAATGTGGAGCAAATCCCCAGAGTCCCCAAACATCTGCAGCTTCCATTTCCCAAGAAACAGCTAGTCCACAACTACTTTCAGGATCTGGGAAACCTGCTTTCCTCTTCCATTACAGCTTAAGCAAAGTTTCCCTACCAATTCCTACCTCCGCACAAGGGCTTTTCTGTGCTAGAAGACACGACCCACGAGCCCTGCCCACTTCTATGGCTTTTTGTAAGCTCAGATGAACTTGCAGCAATACAATCCTCCTGGGAATGCTGCTCCATAGCTCAGCCAAAGCTGTGGTGGTGTTTCCCATGCTAACTACATGCTGCTTGGGAAGTACTCCCCTGCATCCCCACGGAGCCAGCTCCTGCAGAAATCTCTGCTCTGGCACTGGGGACAAAGTGAAAGGGCCAAGGGTGAGGACTTATGAGACTGGGCCACAAACTTCTGGAGCAATTTGAATTGCATTTTGCAACAGAGCCTCATCAAAGGGTGATGCATCAGGGATTGGGAAGCTTTGGGAAGGAAGCACATTCCCACACTGCAGAGCTGTCGTGTTTAGCATCTTCCACAACAGACTCAGCGTTCAAGCAGGAACTCGATCTCTCCAGCACTTGCAGGGATCATGGAGCCATCACTCCAGTGCTGTTTGCATCCCTGACCTTGCTGTAGAGAACTTCTCATAAGCCTGGCTTAAACATACTGAGTCTTTTGAGAAACAGAGCTTAAGAAATTAAGAATTTACAGTATTCATTTTAAAAGTTACTATATACAGAGAAACATCAACTTGAAGCAAAAGAAGTATCTAAAACCTTCATCACAACTCAATATTTGCACTAAGTATAATACCAGCAAGATCAGAGATGGCGGCAGTGGTTCTGCTGTTTGGAAGCCCTCAGAAGCTTCTCCAAACATCAGCACAGCTCCAGTTTACATGATGTTGGCCCCCTCAGCCCAGTGAGTACAAAAGCAGCCCTAGATGCCATCCACTGCTATCCTCTAGAGTTTATTTGCCGCTCTAGTGCTTGATTAAAGATACCCTACATGACTGCAACAGGCTCAACACAAGGATGAAATACGGGATTGAGAAGTCATTAACTACATCCTAATCCCTCAATCCCATTTAGTGGCACTGCAGTAGCATATACCCCAACTGCTGTCCAGTGCTTGCTAGTTACTCACTGAATTTCATTCCTAAACAAATTTCCAACCAAGATAAATGCAAACCAGTAACTCATCACTGATGCTGTTAGCTCCCAGTCCATAAAAATGCCAGCTAATGGGCTGACCAGTTCCTGGGAATTCAATTTGATAAGCTGTACTAATCAAATGGTTTTCTTGATCATCAGAACTAACGAGGCACAGCTTCCTACATAACCAGCCTGGCTTCCTGCGCCCTCCCTGGCTTTGGGATAACCCCCACGTCCATCTCCATTGTGTTTGCTGTGACAAATCCCCCCCCAGGCTGAAGCCACGTGTCAATGTGTGTCCCACCACCCTTCCTCAAGCAGTGACAAGACCCCAGTGCCCCCCCCCCCTCAGTGGGTCAGTGCTAGTGAGGGGAAACGGAGATGGATGGAGCAGCCTGGCATGGGTCCTCCTTCCCAACAGCACCAAGCTAAGCACACATTATACACCCCAAATCCCTACTTGTTTTTCGGGAGGGGAAAGGGGGGTTGGAACTAGATGATCTTAAGGTCCTTTCCAACCTTAACTATTCTATGATTTAAGCTCCCAATAGAATATCGCAATTTAAAAGTGATTAAAGTGAAGTTATTACAGCAGCGGGGTGTGTAACCCCAGCCCCAACACGAAACCTCCCCGAACAATGACGCTCACCGCTAATTAAACTGCTTCCCACACTCATCCCACAGCTCCTCGCACATGGGAAAGTGTCCTCCGTCAGCCAGAGCCGCCACCGCCATGGGAAGCCCGTGGCCTGGAAGGGTGGGAATGCTGGAACACTGGGAACGTTACAACACAAACTTTAAGTGATTTATCCAAAAGCTGGGGCTCTGGCACTTTGTGTTCCCGGCCTTCTGTATCCATCCCATTGGATAGAGCAGGAATGCCGTTTGCTCCTGCAGAGACCATTCCTCAAGGGAAAGGCTTGTTTAAGCGTTGTTTTTAAGGAATTAAGCATGTTTTGTGCCTTTCCGGAGCCACAAACAACTTGTTGAACCACAGCAAAGCGTCTCCAAGCTCCACACTGAGCCTCTTCCCTCAACGTCTCCTCAGGAAGGACGGGAAATGAAACAAAAACCACCACAAAATAACCCAAAACAACCTCAAAACTGCCCAGGCCCAGCCCGCCCCGCCGGGCCCAGCACTGCCCGCGGCCCAAGCCGGGGGGGCTCAGCGACAGGCGGGGCCCCACAGAGCACCGAGCGGCCGATCCCCGCCCGCGGAGCCCCCGGCCCGGGGCCCGTTTCCCGCCCAGGCCGGCCCCAACTCACCCCCGACGCTGAAGTCCTCCGCCCGCAGCGCGTCTCCACGGGCGACCGGAGACTGCGGGTTGACCCCGCCCACCGACCGCGCAGACCACGCCCATCTCCGGGGGCGGGGCGGGGCTTGCGCAGAGGTGGGCGGGGACAGACGGAGTGGGCGGGGCTACGCGGCTCCCTGCGGGCGCGGGTCTCGGCATCCCTGAGGAGAAGCTCCCCATGACCCGGCTTCAGTGAGCGCTTGAGCCCAGAACCGCCCCGTGTGCTGGGCTGCACCCCCAGAGCGTGAGCAGCAGCTCAGGGAGGGGATCCTGCCCCTCTGCTGTGCTCTGGGGAGACCCCCCCTGCAGCCCTGATCCAGCTCTGGGGCAGCAGCACAAGAGGGACGTGGAGCTGTTGGAGCGAGGGCAGAGGAGGCCATGGAGATGCTGCGAGGGCTGGAGCAGCTCTGCTCTGGAGCCAGGCTGAGAGAGCTGGGCTGGGTCAGCCTGGAGAAGAGAAGGCTCCTGAAGGGGAGACCTTAGAGCAGCTCCAGTGCCTAAAGGGGCTGCAGGAGACCTGGAGAGGGGCTTGGGACAAGGGCCTGTAGGGACAGGCCAAGGGGAATGGCTTGAACCTGCCCGAGGGGAGACTGAGATGAGCTCTTAGGCAGAAGCTCTTCCCTGTGAGGGTGCTGAGGCACTGGCCCAGGGTGCTCAGAGAAGCTGTGGCTGCCCCATCCCTGGCAGTGTTCAAGGCCAGGTTGGACACAGGGGCTTGGAGCAAGCTGCTCCAGTGGAAGGTGTCCCTGCCCGTGGCAGGGGTTGGAACTGGGTAAGCTTTAAGGTCCCTTCCAAACCATTCTAGGATTTCCAAACCCCATCACCCACCAAGCCCTACAGAGACCTGCAGGTAACTGATGTGCAAAGTGCCTCTTCCAGATCCACAGGAGATTACACAGCCAAATCCAGTCTCCCTTGCTCTGAAGGCCAGATTCAGCCCTGCCAACAGTTTCCAAATGGAATATGATGGGAGCAGTGTGTGCCCTGGGCCCTGGAGCACACACACCCCACAGGGTGTTGTGCAGAGCATCCCAGGAACTGGACCAGGAGCATCCCTGTTCCCCCACATAAGGAATGAGCTGGGCATTCTACAGGATTTGTGGGAGCATGGGGAGGAGCAGGCCTGGCCTCTGCGAAGACTTGTCTGCTGCCCAGACAGGCCTAACGTGCCTCTGCTTGTGGGATTGAATGCTTTGATGCTGTGAATTGCTTGGGAATACATTTGTCTACGGAGCAGAGGAGGGCGTTGATTAATGCTTAAATACCGGTTGCCGCCTGGGAGCCTGCAGGAGCACTCCATAGAGCAGGTGAGGTTTGGTCTCAGCCTTGGTTTTATACCAGATTCGTGCTGTTAAACTCCAGGAGGACACAGGAACATCCAGGGTTAGGTATTAGGAAGCTCTTCCCTGTGAGGGTGCTGAGGCGCTGGCACAGGGTGCCCAGAGAAGCTGTGGCTGCCCCATCCCTGGCAGTTTCAAGGCCAGGTTGGACACAGGGGCTTGGAGCAAGCTGCTCCAGTGGAAGGTGTCCCTGCCCGTGGCAGGGGTTGGAGCTGGAGGAGCTTTAAGGTCCCTTCCAACACAAACCAGGCTGGGATTGTATGATTCTGGTTTTCTCCTTTTCCTTGTGTTTCTGCTGTGTTACATCCGGTGACACTTCAGTGCTGTGAAGTGCTGGATGCTCAGGACATTGTCATGTGTTACAGCCCAGTGCCAAATAAAAAACCCGAATCCCTTAGGAAAACTGTGAAAAGGGAACGAATTCCTAAATAAAGAGCTGCCACTTTCCCCAAGTATCGCAGCCAGCCAGGCCCCGGGAAGCGCTGCCCTCTCGTGGCGTAAGGCAGCAACTACACACTAATTCCCTTCCAATCATGAGCTTCATTAATTAACCAAGGGGTGTTTTGGGTGCACTGGAGCATGCACTGGGCACGTTGTTTGTCAAACGGACTCTCCAGAATGAGTTCTTCAGATCTGCAGTGATACAAGCACAGTTTTTCCTTTCTCCTCCAGATGCAAATACATATATATGTGTGTGTGTTATTAGCATGTGTTAAGCTTAGATCAGAGCACCCACGCTATTAAAGAGTCTTTGCTTCACGACTTTGCTTCTGACCATCCAGAGGAATATGGGGAGATACAGGGAGATGAACCAGCTTTCCTGCGGACACAACAGTATTGGCTCAAATAAAACCATGGAAAACCTTCCCTGCTGTCCCCCCGGCCCATCCTGCTGTTTTCACCTCACTCTCACCTGTGAGGAAGGTGACAGGAAGCAACTGTTTGGTTTCACAGCTCACTTTTCACACATCTTTCACCTGAATTTCAACCTTGGCTATAGCAAAATCAGTTTTGCTGCTTGATTCTTTGATTTAAGTGCCCTTAACCCCATAGCAGAGCGTGAGCATTGCTCTGAATGAGAGGTGTTAGCAGCAACCCACGCCTGTGGGATCTGGAGCAGTACCCAGGGTGTAATCCCATCCACCACCATCATTTAACTTTGCTGGACTCTCATTATTTCCTGTGTAACAAGGTTTAGAGTTCAGCCAAGGGACACACTGCAGTAATATAAACCTGGAAGACAGAAGATCTGCTCTCAGCATGCATTTGGCCACATTTCTTCAGCGGGTTTAACACTGCTGCTCCTTTCTGCCTTGGATGCATGACAGCCCATTCCAGCCCTGGCAGAGGAGATGCTGCAGCACTAATGCATCACCAGCCAGCCATCACCTGCATCCTGCCCCAGAGAAGTGGGGTGAGCTTCACTGAATGAGCAATGAGCATGTATCTCCCAAATAATCCAGTTCCAGGGGTGAGGATATCACCTCTTCCTTGCCAGGGAATGAGACACAGCAACTAATGCTACAGAGGCAGCAGAGCTCAAAAGCATAGAATCATATATCAATGGAATGGTTTTGGTTGGAAGGGACCTTAAAGCTTACCCAGTCCCAACCCCTGCCATGGGCAGGGACACCTTCCACTAGAGTGGGTTGCTCCAAGCCTCATCCAACCTGGCCTTGAACACTGCCAGATTTATAGTTACCAAAGGTACTTTACAAATGAACCAGATGTGCACAGCCAGCAAGAGGGGTTTTCTCTGGAGCAGAGGAGTAATTAAATTCCATGTAGAGATGCCAGGAAGGAGAACTGGATGTACAGGAGACAGCACGGTGTCATTTACAGGGCAGACATCCCTCCATGCACGTCTTGGAACCAGCACTATGACCCTGGTCCCTGGCCAGGGGGTTCAGCCCTTGGGGACATCTCCAAGAAGTGGTGGCCTGGGGAGGGGGCACCAGCACCTCTGACGCTGATGGAAAAAGGTCAGAAAGGTCCCCCAGTGCCTTGTGGCAGCAGAAAATGGATAAAGGGGTGAGAGCTACCAGCTTCAACCATTGCCAGAGAGGAAACCAGAGCCCAGGCTGCCTGGCTTGGCTCCCTCTGCTTGCCCACCCGTGTGCCAAGGAGCCAGCCACAGCAATATGGTCCGATCCTCCCATAGGGTCATTTTCCCTTCCATTTATCATGTATTCCTTTCACAAGTGAAGGGTATCTCATTTAAATTCCCATCACTGGCTGATGGATGCAGCCTTCCCTGGCAAAGGCTGTCCAAGAGGAGCACATGTGATAAATGACCTTGTCCTGCAATAAAACCACACTGGTTTATATTGTGCATGTCACAAGAGCAACTGGCACCACAACGCAGACTGAAAACATGCAGCAGCCTAAAATTGCCTGAGAGAGCTGTAACGTTCTCATGCTCCATGTAACAGAAATGCTCTGATTAAATAGCAGCATCACATGTAAAGAAAATGCAGGGCTGTAGGTTTCCCCAGACATGCACAATTTCCTGGAATAGCTGAATATATTCCAAGTTGCACAACCTTTAAGGGTGTATTCCACACAGGTACACCACTGAGATGGTTCTGGGCCAGCTGCTTCTTGCCCCATCCGAATCCCATGGGCTGAATACAGCAGGAATCGCAACCCTGCCCTGGCTCCTGCTGAGCACCCCCGGGCAGGGCTGTGCCAGGCAGCACCCTGGGCCGTGCTAAAGCAGCTTTGAGCAGTAATAAATGCAACAAAACACATTAAACACCAAATATCCTTCTGTTGGGCATGACTCATGTTATGGACAAACACCCTCCATGCTTCAGCACCCTTCCTGCGTGTAAAGACTATTTTATCACCTAAAAAAGAGCCCAACAAATCCAACCCCTGTGGGAAAGATGCTCCACTAGAAAATCCAATTTGTTGGATTTTGAATTTGTTGCTCCACTAGAGCAGCTTGCTCCAAGCCCCTGTGTCCAACCTGGCCTTGAGCACTGCCAGGGATGGGGCAGCCACAGCTTCTCTGGGCACCCTGTGCCAGCGCCTCAGCACCCTCACAGGGAAGAGCTTCTGCCTAAGAGCTCATCTCAGTCTCCCCTCTGGCAGGTTCAAGCCGTTCCCCTTGGCCTGGCCCTACAGGCCCTTGTCCCAGGCCCCTCTCCAGCTTTCCTGCAGCCCCTTTAGGCACTGGAGCTGCTCTAAGGTCTCCCCTTCAGGAGCCTTCTCTTCTCCAGGCTGCCCCAGCCCAGCTCTCTCAGCCTGGCTCCATACAGAGCTGCTCCAGCCCTCGCAGCATCTCCATGGCCTCCTCTGTGTTGGAGAAAACCATGCAGGAACAAAGCAAAAACCACAACGTAGGAGAGAAGTCTTCACATCTCCATCCTGAGATATTTTTAGCTGAAAGGCACAAATGCATCACTGAGATATAAAAAGAAAGCTCCCACTGCTCCCTGTGATGGAGACTTCGGTGCGGTGCTCTGCCTGCTGCCCACTCCAGTCAGACACTCACTCACCCTACAATGGGAAGGGAGCAGGGACTCTCCGGGGGGTGGAAAGGAACCCATTTAGGAAAGGAACAGTCTGTGCTCACCTGCCTGCCCACACAACACCCCAGCACAGCTCTCTTTGGGGGAAGGCAATCCTCATGCTGTGGGAAGAGCAACAGACACCTTGCTTTTACGCACAGGCACAATGCAGTGTATGTGGATAAGCTTTTCAGATCCTGATCCTTGGAATAAAACAGTATTACAAAGAGAAACTCTGTCAGATAGAACCAATTTCCTCTTACCATTATCTGAACGGAAAACCAGGATGGGTTTCTATAAGGGGACTCCTCATTTAGATCCACCTGTACCCATGCTGTTCTGGGTAAAAAGGACCAATTTTTTCTGTTCTCCATGGGGAGAAAAAGGCTTTGATTGCTGCTGGCCAGTTCTCACCATCGGGCGGTGCTGTCTTTTGGTGTCAAGGATGTGATCACACCGTGGTGTGGTGTCACAACGCTGCACATCCTGAACACATCCTACCCCCTCTAGCATGTCAAAGGGGCCACATGAGGAACCAGGGACACCTACAGCTTCTGCTGCAGGCTCAGCCCCAGAAGACACACACTGGGTAAATCATAAACTGGTTTGGGTTGGAAGGGACCTTAAATCTCACCTAGTTCCAATCCCCTGTCACAGGCAGGGAGGGACACCTTCCACTAGAGCAGGTTGCTTCAAGCCCCATCCAACCTGGCCTTGATTTGCTGCTCTTTGTTCTTTTCAGGTTTCCAGCAAGCCTGAAAATGAAAGGGAGATTGTGTTTTCCTGGTTTAGCATGGAACCAGAGCCTTCCAAACCAACCATCCCCCAGTGCTCTGCAACCCTCCTGTTGCCCCTCAGTCCTTAGCTGGAAGAAAGGATGTGCATGGGGGGACCACCATGGCCCATTGCTTCTCGGCAGCTTGTGCTGAGAACTAGATGAAGTTGGATGGGGTTGGAACTGGATGAGCTTTAAGGTCCCTTCCAACACAAACCACTTTATGATTCTATGGTTATGAATGGTTCTATGAAATCAGACCAGATGAAGCAGATCAAGGCAGATCCCATGCCTGCTGCTGTGCCCAGTCGTGCCAGCAAGGCTATACTGGGACCTAGGACCATGGGACACTGTGACCTCTTGCAGAAGAGAAGCAATCAAGCCAAGGCAGTGCTGGCACTGGGTCTCTCCATCCTTTCTCCGCTCTTCCTGTCCTTTCCCATTATTAGATGTCTGCTCAAAGGGGAGGGCAAAAGGAAACAATTAGGGGCAGCAGTGCCAGCCTAACATGCAGCAATATCCATTAACTGGGAGACTGCTCTGCTGCCATTAGCGTTGAGCCGCCTTTAGCATTTTCATTAGCTCTTGGATGCTTTTGATGTACTTAATTTACGCCACAGAAACCGTAGATGATGGCAGTTGATGATTAAGATGTGCTTTCACTCTTGTAGAGTGCGCCGAGTACCTTGTAGCTACAGACCATGCATATCAAGAGCTATTGCTTATTATTCAGAGCTGTTACATTAATCATGTGCCTGCTTTGCTCTGGGAAGAGGAATTAGAATAGAGCAGTATTCTGTCTGCTTGTTTTTAAAATACATCTGTGGGTGGACACTGCAGCTACTGCACACATCCCTCTCTTCCAAGTGGCAGAACTGCTGTTTGTGATTCTCCTCCCTGGTATTTTCTCCTGACACTGATTTGGTTGGCCAGAGCCAGGAAGGAAGCTGCCTCCCGCCAGTCGATGAGTGCTGTGTGGAAATAATAAATAGTGCTAATTGAGGAATGTTTGAATTTCTGGGCTGCAGAGATGAAACCTTGGAACAGCTTTAAATGAACAGTGCTGTAGTATTTTTTCTCTAGCAGAGACAGAAGGCTCACAGTGCCATTATCTTTGTCCATTAAAAGACAATTTGACACCTTCTAGACTGAATACTGCTGATCAAGTTCTCAGAAATGCACTGCAATGCTGTTTCCAAGCATTATTTAAGAGCTCTACAATAGCAGGAAGCAAGGAACTGGTTTTTAAGAGCAAAATTTGAGCCAGGCTTTAAAGCAAGCTTGAGATGCTGAAACACAGATCTAAGGAAAATCTGAGTTAATGCTCCTCTCGGTCCATGTTGCTTGGTGGAGAAACTGCATGACAGGGTTACATTACTGCTGGGAATACCTACCTAGCTGGTCAAAGCTAGGAACTGCTGGTCCTCACTAAGTCCTGAGAGGGTAAGTGCGTCTGAAGTGCCTCAGCCGTCACCCAGCTACTAACACATCTCTCAGTTCACTCAGGATGTTGCACAGAGAATTTGTAGTCAACTGTGTTCACCTCATGATCTGGGAAGATGTCTTGGAGGCACCAAAGGCAACTCAACAAGTTGCATCAGTGTCTTCTGTGACCCCGTCTCATCACATCTGAACCTGTGAAGAACATTGCAGAAAACCAGCGAGTTCTGGGATTGAATGAAGGGGAGGAAGACAGAGACAAGCAATATAAGTTGCGAACTAGCGAGTTACCATTCTGCATGCCACATATGAACAGGGTGTCAAGGATGTCTCCAAGCTGAGGAGTATACAGGATGCATAAATAGCTCCATAAAAACCATGCTGTTGCTGCCTCATGAAGAAGCATGCCTTTGGCAAACTGCAGCTCAGGACCAAGCCTGTCATGTAACACAAGAGCCAGCTCGACCAGACTGCAGAGCTGCTTGTTACTGCAGAGGACTGATTTTACCCAAGTGCCTTTCACTGGAGTATTTTCTGATTCAAAACCACCCCACATAGATCTATTCACTTTATCAAACTGCACTTAAACAAGGCTAAAGCATTTACTTCCAACATAGACTCCTCACACTACAAAGTACTAATCCTTAAAATCATTCCTTTAATTCAAAGTGCTCCTCCAGGAGAAATAAAACTTCAGCATGTGTGCAATAAACTCCTCAAACACCATCTGCAAGAGGCACATACTTCACTATTGCTTTAGCCAAAACTTACCCATCACTCCCCAGAAACAATGGATCTTCAGCTATTCCCCAGTGAGTCCAAGGGGTGCAATTCTATAGCTACACCATCCTTCTGGAATAACAATGTTATTAAAGACTGCTGGTTGTAAGAGCACAAGAGGAATGATGCCAGTGCCTGTTCCAAACTCACCAGATCCAGGTGAGGAGGAGGCAGGTCCCAGTACCAGGTTTAAGAAGTGCCATTCATTTCCAAGTGGAATGTGGTCACTGTTCTGTAGTGATTAGGGAGCATTCCAAGCAATATGGTATTTTTCACTCTAGCTATAGCTGTTCTCCACATAGCTCCCTGGAAGGCTGTGAAGATACTGCCCAGTGATTTAGATCTCCTTAGAAGAGATTACACACAAAAATCAGACAGCTCAGCTTATATGGAAACAAATTAGACAATTTATTTCTTACTACAGATCTAATTTACAATACAAGTGATGGAGCACACCCCAAACATAGGTTATTTACACAGCATGAAAGGCAGCCACACCAGGCATCGCTTGCTCCCAGGCTGGGACAACCACCATCCTGCACCAGCAGCCCTCCAGCATCCCCAGCCCAACATCCTCATCACCCAACTGAGCCTGCGGGACCTCCTCTCACAGGCACCACAGGCAGCCTGGGGGATCTGCCTGTGATTTTCTAGGGCACAGGCAGCTCTGAGCCCAATTTCACAGAATCCCAGCCTGGTTTGTGTTGGAAGGGACCTTAAAGCTCATCCAGCTCCAACCCCTGCCACGGGCAGGGACACCTTCCACTAGAGCAGCTTGCTCCAAGCCCCTGTGTCCAACCTGGCCTTGAACACTGCCAGGGATGGGGCAGCCACAGCTTCTCTGGGCACCCTGTGCCAGCGCCTCAGCACCCTCACAGGGAAGAGCTTCTGCCTAAGAGCTCAGCTCAGTCTCCCCTCTGGCAGGTTAAGTTTTGTCTGTAATAGTTGTTCCCTGCACTCTGCCAAGCCCCAATCCTCAGTGATCTCCACATCACATCCAAGGAAAACACCGCAGTGATGACGAGATGTTACAGAACACCTTGTCTGTGTGAATAATTACAGATACAGGCTGCCCTGCCTTTGCACAGGCATCTCTGTGAAGGCAGTGGGAGTTGTAGAGACATTAGTAGGTCTCATGACATTTCAAGAAGGCTTAAATATAAAATGCCTTATAGGGGTTTCAAAGACTGGAACTGAAATAGTCTTTGCCATAACAATTGTGAGATGCTAAAAACAACCTGTAGAGAAGCATTGCGTGTGTGGATGTGAAAGAACAAAGAGATCAAGATCCATACACAAAGTTAGACAGCAAAAAGCGAGAGTTCTTTTCAAGCAAAGCCCTTACGGATGCTTCTACAGCTGCCCTTCAGCTTGACTCACCCCTGACCACAACAGAAGGGAAGGTTACACACAGCAGTGGCACAGAGGACTGTACCAGTCAGCACCACAGGTCCAGCACTGGAAGCTTGTGGGATATCATCTCCAATAACATCAGGTGTAAAGCCTTTGTATCAGTGTAGCAAATGGGCATCTTTACTTTGGCAAGCATAACATCTGAGCACCAAACACTCATGCAGAACTTGAGTTTCTGAAACAATGAAAAGTGAGATGTCCTGTGGAACCAAACAGCACGAGAGCTGTACCTGAGGCAAACTCCTCCAGCACACACAGAGCCAATTGGGCCCTCATGGTTGGGTAGGAACAGCCCAAGGAGACCAAACCCACTCACAAACAGTCATAGGAGTCAACGGAGTATGAGGAGCCAGCATGGATTATAAGAGTTGTTCAATATGTGAGATACCAACATGGAGACAAGCTTCATGGCTCTATGTGTTAGTCTGAAACACATGAGCAAATAATGGCTGAAAAGACCCTTCTCAAGCATCTCACACACAACCCCAGCACTTAGTTATTAATAGACACTAATGCTTTCAAACTAAGAAAGGGTATGTACTTTCCAGCATCTCCTGCTCCATATTTTCTTTAACAATAAAATCATTCCACTACAAAAGTGCTATAAAAAGAAGCAATTCCTCTCTTCCATGTCTCTTACATCAAAACTACGCTGCTGTGTAAAAATCACATCTAGAGCGCAGTTCTGAAGTCCTTACAACCTTCTGCTCAGAGCAATACACACACAAAGTAGATCTACAGCACAGGTTCAGAGCAAGTACCTGCACTTGAAATCTTTCTCAACCATGCACTGCAGATGAGGCTCATCATGCTTGTCTCTTGTTAAGAACAGCCAAAACAAAGAAAAGTGGGAGGAGGGAGACAAGAGACAAAGCCCATATTTCCAGACCTTTTATTTGTGGGAAGTGACTGCTAAAAGTTTCCATCTGAGAGGAGTTTGCTTTAAACATGCAGCTTCCAGGTATAGATGTTTCTTCCCAGAGCAGGGTTACCTGAATCTGTATTAAACCTCAACTAAAACGTGGGTAACTTGGATGAAATAAGAGAGGGTGGGGACATAAATATCCAAGAGAACCTCAGGAAGACTGCAAAAGCAGCTTCAGCCATGTGCAAAACCAGACTGCCAGTTGAGAAAGATGAATTGCCACTATAAGCAGCTACTACATTGGCTGCTACTCACAACAACCCAATCACCTTCATGGAGGCAGCTCTTGCCTAAGGATGTGAAGAATCACCCCTGGATTTGGAGCCAGAGCACATGGAAGCCCCTGCCTCAGTGAGCAGGGAGATCAGAGCAAGGGGGGTGAGAAAGCAAACAGCCTGATCACATGCAAGTGTAGCTGTAGTCACTCTTGGAACTGAAGCAGGCTCAGGAATCACACAGCACATGGGAGATGTGAACTTCTTACATGGAAAACTGAGTCTTTGGTAGGCAAGCCAGTCTGTCTGCCAAAAGTACAAGCATCTGGAGCCACATCCACATTCATTTGCAGTGCAAATGCTTGGCTTTGATAAAGATGGATTCCTGAAAGCAATTTCTGAAGTATACACATTATAGATATGATTTCTTTTGAGCTAACAGGCTGAAACACTGAAACCTAGCACGTACTCACAGGAGCAGAGATGTTTGTTTCTGGCTGACATTCTTCTATACACTTCTTGCATTACAAACTTCCAGTCACATGTAACTGCTAGCACTGAACATTTATTGTTTTAAAAAAATAAACATGCAGAAAGCCATCCCTTTTAAAACCAACACATAAAATAATCCAGTGGAGATCCGACAGAAAACCAATAGCCTCGTAAGGCATGGATTTGTCTGAAACCTCCAGCAGAAATGCATTTTCTGTGGGAGTCCATGCTCCAGCTTTGTCCAGCCAAAGTCAGTCACATAACAGAGCACTTGCCTTGCAGTTTATCTTTCTTCTTCTGCTGCTTGGACTTCTTTCCATCCACCTGGAGACTGATAGTTCTCCTCTTCTCCAGATTCAAGAGCTCCTGGAAGAGCTCCTGCACGTTGTAGTTCATTTTGGCTGATGTCTCCATAAAGGAGCACTTCCACTTGCTGGCTAATGCTTGCCCCTCGCTAGCATCCAGCTCCCTCTGGGTCTCATCACTTTTGTTCCCCACCAGCATTATGGGGATTTTTTGGATGTCCCCCTTAATCTGACAGATCTGCTCAAAGATGGGCTGGAGATCTTCCATGGACTGCCTGCTGGTGACAGAGTACACCAAGATGAAAGCATGCCCTTTGGATATAGACAGCCTCTGCATGGCAGGGAACTGATGGCTTCCCGTGGTGTCTGTGATCTGAAGGGTGCAGATGCTCTTGTCGCAGCTGATGACCTGCCGGTACGTGTCTTCAATTGTGGGGACATAGATTTCCCTGAAGGTTCCCCTTACAAAGCGAAGGACCAGGGAGCTTTTGCCAACCCCTGCTGCTCCAAACACAACCACCCTGTAATCGTTGCTTTGTTCAGGCATGTTTGCTGCGCTGCCAATACAAGTGAAGGCTTTACCTGGAAAAGCCCGAGTTCTTCGAGTTTACACCCCTTTATACAGAGGTGGCCTTTATAGAGAGGTGGAGATGGGATAGGGGAAAAGAGAAAGATGTGCAGGGGGAGAGAAAGAAAAAGAAATCATTAATACCAGTCTCGTAATTTCACAGAATCCCAGACTGGTTTAGATTGAAGGGACCTTAAAGCTCATCCAGTTCCAACCCCTGCCACGGGCAGGGACCCCTTCCACTGGAGCAGCTTGCTCCAAGCCCCTGTGTCCAACCTGGCCTTGAACACCACCAGGGATGGGGCAGTTTTACACTATGTTATTGAAATGAGCAATCCAATAAGTCACTCCCCTCCCATCCTTTTGTCATTTAATGTAAATAACCCGCTGCCATCCCTCCCCAGCCGTACACCCCATGCACACAACGTTATGAGAGGTGAAAATGAACTCACCTGTAGCCATCGGCTCCAGCGTTCGGCGAAACGGGACCGCACTCGCCTCCCATCAGCGGGAACCGCGCCGCTCGCGGCCGGGGCCCCGCCGCTGCGGGGATGGGCGGGGATGGGCGGCCCCGAGCCCGCCTCCTCCTCATCGCTGCTTCTTCTCCTCCTCGGCCCCGGGGCCGCTGCCGTTCACACCGCAGACGCCCAGGCCCTGCCGGGTTACTCCCACTACCCAATGGCTGGCATTTATAGCGGGTTTTGCTCCAGCACTCCAAGCGAGGGGCCGCGTCCCACCGCCGCCCAAAGCAGCACGGTAGACCTGATGTACGCCCTCCCTCAGAGAAGCCACCAAGCCCTTCGCGCTAAGCTCCACCGCTTTGGTTTGGCTCCCTCATGCTGGCAAACAAAAAGGAGTTGTATTTCACATTCACAAGTAGTATTTTTCACAGAATTCCAGCCTGGTTTGGGTTGGAAGGGACTTTAAAGCTCATCCAGCTCCAACCCCTCCCACGGGCACGGACACCTTCCACTAGAGCCGCTTGCTCCAAGCCCCGTCCGCTTCTCCACTCTAAACACCCTCCAAGACGGCCGATCCTCGCACGTTAACCCGCTGCCACACAGGAGGCAGCCCTGGCCCCCCGCCACACCACCACCACGTCCGGGGCCCGCAGAGCCGCTCCGGCCGCCCTCAGCTCCCGGCCCGCCTCAGGCCCCTTCCCTGCCACCGCCACGGCGGGCGGGAGAGGGCGCCCCACGCCCGGCTGCTTCCTCACGGCCCCGCGGTGGGACGCGGCCCAGCGCAGCCCCTTTGCCCGAGCCCAAAATGGCCGCCGGCCCCCATGAGGGAGCTAAAGCCGACCCCCGGGCTGAGGGTGGCCGCTCTCAGACCCCAACCCGCGGCTGCAGGGCCACCGCCCGCACCCCGAGAGGCAGCACAGCGACCTCCACCCGGCTCGGTTGATGTGCACACCGATTGGCCGTGTTAAAGCAGCGCTCGCCTGCCTTGGCTGGCAGGGGTCCGCTCTCCTCCCCGGCTGCTGGCTGAGGTGCAACGTCTGGAGCAGAGGTTCAACTACGTGGTCTTAAGGTGCTTTCCAACCCTAATCTTTGTGTGATTCTGGTTGTCAAGCGGACAGGCACAATTTGTTGTTGATTCTCTGAGGATAGACCCAGTCTTCAGCCTGTAACAGCAACACCTCCTATCCTGACGATTGAAGCCATCCCAGTGGCTGACTAACCGGGAGGGGGTGCGTTGCCTGGATGAGAATTCCCGGTTTTAATCTGGAATGGGTTTTTTCTCTCCGAGTATAACCTTGGGCATAGGAGCACAGCTTCCCGTGTGGACGCCTGCAGGGAGACGCAGGGCACTGGGCAGGCGTCAGGGAGGTGTCAGCGTGGAGCTGCGCTGCCTCAGGGGAGAGGGGATGGTCCCCAGGCAGGCGCTGGGGAAGCTGCAGTCACAGAATCCCAGCCTGGTTTGTGTTGGAAGGGACCTTAAAGCTCCTTCAGCTCCAACCCCTGCCACGGGCAGGGACCCCTTCCACTGGAGCAGCTTGCTCCAAGCCCCTGTGTCCAACCTGGCCTTGAGCACTGCCAGGGATGGGGCAGCCACAGCTTCTCTGGGCACCCTGGGCCAGCGCCTCAGCACCCTCACAGGGAAGAGCTTCTGCCTAAGAGCTCATCTCAGTCTCCCCTCGGGCAGGTTAAAGCCATTCCCCTTGGCCTGGCCCTACAGGCCCTTGTCCCAAGCCCCTCTCCAGCTTTCCTGCAGCCCCTTTAGGCACTGGAGCTGCTCTCAGGTCTCCCCTTCAGGAGCCTTCTCTTCTCCAGGCTGCCCCAGCCCAGCTCTCTCAGCCTGGCTCCAGAGCAGAGCTGCTCCAGCCCTCGCAGCATCTCCATGGCCTCCTCTGCCCTCGCTCCAACAGCTCCATGTCCCTCTTGTGCTGCTGCCCCAGAGCTGGATCAGGACTCATGCATAACTACATAGAATCATAGAATAGGGTTGGAAAGGACCTTAAGATCATCCAGTTCCAACCCCCCTGCCATGGACAGGGACACCTCACACTAAACCAGGTCACCCAAGGCCTCATCCAACCTGGCCTTGAACACTGCCAGGGATGGAGCATTCACAACCTCCCTGGGCAACCCATTCCAGTGCCTCACCACCCTCTCAGTAAAGAATTTCTTCCTTAGATCCAGTCTGAACTTCCCCTGTTTATTTGGCAGTGAAAGTGCTCTGTACATTTGGGCTCCTGCAGGGATGTATTTGGGGAAATTACGAGTTTCCTCCCTTTTTAACCCAGGCAATGCTCATGTCCATCTGGAACAGTTGCCCTTTTTCACCCACCTTTGCTGTGGTTTTTAAATGCTGGCAAACCCACAAGCCACTGTCTGTAACAGGCACCAGGTCGCACCTACTCCATCTGCTGCTGTTAGCTCACAAGATTTAATCACCTCTCACCTTCCCTTTGCTGGAAAACAATTCCTGTCCCTCATGGGGCTGTTGTGATGGTTCTCTCTCCAGGCAGGAGGACTTGCTCACAGCAAGCCGCATAACCTGCTCGTCATTTGCTTTGCCTGAATCTTGCAGTTCCTGGGGATTTCCAGGACTGATTTAAACCCCATCACTTCTGGTGTTTATGAGGTATTTATTAACCATAATGAAATGCTAACTCTTCCTATCTCAGCTAGCCATGTGTGCTCAAAGGCAGATAGCCCGTATTCAGACATTTTCCAAGCTCTCCATGGTTTTGGGTGGGTTACCATGCCTCAGTTACTGTCCATCTGAGCCCAGTTAGGGATCTCACCCATTTTGGCAGGTCTCTCCCATCCCAGTGGCTGTGTTTTGCCCACAGGAGGCAGCTGAGCAAGGCTCAGCTATGTCCTGCCTCGCACAGAACCGAGCCTGAAGGCAGCTCTTTGTAAGAGGTATTTGTTTGATAAGTAATGTGATAAGAAAAGCCAACAGGCGCCTGTTCTGGGAAGGATTCGTGACTCTCCTCCAGTAAGAACAGTAGGAAAGGAGCTGTGAGTCAACTTGGCAGAGGCAAAAGAGTGGGAAGGTCTCCAGCCTCCCTGGAGAAAGGATGGAAAGACTTGCCCTGTGCAGTACCACTTAGGGACTGACCGAGGAGGGATACAGCTTAAAGGTGCTGGCTCAGTACCCTGCTCTTGGGCAGAGTCTGCTTGGGATGCAGCTGGCAGCAACCAGAGAAATGTTAAATGGAAGCTTTCACTGGAAATGGGCTGTTTGTGAGAGCCCCTTTGTAAAGCAGAGCCCAGAGGGAGCAGGGGTGAGAGGCACCGGCTGCTGCTTTGCCTGGGGAGCTGCTGCTGCTACCCCCCAGAACTGCCTGAGGAGCCCCTGGAGCTGTGCGGTGGTGCAGGACAGCAGAAGGGATGGGTGAAGATAATCAGGTCTCTCTGCTGTAGTGACTTTGCCGGGGATTGTTTCTGTTATGCCAGGAATCCCTTGGGACTCGCAGGGATTGCACAAGAGCTTTCCCGGGTTACCCAGCCCAGGCAGTGCTCCTCACTGCTTTTCTATCCACATTAAGGGTAGTAAATCCCCCTTTCCCATTGCTTAGCAAGCATAGGGGACACCCCACCAAACTTCATCGGCTTCCTTTGGAGAGGAGGGAGGCTGCAGGGTCTTAACTTCATCCTGGAGCCACATGACTGAAATCATGCAGGTCAGCTTGTGGGATACAGGGAGAGCCTTGCTTTAGCTGTCCAATCTTTGGCCATCGCTGAGGCATAGCACAGCACTACCAGCTCCCAAAGGCCCTCATGGTCTTGCTGGAGAATGTCCCAGTGACGTGGGAGCAGGGCATCCATCCTGCTTTGTCCTCCCTCTGCTCCATTTCCATTGCTTTCCCTTTGGAGCTCACCGAAGCTTTCCTTCTCTTGTGGGAGACACTTGATATTCACAACCAGTACAGCCGCCTTCTTAAGATTGCTTTGAATGTCACTGTGGAGAGGTGTGACACAGCAGCTGGAGGCAGAAAAGGGATTTTCCTCTGGAATTACATAAATTAGTATTAAACCAGAGGATGTGTCAGTGGTGCTTATCAGAAGGGGTGGCTCTTCCCAGCAATGCCAAGACTTGGGAGAGCTGTTCCGCCTGTAAAATGTTGATTAGGAAATGGTCCACAGTGGCTTATCTATTTTAGAGGCAGGACATCCATCTCATGAGCAAGCTCCTCTGTACCTGAAAGGGCGCCCTTCCTCTGGAAACCCGAGAGGGATTTAAGCTCTACAAAACGAGGATGGAAAAACAGAAGAACACACAAGTATCTCATCCTGGATATAAACTTCCCTTGACTTGAGATAATGAAACAGCCAAAGGATAGGATGTTTTTAAGGATACAACTATTAACCCTGAGGAGAAGCACCTGGGGGTGTTGGGTGAGGAGAAGCTCCCCATGATCCTGCTTCAGCCCAGAACCCCTGCGTGTGCTGGTCTGCACCCCCAGAGCGTGAGCAGCAGCTCAGGGAGGGGATCCTGCCCCTCTGCTGTGCTCTGGGGAGACCCCCCCTGCAGCCCTGATCCAGCTCTGGGGGGTTGGAACTGGATGGTCTTTAAGGTTCTTTCCAACCCAGCCCATTCTGTGATGCTATGAGAGGTTCAGGTCGCTGCTGGGACACAAACTCACCCAGTCACAAGTTGTTTCTTCCGTTTTGAAGCTGAGTAACAAGGGTCAGATCCATCCCTGCATTGGAATCTCTGCAGCTCCTCGCTCAGCTCTTTAGCCACAAACCAGCTTTGGAGCCAGGACTGCAGTCCCAGGCTTTGAAGAAGACACAGAAAACATTTAAGAGCAAAACCCAACAGTTAAACTGTTCCAACCAAAGACCATTTCCTGACCTTTTTTAAGGTCCCCAGCTCACCCACAGAAATCTATCGTTTCCCTTCTGATTTGGGTGCCCATAGCAACACCAGGCAGCCTTCTAGACTCTCGGGTAGTTTACCCCACTCCTCACCATGTCCCTGCCCAGTGGCACAGAAGCACGAAGCTCCTGAGACCGACTGGACCCCGAGCATCACCTTAGAGGTAACGGGAACTTCAACATCCGCCAATTCCCACATTTCTGGAGGTAAGGGATTTGTTATTAAAGCTTCCGAGAGCCGCGTTGTGGCGGCGGCAGAGGGCAGCAGAGACCTGCCAGGGTACGGCTGTGCCCCAGCCGGCAGGAGCCTCAGTGCACAGCGAGCCGGGGGAGCCGCGTGGAGGTGGCGGTGGTTTTACACTTATTTACAAGTCATAAACCTGCCCTTTTGAAATTCATTAGGTCCCGACTGAGCGGTTCCGCCTCTGGCTTGGCTCCGAGCAGCGCCGGTGCCTTGCTGAGGCACAGAAGCTGTAGCCAACACAGGGTGCAGAGAGGGAGCCATGGGCTCTGCCTGAGACACAGCCATCCAGTTCCCTTTCCCCTGCTAAGGCAGACCCTATTGCAATGGGATCTTCAAGCTGTTGATATTAATCTGTTGACATCATATTTTCCATTACTCCTTAAGTGCAAAGTCTGGGAAACCTTTTTCCTCTTTTCGCCTCCTAGATTATAGATAGAAAAAGAAGGTGGGGGAGAGCAGGCTCCAAAGAATACAGCAGCAGATGGAGGATGCCCAAACTGGCATTGCAGAGGGGTAAAAGCAACATGCAAAGTTCACAGCAAAGATGCAACAGCTCCAGGGCTGGCAAACAGGGACAGCAAGTGCAGGGCATGGAGCATGAAGGGAAATAAGAGAGGCTGAGAGAGCTGGGCTGGGGCAGCCTGGAGAAGAGAAGGCTCCTGAAGGGGAGACCTTAGAGCAGCTCCAGTGCCTAAAGGGGCTGCAGGAAAGCTGGAGAGGGGCTTGGGACAAGGGCCTGTAGGGACAGGCCAAGGGGAATGGCTTGAACCTGCCAGAGGGTGATAATGCTTTGGGACAAAAACCGTCCAAGCAGCTCAACTGTTTTCCCCAGCACCAAGTTGTGTGACCTGCAGCTTCCTGAAGTGACAGCCCGAACAAAAGCAAGCCAGGTCACAGCAGAGCAGCCCCTGGCAGGGACCCGGGCCCACCACAGCTCCACGATGTATATATTTTATTTAAATTAACAAAACTACACGTTTTCCAGGCTGCTTGAAGCTTTCTGTAAAAACTGAACTTGACCTAACAAAAAAAAGGAATAGATTTTAATAAGAGCCAGGGACTATTTGTGAGACATACAAGTAGGGCTGAGGAATTAGGAAGTAAAAAACCCCCCCCAACACACACACATACACCCCCCCCCATAAACAGATTGTTAGTGTGTGACACACGATTTGGTTTGAAAGCTGCAGCTCCCTCATTGTGAGGAGCCCTTACAAAACACAGTGCTACCCTAAGCTGTGAAACAAACCACGGACACGTCTATGGGAACAACATAAATATCACATAAGAACCCAACGTAAAAAAGGACGTTAAAGTTGCAAAGTCAAGGACAGGGTGATGTGTGTTGATTCAGTTCACTTTGTACTTCAACTACTGCAAGTAGGAACGTTGCTTGTTCCTTGGTGGGGGTTGGAACAAGATCTTAAAGTCCTTTCCAACCCAAGCCATTCTATGATTCAATCCTTGGACCTCCCAGGGCTTACTTTCTGTGGGTAAGTTGCTCACAGGTTACATTTTGCTATCGTGTTGAAGCTGTGGTCGCAGCACTTATTCCATGTACAGTCAGTGTGCCCCCTCCTTTTATTTCTGTTAAACTGCATTTCCTTTCAGTATAGGGGCACTGTCAGCTCACTTTAAAGAAAAACAGCCCAAGCTTATAAAAACTTATTAATGTTCCAGTTCAAGTACCCCAAAATCACCCAAAGTTAACTTCCTGAAGTAGTTCTTGGCACTTTTTCTGTGCTACAGTGACTCCATGTGCACAGACACAGCAGCACATGAGGGACTTCACCCAGAGTGATGGGTTCAATGTTCCTCAGCCCTGACCCCACATCCTGCCTGAGGTGCTGCTGAGACCTTAGAGCAGCTCCAGTGCCTAAAGAGGCTCCAGGAAACCTGGAGAGGGGCTTGGGGCAAGGGCCTGTAGGGACAGGCCAAGGGGAATGGCTTTAACCTGCCAGAGGAGAGATTGAGACGAGCTCTTAGGCAGAAGCTCTTCCCTGTGAGGGTGCTGAAGCACTGGTTGGGGTTGGGACTGGATGAACTTTAAGGTTCCTTCCAACCCAGACCATTCCAGGACTCTATGAATTATCTGAACACCTCACTCACCCCAGCTGAAGTACTGACTCATCTCCAGAAAAATGGGAAGGGAAAGCAAAAGGCAGGGAAAGCTGGTGTTGTATTTGGTTACTAACATGCTTGACATGGTGGCAGCAACGGTCAGAGCTGAATGTAGCAGCAGCAGCCCCACGCAGACAGTGGGATGGGTGCGCAGGGCAGGCAGGGACCAGCATCACTGAGCATGAGCTGTTTGCTGGGGTGGGAATTGGGATGAATCAGCACCTCCCAGTGCAAAGCAGAGCCCTCCCTGCACAGCCTCAGCTCCTGCCCAGAGCCCTCACTCACAAACCCCAATGTGACAGCAGGGCCAGCACACATGGGCTTTAACTGGACATCGTGATGCACACATTGAGATCTACTAGAGATGGATTAAGGTTTCATAAATCATCTCATTTCTTGTATTTCCCAATTATATTTCCATTTTGCAGCCTTAATACTCTGACAATGGATGTGCAACTTCAGAAGTTTTAAGAATCTGAGAACAATATGTCCCTTTTTCCAGGACTGGTACTTGCAATGACTGTTTGTGGCTTTGGAAGCCTCCCTTCTTTCCCTCATTTCTGACCCTTCACCAACAGATAGCAGCAGCAGATGCTTATCTTTTAGGGACAAAACCAGGAGGGTGAGTTACACGTTACTAGCAGTTACACGCTACTGGCAGTTAATACAGATGTTTACTAGGATCAGCTGTTGAGGGCCTCTGGATCCTCCACGTGCTGGAATGTGTGCCCAGAGCAGCACAGACCCTTCTGGCCACACTAGTTCCCTCACACACCATTAACACTCCTCTTAGCTGGTCCCCAGCACGGACCAGTTGAAGCCTCCAGCCCAGCTCAGTCCCCACTCCCCTGACCTACTGCAGTGTCACAGCCAGACCTGCCCAGGTACAGCACAGGGGTGAGCGACCTCATTGCCTGATTCTGCTCTGAAAAACCAGATATCCACATCAGTCCAATAATCCCTGGAAGAATCCAGCTCTGCTGGCATGGATGGCATGCTCCATGCCAGCAGTGCAAGCAGGGGCTCAGAGGCACAGGAGCTGAGGACACACTGTCCCTCCGTGGCCTTTCTCTTCTCTCCATGGCATGTAAGCACATAAGAATGAATGAGCCACAACAAAAAGACAATGAAAGCAAGGGAAACCAAAAGGGGCTGAGAACAGGCTGCGGGAGCAGTACCCCTGGGAACTCAGAACAGGAGCCCTCCTTTCTCCTGCAACTCAGCTCAAGCATCCAGTTTTTACACCGCCCTATATTTAACCAACAGCTGTAAAACCTACTGAGAAAGCATGCTGCTGCTTCTACTAGAATCTTATGTATTACACACAGGCTACTCCTTTTCCCTGCTCTGCTTCACTCAAGTGACAGGGGTTTGCTGCAAGGCTGTACTAAAGACCTCAAACGAGGTTCAATACAATTATAGATGGTAGAATTGAATGTTCTTACAATGAAGCTTTAGTTCCCCCCAACCAACACCTTGTTGAAGTTACACACAAGAAGATGCTCCAAGTACCAAATCCATGCTCCCTGCCTGAGCTCCCAGCACCACCTTTATGACAGGCACACAACAGCCAAACAACAACTGCCCAACATCAGCTCTGCCCCTTCCCTACATCTGAACAGGCGACTTTGCAACCTTAATGCTTTTCTGTCCAGTTTTTACGTGCTGGAGTGTAACGCAGTGGACATATCCCTCCCCCCAGAAATGACTACACCAGGTTAAAAAGAGTTTACAAATGCTCTGCTCGGTGTCACAGTCTCTGAAACACACGAGGCACGGGGTGCTCGAGGAGCAAGGCAGGTCAGAGAGAACTCCTGCCACAGGCCTTGTGCTGTCTTCTGCTCTCCACCCCAGTCTGGGTCCCGATGAGGCCACCTCAGTGTTACTCCTGAGCCTCCTTCCGAGCCAGCTTGTAAACCTCCGTGGGCCCGTCCACATGGGTGATGGTGGTGGTGAGCTGGAGCTCTTCCCCGCTGTTCACACCCAGGTCACCTGAGAAACAAAGTGATTCTGTTAGCCCCATCTCACAATGAAATACTTGGGAATTAGAAAGCAAAGGATCCATTTTATTCCCACCAGGCTTTCGGGAGCTACTTGAGTTAGGGACTGTGCAATGTTCCTATAAATGCCTTCCTGTTAGAAAGAAGCCATTCCCCCAGGACAAGGGGGAATGGTTTTAACCTGCCAGAGGGGAGACTGAGATGAGCTCTTAGGCAGAAGCTCTTCCCTGTGAGGGTGCTGAGGCGCTGGCACAGGGTGCCCAGAGAAGCTGTGGCTGCCCCATCCCTGGCAGTGTTCAAGGCCAGGTTGGACACAGGGGCTTGGAGCAAGCTGCTCCAGTGGAAGGGGTCCCTGCCCGTGGCAAGGGGTGGAACTGGATGAGCTTTAAGGCCCCTTCCAACACAAACCAGTCTGGAATTCTATGATTAACTAAAATGTCTTCTAGGAAAACCAAACTATTATTTGCATAGCATTTTAAAATATGGAATGTGCGCTTTGACCAAAAAGTAAAATACTCAAAAGGTATCACCCACATTATATCACTTTGTTGCCATGACAGCCTTCAGATCTTAAAGACATTTACCATTGGACTGGTCTTCACCGTAGTTCTTGTGCGATGGCGCGTACAGGAACATGAGGGCAAACACGTAGAGGTTCCACATCCCATAGATGCCGGTGAAGAAGGCACTGTTCACTTGTATCGTGATGTCCCCCCACTTCCAGTGGCCTTCAGTCACCTGCAGGGAGAAAGCAGACATGGGCTGGTCAGTAAGGCCAAAGTCTGCACAAAGACAGAAGCGATCCCCTAAAGCATGAACTTCACGCCAAGGTTTGCCACCTAAAGGGTAGTACCTAGGAGACAACCTCGTTACACCTGAAAACATTACACTTCCATAAATAGAGCTTTTATAGAAGGAAAACTAGGCTGAATAATGCAAAGAGCTCACGTGCTGAATGCTGCCTTGTTGCTTCTGGCTCACAGAGAGGCCTGGGCTGACAGCACCAGCCTCAGACATGCGGAGATTTGTCAAGGTTTAAGGAAGTGTCATCACTATTAATGTTACTTGAAGATGTACAGACTGTTCACACTGAAATGTTTGCCTTCTGGTAAAGAAACAGACATAAGGGGGAAAGACAAAAGCTAAATGAGCTTAAACTAGGTTAGGTTAGTGACAGGCCAAGGGGAATGGCTTTAACCTGCCAGAGAGGAGACTGAGATGAGCTCTTAGGCAGAAGTTCTTCCCTGGGAGGGTGGCGAGGTGCTTGTCCTGTCCCTACAGGCCCTTGTCAAAAGCCTCTCTCCAAAATGACATCTTTGAAACAGATACAATCTGAAAAGTCACTTGGAGTAAACCATCAGATTCACTTCAGTAGTGATACAAACTCATTTGTACGGAGATGGCCTCGGGGCTCAGAATAAACAGGTCCAGATACTGCTGAGAACAGCAGGGTTGCAGAGTCCCCCCGGGGAAGACTGAACTCTGTTATTTCTCTGTGGCCATACAAAGCCACCAGGTCCTTTCAATGTGAACAGAACATTTTTCACTCTTGCTGAGTTCTCAGAAATGACTTAAACCCTGTTGGCTGATATTTCAAACAGTGCAGCCCAACCCTTCCCGTGAGCCAGGGGCCTTTGTGAAGGCTTCAGGCTGAGCAATTTTATGGCAGTGCTTCAAGTAAGTGAAAACAGCTTCTTAAACAGCAAGTTGTTATCAAACCTGCTGGTAACAGGCAGATCTTGTCTGATCAGCAAGTGAGTTGTTAGTGGCTATGGAACTGGAGGCTGGTGTACTTAGAAGAAGCAGTTTTATCACTCACCTGGCTCACGATGAAGAAGATGACGGTCATTGCTGCGCACGCCAGGGTGATGAGCATCAGGAACTTGAACCTAAAAATCAGCCCCTGTGTGGAGAGAAATGTCACTGGTCACATTAACAGACTCAACAACACCCAGTTTGGGTTTTAGCACATACAAGAGACAAGCATTAAAATACAGGCAAAGAAAAAAAAAAAGGGTCCAACCCACGAAACCCCAAAGCAAAACAACCTCCACCCACTCCTCTGTGCCGGGGTCATATTCTCCGCTCCCCACACGTCTGCATTCCTGCCGGATGCTCCCGGGCGTGCGTGTCTGGACAGCTCTGCCTTTCCATTACATTTGCCTTTGTGACTGATTTACCAGGAGCTCACGTGGATGAGGAGGCAGGTCAGCCCAAGCCAAGGGTTCTCCCTAGGAGGCAGCTCACAGCCTCTGTAGGACAGACATCTGTGGAGAGCCTGCCTGGCTCAGGAAGACGAGTCAGTGTTTCACCTCCACATCTGTCTGGGAGGGAACTGCAGCAATTCCCAACACCTGTCAAAACTACACTGGCTATTAGAGAAGAACATGGGCTGAAGGATAAGCTAAGGCTCAAGATCACTCGCTTGGGAATGTGACTGCAGATTGCTCTTGCTCCCACTACCTTTACATTTTTACTCACAAGCTCTTTTTGCTTTGTCTTTGCACGTGAGCTGTTTTTTTAACCTGTTTCTGGAATTCTGCTGGAAATGTCAGTGTCTGCATAGTTACTGAGCCACACTGCAACAACAAATGACTATTAGTTTAACTCTTCCAGATCAGATTCATGCTGTCTGTACACAGAGCACAGCCCCAGCAGCTCCACAATACGAGCTAAGTCCTGTACTAAAGGGAAAGATGCTTAATTTCTGCTTGAAGTTCTCTTAATTCCAACTTCCTATCTTTTATGTGCGTTCCTGATGGGTGATAACAGACTTGTTTATATCAGAAGTGACCATTAGTTAAGAGAGCAATGTTAGTGTGTCGATATTTATCACCCATGGAAACAACAAGCACTCTCAGCTTAAGCGCTACAGTGTGCTCCTTGTGTTTTGCAGCAGTTAAAGATAGCTAGGGCAGAAACAACATACAAAATCATGGGCTAAAAGCAGGGATAGTAGGCTGAACGTGTCACAGTTTGATCCTAGCAGGACAGTTTCCCTCCTGCAACTTGGCTGGGACAAGACAACCCCAAAAATACTAATTCACATCCTAGAAAACAGGGTGGTCTTAGCAATACTTTCCATTAAATACAGTCATTAATATTACAGGAGAAATGAGGTGTGAGGACCTGATGTGCTTACAACCTATAGTGATTTCAATGGCCATTTGGGCAATTTACTTGTGTTCTCCAGCACTGTTCAGTATGCTGGGAGGTGGCAAGTACTGACAGAAAAGGAGAGGGAGCTTACATACCCTCCTAACAGGTTAAAGTATTCCACTGGGAATAAAGACCCGAATAAAGAAGAAACTTCACACCAGTCAAACCAAGAGGCATTTAGGGGATTTGAGCAGAAGAAAGCTGGTGAAGATCAGATCTCCCAGTTCAGGACTGTATGGATAGGGAATGTCTCAGTATTAGACTTTAGGGTCAAAAATGCATTTATAAAGTAAAGAATCTGTGCAGCAAGGAGGACCGTTACCTCGTAATGAAGGCGGCGAGCTTTGCTCATGGCTGGGAGGCTTGACTGCTTCCCACTGATGTTCCTGAACACTTGGAAGACCATAAAACACAGGAAGAGGAAATAGAGACACAGGCAGATTCCCGCGACTATAATAAAGGCCATCTGGGCAGTGTGAGTCAAGGGAACATGGTATGAGCTGAACAGGGAGAACAGAAACATTCTCTTCTTTTAGTATCATCCCAAAGGTCAGAATTGAACTTTTAGTGGATGAGCTTGGGGGGCAGCAGGGGCTCTGTGACCCCAGACACACCAAACACTGCCTGGGTGACACTGCCAAGGAGATTTGGGAAGCTGTTGCCACCCAGCCAACAAGCTCCAGCGAGGCTCCTGCAAGAGGGATGGGTGCTGTGGAAGGGGAACTGATCCCATCAGCTTATCTCAGCCCAGGGATCAAAAGTAATGGCAGCAATAAGAAGCCCTTTCAGTAGGATCTGGAAGAGCAATGCATGGAAATGCCTCAGCAATGCCTGCCTGAATAATGGCAGCAGAGGTCCTCAAAGCAGATGCTGTCGAGGCTGGGGGATAAAGTATCATGGATGCTGGTGTTATTGTGATGAGCCTCAGGACCTAAATTCCCCATGCTTCCCTGCAAATCTCAGACATCTTGGAGAGGTTCAGTTCTGCAGTGACTTCCTCAAGCACAGCACCAGTCCCTGGGGGTACCAAACCTGCCAGGGCTGCTTCTTCCAAATGACACCAGCATCCCCTGCAGTGCCCAAGCTCCCCCTGGAATGCCAGAAGGAGGAGGTTTTCCCACACCCTTCCCCTCTCCCACCAACACAGACCAAGCCTGCCCTGAGCTGCGGTGAAGGATACAGCCAGCTCTGTGCCAACTTCAGTGGTCCAGATGCTGTAGAAGGGGTTCTTCAGCTGCACTCCCCTGCAAAGAGGAGAGAAATCATTGAGCTGTCACAGAAGCCAATAAGCTTAACCTGCTGGTCCCTGCTGCAGGAGGTGGCCAGAAGCCTCAGCTCGCAGTGGGCACCTACCTCTCACACATGTCAAAGATGAAGAGGCAGAAGGAGCCAACAGCTATGGGTCCAACCTGCTTCCAGTACCCTGAGAGACGATTCCGCTCATTCTGGTCCTGATCAGAGGGTCAAAAAGTGGGAAGGAGGAGGAGAAAAAGAAGAAGCAAGTTAGGCTGAAGGCCTCTCTCCTGCTGTCAAACCCACAGCGTTGTTTGCAACACTCAGCAAGCACAAAGGAGTTGCAGGGTATCACTGCAGTAAGGGCTGGAATCCACCTTCCCTTCTGTGTGGTACCCACCATCATGTGCTCCCCACAGAAGATGATCCAAAAAGACAGGAGCATGGCATAGAAAATGCCTTGTCGAATGTCTCCAAAGAGCAACATCCAAGTCCAGTCAAATCCAATGGAAAACCACTCCACAGGGATGTTAATGAATGTCATGGAAATTCCCAGAGCAAAGATGACCCTGGAGGGGCAGAAACAGAGTCTCTTTCTAGCTTGCAAGGAGAGGACAGAGCCCCAGCAGCCAAAGCTGTGCATGAGGAGCAACACAAGAACACCCAGCACTGCTGGGCAGTGTCACCTCCTGCCAGCAAACCCTGCAGAACTGAGCCCCTGTGAGCAGCTTGGACAAATGCAGCTCCTCATTCCCTGTGGGTTTAATGGGCAAGAGGAGAAGCTATCGAGGTCTCATGCTCCCAGTGAGCCTGGGTGGAGGGAGGGGACAGGGAAGAGACCATTCCTGTCTCTCCACACATGGATTCTGGGAGCAACAACCACCTTGGTCAGGGTGCTCTTACTTGAGGGTCACCGTAGCCAATGCACAAGCCCCAACTCACTTCTCCAGCAGGACAGGAGCACGTGTCATCAGTGTGATCCGTCTCCAGTACCAGACCATGATGATTAAAATGCTGGGTGTGAGGAAGGTCTTCATGGCAAACCACACTTTTGTAAAGCCTCCATTCTGATGGATGCCCTAAGGAAAAAAACCAGGGTGGAATGCAACGGCTATAAAAGGTTTAGCATCATTACTCCGTGCTTCTCCTTAGGGGATCTGACAGGAGAGGCATGTAGGCAGTAGTACATGTAAGTACATGTAGATCACAGAATCCCAGCCTGGTTTGTGTTGGAAGGGAGCTTAAAGCTCATCCAGTTCCAACCCCTGCCACGGGCAGGGACACCTTCCACTAGAGCAGCTTGCTCCAAGCCCCTGTGTCCAACCTGGCCTTGAACACTGCCAGGGATGGGGCAGCCACAGCTTCTCTGGGCACCCTGTGCCAGCGCCTCAGCAACCTCACAGGGAAGAGCTTGTGCCTAAGAGCTCATCTCAATCTCCCCTCTGGCAGGTTAATCCCATCACCCCTTGTTCTATCACTGCAGTCCCTGATGAAGAGTCCCTCTCCAGCATCCTTGTAGCCCCCTTCAGACACTGGAAGCTGCTCTGAGATCTCCACGCAGCTTCTCTTCTCCAGGCTGAACAGCCCCAACTTTCTCAGCCTGTCAAGATGCAGCTGCTCTTTGAAGGACATGGTTTATCCAACACAAGAAAGGGAGCAGGTTCCTATTTAGCACCCAAGGTGTCTGAACAGACTTCAGAAGTCCTGAAAACTAATATCAAGACACAACTTCCACCTCGAGGTGCAAAGCACTTGGGAGGGGGACACTGACACAGCATGGAGACAGCTGGCAGAATTGCTCTCAGACAAGTAACAAGATACTCATGAAGCCAAGTCACCACCAGTGGGAAGAGCATCAGCCAAATGAATGCATTTCTCCAGACACACATCCCTCCCACCTCTGTCTGCAGTCACCACAGCTCACTGATCCTGCTGAGAAGGATGGTGGTGGGAGGTTTTCCAGCTGGGAAAAGCACCAGCCATAAGGGAGGGCAGGAGCAGGGATAGCTAACAGCCAACTCAAACATCTGCATGGCCATAGCCAACTCCAAGAGAGACCAGGTCCCCTCTGAACCCTGCTGGCCTGTTCCTCCTGAGCTCCAATCCATAAGAGGCAGGGCTTAATCAGATGGAGGACTCATCACTCGAGCCAGACTGTGGTGGCGAGGAGAGGACACAGGGGAGCTCTTGGAGCCATGGAGGTGATCCCAAGGCAGTGCAGGAGGGTGACCCTGCTCCAGGCTTGGGGAGGGCTTCTCAGAAGACGGCAGTCAATGAGGGCATCCCTTGGGAAGGAGAGAGGCCACATCTGCAGGCAGGAGCTACCCATGATGAAGAGCAGGACCTTGCTGTGGATCAGAGGAGCCCCCAGGCAGACAGCACGGACAGAAGCAGGTCAGTCACTTACCACGAGGCGGATGTCCTTGATCTCCCCGATGCCCACGTTAATGCCCTTCCTCTCGTTGACGGGCAGGCGGATGTTGAGCAGGTAGTACTTGTGAGCCACGCTGCCGATCTCCATGAAGGGCAGGAAGTCACAGTCATAGTGACGGCCCTCAGACTCCAGGGTCTAGAGAAATGGCACAGAATGCTGTGGTCAGCCTTGGATGGGCTCCCTCCATGGGAAGGGTCTGCAAAACGCTAACACTGGGACCACTGCTAGCACTGAGACCTGTTTGCCAATTCCAGCCTTCCTGGGGAGAGCCTGTGACAGACAGTGGCTTGGGGACATTCTTCAAGGGTTTTGTTGGTTTGGGTCAGAGTCAACAGCAGGTTCACCTTCCAGGCTCTTGAATACTCCTAAAGTCAAAGGAACCTCTCAAGATGAAAGACTACGTTGGGATCCAAGCTTCCTTCCTCAGCAAGCGCCACTTAAGCCCGAACAAAAGATGCAGCTCCCTCACACATATCTTGATGTGGAGTTTAAATCCTGTTTTACTAGCAGTGCTCCTCTGTACCTCAGATGTATTCACTGCATAGGTGTGGCTGTATGGGAGGGTACAGGTGTCACTGGAGATGGAAGTGAGTTACTGAAAGGGACTGTGAAATGGGAGAAGACACAGAGCAGAAAACCATGGCCTGGGAAAGAGACGCCACATTAATTTAAGCACTGGAATTACAGTCTGCAGCACAGAGAGAAACATCTGGATTTAAACAAGATGCTCTTCTCATCTGGCTGTGCTGGCTGCTCCTAAGCCTTGAAGCCTGGGGCATTGAGAAGTTGTTCTAACAAACTTCTCTGGGTTCTCGGAGTGCTGCAGTGCCCCTGGGGGCTACTTCCGCACCACTCCTGTAATAAGGTTGTGTTCATCACAAGCACAAGATGGAAAGGTCCAAGTTCTCTACGATGGTTTGGGGTGCACAGAGCTCAAAGCATTTTTGTTCCAGACAACACCTCTGCAACACCTCACACCTCTTCTTCCTTACAGTTGTAAGTCTACCCCCAACTTCACCCCGTTCTCTTGTACCCCCAAACAGGACCAACTGCACATGGAGCTCATCAGGTTTTCACAGGTTTTGAGCTGACACATTTTTAAGTTACGACTGAACAATTCCATGCTTCTAGGAAGCACCAAGAAGGAAAGGAAGACAATTCCCAACACAATCCCACACCCCTCACCTCCAGCATCATCAAAACCCCTTACTTTTGGTGAGCCAAAGGTGCATTTCAGCTTCCTGATCTCCATTGCATGCGCTATTTCCTTCCAGTCATCAAACATGTCATCACGATACGCCAGCGACACATCCAGGGTGATCTCTGCATTCTCTTCTGCAAGAGTAAGGAGATATCAGGCTTGTTAGAGAGGAATTATACAGAGGATCAGATGGGTACCAGAGCCTGTAGACACAGAGAGGACCTTACAGAGATCCACAGCTATGGAGGGGAATGGAATATTTTGCATTCCAAACAATACAGATGAAATCATCCTTTTCAAAATGTTTATTTCCTTTCCAGCGGAGAAGGAAGAATCTTTACTGGTCATAAAGGTCTGACATCCTCCTAATGTACCGTGACTTACAGCTTATGTTATGGTTGTGGGTGAAGAGCATTATTTATTCATATAGCATTTGAAATAATAATTCATATAGAACTGGAGCCCAGACAGCTGCAGAAATAGAGTAAGCCAAAAGCAATCCAGCAGCCTCTTCACCAGGGCTGGCTGAGGTATAATAAGACAGGCTTCTATATAGACCTTCTGCAGGTAACACAAGGTGTGCAGTAGGTCTTTCTGCTTCAGGAAGTGACTCTATCACATCATAGGATTTGCTTTAAATCAACACTGAAATAGTGTTTATAGAAAACCACAAAAAAGATGCAGTACATAACTGTAGCTGGTTAGATGAGCTGTATAAAGGAGAAGGCATGCAACTACCATAGAATGGTTTGGGTTGGAAGAGACCTTAAAGCTGATCCAGTTTCAACTCCCTGCCACGGGCAGGGACCCCTTCCACTAGAGCAGCTTGCTCCAAGCCCCTGTGTCCAACCTGGCCTTGAACACTGCCAGGGATGGGGCACTTCTGTTGTCATGCCTAAATGAACAGAGCCATCTATTAACGTAACCTTGTGTTTCTTCTGGCTGCAAGTACATCACCCATAAACACTGAAGCCCAACATCTTGAAGGTCTACAACACACCCCTTAACAACAAGATGCATTCTACCAAAGAGATGTTAAATGAAGGAAACAAAAAGGGTCACTGGGATCTTTGGGTGGACGGGAAGGAAGGAAGCAGGGAAAGGCACTGCTGGGCAGAGTCATAGCTCATCACCAAAAGTATGAATTGCTTCAGAATTGCCCACAGCTCGGATCCTCTGCCCTTCAGAGATAAGCCAGGGCTCCCAGAGTAAGAACACACTGCTCAAACCTCCTTTAAGAAGAAATTTAAAACCCCCTCAACTTTAGCTGTGCTGGCCTTGCTGGAAAACCCCGCAGGAACAGCCACACATGCTGGAGGTGATGTTTCCTGTATGTGGTGTTCAGCTCAAGCCGTTCTCCATCAGACTTTTGAAACCCTCCCCTCCACGTCCACACCAGCACCGACTTGTTCCTGCCTTTACAGATGCACCAATGTGCACATGAGTAAACACACGCTGAGCTTATGTGTAAGGTCACCACATCAAGATTGCATGGGAACAGGCAGCTCATCCTCTCCTGGACGTGTCACAGTGAGCACACTGCTTTTAGACATGCTCTTTCTAGGAGGCTGTCAAGAGACTGCTGCTGCAAGAAGGGAATGAGGCTGGAACAGGCTTATTTAGGTGCCATAACTGAGCAAGTTCGTGAATTACAGTTGAAGACTGCCAAGGAGCAACACATAAACATGCTTTAAAAACCCGAGGCAAGTCTGTACCAGCTCTACCAGATGTAAACCCCTCCTATTTACCAGGCACAGATCCCAGGGGAGGCTCTGGAAGAGAAACATGTTCTGAAACGAGCATGTGCACGCTGCAACCTAGCCTCTTTTCCTAGACCAGCACACTGAGAGCCACAGCTGTCAGGAAAGCTATGGAAAAGCATTGCAAGATGGCTACGGAATCATCATCCACGGAGAAGCATTGGAAAATGGCAACAGAATCACTTGTGCCACTGATCCAGCACTGCTCTCACTGCAAACTGCTCACCCTTGCAAGCTCATGGCACGCTTTCAGTTCAGGAGGTCAGAAATGCCTCTGTGGATCTAATCTGAGCCCCACACACATTCCATCAAGGCTGTGTCACTGCACAGCCGGACACCAACATGCTGCATCCCATAAGGATGTGAAAGGCTTACACAGTATCAACACCCATAGCTCTGCACCAGGAACCCTCTGCTTGGGAACAGGGCTGGCTGCTCTCCCGGCAGCACATGGGAATGGCTGCAAAGACACATGAAGCCTTGATGAGCTTTGAAGTTCAGCTCTGAAAGCAATCTGGTCTTCATAAGTCTGAAGGGAGGCTGTGGCATGTCTATGAGCAAGCAGGAGTCTTTCAAGCACGGAGGGTCCCACATATTTGCCATCTTCTTCACCTGCGTTTTTGTTGGGACAATGTGGCATACTCACCCCAATCGACGGGAAGAGGTGCGGATGTATCTGTGGTCCACACTTGCTATTTATACAGTGTTTGGAGGTGGCTCTATTATGTATCTGATGTGGATGCATCGAGGTTTTTCTGAGCATTTAGTTTCTTTCCACACATGATCAATAGCATCCAGACTGGTATCAGGCTCCTTTCCACAGCAGCCATTAGTCAGGTTGCCATGAAACATGAATTTGCCATCTCAGATCCACTATTTAGAAGACCAGCAAAACAGATAAATGGGAACATAGAGTTAAACTTGGCCCAGCTACAAAGAACTACAAACTTCATTTCAGAAGCCATAAACCCAAGTGAAATGCTTGGGATTGAATCCAACAAAACCAGCTTTCATTATTTCTTCTTTGCAATCCAAATATTGCTGCTGCCATCGAGTATGAAAAGCAGAAGGCAGAAGATGTGCTGGTGTGGGCCTTTACAGGCTGGTGGAATTGAACCTCTCTCTGAATTTCCATCAGTCTCTGTGTTTGGGTAATGTCTCCCCATAGAAAGGTTGTGTACAAAGACCCTTTGAGATTGTCACCATAAAATATATATAAATGTATGTGTGTGTGTGTATAAATATATATACATAAATATATATCCAGGGAGAAGGGAGAAAAGCAGCAGCTGATGTATCTTGAAACCAAGCATGGTGGAACAAGAAAGGTGTTTGAAACCAGTATTATTTACTATCAAAACAGTGGAGCAAGAGGCAAGGACTCACAATGGAGCCAGTCTTTACTTCCGGAAGTACTGCAAGATCAGAGTATTTTAACCATTCAAAGCTGAGACACAGCAGAAGAGGTAAAATACATGTAATAAAGAGAAACCACCACTGCAAACCTGTGCTAAGCTCCTCAGATGCCAACACGTTTGAGGAAAGCAGTTATTCAGTTCCTCCACACATAATGATCAAGGTAGAAATTTCTGCCCTATTCAGTACCAAGAGATGAAAAGCCCCACACCAGGAAGCTTCATCTCTGAAGGACCATGTCAGAGCACCTCCTCATGGCATGCTCCAGATTAACTTTGCCTACATAGATCTTGGGGATGACATCTAGATTATTTGGAGCCTGGAAAATCACTTCTGGTATCAGCAGGTCAAGTGCTGAGCAACAACCTCACCGGTATCATTGGATAAGATTCAAAACCCGACAGAGACAAGACAGGTTTGTTTAGGTCATTATGTATTCCAGATATGCATGATGAGAAGACACACTGCTGCTGAGGTTCCAACTTTCTTGCTGAGTCTCCATTTGCAAGGCTACACGTGGAAGCATAGAAACATCAAATGGCTTTTGTTGGAAAGGAGCTTAAAGCTCATCCAGCTCCAACCCCTGCCACGGGCAGGGACACCTTCCACTGGAGCAGCTTGCTCCAAGCCCCTGTGTCCAACCTGGCCTTGAACACTGCCAGGGATGGGGCAGCCACAGCTTCTCTGGGCACCCTGTGCCAGCGCCTCAGCACCCTCACAGGGAAGAGCTTCTGCCTAAGAGCTCATCTCAGTCTCCCCTCGGGCAGGTTAAAGCCATTCCCCTTGGCCTGTCCCTACAGGCCCTTGTCCCAAGCCCCTCTCCAGCTTTCCTGCAGCCCCTTTAGGCACTGGAGCTGCTCTCAGGTCTCCCCTTCAGGAGCCTTCTCTTCTCCAGGCTGCCCCAGCCCAGCTCTCTCAGCCTGGCTCCAGAGCAGAGCTGCTCCAGCCCTCGCAGCAGCTCCATGGCCTCCTCTGCACTCACTCCAACAGCTCCACGTCCCTCTTGTGCTGTTGTCCCAGAGCTGGATCAGGGCTGCAGGGGGGATCTCACCTCTGGAGATGCTCTGGAGCAGGTCAGAGCCATGCCCCTGCAGTGAGGGGCTCCCCAGTACCTGCCATGCTCTGAGCACCAATGTATTTTTTCACATTGGCATTTACTGCCAGACATTCGGTGCTCAGGATCTTTTCCATGATTCACTTCGCTGTGTGACATTCACACAGGATGGCTTTACTCACTGTACAATGGGCTAAAAATAGAGAAGTTGTTTCAGAAGGTGGCTCTGTGCCATCTGCATACTAATACAGCTGTCTGGAAAGGAACATATGCGAGCGAACAGAGGAAACACTAGAATTATTTGCATTGCATTCCCATGCTTCACCAGCTCTCTAAAATTACAGAACCCTCAAAGGAGACCAAAATGGACTGAATCTGAACAGGAGTCTGCAGTGCTTGGCTAGCCCACTGTACACAAGGGCTTTCCAACTGCAAAGAAACCAGGAGACATCTCACTACATTTTGTGCTCACTAGATGGAAAGAGAGATGAAAACAACATTGGGTTTGTTTTACAGTGAAAGTCTATAAAGGTCCCTCCATGCTTCATGCCATCTGATATATAAAGGTGTCATTATCTGATGCCCAGCACTTTGTCCTCAGGGATGTTCCATTCCTGGATGTCAATTAAATATTCAGCAATTTCAGGTTTACTTTTCCACAAGGTTAAACTGAGGCAGGATGAGCCCACCTCTAGGGGCTCCTGAAGCCTCTCGTAGCCAGGGAGCCGACAGCTCCCAGGTCCCTGCTCCAGCTAAGGATGCCCCATCCCTGGCAGTGTTCAAGGCCAGGTTGGACACAGGGGCTTGGAGCAAGCTGCTCTAGTGGAAGGGGTCCCTGCCCGTGGCAGGGGGTTGAAACTGGATGAGTGTTAAGCTCTCTTCAACCCAAACCAGTCTGGGATTCTATAGACACAAGGGAAGTAGCTCAGCTTCTTAACATCTGCATTTTTAAAACATCAGCATTTCAAAATCATTCCTGAACATCTGCATTTAGGAACTCCAGAGCAAGTTTCCAAGATGAATGTGATAAAGGCTGGTTTCTCCTCCTACAAGTGCCAATCCCACAGGATGTTGCAGGATGCCTGGCCCCTGCAAGCCTCAAATTGACTTTAACATCTTTGGACCATGCTGCAGGGTTCTGGGAGCCAGCGGAGACCAGGATGTGTCCCCAGGGAGCAGGCAGCAGCTTCAGGCGGCTAAGAGCATCTGCAGTTAGCAGGCAGCGCTGCTTTCCTAGATGATCTGAACAGCTTCAAGATGGTCATTACGGGGGTGACTGGCAGAGGCTTTAACACTGCAACGCCTTCCAGGAGCCATCCCTGGTTTGGCACCAGCCCCTGCTGGCACTGACTCCAGCAGGATGACTGCTGGCTTTGAGGTCACTCGAAGCTTAAGGGAGAAGAAGCTGGAATTGGCAGTTTAAGAGAAGAAACGAGGTTATTTCACATGGTTGGTGTTTTACATCTTCAGTGTTGCCTCTTGAGGAGCTAATTCCAATTACCCCATCAATGAAGCTCTTGCCCCGATGCAAAGTTAGCAGTGAGATACAGAGACACAAACACAATTATTCTGGCTTAACAAGATTTAGTTTAATAGTTTATAACCTCTTAGAGCACAATCTAGCAACCAACAACCACGTTACTCACTAGTTGCTTAAATTTTGCACTTTGTTTACATCTGGTTCAGCTTGGCACAAAGTGTAGGAAAACAGCATTTGCAAGTACTTTCTTCAGTCCTGGAGGGAAAACCTTCAAGATGTGTCAAGCAAGCTCACACCAGAAGAAGTGTTAAAGTCCCTTGTCTGCAAATGCTTCTTAGAAAGCCCACCAGCAGCTGCTGAACTGGTAATGATCAGAAACTGAGCCCTTCCCAGCTGCAAAGTGGCACACTTCACACTGAAACTTGCCTTCAGTACCCAGAGGGTAGCCCAAGACAAGCTCTTCTGCTTTTAAAGCTCAGAAATAGTTCCCACCTTTGAAGTCACAGAACACAAATACTGACCTGAAAAGGTTCCCTGCACTTAGAGGAGAAACACTGTCCTAGAACCAGTCACAGACTGGTTTGTGTCAGAAAGGACCTTAAAGCTTACCCAATCCCAACCCCTGCCACGGGCAGGGACCCCTTCCACTAGAGCAGCTTGCTCCAAGCCCCTGTGTCCAACCTGGCCTTGAATTGTCAAGAGCTTGTTCAGCGGCTTAGCAACCTGCTCCCAGGTGCTCAGCCAGGAACTGGCTCCAGCTCAGTGGTTTGACTTCAAACAGCCTCAGAACAAAGAGTTGTTTCTCTAAGCACAACCTCTATTGAAGTCTAAGAAGCTGAAGCCTTAATAACCTTACAAAGCTACTCTTATCTCTCTAATTATCTCTAAAATGCAGAGAGAATACATATGTAAGCTTTATACAGTCTCATTTTAAACTCAGCTTAATGATGATACATTCTGGTGTCCTCAACACAAAAAGGAGATGGAACTGTTGGAACAAGTCCAGAGGAGGCCACGAGGATGAGGAGGGGCTGGAGCACCTCCTGTATGGAGACAGGCTGAGAAAGTTGGGGCTGTTCAGCCTGGAGAAGAGAAGGCTGCGTGGAGACCTCAGAGCAGCTTCCAGCATCTGAAGGGGGCCTACAAGGATGCTGGGGAGGGACTCTTCATCAGGGACTGTAGTGACAGGACAAGGGGTAACGGGTTCAAACTGAAACAGGGGAAGTTTAGCTTGGATCTAAGGAAGAAATTCTTTACTGTGAGGGTGGTGAGGCACTGGAATGGGTTGCCCAGGGAGGTTGTGAATGCTCCATCCCTGGCCGTGTTCAAGGCCAGGTTGGATGAGGCCTTGGGTGGCATGGTTTAGTGTGAGGTGTCCCTGTCCATGGCAGGGGGGTTGGAACTGGGTGATCTTAAGGTCCTTTCCAACCCTAACTATTCTATGATTTAACAGCCAGGAAGGAACAGGTCAATGCTGAGCAGGGAAGGCAGGAAAGGAGATGTGCTGAAGCTTTCATGACAGCTTTACATCTACAGTGACCTGGCTGTGAGCTGCCAGCCCCCCTGTATCAGAGCATGTTTGCTAGTCCACATCCAGCAGCCAGCTTCTAAACCACAGCTGATCCACCATATGGTTACATGAACACTAAAGCCAGACCAACAGACAGGCTGCAGCCAAAGAGCTCCAGAAGCCCCAGTTCAATCAGTTGGAAAGTGAATTATTATTCATTGTTAGGTTATAGCTGTTAGAAGGATTTTTCCCAAAAGCACTTTAAAACACACATACACATCCCTTCTTTGAGGAAGGGGCAGATCAGTCTTGCCTTTGCTGCTCCCAACATCATTCTGCAGAGTTACTTTTGAGTTTGGGGTTTGGGTTTTTTTGAGGATATCTTCTTCCAGGTACTAAGGGTGAATCCCAGTAAAACTGCTTCATCTACAATTCCTCTATAGTTTTCCAGTTACTTTGGACCACTGCAGTTTGAAGGTCAGAAGGTGGGGAAATCCATCAAATCAAACTTTCCATCAAATCCTAGCAAGAACATGTGTCTAACAAGGATTGATGGAAGGTTGGGGCAGCTACTTCAGTTCACATCAACCAACCTCAAACCGAAGACATTTAAGCCATTGTGATGACAAAGGCTCAGTAAATGAACACCAGTTCTCCTGCAGCTGGTGCCTGCTGGAGAACCTGTGCTTAAAGACTCAGCATGAACATTCCCTCCTATGGACCCCTCAGATAAACTTACAGATCAATAATCTCATTTACTGAGTACTTTGGCTTGCAATTTCAAAGCTGACCACATCAAAGTGCTTGGCAAGCCCAGAGCAGAATTGCATAGCTTAAAGTCTCCAGGACTAAGAAACCAGTAACTAGTTCAAGTGTGTGTGTAAATACATATATATATATAAAAAAAAAAAAAACGCATTTATATATATAAAAAATATAAATAAAGGATTTTTGAGGCAGTAACTCTTATAAAAATGAAAAGCCTCATGATCCTGCTTTCCACCACCTCCACACAGGGCAAGACATCCAAACCAGAGCACAGTAAGGTGATGCTGCTGCTCCAGAAGGAATATCCCCACACCTCACCTGCTCCAGCAGATCTTCATCACTGGTCCTGGCACTACCTTGCATGGCCATGACTAACCCAATCTTCTAACTGCTTAGAGAGCTCATCCAGCCAAGCCTGAGCTTCTGCTGAGGAGGCTGCACCATGCAGTTCATGGATACAGACAACGGAGCCAGCACAAGGCACAGGCTGGGAATATGTGAGAGCAGGAGGAAAGAAGCAGCTGAAAGAGCTGGGCTGTGTTATCAACTGTAAGCTGCTGCTGTGCAATCAGCATACTGAAAACTATATGAAACCCAGAAGTATACGCTGTGAAAGCAAATTGCTGGGTTTAAAACCAGTGTACTTGCTGATGGTCTATGTACTTTAACAGCGAACTTGCTTAGCTACTCACTAGTGCGGCGTGAACAGCTCTCCCTGTGGAGATATATATTGAAATCATGGAACCATGGAATGGTTTGTGTTGGAAGGGACCTTAAAGCTCATCCAGTTCCAAACCCCTGCCATGAGCAGGGACACCTTCCACTAGAGCAGGTTGCTCAAAGAAATGCCTCATTACTCACTCTCACCTTTAGGACGTGCTCCTGTATCGCCAGCTGTACGGAGGCATCATAGCAATTGGCATATGATGCGAGATAAAGGCAACTTCAAGAGGAATACATCAGGAAACCAGACCACACTCAGCACCTAATGACAAAGAGTGACTTACTTAGGTCATTGTCCATCTTGAATGCGATGTCCAGCTGCATGATGAAAAGCATGAACTGGAACCAGGGGCTCATCTCCTTGCTGGGGAGGGGAATGTGCACAGCAAACACGATGTCATTGGCTTCAATCTGCCTGCTCACTGCCTCGTCGAAGTCCTTGAGCTTCTCACAGTGGTTGGGTCCCCAGGGCATCAGCCACTTGGTTTTGTGGTGGTTCTTCCTTACATCAATGCACTTCACTGACATGTAAGGAACAGCTGTAGTGGGGCTGGGAGCTGTAAATGGAAGAGAACCACATTTTTAGCATCTTTAGATATCTTCTTAGTGGTTTCCCCATCAAAATAGGCAACTCCCCCTTCAACTACTTGAAGGCAATTGAAAACAAATGCATCAAATGCTTCTCCTTCACAGCTGCTTGATCCTGCAGTTAAGTAATTAAGTTTATTACATCTACAGACATACTCCTGACTTTGTAGTGGGATCAAATTAGGATTAGCTGAAGCAGCCGGAATCTGCTGGGTCTGTCTCAGATACCTCAGCTACACCAAAATCATACTGGAAGTTACTAGCATCTTTTCCTGTGCAATACACCCTTCTGCTTTGCTCACTTGAGCAAATCCACATGCAAAGCATGTGCCCATATCACAAACCTGGACAGATGAACTCATCCTAAACCTTATGGTCACCTACCAAACAGGCACACTCCTTGGGCAGGAAGCCTTTTCTCACTGCTGAATCACACCATGCTTGTTTAAGAACCCTTGGTAATGGGAGAGCAGCACCACTTCGCATCTAATCCAGCTCAGAGCCATCACCAGCATCTGCTGTCTGCAGATGTGCTGTGGGAGCCATCTCAGCCTCACCAAAGCATGGGATAAACTGGTCACCTCCATCATGCTCCAAAGACCTTTGCTCACCCACTGCTGCTCACTGTAGAGACACATTGTGCATGAAGGTACTCTTCCTTTGGCTGTAAGTCAGGTGTGAATTAACAACTATTACAGCCAGACATTTGTCTCTTTTTCCTTCTAGACACAGGGTTTTGAGATACTGGGGGGAAAAGAAGCTGAACGGAGACCTTGGCTCCAAAATGCTCCCCAAACTCTGCCCTGTGACCATCACCACAGACAAGGGACATGGCTTTGTGCCCATTTTCATCGTATTCGGATGATGTGTAACATCTCAGATCAGACAATTAAAACTAGTGAGTAAACTGCACAGGCTTTACATCAACGAGGAAACAGTCCAACTGTGAAGCACAAACAGGGATGAAAGCAGAAGGGAAATGCATCCACCTCCAGCCAGAATTTCAGCAAATAACACCTTCAGATCCGAGAGAAAGAAAAGGCTTTTAAACCTCAAATACATTTCCAATGTCATTCTGCCATGCAGAGACTTCTCCTGACAGTGCTGCTGCCCTGCTTTTCCAGTATCATTTGGGAAATACACATTTTAATGCCACTTTCAGGCATCACAGAACCAACAAGCCATGAGGACAAGCAGAGCTGGAGCTGCTCTGGTCCTCATCTCCCCAGTGTGCTCCGAGGGGCTTCTACGGATCAGAAGTCCAGAAACCAGGTCAGTGATTCCCCTGCTCTTACTCATCTATTCCCATTTGACAGAAGCTGGTTTGAGGTTTCTTTCCCCACAACAGCCAATTCGACACATTCTGATGTCTAATCTGTTTCACTGCTGTTAAACCACAACTGTCCTGTTTTCTGAAGTATCACCAGGAATGTACCATTGGACATGGTGTAATGAATTCCAACTCCACAGGTTTTGGGAAGCAGATGGAGTGGGTCAACTCTCTTTTTAATCTGTTTAAAAGAGTTTTCTTGATGTCTGTTCTCACTAGAATTTGAAGTTACACAATGCAAGTTATGAAATGGAAATGAAACACGGAACTATCCGGCCCTTTTTAAAATAAGGCTTGAAACTCAAGAATTAAAGTGCAAATTTAACCTAATAATGTAAAAATGCTCTAATGCAAGAGGTAAGCATGGAAGTGTTCCTATACTATGGAATTAAAACAGAAGGAGCACATACAATAACAGATATCCGAGAGTACAGAATAAGTGCAGCCTAAATCACAGAATCCCAGCCTGGTTTGGGTTGGAAGGGACCTTAAAGCTTGTCCAGCTCCAACCCCTGCCACGGGCAGGGACCCCTTCCACTGGAGCAGCTTGCTCCAAGCCCCTGTGTCCAACCTGGCCTTGAACACTGCCAGGGATGGGGCAGCCACAGCTTCTCTGGGCACCCTGTGCCAGCGCCTCAGCACCCTTAATGTTGAAGTCTCCAGAGAAACACCCCCGCGATGGCCACATGAAACAGGGAAGAAGCTGGCCAGTCCATGGGCTATTCTTACATCATCATCCTCATTCCAAGGCATGGTTCAGGACTTCCTGAACACATCACAGCCCACCAAAAGGCTCCAGCAGCAAACACAGCACCCTATCTCCACACTTCAACTGTCTCAGTGAGTAAAACAAACCCAAACTGCACAGCACCCACCAGCCACCCCTAGCCCCATCCAGAGCAGAGCCTCACAGGGCTGCCAGGCTCAGCACACATCCGCACACACTACACCCGGATGATTCAGACCTGGCTCCCTTGTAATTTGGACACAGCATCACAACAGCAGCTCTACTGCTGTTTGGGAGCCAAGCCAAGAACCCTGCGTAGCATCTTCCCTCGTGTGTCACCTCACTGAAGATGATATCCGTGCTGCTTCCTACGGGCAGGGGAGCGATGACTCAATGTGCGAGTCGGGAGGAAGTTATTCAAAAGCAGTTTATAAACAGCATTTTTTTTATATAGTTTTTTTGACAGCAGTAAGTTTCTTGTAGCTGCAAAGCAGCAGGATGCTGGCATGAAGGCTGGAAGGGATTTGCTTAAGCAGGAATAGTCCCAGCTTCATTCCTGCTCTGGTTATTAATCCATAGCTTAGGTGCAACACAGACTCACTCTGCTGCATCTCAAACCCCACTGCATCCAGCAGCCCTCCAGGAACCACAGAAGCCTCACACATGACAGCAGCCCCAAACCAGAAATCATTGACATGCCTCAAAGGAACACCAAAATAGAATAAAATAAAGCATTCAACAAACTCAAGCTGCAAGCCCAGGCTTACGGAACACTTGAGTTAAGGACATGCATAAACCAGTGCGACATTCCTTTATCCTGCCTCAACGCAGAGCCCGGTTACCATGGCTCAAAGTGCAGCTGTGAGTGAGTATTGGGAATATTGTGGTGAAATAAGCCAGGCATTCAGAGCTTTTTAACTCTGAGACCTTTGTGTGATTGAAAGTAGGCATTTCTGAATTCAGAGACATCAAGTTATTTCTACAGGGAAAATGAATATCTCTTGCTTTGATGCAACTCATTATAGCCATAAATACATGTTTTCATCATGGACTGATTTTAAGTACTTGGCATTCTCCCTCAAGTATCCCCTCTGCCAAAGTTACAGCTTGGAGGAACAAGAGACAATTACTCCATCTATTCCTCGTTGGGAACTGCACACCAAAGGAACGTCGGCACTTGGCTTCCATTACTTCTTTGGCTCCAGTCCCATTAGATTCAAGTGAGTGTTGAACCAAGTGGAAAAAACTGCTTTGGGAAACTGCAGCCAAGTCAGCTAACAGCATTACAAAGTGCTATGGCAAACAAAGCCAGCACCGAGGGACCTCAGTGAGCACGTGGTGCCGGGTGGGCTGCTTTCAGCCAGTCTGCCTGTGGGGCTGGTAGAAGCCTCAGCTTTCGGTATTAAATGATATATGTCAGCCTGTAAATAATTCAATGGCCATTTGTGCATAATCCAGTGGAGAAGCCCCAGCCCACGTTCCAGCCTGCTCACTGCGATGGGAAGCGCGGCAGTAATGCAGGTACCTCTTGGAGGGGTTCAGAGCTTTGGTCAGGAAGGTTTGGCAGAAGCCCATTGGGAACGTGGCTCTTCCAGAGCCAGCTCCAAGAGAAGCCAGCCCCAAGAGCCCCCAAGAAGCATCCCCAGCAACCCCTTACACCAAGGGGTTCATCCCCTGTGGTGATGGACACCAGAAGCCATAGGCATGAGGCTGCCAGAGCCACAAGCACTGTCCAAGGATGCTTCCAGCCTCCCTGTGCTTAAGAGACAAACTTCCTACAGAGCAGTTTAGAGGCAGGATGATTCACAGCAAGCACTTTCAGAGCAGCAGCAGGATCTCCAAGGAGCCATGTGCCCATGCCAGAGGGAAGCAGGCAGGAAGGGATGGGCACCACCGGAGCCCCCTTCAGCTCTGATGGGACAAACCTGCATTAAATCTTCCTTAAAACCCCAGGCAGGCACAGAGAGGAAAACAAAACCACTGCAGCCTGAGCAGCCCCTTCTGCAGCTCACTGGCTTTCAAACTAGTTTGGGAGCGAATTCAGTTTAGCCTCTTTGAAGCTTGTTTGCATACACAACATAAACACATTTATCTTTAAAGCTATGCAGTTAAAGCCATTCCCCTTGGCCTGTCCCTACAGGCCCTTGTCCCAAGCCCCTCTCCAGCTTTCCTGCAGCCCCTTTAGGCACTGGAGCTGCTCTAAGGTCTCCCCTTCAGGAGCCTTCTCTTGTCCAGGCTGCCCCAGCCCAGCTCTCTCAGCCTGGCTCCAGAGCAGAGCTGCTCCAGCCCTCGCAGCATCTCCACGGCCTCCTCTGCACTCGCTCCAACAGCTCCCCAACCACAGGGGGTCCCAGCAGATGCTGCTGTTCCCTACCAAGGAAGCACAGCTCCCTGCAATGGTTCTAGGCCATGAGCCCTGGAGAACCAGGTGCCTTCAGCAGCACGGCCACCACTTCCCATGGACCTCCAAAGCGATTTCAGCTGTGTTTCACACATTGAAGCAACTCTTGCTTGTAACCACCAGTGAGGCTTTTATCACTTTTCATCTTCAAAGTACCATAGAGCCAATGGTATGCTGGCTCAAGCGTATGGATTTCCATAGAATCATAGAGTGTTTCAGGTTGGAAAGGAGCTTAAGATCATATTTCTGATCCCCAAGAAACAGCAGCAGTTGGGAGATGTTTACTGGGGGGAGGACCAAAATTCAATTGCTTTAGGTTTTCAATGATCCAAAGCTACTCAGTCCTGTGTTGAGCTGTTTGCAGTGTTTTACCCAAAGAGAACAGTGTTATAGAGTGACTCCAAGTAAGAGGATCTGCAGGAGACATCTCAGCATACATTATATCTACTAACTGGAGAGGTCAAAGATCTTAGGACCTAATGCAGCAAAGGATGCCCCTATTTGGTTTCTCAGCACTGGTGACCATCCTCATTGCCAAGAAAGAGGATTTCCCTCCTGCATCTCAACTGGAAAAGAAATTCTTCTGCTTCACATAGACTAAACAAAGTGCAAGTGGAGACAGACAAAGTGATTCATCGTGTGGCCAAGACACCCTGACCCATCCAGCGCTGCTTCTGTCTGCCTGCATTCTCCAGAGCAAAACCCTACAGAACCAGCTGGAGAAACTGAGCACCCTGCCCCAAACATGCAACAAGCTGGTAAACAGTGGGGTGCCCCTGCCCCTACCCATCACTGTGTTGTGCTCTCCTGAGCCACCAGGTTAGATCCTGGAGACCACCATGCTCCTAAGCTTGGCTGAGAAGGGGAAGTTTCAATTCCATTCAATGGGTGCAACACCGTGGCCAAGTAAATGAAACAAACAGAGTATTTCGAGGGGTGAGGAATTGGCAAGTTTCAGTTGAGACTTAACCCTCCTGGCTTGGTTACCTCAAAAGGAAAGCATTCATTCCCCAACCCATACATGCAGTTGTCAAACTATTACTATTACTTTCCAGGCTGGCCAACTTCAGCATCTCTCCAGTACAGCAATGAGCACTTGCCTTTGGTTTCAGCTGTACTGTCCATGAAACAACCTATTTACATGTAGGCATTCACCTGCCCTTTCCCGAGGCAGAAAATAAGATCCCACCAGCAAAGGAGCTTACCCCAGGAACTGTTGCCCAAGAGGAAAAAGAAATGCTGCTTGTCTGTATTTAAACTTAAATCTTTAAGTAAAAACACCACTATAAGTGAGCTCAATTTTGCTTTACTTTTGTTTTATAATATTATGTATGCCCAGATTCACATGAGAGCCACCATCACTCATTGTTATTAACTTCATTAAGTAGATCTTTACCAAGCTCCTGCGATAAACCCTCAAATTATTCCTTCCTCCTTCCCTCCTTCCCACTGCTGCAAGCAAGGAATTCAGCCCCAAGACAAGAACAACATCCCCTCTGCTCCCATAGGAATACATGGTGTGTATTTGGTACCTTCTCCTCTAGAACCCCTCCAGCATTTCAAGTTAACCACTGACCCCTGCTCTCGCCCCATCAACAACCCTTTAGAAGCTCTCAGTTGCATTGTGTCTACATTGATTAAAGCCTGAACCCTACTGAGCTCATGGGGTGTTAACTTCGCCCGTGCACCAGCAGCATTCTGCTTTTCTACTCAATTACCCCCTCCCGCGCAGGCCAGCACTGCCCAGCGAGCACACACAATGCGCTTCTGCTTCATTGCACTCGCCAGCAGTGGGGCAGGAATAAACAAGCTAATTTAGCACCAGACAGGCTCAGCTTCCCCGGCTATCACAGCGAGAGCCCCGGTTACAACATACATACCCCTTAGTTAGAAATACACATGTAGTGCAACACAAAAGTTACCTTTCCTGCCTCCTTGCCTCACCTCGATGCTACAAGTTTAATATATTGAGTAACCGCTAATGCTTTAAGTTACCATTTTTCGTTACTAGTTACTATTTCACAAAGCCTGTTTCTGAGCACTGCAGCACCTTTTCCATGCAGAATTGCTGTACATATAAACCATATAATTCATCTTTGAAGAGCAAATAACCCACTAGAAGCAAATGAACCCACTTGGGAAAGGTATTTCTTACCAATTGAATTCAAGCTTTTATCCAGACCATAATCCTTTAACACCCCAGGGCACCATTTCCCTTATTTACAGCGGGAGTCTCTAAACATACTGTTGTAGATGAGCATCCCTATTTCTATAGTCTCTAATAGATTTTTTTTTTCAGAACTACAAGTTTCTCTGTCCTTGTTTCAGACAAAACTGAACATGTCCAAATCACCAAAACCTACTTTGGGAGACTCCTGACCCAAGGCTATGTTCTGCATCAGATGTGGAAAGCAAGACTGAAGGAATCTGTGCCCAGACATCCTCTAGAGACAGCACCGGCTTCTATACCTTGCTTAGAGGGCAATGGGAGCCCTGACTTGGTTCAGGATACAGCTGGATGGAAGGCAGTGTTTGGTGGCACAGACAGCAGTGCCAAACTCAAACCTAGGCTTAAACTTGAAACTGTCTGAATAGACTGGGGTGGGAAGTGAGCTGCCATGATTTGAGGTCCCCAACCGAGCACTACAGCCAGCAGAAGAGTCCTGCTGGAGTTCTGAGGAAGTCCTGTGCCTTCTTAGGATGAGAGAGGGGAGCCTGAGATGAGCTCTTAGGCAGAAGCTCTTCCCTGTGAGGGTGCTGAGGCGCTGGCCCAGGGTGCCCAGAGAAGCTGTGGCTGCCCCATCCCTGGCAGTGTTCAAGGCCAGGTTGGACACAGGGGCTTGGAGCAAGCTGCTCCAGTGGAAGGTGTCCCTGCCCGTGGAAGGGGTTGGAGCTGGGTGAGCTTTAAGGTCCCTTCCAAGCCAAGAGCCTTTAAAACTGAGCACACAGTCAGGATCCCCATTGCAAGAACAGGAATCCAAGCACCTTGCAAGGCTGCTGCCACCCAACAGCAGGCAAAGGGCTTCTAAACAGCAGTTTTGCTCTCAGAGAAAAGGGCTCATTCCCTCAGCCCCAGGTAAGTCACAAAGCAGGTAAACCTTGTAAGGCACTACAGTACAAGTGTATTTGCTGGAAGAACCCAATGCACAACCTCCATGGTTCACATACGTATGGAACAGCAGTAACAGATGCACATAAAGAGGGCATTTGCAGTACCAGATTCCCTAAATGCAGGACTGTGTGTTCAGAACTATTTTATTTCAAAGAATATGGGGGGAAAAAGGGAAGGCAGGGACTGCTTTACCAACGGCCACAGGCAGCTTGAGCCTCTTCCAAGGCCTCCTTTGTCAAGTTTCAACTCGGATGAAATGCATTTCCTGCACCAACCAGCCAAGATACTAAATCCCTGCAAACAGAGGTCTAAACTAGCAGCATGACCTGCTAGTATCCAGCAGCTCCGCTCCCGAGCCTGAGCTCCCGCTGCACACCGCAGATCACAAGATACCTTGAAACCACCCAGCGCTCAGATATGTAAAGAATTCCATCTGCATTTGAATGGGAGGGATCAGATCCTGCTGGGGCAGCAGCCGGCAGTCCTGGAGCACAGGGACACCTTGAGCCCTTCAAAGGCTTTCGGAGGCTGTCGGGGTTATAACTTCAAACACCATCGATGTTATTTACTAACGAAAAACTTCCTGTTAAACCTTTATCCTTTGCAAAGCACAGGCAGGCAGGGTCATCACCACCTGCAAGCATTCAGGGCATGTTTCAAACCAAGGGCTCTAGTTAGTGCCAACACAAAAGACAAGAGGAGCACAAGAAGACCCAAACTACAAGGCATGGAGTGTACCTGATGCATCTCTCCCAAGGTAACTATAGCTTACAAGTGATACAGCTGTGAGAAGAGCAGAAAGCAAGCACCTTGGAGGATTTTGAGCCTCTCTGCCTGCTCCTCAGGCCCCCAGCACAGCCGTTTCTGCCTGGGAACCCTCCATTTATGGCACATTTGCCCATTCAGCTACAGTTACAGCTCTTAAGAAGAATTGAGCAGACCTAAACCAAACAGACATGACCTTTCATGTCTGCTTTTTCATCGGCTCCCGGTGCTCCTGCCAAGGCTGCAGCACAGAAGGAATGTGTCTATACAGAGGAGCCTATTGGCATTCATGTCCACGGTACTGCACAGCTCACCCATCTCTGGAGAGGCCAGAGATGAAAGAAAGTCAGGCACATAAAACAGGCTTTGTCCTGCAGCACAGACACTGCTCCCGAGCAGGCTGCATCCACGTACCTTCAGCATCAGAGCCTCCTCCCTCTCAAAAGATCAGTTCAGCCCTAAGAAAGTAATGAAATCCCATGAAAGAAGATGAAATCCTGGGAGCTCAGTGCTCAGGAGCCAAATCAGACATTTAGATAATGAACCGGATTGTCGATAGCTGCTCAGGCAGTTATACACATGACTCATTATCTCTGGGCCAGACACACAAGTCAGCTCCATTTGTTCCAGTCAAAACAACTCCGTTTTTTTTTCCCCTTAAGGCGAGGCGAGGGAGCAGTGAACCTGTACCTCCTTAAATGCATCCCCCTCCTCCCAGGGGACCCATGTGCTCAGTGAACACCTCCACTTCTCCGATCACCTGAGTCTGTAAAGTAATTAACTGCAATTAACTGCAGTGTGCCTGCTCCTGGACTTTGTCTTCACTAGCGAGAGGCTCTCCTGCATTCATCTGAACTGAAACCAAGACCCTGTGCCACTTGGGGCAAGGTGTTCTTGGACTCCTAGGAGTCAGTCACATAAAATGAACGGTCTTTTCGATAACTTACCCAATGGAACAAAACAAACCACAGTTTTGAAGCAGGGCTATTGCTGCACAGAGCTCTGCGGTCTGATTTCCTCCTGTGCCCTCCACTTCAGCCATCCCATCTACCCAGCGGCTTCACTCTGCTGCAGCCTCCCTAGTACTGGGAAGCCAGGGGCAGGACAAGCAGCACATCACTCTGCTTGGCTAAAGTAATGGAGAGAGAAAGCTGCAGGTTTGTGTGCCTGTCCTGCTTTGGTGGTGCTCAATCAGCAGCACAAAGCCCACTGAGAGGTGTGGAACCCTGCCCAGTGCCAACACCCAAAAGGCTCAGAATCCTCTGGTACTCAGTGGGAGCTACAAAGCATCATGAGAAGTGCTCCACGCTTTTGGACTTGATCAACACTAAAGTTCCTGCCATATCCATGAACTCTGGAACAGATCTGACCAGTAAAGTCAATTTTCTTTCATTTTCTTTTTTAAACATTGCATATATTTCCCCTTTTAAAATACCATGTGCATACATATGCACATACACACCCATTTTACAAGGGTCCATAGGGACAGGCCAAGGGGAATGGCTTTAACCTGCCAGAGGGGAGACTGAGATGAGCTCTTAGGCAGAAGCTCTTCCCTGTGAGGGTGCTGAGGCGCTGGCACAGGGTGCCCAGAGAAGCTGTGGCTGCCCCATCCCTGGCAGTGTTCAAGGCCAGGTTGGACACAGGGGCTTGGAGCAAGCTGCTCTAGTGGAAGGGATCCCTGCCCGTGGCAGGGGTTGGAGCTGGAGGAGCTTTAAGGTCCCTTCCAACACAAACCAGGCTGGGATACACGAAAGAATTTCAAGGTGCAAATTAAGTTATAAAGAAGGACACCATGAAAAGCTCCCCAGCAGGTACCCAGCTGTTGGAAGGACTGTCCTCATGCCAAATCCAAGGCTGTCACCGTCTAATCTGGCTCCACATGCCAACCAGAACAGCTCCAAGCCGGTAGGAGCCTGATAGCTCCCCTGGAGCAGTCAGGGTGCAGGGATGTGGCTGAACCCACCCATACAGCAGAAAAGCAGAGCATACATATGCATGGAATATGGGAGCTCCTGGGAATGCTGGCATGACTGTAAACCAGCATTAGCCCAATTCCTCACAAACACTAACACTGCCTTGAATGATAACAGAAAACATTCCTGTTTGATCCATTCTCTCTATCTAGGCTATCATTTATAGCGGGATAGAGAAGACAAGGTTGTATGATTAACTTTATGGATCTTGTGTTAGCTAGCACTGATATATCCTAACTGGGCACATAATGCACACTCAAATGTAACCTATAAACAAGGCATTCATCACAGAACAGAGCAGACACCACGAATTCTGCAGGGTTTGGGAGCAAAGGAAGGTTTGCAGCAGTGACAGCCCCACTTGTCCGGAGCCAACAGTTCATTACCATAGCACAAAGAAACGCTCACTAAAACCCTTCTTGGAGGTGTTTTCTCACCCTCCAGCTTTGCAAAGACCACCACAGGAGGAAGTGAATTACTCCCATGTGTGTACATCTCATGCTCTGCCAACACACAGCTCAAAGTAACACCCATGTGCAAGCTGATCAGAGTCCTGCTCCTAAATAAAAGAGCTGTTGGGATGTGCAAACCCTATTGAAACTCAGCCCTTACACAGCTGACTGTGCAAGCACAGAGCACAAAACCCTGCTGCAGAAACCCCCAAGCTCAGGCAAACGAAGCCTTGTTGCCACTGTCGCATCGGGTACCAATGCATTTGTGTATTTTGGACTTGCACAAGTAATCTGTTAAAATAGAGCACTTAGTCATTGTTTTGAAACATGACCTAACTGACTGCTAAAGGACAGGCTGCTTCAGCTTTGTAGCCTGTTCCAGTGCTGGACATATTTTGGTTTGTCTAGACCTGGATACACTAAAATAACCAGATTCTTGGTGTCTGTGTGGTGCACTGGATCAAACCAGACCAGGAACACTATTTCAGTGACATCTCAGCTCCCATCCCACCTTGTCACACCTCTCTGAGGAGCAGCAGTGCCCTGTCATTGTTGCCACAGCCACTGGCAGCGTGAGCTCTGCTTCTGCACACTGCAGAGCACCAACCACCAACCTGTATCCCACCTCTTAGACAATACTTAGAGGAGACCTTAAAGCAGCTCCAGTGCCTAAAGGGGCTGCAGGAAAGCTGGAAAGGGGCTTGGGACAAGGGCCTGTAGGGACAGGCCAAGGGGAATGGCTTGAACCTGCCAGAGGGGAGACTGAGATGAGCTCTTAGGCAGAAGCTCTTCCCTGTGAGGGTGCTGAGGCGCTGGCCCAGGGTGCCCAGAGAAGCTGTGGCTGCCCCATCCCTGGCAGTGTTCAAGGCCAGGTTGGACACAGGGGCTTGGAGCAAGCTGCTCCAGTGGAAGGGGTCCCTGCCTGTGGCAGGGGTTGGAGCCGGATGAGCTTTAAGGTCCCTTCCAACACAAACCAGTCTGGGATTCTATAAAGGGACCAGGACCCTGCAGCTGCAAGGCTCAGTCACAAGCCACTGGCTCAGTTTCCATGGACCCCATCAGTGAGGCACCATCCAAGGTGGCTTTCTGGGAAGAGTTCCATGCAGGGCGCCAGGCTGTGATGCTCTCCATGTGTGCCCCTGTGCCAGATGTGGGGGACCACACCTAGCTTACACACCAGCTGTTTCACAAGCACCACTACACCCAGGCTTCAGCTCCCAGGAGGGCTGGGAGCTGCTGGAGCCCATCCCACAGCCACTAGAGTGAAGAGGAGCCTTTTCACTCCTTGAACACATCAGAAGTGTTAAACACCTTTGCAGAAAAACCAGTCTGGGTGATTGATCAGTGCTGGTTCCTCTGCTGGAAGATCAGAAGTGAGGTTTTTTCCAGCAATTAAAGGAAGTTTGCCCACAATAATCCCCCAAGGACTTACCCTGAGATAGAGGGTGGTCAGGGAGGGAATAAGGCAAGACTGAAGACTGGACTAAGAGCAGCTAAGTTTGCAGCTCTAAATCCCTACAAACCTGATAACATTTCTGTTTATTGCCTATGAAATCAAGCCTAAACACATCTGCTTATATCACATCTCCAGATGGCAACAGAAACCAGGATTTCTGATCAACACCTTCCTTTTGTACCAACAGCTTCTTTTTAAACTTAGAAGTGAGCAGCTCCTAGAAAAACACTTTTAGGCTGAACATGGAGCCTGGCTTCTATACACAACGTGGGCCAAAACACCTTATCTCATGAGTAAGAGCTGGGTTCTGTAAGCAGCTCTTAAAGAAAAAGGGAGGGGGCAGTAAAAAAAACCCAATCCTGATAATGGTCAGGGCTGGTTCAGGACAAAACAAGAAAAACTGGGTTTTATCCAGTGTGTGCTAGTGACTCCATTGTGATTAAGCAGAAGTGAGGAAGCAAGAGAACGGGGGGAACTTTGGTGTTTCAAAGCGATGTTTAGCATTCTATGATTCTCGGAAGCAGAGAATTAGAGGGGCTACGAAGGCAAAGTGCTGATGTGCACCAGAAACACTGCCTCTGCCTCCTGAGGAAAAGAAGGGGGTAACATAGAGAAACATTAGGAAATAAAAGCATACAGCAGGTATTTCCTCAATACCACTCCAACAGAGGCCATGGTGGGAACAGCCCAACTTCACTCTCCCAAGTCAGAAGCACATCCAGAGCGATGCGGCTCCCATTACCCCCAGCGGGCATTGAAAATCCCACCAGCCCCAAAAGGAAGCGAATAAACCCCGGGTGGAGGCAGGAGGGTTTGGGCCGGGCAGCGCACTGGGAAGCTCCAAGCAGCCGGCCCTGCGGCACAAGGAGCCGGCGCACAACGCGAAGCTGCTTTCTAGTAAAAGAACAAATAAACCAACCGAGAACCGCCGGGGCTGCCCCAGCGCCCGGCTCTCCTCCATCTTCCTCCTTCCACACCCAGCTCCTTCCCTGGCAGGGGTCAGCCCCACCGCTACCCCCCGAGGCCGAGGGGTTCACGGCCGGGGTTTTACATCCCCCGCGATGGGGAGGGACCGCACCAGCGGCTCCGGGTGTCCCGGATCCCGGTCCGAGAGGGAGTCCGGGGGATGACCGCGACCCGAAGCACAGGGGGGGACCGGGGTTGTCTGTATAGGACCAAGAAGCACTGGGATGGGGGGGAAATGTTTAAGGCCCCCCCCCCCCCCAGCGCCCCTTGGAAGCGGATCGGGAGGAAGGAAAGGGAAGGAAAAGGGGGGGATAATCCCCATAAAACAACCCCGGACACCCAACCGGGCCGCGGGGCGGCGGAGCGGGGCCGGGCAGCACCCACCAGCGCTCCCTCTTTCTGCTTCTCAATTTTATTTCAATTTCCATTAGTTTTTCGCTATCATTTCGGTGAGGTTCCCTCCTGCGGCCGGTTGGAAGCCGAGGAGAGCCGGGGAGGGGCCGAGGTCCGACGACAGTGGAAGGATAATCTGTTTTTCGTCAATTAAATATATATCTCCTTTTCTTAAATCAACTTCGCAGCTGCAGGCTCCCCTGCGCTACCGGTCGCCATACTGAAGGCTTTGCTCCCCGCTTCCCTCTTTCTTTAAGTAGAGGCTCAAACCAGGCCATAAAACGCACACAAAACCCAACAAAGCACAAACTTTTCCCTGTGCCCGATCGCTCCGTGCGGGCGCCCGGCGAGAGGCCGTGTTTTAATCACCGAGCCCGGGTTCATTACAGCAGGGGAGGGAGGCAGCGATACCGCCACTAACAGAGAAGGAAGAGGGTGAGGAAAGGGGTCGGCCCTAAGCCCGCACTCACCGATCAGCCCCCCCACCAGGAAGGCGATGACTTGGAACACCAGCAGGATCCCCCCGACGATGCACAGCTTCTTGGTGCTCATGTTCTCGATGATGGCCCCAGCCATCTTCGCACGCTGCCAGCCCCACTCCCCGCCGCTGCTCTGCTCCTCACCCGGGCGGGCGGGCGGGCTCACAGGCACGGCGGGGCCCGCCGGGACGGGACCGGCCCCGCTCTTCCTCCCGCCGCTCCCGTCCTTCCTCCTCCTCCTCCGCCGTGATTGTGGCGGCCCCGCCGCATGTGGCCGCTTTAAAGGAGCTGGCGGCGGGTCACGTGACGCGGCCACCGCCCCACCCCGCTCCCTCAGCACCGGCCCCCCCCTCGGCTCTCTCCTGAAGCGGGACAATTCCCCCCCCCCAGCTCCCACAGCGGCATTCCCTATGGAACACTGCACTGAGCTGGGCTTGTAGAGCCGCGGACTGCTTTGGGTTGAAGGGACCTTAAAACTCCTCCAGCTCCAACCCCTGCCACGGGCAGGGACACCTTCCACTGGAGCAGCTTGCTCCAAGCCCCTGTGTCCAACCTGGCCTTGAACACTGCCAGGGATGGGGCAGCCACAGCTTCTCTGGGCACCCTGGGCCAGCGCCTCAGCACCCTCACAGGGAAGAGCTTCTGCCTAAGAGCTCATCTCAGTCTCCCCTCTGGCAGGTTCAAGCCATTCCCCTTGGCCTGTCCCTCCAGGCCCTTGTCCCAAGCCCCTCTCCAGGTTTCCTGCAGCCCCTTTAGGCACTGGAGCTGCTCTCAGGTCTCCCCTTCAGGAGCCTTCTCTTCTCCAGGCTGCCCCAGCCCAGCTCTCTCAGCCTGGCTCCAGAGCAGAGCTGCTCCAGCCCTTGCAGCATCTCCGTGGCCTCCTCTGGCCTTGCTCCAACAGCTCCACGTCCCTCTTCAGTGTGGTGCCTCCACACAGGTCACACCAAGCAGTTTTCCCGGTTAAGCTGCCCTTGGTTCGCCTCCACATCCCAGGGCAGGGCTGGAAGGATGCTGCACACCCATCCCAGTCTCTGGAGGATGCTTCTCTCCCGATTCTGCCCACTCCCTCATTCCTGTACCTGACCAAAAATGAGCTCTCCATCCCCAGCCACTCTCTCTGGTTTTTAGCATGAGTCCCATTATTCCTTATACCCAAGCTGTCAGTCACAGGATAGCACAAGGGTCCATGCTATGCTGCCCAGTTGGGCATGCAATGGAGAACACAGAACACTGCCGTCTGCAATTGAAACAAGGCAGGGAGCTGCTGAAAACACTCCTTAAGCTCATAAGCCATGAAAGCAAACAAGTGGTGACAACAACCCCATCCCCGGCAGTGTTCAAGGCCAGGTTGGACACAGGGGCTTGGAGCAAGCTGCTCCAGTGGAAGGGGTCCCTGCCCGTGGCAGGGGTTGGAGCTGGAGGAACTTTAAGGTCCCTTCCAACCCAAACCATTCCATGATTCTATGGTTGCCAACAGAGGAAATAATGAAAGTTGTCACTCAGAATAGACATTAAGTGTCCAATAGACATTCTAACAATTAGTATTAGATATTCTAAAATAAGCCTTTTTTATAACAATTGTTCTATGGGGATTTTCTTGAAATTTCAGGATAAAGTATTTGGTATTTTAAGTCTTTAATTGTCTTGGCAAAAAGGCACCGTAACAGGCTTTGATTTTTGGAAGCAGGTCTGTGGGAACGATTCTAGCAGGTTCATAATGGGTACAAAGAACTTTTCCATTAAGAGCTATTTTTAACAATGAAGTCACAACTTAATGTAAAACCCCAAAAAAGCGAAAACTAAACTTAAATTCTAAAAGAGTAAACTCTCTGGCAGTCACAAAATACCTAAAGTTATCTCCGACTCCTATATCCCAACCGCTGCAATCACTGCTGGCAAGGAGAGAGCCTGACCGGTCCAGGCCATCCTTGGAGGTCCCATGGTTACCCAAATGCAGGGACCTATACGACCAAACACCTTTGGAGCCACAAGTGCCACTAAAGCCAATCTGCCTTAAAGACTTTACTAAAGTTACATGGTGCAATCTTAAATATCCCATTTCTTCCAAGCAATTTATTTCTGGGATTAAAATCTAAGAGGCAGAGCTAAGATCCTGCCATAATAACAGATTCTGAAGTGAAAAAAAAAAAAGGAAAATAGCAAAAACACAGGAAACAATGCTTCACATTTATGAGGCACTTTCTGTTTCTGCTGCATTCCTACATCTTTAATACTGCAAAGGTTAGAGATATTCATCTCATGGGACTTTTGACACACATCCAAAGGGCGTATAGAGCACATACCATAGCGAGCTGGGACCTCTCTCTTGCCAAAGAGTGTCCACACACAATCACACAGGGAAGAAACCAGCCCAAAGCACATGAGGAGGAACATCTCCATCACTTTTCCTTTGCAGCAGTTTGCAAACCAGAACTTCTGCTTCTGTCAGGTCTCCAGGATCAATCATCTGGGAACTCATCTACTTGCCACTTATGACATTAGTTTCTCTTGACAGCTGGAGGCTGTTTTGCTATTAAAATAGCAATCCTACAACCAGCCCTGGGCAGGAGGAGGAGCCTTTCTACAGGGAATGCATGTAGGTAAGGGCCCAGCGGGACTTCCACAAGCTCCTTGCTCTTGGTGCTACCTGGCTGTGCTACAGGTCACTGCAGAAGCTTTGAGAAAGCTTTCTTTGGGTGCTTGGTTTGCACAGAGCTCAAACTCTCTGAAAATCGCAGTATTTTCTCCCCTTGCTTGTCTCATGTCAGTTGGCTAACTGAAATGATGTGAAAAATCAAGCTAGAACTCAGAGATGGTTTCCAAACGCTACTGGAAGAGAAGGACACATGCTACAAATACAACATGTAGGCTTGACAGAGGAACATCTACGATCTCAGTTAGGAAGCGAAATGACATGAGCGTAGTAATAATGCTAAAAACAAGACCTAAACCAAAACCCCAAACCATCCCAAAATCAAACCCCACCACAGTTATTCAGACTTACATTGCTGCACAGAAGTCCTGGGTTGAGCTGCTTCAGTTTTGCTTTACAGAAGCACTGTTTATACCAGCGCAACAGTGGACTCTGATCCATATGTAAAATCTAAAGGATAATAGAGGACAAAAAGCTGATTAAATCATAGAATCATAGATCATAGAATAGTCAGGGTTGGAAAAGACCTTAAGATCATCCAGTTTCAACCCCCCTGCCATGGGCAGGGACACCCCACACTAAACCAGGTCACCCAAGGCTCTGTCCACCTGGCCTTGAACACTGCCAGGGATGGAGCATTCGCAACCTCCCTGGGCAACCCATTCCAGTGCCTCAGCACCCTCTCAGTAAAGAATTTCTTCCTTAGATCCAATCTAAACTTCCCCTGTTTCAGTTTGAACCCGTTACCCCTTGTCCTGTCACTACAGTCCCTGATGAAGAGTCCCTCCCCAGCACCCCTATAGCCCTCCTTCAGATACTGGAAGGCTGCTCTGAGGTCTCCACACAGCCTTCTCTTCTCCAGACTGAATCATGGTCATCATGGTCATCTCCCTGCAGATACAATCTTGTTGGTACTTGCCTGCTTTATTTACAACACAGCGTGCAACGTTAACTACAACAGACCCGCGGGGATTAAGCTTTGGCTCTGGTCTCCACTTTGTAGGCTGTATTTTTTGGTGTGGGTATCACTGTTGCTTGATGCTACAATTACAGTTTCTTGTTTTGTTTGGCATACACCCAACACGTTACAAAATTACCCCTAGTAATAGCTAATGTGGAGCTGCTGCTACAGGGGAAAGACTGTTAAAGGCTCTCTAAAGCACTTTTACTCCTCAGTACTCCTAGGAGCACATGGGTAACTCCATAGCTGTGTTCTCTTGCAAATACTGATAACATGGAAAATTCTCTCACAGAACAGGAAAAGGGCGTTTTGTGTTATTTCTAGTGCACAGACACTGGGAAACATTTTATCTGTGTAAGAAAAGCCTTTGCTATGGCCCGTAAAGATACTCACATGTGAAACAGTGTGGCACACATCAAAACAACCGTGGAGGGTTTGAGAAGCTGAGTAGACAGACAGCTACAACTTGTAACTGCCCATTGCAGTTCGGATCAGGAACAAAATGGACAGGTATGTAGTATTTCTTCTTGAGCGAGCCCCACTCTGTAATGTAAATATTTTGAGTGATTTCCAAGCCCCATTGTAGTTCAAGGCTAAAACATTCAGCCACTTCTTAGGAACCAGGAAAGTGGAATTTGAGCACCTCCCATAGGAAGACAGGCTGAGAAAGTTGGGGCTGTTCAGCCTGGAGAAGAGAAGCTGCGTGGAGACCTCAGAGCATCTTCCAGTGTCTGAAGGGGGCCTAGAAGGATGCTGGAGAGGGACTCTTCATTAGGGACTGGAGTGACAGGACAAGGGGTGATGGGTTCAAACTGAAATAGGGGAGATTTAGGTTGAATGTAAGGAATAAATTCTTTATTGTAAGACTGATGAGGCGCTGGCACAGGCTGCCCAAGGAAGCTGTGGCTGCCCCATCCCTGGCAGTGCTCAAGGCCAGGTTGGACACAGGGGCTTGGAGCAAGCTGCTCCAGTGGAAGGTGTCCCTGCCCGTGGCAGGGGTTGGAGCTGGATGATCTTAAGGTCCTTCCCAACCCAAACCAGTCTGGTATTATAAGATAATTTTGCCACTGTTTCTACACCTGACAACTCAGAAGTACGTTTGTTTTTCTTCACACACACAAAACACTTTTTACTTTTACCAGCCAGCCTGCTAGATCTGACATCCCATGCTGTTCTTGAGGCTCGACATGTGCAGCCCAAAGCTCCATCTCCACAGCAAGCCATGGACTCCTGACATAATTTCTTGGATCACAATATGGCAAGAAAGAAAGGAACACAAGGCAGGGGCACCTTCCACCAGACCAGGTTGCTCAAAGCAACCTGTCTTGTCCTGCATGTCCTCACCAACTCCTGCCTGTCTCAGCAAGGAACTGGGCAAGGAAAGCCATCATTCATTGGGTATGGACCAGTGTTTGAAACACATTGAGAGAACCATCCCAGCTAACTTTCCTGATGGCTCCTCTCTGATGTGCTTCCAATCAGATGACAAAGCCTTCCTCACATTAGGATGAAGCTTCAGTAGAATAATTTAGGATAGAAAAGACCTTGAAGATGAGTCCAACCATTAAACTAGCACTGCCAAGCCCCCCACTAGCCCATGTCCCTAAGCATCAAGGCTTCCATTCAGTATGTAAGACAAGAGTGAGCTGATAATTTAACAGACAGCACATTTTTGCTTCTCAGGCTGGAAGTGCAGACTTGTGATATCCTGAAGAAGGGGCCAATAACAATGCAGTAAATTAATGTATTTATTAAAGACCCTTTAAACTCCGTTTTTAAGTATTATTTATAGACTTTAGAGCAACGATGTAGTTCAAAGGCTCAAACCCTCCAAAGCAAATCTGTGGAAAGCCTTTTATTCAAGTCTGCCAAACTGTGTGATCCAAGCATTAATCCAATCATCAAGAAGCAGAGTTCCCTGCAGCAGGATATCTGAACAAGCCTAGGGAAGATTCATCACCAGTCTTCCACTAAATTTCCACGTTTTTCCATCCAAAACTCGTCCATAACACAAAAATCATCTGGCAGCAAGTACAGCTCTACTTAAATCCTTCTATCAATAATCAATCTGAATCAATGAGGATTAAGTGATCATCTGGAGGCCCAGAAGACTTATCTTATCAAAACCACTTCCAATATCCAACCACTTCTAACCTCTAACACCCCCCACCCAACTACCTCCTACCTCTGCAAAACCCATATGGAAAAGTTACAGGTCAAAAGCCACACAACTCGGGTCACTTGGCAAGTTGGGCTAATGCACAGTTGAGGGCTGCCGCTGCACCATGCAGGCCTGGCCTAAATTTGTTGTATCAAGTCAAATGGCTCCCCTGATGGCTTTGACAAGGGTAAGTTGTGTGATCAGGGCTCGCTGCACTAGGCATTGTCAGCCAAAGTTGTGCTCAGCCTCTCACAACTTTCCCATGGACCATTTTGCTACTTCTTCCCTCTCCTCAGTCCTCATGAAAGCACATGCCCAGAGCTCTGCTCTTGTATTGTCTCTTAAGACTTTCTATAGTGGGGCCTTCCATCAGCCACCATCCCTCAGCCTGAACCTCCCACCTTGCATCAGACTCCTGTGATAGCTTTTACCACAGTCACTGCACCTCTTACAGGGCTTCCTGCCTCGTGCTGAACCTCCACATCAAACCCTATCCAAAATTGACACTTCTGGCACCTACTGTAATACAGAATCACAGAATCCCAGCCTGGTTTGGGTTGAAGAGACCTTAAAGCTCATCCAGCTCCAACCCCTGCCACGGGCAGGGACCCCTTCCACTGGAGCAGCTTGCTCCAAGCCCCTGTGTCCAACCTGGCCTTGAACACTGCCAGGGATGGGGCAGTCACAGCTTCTCTGGGCACCCTGTGCCAGCGCCTCAGCACCCTCACAGGGAAGAGCTTCTGCCTAAGAGCTCATCTAAACCCCATATAATCTCATTAATCCAATCCATTTCAACTTTAGCCCTTAAAACCAAATTAGGGGATGCAGCTAAATGTAAAGCCATTTTGCATGTTCTCAGAAGTGAATAAACGCACACGGGCTGAGCATTTGTCATGGTGGTACCTGCTTCAGAAATGTAACACTGAGCAATATGCTTTAATCCAATGTTAGTAAAAGCTGGTATTAATTAAGATGGCAGGGGCATGAGAGAGTTCATTGAGTTCCAGTGGTAATGGTCTTGTAACATCAAGATGGAAAAGTTGACAAATATGTATTAGCTTTATTGTTTTATTTTTCTCATGTTAAATAACAGGGTCTCCTAGGTTGTCTCTATTGGGTATTGTAACTAAACATCTGCAATTCTCAGTGTTTGCACTGTGTGTACACACAGAATGATCCATTAATGCGATCTGAAGACCCGTAAGTCTTTGGGAATTAGATATTTCAAGTTAAACTAAAGCAATATACGCACCCAGCTAGTGTCCTTGTGAGACATTCGCAATATACCACCTCAAACTAGACATGAAGCAGGTATTAGCTTGAAGATCTCCTAGAAAGAGACATCTGTTTTGGAGCAATCACAGAGGGCTATCGCCAAAACCCTCCCGTAATAGTTATGGGCTGTAATTTGACATTTTAGATACACGATCCTCTTGCCAAATAATATCATATTTTAGCTCTTGGCAGAGAAAACAAAGAGAAGCATATATTCAAGATGAGTAATTTAGTACAACATAATCAAGGCAAGCTGCCCCGCAGACTACGGACTGAATCAGAGTTAGCAAGATATGGGGGTATGTCCTCTTAAATAAGTGTGTGTATTATACAGGGAACAAATTCAAAGAGAAAGATGGGTTTCTTGTATTTGTTAATCTCATTTTCCAGCTGAGTCCAAGTGCAGGCTTTTATTCCAAGAGCAGATGATTAGAGGTGGGGTGGCTAAAGCCATCACTGCTGTGAGCTGTGTTCCTTGGGGGTTTCCATGCCTGCAGACGCACATCCTAAACAAGGAACTCGCTGCTCCACAGCTGTCCCAGTTCACAACCCAGTGTGTTTATGTGGACTGTCACTGATTTGGAATTACATCACTCCATTGGGCTGTAAATGGAGCTGGCCAAGAAGGACAGGCAGATCCCAGACCTGCAAGGAGGTGATCCATAGCGGAAGAGTGTAGTTGGCAGCAACAACTGCCTCAGCTACCTGTAATTAGGAACTGAATCCCTGGGCAGGGAAGTGCCTTGTCACTGGAGCAATAAAGTGCTGTCTCTGTGCCCCTGACTGTTCTAGCACCTGAGCTGAATAACACAGATATTTAATGTGGTCAATGGGCTTTGCATGGCTGAATCTTGCCATCCACATTTTACTCGGAGTCTAAAAGAGTAAAGGAAAAAGCTGGCTAATTTAAGGAAAAAACAATCTGTGCTCTCTAATCTTGATGCAAGGATTCACATTCATACACAGCAGTCTGGGTTATTAGGCAGCCCTCTGCCTTTCTGCATCCCAGTTTTGTGCAAACCCACCTAAACCAGGCAAGTTCATGTTACATGTCAATAGGGTGATCAGCTGGAGCTCGTCTCAGCATTCCTTGAGCTCGCTGCTCTAACTACACGAAAGAATGACCCAGATACTTTTAAATCCTGGCTTTTCTCACATTCTGGTTTTAAAATGAGACTAATTTCCTTAGTTTGCTATCAGGCATTTCTTTAAAGTAAAAGCAATCAGCTTAAGCATGTATCTCAAACAGTGAAGTGGGGTTTATATGTTATTAAGTCCCCATTCAGTTTTCGGAGAACATATACCTTGAAGGCAGCAAATGTATTTGTTAAACAGTGTTATTTTTAAGAGGTCTTAGAATATATTAAAGATACATCAATATAAGCAAAGGAAGATTGCTAGTAAAATGATACATTTAAATATTTAAATGTAACTCATACTGTGATTAAGTCAACGCTCCCCAAATGCCATAATATACACTGATCACTGTAGATTCTAGTATAAAATACACTGGAATCACAGATATTTCAACTGGAAAAGGCTAATTTATGCCTTGTGTCATTGCAAATTGTTATCCAAGTGCATTTACCAGTTCAAGCAATGGAAAACAACGAGCTGAAAGGGTGAGAAAAGTCAACTCTGTTCCTTAATGCCAGTGTTGCTCATGGCTTAAGAGAATGAATGAATTTCTAGAGAGAATGCCAGAAATGATGCCCATCTCATGTCAAGGACTGATGACAAGAATGAAGCAACAGGAAGAAAGCTGGAAGAACACAGGCTGCTTCTTACGAGGAAAAAGTACAGTGTCAGACATTAGGCAGAAGCTCTTCCCTGTGAGGGTGCTGAGGCGCTGGCACAGGGTGCCCAGAGAAGCTGTGGCTGCCCCATCCCTGGCAGTGTTCAAGGCCAGGTTGGACACAGGGGCTTGGAGCAAGCTGCTCTAGTGGAAGGGGTCCCTGCCCGTGGCAGGGGTTGGAGCTGGGTGAGCTTTAAGGTCCCTTCAGCACAAACCAGGCTGGGATTCTATGCTATTTTCAGGACCTCTGACTCTGTAACAGTAATAAACCCTGTCTAAAAGAATAGTGCAAAGCATGTAGAATATGTCACAGTGAGCCACATTTCCTCTTAAAGCAAAACAGAAACCTGAAATCTTTGTCCTGGAATGCACCAAAACCTCTTAGCATGAGTTCCTGAAATATTCATGAACATTAAGCAAAAAGCAAACTTTCTGGAGAATGTGTTGCTTAGCTGTAACGTATAATGTACAGTACATGCCATCCCCAGAGCTCCAAACAGAAAAGGAAGGCTCTTTGCAGAAGGTATGTGAAGTAATGGCCCTAGGGATTTTGTCTCCTGTCTACCACATACCACACAACACTCAGCTCCTCAATTACTCATCCTGCCTGGGAAAACTGTTACGTGATGGGGTGCTTGCTAGTGTAGATCAGTGAGGAGTTTGGAAATGTGAGATGGGGAGATACACCAAGTGTGTAAGTTGCTAATGAATAGTAGGGGAACCATAATGCACCAGTTGAATTTAGCTTTACATTGACTTTCCAAACTTCTGCATTTTGGTTACTTTTGGAAAGCTCAGAGGCAGGAACTTTTTAAACCTCGAATTCTTACAGTAATCACTCTGGAAAGGGAGGACAAAAAGAAAGGGAAAAGAGAAATAAGGAGATGTTAACTTTAGCTGCAGGTACCTGAGCACGCAGCAGCACAGCCATCCCCATCACAACTTCCCATCACTTCTCAGTCCAAGTTTGTTTCTCATGTTATGGAGCTACGTGCCTCTGGTTAGGCAAGTCAGGAGCTCCTCCAGAGTGAATTAGTCATGTTGAAGGAGGTTTAGGAGCATGGGAACAGCAACATCACATGAAGAGCTGGGAATAAGAGCTAAAGAGACCACTGTTGAAATGTTTATGTATTTTGTAAAGACATAAATATCTGGATCATAGCAAAAGGCCCTGCTTGGCATGGGCAGGCAGAAAGCCTTTTACCTGATGACTTGGCTCCAGTTCCAAAGACATTTCTTTTGGCAGTCTCTCCTCTCCCCAGCCCTGGGCACATGAATTATCCCTGCTCCATGCTCATAAAGCTGTTTCTGGTACCATATGGTGAACCCAAGCGAAAGGGCATGCTGCAGAGAGAAAGAGAGAAAGAAAAGAGGAGAGCAAATTGCAACCAGGTGCAGCCTTAGTCTGACTCACATTCAACGGCTGGGTTGCTTAAAGTGCAACTCAGACAAGCGCTTTGTCCTGTCTCTGCACAGCTCAGGCTGAGGAACTGATCTGGCTGGGAGGTGATTTTTTGCTGGAGCAGGGATGTAGAGTTTTGGGGTTTTTCCAGCTGGATTGATTTCCCATCCGGTTCATCCAGAGGCCGTGCAAATTCTTGTACAAGTGGTTTTGTGGGGTGAACTGGAGGAGGAATTCAGTCATGGTAAAAATAAACGGGGATGGTGGGTGTTTGTTATTTCAGTGCTTCTAACCTAATTCCCAGTGTGCTACACGAACAGATTTGCTGATATTAGCATAGAATCCCAGATTGGTTTTGGTTGGAAGGGACCTTAAAGCTCATCCAGTTCCAACCCCTGCCACGGGCAGGGACCCCTTCCACTGGAGCAGCTTGCTCCAAGCCCCTGTGTCCAACCTGGCCTTGAACACTGCCAGGGATGGGGCAGCCACAGCTTCTCTGGGCACCCTGTGCCAGCGCCTCAGCACCCTCACAGGGAAGAGCTTCTGCCTAAGAGCTCATCTCAGTCTTCCCTCTGGCAGGTTAAAGCCATTCCCCTTGGCCTGTCCCTACGGGTCCTTGTGATAAGTCTCTCCTGTTTCTGGAGGACCAGTTTGTTGATTTACAACAAACCCTCATGTACTGTGGAACATGCACACAGGGAAAGCTTTCCTCCTGCTCCTCATCTGTTATTTGCAGATCTTCTTGGAATGAAAATGTAACCTCATAAAGCAAAGGCAGAGCCAGCCATCATTTCCTCTCAGGGGGCACAAGACGCTGCTATGTGTATCAAAGAGCGCAAAGGATTCTTTTGTTCTTCATTCAGTCAAGTGGCTTTGCTTCTCCTACACATACTTGAAGATAAAATCCAGTGGGAACTTTGCAGAATGACTGGGGCAGGATCTGTTCTGAGCCAGCAGGAAGCAGACACTATGTAGGTTTACCATGGAATGGCTATTTCTAGCAACACTCTCTCGCAGGTATCGATCACAGTCTAATGTTGTGAATAACATTCCCATCTGGAGGTCTGGCTGTAACTGCTATTTTTATGGGTGTAGCAACTTCTTTTGGATTCAGTTCTATTAGAAAACAGCAGGAAAGCTTCCTAAAATGATTTGAAAAGACATTTGTAATGTCAAGTTATAGCCTTGTAATGTTTCTGAGGGTTTGTTACTGCCTAATAAGTGTTAGGTTGATTAGAACTCCCTACAAATGTGCAATGAGAACTGCTGCTGTGCAGCAGGAAGCAAGAATTGCTCATGGAACACAACCCCATTTGATAAAAAGATGGAAAAGTCACAGAAATACAGATTTCTTCTTGTACAATGATGTCTCTAATGCATTTGGCATTTCTGTGCAGGTATATTCACTGGTGATGCTGTATGGTTCAGCTCAGTGCATGTCACAGTTAGCTTACTAGATCTCAGATGAAACTTAGCACTGATCTTTAACCCAAAGCTCTTCAATGTGTGCAAAAGAAATAGGAATAAGGGAAATTAGTTTTCTTACACAGATTTTTAAGGCTTATGACCATTTAGTGACTGAAGGCTTCATCTTCTGAGCCTGCTATCAATACCTGTCTCAGTCAACAGGAAGAAGGAAAATTAATGTTTTACAGTGGATATTCATCATCTTTAAAAGAGACCTGTCATTAAGAAAGACCCCTGTCAAAATAGCTGACATTTAATGTACTTAAGATACATTATTCATGAAAGTTGCACAAGGAAATGGATATAATAAGCCAAAAGAGGTCTGTTAGATAGACAAGGGGAAGTAGGAACCCTCCTGGCCCATTTGCACTGTTAGTTGAGTTTCTGTGGTTGTTCTGAACTCCAAAACCTGCATTGCCATCCGAGTCTGAAATCCTGTTCACTGTTTCCTAACCTGTTGACTGTTCAGACTTGGAACGTGGTGGGAGGCTCAGGGTGAAGTTACAGGAGATGGAGCAAGCTGATCTGATAGCTCTGCGATCCCTAAAGGGGGAGGAACTGATCCTCCTTCTCCCAGTGATGCATTCCTGAAGCTTATCATGTGCCGGCTCCAATGCTTGTTGCGCCCCTCCAACTGCTAACCAAGCAGAAAGCACACTCTTTATCTTGCAAAGCTAAGAGTTTCTTGCCAGACAGGGAGTTAAATCAGCTCACCAAAAGGTCTAATGAGTGCTGTACTTTGAATAATAGACTGGAAGTGGAAGCATAAGGCTTGCAGTAAAAGAAAGGTACAAAAAAGAGGGAACACAACCCCCTCCTGTTAGATTGCTCATCAAATCGCACACAAAGTCTTTGTATATTTGGGATCCATGGAAAGAAAATCCTGTGAAAATTAACAACAAACAGCCCACAGTCCGAGGAGCACAGCTCCTCTGCCAGCAAGGAGTAATCAGCACTGCAGGGAGATTAAAGTGCTTTCAACCAGAATACTTCATAAACAGGGGCTCAGATCTTGATTTTGGTGCTTGGTAAGACAACTGCAGGCACAGCTCCAGGGTGGAAACGTTCTGTAAGCAGTCCTGAGGAGGTTATGAGGAAATAGAACTGCTCCTGCCTCAGAGCAGATTCTGTCAAAGGCTAAACTCCACATTTTCACACTCTCTGCTTTTGTGCTTTGGCAAAGAACAGGGACCATGACTTTCAAGTAGCTCTCTGACTCCTGTGTGCTGTGCAGTACAAGGAGGGAGGGGATCCTGCCCCTCTGCTGCTCTCTGGGGAGACCCCCCTCTGCAGTCCTGATCCAGCTCTGGGGCAGCAGCACAAGAGGGACGTGGAGCTGTTGGAGCGAGTGCAGAGGAGGCCATGGAGATGCTGCGAGGGCTGGAGCAGCTCTGCTCTGGAGCCAGGCTGAGAGAGCTGGGCTGGGGCAGCCTGGAGAAGAGAAGGCTCCTGAAGGGGAGACCTGAGAGCAGCTCCAGTGCCTAAAGGGGCTGACAAGAAGGTGGAGATGAGCTTTAAGCCAGTTTAACCCAAACCATTCCATGGTTCTAGGAATATTGCAGAACTTTCCAGATGCCTCTGCTCCTATCTCCTTGTACACCCAGGACTGAGCACAGGACTGGTACAAACCCCTTACATGAGATTTATTCAACTGAGAAAGCTTCTGGTACAATTGGTATTCTCCAGTGGTGGTTTCCACCCAATTCAAAAGGGCCCACACGAAGCCAGATGGTTTTGATTACCAGGATGCCTTGTTTGTGCTGGAGGTCTGAAACCTCCATCCCCCCCTGCCGTAGGGAATCAGTGCTGAGGGGAAGGGCAGGTCCTGAGCACACCCATGGTGGGCAACCACGGAGCTGTGTGGGAGATGGGTGCAGCCTTGGGCCTCCAGCAGTGCTGAGCAGTGAAAATGCTCTCACAGCTGAAAAACCTTTAGGAGAAACCAAGGAGAAAGAAAAGGCACAAGAAGCACTTTAACAATGTGGGGATCTCTGACTGATCCCAAATATCCTCCCACAGCAGCTCCCATAACTCACACCATGGGTTGCAGAGTGCTGACCTGGCCACTGCTGCCTGCAGACTGCCTGAGCAGCCAAACCAATCTGCCCTACATCTATTTTCACCATTTCTTATCAAAACACTGACCTGATACTAATCTTACCAGCCGCACTAAAGCCTGCTGCTGCCAGGGAATGATTGCTGCTGGCATTTATATTTCCACAATTATATCCAGGGCTGCGGAGGGCTCCGTTGTCCTTCTGCGACAGACCAGATCAAGGAGTGGTGTGTCTAGTACCTCGTCCCAGGATAAATCCGGGAGGCTCTATGACTCAGGAATGACTCACTGCTCCTCCTCTCTTTCGTCCAGACCCTTGGGGGCGTTCTAATTGATTGTGGCTCTGTATCTGCAGTAAATTATTACCCCAGCTCGGCTATGCTGTGCAGATGGGAGCCAGACACGTTCTGCTCATTGCTCGACACTCAGGAGAGGTAAAAAGGTGAGCAGACACGTTGTACGAGTGCACACTGAGAACTGGGGCTTGGTGACCTGTGCAGGTATCTAAAAGGAAAGCACAGAAACAGGGCAGTTATTTTTCCCTCCCTGAATGCCATGCTGCCCAGGTTAATTATTTGGAATGAGACTGTTCCTACCAAATCCCCCCCAAATCCCAATTATCTAAACTAAGGTTGACCTTTCTGAGAGTTATTTCTAAGAACTTGGATAAAATAAGATGGGATGACTCAAACAAGAGTAGGCAAGTGTCTGCATCACAGTTGAGCCACATAAACTCCTTTCACTGTCAAAATCAAGTATCCTAAAACAACAAACCCCAAGAATGACCAATCTTTTTTTATTCTTTAGCAAGACAGATTGAAGCATCCCAGTGGAGCTACATGGGAAGTGTTCGAACAGTGCCTACATGGTCTGCAGAAGTCTTCATTATTCAAGTTTCAGGTTGGAAAGGAAAACATTAACTGCAATAACAGGTTGAGGGAGGGGATTCTCCTCCTCTGCTTGGGGAGACCCCCCCTGCAGCCCTGATCCAGCTCTGGGGCAGCAGCACAAGAGGGACGTGGAGCTGTTGGAGCGAGGCCAGAGGAGGCCATGGAGATGCTGCGAGGGCTGGAGCAGCTCTGCTCTGGAGCCAGGCTGAGAGAGCTGGGCTGGGGCAGCCTGGAGAAGAGAAGGCTCCTGAAGGGGAGACCTGAGAGCAGCTCCAGTGCCTAAAGGGGCTGCAGGAAAGCTGGAGAGGGGCTTGGGACAAGGGCCTGTAGGGACAGGCCAAGGGGAATGGCTTGAACCTGCCAGAGGGGAGACTGAGATGAGCTCTTAGGCAGAAGCTCTTCCCTGTGAGGGTGCTGAGGCACTGGCACAGGGTGCCCAGAGAAGCTGTGGCTGCCCCATCCCTGGCAGTGTTCAAGGCCAGGTTGGACACAGGGGCTTGGAGCAAGCTGCTCTAGTGGAAGGGGTCCCTGCCTGTGGCAGGGGGTTGGATCTGGATGAGCTTTAAGGTCCCTTCCAACCCAAGTGGCTGCTGGGGCACTACTTCATGCTGTGCTGTTCTTTCATTCATTTATCACAGTATTTCTGATACTTGTTTACTATTTGCGATGCAGATGAATATCCGACAGTAGAGAACGTGGGCTCCCACCCGGTGACTCATGTGTGACCACACCACAGCTACATAACAGTTACACACGTGGACAATGCTTTGGTGGCTGGAGAACAGAAGATGATTAATACATGTAATGGGATTCTGTGAAGAAAATACAAAAAGGAATAATTTAGCTTTATCAGTGGGTATTTTACCACTGTGGAGAACTACAACAATAAGTTGTAACTGAACAATGACATCCTAGAGGAAACAGAATTCCCTCTGAAGAGCTCCTTGGGAATAGTTTCCCTGCTACAGCGCAGAAACCTCACTTATTTAAGATCAGGAAAAGAACATCAAGAAGATGGGCTGTCATTAAATTCTCCCGTCCCCTGTTTCTGTGCTCTGTGGCCTAACATTTATAACTAACTCCATTCTGATTTTGCCTCAGAGAATTTGATAACTCCAGCAAACAGACGGAAAGCGGGAAGAGCGAGGTGTGACAGGATCTGGATTCTTCCTGCATCTAACCTGGCAGGGGGATGCAGCAGCAGAGCTTCCAGCTGAGGCCAGTCCATCCCCTGGAATGCCGCCTCGGGAGCCAAGCTGATGGATGCTGACAGCCCCGCTTTCATCTGGCAGAGTCCCCAGCACCAACTGCGCCGGGGGAAGAAAGAGCGTGCAGGAATTCACAGCATTCCCGCTCCCGCTAATCCCCGGCTTTCCCGCTGCGCCTGAATGAACCGGGCTTGGGATTCATAGCTCTGCTGGGGAGATGTGCTGATTGCTTAGAGCCCCCCTGGGGGCAGTGATACAGCGAGCAAATAGCCAGCGGCAGGGCCAGAGTGATGTAATGCTGTGGGGGGGAAGCCCCTTGCCTCTGCTCTGCCCACTCCTCTGTTCTCTGTGTGCCACAGGCAGCGGGTGCAGAGGAAAATTCAATGCTGCTGCCACTTGCTGGGGTGCTTTACAGGCAAGTTACAAAGCTCCCCCCAACTTCCCTGAGTTCAATGCAGATGATAGGCCGCGTTACAAGAAAAGGCATAAAAAATGTTTAAGCCAAGATCTCTGGAGCATAAAGATGGTTGCAACCTGAGATCTGAGGATGAGGTACTGGAGCGAGGCCAGAGAAGGGCAGCGGAGCTGGTGCAGGGCCTGGAGCACAGTGTGATGGGGAAGGGCTGAGGGACCTGGGGGGTTCAGTCTGGAGAAGAGAAGGCTCAGGGGGGACCTGATCGCTCCCTACAAGTGCCTGACAGGAGGATGGAGCCAGGAGGGGCTGGGCTCTGCTGCCAAGGAACAAGGGATGGGACAAGAGGAACCGGCCTCAAGCTGCACCAGGGCAGGTTTAGATGGAGCTGAGGAACAATTCCTGCCCCAAAGGGTGCTCAGGCATTGGAACAGGCTGCCCAGGGCAGGGCTGCAGTCACCGTCCCTGCAAGGGTTCACAGCCCGTGGAGACGAGGCCTCAGTGCCATGGGTTAGGGGTGGCCTTGGCAGTGCTTGGGTAAGGGTTGGACTGGATGGGCTTAAAGCTCTTTTCCAGCCTGGTTGATTCTATGAAGATATGTAAGTGCAAGGTGCAAACCCCAAACCCTCATCCCTGGCTCCCTCCTTCTTTCCAGACTGGACAACAATTAAATATCAAATTAAAGGGTCATTATGAAAACAAGACTTAACAGAACAGGATGGTGGGAAGGCTCTGGAAGTGCCACACTTCAGCAGAAAGCCTGAATCTTAGAAGAGAGTCACTAAGGATCTGTCTGATCAACCAGGTACCTGGGGACTGTGTGAAACTGTGTGTATGAATTCCAACTATATACAGGCCCTACTATAAAATAACATCACTGAACCACCCTGATGCTTGAAAAGTGTAAAGTCTCAGATGCTCGTGATGAAACGTTTGTAATATGTGCAAAGCTTCACATCTCTCTGTTTCCCCAACTTTCTCTAAAGACAAACTGATTTTCCCGCAGTGTGCCCTTGAGCAGCTCCAGTTACTATTGTAAAGATCAAGAGGAAGGAAATGTGACAGATGATCCATTTTTCCACATACGCTCATAAATTACATAGGCAGTCATTTGCCATTTGTGAATCAGCAAATACTGCAAGATTCTGTGAACTTTTTTACTTTAGTTATTGTTTTGTGCGTGCTTTGAAATCCGCTCTGATACCTCTGGGAATATTCAGATATTCCACATGGAAATATAATAAACACCATTAATAGCTAATCACAAAGAAAACAGAACCTGGCATCTGGATTATTTAGCCAATTATAAACATAAACCACACAGCTCTGAACCCTGCACTGGAAAAATGCACAGCAAGTAACTTGTGACTGTGTTGTAGCATGGGAAGAAATGAAAATGCATCATTTCAAAGGCTGTTATGATCCAACTCCATGTGCAGACAAAGCAGAAGTATTGAGTAAGCCATTCTCCATGGATTAATTACTGAGCCCAGCAAAGACCTTGCAGTTTTGCCTTAGTCTGTTCTGTGAAGGATGCTCTGTGGGGGGTGAAACTGTTACTCACCCCACTGTGTGCAAGCTGCCTGCTCTGCAGCCCAGCCAGCTCACAGGCTTAGACTTAGAGATCTTTCTCTGACAGTCCTGATTTTACGGTGCTGATATAAATATTGGATTAAAGTACCTTGCAAGGGCAAAATTTATATTCCTTCCATTTCTCCAGCAGTGCTCATTCAGTGATCCAGAAAAGCTTCTTAAAAGTACCAGGTTGCTTCCAATTTGAAAGCCTGTGTCCCTTTTCTTACTTTATTTTTAACAATACCAGCTAAAAATGGCTCCATTAGAACTGAGAACCCACTGATAGGTGAGGGTTTTTTATCATCTTAAATGATTAAATTGTGGTCCTGAAGGATGAATGCTGAAAAAAGGATCTTGTCAGACAAAATGGGTGAAATTTGAAGGCCTCTTTATGCAACAGCAAGGCTGAGAGCTGCAAAGGAGCCATAGGTGACCCTGGTTCAAAGAGATCTCGATTCAAAAGACGTATCCAATGGCACAGAGGTTTCAAGGAGGCTTTATCCATCACTGTGCTTTAAGGGCTGTATTGAATGATCTCTGAGGCTCTATCAGTCCCCATTCCAGCCCGGCTGAAGAGCCCCCCTGCAGTGCCACTGCCTGCAGTTGTTGAGTGAATGTTTCTCACACCACAGCTCAGTTAAACCAAGGGTGTCCGGGGAAGATGATCCAAGTAACTCACTGGCCAGGGTAGCAGAGGTGAACCCACAGGAAGCTGGAGAGCTCAGAACCCTTCCACCAGTCTTTTTAAATGCACCTTAAGACTTGACAGGGTGTTTTGAGTTTTCTTTCTCATTCCTTTTCTGGTGGTGTTGGTTGTTCACTGTGTTCCACAATCAATGTCACAGTCCATATGCATCACTTGGAGTGCACCAAACCAAGCTAAACATGTTACCGATACTAAAATTACAACAAAGCAGGGTAGCATGATGTAATATTGCAAGGGGGTACGTGCAAACCAAGTATAAAACAACTCCAGTGTGAAGTTACAACAGAATTTCCTACAGCAATTGACAAAAATATAAGCACTGCATAAAATGATCTGCAATAACTATTAATTTTTTATCATGCTTCCATTATAGCTGTAGATATTCACATAGGTGTTTACCAGCAGGAGGAATATAAGCTACCTGATGTGTAAGTCCATTGCGGCTTTTAGCCCTGATGCTTGCCATCGATTTAAATGCTAAAGCAGCTTCTCAGAACACCACTTCTCATTGTTGTTTGTGCCCTTTGTTCTTCTGCTGCAAAATGCTCATCCACATGTTCCCAATTACTGGATCTTTGACAAAACAAGTAGCAGCAAGAAGAAACCCCTGTGGTTTTTATGGTAACAGTAAGTAGAAGTCAAGATAACGTTTCATGCCAAGTGGCTCAGAAAAGGAGGGACTGGAGAAGGATTTTATGGTATCACTGCAGTAGCCTGTCTGGCAATAGCTCATGTAATTTTCTATGTGGTGTTGCTTGATATTGGGTGCAAAGTTCTTGCTGCCACTTTGCACCCAAACTCGAGATAGAGACGCTCTATAAATCACAGCAATTTTCACAGAGTTCAAAGCTCAGACTTGGAGGGTTTTGTCTTCAAAAAATGTCTCTCATGAGTCCAAAACAATCCAGCTTTGCTGAGGAACGAGGACTCTGCCGTGGCAGAGCGGGATCAAGGATTTGGGAACTGGGGGCTGGACATTGTGAATTAGGGGCATGTGTGTGCGTGCACACATGTGAAGGGATGTGCTAACTGTGCTTCTGAAATAGCCATTGATCTTTCTTTCTTCCGAACAAAGATTTTTCATTACAAACAAACACCAGGGGACTGGAGAACTCATTGCAGCACGTATGCGTATATATACACATCATTTGATATATATATATATATATATGCATGCTTTTTATCTTGGTTGCAACAGGGTGAGCAAACATCTACTTTGTCTTCTAATTAGGCCTTTTAATGCTTAAATCCTCAGCACTCTAAACAGGGAGGAATAAATCCTTTACCTGGACACACACACATTGGTGTCGATGACTCTGTCTCAGTTCCTCTTCCCTCCCCACAGCCTGACAGTTCCATCTGATGAAGGATGGACCAGGTTACCCCATGGCTGCTGGCTCAAGAGGTGCCCCAGCACCCACATGCTCTTCAGGTAGACTTAATGTACCCACCAACACCCTGGAAGAGTGAAAAAGAGAGAGCAGTAAATGACTTGCAGGGCTTTTCTTTGTGATTTTGGTACTGCATCACTCCATCCTTGTTATGTGGCATGAAAATCACAGTAAATGGTATTTTTATCCCTTTCTATGCTACGTGGTTGCCAAAATTGCTGACTGAAACTGCCAGCATGCTCCACTAATAACTATAATGCTGTTTCACTGGCATAAATGTCTTTATACATTAACACAGACCATCTACTTTAGGGCTTTTAATGATGCAACCCCACTGACATTTACAGCAATGGAAACATCTCTGATACAACCTCAGATGAGGGGATCAGATTCGAAGGGGATATGTAAAGAGAAGTGGGATATGTTAAAAGCTGGCAGCTGGTGAAGAGTCTGAACAGAGACAACACATGCATCAGGAAGGTGTGGATATGCAGATGGGGCTCCATCCCTCGTTCAAGTAACATTTTCCTGACAACAGCAAAGAACTACGTCACACACATCACAAACGTGCTGTACATAACAGCAGCTCCTACAGCATCAATATTATATTTACTCAGTGATTCATCCTCTTCCTCTGTATGTTTATCTAACTACCCTAACCACATCCAGTCACCAATTACTAGCTAGCAATGGCCTTACAAAACCATGTTCAAGGGACTCTAAACAGTCAAACACAGACTGAGGCTTTGGTGTCACCATTCACTGCCAAAGGTTTGCACAGGAGAATAAATCAATCAGCACTTGCCTAGAATAATACACCAGCGAGCAACCTAACTATTTGCAATTGGATCTGCATCTCCTCTGAGCAATAAAAAGCTTTCTGATGACTTCAGAAGACTCTTGATTAGGCCTTTAAAATGAATGAAGCAACAGATCTTCACATAGTTGTTGCATACTGAAACTGTAAACCAGGCTTTCAGAAGCCATTCGGTGATGCCCCATCCCTGGCAGTGTTCAAGGCCAGGTTGGACACAGGGGCTTGGAGCAAGCTGCTCTAGTGGAAGGGGTCCCTGCCCGTGGCAGGGGTTGGAGCTGGATGAGCTTTGAGCTCCCTTCCAACCCAAACCAGGCTGGGATTCCATGATTTCAGGTAACTGTATAAGTACAATCAACAAGTAATTTTCCAGCTCTGACATTTCAACCCATGAAAGTCACATTTATTTGGTGGCATCACCATCAGTTGTCTGGATTTGCAGAATCAAATTCTATTCTCTTCAGCTTGTTTCATTGCAGATCAGGACAGACTCTGATCCTGCAGTGGGGAATTGTGCACATTGTTAGTTTATACCTTCACTCGAATAGAACTCTGCTCTTTTCCTCCTGTGCATTTTTGCAGGTGTAAGACAAATCAGAGCTCACATTTGCAGCATTTAAGCAAGTGTACACACACTCCCTGGCTTCCCTAGATAAACCATGTTTCCACAGCTGTAATTATCATGTAATTATTCATGGCTTTGTAAGCTCTTTGTGGCAAGAGAGAAATGCCAAATCCCACAGCCACGAACCAGACTGTCACTCTCAGATCTCTCCCTCATCTCCTTTTAATCTCTCCCAGGAGTTTGGTCTCCCATATTTTTGGAAGAGGGGCAGAGTCTAACGCAGAAGAGCTTCCATGTAGGAACAGAGCTGCACAGTACTTCACTCCTTAGGGAATTCCTTGTTTTAAGTATTCCAAGCACATGTGTAGGCCTACATAATAGTCTTTTCACTTGAAAGATAAATGATTAAGTCCTAAAAGCTCTCACCTGCTGAAATTCAAAGCCCAAAACACATGCCTTCCTCCTTCAGCCTCTCTCTTCTGCACAGGACATGCCACCAACACCAAACGACTTCTCTGAATGAGAAACAGAGAGGTGGCCACCTTCAAAAACTTCAGCTCTGCCAGAGCATCTTTGAATGCTCCCTCTGCAGCCAGTGGAGAATGGGGCACTTCCCTCTGCCTATCACTGCTGCCTTCCTTTCTATTCCCCTCTCTCCTGGGGCTGCAGAGGAGGTTTGTCCTCCGGGGCTGTGTTAACCCTCTGGAGCACCCAGACCCTCTGCTTACCCACCTCTGTATGGCTGTGGTGGCTGGTATCTCCCTGGCTGGTATCTCACAGTACTTGATCTAACACATCTGTCCTCAAAAGTGATGCAGTCAAGTGACAGGAGTAGCTCAGCACGTGGCCCTGGACGGCGAGGCAGCTTCCTCTTCTCTGAGCAGTTTTCATGTGCTTTTCCTTGGGACTGAGGGTCTGTGAAGGTGAAACTGGAATTAAAACCCACTGTGATCCTGTGTTTAATTCTGTGATAAATAAATATGGGCAAGGGCTTGATGCTAATACGTATTTTTATAGGTGTGATACAGCTACTGTCTCATAGAGCTGCAATGAACCAACATGAAGAAAACTTCCATAACTCAACGGATCATCCTCATCTATTAACAGCTCGTAAGACATATCTGACCCTTCACACCTCTTTATGTGGGGATTCATAAAACCTCAGATCATCCAAAATAAGAAGTTGAACAGAACAGAAACAGCCTTTCATCCGATACACCCTTAGCTGGACTTACATTTACTTACGTTAGCTGAGGACCTGGCTCCCAGCTTCTCTCACATTCAGTCTCACATCGTCAGAGCAGCTCATTTGACTCCTTGTGTTCTCTTGTATCTTCCAACGACAAAAATCATCTTCTCACCAGCAATTCCAGACACTGTGCTCAGCACACCTGCCAGGGCCCTGCTGCTCCTTTGGTAGGAACGCAAATAACACCAAGTGGGCAAAGGAAACGACTTGTTTTGTCCAATTTGTTTTGAATTGATCTGATCTATTTTAGGATGATGCAAGCCCTGAAAAATGCTGTGGGCCTGTGTGGGCCTCTTGGCACTTCTAAGCCAACAAACAAAACCTGCTTTAATTCCAGGCCACAATTGTCAGGACACCGCTGAAAGCTCTTGGGTATTAAAGAACGGAATTGAAATAAGAAACAGAAGCTCCATGAAGGGGAGGGCTCTGTGGGAACCTGCCTGCCTTTGGTCTGACAATCCAGAGAGTGTGTTCTGGTTTCCCCCAGCATCCGGTGCACTCCAGCAAGTTGCTAAATAAAGTTGAGTCAAAACTTCACTGAGGGCTTTGGTGTTGCTTTAAATGGCACATCTCATCCCTGCTGGCGGGGCTGCAGCTCATGGTAAAGTCAGCAACCACATTAACAGCTCTCCTAAAGGCTGCTCTCTATATTCTAAATCCTCAGCTCGAAAGCTGCTAAAATAAGCACTTAAAATAACAACTTCAAACACTCACACGAGGCTGCATCCATTCAGAAGAGCTATTTTTCTCTCACCTCACTCAATTTCCCCTCAGTGCTCATTACACAAAGGATGCTCCGTGTCATGACCAGAGAGAAAGGCTGGATTTCCGCTCCGGACTAGCATAAGTCAATTAGAATCTCCTGGCTCCTAATTACAGGATTTGTTATTTATACCAGGCTGCCTCCCAGTACAAAACCCCAGTGACTGAGGCCTTCTCTTCGTGATAAACATTCCCTTGGATACACGTGGAGGCTGCAATGAACTGAAGAGTGTTTCGTTTTCCTCTATTCTCAGCAAGCAGCATTCAGATTCCATGAGAATGCTTAATCCCCTTTGAAGCCTGAGTGAAAGCAACCTGGATCACAGACAGCATCTTGTGATTGTGAACACGGATTCTAGCTACTGGAAAAGCTGTAAAATTATATAGAATCATAGAATTGTTTAGAAAAGACCCCTGAGATCATCAAGTCCAAGTATTAACCCAGTACTGCCAAGTACACCACAATATAAGCCAATACATGGCCTGCAAATGAAGGCGACATAAAGGAAACTGCTATGCAACACCAGCAGCTTAGAGAAAATGATTTAATGAAGGTCTAACAGTTCATTATAGAAAATGAAATAAGAGCATGAGAATTAGAATTGAACAGTAGCCCTCCCAATACATCCAAAGAACAAACTACTAAAAATCTAATGAATCCAGGGGAATGATATATGGGTCCATTTAAAACAAACCCACCAACAAAGAGAAACAACAGGAAACCCAAATCTCACTTTAAATACATACTCAAGCCTTTGCATCAGTAATTCCTCCTTCAGCAAGCTGAGCACCCGGCATTTTCATTACCATCAACACTTCTTTGAAGTTCAGACCTCCTCAAATGTATTCTCCTGCTTTGCATGGATTTCTGTCACTCTGTTTCCTTGCCCATTATCACCTGCACCAGAAAGCACAAGAATTCACATACAATCCCACAGGAAACACCAACGATCTGTACAAAGCTGCAAAGTGTTTTCTGTCCCTCATCCTCAGCTCTTTACAAGCTTCTCAGACTGTTGAGAGAAGAAAGTTCTGGTTACACCATGGAAGCCACAGCTTCTCTGGGCACCCTGTGCCAGCGCCTCAGCACCCTCACAGGGAAGAGCTTCTGCCTAAGAGCTCATCTCAGTCTCCCCTCGGGCAGGTTAAAGCCATTCCCCTTGGCCTGTCCCTACAGGCCCTTGTCCCAAGCCCCTCTCCAGGTTTCCTGCAGCCCCTTTAGGCACTGGAGCTGCTCTCAGGTCTCCCCTTCAGGAGCCTTCTCTTCTCCAGGCTGCCCCAGCCCAGCTCTCTCAGCCTGGCTCCAGAGCAGAGCTGCTCCAGCCCTCGCAGCATCTCCATGGCCTCCTCGGCACTCGCTCCAGCAGCTCCACGTCCCTCTGGTGTTGGGGTACCTGTGGACACCCCACACCCCGGATAGAGCAGGACACTCTGAGTGTTTTACCTTTGAGGTACCTGTGATGCTCTTCAGCACTGTATTTGCTCTGAGAGAGCCCTGCCTGCTCCTGCCTGAGCTCTCAGGGCTCAGCACAGCTTCGTCTCCCCACTGCAGGGCTCAGGACAGGAGGTGATCTTTGGTAACGTACACAACGTTTTTACCTACAGACTCTCCCTCCTGCCGTGCTGGACCCTTACATCACACCCATGTTAGTCACTGCTTAATTATCGCTGGGAAGCCTTCTTCATAGGAATGGATAAAGAGCCCTCGGGCAGGAATGCGTTTTAATGAATCACTGAAAGGCAGCACACAGTAATGTCTAGAAGGCCATGCCATGACTAACAGTAGCTGACTGACCGAAGCAGCCCAGGGACAGGATGAGGTACGGAAGGAAAAGGAAAATCAGATTAATGTTAAAATTTTAATGATGACTTTAATTAGGAAGTGTTCAGGCCTTTTGACTGAGCAGTCACAGCGCTGAACGGTTAAAGCTCTTCTGGAGAGGAATGGCACCACTCAAAATGTTGTCTGCGAGGGCCCAGCAGTGCTCTCTGTAGGGCACAGTCACAGAATCAACCAGGCTGGAAAAGCCCTTTAAGCTCATCCAGTCCAACCTTACCCCAGCACTGCCAAGGCCACCCCTAACCCATGGCACTGAGGCCTCGTCTCCACGGGCTGTGAACCCTTGCAGGGACGGTGCCTGCAGCCCTGCCCTGGGCAGCCTGTTCCAATGCCTGAGCACCCTCTGGGGCAGGAATTGTTCCTCAGCTCCATCTAAACCTGCCCTGGGGCAGCTTGAGGCCGGTTCCTCTTGTCCCATCCCTGGTTCCTTGGGAGCAGAGACGTGCAATCACCTGCATGGAAAGAGGGTGTTGTAAACAAGACGTTTTCTGGCCATTGTGTATTTAACAGTGGGTGAAGCCCCAGCACGTTGTTTCTGAAGCTACTGCAGGGACTGTAATGTTATCTATTCTCCAACAACATATAGAATCATAGAACAGTTAGGGCTGGAAAGGACCTTAAGATCATCCAGTTCCAACGCCCCTGCCATGGGCAGGGACACCATATAATTCACGGAGGAAGCCCCTGTGCTGTGTGTGCACTCACTGGCACTGATTTCCCACAACAGCAATTCCCTTTGCTCCCCACGTTATCTCTTTAACGTTTGCCCTCCCATGGCACCGTTACCCGCGGCCTTCCCTGAGCCACCAGCGCGGCCTGAGGCACAGGAGACCCGTGCCCAGGGCAGACCCGGAGCCAGGACACCGGGGCCGAGCTGACCGGGCCCGGCACACCCCGGGCGGCAGGACCCGGCGGCACGGCCCCGCTCCTCCGCGCAGGGCCCAGCCCGGCCCCGGGGCAGCAGCAAGGCCCTGCCGCAGGCCCGGGAGCGCACCTCGGAGCGGGCCGCCTGCCGTGAGGCCTGAGGAGCCGCCCCCAGAGGCGGGCCCTGGCCCGGGCCCCACGGCTCGGCAGCGGTGACCGGAGTAAGGCTCGGCGGGGAGGGGAAGGGGGGGCCGCGGGCAGGCCGCGGAGCCCCGGGCACGGGGCCTGAGGGGGGTCCGGCCCGCAGGCCCCGGTCCCGGGTGCTCCCTCAGGAGCCGGGCTGAGGCTCGGGGTCCAGCCGAGGGGCATGGGGTTAATGCAGTGGAATGAAAGCTGTTTCCTTCTTGCTGTCAGCCCTCAGGGTGATGTGGAACCCCGCCGCGCTGTGCTGCGGCACGGCCCCCAGAGCCGCATCCCTGCTGCTCCCGAGGTTACACACCTTAAACCGCGTGTTTGGAAGGGAACACAGGGATCTGTGTGAGCAGCCAGCGCGCAGGCTGCAAGGTGAGGGGCCGGGAAGCATGCTGCCCTGCCGCTTAGCGAGCAGGAAAGCGAAATACAGACAGTATGCACCAGCTTACCCTGTCCCGGACGGACGTATCCCGCCTGTGTACCGGCATGTGTTTGAAGACAACCTGAGGAACAGCGAGGCTGTTGTTAAAAGGTAATAAGCTGGGTTTGGGGCGGTCTAAAACTGCTGCTGCTTGTGAGGTGATGTGAGAGTTACTTATGGGCACTTCTAGGAACTGCTTAACATAGGAAGAAGCACAGATCGTGGAATGGGTTGTGTTGAAGGGAGCTTAAAGCTCCTCCAGCTCCAACCCCTGCCACGGGCAGGGACCCCTTCCACTGGAGCAGCTTGCTCCAAGCCCCGTCCAGCCCTGCCAGGGATAGGGCTTCCATCCCTGCAATCCCAATTGAGAAGCCCAGAGGTTAAAAACCCCTAATAATAATAAATCTGGGGATGGGATTTTTACCATTTTGGAGCTTAACCCAGCTCCCTCGCTGCTCTTTTCTCAGGCAGTTTCTCTGCAAAGTGAATTTTACCACGATCAGGGCTTAAAAACTTCAACCCCCCTAAAAGAGGAGCCTGAATATGCCCAAATCTACGCGTGGGCTGCATTAAAACAGTTCCTAGACCTAGAAAATTGTTTCTAGACCTTCGGAAAAACCCTTTTGTGTTCGATTGTGAACGCGAAGGCACAAAGGGTGACTCGGGGCGGGCCGGTGGCAGTTGCTGCACTCGGTCGTGATTCACCGATGAAAGCAGGAGAATGCATTTTGTGCGGTGCCGCTTCAAGGTAAGGAAGCAACCGCCTTTGTTCGGAGGGGTTCAGAGGAGCTGGAGGCGGAGCTGGGAGAGCACACTGTGCCCTCCGGCGGTGGCAGTTACAGCAGTAGTGAAGATCCTTAGCTTGTTGCTCCGGAGGTTTTCCAATCTCTGCTGCCCGCAGGAAGCCACAGTAAGATAAGGGAGTCACACACACAGTGCTGCGTAAGGAGTTATGTCAGCTGTGGTGTAGGTTCAAGATGATTCATCTCGGTGAAAAATGCTCTATTTGAAATAAATGAAGAACCTGGGTTATTTAAGATGAGACCTATGCAAGATACCACATTTCTCTGCAGTTTCATAGAGTCATCGAATAGCTGGGTTGGAAAGGACCTTAAGATCATGCAGTTCCAACCCCCTGCCAGGGGCAGGGAACATAAAAAGAATATGGAGCTGTTGGAACAAATCCAGAGGAGGTGTCCTGGTTTAGCAGTAGCAGTCATTTTTTCTACTGGTGCAGTGCTGTGTTTAGACTTTCGACCTGGGAATAATACTGATAAAGCTGATGTTTTCAGTTGTGGGTCAGAATGTTTACCCTGACCAAGGACTTTGTGAGTCTCATGCTCTGCCAGGGAGGAGGAGAAGCCAGGAGGAAGCAGGGACAGGACGCCTGACCCAAACTAGCCAAAGAGGTATTCCATACCACAGCACGTCATGCCCAGGAGGTAGAACAGAGAGTGGCCCGGAAGGGCTGGATGATGGCAGGCTGGGGGTGAGGTACCGGTTGGTGAGCGGTTGTATTCTCTTGCTTGTTATTTCCTTTATCATTATTACTATTAGTGGTAGCAGTAGTGATTTGTGTTATACCTTAGTTATTAAACTGTTCTTATCTCAACCTGTGGGAGTTGCATTCTTTTGATTCTCCTCCCCGTCCCTCCAGGAGCGGAGGGAAGAAAAGTGGGGGGGGGGGGAGTGGACTTCGTGGTTCTGATTTACAGCCTGGGCTTAAACCACGACAGTTCTTTTTTGGCGCCCAACGTGGGGCACGAAGGGTTGAGATAACAACAGATCTGACCAAGGCACAATGCTGATTTATGGGCTCTCAAAGTTGTTCTTTTTGATACCACAGTTTCTGTATGTCGTAGATTGCTTGGAGCCGGTATTTGCTGTGTTAGTGTTTATCAAGTGTGGGCCTTGGCCTAAGGTTCTTGTTTCACTGTACTTTATGGTAATGGCTTGCGATACGGGGGGGCTCCGGCAGCAAGGCGGGATGGACGTGGCCGTGGACTTGTACCTGGCCGTCCCGCTGCTCTTCACTGTCCTGGCCCTCGTCCTCGCCTCCGTCTTTGTGAGGCTGCGGGAAGCTGAGGGGGAGCGGCCCCGGGAGCCGGCGGCGGCCGAAGCGGCCCGGGAGAGCGGCCCCGGGGACCAAGCGGCGGCGGGAGCGGGGCCGGAGGCCGGGAAGGAGGCGGCTGCCGAGGAGGGGAAGGAGGCGGCCGCGGAGCAGCGGGAGGAGGCGGCGGAGGAGCCGAGCCCCATGGCCGAGCCCAGCCCCGCGGCGGCCGAGAGCATCCCCCAGCAGCCATCTGCCGAGCCCCGTGAGCCTGAGCCGCAGGAGGATGCAGGAGACCCCGCAGCACTTTCCAGCAAGGCAGAGGAGGAAGATCTGGACTCGGAAAAAGAGAAGCTGGTGGTGAGAGAGCCTTCAAGCACAACAGCTACACCAGCCCCAGTGACAAGTACAGCAGCATCATTTGAGAGTTTTGAAGGTTTTGAATGGCCTTTGGGTACCCTTGGGACCTGCCTGCTGATTGTGATGGGGATCACCATGTTGGCACACACACAGAGTGTGTTCTACCCACGACCATTTTGTCTGATCCCGAGAGTTAAGCAGAGTCAGGTTTGGGTCTTGTCTGGGTTTAGACAATACAGGGGGACCGAGAGGTTTTCCCCAAGGCTGGACAGTCATGAGTGTCAGGGTGTGTGGGACAGCATGGGCGAGTATCTAATCCACTGGGCCCCTCCAGTGCTTTGGAAGCGTCGGAGATGGAAGGCAGCTGTGTGGAGTCCCCGACGACAAGTTGCAGAGACTGCTGCAGGGGAGGGTGAATTATTTTGAGCCTGATGGGCCCATGGCACTTCAGGCCATCAGGGCGGAGATGCAACATAGAGATGGACTCATGATCGAGGGGTGGACTTTGCAATGGGCCTCTCCTGCTCTGAAAGACTGTTACAAGGGATGGAGCCCACCATCATGGACCAAATGGACTCAGCAGCTTTATAGGGATTGGTCTGTGCATGAGGATAAGAGTGCACTGAGATGAGAGTGAGGGTATATTGAAAATGTGGGATCTGAGCATGACGTGAATGGTATGGAATAAGGGGTGGATACTGTCCTGGTTTAGCAGTAGCAGTCATTTTTTCTACTGGTGCAGTGCTGTGTTTTGACTTTTGACCTGGGAATAATACTGATAAAGCTGATGTTTTCAGTTGTGGGTCAGAATGTTTACCCTGACCAAGGACTTTGTGAGTCTCATGCTCTGCCAGGGAGGAGGAGAAGCCAGGAGGAAGCAGGGACAGGACGCCTGACCCAAACTAGCCAAAGAGGTATTCCATACCACAGCACGTCATGCCCAGGAGGTAGAACAGAGAGTGGCCCGGAAGGGCTGGATGATGGCAGGGTGGGGGTGAGGTACCGGTTGGTGAGCGGTTGTATTCTCTTGCTTGTTATTTCCTTTATCATTATTACTATTAGTGGTAGCAGTAGTGATTTGTGTTATACCTTAGTTATTAAACTGTTCTTATCTCAACCTGTGGGAGTTGCATTCTTTTGATTCTCCTCCCCGTCCCTCCAGGAGCGGAGGGAAGAAAAGTGGGGGGGGGGGGAGTGGACTTCGTGGTTCTGATTTACGGCCTGGGCTTAAACCACGACAGTAGGCCACAAGGATGATCAGGGGCTGGAGCACCTCCCGTATGGAGACAGGCTGAGAAAGTTGGGGCTGTTGAGCCTGGAGAAGAGAAGCTGCGTGGAGACCTCAGAGCAGCTTCCAGTGTCTGAAGGGGGCCTACAAGGATGCTGGGGAGGGACTCTTCATCAGGGACTGTAGTGACAGGACAAGGGGTAACGGGTTCAAACTGAAACAGGGGAAGTTTAGATTGGATCTAAGGAAGAAATTCTTTACTGTGAGGGTGGTGAGGCACTGGAATGGGTTGCCCAGGGAGGTTGTGAATGCTCCATCCCTGGCCGTGTTCAAGGCCAGGTTGGACAGAGCCTTGGGTGGCATTTCTTCATCTGAACTTGGTGCTGCCTAGCAATGTGTGGTAATTACTTCCCCTCCTCATGGCTGCAGTAGCACTGCAGTGTTCACTACTTTTAAAGTGCATTTTCCGTGCTGTTGAGTGTGCATTTCTTCTAGATGTACTGATTCATTCCACTTATTCTTCTGGATTTAGTGATTTATTCTACTTACCAGATACGGATTTTTGTTAGATAAACTTGTTCAGGGGAACTGAAGGAGGCAGCCCCTGACTGGATTCATCCCTAGAGTAGCTGGAACATGGTAAATCTCCATGCTGAATTAGACTGTCAGATTGTAAGAGCCTAATGGATAGCTGCAAGTGTAGAGGCTGACGTTGTTGTAGTATCTATCTCTCGAAGTCAGCTTTGGTCACTGATGGTCAGCCCCTGTCAGTACTCTGCTCACGGGGTTGCTGGCAGAGATTAAGTATGATGGTATGCTGTGAAATACTCTGTTGGGTGTATATGGGCAACACCCAGTGCAGAACAGGGATTTAGTAACATCTGCTAGCTAGGAACATAAACTGCAGATAGAATATTTGTATTATTTCACTCTGGTTCTGTCTTTATTACATAGGTTTTGAATGACAAAACTTAAATGCTTGCTTTAAATTACATAGCTTTGCTTTTTATTACACTTTGTAAGAAACAATAATCCAAAGATGTGACTTCATCTCCATTGTCCCACCGTTTATATGAAGACTGCACTATGTTTAAGTGCCGAGTTCAATCTGCTGAAGTGTCACTTGTAAGTAACGGTGGTTTTGATCATGGAAACTTTGTTTTTCAAACCAGATACTCAGGGTTGCTGGAGCTGGTCAGGAAAGGAGGGGGAGACAAGGCCGTCTGGCGTCACACCCAGAGGAACAAGAAGCTGTTTGTTTGGGAGCGCCTGAAGCTGCTGCTTGACCACGAGTCTTTCCTTGAGCTGTCTTCACTGGCAGGGCTCGACATGCCCTATGGGGATGTTCCTGCGGCTGGGTGCCTTACCGGTAACGGCAGTGACTGCCATCTAGATGGGAAATCATCTTTAAACATGATCCATGTTACATCTAAAGATGGATTTGAGTTCAGGGGCTTGTTTTGAGCATCCCTGTGGGGATGCAGCCTGGAAGGAAAAAGGGTTTTGAAGCAACATTATCCTTAATACAATTTAAGAGATGCTGTTTGAGTGCAGCAATGAGTAGGTGATGGCAGGCAGGGCACATCAGTTGTGTTCTGTATGTGCTGTACACCTTCCCAGAGTAACCAGCCTTGCTCATGGAAGGTAAAGTGTTTGCTCTTGCTGGGAAAGAAAGAAGGATGCACAGTGTAAGTTTTATGGAATATATTAGTATCTTAAGAATATGCTTTCCTAGGAAAATGAACATCAGTTCTAGCAAGTTGCAGATCCCAACATGGAAAAGTTCAGCTGTATTATTTTTCAGTGATTTTTGCTGGGAAATCTGGGAGAAGCCTTTAAAGAAAAAAGTTTGTTCATTTCTTCTAGATTCAGTGACTTATTCTACTTACCAGTTACTGCCTTTTGTCTCGAAAAATCTAGGATGATGTGTCAGATAAGCTGCTGTCTGTTAGAGGAAAGGGAACCAAGTTACTGTGAGACACAGTTCATTTTGTATCATTTTTCATATCATAAGCAAGTCTTCATTGCATTTTGAAGAGTGGATCCAGTTTAAAAGGTAACTAGAAGGGCAGAGTATGAAATCCTCTCTTTTGTCACAGATTGCTATGGTTTTCAGCTTTATATAGGTAATTTGAATTTCCTTCCCTGTTAGCTCAAGGGATGAAAGTCAACCTTTTCTTCTCATATATTGTCACCAGGAGTAAGTTGATTTCAACACCTGTTTTCTGTCATTAAATCCCTTTTTTTTAAATGCCTCTGCCAGAGGAGCTGCAGATTTCTGCCCTCTGTGGTGTCTGCAACTTGATTTGCAGCTTCTTGATACAGTATTACCAAGAGAACATCCTAGCTGTAACTTGCCCCTTGTTCCATCTGGGGAATTTTGGAGAGTCCTGGTAAGTGTCTGTCTGTCAATTCACTGACAGGAATTGGCAAAATCTGTGGGGTCTGGTGTGTCTTCATGGCAAATGATGTAACTGTGAAAGGAGGAACGATTAATGCCATTGGGGTGAAGAAACAGTTAAGAGCTCAAGAAATAGCCATGCAGAACAGGCTGGTATCCGTGTACCTGGTTGACAGCGGGGGAGCATTCCTGCCACTGCAGGTAACACTGAGACCACTTCATGAGAGAAAACACCAATGTTTATCTAAATCACAGTATTTTTTAGCAATAAACTCACATTTCCATTGTGTTTTCTTGCCCTGCTTTCTGTTACACTTCCATGGAGTTTCACCGACAAATCAGACTCCAGGATATTACTTGAAGGTTTAGAACAGTGGTGATCCCTTTGGCTTGTCTGCATCCAGCTTCCAGTCAAAGTTTAGAAACCTGAATGTCAGTGGGGAGACAAAGTGCTGACTGAGTGTGGGTACTCCTCAGTGTGCTGGAATGCTTTTGTGTCTCTAGTAAACTACTACATGGTCTGAGGCTTCTATTTTCAACCTCAAAGTCTATAAAGTTACTCTCTGTTTTATTGCATTGTCTGTGATAATAATGCAGTAACCTCCATGGCCCTTAAAAATGTAGGGTTTTAAATTCTTACTGTAAAAGGAGAATTGGCACAGGTTACTTCCAGTGTACGGAGGTCACATTATCACAAAGACTAGTTTTTCCCTCTTCACACTGAAAGTGAACACAGAAAAAGCTCTGACCTGACTTAAAGAATTGTATCAAAAACTAAGTAAAAAGGGAAACTGCTGAAGTCATGTCACAGATAAAGGATGAACGTGAGCTTCCCCTTCCCCCTGTTTGCAGTCTCAGTTTGCGTAGAATAAATGAGTTTCACCAAAATGACAAAACTTACCTCTGCTTTCAAACCACACGGGTATTTTTGTGTCTGAGGGGAATAAATACTGTAGGGAATGCTGGATATGGAAGCTTCAGGTGTGATTGTTGATGCTGACCTTCCCAGTCAGCTACAAGGCATTTGTGAATGAATGAGGAGGAAGCGTTGGCTTTTGAAGGTGATCCTGAAACTCACTTTGGTTTTTGTGTGCAATGACAGGCAGAGCTGTTTCCTGACAAGTCACACGGTGGCAGAGTTTTCTACAATGAAGCGATAATGTCTGCCATGAGAATCCCTCAGGTACGGTGTCACCTGGAGCACAAGGACCTGTAGTACGTGTAGATGTATCAACAGAGCCCTGAAACAGTTTTGTTCTAGTACAGATTCTAGGAACAACTCTCAAACAAGCAAAAAATTCCTGAAGCTCACCTTTCCTGGCTGCAGGAGATTCAAATGAATTGTGGGGAAGGGAGATTCAAATTCACATAACTGAATACTTCATCCTTAAGGATGCATTTCCAGAGAAGCTGTGGCTGCCCCATCCCTGGCAGTGTTCAAGGCCAGGTTGGACACAGGGGCTTGGAGCAAGCTGCTCTAGTGGAAGGGGTCCCTGCCTGTGGCAGGGGTTGGAACTGAATCAGCTTTAAGGTGTTAAGCTTGTGTTTTCCAACACAAACCAGTCTGGGATTCTATGATCTTCTAAGTGTTTACTGACTGATTGTGTTGGAAAAGCGTCAAATCACTGGGTTATTTCAGAGTAAGCACTGAACTCTCTCAGAACCAGCATTGCTCTTCATGCTGGTATTTATATCTCTAGTTTATTGTTCCCCAAGCTGTGATTTAGCCTCTGAAATCAACGTTAATGGTTTTGCCTTTCCATTCTCCACTCCCCAGCATCTTGACTTGTTTGGTTTCTGTGTCCTTCAGGCAGCAGTGGTGTGTGGCTCCTGTGTGGCTGGAGGTGCCTATATCCCAACCATGGCAGAAGAAGCTGTGATTATAGATAAAATTGGTACACTATTTCTTGCTGGCCCACCTCTGGTAAAAGCTGCTACAGGAGAATATGTCTCTTCCGAGGACCTGGGAGGAGCCAGACTTCACTCTCAGTATGTGAAATAGTTCTCAGGAATAGTAGAGAATTCAGCATACTTAGCTTTAAAAACCTGCTATTTTTATCTTAAATTGATGCAACATCACAGACTGGTTTGGGTTGGAAGGGAGCTTAAAGCTCATCCAGCTCCAACCCCTGCCACAGGCAGGGACACCTTCCACTGGAGCAGCTTGCTCCAAGCCCCCTGTGTCCAACCTGGCCTTGAACACTGCCAGGGATGGGGCAGCCACAGCTTCTGTGGGAATGTACATGGATGAATGATTATTATTATATACAGAGATGGTACATGAATTATTATAAAGGTTGTTATTCAGTTATATACATGGAAGTATCATGGGGTTAGATACAACTCTTTAAAATGAACAGAGTAACATGGCATTGTAATTTCAGCTTTACTGTTCAAGGAACTTTCCACTTCCATTGTGGAAGTGAATTCCATTGTGAATATATGCATATTCACACACTCTGGTAGAAATCTCATGTTAAGTACAGAGGTCAGGATCAGGGTCAAAAGTGGAACCTGTTATCACACTGCTTTCCTCCCCAGGTACAGGTTAGAGAAGCCGAATGGAAGTAGAATTAAGTGATGTTAAGGGGTGAAGCAGGGACTGGACAAATCTGGATTTGGTTCCCCATTCTCCCACGTACATTCCGAACAAGCTCAGGCAAGTCAGTGCCTCAGAGGGACCAGCTATAGAAGAGAGGTGGTGTCTTTGTTTTCCTAATGGAAACATTGTCAGGATACATATATCGAGAAAGTAACAGGGAGTGTTCAAATCCTGTGGTGATGGGGAAAAGGCATCAGGAATTCTTTAATACAGATAAAACACAAAATTCACAGGGAAGAACTTGTCCTTACTGTGCATTTGGTTTGGGGTTGGATTGCACAGAAATTCCACTGACTTCACTGCTTTCAGCTCATTCGTACAAGAGCATCACACAGTGTTTTCAGGCAGGTTGGAGAGTCCCGGTATGGATTAAGGTTTTTCCTTCAGTTTGTTTTCTATCAGTCGGAATTCAGGTTTCATTAATTCAGTGTTAATAATGTTGTTCTCTCTCCCAGTGTCAGTGGCTGCAGTGACCATTTTGCATCTTCAGAAAAGGAAGCCTATGAACGTATTTGAAACATTATCTCCACACTGAATTAGGAACCCCTGCCACAGGAGGCCATAGAGCATGACAGCCCTTTATATAGCTCTGATGAGCTCCTGGGACTGGCGCCACGGGATTACAGGTGTACTCTTCCTATCAAGTTGGTAATGTGGACAGATGCTCTCTTCCTTCTTCCTTTCAGTCTGCTCAGTTTAAAGCCATTCCCCTTGGCCTGTCCCTACAGGCCCTTGTCCCAAGCCCCTCTCCAGCTTTCTTGTAGCCCCTTCATGTGTTGTGTCAGTATGTCATGTACCATGTTGGCTGCCTTGAGCATGTGCACCCCTTTTGCCACCTCTTTAAGTCTCCTCCCCTGCCTTTCCTCCTCCAAGAAATCAAGGCTTTGTCTTGTCACGTGCATGTTGAATGGAAAAACTGACTGAAAACCCGACAAAGACTTGTCTGAAGTCGGGACAGATGCTAACACAGAAGCAAAGACATGCTGAGCTGCCCATGTTGTTTTCATTGTGTTGTTCTAGAAGAGATCTAGTCTCCATGTGAATCCAGTATCTTTTCCGGAGGTAAATTCCTACATTTGAGGGGGTTGACTGTAGAAAGTGATGCAGCTTTGAAGGCAGCTTTTAAATTGTGTTTGGAAAAAGCCTGAGCAATCCGCAGCTGAGTGTTCCTTATGCACACAAGCCATAGCTGCACACGCTGGGTTTTGTACAGCATTTATATGCACATGAACAACTGTGCTCTGTAACACTGAAGTAATTTTGGAGCTGAACTTTGGCTCAAAATACATGGTTGGTAATGAAATGTAAACACAGATCTGGTGTTTTGCGCATACTGAGTATTCAGTGGAGTGGAAGATGTAGAAGGGCTTCAGTGCTCATTTAGGCTGACTGTTTGAATAAGAGCGTGTCTTTTAGCAGAACTGTCCTGTTTTCACTTGGATTTCTATAGTAAAAGACTGTTTCTTTACAGATTCTGAGCCGTCTGCTGGACGGAAGCAGATTCCAGGAATTCAAGGCTAATTATGGAAAGACATGAGTAACAGGATTTGGCCACGTGGAAGGGTAAGGCTAGCAAAATGTATGGACATATTGCATATCATAGAACCATGGAATGGTTTGGGTTGGAAGGGACCTTAAAGCTCATCCAGTTCCAACCCCTGCCACGGGCAGGGACCCCTTCCACTGGAGCAGCTTGCTCCAAGCCCCTGTGTCCAACCTGGCCTTGAACACTGCCAGGGATGGGGCAGCCACAGCTTCTCTGGGCACCCTGTGCCAGCGCCTCAGCACCCTCACAGGGAAGAGCTTCTGCCCAATATCTAATCTACATCTCCTCTCTACTTGTCTAATAGCTTTCACATCATCATCAGTTTTTAGAGTGTTACAGTAACAGTGTTCATGAAGTTCTGAGTCAGTCAAAGATTGGTAATAAAATAGGCTGATTTCTGTCTCTGAGCTCTGAATTCACCACGTCCCAGGCCAATAGCAGCAGGGAGTGATGACAAATGAATGGTTTTCATAACCTGGTGATATGATTTATTTGTTCACAGGAACTACCAGCCAGACAGTTGCAACATTGAAGTCTCAGCAGATTCCTTAGGAAATCAGAAACAGCATCTTTTAAAAGTGTTCCTTTTCAGACTGAATTTAAAGCTCTCATCCCTTCCCCCATGTGATGGAGATGGGATAATATGCAACAAAACCTTGTGTAATTCAGATCAGACTGCATTGTTAACACATTCATGAAGCATATAACATTCCAGTCAAATCATACTAGGGGAAAAAAAAAAGGTAGCAAAATACAGTGTTTGAGCCTCTTTAGGTTGAAATCATAAACTTTTCAGGTTGACTGTTTTGTTGCATGATACAGGAATTAAAGAGAGCCCAGAGGCCAGGCACCTTGTACATTACCTTGTAGTAATGTTACCTTTCTGACTCTGACAAGGTCATCTATAGCTTTACCTGCTCTCTGGGTATTAGTCCATTCTAATACTTCCATGCTTTATGTATCAGGAATGCTGTAAGGCTTCTCGTTAGGCGTGTGTGGGTCCTTGAATGAAATGACACGTGTACTTGTATCCTTTTACATGCTGAACTTCTGTAAATGATAGATCTCTGTGCGTGTGTGTACAGATATTTATATTTCCATCCCTCAGAATGTTACAAGCTACAGTGTCATGATTTCTAGAGTTTAGAAGTGAAAATGTTCTTGAGTCTTGCTTTGTAGGCACTTGGTGGGAATAGTGGCCAACAACGGTGAGCTGTCTCATGATGGTCCTACACCTGGGTTGGAGCAATCCTTGGCACAGCTACAGGTTGGGCAGAGAAGAGATTCAGAGCAGCCCTGCAGAGAAGGACTTGGGGGTGTTGGTCGATGAGAAAATGAACATGAGCCGGCTGCAGTGTGTGCTCGCAGCCCAGAAAGCAACCGTATCCTGGGCTGCATCAAGAGGAGCGTGACCAGCAGGTTGAAGGAGGTGATCCTGCCCCTCTGCTCTGCTCTCGTGAGACCTCACTTGGAGCACTGTGTGCAGTTCTGGTGTCCTCAACACAAAAAGGACATGGAACTGTTGGAGCAAGTCCAGAGGAGGCCACGAGGATGATCAGGGGCTGGAGCACCTCCTGTATGGAGACAGGCTGAGAAAGTTGGGGCTGTTGAGCCTGGAGAAGAGAAGCTGCGTGGAGACCTCAGAGCAGCTTCCAGTGTCTGAAGGGGGCCTACAAGGATGCTGGGGAGGGACTCTTCATCAGGGACTGTAGTGACAGGACAAGGGGTAACGGGTTCAAACTGAAACAGGGGAAGTTTAGATTGGATCTAAGGAAGAAATTCTTTACTGAGAGGGTGGTGAGGCACTGGAATGGGTTGCCCAGGGAGGTTGTGAATGCTCCATCCTTGGTGGTGTTGAAGTCCAGGTTGGACAAAGCCTTGGGTGCCATGGTTTAGTGTGGGGTGTCCCTGCCCATGGCAGGGGGTTGGAACTGGATAATCTTAAGGTCCTTTCCAACCCTAACTATTCTATGATTCTATGCTTCTCTCAAGGGTAGCCACTTTGTGCAGCTGTGCAGCCAGTGGAGCATTCCCATCCTCTTCTTCCAGAACACAGCTCCACAGGCAGCAGAGCCAACAAGCATCTCACAGGTATGGGATGTTCACTGCAATGTGCTTTGAATCTTTTAGAAAAGGAGGCATTAAAGTACAGCATGGTTTTGGCCTTGAACACTGCCAGGGATGGGGCAGCCACAGCTTCTCTGGGCACCCTGTGCCAGCGCCTCAGCACCCTCACAGGGAAGAGCTTCTGCCTAAGAGCTCATCTCAGTCTCCCCTCTGGCAGGTTCAAGCCATTCCCCTTGGCCTGTCCCTACAGGCCCTTGTCCCAAGCCCCTCTCCAGCTTTCCTGCAGCCCCTTTAGGCACTGGAGCTGCTCTCAGGTCTCCCCTTCAGGAGCCTTCTCTTCTCCAGGCTGCCCCAGCCCAGCTCTCTCAGCCTGGCTCCAGAGCAGAGCTGCTCCAGCCCTCGCAGCATCTCCATGGCCTCCTCTGGCCTCGCTCCAACAGCTCCACGTCCCTCTTGTGCTGCTGCCCCAGAGCTTGATCAGGACTGCAGGGGGGGTCTCCCCAGAGCTCAGGAGAGAGGGAGAATCGTAAAGAAATCAGTGGTTTGGAAATCCAGAGCTGGTGGGAGCAGAGGGAATGTGGAAGAAAGACTTAAAGGTCTAAAATTTTTGTTTCCCTTCCAGGCAGAGGCTCAGGCCAGCAGATTGAAAGCCCAGGCCTCCATGATGGCTGCTGTTGCTTGTGCTGCTGTTCCCAAAATAACCATTGTAGTCGGTGGCTGCTTCGGGAGCGAGAGTTACGTTATGGTAGGAGTGGTATAAATCTGATGGGTTTGGCAAGAGGCTTTTGACACTATACCATGATCTCACAGCGCTTCATTTTTAAACCACAGCTGGCTGTTGTTACAGACATTTAACTCAGTCTGTTATTTTAACTGCTTTCAGAGTAAAACACGCAGCTCAAGCTCCTATCACTGAAAACTTGGTCTGCATCTAAAAGCATAGAGCCAGGTCTGAAAATCATGTGACCTGAAAACATCCCTTCTTGGGGCCAATCCTGCCTTTTCCTCAGCACATGTTTCCATGGATCAAGGAGCACATCTCCTTGTGTGTGTCCTGTTCACCCTGCTCCTGAGTACAATAGGGTTCTTTGCTCAGAATTAGACATTTAAGTGCTTGAGGGAAAATGAGAAGATAAAACAGCAATACTGGGGGCAGTGGGGATGGTGAGGGTGCTACAGGGTGTCTGTACTGGTAGAGGAGCTGTAGTTCTGATGATAATGGGCTGTGTCATGAATCTGTTACAAATTAAACTGTACGACAAGGTCAAGGCAGAATGGTTCTACCATCCCACACCCATCTTCTTGTGATTCATCTCAATGAGTTTCTACTCTGCTCTTTCTTTTTGTAGTGTGGGAGATCGTTCAGCCCAAACTTCTTGTCCTTGTGGCCTAATGCAAGAGTTGCTCTTGTGGATTCAAGACATCTCTCCACAGTCCCACAAGCTGGGGACAGTGACCACAGAGGAGAGGAAGCAGAGCTAAAACAGCTGAAAGAAAAGTAAGGACACGAAATAGAACCCCCTGCAGGGTTTAGTTAGTTAAATTACCTGCTTGTTCATCTTACAGCTCAACACACCCCAGACAAATAAAGCAAACCTCAACCTACTGAATGATATTTTACTTTTCCATGTAATTCTATGACTCCTCTTGAGATCTTCTCAAGGAAACATAAATGTTTGCCTAAAACCTCCCATACAACCCCAAATGAAGATACTCTGCTGTATATTGAACAGTGATCATCTGTATGTGGAGGATGGTCTGTACTGCAGAATGATCAGATCTGTCACATGTTATTTACTGGATTCTAATGAATTTTAACTGTAGGTCTGCATATTCACTTGAGATTTAAACATATGCCTTTTCCATCTATGATTTTGTTTCACTGGCACAATGGTTTTTAATACATTGTTGTGCTTTTAAGCTTGTTTAATACTGTGTCCTCTCCAGGCTAGAGGAAGAAAGCAGTGCATTTTACTCCTCTGCCAGACTCTGGGATGATGGCATAATTCTACCTCAAAACACTAGAAAGGTGGGTTTTCTTGTTTTAGAATGTTTTATTCTAGGATCTCCAAAGGATCTAGAGGCAAATGCCTGTGACTCACTCAATGTCAGTGGCACACCAAGTCCCAGAACCGGCTCTCCCATTTCTCTGTGGAATTTTAGCTTTAGCATCTTTTTTCTTCCCCAGTAGCCTGTCTTAAACGTTTCTGCTGAATTCTGATAGCATTTCCTCACTGAACGTCTCCGTTAACTTTACAGAACCAAATGGTATCCAAATCCTTTCTTTTCAGTCTTGCATCACCACTGTATCCTTGCTCTTTGCAGTTCAGCTCTTTGTTCATATGTTTTCAGTCTTTTGACATAAGATACTTCTTTTTTTGCCACTTCCTCTTCCTGCTTCTAATTTGCTGCTACATTTGGGATGCCCCCCTGCCTTTTTTATTGATTCCTTTAAGTTGACAAACCTCCACCCCATTGGGTTGTTCCTGAAAGCCACCACCTTTGGTCTTTGCTTTTTCCTTGTGAGATTCTTTATTAACAATACTCAAAATGTTCTTTACACTTCTGCAGCTTGTTTTATGATCACAAACGGAGCTATCAACTAATCCTTCTAATTGTGATACGTAGTTATGGAAGGATGTAGAAGTGTTTTCTGTGGAGTTTATGGGATGATGGATAATTGGATGATGGAAGAGCACCAAGTAGTATTTTTTAATACTAGACCTTCTCTAGGAGCTACACATGGAAAGAACACAGTGATAGCTGAAATGAATCATTGTCACTCTCATGTTCATTTTCACCAGCACACATCTCCTGTTTGCATGTGTAGCTGTTCTTACAATATTGTTTTGCTCCTTTATCCCAGTTTGTGCTAATAGGTGGAATTCCTGTTTAGCTGTCTCTGAACTGACACCATGTGCCCATTGAGATCCTCATTGTGTTGTTTTGTACATAGGCTTTTCAAAGACAGTGTGTGCTGCAGCAGCAGTGAAATAGGGAGAATGATCTTGTATTTAAAGGCCAAAAGCAGTTCTGTAGGTTCAGTCCCTGTTGGCATGAGACACGAAAGATGACTTCCTAAAAAAAGATGGATGTGGAAGAGCAGAATGTTCTAGTTTCTGATACATGATTGGCAGGCTAGGAGCAGAGCTGTGTAATAACAGAAATGAATTATCACAGAACCTACTTTCATTGGAGTTTTACAGCAATTCACCACAAGGACTTTAAAAGGGTTGGGCTGTGTCTGCATGCAATGCATGAAGTTTGGGATCCAGAGGACATTTCTTCCTTTACAGTTCCCTTGCCCCAGGGGTACTTCACACTGACAGCTATTGCCCCTGACAGTACAGCCAACAACTGCTCACTCACTGCTTTGCAGAAAATAAGAACAAATGCTTTACTGAACGAGTGCAGAATGAGGAGGTTTTACTCATTTCTTGGTTCAGAGCCTCATTGCTTCTATTATTTTCTGGTTTTAATCAGGTGATTGCACAGTGTTTGAAGATCACAGAACAGCAGAAGTACCAGGTCGCGTCTCGGCATCAGCATCCTGTCATCAGGATGTAACTACAGCCACAGTCAGATCAGCCTTTTGAAGTTGCACCATGTACTAGAAATCTTTACTATAAGTGATTTTCTAATTCTTTGATACCATTAATAAAAACATTAAACCATGGCAGCCAAACAAGAATCCTGGATTTTAACTCTATCAGCAATAAATTTGTGTTTTGAACCACAACCTCTTACTACATCAGCTGAAAATTGATCTTGTGAAAGGAAGGATTCAGCTGAGGGGCTGTAACACTCTGAGGAAGCAAATTCATCCCAAGTGATATGAGTGTTTTCATATCCATGTTTCAGCATCAAATCCAGAACTCCAGAAACTGCACTTTGACAAAAGAAATGGCAAAGAGCAAACACATAGACCAGTGTGTGAACTAATGAAGGACAAAATGCTGCTGCCATACACCCTCGGGCCTGCTGGCTCGAATTTCCAAAGCAGCATGGAAAGGCTCCACTCAGATTGCTCTGAGGATACTACAGGAGGGGATTTAAATGCATAAGGCTTCAGTATAGGCTAAAAATTACCTTTTCCTCAAAGCACAGAGCAGAGCACAGAGACTCTTCTACATAATGTTACCAGAGGACTTAAAAAGAGAGGGGGCACCTTTCCAGAGCTGGAAGAAGCCAAACGTGACGTGTTGCAGGCAGCAGTCAGACTCTCTTGAACATTCCATGGAAAGTCACGGGAATGTTCACCTCCACCTCAGCCCTGGCCACCTCGCTCATGTCCTTGGCGCTCAGGATCAGGAGGTAGGCAGGCTTGGGCCCCACGCCCGGGCTGATCACAATGCTCAGCACCACCCCTAAGTAAGAAAAACAGGATGCTGTCCTGGTGTGCTTGGTGCATCTCCTCACTGTGAGGGTGCTGAGGCGCTGGCACAGGGTGCCCAGAGAAGCTGTGGCTGCCCCATCCCTGGCAGTGTTCAAGGCCAGGTTGGACACAGGGGCTTGGAGCAAGCTGCTCCAGTGGAAGGTGTCCCTGCCCGTGGCAGGGGTTGGAGCTGGATGAGCTTTAAGGGCCCTTCCAACACAAACCAGGCTGGGATTAGTATTTTTCCACATTATGAATTCAATTATAAATTACTTCATAATTCTGTTGAAGCTTAGCATGAGAACACTCCCATTTTGGCTCCTGATGTCCCTGTGTGGAATGGATGGGACAGCTTAGCCCTGAGGTTGGTTATTTTTGTGCTGTCTGGATCAGCCATTCAGAACACGGGAACAACCCTACCCTATCATCTGTGAAAGCATCAAACTGGGGAAGATGAGAGAAATGCAAGCATGGAGCCTGGGGTTGCTTCAGCTTTCAGGGAGTGCTTCTGCAGGAGATTAAGTCCAAGGAAGTAAGAGAGACTTAAAGATATTCCCAAAATGCACGTTGTCTGCTTCAGTTAAAGAAAACTGTTAAGAACAAGCTTAAAACCTTTTGGTTTTAGTGGGACTTAATGCCCTGCACAGGCACTTTCTTGAACTGGGAACAGATAATACAAAATCTGGTTCTTTATCAACCAGTGAGAGTTTGCTTTTAAATTCAGTGGAGTCAAGACTAATCCCATAATCCTGTTTGGAGATGAGGAATTGAGGGAATAACTGGATTTCCAAATCACACTGCCACTGACCAAAACATCAGTCTTACCATCATCTTCCTCCAGCGCATCCGGGTGGGAAACGAAGATGGGCTCTGATGGGTACGAATCTGGTTCCTGCCACACCCACGTCTCCTTGGTTTTAACGTTCAGCTTGCAAAGCTAAAGGAGGGAAAACCCAAACCACATCTCAGAAATACACTTGCATGTCTTTAAACTGAAAGCTCATTGAAAGGACGTGCCTCACCCAGTCATTGATATTTACCTTGTCTGGGACAAAGTGGTTCAGGCCCAGCCCATACGCATATGTGTAAGGTTTCCCACAGTACTTCTTGTAATTGATCTGTGGAAATTCAAAGGCTGCAATAAAAAAGAATACACATTTATGCATGAGGATCAGTGGGATGTGGGGTGCAGGAGGTACCGGTGTTGTTGCTTCAGGGTCATTGTCGTACCGTGGCGTGGCCCTGAGAAAATGACTTCTGGCTCCAGCCAGATGGTCTCATCGCTGCGCAAGGTGGCTGTAGCTGTGGTGTAGGGCAGGGTGACCAGGTTCTTACCCGTGTTGGCCTGGGAGAAAGGAAAACACCCAGGAGAAATAATGGAGAAATCAATTTCTTACTTCATTTGCATAGATGTGCTGCAAACTGCATTGAAGGGCGAAGGCAGCAGTGTGCAGCAGAGCCTTATCAAGCTGCAGAATGGCAATGTGCTTGGGAGTGTCTGCTTCTTCCATTCCATAGAATCCTAGAGTGATTCAGGTTGGAAGGGACCTTGAAGCTCCTCCAGTTCCAACCCCATGCCCTGGGCAGGGACACCTTCCACTAGTTAATCCACCAGGATTAACTGCTGCTCCAGAGTCTCAGCTTTGAACAGTAACATATGGGAAATAGAATAATATGAAGCAGCTAAAGAAAACAGAAAGGTTCTCTGAACACCCACACTTCAAGCTTCCCCCTTGCCATTAAAAGGTTCAATTTGGATTAATAGGGCCATGCATAGCACCAGCGATGCTCAGCCATCAGCCCTGCAGGGAACAGTGCAGACCCCGGTACCTTGTCGATGGTGAGGGGCAGGACGTATCTGCGTGCCTCGGGCTGTGGGGCTTTCTCCGCCTGGCGCTTCACTTCATCCCAGTTTGCCCGTAAGTTGGCCAAGTAGAGGTAGTTGTAGACAAACTCAAACCTGCAGACAAACAGCATCACAGACAGATCCGAGATGGGATTTGGAAGTGTTGGGGTGTCAAGTGCAGTTGTTTTCTTCCTAACATTCATTTGCCATCTGGTTTTTGGAACAGCCTTAGGGCTGTTTCCTGAATCTCCCCCCTTCATGTTCCCATCCCCAGTGAAGGATCCATGTTCTTCAGCAAGCTGAAGGTGCTTTTTCTCTTCAGCAGCCAAGAGAATCTTGAACCTCTGTTAGCAGAGACCTGCTCTGTTAGCACGCAGTTTTCCATCAAAACCTTTCCAGCAAGATCCACACCTAGTGCCTGTGCCCAAACCTTCACAAGACTGTGAGATCAGGGCACTGCAGCTTATCCAGCTTTCCAGGACAGTGTCCTTGCAGATTTCTAAACCCATAGGGTGCTACAATGGTAAACTTTGGATGAGCTTTCAGGTCCCTTCCAACCCAAACCATTCCAGGATTCTATGGTTCTATGCAGAGAGTCAATGCAAGTTCCAGAGGTGATTCCAATGGAGATAGATGTACCCGTGCAGGGACTGGTGTCAATGCTGGGGCTTTGCTGGCCCCCTCCCGCTCATGCAGGGGTGGGGGTGATGCCACAGGGACCCTCAGCACCACCAGGACTCACCCCTTCCAGGTGCAGAGGTCAACGATCAGAAATCCATTATCTTCATAGGTGTTGATGTGATGGAAGAGGTTGAAGGCCGAGGTGCGGTATTTGATGTTCAGGAGCCTGCCTTTCTTTTTCTCTGCTACATGAAGCCAGACCTGAAGAATGAGCAGCAGCTTGGGTTTGCTCAGAACAGATTGGTGAAACCAATACAATGGACCTCCCAGTCCAGAGCTGGCTGCACAGGACAGCCAGTTTGGTACAACGTGCTGCTTACCCCCATGGTCTCGTTGGACTCGAAGCAGTCCATGTAGTTGGTTCCCCAAAGACTCCATGAGGAGAGGAACTTGAAGAGGTTGATTTTCACTGGTGTTTCCACAAACACTATGTAGTTTTCTGTCAGCCCAAAGCTGTTTGGAAATGCACAGGGAGCACATTAAGTTCACTGGAGTTCATTTGGACAAAACCACGTAGGAGTTTGTGCTGACCCTGGGACATGTTACCTGTGAACATAGGAGGGCTTGAACCTGTCACTGCAAGGGAACTGCACCACCACCTCTGACTTGTTTATTGGGTCTTCCTTGTCTGGAACAGGATAGACAAAGGGTTACGGGGGATTCACTTACTTTGTATTTATAGTGTTTAACCAGTAAGGAAGTTCATGGGAGGAGCAGGTAGTGATAGGACAAGGAGGAATGGCTTTAACCTGCCCGAGGGGAGACTGAGATGAGCTCTTAGGCAGAAGCTCTTCCCTGTGAGGGTGCTGAGGCGCTGGCCCAGGGTGCCCAGAGAAGCTGTGGCTGCCCCATCCCTGGCAGTGTTCAAGGCCAGGTTGGACACAGGGGCTTGGAGCAAGCTGCTCCAGTGGAAGGGGTCCCTGCCCGTGGCAGGGGTTGGAGCTGGAGGAGCTTTAAGGTCCCTTCCAACACAAACTATTCAAGGGTTCCATGATTCAATGATTTAGAAACTACTGAGGTGTGTTAAAAATAACATTCCTGTTACTTCAAAAGGCAAATAAAAATCTAAACAAGATTAAAACAAGTAACTTGATGACAAAGCTAATTTGAAGGATAAAAAAGTGATAGCTAGGACAAGATTGTTTCCATTCACACAGAGGTGGGGTGGACGCACCTGCCTGAAGAGGAGGGATCCGTATAATGTTATAGGCAAGAGCAAAGTTTTTTCCAAAGCAATTCCCAATGTTGTAAACGGTCCCATCATTCTCGATGTGGGGATGAGCTGTTGCCCCATTGACGGACACGTATTTACAGAGATCCACCTGAGGAACAAGATGGAACAGTCAGGAGCTTTCCTGGCAGGAGAGGGAAAGTTGCCAGCTCCATAAGGTCAATGTGTCCTTGTTTCAGATATGGGAAGCTCTTCTTTTACCCGAGATCACCATTCATATTGTGGAAAGAATGGCAACAAAGCCAAGCAATTCACACTGTTACAAAGAGAGGTTTGGGATGCTGAGGTCCAAAAAGAAGGGCTCCACAGGCTGGACATCGGCAACACAGCAAAAGAAAAACCATCAAAGCATAGATTCTACCTTTGATGGGAGTTTTACAGGGCAAACATAGCTTGGGTCTGGTGTAACTGAAGGCAGCAGTGAAGCTCTGGCAGGAGCCCTCCCATCAACAGTCACCTTTGGCCAGGCTACAACCTCACTCCAGTTTGCAAACCCCAACCCAAGCATGAGGCTCTGGACTACAGAATCCCATCACCTCCTCATTAGGTATTACTCAGATCAGCAGCAGTGAGTTCATTTAAGAACTCCTTCCAACTCTGCTCTCATTAATCCTCAGAGCTGGCTTCATTTCTACATCATCTCCCTGCCAAACCCTAACTCTTGCTGTGTTGTAAGAGGCTGTTATTAAACATTTTCATCTTAGTTTCACTCCTCTTATTCAGAAGCACAGTCCAAAGACCCACCTGCTTAACTGTCTCTAACGTTTCTGGGTTAATTCTGGTTATGAAGTTGGTCTCAGTACAGGCATAGTAATCTTCACCGATGGGGTAGACATTAACCAGAGCATTATCAGTGACCTCCACACCTTTGAAGTATGAGAAAAACCTGAGCACAGAAAACAGAGAGGCACTCAGAGGTTTCTGGAAGCACCACAGGACACTGCTGCAACATCTCCATGACCCTGAGGTACCTGGAAAAGATGTTCTTGCACGGGTCTGGGTATGCATAAGTGCCAAACTCCGTTATCACGATCCTTTTCTCCGTCATCGCTCTCACATAAGCATCGGTCCTGACAAACCTGGGAGGGTGAAGACAGGGCACGTTACAGGTAGAGCTGGAACTGCAATGGGCTGTGCAATTGAAATACAAACATTGTGGTCATGAGCTTCATGAGACCTCTGAAAGCTGCTGCCTCACAGTGCCTTTGCAGCACGTGGGGTCCAACAACCATCCCCGCATGGCACCGGGAAGGAATGGAAGGAAGGGAGAACTGAAGCTGATGGGAAACACAGTGTTTTGCCTAAATATTCTGCACCAAGCACCTCAAAGCTGGTAGTTCTGCAGCTTTAACCAAAACTGGCTTCTAGTTTCCAGACAGCAATTTCATTCTGTCACTGACTGCAGCTGCATCCAGCCCTCTCCTTCCAGATGTTTTGCAATCTGCTCAAAAAGCTGCATTTCTGCCAGCTGTGAGAAAGTTCTGGTTATTTTCAGCTGGTTTTAGCGATCTCACCATTAGAGCTCTTCCAATAACAGCATGGATTTAACATAACCAGCACCTCCCAGGCAGCAGAGCCTGTGCCCAGCACCTACAGTCGAGCAAATGCTTCGTTATTGATTTATCTGGCCTGGGAACAGCCACATACCTCCGGTGATAGGTGACGTGCCCCTCCTTGAAGTCAAACTTGTGGAGGAGCGCCTGGCCATCGAAGAGGTGATAGAAGGGCTCTGCGCCCACCTCAAACAAGCCAGGACCACATCTCAGGAGGCTTCCTCGCAGCCAGGTGGGTACCCTGCCTGTGAAAGATGCAGTGTGGTATGTGCACAGCCCATGGTGGATGAGACCAAGACATTTTCATTGTGTCAACAAAAAGAACAAACCTCATTTTAATGTCTATTACACTTGTTTCTTCAACATGCATGAACTCTTTCAACTATCCTGTTTTCTTCAACTACACACCTACTGTAGGCCAAGACATTCGCTACTGAAATGTCTGAAGATTCCCCCATCCAACTGTCCTTCCTCTACCCTAAAACACACTAGGCCTATTGGGTCCTTTATGTCCAGCCCTGTGCCCCAGCCCTTGTAAAGGCTCCAAGCTCAGCTGGGCCATGAGCTCCCGAGGACAAAACCTGGGCAAGAGGAGACCACCCTCTCTCCTGTCACCAACCTGTGACATGGGCAGTCACTGGAGAGGACAGCTCCTCCGCCGTCTCAAAGAGCTTCTTGTAGCCTCCAGCGGGATGCTCGACTCTGAAAGGGCCAGGAGAGCTGGGGTTAGCCTGGCTTTGGGATAGCTTTGGAAACCCCCTCCAAGGGGGTGGGTTTTGTTCCTGGATGGAGCGATCTGTGATGTGTAAATAACTTGAGAGATCAGAAGGGAGAAGCATCAGCCTCCAGGGGGTGAAAGGCTCAGGGACTATCACTCTGCAGCCACTTGAGAACCATCCTGAGCACATGGAGGAGAAGGGCAGGCAAACACCTTCACCCAGCGGACAAACTCAGAGTATCAGGATATATTGGTCAGCCTGGAGAAGAAAGCTCAAGGGAGACCTCAGAGCAGCTCCAATGCCTAAAGAGGCTACAAGAAACCTGGAGAGGGGGTTTGGAAAAGGGATGCAGGGACAGGACAAGGGGGAATGGCTTTAATCTGCCAGAGGGGAGACTGAGATGAGCTCTTAGAAGCAAAATCCAACTTGAATGTCCCAGTTCTTGGAAAAGCATTTGTTTTCCTCTTTTTGCCTTTCTTTTTAAGTGAATTGTAGTTGAGTGAGCAGCTGAGAATTATTCATTAGGTTCCAATTTTATCTGCTGCAAAACCCGTGGAGACACACCAGACATGGGCTGATGTACTCCAAAATACAGACTGTTCTCCAGTACCTGTTGCTGAGCCTGCTCCCCCAGACCAGAATTAAGCCTCATCACAGGCTGTCATAGCACAGACACCCACAAAGAACTCCCCTTCTTCTTCTCTTCCCTGGGCTGTGCTGACCCGCAGCCTCAAGGCACCCCCAAGCCAATGAGCCACAGAATCATAGAATAGTTAGGGTTGGAAAGGACCTTAAGATCATTCAGTTCCAACCCCCCTGCCACAGGCACGGACACTTCCCACTAAACCATGGCACCCAAGGCTCTGTCCAACCTGGCCTTGAACACCGGCAGGGATGGAGCAAGCCATGGTGGCAATCAGTGACCTGCTCCCAGAAAGAAGCCCACAGGAATACTCACTGGCTGTACATTTCCTTCCTGATGAAGGGCCTGAGCCTCCAGCAGCCAAGCTCACAATGAGAGCCGTGCGCCGGGTATTTATGGGACTCTGAGTGCTGCTGAGGGCAGCCCTGTGCCCAGAAGCACCCCTGCCAATGAGAAAGCCCGGGAACAGAGCCGGCTTTCACCACCAAAATCCTCCTGGGCTTTGAGGGGTTTTGTCTTGCCATTGGCACAAGAAAGGGCTTTGAATGTTTCACTGAGACTGAAATTCTTCCCAAGCAGAAGTGATTACAAAGAAAAAGGAGCTCAATACAGAGAAGGGAAAAGGAGTGTGCTGGAGTCATCATCCCCCTCAGTGCTGCTCTTACTGCTGCTGCACAGCATCATTTCCCCTCTTCCTTACTTGTTCTATTCAGAGTTTCAGTACAGTAGCATTACCAGCAACTCGAGTTGCTGCATAAGGCAGATTTCTTAAGACTTGGTGCACATAAAGTGGTGCTTTCACACAGGGTGTTAACAGCCCTACACACTCAGAAGGACATCAAACCCTATCGCTGTTTGTTTTACACGCAGCGCAGCAGCCACTGTTGGAAATGACACAAATATCACCTTAAGAAACCACCTCTAGTAAGAGCAGACACGTATGAAAGCAACAGTGCTCTACAGAGTGATTTTAAAGATTAACAGGATTAGAATGATTACCGCTTTCCTGGGTAGCCCATGATGCAGCATGAAGACATTTCATAATACAACATACCTTCAGCACAAACAGAAGCTGGGCTGCAGTAACCAAACCTGTGGTGAAAGGAGAAGACTGGACATTAAACAGCCCCTGTGTTCAATGTGTTCAATCTGTTACAACAACCATCAGCTGAAAGGCTGGCTGCTTTCTGTGTTGTTTTTGTTTGCTTTTTACAAGATAAAGTGTTTCCTTTTAGACTGAAGGTTCATTTAAGGCTTCTAACTGCAAAACAAGATCCCAAGTTGAACCTTCAGGAGCTCTTTGACTGAGGCCTCCCATTAACCCTTCAAAAGGCTTCCAGTAAAATATTTCACTCAAAATATATAAATGACAGCTCAAAGAAAGGTTTAGATTAAATTTGTATCTGTCACTCATTTGGAAAGTTTTAATTATCCAACAGCCAGTCAATTTATCTATTTATTCACATTTTTGTTAGGCTCTGCCAAAGCCTCAGAAGGGAACATTAAATAACATGGATCAAGGACTCTGAATAATGAGGGCAGCCCTTTGAAAACTAAATCCTAAGAAATGTGAGCTTCTTGCCTAATAAGTTGCTTAACTGGAGCACATAAATAAAGCATTTACACAACACTTGACAGGTTGAGAATAACTAGAAGGAAGCTTAGGCAGGTAGTGGGTTTTTAAGAGGAGCTGACTACATGAGTTAAAGAAGGAGCATCTGCCATCTACTACGTGAGGGTAAAGTTATCTACAGGACATCAAAGCATTGCTAATACAGACTAAATCTGAGCTAATCTTGGTTTCTCACTTACAAAGCCTTCCTCTTCTTAAGGGAAGGAGCAAAATCATATATTGCAAAGTAGGTATTGTGCTAGACACAGCTCAGCTGGCAGAAAGGGAATTTCTGCAGTAACCCTCTACCCCTGCAAAGCCAACTGCAGACTTGTTTGGTACATACATAATTGTAAGCATACAGTTAAGTATCAGAATGGAAAGTTGGTTTTGCCTCATTTTTCCAAGGAGAGGAGAACCCAAAAGAACTGAAGCATGGTTTCAGACTGCAGCAGTTACGTGCCAAGATGTCCCATATAAAGTGACAATCCTCAGCCAAGACCTCCCATCACATCCCTGCCCCAAGAGATGCTAAAACCTCCAAACAAACCCAAACCAGGTAAAGAAATGAGTAATTGAGATTTGCTTTAATTTTAATTCTCTCTACCAGTTCATGACTGGTAAGATTAAGTTACTGTGAAAGTTTGCATGTACAGGCACAACCACAGTCGAGTTTCTTGCCCTAGGAATGGGTAAGACAAAGCATGCCAAAACTGCATAGCTCAGAACTGTGCAGGATAACCAAAAAGGTAACAGACAACCAAATGGCTCACAGAAAGCACGCGTGCCTCTAAAATACCTGATTCTATAAAGCACAGAACTACTTAATAAAAAGAAACCCCAAATCCTAAAGTAAAACCAAAGTTGGAATTCAAACATACCTTCTTCTGCTGTCCACTGCTCCTAGTGCATTCCTTCCGTTTTTCTGCAACTAGAGCCAAATTAAGCAGATAGTTTAGACTTATCTAGAAGCAATATTACAACTGAAATGTAGCATGGACACAAATTCCTCACAACAAACCCCAATTCAGACACTGCTTCAGTCTATGACACATTATTGATTATCATGGTATGATCTTAAAGAAACCTTTAACTGAAAAGCAGCATGGCAGTATTACACAGCAAGGAGTGCACCTGAATATCAGTCTAGGGAGAGGTCACAGCTCAGGCTATGGCTTGACAAGTGATTAGACCCATCTGAGAAGCTCAAGGATAGCAGTACATGCACAGTGAATGTTCAAAGCCCCAAATCACACACATCTGTCCAACAAAGTTGAGCACAACCACCACTTACACAAAGCAGTAGTACGTTGTTCCCTACTTTGGCATAGCATAGGATATATTAAAGCCTCTGGATATTAACAAGAGAACTCCATTTTACATTGTGGAATATTTTCTCCAAGGCCATTTAGCTGACTTATTATCAAATTAATTCAGTCAGTTCAGCTGCACTTACCAACTGATTTCCCCCATTTATAACCCTTACCAGCACTGCTTCTGACCCCCTTTTGCCACATTTTCCTCAGACCAAGATGACAAGGTGGTGGGAGAGTGTGTCCAGAGTGGCAGGCAGATCTGGTAGTGCTCCTACTCTCAGGACATGTTCTATAAAACACTTATCATACAGATCACTTAAAATCATTCCTGAACAAAACAGTTGTGTTCCCAGGCTAAAAGCAGTGACAGCCACAGCTCTCACGACAGAACCCAAGCTCCAAATTGCCTTTCCAAAACGAAAATCCTTTTAATATAAACAACATTTCAATGAATCTTTAAAGGTTCATCCATTTTTTTGCTGTATTACAACAACATTCTCCGCTCAAGACCGCCTATTCTTTTTACCTAAAGCATCTCTGTCTAAACATTAATCCAGGATCTTCTTTATGAAAACACTTTCATTTATTCTCTCTGAATTACTGAAGTAGATTTATACTCTCATGGGGAAGCTGTGGCCCCACCAAAATTAATAAGCAAACCCTCAATTGTGGAAACAAAATAGGGCAATTTAGTGTATTCTAAGTCTATTCCTTGTCACATCACATATCATCCATCACTTCTGTTGTTTCGGGAAGAATATCAATAGACCTAAAATAAATTTTCCATGAAATTGTCAGAACTATACCTAAGACTTCTAATATAAATAAATACACAAAAGCTTATGTGGATTTTACAGATGAGATGAACAGAAGTACTTTAGGAGTCAGATAATCATTTATTTATGGTGAATTATTGCCTCCATTGAAAACAACAGAACCAACTTTTAAATTAGTCCCAACTTCAAAGAACATTGTTTTGTTTAAAGACAAATATTTTGATAACACAAAAGAAGGCACTTATTCATAACATAGACATTAAAACCTATGATAAATGGCACAAATTCCTGAACAGACAGTAAAATGTTACAACAATATGCATCTCATCAGCTTCCCATATGGAAACCATGTATCAGTTTTTGGTTACTAATAGCTTCACACTTATTTTCACATTTCTTTTACTGAACATAATATATTGTAATAATTTGTAAACAGATAAATATTTCTCTCTTAGTTATTCAAAAGTTATCTGCACACACACACAAAAAAGGTATTTTGGCACCTTTCAGCACAGTGTCCATGTAAACAGTTTTCCCTTCTCCACACACAGCCACCACCGAACTTCCGCAGTGAGTGCCCTTTCGTATGTTATCCACACATAGACCCAACAAATAAATAAGCAGCTGAAGTGTGGTTAAGTTAATATCTTAGGCTACGAAATCTGGGTTTCCTTAAGCTGAGCATCGGCTGTTTGATGGTGGGTTTGTTCTCAAGCAGCACTGCTTCATTTTCTGTAGTTGGAAATCTGTTCTGGTAGATCAGAGGGTATTCCTTCTGAAACTAGAAACACAACAGCAACAATTATATCAGACTCATAGAATCATAGAATAGTTAAGGTTGGAAAGGCTCTGTCCAACCTGGCCTTGAACACTGCCAGGGATGGGGCATCACTGAACGGCTTCTGAAAGCCTGGTTTACAGTTTCAATATGCAACAACTATGTGAAGATCTGTTGCTTCATAGAATCATAGAATAGTTAGGGTTGGAAAGGACCTTGAGATCATCTAGTTCCAACCCCCCTGCCATGGGCAGGGACACCTCACACTAAACCATGGCACCCAAGGCCTCATCCAACCTGGCCTTGAACAATGCCAGGGATGGAGCATTCACAACCTCCCTGGGCAACCCATTCCAGTGCCTCACCACCCTCTCAGGAAAGAATTTCTTAGATCCAAGCTAGACTTCCCCTGTTTCAGTTTGAACCCGTTACCCCTTGTCCTGTCTCTACAGTCCCTAATGAAGAGTCCCTCCCCAGCATCCTTGTAGGCCCCCTTCAGATACTGGAAGGCTGCTCTGAGGTCTCCACGCAGCTTCTCTTCTCCAGGCTCAACAGCCCCAACTTTCTCAGCCTGTCTCCATACAGGAGGTGCTCCAGCCCCTGATCATCCTCGTGGCCTCCTCTGCACTTGTTCCAACAGTTCCATGTCCTTTTTGTGTTGAGGACACCAGAACTGCACACAATGCTCCAAGTGAGGTCTCACGAGAGCAGAGTAGAGGGGCAGGATCACCTCCTTCGACCTGCTGGTCACGCTCCTCTTGATGCAGCCCAGGATACGGTTGCTTTCTGGGCTGTGAGCGCACACTGCAGCCGGCTCATGTTCATTTTCTCATCAACCAACACCCCCAAGTCCTTCTCTGCAGGGCTGCTCTGAATCTCTTCTTTGTCCAACATGACTCCGCTAAAAACTCCAGCTGTGCAGGACTGAGTATGAATCACCTCGTGAGGATGCACATCAGCAGGAAGAGCAAGGCTGTGACACTTGAACACAGTAGCTGTAGCCCTTTGTGCTCACGAGTTCACAACCAACAAACAGCAAGTCAGACTCTGTAAGGCACTTCATCTTCCGTTGAAATAAGAAAAGCTTCTCATCTCCTTTGATTCCCAGGCATTTTGACAGGCTGAGAGAGCTGGGCTGGGTCAGCTTGGAGAAGGCTCCTGAAGGGGAGACCTTAGAGCAGCTCCAGTGCCTAAAGGGGCTACAGGAAACCTGGAGAGGGGCTTGGGACAAGGGCCTGTAGGGACAGGCCAAGGGGAATGGCTTTAACGTGCCAGAGGGGAGACTGAGATGAGCTCTTAGGCAGAAGCTCTTCCCTGTGAGGGTGCTGAGGCGCTGGCCCAGGGTGCCCAGAGAAGCTGTGGCTGCCCCATCCCTGGCAGTGTTCAAGGCCAGGTTGGACACAGGGGCTTAGAGCAAGATGCTCCAGTGGAAGGTGTCCCTGCCCATGGTGGTGGTTGGAACTGGATGAGCGTTAAGGTCCCTTCCAACACAAACCAGGCTGAGATTCTGTGAAATAAAACTCAAAGATATCTGGCTACAGACACATTTTTGACATTCTGCCTATTCCCTATATAAGGCCTCAGGAAGACAAGACTAACACTAAATACATCTATACATCAGGCAAAGCTTACTGCTGATGGATCCAACCTAGGGAAAATTACACCACTTGTAACTTTGGGTGTTGATACAAGTTGGACTTAAGCCTCTAGAATGTGCTGTGTATTTGGCTTTCCCTAATTCCAAGTATGAAAACTGAGTAACAGCTCCAAAACATTGTTATTTACCACACCAGTAGCTATCCCAGCACAAATGGCAAGCCTATAATGATACAGCTGCATGAATTTAACAAATAAACTGCATTAACACATTGCCCATGCAGTACAAGCTGCTTCTGGACTTTAGTGGGAACTCATCAAAAATGTAAGTATGTACTTGAGGTTTTTACTATTAGAAGATTTTAGTAGATATCCTTCCTCCCCACTTCACCTGCTTCTAGTGGTGCTGTGTATCGCTTCTTACTTCTTACTTACACCAAGTTTCAATCAATTGTAATTAACTACTGTTCTTTACATGCAAGAAGTGTTAATGAACTTGAAGAATTCAAGTCCAGCCTTCACTTTTCCACAACTAGAAGGTTTTCACAAGACACGTGAAAGTCAGTGTTGCAGAAGCCAGGGGAGGAGCACCAAAGAAAGAAATGTGCTTGGTCTGAAAAGCTGCTTTTTCCAATTTGAGTCACAAGACTCACTTAGGAGATTTCAGGACAAGCACAATACTATTCAATTGGTCAGTCATACTTGCCAAAGGTTTTCCAAAAGAGAAAAAAACCCCTCCAGTGTTAAATCCTGCCAGAATTGCTGTATTTCAGCTTTAGGATTAGGCAATATGTTAGTAGGCCACAGAAGTGCCAAATAATCTTGAGTGACATATGGTACAAAACTCAAATGGAATTCCACAGAAAGGAATGTTTCAGGACTGTAAAGAAATCGACCTCTTAAAGGGTACCAGGGTCTAGTACCTCGTACTAGATCCTTCTTTCACAACAGCATTTCCATAAGTAAATTAAATATGAACCAAGTTTCTTACCTGTTTTAATTTTTTCTTCTTGTCTTTGACAGACAAGTTCTTATCTTTGATAATGTTCTCCAAGAGCTCTGCCACTGCAGCTTGAGAGGTAGAAACCTTTTGTTCTTCAAACTCCTGAGGAGTTATTTGTTTGCAGTATGAATATGTTGGCAATATGGCACATATTTCTTCCTTTGGGTATTTGCACTGGAAGAAGAGCACAATTATGTGCTATTTCAATACAAATGCACTTAAACATCCAGCCATGATAACTTACAGCAACATCTCAAGTTGCAAAACATGATAACATAGCTAGTACCTATGACTGTACAACAGTTTAATACAAGTTTGATCCGAAACAGTGACTTCATTTGCAGCTTTCCCATCCCACCTTCAGAAATAACAAACACTGCAATCAGCAAATGAACCTGCCACCAACCTGAGCCATCTTCACGTGTTCTATGTGATCTCGCACTGCAACCTGCAGGTAACTGGGTACTTTAAATATTTCTTGCTGATGGTCCATTAGAAATGAAACTAATCGTGTAGAGAGCAGCTCATCAAGGTCTACTTCTTCTGCACAGCACAGCACACAGCGAGAAAAGGTCTGGATCATCTACAAGTGGTTAGCAGGTGGTTAGTACATACAGTTGAAGGATTTGCCCTCTTTCCAGTTTACACAGCACATTCTGCAATACCAGCTTTCAGGGCAATCTCTCTTGCCTGCACTGCTGGTTAAGAGAGGAGGAAAACTGCTTGTAATGCTTTCCTCATCTGTAATAAAGTAACTTCTTCCAACATTAGACTTGCCGTTTTTTTGAACTGTAATTTCAATTAATATATATTTTAAAGAAGTAATGATAGAAGCCTTACCCTGCAGAAAAGTGTACATCTTAGCCATCTGGAGACAGGTGACACGACAAAAAACACTGCAGAACCAGCCTAACCAACAGCTAATGCACACTGAGGTCCCGTTTTAAATAGCTTTAAAAACATTTTTATGGCTTTTGAAAAAAAAAAAAAAAAAATCTTTAGCTGTTCCATTGAAAGCTGAAATGCAGACCTTGAAGTTAGTCTTTAAACTCACTAGGCAGAAAATTGAATTCTTTGGAACTGTTTTTGTCCTATCTTCACATACACAAATTTTAGCCTAAGAAAGGCTTTCTACAGACACTTTGCCAACACCTTTTAAGCTGAATGGCAGTTGGGTGAGAAGTCAAGACTCAATCATTTGCATTTCTTTAAGAAATTACTTCCCTTCTCCCAAAGCCAGCAAAAGCAACACCAGCACTTGAAATACATTAGGATGTGGACAAGAAAGTTCTTGCTTCAAGTCAGATTTTGATGAACATTCTGGAGATGAAAAGCCTATCTAATTTAATTGCACTATTTAACTGCAATGAGACAAGAACCTCAAGTACAGAACACTACCAGTATTCTCAGCAACATCCTTAGACCAATAAATACACAGCACCAATGAGTCTCTTACCAAAGTGCGTGTGCCCATTGCATCATGCAGTCGTGGCATATCCACGTTCTCACTCATCCGAGAGATCATGCGCATGAGGAGCTGAATCTTCCTACGGTTTGGTGGTGGAAGCAACAAACAACATATCTGCAGTGCTTCAACAGCAATTCTTTCTAAATGAGGCTGAAGGAGATCTACAAGTTAATTGTACAGACAGCCGTCAGTACAATTTGAAACAATTTTCAGGATATTTTAATCTAGGAACAAGAAAGTAATTTTTTTTAACCATGATCATAGAATCCCAGCCTGGTTTGGGTTGAAGGGATCTTAAAGCACATACAGTTCCAGCCCCCTGCCATGGGCAGGGACACTTTCCACTAGAGCAGGTTGTTCCAAGCCCCTTCCAACCTGGCCTTGAACACTGCCAGGGATGGGGCAGCCACAGCTTCTCCAGGCACCCTGTGCCAGTGTCATTATCCAATGATGATAATTTATGTTTCATAGAAACCAGCTGTAACATACTACATAGTTCTGTGGCCTTTTTGTGTGTGGCCATCTTCAACTTGCTTCATCATGATAAACTGCTGATACAATGGCACTACTGTTACTCCCTGAACTATGTCCAGAAACTGTGTTTCAAAGACTGCAAAAAGATATCGCCTCCACCAGGCAGGTCTCTGCTAGTTCCCTGCCACACTAAGTGTCTAGGTCAGAATTACTTACCACTTACCTCAAAGAAAGGCGAATTATTGACACAACAAGTTTAAGACTCCAAAGATACTACCCACTACTATTCGTTAGCAGAGGTACAAAGGGCTACCTTTAAATAATGCAGTTTAGCAACCATTTTGGTTTCTAAAACCCCACATGTCATGTTACACACATATCAAAAAATCCCTAGCATCAGTGCCAGATTAAGGAAGCAGAGATTAGTTTGCCAACATGATAAGCCAATACAACATGCTTTAGAAAGCCATCTTACTTTGCGTGCCAGTCAACATATAAGAAGAGTGAGTGAAAGAGCATTCTGAAAGTTCTGTGGTACTTTTGCAGAGTCTCTTTTTCATGGTGGTATCAGAAACCTCAGTCCTGATGTCCACTGAAGTAGCCACATCACAGGTATTTGGTTTTCCTTGCCCACAAAGTGGAGAACTTGGTTTCACTGTGATTTCAGCAACTGGCATATTAATCCTAGCACAACTTCTGGAGTTCCTCTTGCCAAGTAAACTCAGAGACCCATGCATTTGCTTCAGTCCATGATCTTCAATAAATAGCTCTTTATCCTGAAGAGCTGATGCAGACACTCTTTTGATAGCATGGGTTTGGTCTTGACCTGTGTTATCAAAACCAAGCTCCAACACAGAATTAGCTTTATGCTCATAAGGTAGTGATTTTTTTCCATTTCTTGTGCTCAGGATGGTGTTCACATCACTTTGCCTGAGGGAATCGGATCCTACTTTATTACATGCACTTGAAGTAGCATCTCCAATTCTTTCCAAAGAGTAACATCTTGTCCTAAATGTTTGAGGTGGACCTTGTTCATTCCTGAAAGCTGAAAGATTTTGACAGCTTCCTCCTATTAGATTAGGAGAACTATCTTGTTTATATGTCTGTTTATGCTGCCACAATTTATTTGCACGTTGTTTTTGAATAGTTAGTTCTTCTGAAGAACACTTCATGGAAGCGTCACATTCTTTCTTTTTTTTGTCAGGCTCTTTGCGAAGGAGGCTTAGGAGAAGACACTCAGTCGACTTGAAAGAGTTCAAGTGAAGAGTTTTTGAAGGCTGAGAGTCACATTTCTCATCTTGGACAGAATGTTTTCCACTGCATATATCTGGAATTGTGATGTAGCCACACATAACTATCAGAAAATGAAATATCAGTTAAGATGCAAGTGGTATGAAAAATGAACAAGTTTAGAAAGAAAGATGCTAACTGAGCAGAGAGGACAACAAATATAAGATACTAATTTATAGATGATCATGTTAGTAAAACCTAAGAAGAAATCAGCTCAGTCCAAAAGTGATCTAACAACCACCATGCAAGAAGACAGATAGTTAACACACTGCAATAATGAGGGACAGACAGAACGAGCATGTAGTTTTTAGATTATGGTTACTGCATATTTAGGATGTTAGCTCAGACAGCAATTTACATAGGGAATTATGAGACAGAACTGTATGCCAATTAATACTATAATACAGAAAGATATCATTGACGATCTTCCTCAGATCTGCCGTACAGATTTTGAGGTACTGATTTGTTCCCCAGTTGATATAAACTTACAGCTTGCACAGAGTATTTCTCAATTCATACATACCTAAAATATTAACAAAAAGTTCATAGTACTCAAAAGTAAGTAATGGCTCAGGGAGATTGAGAAAGTAATCAGCAACCGTTCGGAACACATCACGCTCAAACCCACTGTAAGTTGCTTGGCTCATGTCATTATTTCTAGGCCCTAAAAAGAGGTGAAGAAAGAAAAATCACAAACAAATTTTCACAAATTCAGTATTAAATTAATTTAAAAAAAGTGAATATAGGTTTATTCTGTTAGGAAGGAAAGAATCATGTCAGCAATATGCAAATTTTTTAGTTGAGTACTGTATCATCTGTAAGCAAAAATAGTGTAAGAGATTCTATGTAGCCACTGAACAGTTGCATTCAGTTTTGACAAGCTGTTCTACACCAAGAAAATAAATGAAAACTCATTTATACCCTTCATAGGCTCCTCAGCAAAATAATAATGAACTCTAAGCACTTTCCTTCATTTCCAAACAGTTTGGGTCAGAAGAAACCTTAAAGCTCATCCAGTTCCTACCCTCTGCCACAGGCAGGGACACCTTCCACCTGAGTAGGTTGCTCCAAGCCCCACCCAACCTGGCCTTGGACACTGACAGGAAAGACATTAACAGCATCTTCCCTTTGCAGGGAGCAACTTTTATCAACTCATCTACTGAAAAGTTCCACCAGCAGAGTTTTGTTCACCACTAAGCTCATGGTGAATCACTGCTATACACAACTGATTTTATTCAGACATGGACAGATGAGCAATCCAAGAGATCTAGTTGCTAAACCTTGCCTGTGTGGCTACAGACAGGAAAGGAACAAACAAAATTGTTCCATGTAGGAATAAAACTTGACATGGCATAAAACTGTTAACCCTAATGTTATACTCCGCTGAGCTCCTACAAATGAAATCAGCTGCCTTACAAAGACAATTCTAATGAACTGGGAGATGGCTGTTTAAGTTACACATAGAACCAGGTAAGATTTGATACAATCAATCTTTATAATCATAATCACATTACCATACACTAAAAATACAGGAGAGCAGTATTCCCCCTACAGTATAAATACTTAGTTTTTGCTGTGCAAAGTAACTATTGCCTTAAATCATTTGGTTACAGTATAGCTGTCATCTGCAGAGATAAAGTCTCCACTTGAACTAATTCACTCAAATTAGAAATGGAGAATTCAAAAGCCCAGGAATCTTGCTTGCTGTTTCCAACCCACAAAGACCTATTTGTTAGTTCTAAGTACAGAACTGATGTTGGGATTAAGATATCGAAAAGCTCAGAGACCAGTGCTCAGCTGTATTTTTCACTCTGATTTAAATCCGCTCACCAAGCTCTTCCCTGTCCTGCTTTTCGTACTAGTGTTCTTCATGTAAGAGGCTCTATTTTTTTAGGGAATGCAGTTGAAGGAAGGGGAGATGTTGAACAAGTACCAAAGGGGTTATTGTCATAAGACTGCATGCTGCAAACTGAACTTGTGAAGACACACTAACCCTGCACGGACCCCACCACAGTTCCACTGAGCAGCCAGACATACACACAAGGTGTATACAACACATGCCACCTAACTATGGTATAGCTTTGCAGGAAGCTAGCGAAGGAGACTGCCAGGAAAAGGGACAAGAGTCAAACAGCAGGACAAGCACACAGATAAAAAGCTCATCATCTCTGATTTCATTTGAGAGGCATTCATCTAAGTGTTAGACATTTAAAGAGGCAGTTTTTGGGGGGGGGGGGTAAGAAGAAATTATCCTCTCTTCTCCAGAATCTTTTCAGAATCTGCTTCACAGAGATGCAAATCTTACATAGAATAGAGATCTGTATGTGTTTGCAACAACTTCAAACATCTGACAAAAGAAACTTCAAAGACCAATAGATTCTTCAAAGTTTCATAAAAATCAATGGTACTGTAAAGGAGAAAGACTTAGTACCACACAGGTCTGCTGCAGCACTTGTTAAAAAACAAACCCACACCTTTTATTAGCAAGAGAATCCACATCAGACTGAGCCGTTAGAAACTGAACTTGATCAGGTTCTCTGTGAAAGTATTTTTCCCTCCTCAACTTGTGAGAACCTTTGTTAATTCTATTACTCCACAGTAAATACTTTCCCAGTAGCTCCAAGGCAGCTGCTCAAGTACACATAATACTGATGCCTTTGGTAACTGATTCTTCTTTTCTGAAGTTTAAGATTTAACATTGTGCCTTCCTAAATTCTACTCTTAAGCAAATACACAAAGAAAACAAACCAGAAGCACCAAGCTTTTCTAAGTTGTAACCACTTCCAGTTTTGCTGCTTGATACTTCTTACATTAATACCAAAACAAGGGATGAGTGACTCTTGGTCTGCAGACAATAGAAGTTCAGTTGTCACAAAACATGTTTCACAGATAAAATGTCAGACTTTAAAAATCCATCTCATCAAACCCTTTGCAAAATTTTGTTTGCTTTCTTCTAACACAAATAAAAAATCAACAGGTTTTCTGTGAATTGGTCTCCCCAGTTTAATATGAAATGTAGGAACTGTTTCAGTCTAGCTCAAAGGCAGTAACTGGAAAAGGAAAGCCCCTCTACTCCTGGCAAACTGCATCAGAAAAAAACCACACACAGGTTTTGCCCAAGCACTAGTTTTCTTCCTGCCTGACTCTTTGTTAATAGGAATTATTTTTGTTACAGTGCTTAGCTTTTCCATGGCCTTGGACAGGACAACTCCAGTGAAAGCTTGCAGAGGTAATGAATTCTCTTGCATATTTCTTGGATTAAGGAACACTGAAGCCCCTCTTCTTCCACTAATTCCTAATCAGTTCACACTGCTGAAAGTCGAAAGCAGATGATGCAGCCTAAAAGCAGGATTAGTAGCTAGATTAGAGGTCTGATATCTCGATTACCTGAAATGTAACATGTGTTAGCTCATTTAGGTTACATTTCTGTGCAATGATTTGCTATGGATTGCTGTCACTGCTTCTCAGCATATCAAGGCACTTAGATTATGTGAATTTCCAAATGAAACATCACAACTGATCTCAACTCGCAGGTGTATTCACTTTCAACTCTCAAAAGAGGTTAAAAGGTGTTTAATAACTTACAGTATGCGAGGCACTTCATAGCTGACAACACCCAGTGTGGGAGGTCTTCTAAAATAAGCACACAAACACATTATTTATACACAACCTCAAAGACTTAATAACCAACATAAATAATGGCACACATGTATTTATATGTGTGTTTATATTTATATTTATATAAATACAGAAGATGAAATTTGGAACTAATTTTAAATATTGCTACACATGTAATTTAAAAGTGAATGCAATAAACCTACAAAACCTTCTTGACAATTATACTGAACTGTAATGTAGCTTGGGGAAAAATGTAAAAGACAATGAAACATGTTACATTAATTATTATTTATTGTTTGCTGTAATTAGGCCACATGGAATCTTTAAGAAAAACCAGAGAAAAGAAATTGTACCTGATTTGTTCTGCAAAATCACAACACCATGTTTGCTCGTGTTAGTCATGTTGTATATGACGTACTCAGGAACGATCTGTGTTGGCTGAAGAACTTCTTCCAAAGATGGAAGGCCTAAAATGGTTTGCAAACTGTGGGCAGTAAGAGAGCAGATGTTTTCATTCATTACTTGTAAACCTTTTAGACAAGTTCTTCCCTTGTCTACTCAAACAACAGCTAGCTTGCTATTTAATACACTTGCACTTCTAGAAGGACAACTTGAGGACGCACTTTTGCCTGGAACAAACACCAAAAAATTACTAGGAAAGAGCCTCTATGGTACATAAAATATATTCAACACCAGCAATAATAAAATTTCAACAAATTTCTTAAATGCAACAACCCAATGTTATTTAGAAAGCATCCATAAACAACAGTAAAAATGTTCAAGATAAAACATAGTTTTAAAGATTCAAGAAAAGTTTGCAAGCCAAGAGCTTGATCAGGCTGTTACACACACAAAGCACATATTCAAGAAGGTGCTTTTTATAATGTGTTACTCACTGTATTAGAATGATATTTCTCCAAGTTTCTTTCACGTATTCCTGGCTTATTTCCTTCCTATGCAGCATATCTTCCTTGTTTTCTTCTATTCTCTCAGGCTTTGTTTTCTCCAAGTTTTCCTGAAAATTAGTAGTTTGTACCATAAGATAAAGGAGCCTCTTAAAATAATTCAAAACTAAGTAAAAATTAGTCTCAGAAGTATAGGGCATTCTGCAGAACATTGAATTCCTATAACCTTACCAGTCCCTGCACTGCAATGTAAGCATGCCCAATTACCAAGCAAAAGTGGACACTATGAAGAAAGACCTGATCAGTTCAGAAGTCAGGAACTGAAGAAGTTGAAACACATCAAATCCAAACGTGTCAGTAAGTGAAGTATTCTCCTTTAGGATCACAACCTAAATTCACAAAGTATGCACACACACACAGAGATCTCAAAAAAATAAAGGACCGAGCACTTGTATTCAATCTTTTCCACAAAGTGGAAGAGTTAAATCATTTGTGCCTTGTCAACAAACAAAATGTATTAAGTTTCAACAAGGATACATTGTCCAGATCGTTTCTACAACTCCACCGTCCAGCCCTCCCAATACTTTAAAATACCTTAGCAGGGATAATACTACACTGAAGGAAACAAAACAAACCAAACAATCTAAAAGAAAACAAATGGCTCCATACTGATGACCCAAAACTCTACACAATCTCGTAAGTCTCATAAAAGAAGCCCCATACTGCAATAGGGGTGTTTGTGGGTGTGAGATGACCCTTCATTCTAAGTAACATGTCTGCATTAATTACAATCTACCCCCCACGTCTCTTCCCAAGAAACTACTGCCAATAAGCTTAGAAGAAACAACTTCATATAGTTTTCAGCATCAACTGCACAATCCCTGTCATTTGCTGCCAGCATTTCAAAAATGCCATGTTACAGTCACAGCTATAATTTTACAAGTACGTATTTTGTTTGAATATTTACAGGTTATTTAATAAAACCTTTTTTTGCACACTGAAGAGAAACAGCACACATCACCAAGACACTTTGCTATAAAATATAGCTGTATCTTTCTATCATAGTTATATATAAATGTTCTACTTCACTGTCTAAAAGAACCTACTAATTTATTTCTTCAGTGAGAAGATGACACAACAGAACAGTGGCACTAAGAAGTGATTGCTTCCAGTTTTATTTGTTAAAGAACAAAGAAAATACACAGCAACTATAAACATGTAAAAAACATAAGTTATTACCAGAGACTGCAGTAACTCATGTCTTTTAAAAGCTTTTTTGGATAAATGTGGCACTTTAAAAAGTCTTTCTTTGTCTCTAGAGAAGTTTTCCAAGTTCTCTTTTTGTGTACATGGACTTGGTAGAGGTTTAACTGGAGATGTTGAAGGAAATCTGTAATGAACAGAAAAGATGTTAAATATATTTAGACTAGATTAGAAACATTAGAAGTCACTTAACCAAAGCCATACTCTGGTTCCATATTAGTGTGATTCCATAAGATTCTGAAGAGATCCAGGAAATTAACAGTGTTCTTTAGAACACTGTTTAGCATTATATTATAAATCAGCTTTGGGCTACTTTTGTTGATTCCAAAGTCAAGCTGAAGATACTTAGATATTTACACAGCACGGAGACTGGAATTTGAGAAGTGAGGGCCATTAATACCTTTAACTTCAAAACTTAAGATAGGCTGTTTCCCACTTGATTTTCTGTAAAATGTACAAGAGGAGTAAATGCAGGGCTGGTAGCACAGCATGGAGCTACTACAGTAAGTTCTCTTTGGCTCCCCTTCAAAGCACTTGAGTGCAGCATGCATGCCTGCCAGTGAAAAACCAGGCTAGACAAAGGCATGTAAACAGCCCTCAGCACACAGGATGTATGGTTTGTACTGCAATTCAGAGTAAAATAAACAGTGAGTGGAAATGGTGCTAGTGATTAGTCTATGGCTGAACTGCTCAGCCCAAAGCAAGATATCTTTGTGAATCTGAACACAATGATTTTGAAATAAAATTCTCAACCTGAAGAGCTCTGTTAACTGGTCTTTATTTCAGTACCTGTATAGTGCACTGTTGTCTTCTAAGCTTTCAGATCCCCATCTCCCTTTTATATCTTCAATTACATGATTCTTGAGAAACTTTCTTAATAACTGAATAGTCTGCTGCCTGGTAACTTCAGGACCAAAGTTACTGTTATTCCTTAGCACTTCATGGAGCCAGTCTATAGCTTCTGATGCAGTGAAACAGCTTCCATGTCTCTTGAAATGCTGCCTGTGTTTCCTTAGTGGCATGCCTGCTCGGAAATACTTTGTAATTTCATTCCACTGCGTGAGAAACAAACAAGGAAAGAATGCAAGATCAAAGCCTGAAACTGATCATTGTAAGTATCAACTAAAGCAGTATTACATTAATAAGCATATAAACCAAATCACAACTTTAATACTAAGAAATATGGATAGCTATCCTAAGTAACCATAGAATGACTTGGGATGGGACCTTAAAGCTCATCCAGCTCCAACCCCTGCCACGGGCAGGGACACCTTCCACTGAAGCAGCTTGCTCCAAGCCCCTGTGTCCAACCTGGCCTTGAACACTGCCAGGGATGGGGCAGCCACAGCTTCTCTGAGCACCCTGTGCCAGCGCCTCAGCACCCTCACAGGGAAGAGCTTCTGCCTAAGAGCTCATCTCAGTCTCCCCTCTGGCAGGTTAAAGCCATTCCCCTTGGCCTGTCCCTACAGGCCCTTGTCCAAAGCCCCTCTCCAGGTTTCCTGCAGCCCCTTTAGGCACTGGAGCTGCTCTCAGGTCTCCCCTTCAGGAGCCTTCTCTTCTCCAGGCTGCCCCAGCCCAGCTCTCCCAGCCTGGCTCCAGAGCAGAGCTGCTCCAGCCCTCGCAGCAGCTCCATGGCCTCCTCTGCCCTCGCTCCAACAGCTCCACGTCCCTCTTGTGCTGCTGCCCCAGAGCTGGATCAGGGCTGCAGGGGGGTCTCCCCAGAGCACAACAGAGGGGCGGGATCCCCTCCCTCGACCTACTTAACGTAGAAGTAGCATTATAGAAACAAAGTTCAGATTAAAAAAAATGCATAAGCATTTCATTTAGGTTTTTGTCTTGTTCTTATCTAACTGAGAATAAGATTATAATTTCACAAACATAACGAGTTTTATTGACTCTGTCTGCTCATGCCCAGCATGTACATCAGCTCGAGTTCCTGAGGCACTGTCAAACCACCGCAGCCGTCAGGCAGCGGGTGAATCCAGCTGGCAGGACACAGAAAGTCCATTTTTAAACTCTTTTCTCACACAAAATTAGGCGACACGCTGCAATTAGCAGGCTCCTTCCTAAGCTGTCACCGAGCTTTCAGTGAGCAAGGCACTGCCAGCGCCATAGCCCTCTCTGGGGAGGGTCGCAGGGCCCACACAGCCGTACTCCCACCACGGTGCTCCGGGAAGGCCGGAACCCACTTGCCCGAGGGGTCCAGAACGGCTAACGTTAATTTGTGCTTTACCCTCAGGGAGAGCCCCGGGCATCACGGCAGCCACCGACCTCCCTCCCCTCCCCTCATGCCACCAACCCGCCCCGCGCACCACCGGGCTGCCCCTGCCCGCCTTCCTCACCAGCTTGGTGGCTCGGTAGGGCCCCGGGGCCGCGGGCCGGCTCTCCATGTCGGTCAGAGCAGCCCCTGCGGCCCCGCGGAGGGCGGGTCCCGCTCCCGCCCTGCCCCTCCCTCCGCGCGTCAGCCCAACGGCCACGGCCACCGCCCCGCGGTTTGAATTGGACGCGAGGGAGCGGATTGGGCGAGGAGGCGGGCACGTGACCCTGGCGCGACGCAGGATGCGTCCGCCTGAGGGGAGAGAGCGGAGGTTGTGTTGTGTTCCGGTAGCGTTCATCGGCGGACAGCGGTGTAGGAGTGTGCTGGGGGCTGCAGAGCTACTAGAGCGTTCCTCGGGTCTTTACACATGGGTGTGTTAATGAACTGCGCTTTCCCCGGGACACCTGCTTGGTTTGCCCTCGGGTGATGGCCATGCTTCTCAGCCGGGACACCTGCCCTGCGGGCACGGAGTAGCAAAGTGTAATAGAAGCCATACACAAGCCCGTAATGCCGCCACAGGTCAGTCCTCAGAAACCTACTGTGCTTATTGATGCCAAAAAACCAGACTGGTGTTACATGACTTGGTTTTCACAGGCAATACTTCAAGAAGCAAGCGTGGCTTGCACAATTCTTAGGTTATAGAATCGCAGCTTGATTTGGGCCGGAAGGGACCCTAAAGCTCCTCCAGCTCCAACCCCTGCCACGGGCAGGGACCCCTTCCACTGGAGCAGCTTGCTCCAAGCCCCTGTGTCCAACCTGGCCTTGAACACTGCCAGGGATGGGGCAGCCACAGCTTCTCTGTTCCATAGCTTACACACACCTGCCTGAATACATGGTAACTGCTTTCAGGAGAAAGCACATTCTTTCAAGTACCTTGTCTCATCCTGTGTATTTCCTATAGATACAGGTGTACCAGAGACCACCCCTCAAAAAACCCCATCAGAAACCAACCCCAAACAACCTCACAAACACTGCACTGCCACAGCTCCCATGTTTCTCTTTTTAGTGTTCTTTCTCAGGGGTTGTAGACCAAGCCCACTTGTAACCTGGGAGCTATCAATACCTCATGAGGATTTTAGCTCCTCTTGATACAGCCATCCATCACTCAAATATTTTAGGCTCCTCACTTAAATGTCCTTTATAGCCAGCAAAGACATACAAATGCCTCAGACACTTTTATAAGAAGAGATAAAAATGCTACTGCTGTGACAAAACACACCAGCATCACAAATAGATTCAAGCAGTAAGACCCAAAGTTGCAGTCTAATGAAAAGAAGGGAAATAAAAAGCCAAAGCACCAAGACACAGCCACCTTGATTGCATCACCCAGCAGAACCAGGTCTAGAGCAGCTCTGAGAAAACCTCTTTCTCATGTAGAGACCCTACTAAGAAAGAGGTCGTTCTTTTATGTGCTTAAGAAACTAATTGCAGGAGCCAAGCAAAGCTGGCTCTGAGTAACCGCTGTCAGATCTGAGCTGTAGCACCTGCTGGTAAGCCAGGAGTTGTAGACTTAGGAGTCAGTAAACAAGTCAGAATTCAGTGAAGCTGTGTTACTTTACTTACGTTTTGCATCTGATTAGAAGAAGAAAGATGTGTATTCTCTCCCTCGTTTCAAAAACTTTAGAGCTGCTCTTCATCACTTATATATTTCAATAACCCACCTCCTGTTTTCCTTTCTAACAAAACTGCCTGATGAGCGGTTGCCAAGCCAGAAAGTGGTATTGATTTTACCAATGACCCAGGCTCTAAACCTGCTCAAGAGTATAAATCAGTTTACTGATTATCTTGGGGAAATCTCCACCAGTAAAGCCTGCAGAAAATGATGACTCCAACTGCTTCCCTATGGATCATTTCCCATACTCCTTCTCTCAGGTTATACAATGCTGGTTGCGGTAACTAGAGAAGTCCTTGAATTGCATTCAACCTCCTGCCTGGAAATGGTCTAATACATTTTGTAAAACTTCGTATCTTAGATCAAGTAAAGAGATTCTAGGGACATGTCTGGCAAATACAGTAGAAGTAACAGTTGGAGTAGTCTGGGAACTACTGCATTCCATCTTCTTTGCACCTAGTGTAAGCAGTGTTCCACTCTTGTAGCTTAAAGTGCTTTAATTCATTTCCCAGGGGGCAAAAGTAGTTTGTTCTGCTTTTACAATTCAATTCCAAGTCTATTCTTGCTTGTAGTTTTTCCTACTTAAAGAAAAATTACTTCACGGAGGAAGGTGTTCTGTACTGTTACCACTGCACAGTCATGAATAGATGCAATCAACTGGAAATACAAGAAGTCTTAAAGTGATTGGAGAGTACCTTCAGGTCACTAAAAATATTCTTAGAGCTAGTTTTATGCCTTTACAATGAGATTTCCTCATCTTTCAGTGGTTTTCTCTGCTTTATTCTCATTAGAGAATACCAACTATCTGTAAAAATACCAGCCCACGTTAGCTATAGAGGGGCATTGGTAACTCTTCACATCCAGAGTTCTGCAAAACATGTGAAGGAAAGTCATGGGGAGAGTAAAGTTTTATTTTCTGCTTTTCCATTTATAATTGTTTGATGGTATCTACTACTACTAACAGTAGAAGGTAAAATAAATAGAGATTGAGTTCATTTAAACACAAGGTTATGGCTGCCCCTCTGGATTGTTTTTCACTCTGTTTCACTAAACAGATGAGGAAGGATGCACTGCATATGCTGTAGGTCTCTGTTTAACTGGTTTGAGGCACAGGAATAAAGCCTATTAGAAGTGCCAAGTGATCTCCTGATGTTTAGTGCAGCTGAATTAACATTCTTGCCCTTAAGTTCCAATAGAAAGTGATTTTAAAACAAGGGAACAGATTATGGAGACTGCCTGCGATAACGTGAGCTTTCTGTGTTTGTCATTAAGGAATACAAACACATTTACAACATGTATTTACCTACACATCCCAGTCAGCAGGAAAGCCAAGAACCTGCCCCAGCACAGTGTCTATGAATGCTGTGAAGATAACAGAGCATGCTTTGTTAATGTGCTGCTCCTCTTCTTTCATGCACATCTCTTTAAATTTTGCCATAAGGGGGATGGCTTCTACACTTACAGTAGGTGAAACAACTTGCCAGGCATTTAGTAAGATAAACAAGAAGCATAAAAATGTGTAAAGGTTGAAAGATTGAGTCCTTAACAGAGTTCTCACTGTGTCATTGAGGTAACCAGATAAGAACTCAGCTGCTTACATTTCTCGATGAAGCATTTAAGCATTGTTTTGCCCCCAAGAACATGATTCTTTGAGGATATTAAACAGTGAGGAATTTTTTTCCATGTGTAGTAAGACACTCTGTAAGAGCAACATATTATAGACAAAGAATCTAATCCAGGCAGGATGTGCCTGGGGGAGATCCACATTGAAGACAAACTGCAGCAATTGCCATCATTTCATTACAATATTATTGAATTTCTTTTTTTTTTTTTTTTTTTTTTTTTTTTCCTTAGAAAAGCAGCTCAGTGGAATTTACCAGCTTTCAGATAGCAACACTTTAGCTGACCTGCTGCTTTCTGGAGATGGAATGACTGTGCTTTTATAGTGACAGCACAGACTTTTTGGAAGGATCAGTGTGGGAATAAGAATAGATGAAAATGGCCTGAGAAGGTTATCACAGAATCCCAGACTGGTTTGAGTTGGAAGGGACCTTAAAGCTCCTCCAGCTCCAACCCCTGCCACGGGCAGGGACCCCTTCCACTGGAGCAGCTTGCTCCAAGCCCCTGTGTCCAACCTGGCCTTGAACACTGCCAGGGATGGGGCAGCCACAGCTTCTCTGGGCACCCTGTGCCAGCGCCTCAGCACCCTCGCAGGGAAGAACTTCTGCCTAAGAGTTCATCTCAATCTCCCCTCTCTCCTATCACTACAGGCCCTTGTCCAAAACCCCTTTCCAAGCTTTCTTGTTGGCCCCTTTAGGCACTGGAAGGAAATGCTAAATTTTACTTTATCATAAAAATGTGTTTGTAAGAATTTGAAAGAGAAGAAGAATCTTAGTTTAGAACTGTATCTTTTTCTCCTGTTGTTGCACTTTACCTCATGTAGAGCCAGTCACTTGTACATGAAACCAGTTAGAGAGGAGGCTTGAGCATAGAAAAAAAATGAACCAAATAAGTAGGGTAAATCCTGCTGCTGCTCAGCCTTGAATGGTTACTGGAGCTATTCTGCTCTACTCCTCAGTAACTCAGGATCCTCAAGCATTTTTGTCTCTCCTGCAAATGTTGAGGAATTCTATGTGCTCACATTCTCTAAACTCGAGCAACCTGAGCACCATACTCTTTTTTTTCTCTGAAAGAGGATGGTAACAGCAGCCTGCTCAACTTCCACTTTATGGATATAGAGAAACACCGTGCACCTTCTTTTCACTCAAGTTTCACGTCATTCAGTGCACTGACCTAGCTGCCTACCTCCTTCCTTCCTAATGAACTAACAAAAGCTTCATGAACTGCTCAGACTCTGCCCTTCATCTTCATCCTCATCCTCATCCTCCTGTTGGATCCCACCTGAGGAGGGGTGGGGTCACTCCCCAGTAGTGTGCTGGTTAACAGAAGCAAAGCACAGTCTATAAAGCATTCCTCTGCCTATAGCCCTGCTTGGAGGATTTCCTGAGAGGGCTGTTTTACTAGTCTGCCTGATAGTAAACCTTGAGATTCCAAGCTGTTGTAACACCAGGTAGGAAAATGTTCAGTTCCATCATTGGTTTTAATCCTGTTTCTCCAGCACAAAGTTCTTAGTAGCTGTTCTGTAGTGGCTTGTGGAAATGTACTGGTGCTTTGTAGAAATCATGACAAAAACCTTGAAGTCTTTAATAATATTATGATTTTTAAGGTACACAATCCCTTAACCTTGTAGCAGTTGAATATTGTATTTATATTATTACTTCAGGAATATAAATAGCTCTTGGAATGTAAATAACTGTTTGGGCTGAATAAAAATATTTAAAAGGCATGTCTGGAACAATGTTAGTGTAGAAATAATCATGTAACAGCTATCTATCTATTATTATTGTTGCTCTAAAGGAAATAATCTTAAGTGGATGAGAGGATTGTGTATAACAGTGTAAGTAGATCTAGCAGGAGTAGTTGTAAGATGAGCCTGATGCTACTATAGGGTGATGTGCATGAAGAGCCTCTTTGCAAGAGAATCCGAGTACGTGCAAACAACTAGAATGTGTGTGAAGCTGTGTGATCTTTGAATTCTCAAATGCTGAGCTTGGAGCTTGCTTGATGTGGGTTAGCTTCAAGTACAAAGTCTTTTGGCAATGTTTAATCTATAATTAACAACTAGCGCTTGCAACCATCTTAGATGAAGGCTGCAGCTTTAATGAAAGCCTGTTTTATTTTTAATAGGGTTCAAAGATACTGCATATAAAAATGACATAGCAGTATCCATTTCACCTGCTCTACCTGAGTCTGTTAAGTATTGGTGCTATGTATCTAAAGCTGTAGTTATAAATAAAGTCTTTGTATGTGGAGACTAGAGATGTCCTGGCTTCAAACACACTTAATTAATAGACAGTGTGAGGCTTGAGGTATTCTGCAGCCAATCTGAAATTAGAGCCCTTTTGCTTTGCCTTTCATGTATTATGTAGTATTCTGTCAAAGGGGTTTTATATCCTCCATCATGATATCTTAATTAACTTGTGCTTTTTCTCCCCCAGTCATTTAGCTTAAGACTTAATTAAATAGTGGATAGTAAGTATAGGTTAGTGAAGGGATTCGGCTGTGTTTGCTGCTTGCTAGCTTGGGTGCATAGGAGGAGGACTGAAGCTGCTTACTCACTCCATGGTGTTGGTAAAAATGTTTACTTGCTGTGGGATCCAGCCTATTCACCAAAGCACAGATCTACCTGGAGGAACTCTTCTCCAGACAGTTGGAAGTTCCTCTGGATATTTATCTCCTCTCTGAAAAGCATTTCCCAAATCATTTTGGTTACAGCTATAATAATAACCACCCTCACCCCCTGTACTTGAATATTTGATGGGAATATCAATGCTTTTTGCTGTTCTTGCTTATGCTAATCTATTAGGCCTTTGGAAATATGTGGTGAAGTAAGGAACTGGTGATGTCCCAAATTATCCAACAACTTCATCTGGGGAGGCTGGACATCCTTTTACTTTCTGAGTAGAAGAAAATAGATGAAAATACATCCTTGTCTCTAAATTGGAGAGACATCAATTGGATGGGTGGACCACTGGGTGGATAAAGAACTGGCTGGATGGCCGCACGCAAAGAGTTGTGGTCAATGGCTCCATGTCCGGCTGGAGACCGGTAACGAGTGGTGTCCCTCAGGGATCGGTGTTGGGACCGGTCTTGTTCAACATCTTTGTTGGTGACATGGACAGTGGGATTGAGTGCGCCCTCAGCAAGTTTGCCGATGACACCAAGCTGTGTGGTTCGGTTGATACGCCGGAGGGAAGGGATGCCATCCAGAGGGACCTCGACACGCTTGTGAGGTGGGCTGATGCCAACCTGATGAAGTTTAACCATGCCGAGTGCCAGGTCCTACACCTGGGTCGGAGCAATCCCAGGCACAGCTACAGGTTGGGCAGAGAAGAGATTCAGAGCAGCCCTGCAGAGAAGGACTTGGGGGTGTTGGTTGATGAGAAACTGAACATGAGCCGGCTGCAGTGTGCGCTCGCAGCCCAGAAAGCAACCGTATCCTGGGCTGCATCAAGAGGAGCGTGACCAGCAGGTCGAAGGAGGTGATCCTGCCCCTCTGCTCTGCTCTCGTGAGACCTCACTTGGAGCACTGTGTGCAGTTCTGGTGTCCTCAACATAAAAAGGACATGGAACTGTTGGAACAAGTCCAGAGGAGGCCACGAGGATGAGGAGGGGCTGGAGCACCTCCTGTATGGAGACAGGCTGAGAAAGTTGGGGCTGTTGAGCCTGGAGAAGAGAAGCTGCATGGAGACCTCAGAGCAGCCTTCCAGTATCTGAAGGGGGCCTACAAGGATGCTGGGGAGGGACTCTTCATCAGGGACTGTAGTGACAGGACAAGGGGTAACGGGTTCAAACTGAAACAGGGGAAGTTTAGATTGGATCTAAGGAAGAAATTCTTTCCTGAGAGGGTGGTGAGGCACTGGAATGGGTTGCCCAGGGAGGCTGTGAATGCTCCATCCCTGGCGGTGTTCAAGGCCAGGTTGAACAGAGCCTTGGGTGACCTGGTTTAGTGTGGGGTGTCCCTGCCCATGGCAGGGGGATTGGAACTGGATGATCTTCAGGTCCTTTCCAACCCTAACTATTCTATGATTCTATGATGAAAATAGAGGGAAAACAGCTGACTACGTGGGGTTTCAATCAGTTTCTTCTGGTCTGGGAGGGAGTAAGGATGAGTAGAGGATTGTAGCTCATTATACAGTGAAGAAAGGAAGGGAACAGTGCAGAGTCCTGCACCCAGAATGGGCTGTCCCTATTCACCAGTACAGTGTGGGGGCTGCTTATGAGATAGCCTCCTGATACTGCTGGAAGATGGCCTCAGGAGTGTGGCTATCCATAGTTAATGGGTTACACTATGAAGCAGTGATCAGGGCTGTTTCCATCCTGCAAGGACTCTTATCTCTATTGATCCAACATATGTGTGCCTATATGATTTGGTTTTGGCTTTGCTTAGTGGAACTAAGCTGAGGAATCTCCCAAGCTGATGAAACAATATTATTTCACCTCATATCTTTCAGAAATATAGTTTCAATTGTATGCTGTTTACTGATAACTCTGGCACAGTTATGTTTCTATGGCACTGAATCTCCAATAATCCATTGGCAGATGCTTTTCCAACAGCTTTGTTGAAATCTTGACTCCTGTGTTGTGTGACATCCGCTCCTGAGATGACTTTTAGAAGGCAAGGTGCAAACTGTAGGTTCCTTTTGGGTGTAACAGCAACTGAAGGTTTGCTCTGATGATTTAATATCTGTACTTAGTATGCCATGAGCTTTGATCTATGTTGTTTCTCTGGGAAAGCACGGAATTTCTCTTCAATATGTCTGTTCATATAATTTTTATTGAACTCAATTGAATTACTTCTGTACTCTAAAAGAACACTGATTTTCTGACTCTGCTACAGACCTTTAAATAGTGATTACTTCAGACACAGGCATTTTCTCCCTCCTTCCCTTGTCTGCCAAACTATTATGTTAAAACTCCCAAACCCATCTACATGCTACTTTAGTGGAGTTGGTCTGAAAAACAATCCTTTGATGCAGTTGCTCACAATTTGCTGTTTCTCATTTGAGCTGCATCCCAGCTGTGCCCAGTCTTCCTCACAGATATGTTCATCAGATCTATTATTCTACAAATGTGGAGCAGCTGCTGCTCAAATCCAGCCCCATTGCACATGCTCTCTGCAGCTTTACTCAACTGCTTTACTCCAAACACTTTGTTACTAAATTATTCATTTGGTCACGGCTATTCTCACAAAGTACACATTAAAATGCTTCATATTGCAGTGGTTTGGAGACCAGTTGCTCAGGATACCAAAGGGTGGGGTAACACATGGAGTATGGTTGTCTAACCATGTGTAGTCACAACTCCTGGCTGTTAGGAAAGGACAGGTACTTGTATGCAAAGGAGAGAATGCTCAGACTAGAGTTTTCGTTGTCACTACAATGAAAGCAATTTGGAAGCACTGGGAAACATGAATATTGTAGATGTTTACAGGCATTCATCTGGGTGATTCTTGGTGCTTCTCTCTGTGTCTCTGAAATGCAGATGTGCCTTGTGTGGAAGGTGGTAGCTCTCAGGCATGTTAAACAACATTGTGAAAAGGTGATGTTGGCAGAAACCATCGGAGAAACTGTCTTGATCACTAGGAAATGCAACTAAACATTTACAAAAGTTTCTTGCAGGATTTTCCTAGATCTTTTGTTGTGTCTAAAGGGCTCCAGCACAAAGTCAGCAGCTTTTGCATGCTTACAGTCTTAAGGCTGTAACTGCTGCTTCCATCATCTGGGGCTGCACTGCTTTAACTGAAAATCTGGATTATTTATCTCTTGACCTGGTAAAAAGACCTGAAGATCCAGACAGCCTGGATAAAGCAACAGGAGAACAAATGAAGAAAACCCAAAGCACAAATTGTTCTTGGGAACAGTCCGTGGTGCTTTCAAATACTACAAATTCCTTCAGGGATGTCTGGGAAGTTTAGGCACAAGATCTAGGATTTCCTGTCTGGTTAGTCTCCTGCATCCAGCCACATCAGGCTGTGTTTCACACTGGTGAATAACCACTTGCTGGGCCTGGGATGACTTAAATGATTTACCTGGTCAGCTAAATTCCAGCATGTTGGAGCTAGATGATCTTAAGGCCGTTTCCAACCCTAACTATATGGTTCTGTGTGAAGGCTTGGGGAGCTGCATGCTGCAACTGTCCTGTGAGCTCTGACTGGAGAGGAGATATGCCCAGGCAGAGAGATGACCATCTCTGTTGCAGGAGGGAGGTCAACTGTACTTTTCTTGCACCTTGGTGTACATGGAGCTGCTTAGAAGCTGACCTGGGGACTGCTGCAGCCAGAAGAGCTCATTTCCTATTACTTGGCGTATTACCTGGATGTGAGCTGTTGTTTCCATCCTATTCATAAGATGCTTTATTGTGATTTGAAGCAAAGCTTTGAAAACAGCCTGTTTCTACCTGGCTGCTTGGAAGAATGTGATCAGTGTCAAACCAAGTGGTGAACTGTAGGGCCACAATCTGTCTCTGATCCAACCTTGTCACTCACCTGATGTTTGACAGTGCACATTCTCTGTTCTCACCCCCCAACTCTGTCCCCCACCCCCCCCCGGCACACCTTTGTATGGTAGCTGTAGTCTTGTATCTGTTAATATGTGGAAAATGTCATGAGGATTGGGAATAACTGCAGTGTAATCTAGAAGAAACCTAGAGAGGGGCTTTGGAAAAGGGCCTGTAGGACAGGACAAGGGGAATGGCTTTAACCTGCCAGAGGGGAGACTGAGATGAGCTCTTAGGCAGAAGCTCTTCCCTGTGAGGGTGCTGAGGCGCTGGCCCAGGGTGCCCAGAGAAGCTGTGGCTGCCCCATCCCTGGCAGTGTTCAAGGCCAGGTTGGACACAGGGGCTTGGAGCAAGCTGCTCCAGTGGAAGGGGTCCCTGCCAATGGCAGGGGTTGGAGCTGGAGGAGCTTTGAGCTCCCTTCAACCTGAACCAGTCTGGAATTCTGTGATTCTATAATCCATGATGCCGAGTTTAACGTATGATGCCATGTGCTGCATTGGGGGGAAATAGCAGAAATCCGTATATACCCGTATATATATATATATATATTATATATATATTTTTATATATATCCGTATATACCCATATGAGTCCGTGCTTTCTTCACGTGAATTCAGCAGCCTGCTGTGGAGTGTCTGACTAATGAAAAAAGAAAATGCAGCAAGCACTTGCTCTTCGGGATTCCAGACAGGTCTCTGTGTACCACTTTGTTGTGACATGGCTGATTTCGGCCACACGGTGGTGGTGTTGCCTCTTTCTAATCCTGAATAGCTGCTCCCAAGCCCAGCTGGAGCAATGGGAACTGCTTTATTTGTGAAATGCAACTTCGCGGTAACATGTTGATTTTAATAAGCGTTGATGCAATTCTCATGTTACTTTTCCAGTCAGGCTATAATAGTACTATGTCATCAATATCCTGTTGCACAGTAGCAGAGTTGTTATTGCCAGCTTCCCTGTCTCTGTAGCTGGCATCATAGTGTAGTATTTTCCCTGCATTTGCTGCTTTGTCCCCATAGGAAAAAAGACGAGCCTTTTTTTTTTTTTTTTTTTTTTTTCAAAGAGAACTTAACACTTTGAGTCATTAGGCATCATTTGATGAAACTAAAGTTTTTGCTTGTAATGGGGTGGTTTAGGCATCATCTTGTTGGGAATGTGTTAGTTCCAATTCATGTTGTCGCAGGCTGAAACCTGCAAAGCTATCTTGCTTGGCAGCCTCATAACTGTCTTGCTCAGGGAGAATGAATCATGCAGTGATGCTCAGCAGCAGACAGAGGTGGTAGTAGCTGCTGGTGTGTGTGGTCCCTGGGCTTCTCAAGTAGGCTGATATGGTCCAGATTTCCTTGGGCAAATTATTCTGCAGACCCTGTGAGGATATGAAAGCTTTCCTGAATGTCTGGGAAATAGCCAAGGATGACTATGAGAAAAAGAAGTAATTGAGAAGTCCTTGAAATCCACAATTCCTGAGCTGTGTTCACAGGCTGGGATTTGGAGCAGGAGCTCAAGTAGGAATTCAAATTAAAGAAGAACCTTTATTCTAGTCAAAGGAAAAGAACTGTAAAAGTGGTGTGGCTTTTGTTCCTCTGTCTCTTGTTAGTCTTGTTCTGAAAGCTTCTCGTGTGCTGTAGCTTAGTGGTGAAGGCAAGTGCCACTTCTATTTGGGTTTCTCTTGAACACCGCAAAACTGAACTTGAAACAGTCCTCTGATTTTGTCCTGCTTGGAAACGAGTACCTCCCTGGGCAAAAGGAGAAAGCAATGGCAGCAGGAGCCACAGTGAAAGCCCCTGTGCTGCTCCTGTCCCCTCCTGTTTATGGAGTCTCCCGGCAAGGAGGAGCAGCCAGGCAGGTGGGGATCATGTGGGGGGAGTCCCAGAGCATCTGTGCAAGTGGCTGCTTGGGCTGGCAGTGCTAACAGAAGGGACAATACAGAGTTTCTATTCCATAGCAACCAGGTCTGTCTATCTCCTTCCTCTGTGAGCTGTCTCTGTTACTGTGATTCTTCCTGACCCACAGGTGCTGTGTATGCAGGAAGGTTCTAAATATGTTCTAAATGCATAAATACCTTATTTATGCAAGTATTTTCTTGGAGGGCAAATGCAGAAAAAAAGAGAGATATTCTAACTAGAAAGGGAAGCACTTGAAAATCACCATGATTTGATTAGAAACAACAGCCTTTCAGCAACCCCCTGGGGAGAGGCGGAAGGAACAACTTGGCCATGTGAAACAAAGACAGGATTAATGCATTGAGCAAGTGAGAGACTTGGTGAATGTGCCCCCAGCTGACACACCATACCCCTGCTTCTGGCACAGAGAAGGCTGCTGTTGGGGCAGGGGAGAGGAGGTGGCACAAACCTCATTGCCACAACGAACTGCTCGCTTGCACTTTAATTACATTGCCTAATGGTTCTGAGCTCCAGAGCATATGTGCTGGTTCTTGTAAAGCTAAATAAAGCACTGTGCACTTACGCTGCTGTTTGCCATGTATACCCTGCTGCATTGATACCAAAGTTCATTGCAATATACATTCAAAGAAGAAGGGATTTCTGTGAACATTCCCTCTGTGGGGTCAGGAACAGCACTGCCCTTGCTGTGCAGGCTCTGACACTGACAGTACTTTTCCAGGAGCATTCCGTCAGAGCAAGTCTCACATACTTGCTGCAGACTCATAGCAGTGCTACAGTGTAATTTACTATGAGTAGATCTTGAGTTAATGGTATGGAGTTAAACTGTTTCACATTTCTGTTCTTAATTTGCTTGTAAGCTATGGACAAAAATGCCAGTCTTATTTTATTTCTAGGTCACTGTACACTATTATCAGCCCTTTATCACATTACAACTGTTCAGTTTCTAGCCAACAATGTTTTAGCATAAATATTCACTAACTCAAAAAAGGAGATGCTATTCTAAAATTGCTAGAGCTTGTTGTTAAAAATGACCTTCATGCAATAGTAGGTTATTTTGTTTAAATAGAAGGCTAAATTTGAGTTCTCTATTTCAGCAGAGCAGATTCTGACAGACTGAAAGAACTGCTCAGCCAGACTGAAAGAACTTCAGGTAAAGTTCCTGATGACTGGAAAAAGGGAAATATAACCCCCATTTTCAAGAAGGGGAAAATGGGTGACCCAGGGAATTACAGACCAGTCAGTCTCACCTCTGTGCCTGGCAAAATCTTGGAGCAGATTCTCCTGGAAGGCATGCTAAGGCACATGAAAAACAAGGAGGTGGTTGGTGACAGCCAGCATGGCTTCACTAAGGGGAAATCCTGCCTGACCAATTTGGTGGCCTTCTATGATGGGGCTACGAAACTGATGGACAGGGGCAGAGCAGTTGACGTCATCTACCTGGACTTGTGCAAAGCCCTTGACACTGTCCCACACGACATCCTTGTCTCTAAATTGGAGAGACATCAATTGGATGGGTGGACCACTTGGTGGATAAAGAACTGGCTGGATGGCCGCACGCAAAGAGTTGTGGTCAATGGCTCGATGTCCGGCTGGAGACCGGTAACGAGTGGTGTCCCTCAGGGATCGGTGTTGGGACTGGTCTTGTTCAACACCTTTGTCGGTGACATGGACAGTGGGATTGAGTGCGCCCTCAGCAAGTTTGCGGATGACACCAAGCTGTGTGGTTCGGTTGATACGCCGGAGGGAAGGGATGCCATCCAGAGGGACCTCGACACGCTTGTGAGGTGGGCTGATGCCAACCTGATGAAGTTTAACCATGCCAAGTGCCAGGTCCTACACCTGGGTCGGAGCAATCCCAGGCACAGCTACAGGTTGGGCAGAGAAGAGATTCAGAGCAGCCCTGCAGAGAAGGACTTGGGGGTGTTGGTTGATGAGAAACTGGACATGAGCCGGCTGCAGTGTGCGCTCGCAGCCCAGAAAGCAACCGTACCCTGGGCTGCATCAAGAGGAGCGTGACCAGCAGGTCAAAGGAGGTGATCCTGCCCCTCTGCTCTGCTCTCGTGAGACCTCACTTGGAGCATTGTGTGCAGTTCTGGTGTCCTCAACATCAAAAGGACATGGAACTGTTGGAGCAAGTCCAGAGGAGGCCACGAGGATGATCAGGGGCTGGAGCACCTCCTGTATGGAGACAGGCTGAGAAAGTTGGGGCTGTTCAGGCTGGAGAAGAGAAGCTGCGTGGAGACCTCAGAGCAGCTTCCAGTGTCTGAAGGGGGCCTACAAGGATGCTGGGGAGGGACTCTTCATCAGGGACTGTAGTGACAGGACAAGGGGTAACGGGTTCAAACTGAAACAGGGGAAGTTTAGATTGGATCTAAGGAAGAAATTCTTTACTGTGAGGGTGCTGAGGCACTGGAATGGGTTGCCCAGGGAGGTTGTGAATGCTCCATCCCTGGCGGTGTTCAAGTCCAGGTTGGACAGAGCCTTGGGTGACCTGGTTTAGTGTGAGGTGTCCCTGCCCATGGCAGGGGGTTGGAACTAGATGATCTTAAGGTCCTTTCAAACCCTAACTGTTCTATGATTTTACGATTAACTAAGCTAAGAGCCTCAGAACATGAAGTTTTAGTGCTTTTGGGGCAGTTGAGGAGGTGAAGGGCTTGCCCTTACCTGTGTTAATAACTGGGTTATGAAGAGTAGAATAACTAGAGAGCTTAGGAGGGGTGGAAGCAGGAGCAGAGATCAACATGATGGAACTGGGAGCTGCCCCAGAGGACAGCAGGGAACTTGTAGTAGTCTCCTGTTGGACCTCATTTGATGGTGTTATCCTAATAAATACAACAGGCCTTCGTGTCCTTCTCGGAAGCCTGGCTCCTCTCATCTTAGGCATATGCCCCACGTGCAACTTTCCTTCAAAGTTGTTCCAGTCTCTTTGTCCAGCCAGTTGGGGATATTCATGCCCTGGTTTCTTTTCAGCTTCTGTTTCTGGCCTGGTGAATATTTATGAGCAGTAAAACATCCTGTCCAGAACAGTTAGTAGCATAGAGATTCTGGTAGATGGAGGTCATGTCCTTGGTCCACCTAGGCGCTCTCATCTCTCTCCTGTGAGTGCTTGAGCTCCAGGTTAAATGCTGCTTTAAGAAAGTGAGGCTTTCCCTCTGGGCTTGTATTTAAACATTACGGGCAATTTCTTTTCTACCTCAAGCAGAATGGGGGCAACAATGAAACTCCAAATGCTTTCTGATGAAACCCTCAGTCTGCAGTGGTGAGCAATCCCAGTACCAGGAAATACAAACAGCCCCATCCACCCATCTTCAGTTTGGTGTCTGTTCCTTTGAGCCAAATCTTCCCCCCCCAGATAACGCACTTCCAACAACTCTAATGTTAGACTGGCTCTATGTACGTAGATTCAGTGATGCCAGAAGTGTAGTAATAGACTGAAAATGTATTTGCTTTACATTTGAATGATGCTGATGAAAATGTGCCAAGCTGCCCACATTTCTATAGTCAAGGAGCCATCTGAAGGAGTCGTGCTTTTGCAGTACCAGCTATGTATATTTTTCAGCTTCATGTGTGCATTTTTCACTCAACTACTTGTCGCAGATGTCCACAGACGTCCCCAGTCACCATCTGAGCTCTGCTTTTCACCCCAGAGGCTTGAGTTCTCCATTTGTGCAGTAATTTCTTTCATTTAATATTAATTATTCTTTGCAGGGCATTCACATTGCTGTGAATGGGGGAAGTGCATTGGAGATGTCAGAAATGCTCCTTAAATCTGTAATCTGGATTCAGGCTGGAGAAAGCTGCAGTGTTAAACACTTTCCTACTGGAGATCAGGCAAAGCTGTGCAGTATTTACATTAATCTTGCCCTTTCAAAGCCCAGGCAGGGTTTAGCTGCACAAGTTCCTCCTGATTTTAGTGCGGGTTAAACACTGTGCAACATCTGGAACATTTCTTCTGAGAAATGCTGGGTTTGGGCAGTTCAGCTTCTGAAGCCGTTAGATCACGGCTCTTCTATCCTCATATATATGTGTATATATATGTGAAATATTAAGAAAATAGGAAACTCTTCTTCTGGGGAGGCTTCTCCACATGAGTGACAATTCCCAAACATGTTTACCTACAGCCTTGTAAACATGGGAGGAATGACTGCAGTTTAGTGATAAACCTGCTTGGATGATAAAAGGCTTTTCTGTTTGGACCATACATCTCGTGGCAAATCAAACTCTTCCTTCAGCAGATGAACATTTTAAAGGGAGTTTATGGAGGTTTAAAATCTAGATAATGGTGTCATTTTCTTAGCAAGTGTGGAGAATAAGCAGATGTATTATGAACTGACCATGGCTGTGTTTAGCTCTTGCTTTACTGAGTTTAGATGGTTTTTCAGATGTAATTGTGGTGTTATTTTCCAAGGCAAGCACACAGAGCCAGAGGTGGGAAGGGTGATCTCCAGCATTCCCAGCAGCAGGAGCACACACAGCTCTTGCAGGCCTGGACAGTGATGGTCAATGGGCAGTTGGGCTGTGTTGCTGGTACTTATGTGTCCCCAGAGCGAGGAAGCCTGTGCTGTTTGTAGGCTCTGTGTGAGCTCTGTGTAAGTGTAGCTGCAGGAGATGTGTGTGCATGTTGGTATGGAGCATCTGTGGGAGAAAATACAGGCCTGTTTCCTTTGGCTCTCTGAAAGCAAGACTCTGAGGATCCAGCAGCACTGCATTCCTGTCTGAGTGAAGTTTAGTAATATACTTGTGCTTTGTGCACAGAAAGGGGAATATTATGGAAGTAAGCAATGGGCTGTTAGTGGAGTCAACAGCATCTGTAGGATAGTGTCCTGCTTCCTTCAGATGGAGGGGTAGGCACTGTTCCTGCTCTGATCTGTAGGGAATTGCCTGGTGGAATAGGGAACGAATGAAGCTACAGTAGTTCTTTTCCTAAAGGCTTTGTGTAGATGCTGTCCCTCCCTGGTGGCAGAGATGAGTGCAGAGTGTATAGCTCAAACCTGGATTTTGAACACTGGAAGTTTGTGACACTGAGTAGATCCAGGCTTTCCTGCTGCATATCTAAAAAGGGCACAGAGACAAAATTCGGTCCAAACCCAGATACGGACCTGGAATTGTGCAGGTTTTCAGAAATGTCTTGTTAGAAATCTGGCGTTTGGCTCAAGTCTGTCTCATTTTAGAAAAGCAAAACCAAAAAAGTCTTACTGGAAGTTTCTTTTGGCGTATTATATTAATGGTGATGATAAATGGCATTAACACAATTTGTTTGCTTATCTAAGGATGCCTTGAGCATTCTAGCAGAAACCATGAAGGGGGTGGGCGCAATGACCAAACAATCTCTCCCCTTCTCATGTGGGCTCTTGTTTCCCTGCTCTCGTACAGGCAGGTTGGATAGAAACTTTCCAGACTATCCGTCTGTCACCTGCAGACAGAGTTCAGTTCCTCCATATGTGCTCCAATTAAAACCAGGAAAGCATTTTATAATGCTTTAGAGCTTGCTATGCTTAAAGTGCCAAAAAAACTTTTGAGGAACAGTGGATCCTTAAAACATTATCTGGCTACATAGTAGATCCAGAGTATGGATTTAGAGTGGTACTTAATGTGAGGCTGAGAGTCAGCTTCAGCTTTGATGCCACACTTAATGCTCTGCTCGCATAAACTGACAAAACCTTTCCGATTTAGTGAAATTCATTATATGATTTGTGATGTTTTAAGGAATAGAATTTGCTGGTTAGAACGTGCCAGGTTGAACAGGGCTTAGAGCAAGCTGCTCTAGTGGAAGGTGTCCCTGCCCATGGCAGGGGCTGGAACTGGATGAGCTTTCAGGTCCTTTCCAACACAAACCAGTCTGTGGTTCTATGGTTCTATGATTTCTGTGAAAACTCAGCTGCACAGGGTGCTGGGACATCAAGTCTAGGTTGTGCTTTGCCTTGAAAGGTTGGACCAGATGATCCTTGAGGTCTCTTCCAACTTGATCTTCTACAAGTCTATGAATTAAAACCAATTCAAGCCCAGTTGTTCCTTGTTCACATTCAGATAAACACCAGTCCAACCAGTGTCAAGAGCAGGCTGAACCATTCCCAAAGCCAGCAGTAAGAAGCTGAGGTGTTCACACTCCAGGAAGATGCTGCTGTGCTAGTGAGTGGAAGGAACTTTGGGAAACTCACTGTCCCTGTGCCATCAACATTCCAGTGCACTGTAAAGCTCATCTGTTCAACTGCAAGTGAACATTAGATCTGAAAGGGATTGTTGCTGTGCTTTGATACGATGTCTCATCCCATTTACAGAATGCATTTGCCTTTTATTTGTACTTTTAGGGATAATGACTCCAATTTATTACCTGTCAACAGTCACAGGGTGCTGAGCAATGTACATGGGACACTCCAGCAATACCCTGCAACACAGCAAGGATGCAGAGAAGGTGTCACAAACTCCTATGGGCAGAGAAAGCATTTCTGCAAAGACCAACCAACCTCCTGAACGCTGTCAGTGGGGTCAATTGTGCAGCACAAACCAGGCTTCAGGAAAGGCATTTCCCAAGGCTGCTGCTCAGGGAGTTCCAAGGCTCTGTCCTGCAAGATACTGAACAATCCTCACTTGAGACATATGAAGAATGGGCTTATAACTACCTGTGTTTCCTGACAATAGTTTTGAATAATAATGCTTAAGCCCTATTTTCTTGACAATTCTAAAAGCAAAGGGTTTAGGGAATTAGCCTTGCCATAAAAACACAAATTAAAAAGAAAAGAATCATGTCATGAGTGCTTTTGATCACTCCAGGAATTTGAATTCTTCCCTTTCTTAGCTGAAATTCTCCCTCGAGTTGAAAGGGTTTCACCTCTGTTTAAATCGGGCTGTTACTACTACCTGTCCTATAGATCCATACCTCCTGACACTAAAGCTTTCCAAAGTGATAACAGACAAGGACAGACATTGGCTAATGCCAGACATTAACCCAACAGAAACAGTGCAGCAGCTCATCAGAATTCATCAGCCATCAGGGCTTAATTCCATGGGATGGACTGCTATCTGTCAGCCATTCATGCAGTGAGGAGCAGAGATCTCCCACCCAATGTTTCCATGGTGCTGCAGCACTCCAGGAGAGCAGCCAGCCCACACAGACCCAGGAGTCATGCAGCAGGAATTTGTACAAGTGCCTGTTTGATAACCTCAACATTTAATACAGGCTGTAGTCATTCAGTCCTAGCAAATTATTCAGTTAAACAGAGCACAGCCAGGCAGGATGCTACTTGGCAAGGACTTTATTTGCCAGAAAAGCCTATTTATGGTGGAACTGGGAGCATGAATGTGGAAGTGGTGCTTTTATGTTAATGATGCAGGTATTGTGGATGCTGAGTGCAGGTTCAGGCTGAAGGTGCGTATCCGTTTGCCAGATGAATCCCAAAAGAGAGGAGAGTGGCATCAAGCAGAGAATAATCGATCCATGGCTCTGAGATGCCAGATGAAACTGGTCTTGATGTCTGCTGAAAGGAATACATGTCACAGAGGGGATTTGGATGAAAGTGGTGCCCCCTCCACCAACACCAGTGCTCACCCCATACATCACAATCCTCTCCAGCTGGCTGTGTCCACACCTGAGCTGTGCTGAGCCTGTGCTTAAACTTAAAAACCATTTCCTGACACTGAAAATGCCCAGTAGACTTCTGTGAGGGCACTGGGGATGTCGCGTTTGGTGATAGCATCTTGTAAGTATGGGCTGGACTCTGATGTGGGTCTCTGGTGAGCTGTCAGCTACGCCCGTATGGACAGAAACTTGTGGGGAAATTGTATTCAAATTCAAGTGTGGTGTGAGCTGCCAGGGATGATCCCCCCCAGAGCTGAGGCTGGAGCCAGGGGCACGGAAGGGCTCCAGTCAGGCTTCTGCCTCTTCCATCCCTGGCAGTGTTCAAGGCCAGGTTGGACACAGGGGCTTGGAGCAAGCTGCTCCAGTGGAAGGTGTCCCTGCCTGTGGCAGGGGTTGGAGCTGGAGGAGCTTTAAGGTCCCTTCCAACACAAACCATTCTATGACTCTTCTCTGTTTCTGAGTCCCTCCGCTTGTTACTTTACCACTCACTTTCTGCAGGCAGCACAAGGTGCTGGTGTGTCTGGGATAAATCTGGATTAGCTGGAGTTAGTTACACCAGAGCTGCTATCTTCGCTCTTGAAAAGAAATCCTGTCCTGACTTAAACTTCTCTGAAGAAAACTTTCCCTAGAAAGCTTCAAAAGGGATGCAGCACCTCCAGACTTCAGCCCAAGGTCCTGCCAGGTCTCTGCTGCTCTTGTTTAGAGCCCAGAGCTGCTGCTGAGGCTGGTGTAGGTTCTGGAGGAATCGCAAGTATTTGCCCTGCAGGTGTATTTTTAAGTCCTGGAGATGAAAGGCCCTGCCAGCCTCTTGGTTTTCCTTTCATCTGCTCTTTATAACATGCTGTGGGTTTCTTGTTCACATTGTTGCTGTAAGGCTTCAGGGAAAGCCATACAATTACTGAGTAACTTTCCTTGTTACCAGTTGCTATGTACTGAAAAGGACAGCCTCAGCTTGCCTGAGAATGCCATCAGTCCAAGGTTGTTTTCCCAGGATTGATATATTTCCAACATGAGCAAAGGGCCCTGAAAGTGGATATTATAATGATAAATGATAGGAAAATGAAGAATAATATTCTTTCGCTTATTTAACTTCTAAATATCTCAAAACCAGGGTTCTGCCAGCTCCCTTGAGCTAGGCCATGTAATGAGGGAGAGATTGGAATCACAGAGTTCTTTAGGTGGGAAAAGGCTTTTAAGAGCATAAAGTCCAACTGTTAACCCAGCACTGCCAAAGCCACAACTAAACCGTGTCCCCAGGTGCCACATCTACATGTCTATTAAATACTCCCAGGGACGGTGGCTCCATCACTTCCCTGGGCAGCCTGCTCCACTGCCTGACCACCCTTTGCTGACACGGGTCAATAATCCTGCTGCTTCCCAGTGAGGCCCCCCTAGCATTAGTCACCACCTAATGAACAGGCTTTGCCTGACACAGGTTGTGCAGTGTGGGCTGTTGCACTGCAGATTGCTGCCAGTTGTGTTGGACCATTGCAGCCCTTGTCTGTATATCACACAGTGAGCCTGGTTTGGGTTGGAAGGGACCTTAAAGCTCCTCCAGCTCCAACCCCTGCCACGGGCAGGGACACCTTCCACTGGAGCAGCTTGCTCCAAGCCCCTGTGTCCAACCTGGCCTTGAACACTGCCGGGGATGGGGCAGCCACAGCTTCTCTGGGCACCCTGGGCCAGTGCTTTGCCACCTTCACAGGGAATATATGGGAGAAGGAAGCACATAAAACCAAGTAAGTGTTTTTCAGTAGAAAAATCAGCCTCTCTTTTGTTGTCCAGGTTACCTTCTGCTGGATTTAGTCACAAGCAAAATCTTATTAGACAATTTATCCATCTCTGTCTATATCCTTCTAGTGATACAGAAATAGAAGTAGTTATTTACATCAATAACTAAAGGAATTGTCTTGAATAGGACTAATAGAATGTTCTGTTTTCCTTGCTTTAGTGAAAATACTAAATCATTAGGATGAGGAATGTAATTCTGCAAAGAGGTTTTTTCCCATTGTGTCTCACTACTAAACCAAAACAAACCTCAAAAGCCTCCGAAAGACAAATCAGGCATTCATTGACACACTGTGAGAGACTGGCAGCATTGCTGAAAAATGGCAACTTGAAGCTTATTTATGTGGAACTTCCCCAAAACCATTTATCAGCACTTATCTGCAGAATACTTTTTCCTGGTGTTGTTAATAAGATATTTCACCCTTAAGCCCTTTTAAGCCTTCAGCCATATGTTAATGTGGCAGCTGGTTGTAAACTTCCAACATCCACTGCATGAATTTTGCTGTTGACAGCACCGAGATCCAGAACAGTGCTTTGGAGTCCCAGCCTCTGCATTCACTTGCCTCTACAGCACTAAAGTCTGTGCTTTTGCTTCGTCCTCCCTGGAGAAAATGACTGCCAGGTCCCAAATTCCAAGCTATGGGCACAGAGGATGTAACTGCCCTGACTGGGGAGGAGGCTGCTGGCTCCTGCTCTGGTGCTGAATTGCTTTATGGATCCTTGTTCGTGCCATGGAGCTCGCGTGCTGAACTGCCTGAGGAGTGATCCGGAACATCGGCATTAAGCTGGATCACAGCCAAAGGTGTTGCCTGAGAGCTACTTGTTTCTGCTCATGCTGGTCTGCAGTGACCAATTTCATGGGATAGGAGCCTGCAGGATGGTGAGTACATTTACTCTGCTTCCCTCTCCAAGAGGTGTTTCCTCATTCCAGCAGTGCTACAGCACCGGTGGCGAGGGAGCAGGATTATCACGTTATCAGTGACTCACCAGGTTACATGCCATGAATTTTTTGATTATTTCTATAATTCTACAGCCACAGTTTTTTTTCCTATTATTGTATCTCCTGATTATTTTTTCAGATAGGGTCTAGAAAACACTTTACTGATGAAACAAAATAAATTTTCATACCTATTGGGGTACAAATTCCATCCTTCTGAGGTGACAGTGATCGGAATATTTAGAAGGTTGGAACTGGATGATCTCAAGGTCCTTTCCAACCCTAAGCGTTCTATGATTCTATGCTTGGATTTGCATGTTGTTGTCTTTCTCTGTGTGATCTGGGCTGGGCAGTTCCCTAGTTATTCCAAATCAAAGCACAAGGTCTACTGATTTTTTGATCCTCTCTTTCCAGCTTCCAGCTTTCTTCATGGAGACTTTAATTTCACCATCTTTTTCTGCTAAGGGCAAACCTCTTTCCTTGGCTCCCGCTGCAGCTCAGTGCTTTTGGCCAGGGCTTCAGAATGCACAGAGGGTACTTGGCTCTGTGGGGAGACAGCTGCCTTTGCCAAGTGCATGCAGGCCACAGTGGAGCTGGAAGACCAAGCAGATGAGGATTACAGTGAATTTGGTTGCTATGCTGAGGTCACTAATTCATAAAGGACTTTAAATATGAAGCTGTGTACTCTGGCTTAGCTGTAAGATGACATCTGTGTGGTTTTGATGTTGTTTTCCCCAAGTAACGCACTGTTAATGCCAAAGCAAAATCAGGTGTCCACTGGCTTTTTGTAGAGCTTGAACTTCCTGAAAGCAGTGCTGGGCCAGGGGATTGCTGCTGATATGTGACCTCATTTAACCCAAACACTCTCTGAATTCCAACCATTCATTCCCTTTTTGTGCTCTTTTTCTGCTTTCCTTTGTTCCATCCATCTCCATTTTCTCCCTCGTCAGGGATAAGCTCCGGGTCACAACCAAAGGCCACCTGACTACCTACTAACACTCCTTGGTGGGCTCTTTCTGCCTTCAGTTTTTACAAAGGCTCCAGCTCAGGAGCTCTGAGAATTGATCCCTGTTTCCTTGCTGGAGCTGCCATGCTCTCGGGTGAGCTTTCCAAGCCATGCTCTCGGGTGAGCTTTCCAAGCCATCAAAGCAGCATCTTTGTCTTACAGTGCAGTCTGAACTGAAAAGAGGCCTTGGAGCTGCTTTGGATCTGTATCTGCTGGAAAGCGAGGCCTCCCTGTGTCACTGCACATATCTGGGACTGGTGCTGGCTTCAGGAGGGAATATCACTATTACTGGACTTTATTGGAGATAATCCAGTGTTTTAGGCTCCTGGCCAAGGCAGCTATTTCCAGTGCTCACTTACAACACACTGAGGTCACCAAGTATGTGACACTGAGATTTCCATTATTTCATTCTACCTCTTGTCCTAGGAGATGTGAAAAAGGAAGCGGAGTGGAATGTTGTGCTCATCATGGCCTTTTCTCTCAGGAAGCAAGGAGCTGCATGAGGCTCCCATGGAGCAGAGGAAGCAGTAGGGAGGGGAGTGTATGGGTACCTGACACTTGCATTGCTTTGTGCCTGCTGGCTGCTGCTGAGCACTGGGTGACTCCTGCAGCCCTGAGAGCTACTGCCTGGACAAAAGCAGCACAGTTCTGCCAAATTCAATACAGTTTTGGGCCCAGATGTCCTCCCTGGCTGGAAAAGCAAAGTCTTTCAGGTGTGGTTTGAGTGAAGGCTGTAAGTACATCCAAGCAGCTTTGCAGTGTTGTAAGAGGAGTGTGGGTGTAGGGAGTGTTTGGTGACACCCCACTCTGCTGAGAAAACTCTTCTGAAAGCCTTTGCTTGTGGCAGTGTCTGCTGCTCCCTCCCAATTCTTGTCTTCTCATACTGTATGAAGCCCAGAGAAGCTGTGGCTGCCCCATCCCTGGCAGTGTTCAAGGCCAGGTTGGACACAGGGGCTTGGAGCAAGCTGCTCTAGTGGAAGGGGTCCCTGCCCGTGGCAGGGGTTGGAGCTGGATGAGCTTTAAGGGCCTTTCCAACACAAACCAGTCTCTGGTCCTATGCATCCTTCTGGACCTTCCTGCTATGTACTCAATATTATCACCATTGAAAGCCCTCAGTGACTTAGTAACTGGGTTGGAATAGGGAAGCCTTTGTCTAGCATTTACATATAACTTACATCTAGCATCTCCTGTTCACTGTGGTGAAGTTTAAGTATACCTTGCCTTCATCTGTTGTGGGCTTGGGAGTGAATTGCAACTCCATGCATTTATGCTGAACAGAATCTATAGGGTTTAGCTTGTCTAATGGCCTTGCAGCACTTCTGAACATAGACTTGCCTCTGACTACTTTTCTGTAAGTAACTAACTCTAATGGGTCAGGCTGGTGCTCCCTCTGATGGGGTTTCAGTGCAGTGCCCGTGGTGGAGAGGGACTCATGCGGAGCAGTGCCTGGCTGTGCCTGGAGGGGGCCTGCTGCTCTCTGGGCTTCTGGGATGGATAGCAGAGGTTCTCCTTCCCTTTGTACCTTCTGTAAAGCATAGCCTGGGGCTGTACCTGTTGGTTTTGGAGGTTTCCAGCTCTTGTTCATCATGAGATTTGGGAATAGATTTAAAGACCATCTTGCAGTAAGCTGATGAATCTGTAGATGTTTGCGATGTGTTGAAGCAAGTGATGTAACATCTCCCTTGTGCTCAGTAATGCTGCTCACTGAGAGTCACAACCTGTGAAAGCCCACAGGTTCCTCCCTGGGCTTCTGCAGTACTGAGATTGAGTAGCTGGATTCTGTGTCTGTTTGCAGCCCCTCTGGACCTCTTGCATCCTGTATTTCTGTTGGGTTATATCTTCACTGCCATAAATAGGCCATCCTAGCTCTTAATGAGGTGTATTAGTTCTATATTTATAGGTCGTTTGAGTCTTACTTGGAAGTTTAAGATCACTTCATAATACTTAATTTGAATAAAGAGAATGTATTTAAAGACCATGGATTTATTTTTCTTGCTGGTCTAGGGCTTGGTTTTTCTTGCATGTGCAGGCCACTGTTCTCTGTCCTCTTTTATGTTCTATTCAGTATTGTGAACCTGAAACGTCATGCATTAGGGCTGTATATTATGGTGTAAACATGATACAGGTGATAATTCAGATTAAATGGAGAAGAGGCCACATGAGGATCTGTTGGCTTAGGGGCTCAGCCCACCTCATTGATTGAATTGAGGCAAATGGAATATCAAGACTATTTTAATTGCACTTTCAGGTGAAATTCTCTGATGTATCTGCCTACCTTCCTTTTCCCTCATCCTCCTTGATTTGGAGCTGATCTGTTGTGCCTGTTGTCCCTCTGGGGTTAGACTCCATCGTCTCTGAACGCTTGTGTGGGGAGCTCCTGCCCTGATTCCCTGCATTCAAACCTCCAGCCTCCTGGCAAAGCAGCCCTGCAGTCCAGGCCTGTCTCCAGCCCCACAGAGAACAAGCTCTTTCATCATGTGCTTTAACAGGACCCAACCCTTCCACCCTGCTTGGCCTTACCTCTGTGGAGGGTGCCGATGGGGACTTGGCACTGTGGAACAGCAGGAGAGCTCCTTGGGCAGAGCCCCACTGCAGCCACAGTGCTCTCTGCCCACCTCTGGTCAGAGGGTTCCTCTGTGCGGAAGGAAAGCACACTCCTCCTGCAGCACTCCTGGGTTGTTCTTATGCATGGACAGAGGAAACTTATGGCACCAGATTAGTTCTACATTTGAGCTCCTTGGACTTCAGATTCCAAACTGTAACCCTGAGACAGCAGCAAAGCTTGCAAAATCCTGTTCAGTGCATGGCTCTCACGCCTCCTGAATAAGAAGGGATGGATTTATCCCCTGCTGGTTTCAGTGAGAATCACCATGACCTAATCTACTGCTTTAACTCCTTGTTTGAAAGCCCAGCAAATGTGAGGAGAGAAACCAAAGGGATGTTTGAGCTGCCACAGTTTCACTGCAGAGTGTCAGTGCTGTGTTTTACGCAGTGCACTTGCTGCTGAGGTACTGAGCTATGCAAACCCTCTGCATCCCCTGCCTGGCACCTCTTAGAATAGAACCACAGAAGAGTTAGGGTTGGAAAGGACCTTGAGATCATCCAGTTCCAATCCCCCTGCCATGGGCAGGGACACCCCACACTAAACCAGGTCACCCAAGGCTCTGTCCAACCTGGACTTGAACACCGCCAAGGATGAAGCATTCACAACCTCCCTGGGCAACCCATTCCAGTGCCTCACCACCCTCTCAGGAAAGAATTTCTTCCTTAGATCCAATCTAAACTTCCCCTGTTTCAGTTTGAACCCGTTACCCCTTGTCCTGTCACTACAGTCCCTGATGAAGAGTCCCTCCCCAGCATCCTTGTAGGCCCCCTTCAGACACTGGAAGCTGCTCTGAGGTCTCCACGCAGCTTCTCTTCTCCAGCCTGAACAGCCCCAACTTTCTCAGCCTGTCTCCAGACAGGAGGTGCTCCAGCCCCTGATCATCCTCGTGGCCTCCTCTGGGCTTGCTCCAACAGTTCCATGTCCTTTTTATGTCGAGGACACCAGAACTGCACACAATGCTCCAAGTGAGGTCTCACGAGAGCAGAGCAGAGGGGCAGGATCACCTCCTTCGACCTGCTGGTCACGCTCCTCTTGATGCAGCCCAGGATACGGTTGCTTTCTGGGCTGCGAGCGCACACTGCAGCCGGCTCATGTTCATTTTCTCATGGACCAACACCCCCAAGTCCTTCTCTGCAGGGCTGCTCTGAATCTCTTCTTTGTCCAACCTGTAGCTGTGCCTGGGATTGCTCTGACCCAGGTGTAGGACCTGGCACTCGGCATGGTTAAACTTCATCAGGTTGGCATCAGCCCACCTCACAAGCGTGTCGAGGTCCCTCTGGATGGCATCCCTTCCCTCCGGCATATCAACCGAACCACACAGCTTGGTGTCATCGGCAAACTTGCTGAGGGCGCACTCAATCCCACTGTCCATGTCACTGACAAAGATATTGAACAAGACCAGTCCCAACACCCATCCCTGAGGGACACCACTCGTTACCGGTCTCCAGCCGGACATGGAGCCATTGACCACAACTCTTTGCGTGCGGCCATCCAGCCAGTTCTTTATCCACCCAGTGGCCCACCCATCAAATTGATGTCTCTCCAATTTAGAGACAAGGATGTCGTGTGGGACAGTGTCAAAAGCTTTGCATATGTCCAGGTAGATGACGTCAACTGCTCTGCCCCTGTCCATCAGTTTCGTAGCCCCATCATAGAAGGCCACCAAATTGGTCAGGCAGGATTTCCCCTTAGTGAAGCCATGCTGGCTGTCACCAACCACCTCCTTGTTTTTCATGTGCCTTAGCATGCCTTCCAGGAGAATCTGCTCCAAGAGTTTGCCAGGCACCGAGGTGAGACTGACTGCTCTGTAATTCCCCGGGTCACCCATTTTCCCCTTCTTGAAAATGGGGGTTATATTTCCCTTTTTCCAGTCATCAGGAACTTCACCTGACTGCCATGAGTTTTCAAATATGATGGGCAGTGGCTTAGCAACTTCATTCGCCAGCTCCTTCAGGACCCGCGGATGGATTTCATCAGGTCCCATGAACTTGTGTACATTTAGGTTTCTTAGATGGTCTCGGACTAAATCTTCTCCTACAGTGGGCCTAGGGTCTTCATTCTCACAGTCTCTGCGTTCGCCTTCCAAGACGTGGGTGGTGTGGGCAAAGCATTTGCCAGTGAAGACTGAGGCAAAGAAGTCATTAAGAACCTCAGCCTTCTCCAAGTCCAGGGTAGCCAGTTCTCCTGATAGCTTCTGGAGGGGGCCTGCGTTGTCCCTAGTCTGTCTCTTATTTGCTACGTACCTATAGAATCCCTTCCTGTTATCCTTAACATCCTTAGCCAAGTTCAATTCTAGCTGGGCCTTAGCTTTCCTAACCTGGTCCCTAGCTTCCTGGACAACATCCTTGTATTCTTCCCAGGCCGCCTGTCCTTGCTTCCACCTTTTGCAAGCCTCTTTTTTCCTTCGAATTTTCCTGAGCAGCTCCTTATCCATCCAAGGAGGTCTCCTGGCCCTCCTGCTGCACTTTCTTCCAGTTGGGATGCAACACTCCTGAGCTTGGAGCAGGTGATCCTTGAATAACAACCAAGAGCCTTGGGTCCCCCTGCCCTCTAGGGCTGTATCTGGGGCCCCCGGGGAGAGTCTCCCATGGAACCTTACTGAGCAGGTTCCTGAAGAGGCCATAGTCTGCTCTCTTGAAGTCCAGGGCAGTGAGCTCGCTGCACGCTCTTCTCACTGTGCTGAGGATCTCAAATTCGACCATCTCGTGATCGCTGCAACCAAGGCTGCCCTGGAGCGTCACATTTCCCACCAGCCCTTCCCTGTTGGTGAGCACGAGTTGCCTTCCACACAATGGAGGAACCTCCTGCATTGCTTGTGCCGGGCTGTACCTTCAATCCAACAGATGTCAGAGTGGTTGAAGTCCACCATGAGAACAAGGGCCTGCGAGTGTGAGGCTGTTCCTATCTGTCTGTAGAGTGCTTCATCCACAGGTTCCTCTTGATCAGACGGTCTGTAACAGATCCCCCCAGTAATGTCTCCCATCGCTGCTCTCCCTTTACCCTGACCCACAAACTCTCTGTCAACTGCTCACCCATCCCCAGACAGAGTTCCATACTCTCCAGCCTATCCCTAACATAAATAGCAACTCCACCTCCCCGCCTGCCAGGTCTGTCTTTTCTATAGAGCCTGTAACCTTCCATTCTAACACTCCAGTCATAGGAGCCATCCCACCATGTTTCTGTGATGCCTATTACATCATAGCCCCATAGACGTGCACACATCTCTAGTTCCTCTTGTTTGTTTCCCATGCTACGGGCGTTTGTGTAGAGGCATCTGAGCGGAGCTCCAAATGAAGCCGGCTCATTGGCTGGAGCGGCTGGAATATCTCAACATTGCTCTGAGCATTTACTATGGGTGCTTGCATCTGACCGGGTGTGCTGGGATGGAATGATGCCCCCTCCCCCAACACATCTAGTTTAAAGCATCCTGTACCAGCCTGGCAAGCCTTCTACCAAAACCACTCTTCCCCTTCTTTATCAGAGCAGCTCCACCAGTCCCCAGTAGACGTGGCCTCTTGTGCCCTGTACGTCTCTTCATTCTATAATATGTGACTGGAAAAAGCCACCTCGCTGATGAGAAAAGCCACAGTAGGAAGCAGCTACAACCTGTGCTTCCTGTCCAGCTTTGCAGCTGAAGCTCTTTTGTGGATGGGTCTTAAAGAAGCTGGGTTTATTATTTTTGGTGAGTTTTCTCTCTTCAGCTGGTCCGGATGCAGTGTGTTAGGCAAGTGTGTGGGCAGTCAATTAGCCAGGATGTCAAACTCTCAATTAAAAATACATGCTTCTGCCATATGAAACATCTATGAAGAGCCCCATCCTTTCTCTGGAGAGGCTCTATGCAGTGCCCTTCTCAAAGGGGATGAGCCGACAGGACATGAGGGCTGCCTTGCACTGACCCAGGACTGGGTGGATGGTGAAGAATGGAGCTGCTGCTTTGGGTTGTGCCTCTGCTCTTGCTTGTCTCCCAAGGCACAGATCCCAAGGACTCAGCTGGCTGATGGGGACTAGCAGGTGGATCCTGCCCTTTTGCATTGACTGATAAAGCTGGTTTCTGATTTGGTCAGCACAGTGCAGTGTAGCGTAGTGTCTGCTGGTTTAGTGCTTCCCTGCAGCTGGGGGGCTTCCAGGGAGAGCAGAAATTATAGGTTTTAAACTTGATGTGACATACTACTAAAATGAGCAGTATTTATTTTCTACAGGCTATATACAGGCTGAGAGAGCTGGGCTGGGTCAGCCTGGAGAAGAGAAGGCTCCTTAAGGAGAGAGACCTTAGAGCAGCTCCAGTGCCTAAAGGGGCTGCAGGAAACCTGGAGAGGGGCTTGGGACAAGGGCCTGCAGGGACAGGCCAAGGGGAATGGCTTGAACCTGCCAGAGGGGAGACTGAGCTGAGCTCTTAGGCAGAAGCTCTTCCCTGTGAGGGTGCTGAGGCGCTGGCACAGGGTGCCCAGAGAAGCTGTGGCTGCCCCATCCCTGGCAGTGTTCAAGGCCAGGTTGGACACAGGGGCTTGGAGCAAGCTGCTCCAGTGGAAGCGGTCCCTGCCCGTGGCAGGGGTTGGAGCTGGAGGAGCTTTAAGGTCTCTTCCATCCCATGGTCGGAATGGTTATTCAAGGGTTCTGTGATAATTTCAGGGATACCTTTAATGGAGACTTGAAATGCTGTAGCATTTCCTTAGAACTGAAAGATAGGTTTCATTTATTTAAGAAACAGATATTAATGTATCATTGACCTTAATGCAAATATATCAAGCTGTTGTTCCTTAACACTAAAAGAGAAGTGACAACAATGTCCCTGGCCTTAGTTCAGGACCCTGGTGTGCATCTGAAAGCCTGGCTCAGATGGGACAGGTGATAGGTGCCTGAACCAGATGAACCTGCATGCTGGGAGGGGTCTCCTTGCTTCCCATGTGGGTTTCCAAATGCTGAGTTTCCTCTCTTGCTGGCATTGCTGCAGTTGTAGTTTGGGTGCTGGATCTTGCTTCTGGTGCCATCCCTAGCAGCTGGAATGTCCCCATATGTGCTCTGGAGGCTGGGCTGGGTGCTGTCTGTAACACAGGGGTGGTGTTATTTAGTTATTTTTCACAGAAAAGTCATGATTAAAGGAAATCTTTAGAGAAGAGACTGAGTTGTAACTACCCAGAGGAGGGCTGTCTCCTTCCCATCAGACTCCAAGCAGTTGTATCAAGGCAAATGATCAGGCTGCGAAAGCAGGAGTGCTACTGACAGGCTGTTGCTCTGCTGTACAGCTGCCTTCTCCTGGGATCAGCGTGGGCCCAGGAGTTAAGAACCAGAGAGATCTTGAGTTCTGAAACAGAATGGAGAATAGACCAAGAGTTTTATGAGTATGGGTAAATTTGGGTCAGCTGTGACACTTCTTCTAAAGATGCTTTTAGTTTTCATGGGAAGTTGCTGAGTCCTGAGTCTCTTTTGAGCCCATGAGGTGGTGCAGCCCGAGCTGCACATTGGTATGCAGAAGGAGCTGCAGGTCTGCATCTGTGACAGTCTATTTAAAACCTGGAGGAGAAGGAGCCTCCTGGAACAAGGTTATGCTCTTCATTTGCCATTCAAGTATGAGGAACTATCTGCAGGCCTCGAGAAAGGAGGCAGAAACATCACCACAGTTTGCTTATGATGATTCTCAACCAAGTTTGTTGTTTAATTTTGCTGCTGCATTTAGATGCGTTGGTAAACTATGAAAACTTAATGTGTGTAACTGATTTAATTCAAAATGGGCTATGATTACCCACTAAACTATGCAGTGTTGTACAGATATGGCCATTATGTCTTATAGTTAATACTTCATGTACCCAGAGTGAATTTTGGGAAGAAATGCTTTTTGAATTGCAAAACTGCATTATTTGAATGGGCATACTTGTGTGTGGGAGCACTGGAAAGTTAGTTGCATCCCTTATAAATGTATTAGAATTGGAAGGGTTTTTTTGTAGTTTTAAAGATAATCCAAGCACTGCTCTGGGTCAGTAATGCTGCTGGTGGTAGGTTGCATATGTGGATGTCTCTTGTATCATGGCATAGTCCTAGATTTTAGAGAGGTCTCAAATATAGCATTAAAATAGGGCAGCTCGATGCCATCTCTTGGCCTGCTCTTCCCAGTGGAGTTTTTGTCTCACACAGGCTGGTGCTGCTGTAGACCCGGTGCTGTTGTGATGTGAGAAGCAGATCTGCAGGACATTCTGGACAGTTTGTATGTGCTGGTCAGGGGATGACCACAGTGAGCCTTGCTTTGGAGAACAAAGGCAGCCCCTGAGCTACATGGAGAGATGCTCCACTAGCCCAGGAGGCTGAGAGCAGGTAAAGCAAAGTCCTGTTGTCGTCTTGCTGCCTGTACCAGATGAGTTCTTTCTTGTTTCCATAGAACTTTCTGTAACTTCCACTAATACCCACTGCATTCACTGACCTCTCTTGCCTGAGGAATCTCTAGGGTAAATATGTGTTAAATGTCCTGTGCAGGGAATGTTTTCTTGCTGGTCAGGGAGGAACATAAGGCTGTTCTGTAGCATTTCAGGTTTCTCTGCATTTTTAGAGGCACAAGTTCCTTGCAGATCTGAGTCAGCTACCTCTTTGGAGACAGGCAAAGGGGAGACTGAGCTGAGCTCTTAGGCAGAAGCTCTTCCCTGTGAGGGTGCTGAGGCGCTGGCCCAGGGTGCCCAGAGAAGCTGTGGCTGCCCCATCCCTGGCAGTGTTCAAGGCCAGGTTGGACACAGGGGCTTGGAGCAAGCTGCTCCAGTGGAAGGGGTCCCTGCCCGTGGCAGGGGTTGGAGCTGGATGAGCTTTAAGGTCCCTTCCAACCCAAACCAGGCTGGGATTCTATGCTGATCCATACCCTGTGCTGCAGTGAAACATTTCCTGCCGTGCTTGCGCGGAAAGGCTGCACAGGGACACCCCATGTGGTCTCCTGTCCCATCCTTCACTCTGTGTTTTGTGTGATTGAGTCCAGCACCATATTGCTGCAAGCATGTAAACCTGTGGGTGGTGTGAACCAAATTGGTTTCTAAAGTCTGTGTGGAGAGGCTGGGTATGAAGTCTTGTTGTACACATACCACAACTCAGGTATGAGGTGCCTGGATGATGTGACACTTCTATTAGACAGAATTTAAGGAAGTGGGAACAGTATTAACCTTATCAATGCACTGGAAGAATAAGAGCCTAAGGAGAAAAAGAGATGACTTCTGGCTGTGGTGTCAGCCAGCAGTGAGTGTGAGCAGTGTCTGATAGAGCAGACAGCTCTGAAGTGCAATTCTGGTCTGACAAATTGCCTTGTGATAGTGCTGGGGTGAGGTTTGAGGTGGTGCGTCAGTGGCTTTCAGTGTAAGTGGTTTTGTAACTGCTATCCATAGAAAAGCAGCCTGGACTCTCAAAGCAAGCTCCAGCCATCAGTAAAAGCTGTGACACCTCTTCATTCCAGTAGCAGTGGCTTAGTGGTGACCTCTGGGGGAGAGCAAACTTCCTTTCAGTCTCAGCTATGTGGAAACCACAGACTTTGTGGAAATAAAACTTAGGAGAAACTTATTTTTGTCCCTAATGTCAGCAGACAGAGCTTTGGATGTGTGCTGGGAGCAGACCTGCTGACTCAGGTGGAGCCTTTCACAAAATGGCTTTTCAGAGGAATAAAAGTGTGGTTGGAGAAGATAAGAATTCCATGAAGATCCAAACCTTGATGTGTGACTCAATTGGAAGAAAATAGTAAAAAGAAGGTAGATATCACTATGAGAAAGACATTGAGGTGCTAGAGCAGGTCCAGAGAAGGGCAATGGAGCTGGTGCAGGGCCTGGAGCACAGTGTGATGGGGAAGGGCTGAGGGACCTGGGGGGTTCAGTCTGGAGAAGAGAAGGCTCAGGGGGGACCTGATGGCTCCCTACAAGTGCCTGACAGGAGGATGGAGCCAGGAGGGGCTGGGCTCTGCTCCCAAGGAACAAGGGATGGGACAAGAGGAACCGGCCTCAAGCTGCACCAGGGCAGGTTTAGATGGAGCTGAGGAACAATTCCTGCCCCAGAGGGTGCTCAGGCATTGGAACAGGCTGCCCAGGGCAGGGCTGCAGGCACCGTCCCTGCAAGTGTTCACACCCCGTGGAGACGAGGCCTCAGTGCCATGGGTTAGGGGTGGCCTTGGCAGTGCTTGGGTAAGGGTTGGACTGGATGGGCTTAAAGGTCTCTTCCAACTGAAACAATTCTATGACACAATATGTAATGGGGCTCCCAGCATGATAGAGGCAAAAGGCAAGACCCAGAACGATGTTGGAAGCTGTTTCTGGATTCAGGGCAGACCTGCTGCCATATAAACCATACAGTCACTAGGAGAAGCCCCACTGTGTGATGCTGGGAGGTGCTACTGGAGCTATTAGTGTTGCCCATTTTTCTATAGTTGCATTTAAAGTAGTGGGTGCAGCCATAACCCACTTGAACACTTGTGCCAGCAGAATAAAATGAAGCTGTAAAGCATTTGGATGAGTGGACTGGGGTCACCCAGAGTGAAATGGGCTGGTTACAGGTTCAGCATCAAAAGAGTTTCAGAACAGATCCAGATAAAAGCAGGTGAGGGGGAGCAGCATCAAAGTGCTCTCCACATCCAGTTACTGGTACTGGATGTACTGCAGTAAGATTTGAGCTCTTTGGAATGAGCACAGAGCAGCTGATGGGGTCTGGCTGGTGCCTGATGTGCCAGGCGATTGCTCTGTCTCTTACCTGGGGATTTCCTTGAGCCCGGGGCTGTGCTGCAGAGCATTTGGCATTCCTGGCTTCGGACAATCCCAGCCTTTCCCTTCTTGTTCCTGTGCTCCCCTGGCCTTGAACCAGCCAGCACAACCACTTGGGCAGCACATGGGTCCAGCTTAACCACCAAGCCTCCCTGTCCCCGAAGAAGCCAGAAGTGCCAGAGGGGGACCAGCTCCCCCTGAAGGAGGTCCCCAGGAAGCTGGTGGGTCAGAGGGTGGTGAAGGAGAAGCTGGGGTGGAACTGCAGCATCCCAGGGCTGCAGCACGGGAATGGAAACGGGAGGTAGGTGCCAGCGCCTGCAGCTCAGCGCGGCTGTGCCTGAGGCAGTGTTGCTTAGCAATGGGAGCAGCAGAATAGCGAACATTTTCATAGCGACAGCCTTAACAGCTCCCCTCTTTCCTACGCGTTTGCTTCCTCGGAAGGCAGCACAATTTGAGGGCCATCCTGGAGGATTTCAGCACTATTTGATGCAGCAGAGCTCAGCCAGCACAAGCCTTCAGCAGAGCACCCTCGGGGGATACCCCTGCCTGCACAAATACCCTGTGCTCACACCCCTTATAGGGCTGCTCTCTGCAGGGAGCTTTTCTTCACCTGAAATCCATTTAAGCACTGGTGGGCTCCTGAACTCCTCTGGAAGGGCCCATTTCTGTATCCTCCAAGTTTTGGTGATTCTGCTCTGTTGGCTGCAGCTTGATGTCTGCTTTGTTCACTGAGTACATCTCAGACATCAGCAGCACCCAATTGAAGTGGCCTTTAAATATTTGTGTGCTGAAAAGCCATTGCCTGGATACTTGTACACTGGCATTTCCATGGAGCTCTGGAGCATCTGAAATTGGAGCAATTTAGGAATACCAATATCCCTTCTGGCTTTAATGGCCCATTTACTCCATGTATCAAGACAGAGGCTGTATCAATTGTGTTGAGGTAAATTGCTGTTTTGTAAGCTGCTCTCTTCATGTTATTCAGATGCAAGTGTGGAACTGCAAGCTTTGTTTCCTGGGGTTGTAGCTGAGATCATAATGATCCCCCAGTGTCCTCAGAGCTGCAGATATCTAATTAAAGGGAAAATACTTTACCATGCACATGAAGATTCACAGCAGAACTGCTTTATGCTTTTGGTGTTTGGCTTTTGCCTCCCTGCAAAGCCCTCCCATCCCAGGGTGAAGGCAGAACTGGTCTGGAGAGCATGAGGCTCCAAGGAAAAAGCTGCTGCTGTTCCCATGCCTAATCCCAGTAAGCTTCCATGTGAGTGTTTCTGTGTGTGCAGTGGTGTAACATGTAGAGAGATGTAATTAAAACCCCATCTCAGCTGATGATGTGCTTAAATCAAAGCATGTTATCCACAGTGCTGCCTTCTCCTGGATGTGACTGGGGTATAGGGTGTTATATGAGGCTGCCCTGGGCTCAGAAGGGAAGCTCACCCATTGATGGCTTTGGTGGCTTTGCAACAACTTTCACCTCAGTGCTGTCCCAGAGGAAAACCAGCTCCTCGCAGAAGAGCTGGGCAGGAAGGTTTAGCTGGTAACTGCAGTGTGTGTGTAGGTCTGGAAAAGAAAACTAGTCATTTAACCCCCCCAAACCTGGAGGGTAGGAGAAAGGAAAAAGGAAAACCCAGATGCAGTGGAGCAGGGGCTGAGAACAGGCCAGGAGAGAAGAGCTTTTGGCTAGAAGTAGGCTGAGCCTATGAGAAATGATGTGTTCAGGGGAAAAGGAGGTGAATTGAAGTTACCATGTAAGCTGTCTCTGCCCAGTGGTCATCCTTGGCTCAGGGTAAGCAGAAGCAGGCAGTCATGACTGTACTGGCCACATACACCAAACCTGCAGGTGCTGTCATTGTGCGGGTTGATCTGTATTCCTTGAATATGAGTGCTGGTTTGTTTTACCAGCTGGATGAGGTGTTAAATCTTGATCTTTTTTGCATGAAAATGTCCATTAACTTCTCCCTTGATTCAGGGTATCACAGTATCACAGTATGTTAGAGATTGGAAGGGACCTCAAAAGATCATCTAGTCCAATCCCCCTGCCAGAGCAGGAACACCTAGGTAAGGTTACATAGGAATGTGTCCAGGCGGGTTTTGAATGTCTCCAGAGAAGGAGACTCCACAACCTCCCTGGGCAGCCTGTTCCAGTGTTCTGTCACCCTCACTGAGAAGAAGTTTCTTCTCAAGTTTAAGTGGAACCTCTTGTGTTCCAGTTTGTACCCATTACCCCTTGTCCTATCATTGTTTGCCACTGAGAAGAGCCTGGCTCCATCCTCGTGACACTCCCCCTTTATATATTTATATACACTAATAAGGTCACCCCTCAGTCTCCTCTTCTCCAAACTATAGAGACCCAGCTCCCTCAGCCTTTCCTCATAAGGGAGATGCTCCACTCCCTTCATCATCTTTGTCGCCCTGCGCTGGACTCTCTCCAGCAGGTCCCTGTCCTTCTTGAACTGAGGGGCCCAGAACTGGACACAATATTCCAGATGTGGTCTCACCAGGGCAGAGTAGAGGGGAAGGAGGACCTCTCTCGACCTACTGACCACCCCCCTTCTAACACACCCTAGGATGCCATTGGCCTTCCTGGCCACAAGGGCACAGTGTTGGCTCATGGTCATCCTGCCGTCCACTGGGACCCCCAGGTCCCTCTCCCCTACACTGCTCTCTAACAGGTCATTCCCCAACCTATACTGGAACCTGGGGTTGTTCCTGCCCAGATGCAGGACTCTACACTTTCCCTTGTTATATTTCATCAAGTTTCTCCCTGCCCAACTCTCCAGCCTGTCCAGGTCTCGCTGGATGGCAGCACAGCCTTCTGGCGTGTCAGCCACTCCTCCCAGCTTAGTGTCATCAGCAAACTTGCTGACAGTACACTCAATTCCCTCATCTAAATCATTGATGAATATATTAAATAATACTGGTCCCAATACTGACCCTTGAGGCACTCCACTAGATACAGGCCTCCAACTGGACTCCGCCCCATAAACTACAACTCTCTGGCTTCTCTCGTTCAGTCAGTTTGCAGTCTACCTCACTACCTGATCATCCAGGCCACACTTCCTCAATTTAGCTATGAGGATGCTGTGGGAGACTGTGTCAAATGCTTTGCTGAAGCCAGGGTAGTTAAAACAATATATGTATATATATATATATATATGTAAAAAATTGAATCTATTAAGTTTGAACTTGTTTAAACCGCAAGAGCTGGGTTTCATAGCTAGTTAGGATTATCATGATTAAATAACCAGGGTAGAAGTGTAACTATGGATTAAATGGAGTAGTATGTTTGTTAGTACAAATGAGGCTGGTACTACAATGTGCTTAATCACCGCAGTTCAGTTGAGCTGACTTATAGGCTGGTCACTGAAACCAGTGGTGGCCCAGAGCAGCCCCATGGGACTGCAGTGTGTTCTCATGCTCTGATCCCATTCAGCCACAGAACGTCCAGAAGAACCTGTCATAGCAAATGCTTGTCTTTGACCTGTGGCTTGTCCTGAGGTACCTACAGAAACACCTTTAGATGCCTTGTTGGAAAGCCTGTTGGTAGCTGCCTGTCTTGATGACTATAGATTATGGTTTGGGACATCTTTTGATCTCTAGAGACATACCTATCTGTAGCTACACCAGTAGGACCAGTAGTGTATAGGTTGTTGATCTCTCATTTTAGGATGCTCTGTGCATGCTTCCTCCCTTGTAGCAGTTTGGGAGAACCCACATTGGCATCAGCCCCAGTGTTTCAGACTCATGGTGGGGCTCAGCGTGAGTGAAACACATGTGATGGGTAATTAGAGGAAACAAAGAACTGGAGCAAGGCTGGCTCTGGGAAGAGCTCTACCACACACATGGCTTTAAAATGAGCTAAACTGAAGAGCAAAGTGTGAAGCTAAACTTCTCCTGGTGTGGTGCTTTGAAGATACGTTAAGCCCTGAGTAGCACTGTGTCTCTGGAAAATGGATTTGGATTTTCCTTTTCTGGCAGGAGAATGCTCTCTGCAATTCATATAACATATATTTTCCATCATTCCTTTCCTTACAAGATGGCACTATTTTTAAATGAGGCTTTTATTTTCCTGATTAACCATGTAATCATTGCTTTTCTGCTTCTGCCTTTTGTCTGCTGCTCCTTTTTGTTGCTACATTTGAAGGCCTCTCATTCAAGTTTTGTTCCTGCCCTGGCTTTCCTACAGCTTTCAGAATTATAGCCCATGGAAAGTTTCACTGCTGAAGACTTCTCCTTGAAATAAGTCAGTTAAAATTTACCTGTACATGTTGGGATGGGAGGTACCAAGCATGTCTTACAGCTTCAGCGCAGCTCTGCATTTGGGTGGTCAGCAACATTTTATCCTTCAAATAAAATGAGTTTTCTTAAGTTCTTCTCCTTTCTTCCCCTTGGTTTAGAAGCCACCAAAGACCTTCTCATGTTAGGTATGGGTTTGCTGGAGAGAAGCAGCTCATATCTGGACACCAGTATCTCCCACAAGGCCATCTTGTACTAAATGCTACTTAGAAGGAGCCCTCAACTCTTCACTTGTCTTTTAAATGTTTTTGGCTCAGCAAAGATCTCAGCCAGTGGGGTTTGTGCTGCTGTGTCATAGAATCATAGAATTGTGCATAAAATCACAGCCTGGTTTAGGCTGAAGGGACCTTAAGGCTCCTCCACCTCCAACCCCTGCCACGGGCAGGGACACCTTCCACTGGAGCAGCTTGCTCCAAGCCCCTGTGTCCAACCTGGCCTTGAACACTGCCAGGGATGGGGCAGCCACAGCTTCTCTGGGCACCCTGGGCCAGCGCCTCAGCACCCTCACAGGGAAGAGCTTCTGCCTAAGAGCTCATCTCAGTCTCCCCTCTGGCAGGTTCAAGCCATTCCCCTTGGCCTGTCCCTACAGGCCCTTGTCCCAAGCCCCTCTCCAGCTTTCCTGCAGCCCCTTTAGGCACTGGAGCTGCTCTAAGGTCTCCCCTTCAGGAGCCTTCTCTTCTCCAGGCTGCCCCAGCCCAGCTCTCTCAGCCTGGCTCCAGAGCAGAGCTGCTCCAGCCCTCGCAGCATCTCCATGGCCTCCTCTGCACTCGCTCCAACAGCTCCACGTCCCTCTTGTGCTGCTGCCCCAGAGCTGGATCAGGGCTGCAGGGGGGGGTCTCCCCAGAGCACAGCAGAGGGGCAGGATCCCCTCCCTGAGCTGCTGCTCACGCTTTGGGGGTGCAGCCCAGCACATGGTGGGAGGTGTGTGGGCTCAAGCACACACTGAAGCCTGGTCTCATGGGCCAACACCTGCACTCATTTCCAGCTGTGCACAGTGCTGTGGGTAACTCACTGCAGGCAGTATCCAGAGCTGCTGCTGTGAAGCTGCTCAGCAGCCCAGAGCGGGTCAGAATGGAAAAGGGTGATCCCCAAAGAAGAGGCCACAACGCAAGAAGTGTTGTGTAGGTTGTGGGGTTTGAGTGATAAAAGGAAGGTCAAGATGTCAGAGCAGATGGATGCTGGAAAAGCAGAAGTTGGGAACGGTGCAGGAGGTGTTGACAAGCTAAAGTGTTTTGTGCCATTGATAGAGACATCTTGATGGGTGTACAGAGGGTGCTGTGAAGAAAAGGAGATTTTTGTGTACTAAAAAGTTTGCTATAGGGAGAACTGATCTTCCTTTAGGAAAACTTAAGAAGGCTATTAGTAGATCCTGGTTTTGTACTCAGGTTTGGTGTTAAATTCTAATTGTAGAGTGCTTTGCACAAGCTGCATTGGCTGCATTCTTGGCCTTCCCTTTCTGCTGTTTTTTGGTGCTGCTGCGTGTGAATAATATGTGTGACAAAACCTGTTCAAATAAGGGTGAAGCTTATTCATAAACTTCATAACTTTGCTCTGAGCAGCATTTTTCTTCCAAACTGAAATAATCCCTTGTCTGAGTGTCCCTGGTTTCATGTTTGTAGCAATATGACTGTTGGGTTATTTGAGGCAGTGCTGAGAGCTCAGCCTGGAGTTGTGCTGGGGAGCTGGGTGCTGAGCTCTGCCCTTGGGATTGCTGCTAACAGAGGTGCACCTTGCTGAGAAATGTCTTGGGAACCGATCAACTCAGGAAAGAATCTCCTCTTCAACAGAGAGAAGTACGAAGGAGCGAAATAGGTTGGTTTTCCCTCCCTGCTTTTAATGGTGTTCTCCTGCCATTGTATGTACTCCGCTTTCAGGAGTTCTGCCACCAGCCTGGTTCAGCAGCAGTGAACCTGCCTTTCTTTGAGCACTCAGCATCCTTTAAGATGTCCTGTTCCAGCCATGCTGGAGCAAGCAGGCTTGTGTCTGTCTGGTGTGTTTTGTTTCCTATCTCCTTTTGTGCCTTGAGGAGCATGGCTCTCTCTGGTCCTCCATCAGCCTGGTCACTAGCATCACCCTGACCAAAAGTGAGCTGGCTTATGGAAAGACCAGTTACGTAGCGATTGTTAAGAGATGTTTACTCCACTTGTACTTGCAGGGTAACTACTTACAAATCAGATGTGCCCCATACACGTCTTCTACTCAGAAAGGACTGGAAGTGTCTGGTGCCTTCCCAGGAAAAGGTGGGTTCGGTGAAACCTTGAGATATGGGAACTGCTGCTGATGGTGTGAAGCAACCCCTAGAGGATACGGAATGTAGTCGCTTTCTTCAAACATATATACACACATACAACTTGACATACACTGACTGCTTCTGCATTGGAAGTTTGGGATGTCACTGCTCAGGATAACCTGACTCTTTGGGGAAGGTTTTCCTTGCCTGGTTAGTGCAATTGGGTGAAATCATAGCAGTGACATTGTATGTGTTGTAGTATAGTGTGTGTACCTTGGAGAGACAGAACATCCTCTGAAAAGTAGCTGCTGGAAGTTTTGTTTGGCTTATGTTAACAAAGGCACTGTCTTTATGATTACAGCTCAATAAAACCAGAACTGGGGTAGTATTTTAAGGTCAGATGTTGGGGAAAATGCAGCTGGGAAGTGTGTGCTGAGCGTTCCTTGCTGGAGTCAACTGTGAGCAGCTTTTGCCCCCTTTGGCTGCCTGGGGGCACCTGGGGCTCTCCTCCCCTCTGGACCTGGCACTGTCATGGGTGACATCCACGCAGCAGTGATCACTGCCCTGCTCTGTCTGATGGGCTGCTCTGTCTGGCGGCATGAAGGGGCCCTTTTCCGCCTCCTTGCTGACAGATCCTTAGTGTTTTATTTGAGAAGAAACTGGATTTTCACTTTCCCTTCGGCAGGAGCGGATGTTTCTCTGGAGAAGAGTCTGGGAAAGCTGCTGTATTTTGAATTTCAAATGCCAAACACCACAAACCACTTGCAGACACTGCAATGATGCTGTTCAGACATGATGTGTTCAGACACGCTTGTGAGGTGGGCTGATGCCAACCTGATGAAGTTTAACCATGCCAAGTGCAAGGTCCTACACCTGGGTCGGAGCAATCCCAGGCACAGCTACAGGTTGGGCAGAGCAGAGATTCAGAGCAGCCCTGCAGAGAAGGACTTGGGGGTGTTGGTTGATGAGAAAATGAACATGAGCCGGCTGCAGTGTGCGCTCGCAGCCCAGAAAGCAACCGTATCCTGGGCTGCATCAAGAGGAGCGTGACCAGCAGGTCGAAGGAGGTGATCCTGCCCCTCTGCTCTGCTCTCGTGAGACCTCACTTGGAGCATTGTGTGCAGTTCTGGTGTCCTCAACATAAAAGGGACATGGAACTGTTGGAACAAGTCCAGAGGAGGCCACGAGGATGATCAGGGGCTGGAGCACCTCCCGTATGAAGGCAGGCTGAGAAAGTTGGGGCTGTTCAGGCTGGAGAAGAGAAGCTGCATGGAGACCTCAGAGCAGCCTTCCAGTATCTGAAGGGGGCCTACAAGGATGCTGGGGATGGACTCTTCATCAGGGACTGTAGTGACAGGACAAGGGGTAACGGGTTCAAACTGAAACAGGGGAAGTTTAGATTGGATCTAAGGAAGAAATTCTTTCCTGAGAGGGTGGTGAGGCACTGGAATGGGTTGCCCAGGGAGGCTGTGAATGCTCCATCCCTGGCGGTGTTCAAGGCCAGGTTGAACAGAGCCTTGGGTGACCTGGTTTAGTGTGGGGTGTCCCTGCCCATGGCAGGGGGGTTGGAACTGGATAATCTTAAGGTCTTTTCCAGCCAAACTATTCTATGATTCTATGATGAAATCAGCCCCCACACAAGGAGCAGGATGCTGGGTGGAGCAAAACCGCACAAACCATCATCTGTGAGACAGCATCACTCCTCAGGTCCTGGGTAAGTGCCTGTGCACAGCACAGGCCTGTAAGAGCTGCTCTGGCTGCTTTGACAACACAGGAACAAAACGCAGTGGCACTTGAACAAGGTAAGGTGTTCTCCAGGTCCTCAGCACGCTTTGACAGTGCATCGAGGAGGAGCTTGGGGTACCAAAAATAGCCTGAATCCAGAAAGACTTGTTCTAAAATGAGTCATAGAATCAGCCAGGTTGGAGAAGACCTTTAAGATCATTAAGTCAAATCCCTATACCAGGGCAGCTCAGCAGCAAGCAGCACCCAGTCCATCTTAGGCTTGAGCTGGAGGTTTGGTGCTTCAGCCCAACTCTGTTAGTCAAGATGAATTAGTGGTAGGGGGTTAATCCAAAACCCACCGGGGCTGTGAGCAAAGTGGCAGCACGAGGCAGACCCAGTAGTGTGGGAGCATCTGTTGCCATGGCAACCACTTAATTTAAAGCTATTGCAGAGCAGATGCCACTGCATCAGAAATCCAGGTTTATCTTGTAGTAAGGATGCTGCTCTGCTTCTGTGTGGGAATGCTTGGGACCTGAAGTGCACACAATAAATCCAAGCACTGTGAGCAGCTGTATTTATCTTTGGTGAAATAAGAATAAAGCTTCCTCAGGCTTATGCTTTGCATGAAAAATGGGGAATTTGGGGGTTTTAGAGCACACCTTTACTTTGTGCTGCCTGACATTCTCCCATCCCCACAGCAGCGTGTTCTATGCCACCCATCCCCACTACCCATCACTGGCACTCAGCTCCTTGGAAGCATCAATTGCAGGGTGTTTTGTTTGAAAGATCTGCCTGTGAGCCAAGCTGACAGCCTGGTCTGATGTGTGTCTGTGAGGGAGAGCTGCAAATAGACAAGCTGGTGGTGTGAGAGGTGGAGCTTGGGGAAAGGCTCAGAGCTCCTGCTGGGGGCTTGGGGAGATCCAGACAGCTCCTGGGAAATCAGAGTTTATTATTCTGCCTTCAGCTGTATTGTTTCTCGTCCTGAGACGATGTTGTGGATGTGAGAAGACATAGGGACACGTTTCAGGTTTAAAAAGTAATGATAAAACTATGTCTTGAGGGGAGCGGCAGTGAGTGGAAGGCACCGATTAGAGGTTGAACCTGCAGCTGAAGCTCTGGTGATTAGTGCTGCTGAGGAGCTGCACAGGACCTGGCCAGTGCAGGGGTTACAGAATGGCAGCTCTAAGCCTGTGAGATGGGTTATTTGAGCTCTACAGATTTTCCTTCCTCCTTCCTTAGCCCTGGTAGCACTGGCCTGGCCACCGTGTCCTCCAGAGACATGAAAGGGTCTCACCCATTTAATTGGTGCTGCACTGAATTTCTCTGCCTTTTCTGATGGTTGCTCAGTGCCTCCTGCTGCAGACCTTCATCACCCCAGCAGCTCCACTGCTGAAAGACCTGCCTTTGGTGAAGCAGCTCTTCAGCTCCTTCTAGGAGTTACATAGGGTATGGATTTCTACCATGTGCTTGCTGCTACAGTTCAGTTTATCTAATTCACAGACACTGGTTGGCTTTTCCAGTTTTACATCAGTATTCTCAGATACTGGTGAGTTTTTTCCTGTTTTATGTCCCAAGACTTGGAATGCAATGTGGGGATTTACTGCAGTCAGTTTCTTGCCTTTCCTCTGATGTGCCTTTTCACTCTAGCAGTGAAGTGAGCAGCTGAGCAACTCACCTTTTTGGCAGAGGCTTTCACTGCAGGCAGCTGCTTCCATCAGGGATGGAAGGGTTGTGGTTCCTGCCAGGTATCATAAACTCAGGTTTGGGCTGGAAGAGCTTCTGCCTAAGAGCTCATCTCAGTCTCCCCTCTGGCAGGTTCAAGCCATTCCCCTTGGCCTGTCCCTACAGGCCCTTGTCCCAAGCCCCTCTCCAGCTTTCCTGCAGCCCCTTTAGGCACTGGAGCTGCTCTCAGGTCTCCCCTTCAGGAGCCTTCTCTTCTCCAGGCTGCCCCAGCCCAGCTCTCTCAGCCTGGCTCCAGAGCAGAGCTGCTCCAGCCCTCGCAGCATCTCCATGGCCTCCTCTGGCCTCGCTCCAACAGCTCCACGTCCCTCTTGTGCTGCTGCCCCAGAGCTGGATCAGGGCTGCAGGGGGGGTCTCCCCAGAGCACAGCAGAGGGGCAGGATCCCCTCCCTGAGCTGCTGCTCACGCTCTGGGGGTGCAGCCCAGCACATGGTGGGAGGTGTGTGGGCTCAAGCGCTCACTGAAGCTGGGTCATGGGGAGCTTCTCCTCCACCCATCTGAGTATCAGTGACTCCAGTTAGCTGAAAAATCAGTTCCTAAATTCCCTTTCTGATTTTACTTTGAGTCGATACCCAAATGCTCTTGGTTCTCCCAGCCTGGTTGGTCTGTATATGTGCTAGCAAGCTGTTCTTGTGCCCTCATTTAAATATGGTGTTCCTTGAGTTGCTTTTGCAGTCCGCAGATGGAGTCATGTAGAAAAACATTGTGGCAGAGTGTTGCCCAACCGCAAAACAAAAAGGGTATTTGGAGGAGGCCTGAAAGGTCTTATTTAGGGGGAACTGGTGGAAGTGTCAGTTTGTACCATACACAGCGCACAGCAGTGGTCCGGGCTGTGCAGCATGGCTCTGTTCTGGGGAGGCTCGGCTCTGCACAATCCAGCGCTGCTTCAGAAGGTCTCTATTAGGAATTAATCTATTAATTATTAATAACGTGCAGACTACATATGCCCTGGCAGCCCAGAACCTCCCCACAGGCCCTTTCTCACCAGTGGGTGAGCCAAAATGTGCTATTTTCTCAGGAAGTTTGTAGCTCGCTGTGAGATGTTCCAGATTTTTGGCTTTGTTGGTATTTAAAAAAATCTATGGAATATTAAAGTACCAAAAGGTATTCAGAAAAGGGAAGTTTGCTGTGTGAAAATGCTGGGTTGGACGTGGAGAGCAGCTCCTCTGCCAGCCACAGCCACTCGTTCCTCTGATGAATCATTATGATTTGCCCTGGATTAGCCACTTAGCAGGAAATTGCTGCTGCCTTTATCAGCCTGGGTACGGGGTGGATGTGTTTGAGGAGAGGGACAAAAGGCATTCACTTTAAACAGCCATGTGCCAAAGCAACTCAATGCTTCTGGCAACTGAAACGAGTAGGAACACAAATCAACAGGACCCAAAGTGAGAAAAATCTGTGCACGTACAGAAAGGTGAAGAGAGGATGCAAGGATGCACTTCTTTTGGCGTGACCCAGCTCTGGCCCACCTACCTTGGCTTGCTCACAGGGCCAGAAACATGTACCCATGTCTTACTGACTTTGTCTGCCTCTGGTTCATGCCCATCTGTACTATACCCACCAAGTTTTTCTCATATTCTGTGTCAGGACATCACGCTCTTTGTTGGGAAGGGAAATATGGATTTGATTGTTATTCCTGCCATGTCCAGGAGGTGTAGCATGGACACAGAGGTAGGGGCAGCACATTGATAAGGGACCACCAGTCTTCTATTTAGACATTCAGTGCTTTGTCTAACTAATACTTCTTCATTTCCTTTGCTGCTTTGCAGGGGAAAGAGTGAGAACTTTGTGGGTTTGTCAGTCTTACGCTGTTGTCTTTGTGCTGTCTGTGTGTGGACACAACAGTGGGCACCTCTGATGTGTCTGTGCTGGGGTGCAAATACTTCTGGCCGGTCAGGGGAAGGTCAGTGTGGGGCTGACTGGAGCTCATGGCTCACAGCTTCAGCATTGCTGACCTCGGGGTGCCTCTCTCCAGGCTCTCAGTTGTCACAGACTCTCAGAATGGTTTGGGTTGGAAGGGACCTTAAAGCTCCTCCAGTTCCAACCCCTGCCACGGGCAGGGACACCTTCCACTGGAGCAGCTTGCTCCAAGCCCCTGTGTCCAACCTGGCCTTGAACGCTGCCGGGGATGGAGCATTCGCCAGCTCTTAAGAGCACGAAATACAATGCAAAAATTGGAAGGAAAAGAGTAGGAAAAATACAGCAACCCCTTATTTTTCATTTTTCTTTCATGGATAGGGTAAGGTTTGCATCAGGAATCTTTCTTCTCTGTTTAAGAGTATTGCTGTGCTAACCTTTTAATAGCTGACCCCTTTGCTATCATCTGCTGGGGCACACTTCTTCAGAGGCTAGTGGTCGCTGTACAGGGGCTGCTCGAGGGGCTCTGGAAGGTGGCAGCTCCTCACCCCACTTTTCCAGGAGCTGAATTAGAATGGAGGTCCTGGTGGGGCAGTGGATCAGCAGGCACCAGTCAGAACCTCGCTGCTCAAGTTGCTTCCAGCACACCCTGTCCCTTCCCACTGTCTCCATCTTCCCCACCAACTCCATATACAGAAGAGGTGGGAAGCTGGGAGTCTGACTGTGTTTGGGCTCATCAACAGCATCCTTTTATTTCTCTGTTCCTGCTGCAGGTTGGGTGTTCCTGCATTCAGGAGCAGAGCACCTCTTGCCACCCGTGTAGGGAGGGGCACCCCGTCACTGCTCCCCTGTGAGCTGGGCCTGTCCCTCCAGAGCCCTGCTGGGAATCGGTAGCCCTTGTTGCAGCATCTCTGAGCAGGAATTCCAGTCTGCCTGTGCAGTACTGTTACACATCCATTTCCTGGTCCCGGCGCAGGCAGCAGATACAACCCCTCCAAGTCACCCAGAAACACACGGGATGGGTTTTGTTTCTGATACTATTGTGAATGTACATATTTATCCTGCTGTCATATTTTGTGTGCCAGCTGCTATAAAAATGCGTGATTTCAGATCTCAGCAGCCAGCACAGGTAGGGAGGAGGGAGCCCTTAAAATTCAGCTCATTTAGGGTAATTTTTAATCTCTCTCCCTAATTATTTAATCACTGAAGTAGTGCTGAGGATGTGCCATAAATAATGCTTCGTGTCTTCTTCCTCACTAGCTGCTGCATCTCGGCCGAGGCACAGCACAGCGAGGCACAGCTCCTTCATCTCTTATTCTCGTTGATCTGAATGCACATGACTCAGTAGCACTGAGGAAAGGAAACCAAAGGTAACTTCATATTTTCACTTGCTTTAACAAACCATATTTCATTAAGAATCTTGTACGTGTGGGCTTTTACTCAGTGTGTGTACTGAGTGCCTTTGGTGGTGGCACTGCTCACCTCAGTGTGGGCTGTTCTCCATAGTATTGCTATGATAAATTAGGAAAAGAATTTGCCAATAAAATGAAATGAAGCAGAATTACACCAGGGTGTAATGTGTGAGACAGGAATTTGCCATCTGTTTAGCAGACACATGGCTGTGTGCATGCAAGAGGTTTCCTCACAGTACTTTCTGTCCACAAAGGGCTTTCAGTGCCTTTGTGACTCCTCCCAGGGTCCTTGAAGAGGGATGAGCCCTTGTGCCTGCCCCTTCTGTGTTTAGCAAAGTGTGGTTAGAAAGGGATGATAAATATGGTCAGTTCTGGAGAATGAACTGAAGTCAGTTGTCCAACTCCGACTTGCGTCACTAATCACGATGCAGAACAGCGTCCACATCTCTGGTGAGATAGTGAAAACCCTCTGAACTGGTCCAGGTGAGCAGGCAGGATGTTGCAGGATGCCCACACGTGCTGCTGGGGTTCTCTGCTCCCTGTTGCACCTCAGATGGACTTTGTGCATTGCAGCATTCCTTTGGCCAGGGCTGAGCTTGGACCTCATCCTTGCCAAGAGCTGGCCCCAGGGCAGAGGTTGGGGGAAAGAAAGAGAAAGAAAAAGCCTTTCCCTGTGCATTGTTTTAAAGATGTACCCTTGAAAGTGCTGAGGGATTATAATAACCTGTCCTTAAGATTGCTTCTGCTTGGCTTCATGTAAATGGGCTTTTCACATCCCTTCCTTGCCGGTGTCCTTGCCCTGCTGGCTAGGTGCCCTTCATCTCACAGGGCATAGGCAGGGATTACAGCTCCAAACCACCAGAACAGCTACGGAGCACCAGGAAAAACAAACCAAGGCAAGTGAAAGCCCTCAGGATCCTTTATAACGATTCTTTATAATGATCTTCCAACAACTGAAGAGACCAAGAAAGCTGGAGAGGGGCTTGGGACAAGGACCTGTAGGGATAGGCCAAGGGAATGGCTTTAACCTGGCAGAGGGGAGACTGAGATGAGCTCTTAGGCAGAAGCTCTCCCTGTGAGGGTGCTGAGGCGCTGGCACAGGGTGCCCAGAGAAGCTGTGGCTGCCCCATCCCTGGCAGTGTTCAAGGCCAGGTTGGACACAGGGGCTTGGAGCAAGCTGCTCCAGTGGAAGGTGTCCCTGCCCGTGGCAGGGGTTGGAGCTGGATGAGCTTTAAGGTCCCTTCTAACACAAACCAGACTGGGATTCTATGATTCCCTTTGAAACTTCCTGTGGTGCCTGTTTGCCACGCTGGGCACACGACAGATCTGGTTCTAGCTGGGAGCTCTGGGCAGAGCCAAAGCAATAGCACAAGCAATTATAGTGGCATAGATTAATTTTTCTTAGAGCTCTGCATGAAGGGTTTAAATTTTGCATGAAGTGCTCAGGTGTCAATGGACCCTTCATCAAACCCTTTCTTTGCATTTCCCTGTGAGATGTACAGGGTCTGGGGGCTGAAGGCAAATAAAATTGTCTTAAATGTCATGACCTGGAGTGACAGAAAAGAAAGAAGCAATGGCTCTCCCACCAGATACAGGAGAGGTGCAGCCTGGCTCCAGCAGGGAGCTGAACACAGGAGCACACAGGCTGTGCTGGAAAGGGCTGGCAGGTGAAGGTGTAGCTGCCCTGCTGTGCCGCTTGCAAGCCAGCAACCAGACAGCAATCATATTTCCTCTCTTGGCATTGCTTTGACACCAGATATCTGCTTTCCAGGAATGCAATTTAATCCGTGGAGAGGCAAGTGTGTCAGATTGATGGGAAGAGCACGTGGCACACATCCAATAGGTTTTTACATGAGCCATAATTCCCTTATAAGATGCAGTGGGCATCCTGGGTTAAGGATGCACATCTGTGTTGTTACCCATGGCTGTGGGGCACTTGAGTGTGTGTGTATGTGGGGGAGGGATTTGTGCCATACCCCAGGTGTGGCTCAGAGACCAGGATCTCCCAGATCCCAAAAAGGGAGACTCTGGTGTTCCTTATTAATCACTTCTCCTGCAAACGGATTAGATGCAGAGCAGCCCAGAGACTGCAGAGACTGCTAGTCTCTGGGTAGCTATGGAGATGGGGGAGAAAAGTACCATTTATTCAGGAAAAGTTCCAATTTTGTGCTCTAGTATTTGTAACCTTTTAAGACAATTTGGAACTATTTTGATTGGAGATGCTTAGCACCAGCGGTAAACTGGTGCTGGCTGCATGGGAGGAGCTGGAACTGCCTTTCCTCAGTCCTCCCCACCTGTACTCATCCTCCTGCTTTGGTGCTGCGTTTGGTGCAAACCAGGCTGGGATTTATGGAGGGAATGTGCTGAGTACTTTCTATTCACATTAAAATCATTTTGCACTGCAAGCTGAATGAGGGCAAGCTGTTGATTTAAGCCTGGAGTATGATAGTGCTGGTGCTGTGCTTCATGAGGACCCCTTGCAGCAGTCTCGCTCCAGCTCCTGGGTGTTTGATGCTGTGCTGGGGCTCACAGCCAGCCTGTGACTGCACATCAGCCCTGGCTGCAGGGGAACTGACTCTTGCCATGTGTCAGATGCTGAGCTGGGATGTGAAGATCTGCACCACAGAATCATAGAACCAAGTAGGCTGGAAAAAACCTTGAAGATCATCAAGTCTAACCAATGCTTGGCCCCAGGGTCAGATGGAGATTGTTCAGGCTGTGTTTAAGAAAACTGGATGTAGCATTGCCCAGAGTGGTGCTGACCCATTTTTGGAGTGTAAGTGGCACAAAGACACAGTTATACCCAGTGTGGTCACTGCAGTACCGCAGGGCGGCCCAAATCTGCTTCTCCAGGTGAGGCACTGGGGCGTTCTTCAGTGAAAAAGATATCTTCTGGCTCAGCCAGCACTGAAGGGTCCATCTCTGCTCCCTTGGCAACTTCCCTGCAGGCATCCTGGAGGAGAGATTGGCCCCCTTTCCCAGGGGCTGCACTTGGAGCATCTCGTTTTTTTTCTAGCACTTTCCAAAGGGAAGGTGATCTGAAATCTGAGCCAACATTTTGTTTTGTGCATGGCAAAAATCTGTAAAAACTTCCATGTAAAAGAAATATGAAAGCAAGCTGCTTCCCTTTGAAAACTCCCCTGTGGAGAGCTTCAAGACTTTGCTCTTAAAGGTCTGTACTTTATTCTCTTTGATACACTGATTGTAATGCATCGCATGGTGGTAGGGCCTTGGTCCCTTGGGTGCTCATGAACCTCATCCTTACATCCACGGAGGGGTTGCAGGGCAGAAGGTGTGTGTGGGGTGCTGGGGTGAAGCCAGGGAGGGAAGAGGTGGCTGCCCCTGGCACAGGGGATGAGGAGGTGTCATTTCTTGCGGCAGTGGGTATCAATGACCGCAGATGTATCTTGTTGGATATGGAACAGGCCTTGGACTGAGCAATGATTGGACTGGCTGCTGTAAAGGGTGCGTGGATTGCCTGGTCTGCTGCCTGCAGGAGGCTGGGGCTGCTGGCTTGAAGTCAATACAGAGGGCACCCATAGATCTGTTAGCATGTCGCCATGTCCCAAAGCCTGAGCTGCAGTAGGGCCCAAACCAGCAGCAGATCCGCATCTGAAGGTGCTTGAACATTGCCAACTGCCCTGTGCACACCAGTGGCTCCAGTGACCCACCACCCTGTGTGCTGTGGGAGCAATGAAGCAGGAAGCTGATCCTGCAGGACCCCCGGGAGGCCCACATGGAGCAGATGGAGCCCTTTCCTCTGAGTAGCACATGTCAAAAGTCCATAAATACCAGGAAATGCAAACTGCAGCCTGACTGAAGCTGTGGTAAAGGTGACATCTCAGGGTCCTGTAGCTCTTCAGCCAGTCATTTCCACATCCAACCTGACTGCTCCGCAAGGCAAAGCAAGCTTTCCTAGCAGCTCACTCTCTGCAGTTTAACCTGGCCATGATAAACCAAGATCTCTTCTTCCCACTTCCACCTCTTCACCAGGCAGATCGGTGGCAGGATGCAGCAGAAGTGACAGTTCTGTTGCATGAGAAGGGAAGCCCCAGCATGGAGTTCAGTTTGCAGATACGAGTCCTGAATCTATTCCCGGTGGAATAGCAGTGTCAATCAGAGATAACAGCCTCAGTGTTATCCCTGTAGCACAGCCCCCAGAGACTCTTTTCAGCAGTGAGCAAGGTCAAAACCTACACCCGAATTTATCTCTGTGGAGCTAAAAGTGGCGGTTTTTCTTCTGAAAGGAAGCAGTCCGGATCCCTGGAAAGCAGGGATGTGCCATGTCCAAAGGGGCAGCCACAGACCCATTTTCTAGCAGGTAGTGGCCCAGATTTGCTCCTGAAGACCTCCTTGATCTTAACAAGTATGAGCTTCAATGCATTGTCATAGGGGAGACTTCTCCTTTTAATCAGGGCAAGATGAACAAGGGGAGAAAAGCCCCCAGGCTGCCCCACAGCTGCTGGAGGGGCCTTGGGCTGCACAGAGGAAAACCTTTTGGATTGCTCAGCTCCAGAAACATCACATGTACATGGTGATAACGGTTCTTGTCACCTTGTTTCCTTTTTTCCCCAGTTCCGAGCAGCCTGCTTTGCTATTTCTGTAATGACTGACACCAAACAAAGCCAGTACTGCCCTTCGCTGGCTGAGGCTGTGCTATGTTCTATAGGCTCTGGGCTCATTCACATTGTGTCTCAGTCCACTGCTGGTTTCAGCCTCCACTGAATCAGTCACGGATGCAGTGGCACACTTTGCTTGTAAGAGAAGTAGAAATATGTTTCATAGAATCCCAGACTGGTTTGGGTTGAAGGGAGCTTAAAGCTCATCCAGCTCCAACCCCTGCCACAGGCAGGGACACCTTCCACTGGAGCAGCTTGCTCCAAGCCCCTGTGTCCAACCTGGCCTTGAACACTGCCAGGGATGGGGCAGCCACAGCTTCTCTGGGCAGATGATATCTACTGATATAAAACTGTGATTTAACAAAGTCTGATAGTAAATGGGACAGTGATTTGACAAGATTCAATGGTGAGGTACATGCCATTGTTTACTGCATAGAGGACAGGTTAGGATTAGCCTTTGGCTATTGTGTTGTTATCTGTCTTCCCAGAATTGAGTGGGATGTGGCCATTATGACCCAAATGCACCCATTACCACACCACTGCTGGTTATCACTTGAGCAGAGCTGGGAGATAAAGGTCAGGTTGGAGGCAGAGCATGTTCTGGTATCCTCAGCCCAGCTCCCTGCCTCCTCATGGCCACCACAGTGCTGGTGTCCCAGGAGGGAGAGCGACAATACTCATGGATGTCTGGGGAGGACAAGTTGCCACAGAGCGATAAACCTGTGACATTTTGTATGAAATCTGCAATTTCATCATTTTCCTAACTTTTGAAAGCCATGAATGAGTTGACCCATGTGGAATCCTGTGCTGATTCCTGGTTAACCCTGTGTTAGGACTTCTCTGTTGCTCCCATCACATTGCGCTGTGCCCCAGTTTGTGCCCCATCTGCTCTCTGCATGATGCTTTGTCCTGTGACACGGAGCTGTGGTTGGGTGTGGGTCTGGGGAGATCTCTCCTTCTTGGAGACAGTGCATGTTTTTGGGGCACAGCCTTTTCCTGATCACCAGCACAAACACAAGTTACACAGTGAGAGCAAATGTGGTGGGTACTGAGGACTGTGGCTAAACCCAAGCGCAGCTTTTGGCCCTGTGTTGGCTTTGATTTCTCTGCCAGTGCTGAGAGGAACCCACAAGCTCCTTCCCACCTTGCTCTGCAGATCACTTTTGGCATAAGCTGAAGATTAAAGACACTTGGCTCACCCAAGGTGCATGGTGTCCTCCTGCCCATGCCCTGTGTGGCATCCCATCCTCATGCGCTGAAATGCTTGGTTAGATACTTGTGATCCAGTCTGGACCACAGTGAGATCAGAGGCTCGAGTCCAGATTTGGAATCTGACTGCAGCCCTGCCCTGGGCAGCCTGTTCCAATGCCTGAGCACCCTCTGGGGCAGGAATTGTTCCTCAGCTCCATCTAAACCTGCCCTGGTGCAGCTTGAGGCCGGTTCCTCTTGTCCCATCCCTTGTTCCTTGGGAGCAGACCCCAGTCCCTCCTGGCTCCATCCTCCTGTCAGGCACTTGTAGGGAGCGATCAGGTCCCCCCTGAGCCTTCTCTTCTCCAGACTAACCCCTCCCCAAGTTCCCTCAGCTGTTCCTTATCACACTAAATTCCACAAGACTGAACTCCATTGGTGTCCAAGGAGACAGGGAAAAGCTCCACTTCCCTAGAAAAAAAGGGAGATGCATAATTTTGTCCTAATGTGACTATTTTAGCTGCACCTCAGTGTTTGTGCCACTGCCCTGGTGCCCTCCCAGCTGCAATCTAGATGCTGTAGCCATCGGGTGGAAGGTGGGAAGAGCTTTGCCAAGCTTGGAATTGCCAAATCAAAGGAGTGAATAAATCTGTGTAAATAAACAGCAAATATTGATGACGGTTTGCATTTGGAAGGTATGGTGGTGATTTGGATTAGTGCTCTTGGCTGCCTCACAGTGCTGGTGGCCAGAAATAGTCCTGTATTATGGGCAAAAGAAAGAGCATCTCAAACAGCTCAGTACAGATTTGGAGAGAATCCTTTAAATATTAACTGCGTGTGCCTGAGAGAAGATGACCTGGTGGAAAGAGACACTCCGGAGCATCTCATGCTCTCTTTTCCTTACCAGTAGTGATCTCTTTAAAGATGCCTGCAGCATCTGGGGCTCTGTGCATGGGGTAGGTACAGTTATTGCACACTAACTGTAGTTTGGTACACTCCTATATCCTATATAACCCCTCTGCTCCCAGCTGGGCTCCCTCTCTCCCTGCAGCCCCTGGGAGGAGGAATTTGAGTGATCCAGGGCTCTATTCATGTGGAAGGCAGGAGGGGCTGGCTGAGTCCTGTGTGCCCCATCCAGCATGGGGCAAATGCAATGGTTGTGCAATGCCTACAGGGAATGCAATGCCTGGTTGGGCTCCAGGCGCTGCAAGTCTGGGTAACCAGAATGTCACCCTAAGTAACAGTCTTTCCTCCTCACTTGGCTTTCCTCTACCAGAGGTTCAGAGCATTTGGACTCATCCCTATGCAGCTGCAGGAGGGGCTTTCAGGCAGTGTATGAACATCCCTGTAGTGAAACCAGTTTAGCTACAGGAAAACTGAAATGCTTTGAAAGCCCTTTGTAGGGAGCAGGAAGGGGAGAGCAGCAGGAGCACAGCCTTGGGGGCTCATTGGATTTGGCTGAATTTGGGCAGCGGGGATAGAAGGATCCCTGTGATGGGGTCCATGGTTGGGGGAGCTTTCTGCAGAGGCCTGGGCAGGCGCATGCAACGTGTTCCACTCAGCCTTCTGCAGAGAGGAGAAATTCCATTATTCCCATTAATCCAGCAGCCTCCCCTGCTTCCTTTGTCACTGCATGTGCACTATGAATTAACGAATGCTGCTGAGCACGAACAGCCCAGAAATTCCTCATCTGCAGCAGCCCAGAGCTTGGGTAGACAATGTAACAGTGGTGCTGAAGTTATCCCCTGCTGTGAGAGGACATCCTTTCTCCTTCTAGAAACATGAGGGAAATGAACCTGGAAATGAGTTTATGATTGAAGCTGGTGGTGAGCAAGTGAACCCTGCCGGTGAGCAGTGCCATTGGGCAACCAGGCCTCCAACATCTTTGAACCCCCACAGGAATGTGTGACGGGTGGACACAATGCTTGTGGGACCAGATGGAGAAGAATGCTATTTCTCTATGATCTGTCTTTGAAGTACACAACTTCAAAGCTTTCAACAGCATTACCCAATGCAGTGCTGCTCGGCTGGGCATGGAGAGCCAAGGGCTGGAGCAGCAGGCTGGTGTCCCAGGTCACAGAGCTCTCCCTGTGCTCCTCATGCACCAGGCACAGCCTCAGATGAATTCCCCACCAGCTCTCCTCTTTGGTGTCACTCAGTTGAGTATTTTCAGGAGGCTGGGGATGTTTTGGTTCCTCTCCCCCATACCTCACGAGCCAGAGAAGGTAATAGACAGCTTTAAGCAAAGCTGCTCATCCAGAAGGTTTTAAATAGAACCTGGTAATGGCATGAGGCAGCTCAATGCAGTGCTCAGTACTACAGCATGCAAATTCCATATGTTCTGCTATATTTTACCTGCTTCCACCAGTGTTTTCTTTAGGTCTCTAACTTACATATGCTCAGGAACAAACTGGACAGTTTTAGATATTTAAGTATTTACAGAATCAAATGCACACATTTGAATTCAATGCTTGGTGTACTTCGAGACAGCAGAAGGGGTGTCCTAGTGATGCTGCTAGGCTGGGCTGGCACCTTCTGCCAGGGGTTTGCGTCCAGGAGCTGGGGGAGCCCCTCAACAGCTTGTGATGGGCAAGAGATGGCTCATCTGTCATGAAACACAACCTTGCTGCTCTGCTTGAGGAGTGCTCAGTGCTGGAATGAAATGCAGTTCATGACACTGCTTAATCAGCTGGTGGGGTATCAGCTGCAGGGGGAGTGGTTTGCAGCACTGGCTGCTGCTCGGGGACATTGGAACTGCAGTTCAATTCAATAGATACATCTCTAGGAAGAAGCAACCTTGTTCAGCTCAACAGTAACAAACCAACGTCTCATTAAAATGAGACATTCTTGACTGCTTTCTAAATGGAGCTGATGACTTAGTTAATCTGAAGTGACGAGGCAACTCTGTCGGCATGATGTATGTTACAGACCATGCTCTGGACGTGATGCAAAAGGGTGCATGGCAGCTGCTGGTCCAAGTCCACCACATGGGATGCATCTGGGGCCCTGTGCCACCTGCTGTGATCCACCTTCCACAAAATATTTGGAGTAGAGGCTGTTGGACAGTTGTCTCTCCTCACGTGTCCACCTGCAGAGAGCTGGTGCCTAGGAAATGCTGGAGAAGAAAAGCATTATTGGTAATTAAATGCCTTTTTGTATATAATTGGCCTCTGGAAGCTGGAAAAAAGAGCCACTACCTCTTGATCCATCATCCTGCAGATATCAGTTGCCTTCAGCCCCATCTTCAGCCAGCTGCTGTTTCATCATGTGGTATTTATACAACTCAAAGAGAGGAGATTGAGATGAGCTCTTAGGCAGAAGCTCCTCCCTGTGAGGGTGCTGAGGCGCTGGCACAGGGTGCCCAGAGAAGCTGTGGCTGCCCCATCCCTGGCAGTGTTCAAGGCCAGGTTGGACACAGGGGCTTGGAGCACCCTGCTCCAGTGGAAGGTGTCCCTGCCCATGGCAGGGGTTGGAGCTGGGTGAGTTTTAAGCTCCCTTCAACCCAAACCAGGCTGGGATTTGCTGATTTAATGACCAGTCACAGCATTTTGGTGCCTCACAGAGTTATTTGAGCATGAAGTGTGGGACCAGAACCCACGGCACAAGAAGCTGCCAGCTCATCATGGAGCCCTGTAGCATCGTAATACCCCTTATTTGTCCCGGGCTTGCTGAAAAACATGCTTAAGGTCTTAACCTAAAGGCAATTGGGAATTTAGAATAAACTTATTCCCTTAAAAAACAGATTTTGAGTTGTGGAACACTATAGGGGAGGGAAGCGCATCCATGGGCAGTGACTTTGGGCACCTCTGAGGCAGGTGCCCGTGTGACCCACCGCAGCGTTGGTAACATCGTTCCCCTAAAAACCTCTGTAAAACTCCTGCCTGGGTTTCACCGTCCTGTGATCAAGCTGCAATGGCTGATAGCAGCCTTGAGGGGTGAGGAAGACAAGAGGAAAAACCACTTCTCAGGTGTAATTACTCTGTGCTAACAGCAATTAAATGTGGGATTTGTCCCAGAAAACTGAATCCCTGTGGCATAACAGCTCCCTGCTCCAGTCTGGCAGCTCTTGCCTGGGCTCACTGCACATCCCAGCCCTGCTCTGCAGCTCTACCCAGTGCACATCTTCCCTAAGTTACATGTGTGTCATGCACGAGACCATTTATGAAGTACAAGGAAGATGGATTGGGAGCATCCTTCTCCCTTTGCAAAGAACAGGTTTGCTACAGAGTCCTGAATTGCTGGGTTTTGCTCCTGTGTCTGCTTCTGTGTGAGGCTTTAGCGGAGCTGGGAGCGCAGCAGCTCTGGCCATCACCGGCCAGTTTCTGTCTTTGGTCTCTCCATCGTTTTATTCTATCTCCAATACAGGTCCATTTTCCTCTGTTTCCTCTCGCTGTGGCAGGCAAAGGGCGGTTGTGCTGGTGCGGGATGGCTGGTTGTTTAAAAGAGAAAAAGATGCCTCTTAACATCTTAGTCACAAGCTGATTTTTCTATGGAAAAATTACTGCTGTCTCCTGGCAAGGAGAGGGAGGGAACTCTTGACTCTTTGATGAAATACTCCATTTTATGATTAGAAAATGGTTGGAGGGGCAAAATGTCGCGCGTGTGTGTGTGTGTGTGTGTGTGTGTGTGTGTTAAGTATTTGAATGCTTTTTTTGCCTCAATGCCTCTCTGAGTGTGCTGCAGATCTGCTGTGGGGCACAACTCCATCCCTGATTTGTAACTCAGTTACACAACTTGAAGCTTTTACCTCTTGCTAAGGCTCAGGATATAGGAGATTGGCTCATGCTTCCCTTGAAACACTTCATGACTGGCACAGGAGGGAGTAGGTGAGATGGTTATTGCAGCCCAGCTTGGGGATGCACTTTATCACAGACTGGTTTGAGTTGGAAGAGTCCTTAAAGGAGCTTAAAGCTCATCCAGTTCCAACCCCTGCCACGGGCAGGGACCCCTTCCACTGGAGCAGCTTGCTCCAATCCCCTGTGTCCAACCTGGCCTTGAACACTGCCAGGGATGGGGCAGCCACAGCTTCATCTGCCAACTCCCTTAATCCTGTCACAAGTTTTGTGTTTGTAGTTTCCCCCTTTGCAGAACTGCTCCTTCAATCCTTAGTCCTGTTCTTCCCGCATGTGGTAGCACCGATCTTCATCTTCAGCTCCTCTTCAGGAGCTATATTCCACGTGTGCTGTTTTATACTGACAGGACTGAATTTCATCTAATGTTTTGTTATTAACAGCCTGGAAACAAGAGACTACAAGTGAGATGTGTATAAGATGCAGTTCCTAATTGCAAGGTGCTTTCCCTGCTCTTTCAGGGTCTTATCTTACAGTATGGAAATCCTGACCATCTTGGTCTTCTGTACACAGCCTCTACTCTGTGAGTGAGTTATTTCTCTTCCCCTCTTCCTTCAGTGCTTTCCAGCCTGCTCCTTGCAGGGCTTTTCCAGCCCTGCTCCCTACCCGACTGCAGGCACCAGCAGCCTCAGCCCTGCTCACACTCACATCTACGTGGTGAAAAGCATTCCTTTGCCTGCAAGTTGTTGAGCACATCGTCCTTCTATCATTATCAGTACTGCTGCAAACCAGGTGTCACATCTGCACACGGCAGCTGGAGAAGATGGCTCTTACAATGTGCTTCATTCACATGCTTTTTGGATACCCAGATTGCTCCCTATTCTCTGTCTAATGTCAACGTAATAGTTCTGGTGTCATAACTACGTTCTGACATCTGGCTTTTGCAAAGGGTGTTGAAAAGGATGCACGTAATAAGTCCAGCAATTGTTAGATTACCCCCCTTCAGAGATGAGGCTCACTCTACAGAGCATCTCCAAGCTGCCTGCATGGAGAAGTCCCTGGAAACACCAGCCAGAGGCATTTAATCCTGATGGAGAGCATTTTGATTGTAGCTTTAGACCACAGAGAAGTGTCACCTGTATTTTAGACTCCTTCCAGCTGCACAAAGGCTTTCATTTCCCCTGCAGCTTTATAAAAAGAACAGTACGTGGGCTCCGGTCTCCCTTCAGCAATTATCCACGCCTGGGCTTTATTCTGCAGCAGGTCTGTGCAGGAGGGGTTGTTTTCCCTTTCAGTAGCTGACACTGATGGATGCAGAGCACGTTTTCCATGCACAGCCTGGTTTCACCTGAGTGTGCACATTCTATTGTCCCTGTTTACTTTTAATACTTCAAGTTGCAGTAATTCCTAGCACAGATTTAGGATCTGGCTCTGACCTCTTAGAAAATGCAGCCCTTAGAGAAGCATAAGCTGTTGTATTTGCTGACTTTCACATGTTCTTGGTGTTCAGCAATTCTGGTTTATGAGGAAATACATATATAATCCATCTGTACTTCACCACTAAGGGAAATAAAACCAGGAGCAGTGTGGATGATGAAGTCTGACGTGGCTTTCCTGGGATGCTGAGCTTGGACTCGCTGCTCCATCAAGGCGCAGTGCTGTGCTGTGTTCTCTGCCTCTTCTCAGCACAGTGAGAATTCCATCACATCGCAAATTTATAAGCAAACAGGATTTTATTCTCAGAAACTCCAAGTAGAGAGAATCTGACAGCATCCTGGGAGCTACTGCACCGGATCCATGTACTCCTGAAATATTAATGCTGAAGGAATACCGAGGACAGGCTCACTGCTCTTCCACAGGCAGCGCTGGGAATCCCAGCCGACATGTCACTCCTGGTATGGGGTTTGCTGGTCAATTTGGTTTGCTTCCTTGAGCAGCCCCTGTAACATCTGCCTCGCACCAGCGGGGATCTGGATGCAGAGCTGTGCATGGGCCAGTGCCACTGCAAGTGACTGCAGGGAATGAGATGTTTGTCCCATCAGGTCAAGGTCTCTCAGTCCCTGCCTCTGGTTGTGTTTTGCAGCTCAGCATCAGGCCTGGCTGCTCTCCTGCTTGGGCTCTGCTCAGAAGACTCCCTACTCGGCACCCAGCAGGAGGAACTGGTGGTTGTTGTTATCATTTCTTACTGGAGTAAGAAGAAAAGTAGTGCTGGGGTTTGGTTTGGGATTTTTGGGTGAGAGGGGTTATTCATTTGTCAGCAGTTAAGCTTTTTATCCATCAGTCTGCAAAAATATAGGTAAATGCAGGATGGGAGGCTTGCTGCTGAGACTCCTTCTGTGCTTAAACCTAGTAAGTGCTTACATTTAGTACGAGTTTAAGTCCCTTGCTGGGCCTGGGCCTGGCTGCATAAGAGAAATATCATCTCTGCTTTCTTAAGGCATTCTCCCTTTTAACTCATGTAACCCTCCCAGAGCTTTGAGAAGCAGAAGGGAGATTGTACAGATAAGACTCGTTCGGTCTCATCTCAGGTGTTTGACTCCATCAGTTTCTTGGTATGTCAGTAAATATCGTTTCACAGAACCATAGAATCCCAGCCTGGTTTGTGTTGGAAGGGACCTTAAAGCTCCTCCAGCTCCAACCTCTGCCACGGGCAGGGACCCCTTCCACTGGAGCAGCTTGCTCCAAGCCCCTGTGTCCAACCTGGCCTTGAACACTGCCAGGGATGGGGCAGCCACAGCTTCTCTGGGCACCCTGTGCCAGTGCCTCAGCACCCTCACAGGGAAGAGCTTCTGCCTAAGAGCTCATCTCAGTCTCCCCTCTGGCAGGTTCAAGCCATTCCCCTTGGCCTGTCCCTACAGACCCTTGTCCCAAGCCCCTCTCCAGCTTTCCTGCAGCCCCTTTAGGCACTGGAGCTGCTCTCAGGTCTCCCCTTCAGGAGCCTTCTCTTCTCCAGGCTGCCCCAGCCCAGCTCTCTCAGCCTGGCTCCAGAGCAGAGCTGCTCCAGCCCTCGCAGCATCTCCATGGCCTCCTCTGGCCTCGCTCCAACAGCTCCACGTCCCTCTTGTGCTGCTGCCCCAGAGCTGGATCAGGACTGCAGGGGGGGTCTCCCCAGAGCACAGCAGAGGGGCAGGATCCCCTCCCTGAGCTGCTGCTCACGCTCTGGGGGTGCAGCCCAGCACACGGGGGGGTTCTGGGCTCAAGCGCTCACTGAAGCTGGGTCATGGGGAGCTTCTCCTCACCCAACACCCCAAGTCCTTCTCCTCTGGACTGCTGTTATCTGTATCCATGCGATCTGTCCTTTACACAACCATCCAGATGTGGTGCTGCAAATCTGCTCTTTACACAAGCACCCAGATTGCAGACGGGGCTACGCTTCTCCTTTGTGCACTAAGCTGCTGCATCACACGCTGTGCTGTTGCCATCCATGGCTTTTGTGGTCTCCTCCTCCCTTCATGGCTCACAGCTCTGCACCAAAGAGGCTCCAAGGTACTTGGGGAGATTAAAAGGATGATTAAAAAATAAGAACAAAACCAGATCTGGCAGTCTTTGAAAAGGGGATTTATTTGTAATCACAGACAGGGGAAAATGAGGTCCCAACCTGCTGCACTGCAAAGCGAGAGAGGCGGGTTAAAGACTTGAGCTGGATCCTGGTTCCTTTATGATCTTCACCATCTGTAATTAAATATGAGTTTTATCTGGGCAGAATGTATCTGCCTGCTTATACTGCACTGAAATATGGTCGTATGCTTTTAGCAGATAAAACTCAAGTGGTCTTAAAGTGTTTTATTCTTTCTGGTGTCTGTGTAACTTCTCAGCTGTGTGCAGTGCAGCAAAAGCATCCCTGAATGCTGCAGTGGGGCTGGAGGCACACCAGGGAAGTCACTGAGCTCCCCAGATAAGGTCAAGCTCTGGGATAAGCCCTATACAACAGCAATATATTGAAAGACTTAATTTTTCTAGAAAACAATAGTTTTCCATTGTAAGTTTGACCTGCCTTAATAAAATGTTAGGAAAGCACAGAAACCTGGCACTGGGAACATGGAAATATCCTTGTTTTCCATACCATAACTTTTAGGCTGTCTCATATTTGCCTTTGTGCAAGAGGAACACCTTTTTATTCTATTTTGGGTGTTTTGCTCTGAGCATCACTTGTAAAGGCAATAATCATGGAACACATTTACTGGTTTTCTCATGAGTCTTTGAAGCAGATGAAGGCAGAACAGTTTTTGCCTCTAAGCCTGTTATTGTCCAAACTGAAGCCTGAGCCCAGGCCCTGTCCTGCAGCACAGGGGGGCAGTGCTGGGGGCCTTCACTTGCAATTAATCTGTGTATAGAAGAATTATGTCACCAGGAGTAATTATATCCCACAGGGCAATACTTCCATCTGTAGTGCCCACAATATGAGTGAATTCTTGTGACCCCTCCTGTGCTCTGATGCTTGTCCATAGCCTGAAGGGTGCTGTTGGAGTGAAGTCCTAGGACACCAGCCACGTACTTAATATCTAATTATTACAGCTGCCAAGAAAATAGAAACTTGCATTAGTTTACGGGTTTCTATTTTACAAGCTGAGGGAGGGGAGACTGAGATGAGCTCTTAGGCAGAAGCTCTTCCCTGTGAGGGTGCTGAGGCGCTGGCCCAGGGTGCCCAGAGAAGCTGTGGCTGCCCCATCCCTGGCAGTGTTCAAGGCCAGGTTGGACAGGACACCAGCAAGAAGGGCAGTGGGGGGTGTTGGGGAGCTGGGTTTCTGCCCTTTACAACCACATGGCTGGTGTCCAGCTCACTTGCTGTGTTTGGTCTTTCTGCACCCATGCTGCACATGTGCCTGAGGGATGATGGATGGGAACTTCCCAAAGCAGGAACTGGGCTGGATTCAGGGCTGAACAGGAGCTGGTGCATGCTGGCAGTCCCCATGGTGCCCGATGCCTGCAGGTGGTGCAGAGCTAGGAGCCCTGTGGGGATCAGCACTGCTTTCCAAGCCTGTACTGAGGTGTCTCTGGGGTCAAACCTATTTCTGGATCTTTTTTATATGCGAGGGAGGGAGAAATTTCTGTGCTGAGGCAGCACAAAGGCCCCCTCAGGGCAATGCCCTTGTAACACAGGGCTGGGGCTGCGCTGGGTTCATTCTGTGCTGTCCAGGCTGGGCCAAACAAGCATCCCCAAAAAAGCAAAAGGCCAAGAGTCTGGCATGAGTTTTTCCTCCCTGCCTTGATAATTGAGCATCTTTGAGTTGGGATTTTATTGAACTCAAAGCAGCTTCATGGCAGTTCTGGTCTATCACTGCAGTCTGGGAAAAACCATTTGGAATATTCAAAACCAGCTCTGTGTTTCAGAATGCTTCCTCTTTTCCTTCATGTTTCTGCATGAAGAAGTTCAAGGTGTTTGCATGCCGAGAACATGACTTTTGGTTTGATTCCCTTTGTACTGGGGGCTGCTGTGGGGCCACCCCACAGCCGGCAATGGGGAAATCTGCCTTTTCTCTGAAAACCAGATCTTTGGGGCTACGAGCCCAGCCCTGTAGCAGCAGGTTGGCTGAGAGTAAGTCACTGAACAGGCCCTTGCTAATACCTATAAATCATGTGAAGAGCCCCAAAATGTCACTGATCTCATATATTGCAGCCTGTCACAAATGCTGTACTACATCATTACGTTGTGTGAATAGCATAGAATAACTGCACAAAGAACCAAAGGCAGGACACAGCTGGCACGTCTAGACTGGGAAAATAGGTTACATTTAAAGTGTGAGCCCTTCCCCAGAGTCACTCATGACCAGTTAACACAGTTTTGAAAGTATTAAATTACATTTGCACTAAGAGCAAAACCATGTTGGAATTGCTATTAACTAACTTGTTCTCAAGTGTGCCCTATTTTTCCGCATTTAGAAGTGGCTGTTATCAGCTGAGCTGTTACCAGCATGAGAGGGTATGAATGAAATGTGAGAGGTAGGAAATGGTAAAGGCAGCTTGTTCATTATCCCCAGTATTTGGTTTGGCTTTATTTCAACTTAACGGCTGCAGATTCCTATGGCTCATTTTACTGGAACCAGTTTGTGCCTCCATTAAAGAATCACAGAATCATGGAGTGGTTGGGTTGGAAGGGACCCTAAAGCTCACCCAGCTCCAACCCCTGCCACGGGCAGGGACACCTTCCACTAGAGCAGCTTGCTCCAAGCCCCGGTGTCCAAACTGGCCTTGAAAGCAAGGGGTGAGTAGGTTGGGGAGCAGGGGTTCCTTGGTAGGTGCATCACTGACCGAGCACTTGAGCCTGGCAGTCTCTGGTGTTCATCTCTCTGTCCTCCATCTGCAGCTCTGTTTTCAGGAGAAGCTTTTGTGTTGTTTTGCTGCAAATTTTGCTAAGTGCGAATTCCTAAGCCTCTTTTCCTGTCCATCCACTGTCTGAATGCATTCAAGATGTTTAATCTTGTCATTGCACTCAGCTTGCACTGGAAGCTGCCCCTGGGGACCCATTGGTGTCCTAGCCAGAACCTAGCACACTGGGGTTCCCTTTATATTCTTGTGGACTCCACTAAGGGCTCAAAAGCCGTATGGGAAATGAAAAGCTCATAACCAACCTGTGCAGAGGGGGCTGGAAGTTTGCTATATCTAGCCAGAAGTCTTTGCTGATCCAGGCTTTCTCTTGGAAGTTTAAGTGTTTGGGAGCTGAGGACCTGCTGGCTGCTGGGGCCTTTGTCTCTGCCTCTTAGCACTGGATTGAGATGGGCTCTGTGGTGTGAGTTAGGACAGATGTTCTGCCTAAACCCAGCCTTTACGAGGCTCAAGAGTTCATTATTTAATTGCAAACTGGGCTCAGACCCTGGTTTTACCTCCTGATACAAGTTAAGATTACAGTTTACCTGCTTGCTGGAAAAAGCACCATCATCTCAGCTGGCACAGCAAGCGTAGGGTTTAAATAACTGCTTGATGTATAAGCTGATACTTTATCATTTTGCCTTTTTTCTGTTGTTAACCATGAGAATTACTTTCCCACTCTTTACCTGCCTATTAATTACTCACATTAGACTAACAAATGATGTCTATGACTAAGATGGACAGTGAGGATCAGGGGCAGCTGCTGCCCTCAGAGCAGATTATCCACAAGCTGCTGAGGGAATGTGAGCTCCAAGGAGGAGCACCTGAGTCAGAAATCAGAGGGCAAAGAGCCTCCAGATGACAGCATGGTCCCACGTGGTGGAACACATAAAGGTCATTCCTGCAGACAGTGGAACGTACAGGCTGGGAGAGCAGTGCTGCCCCAGTGCTGGGGAATCAGCCTGGTGCTGCCACAGGTGTGATTTTCTCCCCAGTGTCTCATCCTGTCTTTGTTTGCAGTGTGAATATCGTGCTGAGGAGGTGGCCAAGGGCTCAAGTTTGCTGTCAAAAATAAAGATGGGAAATCTGGAAAGAGAATCACCTTAATCAGCAGTGAAGAGTTCAGGAGCTCAATTTGACCTCATCAGGTAAAAGATAAAACCCCATTCAGTTATCTTAACAGTAAGTGAGAGCTGTCAGAGGATGAAGGATTGCAGGTCCCACGCGTTGTTTCACTGCTCAGATAAACTGAGCAAACTCATCCCATCAAGGGGCTAAAGCTATCCTGGCCTCATCCATGGGCTCTGCCACCATAAAGCACTGCGCGTGTCCTGCAGAGCAATCCTCAGGGAATCCTGGCTCTGCTCCATTGCATGTTAAATATCCCTGTTTCATAGAATCCCAGCCTGGTTTGTGGTGGAAGGGACCCTAAAGCTCCTCCAGCTCCAACCCCTGCCACGGGCAGGGACACCTTCCACTGGAGCAGCTTGCTCCAAGCCCCTGTGTCCAACCTGGCCTTGAGCACTGACAGAGATGGGGCAGCCACAGCTTCTCTGGGCACCCTGGGCCAGCGCCTCAGCACCCTCACAGGGAAGAGCTTCTGCCTAAGAGCTCATCTCAGTCTCCCCTCTGGCAGGTTCAAGCCATTCCCCTTGGCCTGTCCCTACAGGCCCTTGTCCCAAGCCCCTCTCCAGGTTTCCTGCAGCCCCTTTAGGCACTGGAGGTGCTCTAAGGTCTCCCCTTCAGGAGCCTTCTCTTCTCCAGGCTGCCCCAGCCCAGCTCTCTCAGCTTGGCTCCAGAGCAGAGCTGCTCCAGCCCTTCAGTTCCTCTGTTTCAAAATCTGGGTGAAAATTAGTTAAGAAGATCCATGCACATTAATTAATCTCAGTCCATCCAGCTCTGTTTAAGCAGTATTTTTAGCTGCTGCTCATGGTGATGGTTTTGTGAGTTTATTAATAGTTGGACTGGATTTTGTGCTCCTCTGCTTGGGAGCAGGCTACTGGTGCTGGATGAGCAGTGGGGAAGATTTGGGTGATCTCCTCCTCAGGAGGAGGCAGGAGCCTGTGGAGGTAACAAGACAGGAAAATGAAAACTAAACCAAGAGGATGTTGTGGTTTAAGGGGATGAGGCAGCTGATGGCTTCAGGCATTTAAATGGAGAGTGTGGTTTGCTCACAGCCAAGCTGTGAATGGTGAGGGCCTTGTGGAAGGAAGCAGGGAAGAGCCAATAAGCCAAAAATATCCTTGGTGCAAACCCCATGGGATCAGGAAGAGGCCATGGGCTGGTGCGGCTGCACTGGGAGGCAGCCCCGGTGAGGCTTTAGAGGTGATGGATCGAGTGGCAGCATCCTATGAACTTCCAGGAGATGCTGGGAAGAGCTGGAGAACGGCAGCAGCCGGAGAGGCTGTCAGGGTGGCAGTGCCTGTCAGGGCTGTGGAGCTGCGCAGCCTCGTGGGTCTGCAGGTCAGGACTGTGTCTGCCCAGTGCACCTTGACATCTCTGCAACAGCAGCAGGGCCTGGCCCGGGGGGTTGCTCCTGGTCTCGCACACAGCTATGGAAGCTCAGCCGCTGGGCTCATCCAGCCTCACTCACTGATGTGCTTCTGCCAGTGACAGAATCTCTGCGGTTTTAAACCTCACACAGTGTTATGGGTGTAGAGGAGCAGCCGCTGCTCTTCATTCAGTCAGGACTCTCGCAGGGTAAGCTGTCAGGAGATGTGGCTGTCCCACCACAGGATGCCTTGTGCTTCAAAACACAGGGGAAGGCTCCTCAGACCGGGCGGGTTTTGATGCCAAGGCATTTCCTCATGTTGGGGTTGGCTGTGGTGTGCTTGGGCAGGCCTGGACAGCTGGTGGATGTCATAGAGTCACAGAATCCCAGCCTGGTTTGTGTTGGAAGGGACCTTAAAGCTCCTCCAGCTCCAACCCCTGCCATGGGCAGGGACCCCTTCCACTGGAGCAGCTTGCTCCAAGCCCCTGTGTCCAACCTGGCCTTGAACACTGCCAGGGATGGGGCAGCCACAGCTTCTCTGGGCACCCTGGGCCAGCGCCTCAGCACCCTCACAGGGAAGAGCTTCTGCCTAAGAGCTCATCTAAAGCAGGTTGCTGGAGCAGCTTCCTCCCACATGCACCTATCATTGATCTTCCAGCTCAAGGTGTCACGGGCGTGCAGGCAGCAGTGTTTAATGACTGAACCTGTGACATCTCCCTGTGACAGGGGTGTGTTTGTGACCTGCATGTACAGTGCTCTGGAGCTGCACTGCTGCAAGCTCTGTCCTGTGTGCTGCTGTGTCTGCTGCCACAGCCCTGCTGAGCCATTGCTGGTAGGACCACATCCATCTGTCTGTTGCCACCACACACTGTCCCAGATAGGCTCTCATGAGCCCCAGCTAAGGTCATTTTGCAGGATTGCAGCAACTCAGTTGTGATGGTGCTTATTGAAGACAAATTCCCTGCGCAGCTCATGGGTTTGGGATGTGTTTGACTTGGAACATATCAAATATATTGCTGTCTTTTTAAAAATAAAGAGTTGTTACTCTACCAGGTCATCCAGCTGCTTGCAGCAAGCTGCTCTAGTGGAAGGTGTCCCTGCCCGTGGCAGGGGGTTGGAACTGAAGGAGCTTTGAGGTCCCTTCCACCCTAAACCAGTCTGGGATTCTGTGATTCATCCATTCGTTCAAGCAAAATCTGACCCAAAATTCCCCTTGTAAACCGTAAAGATTTCCTTGACCCACCCTTCCAAGCACTGCATTGGGCCTGATCTGTGACCCATGGCCCCACACTGATGGGCTATGAAAGCCGCACACTGCAGAATTAAGTGTCCCTTTCTGAGAAGTGGTGGGTGGCTTGGGTTAACACAGGGATGTGTGTATGAGCTGCTATTTTGGCAACTTTATGCACCAAAAGTGTGTCTGGGAGGACAAGTGCACATGTCAGCACCATCGTTTGGGACTGGAAAATGAAACTGATGGGAAACTTGGGAACAGGACCTGCAGCAGAGATGGGGCTTGTGCTTTGTAGGGGATCAGCTAAGGCTGCCTCAGGGAGGGTTGGGGCACGCTTGTGATTCAGCGTTGGTGGAGTCAGTGCTTGTTGCCATTAAGACCAGTTCCCTCTGGCCCATCTCTGCTAGTGGTGCTCAGGTCAGTGAGGCTCAAGTGCCTGCAGAGGCTGGCAGCTGCCCAGGTTAGTGCTGCTGCTTCCCCAGGCTGCTCCTGCTCTCCCCCGCTTCAAGCCTGCAGTGTGCTTCTGCAATGCATTGTGTGAGGTGCTGGCAGCCAGAGGCATCCATCCCCTGGTTAGTGGAAGATTTAAATATTGCTGAAAACGTTGAGGAAATCAATAGACACGTTTAATGATCTCCTGAGGAAGGATGGCTTGAGCTATAGCAACTATTGACCGGGCTGTAGCGCTGATAAATGGATGAAAACTGACACCCCAAGCAACTTCTGCTGTTCTGCTTGGAGATGCTGGTGGGATGTAACAGCTATTGGTGGTGGAACAACACGTGTTTACTCATGGCTTCCTACACATCCACTCTCCCAGGCTGGCTGCAAGCATCTGCCCGTGGTGGGAAACATCCTGCTCCTGCAAAGCTTTGTGGAGTTTCATGTCCAGCTTTGGTACAAAGCCAGGGCAGGGGGTGCTGAGGCTGACATGGGGGCTGCTGGGTGTGCAGGACACAGCTCTTGGGAGCACCAAGGAGAGTCTTTGCTCTGTTTGGTCACAAACACCAACAAACATCAGCCTGGGATGTATAAACAAAAAGCTTTGGGCCAGTGCATCAGGGCAGAGGTGTGCATCCTGTGTGAAGGCAGAGGGATGCAGCCCGTGGCCCCAGTGGTCCCCTGTCCTCATGTGTGTGACGCTGCTTCTCTGGGAAGCAGAGAAATTACTTTGCAAGTCCAGATTTGCAATAGGATGTCAAATCTTTAGAATCCATTAGCTATAGATTTCATCCCTCTTCACTGAAATACCCCTGGCATGGATTGCAGAGATTTGATTAAGCTTAATTTGCTTTGATTCTTTTTATTATTGATCTGATGCTTTTGCAAGTCAGACACCAACCATCAGAGAAGGAAAACAAATACTTCTGAAAGGTTGCTATGGACTTGTTAGTGAAGCTGTGAGTGAAGTCAGGCACAGATCCCTTTTTAGCTCCTTTATTCCTCACTGTGACAGTGCTGTTCCTTCCGCTCAGCTAAGAATAGCCACAAGTCCCCCAGGAGCAGGCTCAGACTTGTGCTTCCTGGGGCTTCACAGGAGTCAACTTTGAGGAGGGTGAAGGGGAAAACCACCTCCTGCAAGTTGTCTTTGTGCTGTCTTTACTGCCCATGACTGTTCCTGCCTGCTCCCCCGTCCCCTGTGGGCTCCAGCTGCAGTTAGGGGGTGAATTGAGGCGAAACCCAAAGCTTCCTGTAACTGATGCAGGGATCGGTTGTATCAATCTGCCTGACTTTTAATGCAGGAGCTGCTACGTGCTGTGCCCAGAGGAGCTTTTCCTGGTCTTTCCTTCTCTCCCTTGGGAGCAGCAGGGCAGTGTGTCCCTATCCTTGGATGAGCCCCTGTTCCCCAGGGGACTGGGGCTGGCTGCAGGCTCCAACACTGAATGAAGCAGTTGTTGTATTAAGAAATAGTGGTAGATGTGGTTGCCCCATCCCTGGCAGTGTTCAAGGCCAGGTTGGACACAGGGGCTTGGAGCAGGCTGCTCTAGTGGAAGGTGTTCCTGCCCGTGGCAGGGGTTGGAGCTGGGTGAGCTTTAAGGTCCCTTCCAACCCAAACCATTCCATGGTTCTATGATTCTATGATCCCTAGTGAGGTGTCCTGACCAAGCAAACTGCTTTGGCCACCCCTGGGTCTCACTCCTCTGTGCCAGCTCCTGGAAGGAGCAGCCCTGGCACCACCATGTTTAGGTGACACGAGTGAGTGGTGAGCATGGGCTTGTGGAGAGCAGCCCCCCAGTCAGGAACATCGGCTTCCATGTGTTTGCTACGACTCTGCTCAAAGCTGGTGACCATGGTGCTACCACGGCAGTGTTTGTTCTGAAGAGGCAACACATACATTTTACACATACAGTAGTATGTATAGTACACAGTGATTTCTATCTCATCCAGTGACTCTGAGTGCCTTTCAAACAGGGCTGTGCCCACCAGCTGTGCTGGGAAGCTGTCTCCATACTGGTGAGGTCCAGTTGCCTCTGACCAGGAATCACTGTGCTTCACCTTATGAGGGGGTTTTGGATTCAGTGAGTTGCTCAGTCACAGCTACACAGGGCCAGGTAACTCAGACTGACTTGAAAATTGCTTTTATTTATCCTTTTATTTCTACTCAACCCTTTGCTATGCAAGGAGATCTGCACTAGGGTGAAGTGCAGGCTCCTCATAGCTCCTCGTGAGGACTTCACCACAATCATGAGTGCTTCCACCCCACGCACTTCAGTTAGATTGGAAAAGCACCAATTGCATCACAGGAAATTCAACTCATCCTTGACGCAACTATTACATGGATTAGATGAAACAGTTGTGCACAAGTGTGATGGCAGCAAGTGGCAGCTACGCACGAGAGGTTAAAATAATCTAATGGGGTTTTTGGCAGAACTAGATTTTGACTGAACTCACAAAGAAATCATCTTCATGGATGATAACGTGAGCGGGTAAGTGCTGTGTGCTTACGGCCTTACTTGCACTTGATAGCAGAGCACTGGTTATGGGATGCCACTGTTTGTAAGTTAATTAACCCTGAGTGTACATCTACTTAAAATGGGAAACAATACATAGCTCAGCTATAAACCCAGGTTTATGCCTTCATGAGTATGTGTGAACCAAAGAGGAGACAGTCATTAATACTTAATTTTCCAGCAGCTTTTAGAGCTTTGAATTATCTCATTAAGTGCTGAAGGAGAGATGTGCTCACAGTGGAGAACCTCACCTCTGAACTGGCAAATAATTGCTGAAAGCAAGGTGGATGTTCCTAATGCTTTCTGAGGTCTGAACATAGAATCAGCAAATCCCAGCCTGGTTTGTGTTTGGAGGGACCTTAAAGCCCATCCAGCTCCAACCCCTGCCACGGGCAGGGACCCCTTCCACTAGAGCAGCTTGCTCCAAGCCCCTGTGTCCAACCTGGCCTTGAACACTGCCAGGGATGGGGCAGCCACAGCTTCTCTGGGCATCCTGTGCCAGCGCCTCAGCACCCTCACAGGGAAGAGCTTCTGCCTAAGAGCTCATCTCAGTCTCCCCTCTGGCAGGTTCAAGCCATTCCCCTTGGCCTGTCCCTACAGGCCCTTGTCCCAAGCCCTTCTCCAGGTCTGCTGGAGCCCCTTTAGGCACTGGAGCTGCTCTCAGGTCTCTCCTTAAGGAGCCTTCTCTTCTCCAGGCTGAACCAGCCCAACTCTCTCCTCATAGGAGAGCTGTTCCATCCTGGCATTTCCTTTGCCCTTGTGTTAACTCTAATAAAACATTTCAGTTGCTGCAGTTTTCATACCTCTGCTGGCAACAATTAGAGGGGCTTGATGGCAAATGCCATCAACAGGAGTGTGGGAGCAGCAAACACTGTAGCCCTTTGACAGCGATCTAATGGTGGCTTCATCTTTCAACCTTGGATAAAACCCAGCCTGTGTGTAACAGAGATGCCCCCAGTGACCACTTTTGCTCTTTGTAGATCACTGGTATCTTCAGGAGGAGAACATTTCAATTTGGCTGTAGGTACTAACTGTGGTAAAACCCTGGCACAGGTTTCCCAGAGTGGCAGTGGATGCACCATCCCTGGATTCATATAAGGCCAGGCTGGATGTGGTTCTGGGCAACCTCACCCAGTGGAAGGGGTCCCTGCCCGTGGCAGGGATTGGAACTGGATGAGCTTTGAAGGTCCCTTCCAACCCAAACCAGTCTGGGATGCTATGATTCTGTGATCCTGCAATTGGAGCATTGCCGACTTCGGGCAGCTGAACCAAGAATCATGCTGTGATTGCGCTGCTGAGCACAGAGGTACCTGGAGGCACATGAACCCCCGAGGAGCTGCAGCAGCAGAGCTGTGGGGAAGCCTGTTGTCCCTAGTTCAGCTGTCAGTATCTTTGCACTGACAATGCATTTCTCTCTGAAGGCAGGAGCTGTGGGTGTTCTCTAGGACACGCAATGCAGAACATGCCAGGAGTGCAGCTTTCTCAGAAACAAGCAAACAAAAGCAAGCTTAGAACCAGCTGCAAGCTGAGATTTTGCTCAATTCTTTTTAAAGTTCCCTTCCTGAAACACCCCTTTAGGAATCAATTCTCATTAAGTCTCTATGGACCTTTCCAGCCACTGTCCCTCCATTTCCAACTGCATGAGAGTGCTGTAAAGAAAGAAGAAAGTCTGTTAGCTACTGGGTACATCCCCTTTTGCTGAGTGAGAGCCAGCACCAAGAGGCTTTCCAGGCCATTCCCTAGAGGAGGCAGGAGGGAGCCACCTGCCCGGTGTGCAGAGGAAACACAATCCTGTCATTCCCCAACTCAACCCAGCACCAATCCCAAGAACATGATCTTCAGCGAAGAGCACAGCAGTTCTGCAGACATCTGCTCTCTCCCACTCCGTAACACATCCTTAAATCAGCAAGTACTTGACATAATTGGATCCCAGTACATGGCTGAGGTTTGTAGTGCCACTGCAGCACAAATAAACATCTTCACCACAGCTGTGGGGCTTCCAGGAGGAAAATGTGCTTGTCTCCTAAGGAAACCATGGCAGAGCTTGTGCACCGGTAGGTGATTCCTGCTGCAGCCATGTCTGGAACCAGTTATCCTTTTCCACTGCTCATTTACACTGCTCTCTTTTAAAGAAGCAGTGTAAAACCAAAGCTGTTCTGGTGTCAGCACAGCAGTGGTGCTGCCAGGAGGAGGGCTGGGGCTTGATATTGCTGAGTCAGCATCTACCCATTGCAGGTGATAACTGGTAGCAGGTACTGGTCAATGCGGGTAAATGCATCTGCTGCATTCCCAGCCGCTGGTGCTGGCAGTGCAGGGCAGGGAGCAACCTGGAGAGCAGCTCCTCAAAGAGAGCATGGAAGTAAAGCACACAAATTGGGAAGGAAAGAGACCATGGTGTAGTAATGAGCAGTTGCTCTGGCAAGCTGGTACTGCAGAACTGCAGCTTTCTCTTATTAGTCCTGACACAGCTGTGTGAAGGTGAGCTGGGAAGGGGAGAAGAGCTTCTCCTGAAATCAGTTTTTGTATTTCATCACTTCTTTAAAGTATGTTCGTGCAATCACCATTTACCTAATGAACTCCTCAAGTTTAATTAACGTGATTGGTGCCAAGTTTGCAAAGAAAGATTCATCCTGTTATAAGAAAGAGATACATGAAATATTAACTCTTACCTCTGTGGAGGCCTGGGCTGGCAGGAAGGGATTGCTCTCCAGCAGTTCCCAGAGCTGCTTTCGCACCAGTTTTTCCCTTCACATCAGGAATGGTTTGCCAGGGCAGCAGCACAGGGCTGGAGATGCTTGAGCTGCCCCGGGCACACAGACCAGCCCAAATAAGTTGTTCAGTATGAGCAAAGCATCACATTCAGAGAATCCCAGCCTGGTTTGGGTCGGAAGGGACCTTAAAGCTCCTCCAGCTCCAACCCCTGCCACGGGCAGGGACACCTTCCACTGGAGCAGCTTGCTCCAAGCCCCTGTGTCCAACCTGGCCTTGAACACTGCCAGGGATGGGGCAGCCACAGCTTCTCTGGGCACCCTGTGCCAGCGCCTCAGCACCCTCACAGGGAAGAGCTTCTGCCTGATGTCTGACCCTGAAAACACAGATGAGAAAGAGTTTAAAGCATAAATACCTATAAGGAGAGAAGCCTGTCCTTGTGACACTGTGGTCAGACGAGGGCATGCATCCCCTGTTTGACAGTCATGGAGAGGTGATGTGATCTGGTCCTGCTCTTGTGCTGGTCTATGTTGGAGTCAAGCTTAAAATGCAAACTCTTACCGCTGTCCTGAGCACTGGGGCTTCCCTCTTCAGTTCAGCCTTTTGGAGAATTTGCAGGGATTTGTTTGGAGCCCTTCCCTCCCCCAGAGTGGCGTGTTCTCTACTCGTAAAAGTGTGTCATAGAGGTTCTGGCCTTCATACAGATGAGAAATTAAATGTACAACAAACATCCTTTACACCTGGCAGAGAGGAGCTGCTGAGTATTTCTGTACAGATTTGAAATACAAGATTTAAAAAGCTTTAAAAGCTGCCCCGCAGGACCAGTCAGTGACAGCAGCAAATCCGGCTTTTCCAGTAGGAAACTGGGATGGAGAGGTTGGCCCACTGCAGTCCTGCCCTGTCCCTCACAGCCACCCTGGGGAACCCAACATGGATTTACCAGCATTTTTTTCCCCAAAACTATTTTTCCCTGGGAGTATTCCAGGGTTGAGGGAAGTTTTCCTCCACCAGATGTGCCAGTGCAGCGGTGCTGCGAGCAGAGGCTTTCTGTGATACAGCTGCGATGAGAGAAGCTGCTGTGCAGGCAGAGCCTTGCTTCAAAGCACCGCTAGTTTGAATAGTTCTCTTAAATGAGTTTGACTTTGTTAATTTTACTAATATAATACAGGCAGAGGAGCATATGCTGCTGCACAACAGGCTGCGTCCCAGCGGGCTGCCCATGCTTGGCGTGCCTTACCCGCATTGCAGAAGCTTCCTTCTCCATTGAAGAAATTCTGCTTGGAATTCACTCCAACAGGCACAGGGATGACACCCCTCTGCTAAGGAAGTCGTTTTTGCCACAGAAAGCACTGGGAGCCTGGCTCAGGGTTGCGGTGGGAAACGTGGGAGGGAGGAGGGATTGCAGAGTCAGGCCGGGAGGATGCTCATTTACACCTCAGTGCTGGTGCAGCAGCATGTGGGAATAGTTTTGCTCCACAGATGTGGATCAGGATCATTTGTCCTCTCTCTTCTCAACATGAGTGATGACTGGAATCCCTTTTAGAAAGTGAGTTATCATTCCTTGGGCTTTACTAGTCATAGTTCTTGCATCTCTTGCTATTTGAATAGTCAGCTCCTGAGCTGCCTTTCCTCTTCTCAGCCTCTTTGCATGAGGGGTTAAATTTATGTGATGCAAACCAGGAATATGTGAGATTCCAAATATTGCATCAACCAAGGGGATTCTCCCTTGCTACTGTGCTATGGGGAGACCCCCTCTGCAGTCCTGTGTCTAGCAATGGAGGTAGCAACACAGGAGGGACTTAGATCTGAGGCAGAAGCTCTTCCCTGTGAGGGTGCTGAGGCGCTGGCACAGGGTGCCCAGAGAAGCTGTGGCTGCCCCATCCCTGGCAGTGTTCAAGGCCAGGTTGGACACAGGGGCTTGGAGCAAGCTGCTCCAGTGGAAGGTGTCCCTGCTCATGGCAGGGGTTGGAGCTGGAGGAGCTTTAAGCTCCCTTCCAACCTAAACGAGGCTGGGGTTCTATGAGTAGAACACGTGTACACGTAACGACGGTGCTGGGCAGGATTTGGAGCTTTGGTTAAACTCCGCAGTCCCTGTTATCAAAATCTATGCATCTAAAAATCTCCTTCTCACCCCACTGCCCTGATGAACCTTACTTTGTGCAATTACATTGCTGAGGAGCAGTTATCGTGTCAGCCGCTCTCTCTGGCTCATGTGGCAGTGGTGCCTGAGGTTGGTGCTGGTGTGGGTGCTGCAGGAAGCAATGGTGCAGGATGAGGTCCCTGGCATGGATGGGGTCAGTCTGAACCCCCCTACCCCAGCTGAGGAGGGTGGTGGGTGCACAGGTGACACCTGCATTGCTCCAGGGATGCATTGGAAATGCATCAGCATCTTCCCTTGGAAGCCACTGTTTCCCAGGACCTGCAGGATTCAACCGACCCTTGTCCTGAAGTGCTTCAGCCATCGTTGGGTCTTAAATTCATCTTCTGCTGTCTCTTAGCCTGCATTAATATAGAATAAGCCCCTTGGGCTGTAGGTTATAAACCAGAGGCTTGTAGCTTCCAAACCTGTGGGTAAAACTTAGTATTCCAGGAGCGTGGAAGATCTGTGACTGGAAATCAGTATTTCGCGTTCTTCCCTCAGTATACACGTGCTGAGTGAATGATGCTGTTTGGGAGGGGATGAAAGGCAGCAGCCTGGTCCTGCCGCTGCCTCTCCCTCTGCGTGTCCCACCGCAGCAGCGGGGCTCCCTCAGCAGAATCTGGGGAGAGCAGCAGCTCCATCTGTCCATCTTCCCATGTGCAGCCTGGAAACAACAGAGATGAGAACCATGTAGAAACCAAAAATGGTGACAAGCATGGCCAGGGCTGAGCACTGAAAATGGCATTGTCTCTGCTCTAAACACAAGTGAACTCCCAGTGGAAGTGATTAGCAATATTGCTAATGATTTACTGGGCTCTATTTCAGTATGTCAGGAGGCTCCAGAAGTGCGCTTCTGGAATAAATCAGTGCCCAAGGGCTGGTTCTTCTGTCCTTTGTAAGGGTTTCACACCTACTGGTGGTGTCCCTGGCTATGGCAGGGGGGTTGGAACTAGAACGTAGCATCCCAGCCTGGTTTGGGTTGGAAGGGACTTTATGATCATCCAGTTCCAACCCCTGCCACGGGCAGGGACACCTTCCACTAGAGCAGCTTGCTCCAAGCCCCTGTGTCCAACCTGGCCTTGAACACTGCCAGGGATGGGGCAGTCACACAGGGAAGAATTTAGATGATCCTTAAGGTCCTTTCCACCCCAAACCGTTCTGTGGTTTTATGATTCTATCTTTCCCCTGCAGTGGCTGTCGCTGTCTCACTGCTGGGTGAGGACAGGCACCAGCCCAGCAGTGCCAGGCTCCTGTGGGGACATCTTCCTCTCTCTTCAGGGACCACAGCAGCGTGTTCTTCTGAGGAGGAGAGCTTCTTCATGCAGGTCTGTGCAATCCCCAAACTCCAGTACTGCTGGGAGAGAGGTGTCTGGAGGGAGGATGTCAGCCAGGCTTTTCCTTAGAGTTGCAGATCTCCATCTACCCCTTCACACCTCCAGGAGCTGCTGCCCCTCATCTTCACGGGGTTTATACATACACGGAGAAATAAGCGTGAAGCACGGAATAGCTAACGCATGAAAAATGGAATGAGTGAGATGCTTCTCCTCACAAGCAGACAAAGGTACCTGCTGATTCTGCCTGATACACCTACATGTTCACTCCATCAGCATCTGTCATGGTTCAGGCTGGAGGTGACAACCTTGCCCTTGCTTCTGGAGTACTTGCAGACTGCAGAGACAGGAAGCTGCTTGAATCCAATCCATTGGGAACTGTGCAGCTGGATGAGGAAAAGCAGAACGAGACTCAATGCTGCAGAAGAAATGGGACAACTTTCTGTTATGCTTCGTGTCATAGATCTGAAGGACTGCTTGATACGTATAGAAATGGCAGTAAGAGAAGTGGGCAGAGCTGGATCATGTCCCTTTGGCTCCCTGGAAATGGAGGTCCTGCACCCCATCCTTCTCATCTCTCTGATCACGAGGCCGGGACTGGGTTTGCTTCCCCAGCAGCACATTTCTGTGCAGCTCCGAAGCTGTTGCTGACACCAGCTGCAGCCTGCAGGCATCAGCCTTTTCCAGACTAGGGATGCTGTAAGCTGTAATCTCTGTATATAAACACACAGTATGAACATTTAGGCTTTTTTCAGTGTAGGTAGCACTGAATTCTGCCTTCTTCAGCTCCCCATTCTGACTGGTAATCATTTATTTGTGTTTCTAAATGGAAAAGGTCAAGGCAAGCTGCTGCTAGGCCAGCGCTTCATCTCAGGTCTCTCAGCAAAGCTGCCTGAGGTCATGCCTGTGCTTGGGAGAATCCCACCTCCAGCCCCTGCCAGTGCCTCCAGTTTCTGTGGTAACAGCACGTCTCCACGGTTGCCACTTCAATATGCTAAAAAAGTTATTAATAACACTGGAATTTCTTTCATGTGAGTTTTCATTGGAAGGGTGCTGGCTTCAGAGTTAATTGGTCACGTATTTTGCTTTATCCAAGCTGCTGTTAGAGGCCAATGAAGTTGCCAGTAACCAGGAGCAGCGCTGCGGGACACGCTGCTGCCAGGGGCAGTTCCTAGGCTCTGCCCATGTCTGCAGGGAGACTATGGAAACCTGTGCCTGCTCCTGCTTGGAATTGTGCTGATTTCTGATACTTGGGCACCAGCAGATCCCAATGGTCAGTGGGGGTTTGCTGCTTTTCATGGGATCACAGAATCCCAGCCTGGTTTGGGTTGAAGGGACCTTAAAGCTCACCCAGCTCCAACCCCTGCCACGGGCAGGGACACCTTCCACTGGAGCAGCTTGCTCCAAGCCCCTGTGTCCAACCTGGCCTTGAACACTGCCAGGGATGGGGCAGCCACAGCTTCTCTGGGCACCCTGTGCCAGCGCCTCAGCACCCTCACAGGGAAGAGCTTCTGCCTAAGAGCTCATCTCAGTCTCCCCTCTGGCAGGTTCAAGCCATTCCCCTTGGCCTGTCCCTACAGGCCCTTGTCCCAAGCCCCTCTCCAGGTTTCCTGCAGCCCCTTCAGGCACTGGAGCTGCTCTAAGGTCTCCCCTTCAGGAGCCTTCTCTTCTCCAGGCTGAACAAGCCACTCTTCTTTTTTGTTTTTAAAGAACAAGGTTATTAACTCAAAGTTCATATACTCTACTATTAAACAATCTGTAGACCTCACTGATCCACTTCAACCTTCCCACATGGCAGTGGTCTTTGTAAGGTGCCTGCTCACGAGAGAAAGCCAGTAGTATTTTCCACCCAAAATGATCCACTGTCTTCTTGGGACTACTTGTATATTCAGATTAAGGGAGGGAGGCCAAAGTCTGTCTATATAAATGTCATCCAAATCCTGCTTAATTGATTCAGCAGGGGTAAGTCAGTGGAACTCCACTGAAGGCAATTGAGTTGCTCCCACTTAATTGGTGAATTTATCATCAAATTTGCTCTATGGAGGGATGGAAACATGCTGTATGTTCTGTACACTAAAAATAGTCCATGTGTTGGTCTCTGACCATTAATAAAAATCAAACCAGGATCCGTGTGCAGCCCAAAAAGCCCATAGAGAAGATAGTTATAGTATCCCATGGGATGTTGGTGCTGCTGCTGGCAGTGCCAGTCCCTGTGGCCAGCACCATCCTGGGGCTGATATGACCCTGTGTAAGCAGTGAGTCCATGTCTCACAGGGCTGTGACTGTTGTGCCATGAGCCTGTGGGGCTGTGCATGATATGGAGACAGGCTGAGAAAGTTGGGGCTCTTCAGCCTGGAGAAGAGAAGCTGTGTGGAGGCCTCAGAGCAGCTTCCAGTGTCTGAAGGGGGCTACAAGGATGCTGGGGATGGACTCTTCATCAGGGACTGTAGCGATAGGACAAGGGGTAACGGGTTCAAACTGAAACAGGGAAGTTCAGGTTAGACATAAGGAAAAAGCTCTTCCCTGTGGGGATGCTGAGGCGCTGGCCCAGGGTGCCCAGAGAAGCTGTGGCTGCCCCATCCCTGGCAGTGTTCAAGGCCAGGTTGGACACAGGGGCTTGGAGCAAGCTGCTCCAGTGGAAGGGGTCCCTGCCCGTGGCAGGGGTTGGAGCTGGAGGAGCTTTAAGGTCTCTTCCAACCCAAACCATTCCATGATTCTATGCTGCTATGATGCTAATTGTTATATATAATACATGGCTATACGTGATGCAGTGCTCTTTTGCCCTGCTGCCTGGGGCTCTTTCTGATTTTCGCTTTCTTACCTGAGCAAATGTATCAGGGAACACACAGATTGTTTTGGTTTTATGAGTTTCTTGATAGAGAAGCTGTGGAAGGTCCCCTATTGCCCCAGGCTCCAGTGGCCGCAGCTCAGTTTGTGTGATATCAGCCCAGGGGAACTGGAGCATCATTCCTTCTGCCCAGAGAGCTGCTTCTTTCCTATATTTGTTTGTTTGGATTTGTCTTTTACTCTTGTGAACAGCAGTATTAGGAATGGACTGGAGTCAATTTAATGCTCAAATGCTAAGGTGGCTCTTTTCTTATTGCAGATTCAATTATGAATGGAGGAGACAGTAATATTGAGGCATGGACTTTGAGCTGAGGTGGTCGAGATGCCATGAACAACTGTGCAAAGCAGCAGGTATGAGAAACCTGAGTGTTTTATGTGAGAAGCACCTTTTATTTGTACCGGCAGTAAAGAGGAGGAGAGTTTGAGCCACAGAGGCCAAGGAACAGCATAGCTAAAGGGTCTGCCATGGGAGGAGAGCTGCTGCCCTCTGTGACCCTCCTGCTGAGCCTCTCCCCTGCTGAAACCCCAGCTCAGGCAATCCCAATGAAGAGGCTCTTTGGCGAGATCATGGGGCAGAGAAAATCAGGGCAAAGAACGAAGACATAATTAAAAATTAGGAGCTGGGCTCCAGGAAAGCAGATTAAGGCATTAGACTAAGGCAGAAGCCGCAGCGACTACACGACAGCACTTAATTTTCTTCCCTGGAGCAGCCTGAACACCCGACTCTGGCCATTTGCTGTTGTTTTGGAGGCTGCTGTGTGGGTTGGTACACAGCATCTGCCTGCTTTCCCCTCTGCAGCCTGCTATTAGCATCTCACTGTAATTACATTTTCTCAAAATGAGATGAAATAAATATGTGCTTTTTTTTGCAAGCATCAATATTTCCATGGGGTTAAACTGGCAGCTGCCTGATTTTGAAGCAAGAACGTCAATGTTTCTAAGCCTGACTTGTCTGCTTTCCCCTTGGCCAGATAATAATAGACTTATTGATTGTTACTCAGGAAAATGGACTAAAGGAACTTCGTTTTTCTATGTAAAGATGGATTCTGACCTGGTGGGTTACAAGAGGAAGACTCTGTGCTCCCTCTCTTAGCTAATAAATATTATGCATTAAGATCTATTTAATTATTTGAGGCCTCCACAGCAAGATGTTTATATTTTAATGTTCTGCTCTGTGCAATCCAGCAGCAGGGTTCACATTGAAACTGTGGCTTAAAATAAACCACAGTGAAGGCTGGACCAACACTTGGGAGTGCGCAGCCTGGCTGTTCTCTCTCTGCCCTGGGCTGGGAATGAAGGGGATCTTTGGGACCCACTCAAGGCGAGCTGCAGCTTCAGCTCCATCACCTTGGGCTCGGTTGGGTCTGGACTGGCAGGTCAGCCCATGCTGGGATGGTGGCTGTGGCATGTGAGAGGCTGATGTCCAATGGATGGATTGACCTAGTGTCTGATGGGCACGGTAATTCTCCAGGCTGGATGCTGAAGCTCTCAGTCCACAAGGGACTTGAGCAGCCTCTCAACAAACAGTCTGATCACTGAGTGGCTGCTGGTGAGTCCCGGGTCTTAGTAGCTCTTTGCCGGTAGTTTTAAAGTGGTTTGAATTCTTTGTAATAAGAAACAATGACAGAAAGTCAGAATTCTGGTTTCTGGAGTAATTTCTTGATGTACATTAGTACCAGAGCAAGATCTGCAGGGCAATCCTGCAGGTCCACATCTGCCCCAAATAACTGCACATGCATTTGTATAGTTCAGCAGTTAAAAAGTCATTTATTTCTAGCTACTTGAGTGGAAACTCAACTTACTCCCTAGAAGAGGCTGATGTGACTCATGCACCATGACAAGTGCAGAGGCAGAGGAGCTGCAAGCTGCATCTTTCCACCTTCCCACCCCCAGCCTCCCCTGGGGCTTTACACTCTGTCATTCAGGACAGCACATGCAACCCCTTGGCAAGCTGTGAGCCACAACAGAGTCCCATCTGCTTTCCACCAGCCCCAAAACCTAGTGTCAAGAGTCGTGTCCTTACAGTCATGAGGTCAAATGTGCACCAGGGAATGACAAGTTTAATGCAAAGCTGTCCCTCTTGCTCTGTCTTTTTCACTTGTACTGTGGAGATACCACAGCCACACAGTCAGATACCAGTGACATTGGCAAGTGGAGCTGGATGGTAAGAAGCTGCCCACTATAGAGGTGCTCAGGCCCTGAACACTGCCAGGGATGGGGCAGCCACAGCTTCTCTGGGCACCCTGTGCCAGCGCCTCAGCACCCTCACAGGGAAGAGCTTCTGCCTCAGAGCTCATCTCAGTCTCCCCTCTGGCAGGTTAAAGCCATTCCCCTTGGCCTGTCCCTACAGGCCCTTGTCCCAAGCCCCTCTCCAGGTTTCCTGCAGCCCCTTTAGGCACTGGAGCTGCTCTCAGGTCTCCCCTTCAGGAGCCTTCTCTTCTCCAGGCTGCCCCAGCCCAGCTCTCTCAGCCTGGCTCCAGAGCAGAGCTGCTCCAGCCCTCGCAGCATCTCCATGGCCTCCTCTGGCCTCGCTCCAACAGCTCCACGTCCCTCTTGTGCTGCTGGCCCTGAGCTGGATCAGGGCTGCAGGGGGGGTCTCCCCAGAGCACAGCAGAGGGGCAGGATCCCCTCCCTGAGCTGCTGCTCACGCTCTGGGGGTGCAGCCCAGCTCAGGGGGCGGTTCTGGGCTCAAGCGCTCACTGAAGCTGGGTCATGGGGAGCTTCTCCTCACCCAGCACTCCCAAGTCCTTCTCCTCGGGGCTGCTCCATCCAGTCTCCCTGTATTTGTGTTTGGGATTGCCCTGACCCAGGTGGGCCTGAATGCTCTGCACAAGGCTTTTTAATGGCGGGAGCCGTATCCTGCTGTCATGGAAGGGGAAGGAAAGGCTCTTTGACGTCAGTGAGAATTAAATCGAATCCCTGGAATGGATCCAAGATGAAAGTGAGTGAATAATTCACAACCAATAATTTATGCAGAAAATGTAGTTTCTTTTCCTACTCGAGACTTGTCTGTAAAATGGAAAAGATTACTTCAGCTGTGTTTGTTGTTTGACTTTGTTCAATTAAGCTGAGTGAGGCTTTGATTCTCAGGTTTATTTTATGCATTGATTGTATATAGTTTATATATCTGATACTTAATTTTCAGCAAACCTCCCCTGCTTTGGTTAGGGACAAATTAGCTGAACTGTGTCACGAAGCTGATTTCTGCGCTTTGATTGAATAAGCATAATACTTGCAGGGCTTGACCCAAATCTCCCTTTCATCTCTTGCCCTTGGATTAAGCCCATGATCGAGACGAGGCTTGAAGGAACACTTGTCAGAGATGCTGAAGACATTCAAGAAGAGGAGGAGACAGGAAGAGCTGGGGAATTTTAATAAACATTGAACATTTTTTGCATCACTTCAGAGTCACTCGAAGCATCTGAGCTTTGTTGAGATTGAGCCTGCTGTGACGGGGCCTGCCTTGCTCTACAATGAGAACGTGGGTGAGCTCAGGAAAGGGGCTGCAGAGGACAAGCAGCCCCATTGTGACACAAACATCCTTCCATAAAGGAAGAAAAACCCCTAGCAACAACCCCACACATTTAAGTCAACCCCGTACCTGTGCTACAGTCTAAATACATTTGGTAGGTAATAAGCAAAGGGTTCTGTTGAGACAGCTCAGTGTCCTCAAACCAGGGCACACGACACCCCAAAGGAGTGATGCGTTTAAGCGGGCCACAAATAATTAGAGATGTGAGACTTGAAAAGACTTAAAAAAAAATATTCTTTATAAATTTTAATAAATGATTTATTTAAAAAAAGAGAACTTACTTGTAATTAAGAAAAAAACCTTGGGTATTTGGAGAGCAGCCTCACTTCAGAAGGGCAGGGGGAGAAGGAAGCAGCTTTGATGGCTTGAGGTGACAGCTTGCCCTGAGCAGGGGACATTTACTCACTCCATCCATAGTGGGGAGCCAGCAATTGCAGCCAGCAATGTCCTCAAAGATCTGATCAGTTATAAATGATATTATATTATAATGATGAGTTGAATCCATCAGTTCTAAATGATAAGTTTGAAAGGTTGCTCCTGGTACCGCATGTATCAGCACAGATTACCCGTGTCCTTGCTGCCTGGCCCAGGTGAAGGTGGGCTGGAAGTGGCTGCTCCTGGTCCCAGGGCACAGGGAACGTTGGAGCTGGAAGGCATCCCTCCTGCCTTGCACAGGCCAAACGCAGCGCTTACAGCAGAACTACTTCTTTTGGGGGTTTTCTCTTTCAATCCTGAAGTGTGTGCTTTACCCAGTCCTTAAGGGCATCCCAGTTCATCTTTGCATTGGATGCTGTTTGCCAGCATTCAACCATCACAAGCTTTTCATTCTGGGACCATACATGCAATGCTGAATTAAATGGAAGCCAAGCACTGAAGTTTTTGAGGAGCTTCATTAGTGACCTCTCTGCACCCAACCACCCCCCTTCTACAACACTGCTTTTTTTGTCCTTGGAGTCCATGTCTACCCTACCAGCTCTGCACTGATTCAGAGCTCCCTAGGTAAATATCGGTCACTGCAGGGCTTGGTAATTGTTCTGGTCTTGTTGGGCTTTTCCAGGCTCTTCAGGGAATTGATGTTTTTACACCTTTATTTTTAGCGTGGAAGATGATGTGATATCTCATGGTGGAGCCATTTATGCGAAGAGCTAGAGACAGGGTAGCAATCACTGGCATTTCAGGAGGGGCTTCTAGATTCTGCTCCTGTGAATTGCCTGCTTATGCTCAGCTCTGACTCTTCAAAGTATTTTCTCTTTTCCTTTTGTCAGGGAAATAAATGTACTCACCAAGGTGCTGTTCTGAGATGTACTGCTCATTTTACGTAACCTATCGCATTAATTAACATTCATCTGAGCAGGCTTAGGTGTGGTGGGGAGAATAATAGACTTCATGTAATCAGTCTTGTGGGAAAAAAAGATATCATAATTCCAGCATGTGAATGCTGGTTTAACCATTGAAAATATTCCCCTGCTGCCTCATCAAGAGCAGAGTGAAAAAGAGAAAGAAGGATGGTCAGATTGCAGTTGTTTCTGATTCAAATGCGAAGGCTGTTCATGGCACTGAATATTTTGAACAGAAAGTGCCTGCAGCATTGGGCTCCACCAGATGTAGGAGCTTCTTATCCCTGAGGAATAGATTGCTTTGGTTTAGCAGAGCTGCTCTTTCAGTAACGTGATAGGTTTAAAAATTCTCCACTGACAGCATCTGTGGGACTCTGGCAAGTGATCAACAGAGAAAGGAGCATTTCATGAGGACAGTCACATCTTTATGCTGAGCTATCAGGTTTGGTCTAGCTAGACATGAATAAGGAGTTGATGGTTGGGGCACTAGTGGTATTAATTATACACTGAGTATGCAGGAGTGAGAATGGACAGGTACAGCCATATGCACTGTACAAACCCACTTGTGCAGCACTCGATTCTGTGATGCTGGAACTTGTCCCATAAATACCTATAAGGGTCCCAGGTAAAGGTGGTTTGGGGGAGATGTTGAGTAGAGTTTTCTACTCGTTCCTGCAGATGCATCAAACTGTGCAAGGGCACCAGGGGAATCTGAGAGGTTTTGCACTCCAGCTGGGTAGCAGATCTGAGGATCTGAAAGGAAAATGAACCTGTCACAACCCCAGCCAAAAGCATCTCTGATGTCCTGGAGGGCTGATGGAGCTCCAGGTAGCTCCTGTCACGTGTCGTGACAGCAACACTGGGGACAGACCGTGGCAGGATCCAAAAGAACAACCTTGATGGCAACTACCATTCAGCAGTGGAGTTTTGGAAGGCACATGGTGCTGTAGACATAGCTTGGAATAAGAAATGTTTAAATAGGCAGAAAAGGAAGGGGAGTTGCATCAAGAAGAACCACGTGCTGCGAGAGCCTGTCAAACAGAGAAGTGCCCAGGGTTTGAAAAGAGGCACAAGAACTGTGATGGATTATGTCACATGGAACCAGTTTAAATACCAAGCTGGAATGAAATAGGGCAGCACCAAGGGTTCAGGTCATTACTCAGGGAAATGGGGATGTAATCTCAGGGGATAATGGACTGTTGGCTGGGAAGTGCATCATTGTTTCTCAAGCCCAGTCTGAGCATCGGTGTGAAAACCCTCCTGGGATGTGCCACAGTGCTCCATTTCCTGTAAGATATAAGCAAGGAAGGTCCACGGGCGGCGAACTGGGGAAACTCAATGCCAGTCATGGTGATTTCTCTGTATGAAAGAGAGAAAATGACATAGCAGAGTCTGTAATAATGCACATTAAGAGTATGCTTGGCAAGTTCGTAAGATCTGGGGAAAGGAACAGAGGTGGAGCAGTAAAGAGAGCCATAGGAAACAGGTTGTTCATCAGGAATGTTTACTGCACAGCAGAATTCTATCCACAGGTAATTTCTCTCAGTCTTGACCACATGCATGTTGTCTATGGAGACACACTGAAGAGGTTCCCTTTAACACAGCTCACTTTGCACACAATAAGGGACACAACTGTGTTCCTCTTGCTGGCTGCAGGCTGCCTCTGCAGAAGGACTCACTGCTCTTCTCCTTTCCCACTGGCAAGATGGGTCCTCAGGCACAAGCCAGCCTCTGTTCCCAAACCTGGACTCCATCATCACCGGCCGTTGCATGTGATAAGGGTCTCCCACTTGTGGGAGCCTTCTCTTCTCCAGGCTGACCCAGCCCAGCTCTCTCAGCCTGGCTCCAGAGCAGAGCTGCTCCAGCCCTCGCAGCATCTCCGTGGCCTCCTCTGGATGTGGGATCATAAGTGATTGCTGCTTTTGAGGACTGACCATGGCTTCCTTCGTAAAGTTTCAGCAGCTTGAAGTGTACATGATTGCTCCATGAGCTGCATTTGTGGGAGCTTCTTTCACTGGCTGTATGTATTCATCACGTTTTCCAGTACATCCATCTTCCATACTTCCAGGAAAGAAGCATGATGTATTCGATGCCGTAGAAGGTGTTGAGCTCTGCACTGATGAAGGTTTGGCCTGGGAATCAGAGCAGCTGAGCAGGTAGAACCTTCTTTCCAGTTTGAGGAGGAGCTGGAGTTCAGGTGACTGCAGGTAACAAACCACAACTCAGTAAAAGCCAGATTAAAGCTGCACTTAGACTGGCAACACACAGTCTGAGACCTTGGAGCAGAGAAAGCTGATGTCCCTCATTCCCACTCACCCCTTCTTTGCAGTCATAAGCAGCATCAAGATGTGTGTGATCAGCTGGGTTGGCCAAGATCATGTGTGGGGATACATAAGACACTTGTCCTACTGCCACCCCTCAGAAAGCAGATGGACACCAACATCTGGGGCACCGCTCAGCTCTCAGTGTCAAGCACATTCATCTGTGTACCAAGGACAACGATTCAAGTGCTGGAAGGAGACCAGAAGCACAATATATACCACAATATATCAATAATCATTCAGTCCTGGGGCTCCCTGGGGCTGGGACAGAAACCTTCTGAAGAAGGACAATGTGGCTGCTGCTCTTCTTTCTGCAATCTGTGTTTTTGTCTGCCAATTTATAAGCACTTTCAAACTCAAAAAGGGGAAGATTCATATCGGAGAGTGTTCCCTGGTAGTTCCTGAAACAGTGCAGTTTGCAGGAAGTTCAATATTTCATATAAATTAAAGAAAATACATCTTGTTCCAGACCTGCTATAGAACATCCTAAGGAGGGAAGCAGGGAAAAATATCGCCCAGTAAGTGATAACATATCAAGGTTTCTCTGCTCATTATCAGCATAAGGGGCATAATATACATAAAATGTAGGTCATAGCATCCCATTTAACACCATATTTATCCTTGGTGTGAGAGGTACTTGTATGCTACAGCAAAACATGTTCTGATAAGAAATTTCAATGGCAAAAAGCCTCTTTATCTTGCAGATAAGCAGAAGTGTTTACTTTCTCCTTGGATGCTGTTTGCAGCATTTCCTCTCCCTTCCCCCTGCCCCACTCTTGCTGATGTGGGGTGGTGAGGGAAGGTGGAACTCCCTATTTGCAGCATTTAGCCTTTGAGGAGTGGAAGGGCTGATGGCACCAAGGGACGTCTCCAAAGGTACATGGGCAGGAGGGCACATGGGCCTTGGTGAAGGCAGAGAAGGCAGGAGGAGGCAGGCAGAGGGGACCAGTGTCTCCTCCCAGATCTGGCCATAGCAGACCAGTGCCACCAGTGGGACCCGAATGGCTGCAGCTACAGTAGTTTGAATAATGGAGGGAGATGTAGGAGACATCCAGTGACTTTTGGGACTCCAGGAGCCATGCTGTGGATTGCACTTAGGGAAAAGAGCTGTTGATGCAGTTCAGTGTGGGATCACAGAATCCCAGCCTGGTTTGGGTTGGAGGGAGCTTAAAGCTCATCCAGTTCCAACCCCTGCCACGGGCAGGGACCCCTTCCACTGGAGCAGCTTGCTCCAAGCCCCTGTGTCCAACCTGGCCTTGAACACTGCCGGGGATGGGGCAGCCACAGCTTCTCTGGGCACCCTGTTCTTCTGAAGGATTTTCAAGCAGATGGGTAACCTGACCTGAGGGCCCAGCCCAGAGCCACCGAGCTTCTCTTTGGACAAGAGGGGATGTTTCAGTGGTGGTGGTGTAGAAATGTGGCATAGAAACCACTTTTGGAGATAAGGAGATGATCATTCCAGTATCTGAAGGGGGCTACAAGGATGCTGGGGAGGGACTCTTCATCAGGGACTGCAGTGACAGGACAAGGGGTAACGGGTTCAAACTGAAACAGGGGAAGTTTAGATTGGATCTAAGGAAGAAATTCTTTACTGAGAGGGTGGTGAGGCACTGGAATGGGTTGCCCAGGGAGGTTGTGAATGCTCCATCCTTGGCGGCGTTCAAGGCCAGGTTGGATGAGGCCTTGGGTGGCCTGGTTTAGTGTGGGGTGTCCCTGCCCATGACAGGGGGTTGGAACTGGATGATCTTAAGGTCCTTTCCAACCCTGACTATTCTATGATTCTATGCCCAGCCGCCTGCAGGTCAGCTCAGCTGGGAGCTGTGTCAGCAGGGCCACAGCACACCCATGTAACACTGATCCAGGCTGCCAGTTGAATTATGTGATTTTGGGGTCATTTTTATTTCCTCTTTAGCAGAATACTTTCTCTCATGGTCACCTGGCCCTGCAATTGCCATTGCTGCCTTGTGGCCAGGCAGGAACCTGAAGGAGTCTGAAGCACATCGGGATGAGGACACCAGGAACGCGCACCCACATGTGGCATGGAGTACAGATGGGTGTCAGTGCCACCACTGATCCTCAGTCCTATTCTTCTCTGGCTTCCTCACCCCCATTTTATGACATCTGGGGAGCAGATGTTGTGATTTACTGAACTGATGCAACCAGGAGCACAAGAAAAGTGATGCAATTAATGTCCACTCTGTCCCCTGGCATTTCTTGGATGAACTGTATCTGCTGTTGTGCATAGTAATAGGAAAATTAAGACAAGGGCTACCACCATTAAACATCTCCAAGATAATGAAGCAATAAAGAGAAGCGCAGGAGGGTGCAGGAGATGCTGATAGATAATCAGAAAGTTGCTGCAGATGAAGGTTGACCAGGAATGATGAATGAGAAGGTGGGAGGGAGGTGGGAATGAAGGGGAAAATCTGTTAGCATAGCAAAAGCTAAATAACAAGATAGCGGAGCTCCCGCTGCCCTCCTTTGCCAGGGCAGGCCAGATAAGCAGCATGTCAGAGCGCAGAGATGGATCATCCAGCAGCTGAAATTTGTCTAAATCATGATGACGGGTGAGACACTGAAGTGCTGGGCTGAAGCCCATAAAGGAGACACTCCATGAGGTGGGAGGAGTCGGTACAATATGGATGAGCAATAATATTACTTGTGAAGCCTAAATAGCCTTAAATAACAGATTTAGCAGGCAGGAGGACTGGTCTAATGATAACATGTACACCCCTCCAATAACAGATAAACTTAGGAACAGAGGGAGCAGCAGCCCATGGGCTAATGGCCAGAGGCCTGTCAAAACTGAGGGTTACAGGTGCCAGGCATTAAGTGGGGTGGTCACATCCACAGCATCCATCCCTCTGCATCCCAACCGGAGCGCTTGTGGCTGGGGCACACCCCAAAACTGGGAAACCATCACTCGCTTTGCATAGATTCATGGAATAGGACTGGAAGGGACCTACAAAGCTCATTTAGTCCAACCCTCTCTTGAAAATGAATGCAATGAGCAGGGACACCTTCTACTAGACCAGGTTGCTCAGAATCACATCCAGCCTGGTCTTGGATGTCTTCAGGACAGGGCATCCACCACCTCCCTGGGCAACCTGTGCCAGGGTTTTACCACCCTCATTGTAAAGCATTTCTCCCTCACATCCAGCCTGAATATTCCTCTTTTAGCTTAAACCCATCACGCCTTGTCCTGTCACAACAGGCCCTGCTGGAAGCTTCTCCTCCGTAGTTCCTATAGGCCCCTTTTAAGCACTGAAAGACTGCAACAAGGTCTCCTTGAAGCCTTCTCTTCTCCAGGCTGAACAACCTCAACTCTATCATATCATGCTACAGCAAGTTGCTTTGTGCAAAATTAGAATGGGTAGGATAGGGTAGGATAGGACGGGATAGGGTAGGATAGGATAGGGTAGGATAGGATAGGATAGGATAGGATAGGATAGGATAGGATAGGATAGGATAGGATAGGTTGGAAGGGACCTTAAAGCTCATCCAGCTCCAACCCCTGCCACGGGCAGGGACCCCTTCCACTGGAGCAGCTTGCTCCAAGCCCCTGTGTCCAACCTGGCCTTGAAAATGAATGTAAAGATAACATCAAACATTCAAAATAAGCAATACTTATTTATCCACAGTGCACAAGAACCCAGTGACCAAAATCCATCCTTTGAAAGAGCAGCAGTGATGGCAGCGGTTGAGAAATACCTCTTAATGGCAATAAATAGAAAGCAGAGACCTGGATCAAACCATGATGTCACAGACAGAAATAGAGAAACTGCTGTGGGAGACTCTAGAGCTCAAAAATACATTCCCAGAGCTATGTATAGCTATAGAAACATGTGAATGAGGGAACAGAGCAAAGGCCACCGAGTCACTGCCCCAGGGCTGAGTTCAGGGTGTTTCTGCAGTCTCTGCTGTGAGCAAGGTGCTACCAAGGGGGGCAGAGGGATGGAGAGACCATGGGATGGTTCAGAGGGTTTGGCTGAACTTCTGATGTGTAGAAGTTCTTGAAAGCAGGTGAAGACATCACGTAATCAAAAGCCCAGGTAAGAAGGTGTGAGCTGCCCACGCTCGGGCTCCCCGGAGCCCCTAGCACCCTGCTTCTGAAGCAAAGGCACAGGGAAACAAGGAAATCTGGTTAAATAATCTCAAATCAGCTCAAATGCAGAAAGCTGCATAAGACAGAGCTATCGAGGATTTTATTAGGCATAAGGAGTATGTCACTCTGCACTTGCACAGCTTTCAGAGCGCCTTGCAGGCTCTTTCTACCCCCACAAAATTGACTGGAATAGCAAGATTTCCAGATTTCCAGTGGCAGATGAGCTGGAAATAATGAAAATACTGCTGGCAATGCAGGGCAGTGATTCCCCAGCATCATTTCAAAACATGAGCTGGGAAAAATGCCACCCATGTGCTGGGCTGCACCCCCAGAGCGTGAGCAGCAGCTCAGGGAGGGGATCCTGCCCCTCTGCTGTGCTCTGGGGAGACCCCCCCTGCAGCCCTGATCCAGCTCTGGGGCAGCAGCACAAGAGGGACGTGGAGCTGTTGGAGCGAGGCCAGAGGAGGCCATGGAGATGCTGCGAGGGCTGGAGCAGCTCTGCTCTGGAGCCAGGCTGGGAGAGCTGGGCTGGGGCAGCCTGGAGAAGAGAAGGCTCCTGAAGGGGAGACCTGAGAGCAGCTCCAGTGCCTAAAGGGGCTGCAGGAAAGCTGGAGAGGGGCTTGGGACAAGGGCCTGTAGGGACAGGCCAAGGGGAATGGCTTGAACCTGCCAGAGGGGAGACTGAGATGAGCTCTTAGGCAGAAGCTCTTCCCTGTGAGGGTGCTGAGGCGCTGGCACAGGGTGCCCAGAGAAGCTGTGGCTGCCCCATCCCTGGCAGTGCTCAAGGCCAGGTTGGACACAGGGGCTTGGAGCAAGCTGCTCCAGTGGAAGGGGTCCCTGCCCGTGGCAGGGGTTGGAGCTGGGTGAGCTCTAAGGGCCCTTCCAACACAAACCAGGCTGGGATTCCATGATTCCATGAAAACATAGTATCTTTCTGGGTATCTCAACAGGGGGTGATGGACCCCTGGGAGGTTGAGGTGATCTCAGGAACTCCCAAAGGGAAGGGTTCCCAAGGCATCCAGCAGCCCATCGTCTGCCCACAGCTCAATTTTCCTGCCTTCCCCTGGCATGGGGAAACCGAGCATCATTCCCAGATTCTTGGATGCAGGCACTGCTAAAATACAGAATCTCACCCTTTAGTCTTCCCTTTTAGCAATGATTTTTTCTGACATAATCTGAATTTCCTCCTTTTTTTTTTTGCACTAAATATATTTGCCAGGCTTTATTTTTAAAACTGTGGAAACCACATAACTGGAGTTTTTTATAATGTGTATATTTTCCCCCTCTCCATCTGGAAAGCCCCTTGGAACTCATTCCATGATCTTCATTCCCTATTAGATGGAATAAAGCTGGTTCCTTACTCAATTCAATAAAAGTTAAATTAAGCTGAAAAGAATGTGGAGGAAAACAGCTTCTATATTTATACAGAAACTAGAGGTGAAAACATGAGGCTGAGGCTTTGATGTTGCAAAACTGAGAATATATATCTAATTTTATGAACAATCCAAGTGGATTTCTGCAGGAATATTTCCTCTACGTGGCTGATGCCTAAAAGCGTCTCTGAGAGATCACAGAGGGTGGGAGAACCTTCATCCCCAGCGGCTCCAGTGGCGGATATGGTACAGGAGGAATACACATAGATACAGGGAATGTGCTTCCAGTGTCCTCGTTTTTCCCCAGTCAAAGCTGCTCTCATCTAATAAGTTGTATTTTTGATTCTTCTTGCATTTCTGAGTCGAAACGGGCTGATGCTGAGCCTGCACTTCTACATGTGCTGTCTGCTGGGGCTTCCTTTCTCCCATTAATGCTTCCCAATCAAAATCTGTACAAGCTGAAGCCCAAGAGCAAGCACTTGGCACCAGCATGCCCAGCCCAGCAGAAGTCATAGAATTATAGAATAGTTAGGGTTGGAAAGGACCTAAAGATCATCCCGTTCCAACCCCCTGCCATGCGCAGGGACACAAATCCATGCCACATGGATGCTGCCTTTGGAAACCCAAAGGATTTTTGGGGTGCAGAAGGGAGCTCAGGGCTAAGCCACATGCAGCTGGCAGCCTCACTGCCCTGGTGGGGATGGCACCTCCATCCTTTCTTCTGCCTGCTTCCATGTGCTCTGGGATGTGAGGGGTGATGGATAACAGGTAGGACTTGAGAATTCCTCCCTGTGAGGGTGCTGAGGCGCTGGCCCAGGGTGCCCAGAGAAGCTGTGGCTGCCCCATCCCTGGCAGTGTTCAAGGCCAGGTTGGACACAGGGGCTTGGAGCAAGCTGCTCCAGTGGAAGGGGTCCCTGCCCATGGCAGGGGTTGGAGCTGGAGGAGCTTTAAGCTCCCTTCAACCCAAACCATTCCAGGATTCTATGAATCCATGCGCTCACCACATCCAGCACTGTGAACATGAAATAAATACATTTATCACAAGTCCTAAGTCAAGTGCTGTTCTCTGCTGAACAGATTTCCATGTTTTTGTCATGATAGAGTGGCAGAAAAGTAAATAGATGTGCTAATGTGAAAAATCAAGTTTCATTTTAATGAAATGTTTATTCACAGCAAGCTTAATATTAATGTAAAATTGATCTGTGGAATTTTTCCCCATCAAAAATTAATGTGCTACAGTCTTTGCTTTTCTGCATTGAAAGCATCTTCCAATTAATTGGCAGATATCACACCATAAATCCAGCACCACTGCTCAGGCCTGGGCCATTATAGGGATTTTTAGTGCACAGCCACTCAATGAATAATTAATACTGATTTATGGGGGTATTCAGCTGTTACTCGTGTATCAATATTGTAGAGCTGGTAACAATTTTTTATTTAGAGTTGGAAAACAATCAAAATTAAGAATTTATGTGCATATATATATAAACAGGTTATTGACCATCTTAAAAACCTAAACGTACGCAAGGCCATGGGACCTAATGAAATCCATCCGCGGGTCCTGAAGGAGTTGCTGAATGAAGTTGCTAAGCCACTGCCCATCGTATTTGAAAGATCATGGCAGTCAGGTGAAGTTCCCAACGACTGGAAAAAGGGAAATATAACCCCCATTTTCAAGAAGGGGAAAATGGGTGACCCGGGGAATTACAGAGCAGTCAGTCTCACCTCGGTGCCTGGCAAACTCTTGGAGCAGATTCTCCTGGAAGGCATGCTAAGGCACATGAAAAACAAGGAGGTGGTTGGTGACAGCCAGCATGGCTTCACTAAGGGGAAATCCTGCCTGACCAATTTGGTGGCCTTCTATGATGGGGCTACGAAACTGATGGACAGGGGCAGAGCAGTTGACGTCATCTACCTGGACTTGTGCAAAGCCTTTGACACTGTCCCACACGACATCCTTGTCTCTAAATTGGAGAGACATCAATTTGATGGGTGGACCACTTGGTGGATAAAGAACTGGCTGGATGGCCGCACGCAAAGAGTTGTGGTCAAGGGCTCGATGTCCGGCTGGAGACCGGTAACGAGTGGTGTCCCTCAGGGATCGGTGTTGGGACTGGTCTTGTTCAACATCTTTGTCAGTGACATGGACAGGGGGATTGAGTGCGCCCTCAGCAAGTTGGCTGATGACACCAAGCTGTGTGGTTCGGTTGATACGCCGGAGGGAAGGGATGCCATCCAGAGGGACCTCGACACGCTTGTGAGGTGGGCTGATGCCAACCTGATGAAGTTTAACCATGCCAAGTGCAAGGTCCTACACCTGGGTCAGAGCAATCCCAGGCACAGCTACAGGTTGGGCAGAGAAGAGATTCAGAGCAGCCCTGCAGAGAAGGACTTGGGGGTGTTGGTCGATGAGAAACTGGACATGAGCCGGCTGCAGTGTGCGCTCGCAGCCCAGAAAGCAACCGTATCCTGGGCTGCATCAAGAGGAGCGTGACCAGCAGGTCGAAGGAGGTGATCCTGCCCCTCTGCTCTGCTCTCGTGAGACCTCACTTGGAGCATTGTGTGCAGTTCTGGTGTCCTCAACATCAAAAGGACATGGAACTGTTGGAACAAGTCCAGAGGAGGCCACGAGGATGATCAGGGGCTGGAGCACCTCCTGTCTGGAGACAGGCTGAGAAAGTTGGGGCTGTTCAGCCTGGAGAAGAGAAGCTGCGTGGAGACCTCAGAGCAGCTTCCAGTGTCTGAAGGGGGCCTACAAGGATGCTGGGGAGGGACTCTTCATCAGGGACTGTAGTGACAGGACAAGGGGTAACGGGTTCAAACTGAAACAGGGGAAGTTTAGATTGGATCTAAGGAAGAAATTCTTTACTGAGAGGGTGGTGAGGCACTGGAATGGGTTGCCCAGGGAAGTTGTGAATGCTCCATCCCTGGCGGTGTTCAAGGCCAGGTTGGACAGAGCCTTGGGTGGCATGGTTTAGTGTGGGGTGTCCCTGCCCATGGCAGGGGGGTTGGAACTGGGTGATCTTAAGGTCCTTTCCAACCCTGACTATTCTGTGATTCTATGATTCTATGCATATTGTGCATGCATTAAAAATCATAGAGCCATGGAATCATAGGGTCAACCAGGTTGAAAAAGCCCTTTAAGCTCATCCAGTCCAACCATTCCCAGCACTGACAAGGCCACCCCTAACCCATGGCACTGAGGCCTCGTCTCCACGGGGTGTGAACCCTTGCAGGGACGGTGCCTGCAGCCCTGCCCTGGGCAGCCTGTTCCAATGCCTGAGCACCCTCTGGGGCAGGAATTGTTCCTCAGCTCCATCTAAACCTGCCCTGGTGCAGCTTGAGGCCGGTTCCTCTTGTCCCATCCCTTGTTCCTTGGGAGCAGAGCCCAGCCCCTCCTGGCTCCATCCTCCTCTCAGGCACTTGTAGGGAGCCATCAGGTCCCCCCTAAGCCTTCTCTTCTCCACACTGAACCCCCCAGGTCCCTCAGCCCTTCCCCATCACACTTGGGCTCCAGGCCCTGCACCAGCTCTGGTGCCCTTCTCTGGCTCCAGCACCTCCATGTTTCTCTTTGTAGTGAGGGGTCCAGTACTGAATACCTCCACAGTAAGATCCAGCTGCCACATCGTGCACTGCAGAAAGGAGCCCCAAACTTCACAAGAGCCCTCAACAAACTCTACACAAACTGGTGTAACCTGGAAGCAAACACTCTGGCTTCTCTCTCCTCTCTTGTGAGTTCAGGGGCCAGCAGCCAGAGCAGCTCCATATCAAGAGGACAACTCAGCACCGTGCAGTGTGTGGCCACCGTTAACGTGGGTTTAGAACTTTAGAAACAACTTACTTTGCAATTGAAGTAGAAATAAGGAGCTCTTACCATGGCAACTACTTCAGTGGAAACCACTGCATGTCCTCCTCCCCACCGCAGGTACCGAGAGCCACGTTCCTCCTATAGAATAGGTCCATGCTCTCTGCTTCTCGGCACAAGGCAGGAACGTGCCTGGGTTTATAACATTAATATTGATTAAAGAAATTTATGACTAAGTGTGAGGAGGAAGCAGCATCCTCTTCAGTGCTCCGAATAATTTAGAATGCTTATTTTTAGGCCAGCATGAGATAATTGATTTACACTGAGCCCTTCACATTGTGATGGAGCCAAGGGCCAGGTACTTAATCCTCTTCCCAGCCCTTAATGGCTTCGGTTTACAAAGCAGCCCTGGTGCACATCGTCCGATGGGTCCCTGGGCCACATTCCCTGGGGCCTCATTCTTCCTTCATTACAGGAAGAAACAACAAGAGCTTGTATATTTTCCACTGCTCCTTTCTCAAGGCTTTCTGCTTCATCAGCACCCTTTTGAATTTGTAATGAAACCAGACAGGCTGTAAAGTAAAAGTGGTAAATATAATTTAACATGAAAAACATCTCCAAAGCCTTGTTTATGTATGTTTGTTTGTTTGGCAACCCATGGCTTTTCTTTAAGTGCTCGCACACAAACAAACCCAGCTGAAATTAAGAAACCCGTCACATGTTCAGCTCTGAAAAGGTGAACATTCCAGCCCCCAAAATAGTTATCTTGGGAAGCTGTAAGCGACTGGAAACGGGGCTTAGAGTGAAAGTGTAACAACAACAACAACAACAGTAATAATAATAATGATAGTAATACAAGAGGCTAAGTGTGGAGAGCAGCAAACTGAGGGCAGCGGAGCCTGCGAGGTGGCTGGTGTGAAGGCAAGGAGAGGAAGCAGGAGGAGATCCAAGGAGGGCTGGTCCTCACTGGTGGGGAGTGCTCACTGCTGGGATATGGAGTAAGAGGCCCCTGTGCTGGAGCAGACCCGCATAATCAAGGGAAGGTCGCATTCTTATCCCTGTTTGTGTGTGCACTGTGTCCTTTATCACCGTATCTAATGGGTGGCTACAAAGAAGATGGAGATTCCCTTTTTACAAGGAAAAGATGAGGGGTGATGGGCACAAGTTACTCCTGGGGAGATTCCAGTTTGAAACAAGAGGAAAATGTTTCCCAATGACAAAACCACCCACTGGAATAATCTCCCTAGGGAAGTGATGACTCCCCAGCACCGGACACTGTTAAGACTGGGCTGGACAGAGTACTGGGATATCCAGTCTAGGTCATGCTTTAAAAAGGAAAGGTTGGACCAGATGATCCTTGAGGTCCCTTCCAGCCTGGTACTCCATGATTCCATGATTCTTTCCACCGTTGACCTTTCCCTGCACTTCACCTGTGGCCTGTTGAAGGAAATTAGTGTTGCAATTCATTCTGAGGGGTTTGGATCCAAGCCCATGTCCTTGGCCTCTCCCAGCATCGAGCACATTCCGAAATGGGAGGAAACCTGTGTGGCTGCCTGCCTTTAATGGGACCTGTAAAGGGAAAAATGAGGAGTTCCTGCTTTTCTCCTGTTGTTATATTTGTTACAGGGGATAGCTCTGATTTTTAATGCTTGTTCTCTGCTCATTTAAGGGAAAGACGTCTCCTGCAGGAGAGCCCCTTCTGTGACGCAGGGAGGTGAATGAGTCAGTGCTGTGGAGGTTTTCCAGCCTAACTTTTCTCCCTCAGCTGTCAGGCAGGATGGTCTGAGCTGCATTTTAACAAACCTGCTTTGCTGCCAGCTCCTCCAGTACCAGCGGCAGAACATAAATGGAGGGTTTCAAACAGCCTGAACAGAAATCTCACCCTGCTCCATGTATCCGGCGCTGCTGCTGTTGTGGACCTCCTGATCCTCAGCTACCTAAAGAGATCATCTGCAGGTCAGACAATTGGACAGCTCCTGCTCTCTCAAAGTGAAAAGGAGGGTCAAAAGCACTTCCATGCTTTTGGAAACACTTCCCCTTCCATGCAAAGGTGTCCTGGATCCTTTTGCTTTAGAGCTTTTTTGTTCTTTGGGAACACTGAAGGTCTGACTCTGCTCCAGAAGGCAGTGGCTGCGTCCTGTAACCCAGGAGGGAACCAAGTAAGGCTTAAAACAAAAAGCCAAACAAAGGGGTTCAAATGCAATTAGATGTCAGTTCCTATGGTTTCCTTACACAGAAACGTGGAAAGAATCAAGTTTAGGACACTGTCAGCTCTCCAGTTGTGAGGTTTCTAAGGAATACATTTGCTACACCTTGTATCTAAGCTCACACCTCTCATTTCTCAGCAATGCCAAGGTAAAGAGCTGGATTTTGAGGCAGCATCCACATTTGTTGTGCATAAGTAGCCTTCTCTCCACAGGACATGATTTCTGTACCCAGGGCTTTCTGAATCTGGAGCACAAGCATTCACCAGCTGGTAGACGGTCTTGGGGGAAACAGCACCCAGTTTGCTCGTCACAATAGCAAATTAAGGCCATTTTATTAGGACACATGCAGCTTGGTTTGACTCAGCAGGACTCATCCTATCTAAGAGCTTTTCTGCATCCCTGGGAAGACCAAAGCCCCATCCCTTTGAGGCAACAGCCCATGGAACACTGGGTGCTGCTCAGAACTGATCCCTTTGCAGAGTTCATCTGTGCTTGGCTGAGTTTAGGAGTGATAAAGCTCCAGGACATCTTGTGTTGAAGGATACAGTCCAGAAATCATAAACCAGCTCCTGAGAGAGTTTCCATATAGACCTCCGTTATCAGCTCCAGTATTCCCTAAGGCATCCAGGCTGCACAACATCTCCATAGCTACTTCTCTTTTTTTGCTTTCCCTGTGCTTTTCATTTCCTCTCCTCTGGCTTTTTCCATCTCTCACCCTGTCTTCATGCTAACACTTCTGCTGTCGGACCCCTTTAAAACCCCAAACCCCATTAAAGCAGCATGTCCCGGAGGTTCAGGCTCTGCTAGGAGATGCTGATGGGTGCTACATTTTCAGCCTTGGCTTGTGTATGTCCATCTGCTTTCCCCTCTGCTGGTCCTTCCTGATTCCTCCTTTGGCCGGAGCCAAGGGACCTCAGGACATTGCCTCTCTGTTGGAAAAGGCTGGGAGGTTGTAGGATCCCAAGAGTTGCTGAAGGCAGCTACAGGCAGCAGACACAATGGGTGCACTGACAGAAGATTTGGGCTTTGCGTATCCATTCCACCGTGTCTCCCTGTCCACCCTGTTGCATCCATGTATCCATCCTGCAGGGCTACAGCATCCTCCCGCCTGAGATGATGCTTGAAGCAGGGAAGAGTGTCTCCTAGAGCAGCAGCTGAGGACCAGGGTGGTAATAAAGCAAACCCAGCATCTAAACCTACCATCTTCCCACGGCTACTGCATTTCATGGCGCAACTGGGACAGCGCAACCCAGCACATCCCAGTCTGTGGCACTGGGACACCCCCAGCCCCATCCTGCTGGGATACGGCCACACTGGCCCCCGGGACATCCATCCTTGAGCCTTGGCAAGTGTATCCCAAGGGGTGCCTTGGGGTGAGCGATGGGCACCTGGGCATGGGGCACTGGTGGAGGTGTGGAGCGTCTCCTCACCTTCATTTGGTACCTTGGGCACAGGAGCTGGGTCCTTTCTGTTGCCCTGCAATTGCCCCAAACTGTGCTCAAAGCCAGGGGCTGCAGAGGGGGACAAAACACTCCTTGAAAACCTTGTGTTTATATCCATAGGGCAACAGCAATCCTGGAGGAGTGGGAATGTGTCACCACTGGCACAAAGGCAAAGCAAATATAGAAATGTGCTAAAGCTCTCAATAAATGGCTAAATACAGGAAACTAAGAAAGCATTTTCGTTTGTTCTCCACTTTTGATGTTCTGTTTAAATCAAGCATGAGCTTGATGTCTACTTGATTTTACCTTTATAACTGTAATTAAGGGAGACTGGAGATCTCTGGAGTGCTGTTGTCTGCTTATTTTTGTATGCTGGCTTCTGTTAAAATCTGTCATGCACTCCCCAGGGAGGGCAGGAGATGCGGCGCCAGGCTTTCACAGCCCTTAGTGAAACCACAACCACTTCCAGGCAGCTTTTCAAGCTGCTCTCGCTTCTGGATGGCTGCAAGAGTTGGCCTGTGGCTGGGGCTGCTTCAGCCAGCAGCAGGGGCTGTGTCTGCTCCCCAAAACCCAGGCTGCTCACCCTGTGCTGGGAGAGCTGCTGCCCAAAGGATGCTCCACTGCCTGGCGTCGAGTAGTTGCTGTTAAAGAGGATGTGGATGGGGCTTCTCCTTGAGAGGGAAGAGATGTGCTTTCTGCCTACCCTGGTGCTGGGGTGCCTTGACGGGTGTACAAGGTTTGGGGAGCCCCTAGTTTTCCTGCAGCTCTTGCCAGGGCATGTGAGGGGATGGAGGTGTGATCAGTGGGCATCAGCTCTGAGGGAAGGGGAGAGGGAGCAGCTGCTCACCCTGGTTTGGTGCCGTGAGAGCAGGAGCAGGGTGGCAGGGGCTGGATCCTTTCTGTCCCCTAGAATTGTCCTGAAGGGCCCAACAAGTTATGAGAGGTGCTGGCAGGAATTCAGTCTGCAAACAGTGTGCTGTGATGCTCTGCTGATGGGACCAGCCCCACTTGTGGGGTGTAAGAGGCAGAAACTGATGTAAGGCCTTTGCTGTGCAAGGTTTTGGGGCTGGCTTGTGGGATTGTCTTGTTGTGATGGAGCATTTTGATTTTCACATGATCTGAGGCTGTTGGGAGCTGCTCAGGAAGCCTGGAAGTGGCACAACAGGAACGCTGCACACGGAGCTGAGGAAGTGGGGGGAGGAACTGCATCCACTCCCTTGAAATTGGGTTTGGTTGCTTTCAGCTAAAGACTCAAAGCTTGTGAAGCTCTAACACAGAGCCGGGACAGACTGAGGTCTGGGTATGCCTAAGCTGGGTTTTGTCAAGCTCTTTTTCCCTTGATCAGAAATGCAAGAAGTTGGTGTGAGCCCAGCTTGAAAACAAAAAGGATTTCACAGGGTGCTTCAGGAAACTTGTCACTGAGTGAGAAGCCCCTGAGCTCCCTCAGTGGGGAGCAGAGCGTAACTGTGGTCAGGTGTGCGCGGAAGTGCCTTCAGGCTGCTTCCCTGTCAAACAAGACTCCAGCGTTGTTCTCTTGTACTCTTACAGTAGTTTTATTTCTTCATCATTTGCGTGCTTTGCTTTTAAGGGGAGCAGCTCCTTACATGTCCGAGGTCTGGAAGGCACTTCCCAGCTGTCGTGGTTTAAGCCCAGGCCCTAAATCAGAACCATGCAGTCTACTCAACCCCCCTCCCCAGAGGGATGGGGAGGAGAATCGAAAGAATGTAACTCCCACGGGTTGAGATAAGAGCAGTCCAGTAACTAAGGTACAACACAAATCACTGCTGCTGCCACCAATAATAGTAATGATAAGAGAAATAACAAGGGAAGAGAATACGATACCGCCCGCCGGAAATGAGCCTGACAGAGAAGAGGACGTGCCCTTCCGGGTAACTCCCAGTTACCTCCTGGGCATGACGTGCTGTGGTATGGAATACCTCTTTGGCTGGTTTGGGTCAGGTGTCCTGTCCCTGCTTCCTCCCGGCTTCTCCTCCTCCCTGGCAGAGCATGAGACTCACAAAGTCCTTGGTCAGGGTAAACATTCTGACCAGTAACTGAAAACATCGGCTTTATCAGTATTATTCCCAGCCTGAAAGTCAAAACCACAGCGCTGCACCAGCTACGAAGGAGAAAAACTGACTGCTGCTGCTGAACCCAGGACACCAGCACCTCCTGAGAACGTTATTGCACTGCTTCCGATGCTGGGGTTATATCCATCCCAGCTGACTGAAGCCATGCTGAGGAGCACCAGGGCTCTTCCAAAGATGCTCACATATGTGAAAGTAGGGGACAAGCAGAAATTCTGAGCCACTAGAATTAGTGTCTTAGGTATGTGCTGGTTGCATTCTTTCTCTCTATAGACAGCAGTCAGAGTTTAGGTTACCCTTTGTGTAAGAAAGCTGCAATTTATAACAGGGGAACCTCTTGACCTTTTCTCATACGGGTGGAGAGGGACAGAGACCCTCCCTTGATCACTTGCAGGTAAAGAACAAGTGTCTTGTGTCAAAAATTAAGGCAGAAAAATGCATTGGAAGACATCCATGAATGGCTCTGGAGCTACAGGTGACATTTCTCTTGTCAAGGCTGACCAGAAACACAATCACCAAAGTCAGTGCAATCAGGAGAGGTTCTAGAGATGCACCTCTCCAAGCAGCTGTTTAATGTTCCCCCACCTGAGGGGAAGGTGCTGTCCATGGGGGTGTTCACAGGAGCTGCCACCTCCACCAGGAAGAGGACGGCGATGGGCTGCCCAACATGACACACTGCACTAACAGGACTTGTGCCTTCTCACCTGCAGGTGACACCACATCTTACATCTGCTTGCAACAGCGACAGTGGCAACCTCCTCCAGGCAAGACAAGAGTCTGACTGCACCAGCAGCTCCCCATGGAACGCTTGTGATCTCCAGCTTCCGAAGGCCCACGTCAGCTGCCTGGCCTGGGGGTACGAGCTTGTACTTGTCTTGCCCTGTGGAATGAGCTGTGTTTGGGAAAGCGGTAGGAGTGAGCAGTACCTGCAGTACACTGTGCTGCAGATACCTGTCACGTCTGGGGGGGGAATGACATTTTAGGAGCCCACCGTCACTGCTGGTGAAGGTTATTCTCTGCACAGAGTCCCAGCTGATGGAGTGGGAAGGTGGGAGAGCGCGGGAGAAGCTGAGAGGCAGGAAGGAGATGGAAAACTCAGTGCCATTCAACCAAAAACTATTGGCAGCAAGCAGAAACTCTGCTGCAGGTGTAGGCAGCTTTGTACCTGTCAACCTCCTGGCAGGAGCCTGGTCTTCAGAAATCAGCCATGTGTCCTGATGGGTGGATGTACCCAGAGCCTGGTGTTTGGATGTGCTGTGAGCCACCAGGACCTTCTCTGTGAACCCTGAGTCCCACAGATGGACACCACAGGTGAGCACAGATCAACCCTCCTGAAAGCACCGGTTTGCTCTCATGATGGAATCATCACCCCAAGGGACCAGGCTTGAGACTCCCTCCTTCCCAAGGCAGGATGGGGAGAGCTTTGCTGGAACACTGAAGGATTCTGTCCCTTACCTATAGAGGTTGCAGTGCTCCAAGATACCATATAAATGCAAAAGGAGATGAAAAATCACACTCTTTGTACCCCCAGCCATGTCCTCCCCCTTGGCTAGGATGTGCGCACAGCGCGTCCCCCGTGTCGGGTTGGGAACACAGAGCAGTTAATGCAGGAGATGGGCTCTTTTCAGATCCACTTGCTATTTTTTCCTGAAGAAAATAAATTTTTAAGTTCAGTTTTTCACTGTGTCTGTCCTAGAGCATGGACAAGAAAGGTTAGTTATGAATAATGTAGAGCTGCCTCCCCTTTGAGGGGAAGCAAAACACGAGGAGCCTCATAAAGAGAACCAGCAGCAGCACCCTTGATGGATGGGGATGAACCAAGGGAGGTGGGGATCCCACCAGGCCATCAAAGCCCTTCTCCTGCCTGTGGGGAGAGCTGCCCATGGGCCTTCAGCCAGGCAGGGAGCAGCCAGGTCTGCACAAGCCAACCCTGAGAGCAGCTCCGGAGGCTTGTCAGGGCAATGAAAAATGCAGCAAAGGCACTTGGATCAAAGCAGCTTCTGAGCACAGGAGCACTTAATTGGGCTGTGCTCTGGAAACTGCTGGAAGAGGAGTCCAGAGAGGAAGGAGTCATCTTCCACGCGGCTTTTAATCAACTCAGACAAGCTTCTGTGTGTGGCAGAGGGCTGGTGATGCATCAGCCCGTGTCCCCACTGCATCCGTGTGCTACTTGTGTGCTCACCCTGCACTAGCACACTGGGAGAAGCTCTGCCCAGGGATAAACCATCACCCACCTCAGGACAGCCTGGAGATACAATGCCCTCACTCTGGGAAGGGGGACAACTGAGCACTTGGTGGAGGTGGACAACTGTTAAGACTGGCCACTTTATTTTTGCAACATTAAGGGAGTAATGACCTTCCATGAAAGCCATTTTATTTTGTATATAAAGGAGTTGTGAGCATTAATAGAGAAAAACATGTTTTGGTCATTTGTGTGGGAAATTAGAAAGCTTTTGCTTTGGCCAATAGGGAAACAATGGACCTACACAGAAAAATAAGGGGAATTCCTCCCTGTGAGGGTGCTGCGGCGCTGGCCCAGGGTGCCCAGAGAAGCTGTGGCTGCCCCATCCCTGGCAGTGTTCAAGGCCAGGTTGGACACAGGGGCTTGGAGCAAGCTGCTTCAGTGGAAGGGGTCCCTGCCCGTGGCAGGGGTTGGAGCTGGAGGAGCTTTAAGGTTCCTTCCAACCCAAACCAGTCTGGGATTCTCTGATACAGATAATCACAATTGCAATGTGTTGGTAGGGGTTTGAGTATTGTGATGATGCACGATGCTCTGCAACAGAAGAAGGGCATTGCACTCTGCTTACATTTAAGTTAAATTTCTGATATCTCTGCCTGACACAGCACTTAGTACCAGGGCATTGAACTTCCCTGGCTTATCCTTATGGCAATATCACAACATTGTTATTCCTTTAGAGAGACCAAACTCTCTTTGTCTCCTAACAACTAATGATTTCTTCAGCATGTGGTTTCTCGTATGCACCTGACTTTTTAGCCTTGTGTCAGACAACATTGGGAAAAATCCAATCGGTTTTGAAGATTGATTTTATACTTCTATTGAAGTAGCAAGGTTTCCTCTTCCCTATCCCGGGCAGTGTAAAGGCTGTCTGCTGTTAAACTGCCTTCAGAAAGCAGTGGTAGGTTTGTTGCTTTTCAGCTGTTTCACATCAAATCCATAATTTCACATCAAATCCATAGCCCTGAACAAGTGTGAACTCCTCATGGTGCTGGCATTAAAGGAGGACGTGTGGTCATCAGCGGACATCAATGGTCCCTGGGACTGACGGACGCTCTGTGGTCTTCAAGTATCCCAGCACTTTAGGGCCAGCTTTATGCTGAATTTAACCTGTTTTGAGGAAGCTGGTTTGGAGAAAGAAGCTCTGCTTTGCAGGGGAACATTAAATCCTCCCTGGGCACGTGCGCGCCCCGCGAGCCCCTGTGCTAAATTATGTATCGGGCAGCAAACTTTAATGGAAGTTCTGAATTCTTTTATTGCTCCGTTTTCTACTTGAAGAGCAATTCATCAAATAGGGACTGCTCGGGGAGCAGATCACAGTGCAGCTATTCCAGAAAATAGGTCTGCTTTAAAGGCATCCTTCCTTTCAATTCTGCTCTTTACACAGACCATGGCAGGCAGGCTCCAGCTGGGAATGGTTCTTCTGATGGTGGCCCATGGGACTCCCTGTGAGGCAGCGGACCCTTTGGTCAGCTACAAAGCCCCATGGGTGAGTCCTGTGCTCCTGTGCTGCCCTCGGGCTGGAGGTGGCAAAGGCTCTGCCTTCACAGAATCATAGAATAGTTAGGGTAGGAAAGGACCTTAAGATCATCCAGTTCCAACCCCCCTGCCACGGGCAGGGACACCCCACACTAAACCAGGCCACCCAAGGCCTCATCCAACCTGGCCTTGAACACCGCCAGGGATGGAGCATTCACAACCTCCCTGGGCAACCCATTCCAGTGCCTCACCACCCTCTCAGTAAAGAATTTCTTCCTTAGATCCAATCTAAACTTCCCCTGTTTCAGTTTGAACCCGTTACCCCTTGTCCTGTCACTACAGTCCCTGATGAAGAGTCCCTCCCCAACATCCTTGTAGGCCTCCTTCAGATACTGGAAGGCTGCTCTGAGGTCTCCACGCAGCTTCTCTTCTCCAGGCTGAACAGCCCCAACTTTCTCAGCCTGTCTCCATACAGGAGGTGCTCCAGTCCCTGATCATCCTTGTGGCCTCCTCTGCACTTGTTCCAACAGCTCCATGTCCTTTTTGTGTTGAGGACACCAGAACTGCACACAATGCTCCAAGTGAGGTCTCACGAGAGCAGAGTAGAGGGGCAGGATCACCTCCTTCGACCTGCTGGTCACGCTCCTCTTGATGCAGCCCAGGGTACGGTTGCTTTCTGGGCTGCGAGCGCACACTGCAGCCAGCTCATGTTCATTTTCTCATCAACCAACACCCCCAAGTCCTTCTCTGCAGGGCTGCTCTGAATCTCTTCTCTGCCCAACCTGTAGCTGTGCCTGGGATTGCTCCGACCCAGGTGTAGGACCTTGCACTTGGCATGGTTAAACTTCATCAGGTTGGCATCAGCCCACCTCACAAGCGTGTCGAGGTCCCTCTGGATGGCATCCCTTCCCTCCAGCGTATCAACCGAACCACACAGCTTGGTGCCATCGGCAAACTTGCTGAGGGCGCACTCAATCCCCCTGTCCATGTCACCGACAAAGATGTTGAACAAGACCAGTCCCAACACCGATCCCTGAGGGACACCACTCGTTACCGGTCTCCAGCCGGACATCGAGCCATTGACCACAACTCTTTGTGTGCGGCCATCCAGCCAGTTCTGTATCCACCCAGTGGTCCACCCATCAAATTGATGTCTCTCCAATTTAGAGACAAGGATGTCGTGTGGGACAGTGTCAAAGGCTTTGCACAAGTCCAGGTAGATGACGTCAACTGCTCTGCCTCTCAACCACATCTCAAGCAGCAATGTGGTTTTCACTAAGAGCTCACCCCCATGTCCCCCTGCCATGTCTGCAGCCCCTTTCCTTTTCTCAAATGATGAACTTCATAATGAGGCAGAAGTTAAGAGTGTTAGTTTATCCTGTCTAACTTTTGGAGCCTGTAAGTTGAACTCAGGGATTTCTTGAATGTCCCAAAATCCCCTGGTTTGCGAAAAAAGGAGATAGAAGAGTTTGATTGGTGAAGGAGATGGAAGAACCTGACAGGTGAATGATTTGCTCATCCCTCCATGTTTCTTTACCCCTTTACCTACACCCTCTGGCTCACTATACTGTATTTAATAGTCCACTAACCTAATGCAAGTCACAGGCTGCTCTTCCAGAGCAGTAAAGCCATTCCACTTGGCTGCCACACAGCCTCACACATAGGGTGCCTGCAGTCACCTCATTACGGTCGCAAATTCAAATGCCTCAGTTGAACAGAGGCCTGCTACAAATGAGAGCAGATTGAGGTGTTCTTCCCTTCCAAAGAGCCATTAGGGTCAGCTGAGCTGCACCATTTCCTACCACGAGCTGTATGTGGTGGGGAAACTGCTGTTCCACTGCTGTGCATGATTATTTTGACATAATAGAGCACAGAGTTTGGAGAAATCTATCATTCCTTTGGATAATCTTAATGTATCATTTGTATTTTTAATATCTGGGTTTCGGCAGCTGCATTTCAGTTTTTCACTAGCATAAGCTGTATGGTTTTCCCATTTTCTCTAGCAGACCTATCAATTCTAAGCTGCTTTCTTCCTCTGCAAAGTCTTAGTTAATTGAAAATGTCAGTTATTGTATTGGATGATATTTTCTCCTCTATTCTAACTCTGGCAGTGATAGTGATTGTTGTGAGAAGAGACTTTGTCCTAAAACTAGTCATAAAGAACCAGTGCAAAAGTCTCGGCTGCCATGAATCAATGAGGGATTCAGTAGAGCTACTTCAGCTAACAAGGATTTAAACCCCGGTTCTCCTGTATCTAATACTTGGTAGGAAAAGTACAGATATTTTTCCAATTTCTCTTAGTCTTGTTTTTAGTTTCATTTATTCTACACCTCTATCAGTGCTGCTCTTGGCTTCTTACGGACATATTGAGACCCATGAAATTAAAGAGGTCTGATGACACAGCACGTGCTCTGCTTGCAGCAGCTGCATTAGAGCATCAGGTGCTGTGGATCACAGAAGCATAGAATCATTGATTGCTTCGGGTTGAAGGGACCTTAAAGCTCCATCCAGCTCCAACCCCTGCCACAGGCAGGGACCCCTTCCACTGGAGCAGCTTGCTCCAAGCCCCTGTGTCCAACCTGGCCTTGAACACTGCCAGGGATGGGGCAGCCACAGCTTCTCTGGGCACCCTGGGCCAGCGCCTCAGCACCCTCACAGGGAAGAATATCATAGGGAAGATGAGGGAGTTACCTGGAAGTGCAGGACTCTGCTATCCCAGACTTGTAAGCAATGTTCAGCTCAATCAGTAGCAGAAAATAAAGCAGAGGAAACTGTGTGATTGAATTTGAGCAGGGACCTGTGAGTAGCTTGTTCCCAGAGGACCAATGACCCTCTCATCAGCATCAAAAGGAAAGTCTACCCACAACATCATTTTTATTCTCCTGCTGCAGACATAGCTCACTCTGCATCTTGTCCAAACCTCCTTCCTAATCATCATGAAAGAGGTTGACAAGGCGCAAGATTAACTTCAAATCCACTCTTTTTCTCACATTTATCTGACTGCCTTTCACTGTCTGACTAGCAAAGAATGGATCTAGAAAAGAAAAATGAGTAAGGAGGGGAAATGAGCACGGGGAGAGCAACTCTGCCCTCGGACAGAAACTGTTATTCCTGTTTGGTTGTGGAATGAGAACCCTTCAAGCCTGAGCATCTTCTGGTGCTGATCTGTGTGTGATATTTAATATTCTCTAAAACACACTCTCAGCTGACATCCCTTTGTTTGCTGATGCTCCTCTTTACCATCTACAGCCCTGAGTTTCCAACAGTGCTTCAGTGACTTCAACCCAGCCACTTCCCAGGAAATTCATGTGTTTGTAGTGCCCTAAAATGCCACCTGTTGTAGAACTGGGGTTGTCCCATTCAGAGCAGGAGGTGGCAGGGCTGGCTGAGGCTGGGCTGTGTGGCTGTAGCGAGGCAGGAGGCTGCAGCAAGTGCAGGGCTTTATGGCTTATAAGAAATGATACAATCAAATGAAGTGAGACTTTGATTTTATGGGGTATGAAATGCTGCTTATGTCCTGCAGCCTTCAGTGGGGGTGATCATTAAGCAGCTATTTGCACAAGAAGCTTGTGTCATAACTGGGTATGTCCCCCAGGCTGGGAGCTTGATGCTGCAGACTGCTTCATTGGGATACCCAGCTGGCTCTGGGCCCATGGAGAGGGAACTGCTGGAAAAGCAATCAGAAGCAAAGAGCTCCCACTCTGTGTTGCTGGAGAGGAAAAGCATCCTCATGTGTGCCCACTCTTACTTGAGTCATTAGAAATCCACAGTGATGCTTGAAATAGGTGATTAAATTCCAAAGTGGACAGGTCACCATATGGGAACAAAGCTTTATTTGACGGTGTTGCTAAGAAAAGTATGAAGAGTTAAGAGTTAGGGGAACCTGTAGGTTGTATGAAGGAGCAAAGTAAGTGACCTGCCAGAGGGGAGACTGAGATGAGCTCTTAGGCAGAAGCTCTTCCCTGTGAGGGTGCTGAGGCGCTGGCACAGGGTGCCCAGAGAAGCTGTGGCTGCCCCATCCCTGGCAGTGTTCAAGGCCAGGTTGGACACAGGGGCTTGGAGCAAGCTGCTCCAGTGGAAGGGGTCCCTGCCCGTGGCAGGGGTTGGGACTGGATGAGCTGTAAGGGCCCTTCCAACCCAAACCAGGCTGGGATTCTATGATTCTACAAAGTAACTGCTTTTGCCTTTTCCCTTACTCTCTGTCACTGCAATCACACTTGCTTCTTGCTTTTTGTTTAACAGTCATTGATTTAAATTGTTTTACTTGCTGAAAGGCAAAGAGAAGCAAAGGGGAAGTAAAGAGGAACCAAAGGCACCTCTCTCACTCACTGCTCTGTGGCTGCCTCTGTCCCTGTCTCCCTGTGCTGCAGTACTGGAGCCTGGGCAGGGGTTTGGGGCTCAGCCCATCCCACATCCCACATCCATCTCACATCCTGCATCCCACATCCCGCATCCCGCACGCATCCCACTGCAGCTCCAGCTCCATGTTCCTGGGCACTGGGCATTATGATGGTATTCATTCGGATGTGGCAACCAGACAGTAATGTGATTGCAGGGGCAGTAACAGCTTTGATAACCATAATGCAATTGCTAAGCCTTGGTCTTTAACCAGTACAGCTCAGTGGGGAAACATTGACTTCAGATATTTTGTGCTGCTTCAGCTCCTAAGCCTCAAAATACTCAATATTGATTTCTTCTTTTTGTAAAAAAACAAATTTATTAGTCATGGCAAACTGCTTCCTGGCAATTAATGTCTTTAATATGTGAAAACACAGCGTTACATGGTGCAGGTTTGACACTTAACCACAGCAATTAGTGTGGGCAATAATGAATCTTACAGTTTTCCCCCACTGTAAGAAATCAAATAACTGTAAATAAATTGTTAACACTTGGCTATTTCAACAAGCTTTTAATGGCCCTGGCACTGCTCCTCTGCAGTGTGAGCAGGGACACACCAGGCACCCAGCATCAGGGGCTGAATGAGCCTGTCGCAGCCCCATGGCACAGCCACTTTGCTCATAATCCCTCTCCAGAGCAGGTACCTGCTGTGGTTGGAAGGGACCTTAGAGCTCATCCAGCTCCAACCCCTGTGTCCACGGGCAGGGACCCCTTCCACTGGAGCAGCTTGCTCCAAGCCCCTGTGTCCAACCTGGCCTTGAACACTGCCAGGGATGGGGCAGAGTTCCCAAAGCTCCCTCCATCACAGGCACCTGTGGCCTTTCCCCCAGCTCTTGTCTTATGGAGATTTTTCCCTTTCATTCTTATTTTTCCTTATTCAATGGCACCATTTGAATGATGGAAATTTAGGCTGATCTCATACATGGTTTTCATACACCTCAGGCAGAGGTGGGTGGGTGCAATGGTGACTGGGACCACCGGCATCTCGAGCTTCCCTCCACCCGAGCCCAACACAAATGCCTGCCAGCAGTGAGTAATCTCCATCACATTGGGAAGTTAAGCCCATAAGTAGTGCCCTGAATTAGAGCTTTCAGCTGCAGGAGCCCTGCTGAGATCAGTAAAGATAATATTGGTCTCCACGATTGAAGCTGAGAGCAGAATCTATCCTCAGGAAATACATCTCCAGCCATGTCCAGTCAAAGTGAAGCATCACAGCGACTGCTTTTGGAAGCAGCACAGTTCTTACTGGGGCTGGAGCTGCCATGGTGGAAGATGGACCCAGGCTTGCTGAACTTCTCATAGAGATGGCTCTGAAACAAATATGATCCCTTGAGCAAGCGACCACAAGGTGATGAGCGTTCTTAAGGACAAAATAGTTCCATTTTCATTCTGAAGTTAGTTTGGGGTCTGTGTGGGACAGTAAGTGCTGCAAGGGTGCGTGGATCACCTCTTGTCGCATCCTGTTCCGGCTGGATGTTCCCACTCTTCTCATCTCCTTAAAGCAGGAACAAAAAGGGCAGTATGGGAGAAGCACCTCATGACATGATTTCTCTCTCTTCCCTGCTACTGGTCCCTGGCCTTGACACCAATCCATATCCTCCTGCCCATGCACACTCAACCTGCATCCCAATGAGCTCATCCTGCATCCCAGTGAGCTCATCCTGGGAAACAGAGATTCTCTTCTGCTCCACCCATAACATCAATGCAGACTGTAAAATTCCTGCAGCAATGCCAACATCAAGCTGGAATCATCTCCCTGCTCCTAACTGCCACCATCTAAGAGGGTTCCCATCGTAGATGATGTGGTGGGGCTGCCAGGACGTGCTTGGGGCAGCAGCCAGTAGCTGCACTGAGGTAGCTGCTCAGGCTTGCACCTCACTTTCAAACCTGAGGACCACGGATGTATCTCCAGCTCTTGTCCCACCATGGTTACATCACCACATGGTGATATCATCCTGCTTCTTTTTTCCCTTTCTGTTTAAAGATGTTAAGGCATGTGGAAAGGCTGCAAACCTGACCTGCAAATCAAGATGTTCAAAGTCAGAGTGAAACCAAACAGCTCCTGATGGCTGCTGCTATTGTTCTGGGGATACAGGAGGGAAGCAGGCTGGGGAGGGAGGCTCTGATTCATGGTTTGGCAACCCACAATGTTTCCAGTACTTAGGCTGGGAAAAATACCTGTTCACAGAAGCGATCCTCAATAGCTTTGCTTTCTACTTACTGCCATCGCTTAGTAACAGCTCTATTTTTAAATGTTAAGAGGGTATTAGATCAAAAAAAAATGAAAGTTTACTCAATCTCCCATCTAACGGGTGTTAAACTCGGCAGGGACATGGCTGCTGGCCTCAGGAGCTGGATGGAGCACAGGCTGGGACACAGGGAGTCCTGTGCTAGGGGCTGTTGGTACCAAGAGCCACCACCACCAACTTCCTGATGTCCAATATAAATCTCCCCTCTGGCAGGTTCAAGCCATTCCCCTTGGCCTGTCCCTACAGGCCCTTGTCCCAAGCCCCTCTCCAGCTTTCCTGCAGCCCCTTTAGGCACTGGAGCTGCTCTCAGGTCTCCCCTTCAGGAGCCTTCTCTTCTCCAGGCTGCCCCAGCCCAGCTCTCTCAGCCTGGCTCCAGAGCAGAGCTGCTCCAGCCCTCTGATCACGAGTTATGAACAGAGTCCTGAGTGTGAAGATTGTGGTTTCCTGGGACATTCAAAGCCATGGCAGTGAGCCTGTATGGAGGGATCACCTGGCAGACGGTTTACATCGCTCATGACTATGAAGTAATACTTGCTCTCGGATGTATTCTGCACCTCGTGGTGTTACCATTGAGCCCTCCTTTGCAGTGTTTCTTTCAGCGCAGCTTTTATGAGTCCTCCTTCTGCTCTTGAGGGTGGTGAGGCTGTTTCATTTACCAGGACATGGTGTGCTCACGTCTAAGGAGCATCCCATAGCAGAGCACAGCACTGGCTCCACAAGCAAGCTGCACTCCACACCGCATCCTCCAGACGGCTGGCACCATCTCCCCTCCTAGTGCCACATTGTCCATATCCAGGCACAGGATTATTGTTTACCACGAGATTCCTCTCTCCCGTTGGGATCAACAGCATCCCAGGGCTGGAAGCCCATCCTTGGCGGGGGCAGCTGCTGCCAGGGGTCTCTCACACCGTGTACATGTTAATTGTAGAGGTAGAAAGAATTCAAGTGCCTTAAAGGTCAGAAGGATATGAAAGAGGGAATAACCACAGACTGTTTCTGTGGAATAGAATGGAGCACATGGTGAGTATTTGTTCCTGCTGCAGTATCTGCAATGTATTTTTGACACACGCCTGCTGCAGAGTGCAGCCCACTGCAGCAAAGGAGGGAACCGAATCTCCTTCCCTCTGCGCGCGGCAGCAAGCGCCGTGTGGGAGCTTTGATGAGGGGTACAGCAGAATGTAATAGCCAACAACTTCACAGCGCTGACAGAAAACACCGATGGGAAGCCTCTGCATCAAAGCAACCCCAATTTCCCCACATTAGCACTGGAGTGAGGAATGACCTTCATCTGCTCTTCACACAGGCGGCTCTGGCAGGGAAAGTCAAGCATGAATTGTGGCAAATTTAGATGAAATTATGGATTTGAGAGACAGCTGTAATTAGGTTTGAAGCAGACATTTTGCTGGAGCAACCTCGAGGCTCAGCCTTCTCCCGGGTGGAATTTAAAGAGTAGGGAAGGCTTTTGCGCACCCCCCGAACATTGGAGCCTGGGAGGCAGGTACATGGTTTGGGGGAAACAAAATGGCAGTGAGGGCATGAGAGATGCTTCTGACAACAGCCCTGACCCCTGCAGCCAGCACGGAGCATCCCAGCACCCCCCACGTGTTGTTTCTAATATTAACATTGAAAATACATATAATCTGAGAGCAATTGCAGCATCAGGACATGAGGTCACAGGTCTGCTCCTGTAACCTGCTCCTCCCTCTCACTGTCCCCGTATCACAGCTCCATCACTCTGCCCAACAGCTTCTTCCACGCACAGAGACTTCTCAAAGCCTTGTTCAAGACACCAGGAAGCGGGCAAGTGCCTGCTGCCTCCCAGCCATGCGTCTGCCTTCCCTCTCATGGGATGGCCAGGACTGGTGGGACACTGGTGGTGGCAGCAGCAGCAGCAGTTGCAGTGGCAGTGGTGGTGACAGTGGCAGTGCAGTGATGCACTGACACTTGATGCAGGCAGAGATGCTCCTACCCATCCCATCCCACCCCATTCCACCCCATCCCACCCCATCCCACTCCACCGCACCCCATCCATCCCTCCCACTTTTGCTTCCCTCCTTCCAAGACTCCCAAGAAGAAGGTTCATTATTGACAACTCATGTTGTTGCTAAAGTTATTGACCTTTTAAACCAGACACTGCACTGGTAGATCCCCTACACACCCAGCCTGGAACCATTACCATCTCACAGCACCCAACTGGACTTTAAGCTACCATCCGCTGTGGCCTACTTAGAAGATGACCTGAAACTCAGCAACCATCTCTACCACCACAGCCCATGACTCATCTGCTCTTCTCAATCTTAGAATTAAAGCCTCCAGAAATGGAGATTGTCATTGTCTGGGTGTATATAAAGTAGCACTTGAGAGACTTAGCAAAACCAGCAGGGAAAACAAGATGCTGGGACTTCTGCAGGGGAAATGTTTGAGCTGTGTGGCACCACCATGTATTAAATATAAGGAACTGTGTCCTCAAGAACCCTTCCTTCTCTATATATTACAAACTCCCTAAAAATAAGAAGAACAAATAACCTTATTTCAGGGTGATCAGTCTTAAGGCAGTGCTCTGGTTACCACACTGTCCTCCCAGCCAGTGACTCCAACAGCCACTGCTGAGCCCAAACCTGCAGGCCCCCCTCAAGGAACACATCCAGCTTTCCTGTTCCAGGAATTGTGAGCTGATAGAAGTCAAACCACTGTGAAATTCATGTAAGACTAAGGGAACTGGTGGTTCAAGATCAGCAATGATTCAGGATCCCTGAATGGTCTTTGGCAATACCTTTGTACAATGTTGTATGATGTTGGCCAGGTTGGACACAGGGGCTTGGAGCAAGCTGCTCTAGTGGAAGGGGTCCCTGCCCGTGGCAGGGGTTGGAACTGGATGATCTTAAGGTCCTGTCCAACTGAAACCATTCCATGATTCTGTGATTCTATGTTCAACCACCTCGATGTTACCCACAGTGAGAAGCATTAACACATTCGTACCAGGAACCGACTACAACAGCATTGGGCTTCTCTCCCCATGTCTCTCTTGGGGAGGGTGTCTGTATGGGGAGAGGCTGGTGACACAGGTGGGAATCTCAGTAACACTAAGCAGGAAATAAAGCCCAGCTCAGTTGAAGCTCTCTCCTGTCCACTTCCCAGCCCCTGGCTTTGGGGTTTGTGCCCCCCGGGGAAGGTTCCCACCTCCCCTGCACTTCTGCAGCTCTCCGGGGTGTTTCCCCCACTCCACACTCCTATTTACTGAGCAGAAAGATCTGTCTGTATGTTGTAGGTAAGGACCAGATTCTTCCACGGCTTGTCCAGTTGCAAGTCTTTTCACCCTGCAAAATCCTGGAAGTGTTCATCAGCAACATACAGAAAGGGAGAATAACTCCCTATTGTAATGAAACCCCACATCTTGTGCTACAGTGGATGTCCTGGGAGACAGATCTCCATCAGCTGCCCACCAGAAGCTGTCTCTGGTGTACCCAGTGCCCTGGGCAGATGGCACTTTACCTTTCCCAGGGTGTTCAGCACCGATGTGTACCCGGCACTGGTTTTATGTGCAACTGCTTGGAACAGCAAAGGTTTCTTCTCTTTGATGCATTTCTACAGAAAGAATATTTTATTCTATGGTCATTCATGGACATGGACAGTGAGATCGAGAGCTTCCTTAGCACGTTTGCCAACACCACCTAGCTGAGTGGCGCAGCTGACACACTGGAGGGAAGGGATGGGATCCGGAGCAACTTGGACAGGCTGGAGAGGTGGGACTGTTTGAACCTCATGGAGTTCAATCCCCAGCACAAACACAGGCTGGGGGAGACTGGATGGAGCAGCCTGAGGAGGACTTGGGGGCGTTGGGTGAGGAGAAGCTCCCCATGACCCAGCTTCAGTGTGCGCTTGAGCTCAGACACACCCCCCACACCCCCCCCCCGTGTGCTGGGCTGCACCCCCAGAGCGTGAGCAGCAGCTCAGGGAGGGGATCCTGCCCCTCTGCTGTGCTCTGGGGAGACCCCAGAACTGTAGAATCCCGGACTGGTTTTGGCTGGGAGGGACCTCAAAGCTCATCCAGTTCCAACCCCTGCCACGGGCAGGGACACCTTCCACTAGAGCAGGGTGCTCTGAGCCCTTCCAGCCTGACCTTGAGCACTGCCGGGGATGGGGCCGTTCTCAGGTTGCTGACCAGGTCCCGTTGGGGATGGTGGGTGCGCAGCCACCTCCCGCCGCCTCCCCGCGGGAAACCCCCCAGCCCCATTCGAAACGAAGAGGATGGATCCCGCCTCGCGGTGGGTTTTCCATCTCCCCCGAGGCGCGGGGATGCCTCGGCCGCGGCGAGGATGCTCCAACCACGGGGTGCCCCGTCGGGGAGGGACGGGGCGGAGCGGGACGGGACCGGGCGGTTCCGCTCCGCCCCGCATCGCACCGCGGGGAAGGCGCGGCCGCGACACGCCCCCTCCGCCCCTGCGCCGCCGCGGAGCGCAGCGCGGGCGCGGAGCGCAGCACAGCGCAACGGAACGGAGCAGAACGGAGCGGAGCGGGACCCGCCCCGCCGCCGCCTTTGTGTCCGGGCGCCGCCCTGTGCTCGGGGGCGGGCTCAGCGCGGCGGGGCCGGCGGGAGCCGCGGGCAGCCCTCGGCGGCGGCCCCGGACCGCGGCTTGGCCGCGCATGGACGCGCGCTCCCGCCTGCACCGTGAGTACCGCCGGGCCGGGAAGGGCGGAGAGGGGATGCCGGGGATGCTCCGCCGCCGCCCCCGGTGCGGGATGCCGTCGGGCTGCGGGTCCGCGGGGAGGGAGCCCCCGGGCTCCGCGGAGCCTCCGCCTAGGACAAAGGAGCGGCCGGCGCCGGGGCTCCCCGCGGGTTCAGCCCCCTCGCACGGACCGCGCTCGGTGCCGCCGCCTCCTCCGCTGTATTGCGCGATCGTTCCCTTCTACCTGCCCGGAGCGAGGCACCGCGCTCGGCGCCGCTCCTGAGGATTCTGCGCCCTTCCCGGTGCCTGCAGCTCCCTCCCGGAGCACCGCGGCTCGGCGGGGTGAGGGGCGGGGGGCAGCAGAGCCGTTGCCGCCCACTGCCAGCCCCGGGTCGAACGCCCGGCCCCGCGCTGTGCTCCGGGCACCAGCTCGCACCGCTCCCGGGGTTCTCGGAGGGACCTCCCTGAGCCCGGGCAGCGGCTGGGCTGCGGGAGACGGGTCCCGGGGCATCGGTTCCCACGTTGGGATCTCCCGGACCCATCTGCAGCCACGGAGGGCAGAGGGGACAGCGGGTCCCCGGGGAGCCGGGGCACGGCTGGGTTTGAGCCTTATTTCTATGAGGCCGTGCTGGGGAAGGGTCGTGCCCATGGAAACACCGCTGGAAGTTCCTTGGGTTTTGGTGAAATTAAACCCATCCACATGCTGGATGTTCCTGCCCATCGCTTTTCTTAAAGCCCTTCATTTTGGCTTTGCACACCTGTGGTTTCCAGCTAAACCCAGCCACGTGTGGTCCCCGGTATTGACCTCAGGTGTTGTGGGTAGTGGTAACCCTCAGGAGTGGATGAGAGGCAGCTGAGGCATCTTCCTCATGGCTCCATGACGAGAGAAGTGACTTCATCTGGTGGGTTCTGCCGTTAGAGGCCGTCCGCTTGCCATGGCAACCTCCGCCCGGGTGCTGCAGCCACCGCTGGGAAGTAGCAAACGAGTTGCCAGATAGGAGCAGCTGATTCCAGAGCCTGCATCCTTAGAGATAAATCGTGCATCCTGGAAAACGTGACCTCCTTTTCCAGATTATTGCTGTTGCCTCAGGTTGGAGGTGTGGAGATGGGAAGGGAATTTTCCTCCTGGGGAGGTCGTGGGGTTTTCTGTTCATGAAAGGTTTCTTCATTTCTCAAGCAGTGGTAATACTGTAATTCGCTTGAAAACCATGTGAATTTAATGATCTTGCAGTCAGATGCCTTGGTGCGAGCTTGGTGTCCGTGTGAGCCTCAGCATTTGCTGCTGTTTGATGTGTGAAACTTTGATAAAAGAGTATTTTTAATTCCATTTTTTCTGTGATACAAATAATAGGAAATATTTAAAACCCCGGGCTTACATCAGAGTGGTTTTGCAGTGACTGGAGTGGCAGCAGCCACAGCCAGCTGCCCGCTGCTCCCGGTGGGAGCACACAGGGAGATGCAGTTTGGAAGCAGGGGATGTACAAAGGCTTCTTAATAATGTCTTAAAAATGAGTGGAAGTCGTAGCTGCTTACAAAATGGGATCTGCAAAGGGAGGCTGTCTGTTAGCTCTGGAATATCCCAAGGCAGCAGACGCGCGTGCTGCTAAAGCCATAAAACTTCAGAATCCATGAGGAATTAACAGCCCCCTGGGGTATCTCCATCTGTACCAAGCTTTGGTTGTGTGTGGTTGAAGCGGAGATGCTGGTGATGTGAGCATTGAACTTCACCACAGACCCGGAAAACTGGGATTAAACCCCACTGGAGTGGGGCCAGCAGATGGTCCCTGGGGAGCAGCCCCAGAGCCCCGTGTCCATTGAGCCACCCCAAGCTCTGCTCCATCCTCTGCTTGATGCCAGAGCCTGGGATGGGAGCAGGGGGCGATGTGAGCAGAGGTTCTTCAGTGCCTTGGGAATGGTGAATTTAGGCTTTAGGTGTATGGGTAATGACAGCCCCTTCTCTGCTCTGCCAGTGGGTGAGGTGAGAGCAGCAGCTCCAGCCCTGGGAGCCCTGGCCCTGGTCCTGGGTGGCTCTGCTGGGGCTGGGCTTGCTGTGGAGAGCTGGGAGTCAGACCTTGTGTGAATGAGAGCAAGAGGAAATGCTTCCCTTTGAGCAGGAATCACAGGCACTCATCTGCAGGTCCATAGATCACTGTCTGGGAGCCCACACCAATGACCCTGTGATGTGCGGGTAGAAACTGTCCCAGAAAGGGTCAGTGCTGCTTCATCCTATAAATGAATGCTCCCGGTAGCTCTAAGCTGAGCACAGACCAAGCACCTCCATGTTGTATGAAACCCTATTTAAAGCTTTGCAAGAGCCACCACCATGTGTCCTTGGTTTTCAGCTCAGCTCTCTCTAATTTTAGCGTGGTTTCTGCAGGCTTTAATTTGCCGGCACGGCAGATTGCATCAAACCCTGGGACAAGTCCTTCAGAACCGTGGCTGTTGGTCAGATGGGGAATGCAGAGACATCCTTTGTGTTTTACTGTGTGCCTTCGCTGGGCAGGTGTAGTGTGACCTGCCCAGAAGTTATGGAGGAGCCAAAGGATTGGGAGATGCGATGGATGGGAGGGAGAACACGTTGGAAGGCTGTGGGTTAGGCTGGGCAGAACCTTGTGGGAGAGGTCTGGCAGCCAGGAGGAGAAGCTGCAGTGGGTGCTTGGTAGCAAAGTGCAAAATCAGGGAAGTAAAGGAGCATAAAAGCCAGACAGCTCGAGAGGTGCTTTGCTGAGGTGCAATGTTAATGGATCAAGCTAGAGTGAATAAAGGAGGAGAGGAAGGCATGAGCTCAGGAGGAGAACATTCTTCATCCCTTGGTTCACTTGTATCCAGAGAATGAGTACCTGGCTGCAGGAGGAGCTTATGGGAGGGAAATGCCTTATTTTATTGATCTCCTTGACTATTTTGCTGGGGAAAAGAGATGTAAATGAGAGCAAAGAAAACCTGTGGAGAACAAGTTTAACCCTTTACAAGTGTAGGAGAGGGCGGGCAGGGAAGATGGGAATGTGTCTCGCTTGGGTGAAGGACGGCGACACTGTTTATTGAAATCCAATAAAGGAGATGTGTGGAATGCCAGAGGGTCTGCGTGAGCTCTGCCAGTTCCTGGGGATGGGAAGCAAACACGGCTTTACGTCACGTAGCTTGTCAGTTGTTACTGGTATTCAGTGATGCGCTTAGGATGTAAAGACATCCCTGTGGAATCTTTGATGCTGGCTTTATCACCGGAGTGTGATGTTTGGAAGATGTGACACAGACTGTAAATAGAGCAATATTCCAGGTAGAAAACATGTATGAGAAGAGCATTTGGATACACAGGAATGTGAGGATCATGCTGTGTGGCATGGGGAGCAGCAGAGCAGTGCGTGCCCGTCTGCTTGCTGCTGGCAGGACTTGTGAGCTGTGGGCACTGACCTGCAGTCATGGAGCTGATGCTCCATTCCCTGGAGAGCGCTGCTCCAGAGCAGGGAATTGGGTGAATTTAAAGCTCTGGGGTTGTTTTTCAGTGGCTGATGTTAAAATACTGCTTGGTTGGTGCCTCTGTTTTGGTGCTTTCTAAATTTCCAGTTGACTTGGGGAAGACTGTGGAAGAAAGATGATGGTGTGCCAGGAGGAAGGTGGCATTCCAGAAGCTGCTCGGAGAGGAGCCCGTGGTCCCAGTGGGTGTATTCTTCACTCATGCTGTGTCTGCAGTTGCACAAGAGGCCATCATCAGAGCTGTCCTTCCGTTCTGCAGCGTGCATGGATTCATCCGTAACGGATGTTGGGTCTCGGTTGTGGTTGGAGGTGAGCAGGAGGTGGAGGTCCTGGTGGGACCTGAGCTGTGAGGCTGAGAATGTGCTGTGAGGAGGCGAGGGGAGCTGTTGACAGAGGCCTGGGTGCCTTTGGTGGCCAAGGAGTGGAGCTGTGGCTGCAGGTCCCAGTGGCAGGGCATGGGCCAGCAGCAGTGGCAGGGCCTGGAGCTCGGGCTCCAGCTCTTCCCAGGTCAAACCCCAGCAATCCCTCCCCCTGCCTGCTTCTCCTGTGTCACCTTATTCCCAAATATACATGCACCCTGTCCATTCAAACACCGTATGTTGTTTCCAGCACTGTGTTCCCCTCTTCTCTTCACTGCTGTTCCCAGACCATGGAGGAGTCTTTCAGGCAGAGGCCCTTCACCCTGGCAGATGCTTTGTGAGATGTTTCTGCTCATTCTTACTCTTGACAGAAGGGCTTGGACAAGCTGGAGCACCACTGACAGCAGGGAAATGTGGGGATGGTTCCGGAGCGATGCCTGGAGGCTGGGGGAGCTGGCGAGGAAGTGGATGAGGCTGGGGAGTGGAACACGACACAGCATGAAGGTGGCTTTTGGTACCTGGTGGGCAGCTTTGCTGCATGAGACTAAAACCTGCTAAAGGTGTTGTTTGGTGTCAGAATCTTGTGCCTGGTGTCTGGTTGTGCCTCGGGTGTTAGGTACACTGATCCAGCCGCACGGTGCGTGCGCTGGGTGTTTCCACCTCTGGGAATGCTGCAGCTTTGCTGTGGTTCCAGTAACAATCCCTGCCTCTGAAAGCCTGAGCACCAAATTGGTGCCTTTCAGCAGTTCTCTCATTACGTGAGACATTTTCTGTACTTAACAAATGGTTCTTATTCCTGCCAGCGCCTCAGCCCGGTGTTTTAGGCCCGTGGGTGTCAGGGAACAGAACATATTTCTGTGTCTGTGAATGTGATCCCACACGTTGTCTTTAAGTGGGAAACTGTTCACAGCCCTTATATGGCGAGGGATCTTTTCCCAAACCCATCATGCTTTCCCCGGCAGCAGTAACGCCGCGTTGTCTTCTGGTGCTCTGCAGGCTGGATGCTGGGGATGAACCAGAAACAGGAAATGCTCCGTCTTCTTTTACTGGCAAAAGTCACCTGCTCTGGCTTGTCATCCATTCAGGAATTGTGTCTAGAAATGCTTGATGGCTTCCAACAGCTAATCAGTGGGTAGGTGCCAAAATAGGAGATAAGAACCTGAGAGCAGCAAAGGTGCTGTTTCTGCTGAGTGCTGGGCATCTCTTCTTCATCTTCACTGAGTTTGCACACTCCTCCTCACATGCAGCCACTGGGACAGCAGAGTTGCAGCCTCCTACCCATGCAGGCAGCCAAGCACTGTAGGAGAAGCGAAGGTGCCTGCATGTCACGGCACAGGGACACATTGCAGAGTGATGTGCCATGACTGCAGAAGGTGTCCTGCATGTTGTGCAGTGAGCTTTGTGAGGTACATGAGTTACCTGAGCACCTCGTGATGTTCTGAATGAACGTTGGTGAGAGGCTGGTTACCATACATAGAATCATAGAAGGGTCAGGGTTGGAAAGGACCTTGAGATCATCCAGTTCCAACCCCCCTGCCATGGGCAGGGACACCTCACACTAAACCAGGCCACCCAAGGCCTCATCCAACCTGGCCTTGAACACTGCCAGGGATGGAGCATTCACAACCTCCCTGGGCAACCCATTCCAGTGCCTCACCACCCTCTCAGTAAAGAATTTCTTCCTTAGATCCAATCTAAACTTCCCCTGTTTCAGTTTGAACCCGTTACCCCTTGTCCTGTCACTACAGTCCCTGATGAAGAGTCCCTCCCCAGCATCCTTGTAGGCCCCCTTCAGACACTGGAAGCTGCTCTGAGGTCTCCACGCAGCTTCTCTTCTCCAGGCTGAACAGCCCCAACTTTCTCAGCCTGTCTCCATACAGGAGGTGCTCCAGCCCCTGATCATCCTCGTGGCCTCCTCTGGACTTGTTCCAACAGTTCCATGTCCTTTTTATGTTGAGGACACCAGAACTGCACACAATGCTCCAAGTGAGGTCTCACGAGAGCAGAGTAGAGGGGCAGGATCACCTCCTTCGACCTACTGGTTACGCTTCTTTTGATGCATGAGCATGTGAAACAAAGGGTGAAGGGTCCTTCAGGGTGATGGAGGAGCACCTCAGATGGATTACCCTCCAGTAGATTTTGTTGAGGAATGCTCATTTTTGCATTAGATATTCCTGCCCAGTGGCAGAACACCCCCAGATCCTCTTGGTTTGTAGCAGGAAGGCTTTGTGAGGCTCGTGGTCATGCACAGAGGAAGAGGAAGAGGTGTGAGGCTTCGCTCATGCTGGTTGCTGGGAAAGCCAGAGGTTGAGGTTGGATGGATGGATGGATGGATGGATGGATGGATGGATGGATTGATGGTGGATATGCTGCCACTGAGCTGGCAGGAGCTGTGCCATGGTCCCCCAGCCGTGTGGCACAGTGCCACCTGCCTTTGGAGGCTCTTTGACATATGGATGTTTCAGTGCAAACCCTGTGTGGTCACCCAGCTGAGGTGTAAAGGGCACTCAGGTAGTGTGAATGGGAGAGAGGGAGAGCCTCCATGGGCATGGATGGTGCTACCTGTGGGTGAGCAGTGCCATCCCGTGAGCTTTCATGGCCACCCTTGTTTTGAGTAGCATCTGTGCTGGTCCCCACCTGCATGGCAAGAGGGGAAGGAGGTGGCTTAGTGTGGGGGCATGAAGGAGCAAGGGTCTGTGGGGAGAGCATCAGGTGGGTGCTGAGAAGCAGCTGGAGGTGCAGCCTGAACAGGATTCCAGGATCCTCTTGTACTTCCTGGGCTCATGGTCACATCCTGCACTGCTTTGGTAGCCTTTGCATACTTTTTTCCTTTGTTCATCCGTGCTTTGTCCTGTGACAGATCAGGAAGTTGTGCTCCAAAGGCTCATCGTGCAGAATGTCCTGCACCTCTGTGTGCTTGGATAGCACCAGGTGCCTGCAGTGACTTGTGTCATAGGACTCAGTGGTCTCCTGCTCCGAGGACAGGATGTATCTGATGCACAGGGATGTACCTGCCTCTGGAGCCCTGTGGTGTCACTTATGTGGAAGCTGTCATCCCCTCCGCATCTGAGCACAGAGAGGTGCTGCTGTTGATTCACAGACACACTCAGTGCCTCCTGAATTCAGGAGATGTTGTGGTGCTGTGTCTGGGCGGGGAGGTGAATCATTACAGTGCAGGTATTTAGTTATGGTGCTATCAGTAACATCGCAAGGTTTAATAATTCTCTTGGAAGCTCCACAACTGAGCAAAATCCATTTATTCACACAGGTGACTGGGTTAGTTTTGAAGTTGGGGCTCGAGTATCAAACCAAACTGGATCAGAAATGCCATGAAAGTCTTTATGACTTTGGGTATCTTCTTGGAGTGGCAGTCAAGTAGAACCATCCCTTGCTTTCTGAAGGGAAGAAGCAATGGGAGTGTTAAGCTGAACTTTAATGGTTTTTTGAACAATGTTTTTTAGCAAATACTTAGCAGAAGAACAGTTTACGTGAGAAATGCTAGAACGTAGACGTGTTCTATTTGTAGCCATGTGTTAATATGGTCTATACTAATATGTCTATATAACGATGTGGTTTGTGGTTTATAAGTGTCACCTAGAACAGAGGGTTTGGCTCAGAACCATCTCCAGGACAAAGACAGTCTCCATGGGCTGTCCCAGACTTACACCCCGATGGGGAACAATGAGAACAAGCCTCAGTTAATCATATTATTGAACAGTCATAGAATCTCAGCCTGGTTTGGCTTGGAAGAGGCCTTAAAGCTCATCCAGTTCCAGCCCCCTGCCACGGGCAGGGACACCTTTCACTAGAGCAGCTTGCTCCAAGCCCCATCCAATCTGTTCACATGCACGTATCTGTAGTTTTCCTAGGGCCATAAAATAGGGCTTGCTTTCTTTGTTGTTCCATGGTTGCAGATGTTGCAGCATTTTTGTAAGGGCTTTTTCCCCTGGTAAATCCATGTTTCAGGACTTCTGCAGAAGTATCTGTGAAAGAGGCCACACTAAAAATGACCGGTGCTGCGCTGGCCTCTGGTAGCACATCACCTTTCAGATCTGGACACAGAGACTCCTTTAGCATAAGCATTCCGTGCATTTCCCAAGGCTCCCCGGTGTCCGTGCATCGCTCTGCCAGGGAAGGGCATTCCTTTCAATGGGATGTCATTAGCACTCTGCTGAATGATTATTTCCATTTATAATGGCAACAATATGTTAACTTCCACGAGTTAAGAACTGAGATCCTGGAGCTGCCAGTCAGCGCGCGAGGGCTGCTGGCGCTCTGTAATCATCGCTGCTATTTCTGGGTGGCCAGATTTAGCATAAATAGGTGTGATGCAAAGTGTCATTCCATATTTAGTCCTTGTCCAAGACATCCTAGTTTAGGAATGGTGCTTTTTGCATAAAATGAGTGAAGAAACTCAACCTGTATCCATGGGCAAGGTGGGGAAAACGAAACAGACCCCAGTTGTATCATTTGCTTCTCTCCCCAATTTTAATTTACCTGACTCGCAGTGTCTCCATGGCCTCCTCTGCCCTCGCTCCAACAGCTCCACGTCCCTCTTGTGCTGCTGCCCCAGAGCTGGATCAGGGCTGCAGGGGGGGTCTCCCCAGAGCACAGCAGAGGGGCAGGATCCCCTCCCTGAGCTGCTGCTCACGCTCTGGGGGTGCACCCAGCACATGAATGTCTCTCCAAGCCCTTAGAGCTAAATGGGACTGCGTTTGTTGTCTCTGGGTTTGGCTCTGGTCTGTAGCTGCCCTTAGAAATGCTGAGCTCTACAGCCCTTATCCTCTTACTCAGAGTTCGGACTTGACATAGTCCTAAGGTTCCTTTATTCCCTTTTACAATGGTGTTTTGGGTGGCTGGTGTTTTTTCCACCTTTCTCTATTGCATATTGCGTCGCAGCGGAAGGGCTCTCTTGTGGTCACCTTTGTTCTGTGCTCTAATGCCCCCTCAGCCCCGCTGCCTTTCCCCAGGGAAGAAAACTGGGCTAAGAGTAAGGAGGTGGGAGATGGCTGTTGCCCAGGACTTGCATCTCCTCCGGACAGCTCCTGCAACTGGGACATCATCTGTGAATATGGATAAAGCAGAAGCAACCTCCCCAGCGCTGGCTGTTGGATTAGCCTGAGCTTAGATAAATCTGAACTACTCCTCCTCGGTTTGATTCTGACTGGTCACCCCGAACTCGCGTGAGTAAGTTACGTGGTCACTTAGGGAGCAACTGCGCAGTAGCACGAATGTTCTGTGCTGTCAGGAGTTATCTCTGCTGCCAGATTTATTTGGAGCCCTCGTTTTTGCCCCGGAGATGACAGGGAGCTGCTCCCAATCCATCTTCTCCGTGCCACCAGGGTTTGATGGATATCTGTCATGTTTCTTCCCCCCAACTCATCTCTTTTATACACTGACCTACTTAGTGACTCTCCACAGAGGAGTCTGTACCTTCACCCATCCTTTTCATCCTATTCTGAGCATTTCTCATACCTGGTATGTCCTTCCCTTCTATTTCAATGAGGGGACCATTTTGTTATCCTTTAGAATAGCTCTGGGAAACCTTCAAGCAAAAGAAATTGGGTCCTTTCTGAAATACCTCACATTTTTCTAGTCCATTAGTCTGAATGTGCTGACTTCGGCAGCATGGGGCGAGCAGCATGAAAAAACATAACTGATATTAACAGAAATATAACATTAACAGAATATAATGAGTTTGTTCTTAATAAATGCTTACCTAAAGTACAACACCTTGAAAGAGGAATGTTCATCGTTGTCAAGAAAGGCAGACGAACAATCATTATCTTGCTAATGAACTGATAAGTCTGACTATTAAATCATGTACAGAAGCTACCTCTGAGCTCCTCTCCAACCTTTCTCCATCTAGTTGACAGTAAGAAAAAGCGCTTTAGCGTTGAGTATAAAATACATTGTCAGCCCTTGTCTCTAACACTCGATGTGTGTGTGTGTATATATGAATATAGATTTATATTAATGCGTGCCTAAAAATCTGAAATCACCCTGCTCATAGAGGTTGCTCCATTCTCACAATAGGAGAAGCCCTGGAAATTTTCAGCAAGTAAAATGCAAACCATTAAGGAGTTTTATGACTTTCAAATCCTCCATCAGTGGGGGGCCAGGGTTTCATTTTTACCTCCTGTGGCTTCTCCATTCCCTCTGAAGGATGTGTAATGGAATGAAGGATGTGTAATGGAATGAAGGATGTGTAGTGGTATGAAGGATGTGTAGCGGAATAATTTGTGCTGGAGCAGGTTACACTGGGATTGGGGTGAGCAGAGCGTGTTTCAGGTGATGTGTGTTTAGGAGGTGTCATCATACTCATGTATTTGGCAGGAGGCGGTGGCTGGAGGCAGGGACTCCATGCAGCAGCATGGAAGCAAACGGCACAGTGAAGAAGTCTTGGAGCTGAACCGTTTTCTCCTCCAAAGAGCATTAGTGTTCCTTGTTGTGTTGCAGAAGGGTCTCCTTTGGCTGGGTCTCTTTGTGTGTGGGTCTCCTTGGGCTGCGTTCAGTGTCCTCAGACTCGTGAAGGGGAGGTGGCACCTCAATCCTGTGTGTGCCGCAGACCCCATTGAGGCACTTTATCACAGCAGCCCAGTTGCTGTTTCAGGGTATTTATAAGCAACTCGATGTTCCCTGTAAGCCCTCAGTGCACAGAGGCTGCTGCAGAGACCTGCACTGCTCCTGCTCTGCCTGGGGCACGGCAGGTACCGGCCTCATGCCTTAGGGGTGGCTTTGTGAAGACCCAAAGGCAGAGCTGCAGGGGTGGTGCTGGCTCTTGGAAAGCTGCTTAAGGGTGGGGTTCTTCTTTTCAAATCTGACTGAAGCATCTCCGTGAAAAAATCAGTCCTTTCAGGCAAACAAGGAGTCTTCCAGACCTGCTCTGTGCTGCTGCATGAAAAACCTTCCCCATCTTGTTCAGCCTGGAGAAAAGGAGGCTTCCTTAGAGCAGCTCCAGTGCCTAAAGGGGCTGCAAGAAACCTGGAGAGGGGCTTTGGACAAGGGCCTGTAGGGACAGAACAAGGGGAATGGCTTGAACCTGCCAGAGGGGAAGTTTAGATTAGATTGGTTTGTGATTCTATGATCTGCCAGACTTTAGGTCCTGACCTGAATTTTCCCAGTTTATTGCTTCCCTGTTAAATGTTTTCTTCTCAAGAGTGTTAAAACTAGAGGGGGAAAACCACAGTTCTCCACCACGGATCATAACTTCTGATGGTTCCATTTTCCTGCTTTTGTTGTGATTTCATTTCATAGAATCCCAGCCTGGTTTGTGTTGGAAGGGACCTTAAAGCTCCTCCAGCTCCAACCCCTGCCACGGGCAGGGACCCCTTCCACTGGAGCAGCTTGCTCCAAGCCCCTGTGTCCAACCTGGCCTTGAACACTGCCAGGGATGGGGCAGCCACAGCTTCTCTGGGCACCCTGGGCCAGCGCCTCAGCACCCTCACAGGGAAGAGCTTCTGCCTAAGAGCTCAGCTCAGTCTCCCCTCTGAGAAAAGACAGAGGAAAAACTGAAACCCGTTTTTTGTGGTGGTTGCTGTGGCTTTGAAGACGTTCTCTGTGTTATTTCCTGACCACTGAAGGAGTCCATCTGCATAGCTGAGAGCAGAGATCAGCCAGAGCCTTGCAGCAGACCCGAGGGCAGGTGTCGGATGCGCAGGTTTGTAGAGCACGTTGCAGAGGTGAAGCAATGAGCTCTTGCAAAGCAATGGTAGAAGGCACCAGCTACAAACTCCCTTAGCATCCCTGGTGCAAGGCTGTGCTGCAGAGGGCTTTTTGAGATGAGCTGCTTACAGGAGGGCATTGACCTGCCCTGGGTTGCAGGAGGTGAAGCAGATTTTGGTTGGCTGCTGTGGTGAGGCTGTTGCGCTGTATTTTCCTGCTTGATCCAGAGAGGAGCAGAAAGTGTGCTTGGAAATTGCATGGTGGAAAAAGCTATTAATATTAAGGCACTTTCTCTTGTTTTCAGCTGTGAACTGTAATTTACTGTGATTATTTGTTTCCTAATAAATTGTGTATAGCTCATCTCAGCATCAAAACACATTAAGCTCTTTGCTCTGATGTCTCTTACGCAGGCTAATTTAATTCATCTTTGCAAAGGAGTTTATGACCAGATGCATGAGATTTGACTCTGAGATATCGTTGTGCTTGTCCTCTCTGTCTGGATATACCCAGAAGGTCAAATTCTGCTCCTTTTTATCCTCATAATTTAACTGAAGTCAAGAGAGCTGCATAGGTACTAACAAAAGTACACTCATTAGATAGCATGGTATGGGAAGGTTTGAATTTCAAGTGAGGATGGTAGTGTGTGAATGGATTGGAGAAAGCCATCCACTGGTGTTTGTCTTACAAAAGCTTCCAACATTTCAGTTGTAGCAGCTACTGTTTAGCTAATGAGATTAAAATAGGGATTTTAAATCTAAATAGAAATAAAATACAGAGTAGTGACACCATTTAACTGCAGACATAACGTGAATGCTAGTATTAATTAGTGACAAAAGCTTATGAACATGACATTGTTGTGGAGTGTTTTCTATTAAAATACTTTGAAAGCAAAGACAGTCCATAGCTAAAGAGGGTTTAAGGTCACTCTCCCACTTGTTGTCTCTCTAGTTTTCTGCTCTATTTGCTTATCTTCCCAAGTTGTGATGGGACAAATTCTGCTCTCACACATTATCACTGGGAGCTGATGCAAAGTTTGTGTGTGCAAAGCAGAGGTTTGCCCCAGGCCCCCGGGGGGCAGCGAGCTGATGGGATGTCACGGGCCTTTGGGGCTGCACCAGTTTGAAACCCCACCTGAGAACTTCAGGTTCCGAAGATTGCCATCGCTGTGGGTACCACTGAGGGGGTCAGGAGCCCTGGGAGGGCCCAGCAGACCCCAGGCAAGTGCATCAATGTGAGATAATGGGTCAGCTCACACGCCGTGGTCAAAACCAGCCCTGGTTTTGCCTGTGTTGTGCCTGCTCTGGCCCAGCAGCATTCGAGGAGTCGGTTTGGATGGTTTAGCACCCACCCGACAAAAATACCCTGTGTCAGTATGTGTGTAATCGCGTTCTTCTCGGGGAAGAAAATAGAGCTGAAGGTGCTGTGCTGCTGCATCCTCACAGCTTCTCCTACACATGGTGTCGGCAGCCAAGCAGGGGCAGAATGAGACGGAGCTCGGTGGCTCCACAAGGAAATAGTTTATAAACACCCAGCCTGAAAGCAAAGCATGCCAAGGAAATAAACTGGGTCTTCTGCAGTGCAGTAATGCCTTTGTCGTGGAGTTCCTGGAGCAAAAACTTCAGTTTTATGATATTTTTGCATCTTAAGTATTTGTGATGTGATTGTCAACAGGATGAGCAAAAGCCAGATTTATTCCTTGTGGTTCGAGAGTCCTGTAATGACATGTATTTAGTGATGTGCAATGGAGATAAAGCAACGGACACTACACAACAGTGACGGAGGTGTATCAGAGATCAGTTAGGTTGCTGAAATGTCTTTGACAGACTGTATTTAAGGGCATACTCTTGAATATACCTTGGTTTCATGTTTTGTACTGAACGTTGCTGGGTTCATTGCATCTAGGAACTGCTGTGTCTCTCCTTTAGAATTATAGCATTAACCAGGCTGGAAAAGACCCTTAAGATCATCAAGTCCAATCCTTTACCTTCCCCTTTCACTACTGTAAATCCAGTTATTTCTTTGGAGTGACCACATAATTGCAGCTCTGTAATTCATGATGAAAGGGGGTACAGGAACCCTTAGTGAATGCGGAGCAACGTGCAGGCAGCCCATGAGTTGCATGGAATGAGGCCCCCACTCTACTTTCCTTGATGGTAAACGTAACCTAGGGGTTGCTTGCTGAGCGTGGCACAGGAAGCAGAGCTGAGTTCTCTGCTTTCACATGTGTTAAGCTGGTGAGGATTCAGGTCTTAGGCCCAGACCTTGTGGTGAAAGTCCCAGGATCAGGCAGAGGTTCAGCTCTGAGAAGGACCTGAAGGTCCGGATGATTTATAGTCCCTCCTTTGATCAAACTTGGTGTCTCATGGATGGTTACGGCAGTGGATAACGTCTTCCATTTTGTTGCTGCTGTTTTTCCGGGCTTTGTTGTGTTCGTGTGAGTGTGTGATGGCTCAAGTGAAAAGAACTCCCAAATAGCTTAATTCTTTTTCTAAAACCATTGAAGAAAAGAGGAAACTCTGAGTCACTTTGTGCTTTCAGCATCACGAACACAAACTGGATCCTGATCCAAAGGTTCCCTGAGATCATGAAAGCTTGCATCAACTTGCATGAGATGTGAATGCGGCTGCCAGAACGTATGTGTTGGGCACAGCTTCATCAGAGGTTTTCTTCTGCACAGAGCTAATACAGCGTTTTAACAGGCTGATATTTGTACTGGAAACGGTGCATGGTGTAGTGAACATATGAAAACACAGGTGAGGGGTCATTCTGGGCTGCCTTTCATGTTTCAAACACTATTCTGCACAGTGCCATGCCTGGGTATTTCCTTTTATGCTCCAAAATTTTGTTTGGCAGCGCCAATTAGAACAGCTCAGTGTGATTAAATCAAGCGTCTGTGATGGGGAAAGCCAGTCTGGTCTGAGAGGTGCGTGTGGTGGAAGGGAAGGTTGTGGGTTTTTAACCAGAGATTGGCAGAAGTACTTTGATGTTCAGCAAAAATGACAGGAAAAGGGGGAAAACCTCCCCAAGCCCCTTGAATGCAGTCGATCTGGAGAGGTGAGCAAACCAGGGCAGGAGACGGATGAGGCAGAGCAGCCCTGCTGCTGGGCTGGAGCTCCCCAGCCAGCATCCAGCCTTCGCGTGGAGGAGTCTGCACCCGTGGTGCCTGCAGAGGATTTCCACACCATTGGAGTTACATCAAGTACTCGCCCACTGCCTTTGCATTAGGTTGGCACAGATGAGCTTGTTTGTTGGTGTTTACTGGTACAGAACAGCTCAAAAAGCTTTGTCACTGGACTTCTCTGGTGAGATCTTTAAATAGCAACAGGCATCATCATCTTATGCACCAGAGCGAGTGATGACCAGAGCTAATCAAAGCAGAGTCACAGGCCACTTAAATGTGGGTAGTGAAGTGTCTTCAAGCACTGTCCCATAGACGTTGCTGCTCCATTGCTCACATTGGCCTTCCCACAGCTTCTGAGCACAGCTCCAAAGACAAGTTTCTTGATTCTTGGCTGATATTTAGCACACAGGCTCGCAAGTTTCTGTTGGCATAGCTAGGTTTTCATAGAAGGCAGCTACTGGCTGAGATCTTTAGGTACATTAAAATAACAGTGCTTTCAAGTATCATCTTAAAGGGCTTTGTGGCAAAGGTAAGCATTTTTGTCAGAAGTGGCATTAATATGGTTGATCCATAACGTGGCTGATCCACAATACATCCATTAATGTGGGGTGGGCTGCAGGACACCTCTCTGACCCTGAGTTTTGTTCATATCCTATGAAAGCCAGCTTGGCTTTCCCATTCTCCTTGCAGAATACAGTTGGCAAAGGCACGTTGTGGATGTTGGGAGAAGAGCCAAGCAGTGGCACTGCTCATCCATGGGCCGATAGACTGGGATCTGCCTCAGGGTGCTGCAGGGCTGTGCTTGGTGTGGCTGAGGCAGGGCTGCACTGATGATACCTGCCTGGCCCTGCTGTGTCAGGTAGCACTGCAAAGGAGTGCCCTGTAGTTGCTTGTTTTCTTAACTTGTGACCTGAAGCACTTACCTTGTGGTGTCTTCCATGGCGTGGCTGAAGAGGAATTTGCTTGCTTTCAGTAGTTTCAGTTTGGGGTTTTTGTATCTTCTATTGAAGATTTTTCTAGTGAAAAGTGTTTTCTCTCTTCCTTAAAGATTAGCAGCAAAAGCCTCTGGAACGCATTGGTAAGGACTTCAGCTTTAATAAACTACTTCCAGGGGTCTTGCTTTAGCTATGTTCAATCTTAAACTGAGTCTGAAATTCCAAAGTCATGGAATCCCAGCCTGGTTTGTGTTGGAAGGGACCTTAAAGCTCACCCAGCTCCAACCCGTGCCACGGGCAGGGACACCTTCCACTGGAGCAGCTTGCTCCAAGCCCCTGTGTCCAACCTGGCCTTGAACACTGCCAGGGATGGGGCAGCCACAGCTTCTCTGGGCACCCTGGGCCAGCGCCTCAGCACCCTCACAGGGAGCATGTTGGAGGACTCCAGAAGAACCTGACAGGCATTAGTGATGGTATCCCTGATGATGATAATTTTTAGATCTGTGTTTGTCCAAATGGAAAAAGACAAAATGAAAATTCCTCTTTAAGCTTTCCAAGGATTTTTATCTATAAGGCAAAATGTCTGAAGTCCATCTACAAATAACATCTACACATAGGCAATAAAGTGTTTATGGGTAAAAGTGTATAATTACCTGAAATTTGGGATCCTGCAGATTACTGATCCTGCTGTGTACAATGTGCAGCCACAAAGACTTGATAACGTCTGTGAGAGGGGATGTAAACTGCAGGGAAAAAGAAAAGAAGAACCTTCAGCTGGCCTTGAACACTTGGACACCAGCGTATGTCCTCTGCTACCATCATTCCCACCATTTTCCATCTAGGATGCTGCATCTGTCAAAGAGAAGCAACTGGAAGAAGCAGCACAAAAACCCAGTAGTGTAAAAACCTGGAATATTTGTACTGGATCCATAGCACTGGCAGCTTGCAGATTGAGTGCTTGTCTTCAACAGGCCATGGGATGCCTGGGCTTTATGGCCTGCCTGCTGTTCCCAGTGTGGAAAGTCATCTGCTACCACTAAAACCATTTATCAAGGCCTGGCAAATGGAGAAGATGAGTGATCACATCATAATGCTTGCTTTCATGGCCTAGAGATGCCACTGTGATTTAATCATTCTCCTAAGTTAGTTATTATCGCACCCGTAGGTCTCCACTGCTCCAGGAGCCCGCCTGGGGCTGATCCAGGCACCGTCCCAGGTGAAATGAAGCTGCAAATTAGAGCAGCGTGAGCCTTGGTTGGGCCTGAGCTGTTGCTGTGCCTGGAGAGGGGCCTGGCTCCGAGGGTGAACAATCTGGCTCATAATTAGTATTAAAAGGGAAATCAAAAGGAGGAGACAGGTCACCTTATGCACACAGGCTCATGGCCACCAAGCCCTAAACATTTGCTGTCACACAGAGGACCAACATTTGTCACTCTGAAGGGTGATGCCTGCAGGACACGGCATGTTAAAGGCACATAGGTGAGTAGACCCCGATTTTCCAGGCATGGTTTTGTAGGCAGAGACCACTCAAAACAAGGACAGATACCACAGCTTAGTCCTGTTTCTTATGGATAGTGCCTAACCCAAGTATTTCTGTGTGGATGCTTCTAGTTTTCAGCTTCTAAGGAAGTAAAATACAGTAAAATGATGAGATTATTACTATCTGACATGAATATCTACTGTCTAAAGTTAAGATATTTTAACTTTTACGTGCCTTTCTAGACATCAGTTCATAATGGCAGATTTAGCAAGAACCTCTTCTGCTCTTTAGGTAGGTAAGGCAATGTCCTCATTTCAGGGTATTTCAGAACTATTACTGCTAATTCCATAACTCATACACTCTGTGAACCAGAGTAAACAGCACTAACAGTAACCGATGTTGTTTTGTTTGGCTGGGAAAGGTTAACTGCTTTCAGTGGGGTGTTTTATTTATTGCTGTTAGATTTTTCCCCTTTCAAAAGGCACAAAACCCCCACTTGTTCCATAGGCTTCTTGCTTCCCTGTGCAGGTGGTGAGGCACTGGCGCAGGTTTCTATGGGTCTATGTTCACCCTCTGCTGGGTGGTTCATTTTACTACGAGAATAAGAATTCATCTTTCTTCAGAAACACTGAGATCTTAAATAACATTCATTTAGACATTAATGGTGTCTAAGGAAGCGACGGGCCTCACCTTGGTATCTCACTGTAGGTTACAGTGGCAGTTCAGGCCTTTGGTCGCTCGAGCTTGACCCAGGAGATGACAGTCCTGTTCGGAACCTTCCTGATTGCCTTTGCAGCTTTTCTCCAACCAGATTTGCCTATTTCACTTGCCCTTAGTCATCGTGCTTGTAGTTAGTGTGGGTAACGCCCTTCCCAAATCTTCGTTCCCAAAGCCAAGCCATCAATCAGCCAAACAGTGGCATTAAACCAGAAGGCAACGGGAGAGCCTGACTCTACCTGCGTGGCTTGAGGAGGTTCATGCCTTCTGTGTGGAGCGCTATGGGGTTGGTTGGTGCTTGTGATGCAGGACCACGCTCCGGGCAAGCAGCGCCTGCTCCCGCTGCGCTGCAGAGGGAAGGCAGATAAGGCAAAGCTGGCATGTGCTGTCAGCTCTCGTGGAATGCAGCCATGGAGTGACAGTTGTCGTCTTGCCCACGCTGCTGCTCAGTCATATCCATTTCCCTGACCTTTTATCTCTACCTTCCTCAACGGGGAAGAGCCGTGAGCCATGAGGAGCTGGCAGCTGTGGGAAACCCTTGAAGTGTTGCCAGTAAGTTTGAGGAGATGAGAATTAAATCTTTTCCGTGTTTCTAACGCTGTGCTCATCTCTTGATTAGCGATTCAGACCCGCGTTCTGCTCCTCTTCATCCCGATACGTGCTCGTTTATGTAACTCCTCTTGGGCTGGCACTGCTGTCTGTCTCGTCAGAGCTGGTGCTGGAGCAGCATGAAGACATGCTCGTCAAAAGCATGTCTTAAGCTCTTGCATAAGACAGAGCTTATTTCCAAACTGGGGGTGCAGTGACTAAATATTTGAGAAGGCTGAGCCCGTGTGCTTCAGCGGTTGGGTTTGGGGGCTGTTGTTTTAAAGTACATTGGCATCAGCAGGCACTTGCCTACAAATCAGTCTGTATTCTTTCCACCAGCTGGAGCCTTTCCAGTCTGGTCAGGCTGACCTTTGTTTATTGTGCGTTGGACATGTGTTTCTTTGTGCTTGACAACTGAAAGACAGTTTTATTCATCCTTCTAAGTGGATGAGGCTGTAAGGGTAAGATTAAACCTAAGGCCAGTCATTTTACGTATTCTGAGACCTTTCCCCCTAAAGTGATGGCTGCGCCTTCTACTGCAGTTCAGCAATCCTGAGAGTGGGAGGAGGAGGGATCCAGAATGAGCAGGGTAGTATTTAAGCACAGTTGAAATGCCAGCTTGTGGACTAACACAGTTCACCACTGCAGTAACAATACCTGCAGCTGATGGACTTCTTATGAACCTAAACATTTGCTAATGTAAGCATTTAAAGAACTTCAGATGGAATCCTCGGCCGCTGTGAGCATCCCTGAAAGGCTTTGTTCATTTTGATTATTTACAATATTGCTTCCAGTCTCACTGGTTTTAAAAATGCACTTCCCAGTTTGGGTAGAAGGAAACTTGTAGCAGAAGTGAAATCCCCGTAAAAAGCGTGTTATGGAATCTTACGAGTTAGATGTTTTTAATTTGTTTCATTTGTTAATCAGGGGAGTGTGGATTAATTAAACTTCCTATTCACATACGTACGATTTATTTTAGCTGATGAATCTCTGAGAAAAAGGTTGGCAATGTGTCAGCATCTCCTCTGGCTCTGTGAAAGGAAAATACATGGACTTCAATAGAATTACAGAGGGAAGGCATCAATAGCTGTGTCCTTCATCCTGCTGGACAAAAAGCACAGAGAAAGGGAAGCTCTTCTTCAGGGGAAGGCTGTGATAATCGGCCTGTGGTGATACTGCAGCTTCTTTGAATTTCCTTATTCACATCCTCTCAAGCCAAGTGGATGCATCTTATCCTCCATATAGTCACAATTAACGAAACCCTATAGCCCTGCTGAGCACAGCTGAGCGTTTGTCACTGCTTTAAATTGACTTCTCCAGCATCAGTGTGACGCGGTGGACTTGGACAGCTTTCCTGTAGTGCCCGCCCTTTGAACGTTGCTTTTTCTGCTAACATTTCACATTTGAGGTTTAATCTCTTGCAGCTTTATTAGGGAGAAATCAGCTTCTGCAGGAACTGAGCTGTGGGAAACGGGTGTTTGGATCTTATCCCAATTCAGAAGAACGATGCTGTCGTGGCCGGTGCTTTGGAGTATGGGTCTCATGAATACACCCTGTGCAGCCTGGTTCATGGGCGCAGCTTCTTCCTGTGGAAGATGCAAGGAGCACAGGCAGAACAGGCTGATGGTTTTACTCTTCATTTCATATTGCCGATGTTCTAATACTGCAAACAAACACTGCTTCCTGCTCTCCCAGCGCCATACTGCAGAGCAGAGACCAGACAGGAGCTGGGACTCTCCTCCCTTTGAGTTTCTCTGATGTGTTTGACCCCATTAGCTCATTCCCCCATGTTGCTTGACTGCACTGAGCAGTTGGATACTGGTACTTTTGTGCCCCCTGTTTGGCCATGTTGTTGTTTGCTTGTTCCCTCCTGTTCAGCCAAGGGCTGCTGCCTGCTCCTTCAGTTGTTTTCAGCTCAGCTGGTTTTGATTCACTTGCACAGAAGTGATTTCATGTCCTCTTAAGTCTTCGGATGAGAGGTAAAGTAACAAAGGGCCCCAAACTGGGACATGGATTAGAACCACGCTCCTCCTGTGGTGGTTCCTCAGGCTTCTTTTCTAAACTTTTCTTTTATGAGTTTCCAGTCAATTTAGTGTAATACACCCATTATAACATCCTGAGTTCTCAGAGGCTGTGCAGTAGTAAAGCCAGCGCCTGCTGAATTATGTTGCTTTACCACTGGTCCTGTTATCCCCCATACCAGTAATCCCATCAGAAGAAATTTGCTCAGCTGGTTTGACACTGCATTTTTTGGTACACACGTGTGCTGGCATTAGTTTTATTAAGCTGCTGTAATTCTTCATAAATAGTGTTGTGCATTGCTTATTCCATTACATTGTGCAGGATCAGTGTCAAACTGACAGGCCTGTAACTGCTCAGATTATCCCATTTTCTCTATTAATCACTTGGTACAGCAGCTGCCTGGTCCATTCTGATCCTCCTTGCTGAGGACGTGCAGTATGTCACGCAAGAGGTTCTTGTAATTATACCTGTGACCAAATCATCAATGGTCTTAGAACACAAGTCAAAGGCTCCAGATTTCACTGAATCCCAGCCTGGTTTGGGTTGGAAGGGACCTTAAAGCTCCTCCAGCTCCAACCCCTGCCACGGGCAGGGACACCTTCCACTGGAGCAGCTTGCTCCAAGCCCCTGTGTCCAACCTGGCCTTGAACACTGCCAGGGATGGGGCAGCCACAGCTTCTCTGGGCACCCTGGGCCAGCGCCTCAGCACCCTCACAGGGAAGAGCTTCTGCCTAAGAGCTCATCTCAGTCTCTAGAAAAGAAGGCCCAGTATAAAGTAGAAATGTGCAGAGAAGATTGGCCTGGGCTGTCCTGGTGGTTCTTGCTGAAATAAACCCCAGCAGATCCTATTAATACTCATGAAGCCAATGCTGGAACACTCTACGGATGCATCAATATATTCACAGCTCAGTACATGATCAGTGTTTTACTCCTAGGTTTCTTCCTAAAATATTGGCTGTGAGCAGCAGGACAGCCATTTGGCCTGAGCACTTCTGAATCCTGTTTGGAAAGCGAGCGAGTTCCTGCAGTACATGGAAAACTGGGCTCACCTAGGGTGTGATCCCAGCCAGCGTGGCTTTCGTTCGTGCTGGAAACCTCCCCAGCCTGGGTTTGTCTGCTCACCTCCTGCCTGGCCGCTGCTCCTCGCTGAGGCTTCCACCTCCCAGCAGAAGGCTGCCTTTCTTGGGATGATTTATCCCGGGTTATTTGCAGGATATACACAAGAGCAGTAAAAGGGGATGAGATTCCCCGGCAACACATGAAAAGATGTAATGTTATTTACAAATTTAGACAGGCCATGTCATCCTGTTTGCTTAGTTACAAGAAGAGCAGTTCATCACCACTCGGCAGTAAGGGAAGGGGTAGCAGCTATTGAGCTATCGTTTGGTTCTTAATATTTTTGGTTGGCAATTTGTCAGGACATTAATACTGTAAAATGTCATTTCTCTGAATGCAAACGACTCTGTAATAAAATGGCTTTTGGGGCTGATTTTACACACTGGCCTTGTACTGGAGGGAAATTCAGACTTCCTCAGCTGTTTGTGGCTTTTATCTTGTGAGCCATTGCCAGATCTGCAAGATAAGAAAATCTATTTTAAGAGAGGAAGAGAAATCCCCACTGCTGTGCAGAGACTATGAAAATGTCTTCCAGCTGATGCAGGGCTGTGCTGAGGTGTTCTTGATGCACCAGGGCAAGATTGTCTGCCTTTGTTCTGTGCGTGGTGAAACTCAGAGGCAAAGTGATGTAAAGCTGATGCTCTGGTTGGTCTGCTGGAATAATTTAATTTGGGAGTCCTCTCTTATGCCAATTGCTCTTGTTCAGAAAAGCCTTTCAGGCAGTTGGAGACTGCCATAGCAAAGAGCTGTGTTATTTGGGAATTAGTGTCCTGTAGTGACAGGACAAGGAGAAATGGCTTGAAGATGAAAAAGGGTAGATTTAGATGAGATATTGGGAAGAAGCTGTTCCCTGTGAGGGTGCTGAGGCGCTGGCCCAGGGTGCCCAGAGAAGCTGTGGCTGCCCCATCCCTGGCAGTGTTCAAGGCCAGGTTGGACACAGGGGCTTGGAGCAAGCTGCTCCAGTGGAAGGTGTCCCTGCCCGTGGCAGGGGTTGGAGCTGGAGGAGCTTTAAGGTCCCTTCCAACCCAAACCAGGCTGGGATTGTATGGATCTGAAGTAGGAGTTCTGTAAAGCTGTCCTCCACCGCCTCTGAGCTCGATGGCAGAGATCACCCAACCCTGTGGCTGCATCAGGGGCTCAGACAATGTGGACACATGGATGTCCTTCACTGGTGGAGAACGCTCTATCGTTACATATGAGGAGGCTCTTAGGTTTTGTGTACAGAGATGGCCATCCTGAATGCTGCTGTGTGATCAGGTTTGTTCTGAGCAGCAATAGAAGGAAGGTCTGGGGTGACTCTGGGCTGGTGGCTCATAGCACATCGCTGCTCCGTGCAGCCTTGGGATGGGAAGACTTGCAGTGCTGTGTCTCTGCTCTTGGTTTGCTGAAGGCTGGGGATGTTGCTGTGGTGCAGGGGTGATAAATGGGATGTTTCCAAAATAGGGATGTTTCTCAGCAGGCTTCTTGTGGCAGAATGAACCACTAAACTGGCAAAAGTTACTGGGGTAGAGGCTGCCACAGGGAAAGTGGTGGTAGAGGAGCCACTGAATTCCATGCTCATTGCTCATCATTGTGGGTGATGTCTCTGAAGGACTGGAGATTAGAAGTTTATTAAACTGTGTGTTCAGGGGTTCTTCTTGTGGCATGTTTCTGTAGTGCTCTGAGAGTCTTGCAGTGCTGAGAGGAGCAAGAACACAGTTTAAGCTACAGCAAGTTTGCCAATTAAAGCCTCCGACAGGGATGTGATCTCAGAGCAGCTGCAGGGAAAGGGGAATGTGTTCTTTTTACCTTTGCATTTTGTAACTGTGCAGCTGAGACCAAGGGAAAGGAGGAAGAAACTTCACCAGACTGCACACGAGATAAAGCCAGTCACTTATGGCCATTGTGTTTGGAGATGCAGCTCATTGCTGGTGTTTCTGTAAGGTGGAAGAGGCTCCTGGAGGAGGCAAAGTAAGAGAGGAAAAAAAGGAATTATGTATTGGTTTTACTTATTTATTCCCCTGCCCAAAAAGAAGCTGACCTCAGAATGCCCCTACAAGTTATTTAGAGGAGATTCATTGGAGTAATTTCAGATAACTGTTTTGGTTAAAGACAATGTACATGGGACATTTGTCCAGCTTATTTTAATCATTTTATCCTTTGTTTCAAGTTTTGCTATTCAGCTACGCTTGAAAGTTAATCAAGCTGACAATGTAAATGAAGTTTCAAGTGGAATCCTAATGTTTCTAGTAAATCTAGGATACTTGATAGTGTCTTTGTGCTAGGTACTGAGGTGTGAGGATGAGCTGTCCTCTATCAGCCCTCTGATAGAAGGCCCGAATGTGAAGTGTTACAAAAGCAATAAAAAAGTTGACATATCCATGTGACATCTTTCATCTATGAGGTCAAATTCCTACTTTGTAGCGCTTCTAAAACTCACATTAGTTTGTTATCTTTTATGCTGTCGTTTGAATGATTTTCAAATAGTCAGGAAGTCTGCCATCCTTAGCATTGTGTTAATGAAGTCACTTGGCTTATTCCTTGGACAGTGATTTCAAAGTGATGTTGCTGTGATGACAGTGAAGTGAAAGGCAATTGCACAGAATTGAACGAGGGGAGATTTAGATCAGATATCAGGAAAAAATATCTCCACTGTGAGGGTGCTGAGGCGCTGGCCCAGGGTGCCCAGAGAAGCTGTGGCTGCCCCATCCCTGGCAGTGTTCAAGGCCAGGTTGGACACAGGGGCTTGGAGCAAGCTGCTCCAGTGGAAGGTGTCCCTGCCCGTGGCAGGGGTTGGGACTGGATGAGCTTTAAGGTCCCTTCCAACCCAAACCAGGCTGGGATTCAGTGAAACCATGTGCAGGAAGGAGACACAAATTGCTCAAGGGCAGCGCGCTGTGCCTCAGGGAGGTAGCTTACATGTATGTTAAATACCGTGGTTTTACCAGTGATCTGTGTCCTCCTCCTCCTGGCTCAGCATTTACTCACAAAACACATGCTCAGCACCACCCTGCTGTCTGCGGGAGGAGAAGGGCAGGTGTTCATACCTGCAACTTCTGCATTTCCAGTCCTTCTCCAGAGTGCTGGTTCCTCCTTGGGCACAGGTTGGACTCCTCTGGTTTTGTTCCTGGATCACAGCCTGCTGCTTTTCCTGCCAGAATGGGGGTAAACTGCAAACCTCAGGGGTCGTGCAGCAGTCCTCGCTGCAGCAGGATCAGTACAGGTATGGGGCAGGACAAGTGAACTCACATCCTGCATCTCAGAATGTGGTGTAGGAGTGACTTCACACCGCAGAGAATGGGAGGTGGCACAAGGAAGGGGATGATCTGGAGCTGCCATGGGGACGATGCTCTGCTGGCAGCCCCACAGTGCCAGACGGCCGTGGCACACTGCAGGCAATGTGCTCTCGAGCAAACCTGCTTGAGGTGGGAAGCTGAGATGAGCTCTTTCGAAGAAGTCCTGGTTCTTGAGCCCCAAGCTCTTCACCCGTCCCTTCTCCATCTCTGTTTCATGCCCTGTTTGCTTCCAGTACCAGAAACATCCTTTGCAGATCCAGCCAGTGTTTAATTATGGCTTCAGCTGTGAACGTTAAATAACATCAGAAGCCCTGTGCATCTGGACGGTGAAGGAATTCTGGGTTTGGATCTGACCCAAAAATTCTAGTTGGTGCCTTGTGATATACAGAAGGAGAACGTCAGCAGGTTGGAGCAGAATCACTTGTGACAGATACACATGCACATCCCCAGCCTCTGTGTGTGTGAAGTTACGGAGGGCTCTTAAACGGGCTTGAACTGCTGCCTCTCAGCTGTCTGTAATGGAAACAAAATGAATCATTAATATTTAACATTGAGACTGAGTTTTTTTGACTGCCTGCTGGAATTTAAGAAATGAAAGTTGGTGTTTTGGGGTTTTATCATCAGTTGGAGAACACTTGCAACAGAGCTTTTTAGATACGTGATCTGTTGCTGGGATGGAAGGAGAAGGGAGAAGCCAGAGATGAGCATGTACATATGAACTTGCCATTATTCCGTATGGGAGGAGTGACTGAATGAAGCTGATGAGCAGGAGCAGTGATGCAGACATGCATAGCCTCAGGCAGTGACTAATGTTCAGTCGGTATTTTGCATCAGTGAGTAAAAATGGACCGTGCAGGCTTGAGGTAATACTCAGTAATTTCCTTTAGAAATCTGGAGCATCCACGGGATGATGAACGTCTCTGCTGTACGTGTCGGGGCTGACTTGTTCAGTCGGTTCAACTGGCCGTGCTGTGCATCTCTCTCCCACCAAAGCGTGCTGTAAGTAGCCAGCCTGGAAGCTGAGGACACGCTGCACCATCTCCTAGATCAGATCCCTGCTGGTGGTGTTGATCATGGCATACATTTTCAATGTAATTGAAATAGATGACAACACAATTGCATATTGAATTGGCCTCACATTCCTGTATGGAGACAGGCTGAGAAAGTTGGGGCTGTTCAGGCTGGAGAAGAGAAGCTGTGTGGAGACCTCAGAGCAGCTTCCAGTGTCTGAAGGGGGCTACAAGGATGCTGGGGATGGACTCTTCATCAGGGACTGTAGTGACAGGACAAGGGGTAACGGGTTCAAACTGAAACAGGGGAAGTTTAGACTGGATCTAAGGAAGAAATTCTTTACTGTGAGGGTGGTGAGGCACTGGAATGGGTTGCCCAGGGAGGCTGTGAATGCTCCATCCCTGGCAGTGTTCAAGGCCAGGTTGGATGAGGCCTTGGGTATCACAGTATCACAGTATCACAGTATGTTAGAGATTGGAAGGGACCTCAAGAGATCATCTAGTCCAATCCCCCTGCCAGAGCAGGAACACCTAGATAAGGTTACACAGGAATGTGTCCAGGCGGGTTTTGAATGTCTCCAAAGAAGGAGACTCCACAACCTCCCTGGGCAGCCTGTTCCAGTGTTCCGTCACCCTCACTGAGAAGAAGTTTCTTCTCAAGTTTAAGTGGAACCTCTTGTGTTCCAGTTTGTACCCATTACCCCTTGTCTTATCATAGTTTGCCATTGAGAAGAGCCTGGCTCCATCCTCATGACACTCCCCCTTTATATATTTATATACACTAATAAGGTCCCCCCGCAGTCTCCTCTTCTCCAAACTATAGAGACCCAGCTCCCTCAGCCTTTCCTCATAAGGGAGATGCTCCACTCCCTTAATCATCTTAGTCGCCCTGCGCTGGACTCTCTCCAGCAGGTCCCTGTCCTTCTTGAACTGAGGGGCCCAGAACTGGACACAATATTCCAGATGCGGTCTCACCAGGGCCGAGTAGAGGGGAAGGAGGACCTCTCTCGACCTACTGACCACCCCCCTTCTAATACACCCCAGGATGCCATTGGCCTTCCTGGCCACAAGGGCACAGTGTTGGCTCATGGTCATCCTGCTGTCCACTAGGACCCCCAGGTCCCTCTCCCCTACACTACTCTCTAACAGGTCGTTCCCCAACCTATACTGGAACCTGGGGTTGTTCCTGCCCAGATGCAGGACTCTACACTTTCCCTTGTTATATTTCATCAAGTTTCTCCCTGCCCAACTCTCCAGCCTGTCCAGGTCCCGCTGGATGGCAGCACAGCCTTCTGGTGTGTCAGCCACTCCTCCCAGCTTAGTGTCATCAGCAAACTTGCTGACAGTACACTCAATTCCCTCATCTAAATCATTGATGAATATATTAAATAATACTGGTCCCAATACTGACCCTTGAGGCACTCCACTAGATACAGGCCTCCAACTGGACTCCGCCCCATAGACTACAACTCTCTGGCTTCTGTCCTTCAGCCAGTTCGCAGTCCACCTCACTACCTGATCATCCAGGCCACACTTCCTCAATTTAGCTATGAGGATGCTGTGGGAGACTGTGTCAAATGCTTTGCTGAAGTCAAGGTAGACCACATCCACCGCTCTGCCATCATCCATCCACAATGTTATTTCCTCATAAAAGGCTAGGAGGTTGGTCAAGCATGACTTCCCCTTGGTAAAGCCATGTTGACTGCCCTTCATAACCCTCTTATCCTTGACATGCCTTAAGATGGCATCAAGGATAAGGTGTTCCATCACTTTCCCAGGGATGGAGGTGAGGCTGACCGGTCTATAGTTACCCGGGTCCTCCTTCTTGCCTTTTTTGAAGACTGGAGTGACATTTGCTTTCCTCCAGTCCTCAGGCACCTCTCCCGTTTCCCAAGACTTGGTAAAGATGATGGAGAGTGGTCTAGCAATGACTTCCGCCAGTTCCCTCAACACCCGCGGGTGCATCCCATCTGGACCCATGGATTTATGGATGTCCAGATTGCTCAACTGGTCCCTAACCCATTCCTCATGGACTAAGGCAAACCGCTCCAGTGACCTGACTTCATCTGAGGTCTCAGGAGTACAGGGTTCTTCAGGACTGCCTCCAACAGAGTAGACTGACACAAAGAAGGCATTCAATAACTCTGCCATCTCAGTATCTTCTGTCACCAGGGCACCCATCCCGTTCATCAGTGGGCCAACCTTGCCTCTGGTATTAGTTTTATCAGCTATGTATTTGAAAAAGCTCTTTCTGTTGTCCTTGACCCCTCTGGCCAGATTTAATTCTAAGGAGGCCTTAGCCATCCTAGCTGCCTTCCTACATCTTCTAGCAGCAGCCTTATATTCCTCCCGAGTGGCCAGCCCCTCCTTCCATGACCTGTAAACTCTCCTCTTCCACTTGAGCATACCCAGCAGTTCCTTATTCAGCCACGCAGGTCTCCTGGTCCTCTTCCTTGACTTCCTACGTGTCGGGATGCTCAGCTCTTGAGCTTGGAATAAGCAATTCTTGAATGCCAACCAACTGTCTTGGGCCCCTTTACCTTCAAGCAGCCTTGCCCATGGGACTTCCCCTAGCAATTGCCTGAAAAGGCCAAAGTTTGCCCTGCTGAAGTCCAGGGTTGCAATTCTACTTGCTATTGTACTGGTCCTACCACACAAGATCCTGAATTCCACCATCTCGTGGTCGCTGCAACCAAGGCAGCCCTCAACCCTTACTGCTTCGACCAGCCCCTCCTTGTTAGTGAGGATGAGATCCAGCAGCGCTCCTCTCCTGGTTGGCTGATCCACCATTTGCATGAGGAAGTTATCATCCATACACTGGAGGAACCTCCTGGACTGTGGCTGGGTTGCTGAGTAGTCCTTCCAGCAAACATCAGGGAAGTTAAAATCCCCCACGACGACCACGGCCTGTGACTGTGAGGCCGCTCTCAGCTGCCTGTAGAAGGCCTCGTCAACTTCCTCACCCTGATCTGGTGGCCTGTAACAGACACCCACAACAGTATCGCCCCTGCCAGCCTGCCCCTTAATTCTCACCCACAGACTCTCGACTCGCTCATCCCCTGTTCCTGGACAGAGCTCAGTACATTGCAGCTGCTCTCGCACATAAAGAGCAACCCCACCACCCCGCCTGGCTGGCCTGTCTTTCCTGAAAAGGACATAGCCCTCCATGAGTATATTCCAGTCATGTGAGCTGTCCCACCACGTCTCTGTAATTGCCACCAGATCATAATCTCCTGACTTAACACAGGTCTCCAACTCCTCCTGCTTATTTCCCATGCTGCACGCATTGGTGTATAGGCATTTCAAGGAGGGAGCTGAGCTCACCAATTTCACCCTAGCATTATAGGAGGCCTCCCGGTCTTCATCAATCCTAGAGTGCTGCCCCACTGGGGCAAGCCCAGTTACAACCCCATCCCCCTTCGAATCTAGTTTAAAGCTCTCCAAATGAGCCCTGCTAATTCATGCCCCAGCATCCTTTTGCCTCTGTGAGTTAAACCTTTCCCACATGCCATCATCCAGACTGGAGCCTTATAAAACCAGCTGTTATCAAAGAACCCAAAGCCCTGCCTAAAGCACCAGTCTCGTAGCCAATTGTTTACGGACTGAATTTTCCCATACAATCCCACATCATCACCGGAAGATGGAAGAACTGAGGAGAAGATCACTTGAGCCCCAGACTCTTTCACCATCCGCCCCAAGTCCCTGTAGTCTTTCTTCATCCCCCTCAGACTGCGGGAAGCAGCTTCCCCCCCACCTGTCTGGAAAACCAGCAGTGGGTAGTAGTCTGTCGGGTGCACCAGGCTGGGGAGCACCTTGGTGATATCCCTGATCCGGGCTCCAGGCAGACTACACACTTCCCTATGATGAGGGTCAACTCTGCATATCGGGCCCTCTGTTCCTCTCAGAAGGGAATCGCCTACGACAATGACTTTTCTTTCTTTCTTGTCAGAGGCAGTCTTGAGGTGCGAAGTCGACCGCCTTTTCCTATGTGACCTGGTTTAGTGTGAGGTGTCCCTGCCCATGGCAGGGGGGCTGGAACTGGATGATCTTAAGGTCCTTTCCTACCCTAACTATTCTATGATTCTATGATTCTCACCTTAAAATGTCATTACTGTAGCAATTAAAAGGTAGTTAGGTTATCTTACAATGATTTTTACTAGTTAGGCTATCTTACAATGATTTTCCCCAGTTAGGCTATCTTACAATGATTTTCCCAACTTTCTGAATGCAAATAAGGAGATAATAGTTTGGAAGTAGGCAGGAAAAAGCCATGGGAGTTTTCAGGAGTGCATTGCAATGCAACCATGCTGCATCATGTATTTTACCCTGAATGTAACTGATACACCGCAAAACGTTGTGTAGGGCTTAAGCAGTGATGGGATGGTGGATCTCAACCCAGGTAGCCAAATCCCCAGCTGCTAAGAACCAAGTAACTCTGCCAAAGGACAAACCTGGCTTAGACCAGCTCAAATTTGACCTTTAATGTGAAAGATTACTCCTCATGTGGCAGCTGGCTTTTCTTCCCTGCATTTTGTAAAATAGAGATCTCCTGTTTGATGTGAGAGCTGTTATCTTCAGGTATCACCAGGGGCTAAAAACCAGCGAATAAACCTAAAGGTTTTACAGCTAAAAGGTTCATTCTGTTCTTTAGAAAGGGCTCATCTAATTCCCATTACTGTCACTCGCAGTTATGTGTAGGAGATGCACTAGAAAGGATTCTAGACCTTAAGAAAAATAACATGTTTAATATGAAAATGGATATAAAGTTATCAGTGTCTTTTAATTGTGAAGCATCAAATATGGGGCATATTCAGTCACAAGAATGCTTTTTGTTTTTCCCAGTGTTTCTGCAGTTACAATGTGAATTTCTTTAAATATTTGTATTTAAATATGTAAATATAAATACATAATAGACAAGTATATAAATACACATAAATATAACTATAGATATATAATATGTAAGCATCCAAAGGATACAGAAATATATTGAATATAAGCAGATAAATTTAAATATGCAAACATGCAAACATACATAAATGTGTGGAATATCAACAGAGATGTTTAAATGTGTACATGTGAAAACATGAATATGCCTTTTGCAGCATTCTTTCTTGTCAAATGCACAGTTTCTGGTAGTGAGACAGGTAATTTTCCTGCCTTCAAGCAGTAGTACCTCTGTGTGAGGGGAGATACCGGTTATGTTGTATTGTCATGGGACAAACAATTATTCTTTATTAATTCCTTATTAATTCCAATTAATTACAATTAACACACGGTTCGGAGATGTGGGTCCTCACTGTGGGATTAAAGCATCTGGAGCTGTACGGTCATGTGAGCTTTCCTCTGCAAAGTAAGTTGCTTGCCTTTATTGTTGAAGAGAACAGCTTAAAGCAATCGTAGGATCCCAGACTGGTTTGCAGCTTGCTCCAAGCCCCTGTGTCCAACCTGGCCTTGAGCACTGCCAGGGATGGGGCAGCCACAGCTTCTCTGGGCACCCTGTGCCAGCGCCTCAGCACCCTCACAGGGAAGAGCTTCTGCCTAAGAGCTCATCTCAGTCTCCCCTCTGGCAGGTTAAAGCCATTCCCCTTGGCCTGTCCCTACAGGCCCTTGTCCCAAGCCCCTCTCCAGGTTTCCTGCAGCCCCTTTAGGCACTGGAGCTGCTCTCAGGTCTCCCCTTCAGGAGCCTTCTCTTCTCCAGGCTGCCCCAGCCCAGCTCTCTCAGTCTAATTTGTTTTCTTCAGCTCACTTTTCAGAGTTCACTGTTTCAGAGGCGGCTTTCCCGGTTCCCACAGCTCCTCCCAGGAGCACCACAAGAGCTCTGTGGATGGAAAATGAGATATTTGGGATTTGATTGAAATCCAGGTCATTGTGCGAGTGAATTCAGGCTTCTGTTTGCCCTCTGTAAGGAGGGGTGGTTGGGGCTAGAGAGTTCATCAGGAGGTGTCTTTGAGGCTCCTCACGGTCCTGCATGCCCTTCCTCACTGGGCATCCCACACAGCAGTCTGGATTTGTTGGGAACCGTGGTCATTGGGAATTGCTCCAACCCTCTGTGGACAATGCACGAGTAATTTCATCTGAGGAAAGCAGGGACCAAACCAGCCTGTGGCCAAATGCCACATACGCATATCAAATCCGAACTAATTAGTGGTACAATTCCAGTAACAAGGGTGGAATTGGACTGTGGGTGACCCTGGCCATGTGCTCACTTCAGCGTTTCCCTGGTGTCACAAGACAAAGCCTTAGGGATCAAACCCCACGTTCTTCTCCCTTGAGCAGCTCTCCTGGGGTTAGCAAAGCCAGGAGCAGTGCAGGTGATGGTAGAGGCTCTGTAGGAGCTGTGCTGAGGTGCAATGGGCACCATGAGCGAACAGGGAAGCATCTGTGCTTGGGATGCGCTGGGCATCCTCACCGGAGCTGCTCCTCATGGATCGTGTCTGTCGTGTCGCCCACGTCAGAGCCAAAATGTGATGCACATCGCCAGACGCTCAGCCAGATGCTTTGGCCAAGAGATTGTGTTTCCTCTCTTGATCTGATTTAAGCTATTCAGGTGTGGTTTGCTTCAATAGATAAGCTGTTCATATGAAAGAATTGCTATTTTGTCATTGTGCCAGAGATGAAAAGGGCCAGAAGACAATGATATGAATTAAAAATAAAAAAAGTCAGGCTGTCTGTGGGTTTGGGAAGCTAGGTGGCTTTTTCTGCTAGAAAGTAATGTACTTCTCACAACAGTGAGAACATGGGCAGGTTCCCCATCCCTGGCAGTGTTCAACACCAGGTTGGACACAGGGGTTTGGAGCAACCTCATCTAGAGGAAGGTGTCCCTGTGCGTAGCAGGAGGTTGGAACTGGGTGAGCTTAAGGTCCCTTCCAACACAAACCGGGCTGGGATTCTGTGATTCTATGGTTATTTTAGTTATTTCATATCAAAGTTTTAATCAGAGAGCTGTGTACTATAAACTAACAGTGTTTTCCTGACCTGTGGTCATCGGACATGTTCATAACAGCCATAAGGGAACCCACGCAAGCCTTCAGGGGGACCTCACTGGTGTTTGGGTGGTTGGAGGTGGGAAGCTGTTGGAACGCTCTCTCATAGAAGTCTTCCTCAGCAGAGAGGAAGCAGCAGGGTAGCAGTGGCTTTTACAATCCCTTTCCTCTTCTGGTCTGACCAAGTTTGTGGAGGAGGTGTGTGGTCGCATGCATGCATACGTGCAATGCTGTGAGCATTGGAATCTCAGCACATCTTCACATAGCGCATGTAAATGTAAGGCCGCTCTGTTGCTGGATGCTCATGATGTTGCTGTGTTTACTCTGGAGTGAAGGTGGTGGGCATGAGGCATGGGCATTTCTGGTGAACACGATGCTGGAATCCACATGTAATGGGCAAAACTGGAAGAATGAATGTGTCCTTGGTTTGCTTCCAGCAGATACCCACAGGGCTTATTTGAAAGTGTGAACATGGCTGCCTGAATTTGTCTGCTTGTATGTCTGTATTATTCTTCTAAATTGCTGTTATGTTTTGAGGAGAGAAGGAGCATCTGGTGCATCAGAAGGACACTGCTATGTAGAGCTGTAGTGGTGTAGGCTGTGCCCCAAGTCCCTTGTTGTGGGAATCCATGAATTGTCCCTGCACGGTTGGGAACTCTTGAGTTTCAGACTCGTATTTGCCTCATGGGACCAGAGAGGAGCAGTGAAATAAAAGCACGGACAAATTCTAGTGCTTCTCACTGGGGAGTCACAAGTGGGCTCAGAAATAGCTTCTTCAGGGGATAACACAATTTAGTCACTGTTTTTCTGGGCACTAGCATATGAAATTTAGGGTTAAAATGGGAGTCCAATGATTTCATGCACCCAAAACACGGTTGGTTTATAACTCCCATTCAGGCTAATTACCCACGTTTTTAGAGAGCATGAGAAAGGCAAATTTTATTAAACACATATTTCTTAGGCTTATTCTCTCTATGCTTTTGAAACCCAAGCTGTAAGTCTCAGCTAGACACACAAGTGGTGTCCTGAGGTTTTGTAGCCCGCAGGAGGGCTTGGTGGCAGAAACAGCGCCGTGCTGTTGAACTTGCGGTGATATATTGCCTGTGTCGGTATGAACATCTGTACAGTGGGAGAAGATGTATGTGCTGTGGAAGTGGAAGCTGATGAAATGAAATCACCAAGCTGAAACATGAGCGATTCCAGCGAAAGCCACATCCATCTATGCGGTGATGGATGCCTCCCTGCAGGCCCGAGTGGGAAGCGTGGCGGAGCAGCAGCAGCATGCTGCTCACTGCTGCTTAACTGCAGGTTGAACACTCGCTGGAGAGCCGCTGAGCTGCTGCTGCCTTGGGAGCAATGCTTGAGTAATGCCAGAAAGCAGAGCTGAGGGGCCTTTCTTGCTTTCGAGCAGGAAAGAAGGGAAGCATAAAAAAGAGCAGAAGGAAAGAGGAGAAAGTGTCTGGTTATGACTCGAGGTCTAAACTTTCCCCTTTCCTTCCCTTCAGTGGGATTTGGTGAGTTATGGTTTTCTATGATGATTCCACTATGCAGGTTTTAGTTCAGTTACTTAACACAGAATAAGCCCCTGAGAGTATCTTGAGGTGAGGATAAAGAGAAATGTAGTGTGCTGATATGCCAATATAAAATAAGTAAAATACCAATACTACGATGATTTGGGATTCTTTTAACAGAGCAGTGGGCACGTTTAGTAGCGTTAATTCTTGGATTTCTAAGTTGAGCTTGAAAGGTAAAGTCACAGCCAACATAATCTTACTGCTGCTGGGATGGTAATCTAAAAGCTGAGAGTTCCTTTGTGGCTCTTTCTTGTTCCTGCAGTAAATACAGCAGTAGGCAGAATTCCTGCTAGCAGGCTGCCAAGTCTTCATCTGCAGTTTCCCAATGTATTTCCATGAGCTTCAGAGGAACTTAATTTATAGTCCCAAACCTGTTTCATTGTCTGCTCCTTTCAGTGTCTTAGATCTTGCTTTTAATTTTTTATAGCATCATTGTTCTACATCATCATCATTTATACAAAAGGTTTCGTTCCCGTGTTATCTTCTCCTCAGGAGTTATCCCAACATAACTTTCTGTGGGCTCCTCCATTTCCAACAGTTATTGTTGACATCAAGAAAGTGGTTTTAGGTGGTGTCTTTGTCAGTAGTTGTACAACGTGGTTTTCTGAGTTCTGTGCTTTGTCTTTATTCACTGTTTGGATTTGCAGCAAGCGTTTTCCTTTTCTGTACTCCTGTTATCAGAGGGGGTTTAGGCATCATCTGGGAAAACTGCTGAGTCATTTTCCTCAGTACATATTTCATAGCTCTCTGATTTTCCAAAGGAAGAGCCCTTCCTAGAGATTTGGGCTAGGGATTTTTTCCTCTTCATCTCTCCTCTCTCCCTTTAACATGGAGTGAACATTAGTGGGTAAGATCTCTTCCATCTCAGGTTTTTGCAGCAATTTTCTTTCCTATTAGACTTGTGCTTAACCGCTGGGTTTTGGAGGAAGCTTTTTCCTTCCATTTCTGATTTCCCTCATGCACTGTGATGTTCCACCTCACTTTTCCCCTTACTTCAGTCCCTTTCACTCTTTCTTTATGTTTCCCATGAATGATTCCCTACTCTTTCAGAGCCAATCTTTGCTGCCACTGTGTTCATCTGCCTGCAAGTTGCTGGGAACTGAAACAGAAGAAAGCAAAGTCATTTATTTCATGATGCAGCTCATCTCCCTGCTCTCCAGGCCCTTACCTATCCTTACTACTCCTGTATGACTTTTGTATGTGTGGTGGGCAGTTATCCCACTGTCATTTTTAGCTTTCTTTTCTTTCACGTGCACTTCAGCTTTGTTTCTAAGCCCTTCGGTCTTTTTTTTACAGTCTTGCACATTTGGGAAGTACTTTATCTTGAATTCAGTATTACCCTGATCAGCTGCTGATGTCAGTAGATATTTGCATGTACTCCTTATTCATTAAAACCCAAAGATCATTCCTGAATCAGCGTATGAAAGTCTGATTGTCCTGTCCATGCAGTGCCATGAGGAGCCTCCCTGATACACTCCTCTAACCTGTTTAAAAAATCCTTTCTATTTTATTTCTCAGTCCTTGGTCCAGCACCAAGCTCTGGACATTTTGTGAGTTTGGGGTTTTTCATTTATTCTGTTTTAGTTGTAATCTCTGGGGACCGAAGTCTTCAAATGTTTGTTATTAAATTGTATCAGCTAAAGGCCATTCCTCCTAAGAGCTCCTGGTGTTCAGCACTGGTGGCACCCTGCAGTGTGTGTCTTTGCTCCCCATCTCAGCAAACCTTGGTACCTCCACAAAATTGTATTGGTTTCAGTAGAGCTCACATACATCCATAAACAAGATAATGGACTGCAGCTAACCTCACTGTTGGGAAAATAGGAGTAGAGAAATCACAGCGGAAGGCAAGGCATCAAATAAGGGGAAATGTGTCTGTGCTGTTCCTGGGCTGGGGCTGCTGCTGCTGCTCACAGCAGGACACGTCTGTAGCCAAGCCAGAGGGAAGCTGTGGGTGGCAACAGCCCATGGAAGGAACATGCAGTGAAATGAATAGTCCCAGTCTCCGAAAGCCAGAGTGGTTCACAACACAGTGTACAAACAGCTTGTACAAACAGTGTACGTGAATGATTTCCTACCATGACTTCTTACAGTCTTCCCCTTCCCTGTCCTATTATTTCTCTGAAAAGGTTTGATGCAGCGTGTCTTTCTTGGGATGACTGGCAGCTGGTTTGCCAGTAGGTTCTTATTGGCAGGGGAAAGTAGAACCTGGGGTGGGTATGCTGGCATTTAAGTCTCTCCTATTATAAACATATAATATTCGTAGTAATACCACATAAGTTCATGCTTCCCTATATACCTCCCTATACCCTCATAATATTAAGCCCCTTAAGGATTTCCTGAGCCAGGCATCATGTCTGTGTATTATTACTTGGTCTTGGTTGGCTTTTCTCCCCTCACATGCATTTGAATGCTTTTTTAAATCCCTTCATAGCTTTGGCTTGTATACGGTTGTGTTGCAAAGACTCATAGAAAAATCACTCATCTCCATTTCTTTTCTATGTTGCCTTCATGCACAGGTTGAAGTCAGTGTTATCTGTGGGGGTTTTGAACTCTTGAAGTTGGCTGTACTGAAAAATAGCTCTTTGAATGAAATATAGAAATTACATGACACTACTATTTACTAAAAGGTGATCCTCTTTAACCATCACATTGTATTATTAGCCATATCTTCAGCTTTCTTACAGTTCTCAAAGCAGTGCATCCAAATACGTTTTCCTAGTATACCTGAAGTTTGTGGTTAAACTGAATGTCTCGTGGGGGTATTGACTGCATATTGCAGCAAGCATCCTTTGTCAGCAAATGCTGTGCCAATGAACTAACAGGAAAATCCTTCCTTTAATTCCTTTTAGGAAGCGATGCCACAATATAATGAGAATGTTATGGAGTACAATTGCATTTACACTCGCTAAAATTGCTTTCCTACGTGAAACTAAAGCTGTTGTAAGCCTCCTCTATGCAGTGCCCATAAATATTGCTCTCACGTTAGCCGGGATCCCTGCTGTTGGTCAGGGACTGCGGCCTGCCTGGGCTGCAGGGTGCATGCTGACCGTGGCATGCAGATGTTCGGTGTTGGCTGGCACACGCAGCAGGTTGATGCACCTCACTGAATATCCAGAGGGAGCCCCTGGCATTATTTAGGTACGGATGTGCGCTTTTCCCAGTTTTTAGCGGCTTGGTAGCTACTGAATAGACACCAAGGGACGTATTTTCAAACTGGGCTTTAACCTCTATCTATAATACCCACATTTACTTGTACTGAAAGACATTTTTACGTGCAGGTTGGGTAATTAAGAATTAAATTGCCCTTTCTCCAGTAAAAATAACGTTTTCTGCACAGAAAAAGAAGCAAAGTTGAGAGGCTTCATTCTCGAGAGCTGTTTGCAGGATTGGTGCGGAGTCTGGAATGACTTGTTTGCCTTAAAAATAACCCGATGGTGAATCCCTTGAAAATGTGCTTTGCCAAGTATCCACAAGAGAAGGAGCCAGGCCAGGGCAAGGCAGTGAACTGCAGAAGTGACCTCAGTTTATCCACTAGCATACAGATCTGTCTGGCAGAACTGAATTATAACAATTGCTGGAAATATCACAGATATAAAGTCCTTATTTTTTCACCTTTAAGTGAAGGACATTCACAGATTGGGGTGAATGGGGGTGATTTCATGGCCTAGGCAATGGACTTGCCTCTTTGCTAGGGTCTTGTGGGCAAATTAGTTTCTTGACAGCTCATGGCAGCATTGATCAGCTGGATATATAGATGACTTGTGTTAACTCACCATTCATTGCTTCCTAGCAATGGCATGTGGGACTTTCAGTGATGCTAAAAGCTTTAGTGGCAGTGTTGTTTTGTGTACAGGATTGTCCATGGAACATGGATCCTGGTACTCGGAAAAGATCAGTCTAAATGAAAGCACCTTCATCTTAGTTGTTCCAGAAATACACCCAGTGGGTAAACCAGATGCACTAACCCATGAATGGAAAGGTTCCCATTTTCAATTACATTCTGTGGCAAGCAAAGACAATGAGAGAAGCTTCATTTCAATCTAAAATAGATTTAAACTCTGGGATTTATAGTCTCTTTTTGTGTGCTGTTGGCTGTTTCCCCATGTGTCACTGCATTCACCCAGCTGGTGGTCGTATGCTTTAGCTGCCCTGAAAGACAGCGTCTCCTGCAGGGCAGGAAACCTTCGCTCCTTTTGGTCACCATAGTGCTAATCGGGGAAGCCAACTGCAAACATGGAACATGTGCTGCTAAGGGAGACGTGTGCTCTGGAGGGCTTTCCTGTTGGAAAGAAAGACTGCCAGAGTCAGCCGAGTTAGCTGAGAAGCTGATTTACAGCGTTGTGGATATAAATACGAAATACAGCCCAGAATTATGCATATATCATTCATTTTGCATTCTTTCTTGTTTTCTTAACCTGCCTTCTATGACTTCAGAAGCTGATGGATGTTGCCAGGTGCTTGTGCAATTCAGCCTCTGTGAAAATTAATGTAGTATCATGCTCAGACACTTGAGACCGCTTTGGTGCTACAAGTGCTTATGGTTACTTCAGCTTTGATGTTTGTAAGTCAATACAACAAGCTGTATTATTATTTGCCTTTATGGTTTTAGATTTGATGTCTTGCTACATTCCTTTGGTGACATACACAGAGAGTGCTACTGAGATGCCAGGATTCCCTCTCATGGAACTTAGGCTTCTACCAGTAGTGAATAAGGCTGCCTGGGGCTGGGTAGTCTGGCTTCCAGCCCTCTCTAAGTGTGTGCAACACATGCTGATGTTTGCTTGAAATGAGCTCCCACTGGTATGATTCATACGAAATGTATATATTTAGGTCACTTACCATGATTCTTGTTTTCCAGTGCAAACCTGGCAGGGTCGTAAGTGAGTTTTAGGAAGATAATCTCAGGAGCATCCGGTTTGAAGGTTTCCAAACCCTATCTCCAGCCATGGCACTGGCTCTTGTGGTGTTTGCTTATGGGTTCTGGTTTTGCAAACTCTTCCAGACTCCTGAGTACCTTGAAGTAAGACACTGGTCAAAAGAGCCTGGAGACCCAGAGCAGCCTCCTGGGACTCGGCTCTCTCTGGGCACTGCACAGCCAGGCATGGTGTGGCTCCAGAGCAGCAAACTTGACTACTCCACTGACCTTAGGTTCTTCATGTATGTGTGTAAGATATGCATATTTATATATATATATGTGCTTTGTGTGTATGTGTAATATAGACATATTTATATATATATGTGCTTCGTGTGTGTGTCATATATACATATTTTTATATATATGTGCTTTGTGTGTGTGTAATATATACATATTTATATATATATATGTGCTTCGTGTGTGTATGTAATATAGACATATTTATATATATATATATATGCTTCGTGTGTGTGTAATATATATGTATTTTTATATATATGTGCTTCTTGTGTGTGTGTAATATATGCATATTTCCTTCTGTTTTGCTCTATGAACTTTTGGTCCTGTTGACTGATTTCAGTCACGTTTGCTATGGAGGAGTTTCCCAATGTGTTTAAGTATCTGTGGGCAGAAGGAGAAGAAAACTTTCAAGTGGCCTCATTGGTGTCCCACTGCAGGGGCAGGCTGTAAAGTGAACTCACCGAGGAGAGAACCCCAAAGCAAACAGGCTTTGTAAATACCCCTCCTGCAGAAAAAGCTTCAGTTGAGCAGAAGGAAGTTGAAGAGAGAGGCTCTATCCAGAGGAAAGCAGGCTTTGCTACTACTGAACATCATGGAACTACTTCATTTTCTAAGTCTGAATCCTGTGAAGAATGGAGCATGCACATTGACAGGAAGTTCGGTTTCACCTGCTCATTTGGAAGTGTCTTTAATTAGCTTCTATTTGAAATTTTAGATAATAGGCAGCATTTTAAGACTTGTCTTATTTGTTTGGTGTGACAAGGAGAGCTGTTCATCTAAAGAAATGGAACTGTTTCTGCTGAGCTGAGGTATTGATTGTTTTCAGATTAGATTCTATTCTCTGTGGGTGATGTAATTCATTTCCATGCTCATACAGAAATTGCAAGTGAACTCATTGGTAAAGGAAGACAGGAGTTTGTGATTTTAAGGGATGAGCTGGGTGCTCATCCCCAGGCTGGAACTTCCTCCTGGGTGATCTTTATAGGGACATCTGACTTTTCACCTTTGGGATTAAATGGCACATAAATCAAATATCCCTTGTATACAGCATGATGCTAGGTAGTGCTTCATTCTGTATTTCTTGCTTCCATGGTCAACTGAGATTGTGATGCTCTGCTCCAGTTCCTCATATTTCCCCCAAGTTTTTGGATGTTGGTAGCAGAAACGAGGTGTGACACATCCATTTTGCAGAATGGGTTTGATACTTTCTAAAGCCATATTTGACCTTGTAGTTGTTGTGCATTAGTAAGTATGCACACTTGGTTCCAGAAGGCAGTTATCGTGAAGTTGGTTTTGTAGGACAGGATTCAGGATGGAGATAAAGAGCGGGATGCTGCTGATGGTGGAAATACTCAAGAAGGAAGAATAGAAATAGCACAAGCTGTATGGGTGGAAGTCAGATTCTCACCTGGTTTAAGGCAACGTGAGTGGTGAACTCCAGTACCTGGAACGTTTTATTGGCATTTAGAGACACTAACACCACTGAATGAGTTGCCCTTTGCTGTATGCAGGTGAGTTCTTGGCAGGTCATTCAGGTTTAGCTGCTGGAAGTTAGTTAGGAACATCTTTTTTCTCCAAGCTGCTTGCCAGTTATGTCCGGGTTTATCCTGAAACATGGTTTTAGGTGAAACTTCTCTCATCAGCCTGTTTGAGTTGTGAGGGCCAGCCATGAACGGCTGCCTCTGGGAGTGTTCAATCCATGGCACAGTCCTTAGGGCAGGAGTCTCCTTTTATTTCTTACTGTACTACAGTGCAGGAAGAAAGGGGAAGAAATCATTTGCCAGTTGTGAGTGAGGCTTACCATGAAGTGAGGAAAAAAGAACTTCACAATTATTAATAATGCAATTATGGAATAAGTACTCGGTTATGGAAGAACGAGACTCTGCCATGGTTACAAATCTAAAGCAATTTATGATGCTCTCAAGTGATGCCCATCTGTGTTTCTGACTTAATCTGCAAGAGACTTTCTTGCAGTTTGTAGTGCACTGGAAGTCTTTGCATTCTACCGGGTCATACGTGAACAGAGCTGCCCCTGTTACCTCCTTGGGAAGGGCACAGGGTCATTGGGAAAGAATTGCTGTCATGCTCATGGTCTGGCTCTCTTCTCATTTTTAAAGGCTGTATGTCAAGGTTAGATGTTAAAAAGCAAACAACTTATTCTGGAAGACGAATGTCTTTATGATATTCAGAGGATGGATTGTGTCTAAATAAGAGTGGCCTTAAGTTCAGCTTTATCCAGGGCTTTGAAGTGAAAATAAGTGAAGTACTCGTGTGTTAGCTGGACAGCGTAAAAGGGATAAAACATGTGTATTTGGAAGGCAATATTGATATGTCTTAGACCATGTTCTTCAGGCATTTATAGCCAATAATATCTCAAAATCAGGCTTTTCTATCTTAATAGAGTTGCTACGTGGAGAAGCAGGTTCTCAGTCATTCATCCCATTAAACCACCTTAAGGGGACAAACTGATGAGATTGTTTTCTTGGTTCTTGTTTTATCCTTTTCCTCATGCAAGTTTAATGCAAAGTTAAATGCAAAAGCAAATTACTTGACTGTGGCACTGAAACTGGTGTTTACTTGTCTGGGGCTGAATTTCTAATGGTGCATCTGTTCCTCCCTGGTTTATAGACAGAACAGTACCAATATGCATAATGAAGCAGGCTGAATGATTTCCAGGATGTCCACACACTTTCAGTTGCCGTAAGTTGCCTGGATGAAGCAATAGACTGATGTATTCTTTTAATGTTTGGTTTTGGCTTGTTTCTGGCCAGTTCTTTTTGTTGTTGTTCTTGATTTGTGTTTTTCTTTAAAGTTTCAAGTTTTAATAACTGTCAGAGCAGCTTCTGAGGGTGAATGAAAAATCTGACTGTTCTTAAATGTTGCTAGAGTGGTTTTGAACATAGAATGAATCCCAGCCTGGTTTGGGTTGGAAGGGACCTTACAGCTCACCCAGCTCCAACCCCTGCCACGGGCAGGGACCCCTTCCACTGGAGCAGCTTGCTCCAAGCCCCTGTGTCCAACCTGGCCTTGAACACTGCCAGGGATGGGGCAGCCACAGCTTCTCTGGGCACCCTGTGCCAGCGCCTCAGCACCCTCACAGGGAAGAGCTTCTGCCTAAGAGCTCATCTCAGTCTCCCCTCTGCAGGTTAAAGCCATTCCCCTTGTCCAAAGCCCCTCTCCAGGTTTTCTGGAGCCTCTTTAGATACTGAAAGGCTGCTCTAAGGTCTCAACTTTCTGGCCATGCAAGTATCTGGTGCAGCATGTGGAAATCTGGCAGTAATTGTGAAATGGAATTGTTCCTCTTTCCATGTTTATGAACAAGAATTCCTAACTGTGCGCTGAGCAGCTCTGCTGTATTCTTGGTAGGCTTTCTTACACGTTCCCCTTGATTTTCAGATTACTTATGCCTCAGAGAGAGCCCAGACTCAATTGATAATACCACCCTGTTAAGACTGGGTCACACTGTAGGCTCAGAAATGGGTAAAATCAGGTTGTAAGGGCAGCCTCTTTGGGGCATTTCTTAACTTTGAAGCCTTGATTTTCCACCTTCTTCTGAGCTAGTTTTTGTGGGGGACCCTACAGAAATGCAGTCACATGCTGCCATTTTGCCATGCACAATGGGAAGTAATGAAGGGGACTGGCCAAAAGCTAAGAGGCTGCTTTTCAAAGGCTTTCCAATATTATTGTTACTGGACCTATAAATATTGTTTAAAAGCCTTTATAAAAGCGGTTTTCCCCTGGGGGTGCTGTACAAAGCAATGGTGTTCTGTAGTGGAACATAGACATCCTTAATACAGGGCTTTTAAATATTGTTACTTCCCTTACTGTCTTTAGTCTAAAAATACTGAATAAACCCATTTCTGACGTGTGCTTTTCCCCCTCCCTCTGAGATATTTTCTTGTCCTGGATCGTGCCTGACTGGGGATGTGGGTGACTGGTACCGGCTGCCTGCATGGCGTGCAGCTGCCACGCGGTAAGATTGAGTTATGAAAGGGAATAACTGAGCAGGCCTCACTGCTCAGTGAGCAGCTTAGTTTGGGGAGATTTCTATATGCTTCCTCCAATTCCATCTGTATTTTCAGTGTTGGAGTTTTCCAGACTCTGCCTGTGGCGCTTGAGGCACCGTCTTGTCCCCATACACCTCTTTTTCCTCCAGAGAAGGGTGGGTACCCCTCACAGTACAGCTAAGTACTGCATTGCTCTGGGGAAGTCACATTCAAGCCCCAGCCTACTCTGAGCATCCTACTTTAAGGAAAGATTTGGTTGCTTGGAAACTAGAGCTGGTCAAACTGTGGAGTTTCAGTTCTAGAGATATGGGGGTTTCTGGTTTTTCCTTTTGGATTGGAACAAAGACTGGAGAATTTCTTACAGAATCCCCCAGAAGTGGCCGGTTGAAACATTTCATTGCAATATAATCCACATGCCTAATTTCGGATTTGGTGGAGTATATAGAGTCTTGTAGAGGCCAGGATGGGGCTTGGAGCAAGGAGGAAGGCGTCCCTGCATGGAACTGGGTGAGCTTTAACGTCCCTTCCAACCCAAACCAGTTTGTGGTTCCACTGCATGACTCAGCTCCATGATGCAGAGCGCTGACGTTTTGGTATCCTGATCTAGAAAGGTTGAACCGGATCATGTTGAGTTTATCAAACCCCTCTTACCCCTGTTTGGAAAACAAGGCTCTTGTAGGAAGATATTTGTATGGCAAACTTCATTTTTGGCAAAATATTATTCTCAACGGAAAAAAATGGTCAGTTAGACATTTTTTAGGGAGTTCTGCCTGTCTTGCTAAGTGCAGTTTTTGGCTTTCTGGTCATGCTTACGCCACCGCAGTGACTTTTTAATCCTTGCCCATTATATTTTCAGCTTGAGAACACTGAATATTTCTCCCCTCTTTCTTGAATGTTTCAATTTGAGAAGTGCTCTGTCCTGTCAGCTGCTGTGTAGAGGAGATGGGAACAAGTGTTTAAGAGAGAGGAAGGCATGACATGATGCTGTATCCTGGGGAAGGCTTCTCTCCAGCCCCTGTATGTGAGAGTAATTGAATCACAATACAGATATCGCTCTGTTGAGCTCAAGAGGTGCCTGATGAAAGGAGATTTTCTTTTATTCCCTTCATTTTTCTGTATCTGCTTACAAGCTTGAGTGAAGGGGATGGAGATTGACGTTTGGCACTTCCGTGGCATTGTGCTGATACTGATATTAAATTGGGATGAAGAGTATTTACAGAGTGTCTGAAAATTAATCACCAGAGCACTTTCCATCAGATGCAGGGTGACTCCTTCCCCCTTTCCTCAGCCGTTTAGTCTCATCCTACACTGGCAAATTTGTGTATGGCAGTTTTTTCATGGGTGTGTTTATATTGCACCACTAACAGGAAATCAGTAACATTTATCTTTGAACAGATAAATTTTATCTGTTAGAATAACTTCTCCACCTTATGATCAGGGTAGGTGTCAGGAACTGGCCTGCCAGAGCAATGAATTTGATGGTGTGAGATTATCCACCTTTCATAAAGAGGGAATGATGGTGTGAGCTGATTGTGGCAGCAGGAGGCTCCCATTCTGGAGACACAGCTCAGCCCTTCTATTTATCATTTTTAAGTTCTTTTCATTTTGCTTCATGCATTTGAAGTTAACTGCTTAGGTTGGGCTTATTGAAGGGTAGAAAGTGGAAATTGAAAGTGTGCGGAGCTCTTAGCACAAGCATTGCTGTACTGATTTCATTCAAAGCAGGTGCTGACCTACTTGCTTTAAATTGGGTCCTCTTTAACCACAGTTAATTAAAATCTATCCTTTTTTTCTGTTTAAAGGAACCCACTACATGAAAAACTGTTGTGAATGAAAATACCTAAAAATCTGCAGCTGCAGGAGTAACTACTAAGTAGATACTCTGTTGTGGTCAGGGGTGTGCAGCTGATGCACATGCACACGTTTGTGATCCTGAAAGGATGCTCAGTAGCACTCACTACATTTTCATCCTAATCTCTCAACAAGAAGGAGGAACCATACAAGAATGATTTGAATGAATTAAGAGGGGAGACTGAGATGAGCTCTTAGGCAGAAGCTCTTCCCTGTGAGGGTGCTGAGGCGCTGGCCCAGGGTGCCCAGAGAAGCTGTGGCTGCCCCATCCCTGGCAGTGTTCAAGGCCAGGTTGGACACAGGGGCTTGGAGCAAGCTGCTCCAGTGGAAGGGGTCCCTGCCCGTGGCAGGGGTTGGAGCTGGAGGAGCTTTAAAACCCAAACCATTCTATGAATTGACTGCCAGTGTAGCACTTGAAGTGTGCAAGGTGTGGGTAGCTGGGAGGGTGCCCAATTTCAAGTACTTTTAAGACTTCCCCATTCATTTAAAAGCAGACGTTGCTCTTAGTTATGTCAGATGAAATGTCACTACTACAGATTTGCACAAGGAGAGTTGAGAGTAGGCTCTGGCTACCCATTCATCATCATGTTGCTCGGCTCTCACAGGGCACGCTCTGTTGATGAGAGAGAAATGCCCGTGTCCATGAGGTCAGAAGTACATACAGCTCAGCTCTGCAATGTCAGTGAAAACTCACCTCTCCTGAATTGTTTCCATCTGGAAACTAAAGGGTTTGTCTTGTTTCACAGGCTCTAAATCTCCTTGAAAAGGTTATATTGCAATTAATTACAATGCAAGCAAACAATGAAAAGCAATCTAAATCCATCACTAGAGTTTGCTCTATTTTTATTGTTATGGCATTTTGAAGTGAAGTGAAAGAGATTATTTGCAAAGCAGGTGTTCAAATGAAAGTGAATGAGGAGAGTGCCAAGTGAACAGTCAGGGCTGTGTAGCTGTACCGGAACAACCTTCCTAGGGTCTCTCTTGCTTCTTTCAAGTAGGAAACTTCTCTTAGAAACCATAATCTGCCTACTGGTAGGGGTTACCAGGAGAAACTGGAGGATTTCTTTGAGGTTTTCCTTAACTTTGTTTTGGAGGATTTTCCATTTTCCCAACTTCTACTCTTTGTGGCATTCAGCCCAAACGAGTTTGGTTGATGTCTGAAGGCCTCGTCTCTCAATTGCTTGGCCAAGGGAGTGATTTGCGAAGATCCAGTTTTTGAGATTAGGGATTCTGATTTGAGGAAAACCAGCACCAGATGTCAAAACACGCCAAGGCGAGCGCAGTGGGAGTAGCACTGGGAACACTCTGATCCTCAGTCTGTGCTCTGGCATGTGGGCAAGGAGGGGATGGCAATAGCAGAACGAATGCGGGGCTGGACGCTTTGCTGTACAACGTCCCTTTCCTCATCGGGAATATGTAACTGTGTTTCTGCAAGCTTTTCTTCAAGATGCAGAAGCTGTTTCTTGATGAAAATATACTGGGTTTAATAATATATGTATTTTTTTAGCAAAGATTTGTACACGCATAGGTGTATATATATATATGTATGTATGTATCTATCTCTATATATCTATAAAAGTAGCAGAGTAGTTTCTCCTGTGGTGGAAACTAATACATCACCTTTAGTTAATGAATATTTGCTGGTTTACAGAAGGGAGGAAACTCCTGTTATGACCAAGAGATTTAATTGAGGCTGCCTAATCCCTGCGGACAGAGGCATTTGCTCTCATATCTCAAGAGAAGAAAAGTTCTCAGATTGCCATGGTTGGATGTTTTTTCTCCTCGAATCCTGCTGAAGAAGCAGGTTTTTGCCATAAGCAGGGTGGAACATAAAAATCTCCTCCTCTGACTGAAAGGCTCTTGCATTAATCAGGTTTTCCCTGAGTTCCGCTTCCATGGTCACTTCTCTGGGCACCCTGTGCCAGCGCCTCACCACCCTCACAGGGAACAACTTCTGCCTAAGAGCTCATCTCTGACAGTTGAAAGTTCCTATGAAGTGGGAGGGATCCGATTGTGCTTTGCATCAACACAGGCTTTTGCTCTTGATGGGGCTGCACTTTTGGAGGAGCATCAGGACAGTCAGGATGTTTTCCATTGTCCTGTGTCTGGTGCTTCATGGGTCGATGTGTTGTTCCACCCTGGAGCCACCGTGGGGACCCTGATGCTTGAGCAGTGCAGTGAAGCACTGGGCTGCGAGCTGCCCTTTGTGGTTAGGCCAAGTGGGTGCAAAACCCCTTCCACTCCTCAGTATTAGTTTGTGTGCTTCGCATCATTTCTCACAGCAAAAAAAATAAAGCTGTTCAAATCAAATAGTACATTCCGTGACCATAGAGCCCGATACATATACGAATATATATATAATGCATATATATGTACTTTATCAAAATGATGTAATTACATTTGTCATCTTGATCAGGCTTGTAAGAGTTTTGGTATAAGTCTTTCCTCTGAGGTATATAGTTCGTTAGAATTATAGATTATAATTGAAAACAAAATCAAATTGCAACAGCATATTCAATCCTTACCTGTGTCTACTTGTAACAGGACATAATATATTTTACCTGATGGGTTGAGATCAACACGCTTATAATTTGGAGTCGGGGGAAAATTGCATTACAGACCCCCAAACAGCAACAAAACATCTGTCCCTGAAGGGGATTCTCTGTACTAAAAAAACCAGAGAATCTTTTATTAAAGTCTTTTATTGTAATTCTGCGGAATTTGAACTGAAGACCAAGAGAGGCTTTTTTTCTTAGCAACTACCTCTGACTCAGCATTGCTGCTGCTATTTAATTAGCATAAACTCACCCTGTTTACTCCTACCAGCACCCGGGGTGCCTTCACTGTTGCTGAGTTATGGAGCCATCTCCCACCTGGAGAGATGTCAGTTCCCACTGCAATCAGGGCAGTGGTGCCAGGTCAGGTGAGCTGAGACCTGCTTGCTTCTACTGCATACACACTGCTGGAATGTGGACACTCACTGGAGCGAGGCTGGTGAAGGGCCGTGACGGTGATAAGAGCTTGGAGCATCTTTCAAATAAGGAGAGGCTGTTTAGCCTGGGAAGGAGGAAGCTCAGAGGGGATCTGAATAAATGTGTGGATGCCTGATGGGAGGCAATGAGAAGCTGGAAACTCAGTGGAGCCTGGAGACAGGACCAGAGCCAATGAGCGCAAACTGAAACACATCAAATGCCCTCTGAACATAAGAAAATGATTTTTTACCATGAAGGGAGCTGAGCACTGGAGCAGAGAGGTTGTGAAGTGCCATCCATGGAGATACCCAAACCTGGCTGGTCACAGTCCTCCTCCAGCTGTCTCTGCTTGATGCCCTGCATGGGCTTGGAGCACATCGTCTTGAGGACCAACATCAACCGTTCCATGATTCTGATACTGTCAGCTTTTTCCCTCTGCTAGATTTGGCTGTGAAGGCAGGAGTGACAGATTCCCTTTCATAGGTTAAAAATACATAGGAAAGAAACTCATAATCAGGAGGGGTAAAACCACTGAGGACCAAGGTAATATTCTGGCATGAACTGTCAGTGGAAATTTTAAATCTAAGGGCTTCTGTGAGTTGGTTTGAAGAACAGCCTAAAGGTATTGACATGGCATTTCTGAGCCAGCCCTCTGCATTCCTCTTGTCTGGGCTTTGTAACTATAAATGTACAAAAAAGCAGAGGAATGTTCCTTTAAAACAAAGGTTGCTCTATTCGAGATTACTTAAGTGTTAGGAGGTGAGTCACAAATTTCAGTTCTATTTCTGATGTAGCTTCCTATAGATTATCTGTCTCCATAGCACTGATAAGGCCTTTTAAATTGTGGCATTTATTGACCTAGTGATTTGGGGTGTTTCCTACAAAAGCAGTTTTCTCTCCGAGGAGCACTGTCAGTGTCTTGTCCAACACGTGTGGAGGAAAAATCCCAGTTTGATGTACAGCAATGCTGGAATGCTGAAAGCTTGGTGTTTGTTGAGTTTCCCAAATCCAGAGCATTTCATAGCGCATTTCAGTGCTGTGTTGCTAGCAGGCTGAGTGAGCGCTGCTGGAAGTCTGTAGTTAATGTGCCAGTAAACCTTCCATTTCTGGTTCATCTCATGACAAAACACAGCGGAAGCAGAGGATCTCAGCTCCTTGGGTGTTGTGCTTAATTTCATGGCACCACCTTGTAAAGTAGATCCTAGCTCAGGTTCCAACTCTTTTACTTTTCCTGTTGTAGAGATGCAAGAAAATCTGGCTGGGACAAGAGATTTGTCATCACAGAAACTGATGTGTGGATACTTGAGGTTATGGGAGGTGTTCAGTCAGGGCTGCCTGAAGATGCTCATACATCTTCCTGGAAAGTGTTAAGTGATTTCAGTTCGGTGCCTTTAGATCAATGTGCCCAACCTCCTAAAGCATTAATAGGAGCATTTCCACCACATGGATGGGAACCAATCAAACCCACTTTGACTATCTCACAGTTAGTAGCACGTGGATCCTTTCCTGACCAGGTTCTCTCTCTGTTTTAAAGTGTAGAATTGCATGCATGCCTCTGAGTTTATTCCTGAAGTTATCACAATTGGAAGTTGGGCAGCTGATTCTGAAATGAAGGGATTTCCCAAGCTATTGGGCAAAAGTCAGAATTTAATTCCTTTTTTCTGTGAAATGCATTGATTTTTTTGCTTCAATGAGTTCATTATTTGTCACTAAAAGTTCACAATAACATCTGACATCATCATGACGTCATGAGATCACTTCACGTGGCACATGGATGTCATAGAGATGAAAGTCACAGTATTATCTTCCTTTCATTTTGATATATTTTAAACCAGTAAAGGCAAATTGATACATTTTGCCTTATTTCTTTAGGTCAAAGTTTCTCCTGCTTGCATTCATAGGAAACATCTTGGCAGTCTGAATCAGGAAGCATTAGACACCTTGTGAGTAAACTGGAGGAGCAGCTATTTTCAGTAGTAGAAATGTTACCGTAGTCTAACACATGGGTGTTAAAACATCTGCTCCCCTAATGAGTTCACTGAGTATTTCAGTTTTCTACATGACTTGAAGTGCTCAGACGTGCCCCACTGTGCACCGCTACAGCTGGAGAAAGGTGAAACCATAGCAAAGGGACTAAATGAGTTTTCAAACACAGGCTCGATTCTGACATCGCTCTGAGACCTGGAAATCCTGTTTTGCAACAGAAGTGCTGCGGTTCAGTGACCTCAAACAACATCCTCCAGGCATTCAACAAGAAGTTGTGAGCAGGGATAATCCGTTATTAAGTGTGCTGACCTTCATGAAACTTAATGGCATCTGAGATATTAACTAATGCTTAGGTTATTTTTTTTGTGCCCAGTATTGTATTTATGACCATTGTCTGTGTTTGGGAACACAGATACATGCACATCACTATTTTCTGTAAATCACAAAATGGTTCAAACGCCATTGTTGGAATATTAATTTCAGATGAGATTATGGAAAGTTTTATTTCCCTTTTTCCTTAATAGTGGGTATCAATTGCTTTAGCCAGAAATGGAGGGAAGACTGAGATGAGCTCTTAGGCAGAAGCTCTTCCCTGTGAGGGTGCTGAGGCGCTGGCCCAGGGTGCCCAGAGAAGCTGTGGCTGCCCCATCCCTGGCAGTGTTCAAGGCCAGGTTGGACACAGGGGCTTGGAGCAACCTGATCCAGTGGAAGGGGTCCCTGCCCGTGGCAGGGGTTGGAGCTGGAGGAGCTTTAAGGTCCCTTCCAACACAAACCATTCTCTCACTCTACGATATCTCCACAGATGACTCCATAACCTCCTGGGGAACCTCTGCCCTCGGACTGAAAAGGCAGTGTCTGGTGTTCAGATGGCGTTTCAGGTGTCATGGGCTGCAGTCCCTTAATCGTCGTCCAGGAAGCCCATGTCTGTGTTGTGATGAGGAGCCTGGAACAGAGCAGGGCCCTCCTAGTGCAGCCACACCGATGCCATGGGAGCAATCACCTCCTGTGACACATGAAGAGGTTGGGAACTCTAATTATACAAATAAGGATGGCAAACAGCTTAAACGTGACTAAATATGAGGGGAAATAAGTGATTTAGAATGCTTACATCTTAATGTTTACGGTTACATATTAACATGTAAATGTACTTTTTAAAGTAGATGTTTATGTACTTTTGAAAGTAAATGTTTACACGCAAAATTCCATCCTTGATTTCCTCTGAGTGTAGGAACTGAGGCTCTGGCTGTGAGTCATCTTTAGTCATCGCAGGGTCTGACATTTCTATTTGGAAAGGGCAAATCCTGCACACCCAGGTGGAGGGGACTGGCCAGTGTGAATGTTTTCTTGACTGAGGGAGTGTTTCAGAAGTGGGGGAGAAGAAGGAGGGAACGTTTTCTGTTTCCCTCCTCTCTATTTGACATCACCGTCTCATGCAGTAACATTCAATGCCAGGCTGGCATGTTCCTTCTAGAAATGAAGGCCAGGCCCGACTTCTTTATAGGTATTTCAGCTTCCCTTGTAATGCAAACACTCTGCGTTTGAATGGGCTACTCCCGTATGGATGCAACAGCTTAAGAGGTGATGAAACTGTGGTTTTAAATTTGGCTGCTGCTCATGTGCATAAAGCAGGAAAAATGTTTGGTACCGTTTTCCTTATGGAAATGCAAGGGAGCTGTGGTGCATCAGTTATGTCATACTGCAGATCCTGCACCCCGCTTCCACATTTCAAATGTGTGTCTGTAAACTGATGGTCTTGAAAAGAAAAATCCCCTAAAAGAAAAAAGTAACTCAAGCAAGTTGCCAGAAATCACTTGGTGTAAACCAATAGGAACTTCTTTCTCTGGCAGACTGACATCTGTTATAATCATCCTCTAACTGCAGAAGACAGGTTCTTTGTCAGTCAAGTAATACCTCTTTCTATCTTAGGAAGTGACAAAATGAAATCCTTTTCTAATGATTCTGTCTGTTATAAATTGATGCTCCCAAATCTTGCTGTACTGGCTCAGCAACTGCCATCCTCATCTCTAGAACTGTTCGAACTCAACAAGCCTCTCTGGTTTTTGGGTACCTGTTTATGTCTATTTATTTGTGACTCAGCTTGCAACTAACCTGAACTAGTAAACCCTAAATAAAGGTTCAGTAGCCCTGATTCACCACTGTGCTGCTCTGGTACCTGTACCGACGAGCTTGGATGAGCTCTGTGGTGCTGGTGTGCCACTGAAGGAGCGCTGCCAGGTTCCTTCCTACCAGTTCCTTCAGTCCCCTTCAACCTGGTGAATAGATGAGAGGAAACAGTGCTTGAAATACTGTGGGTAAGGAAGTAGTGTGATGTTTCATTTTATAGGATCTGTTCCCACTTCTCTCTTGAGTATTTTCATCCATTCTTGGGGACAAGCCCTTTACACAGGATACTTTCTACACATGTAAAACCATTTTCATGTCGCTTCTCCCCAGATCCCTCCAATCTACTGTATTCACAGTAAACAGGTGATTACATTTGACTTGTCTGCTCTAAACAACTAAGGCAGTTCTGTTCTAACCTTCCAAACTGTTTGAAGCCAGGAAATGGTCAGAGAGGTACACTTGTTTCTACCAGCCCCTTCCCCTGGGGTTTGCCTGTGCTATGAAATCAGGTTGCAGAGCTTTTGGAATGGTACTGCACAGTTTGAGTGAGACCCCAAGTGTTACCCAGAAGGACAGGGCACTCGTAATGGTTATGTGAGCTTTGACGGGGTATTTTGTTCCTGAATTGTTGGACATCAGGACATGAAGGTAGGGAAGTGAGTGACCTGTCTCCATCTTTACCAGAAACTGGTGGCACAGCTGCAAACTTTCTCCTCTTATTTTCCTGTTAGTTTCATAATGGTTTTATCTGCAGCAAATAGATCTGGGAGGGAGGGGATGGGGATATTTATTTTGTTATGATAAATCAGAAACAAGTCCGGGTGCATGAGCAGAAATGTCTGTTCTGTACAAAAAGATTTCAGTGTTATAATTATCATACTCGTACTTGCTCTTTCCCTAATACCAGTGCTACTTCAAGGTAACCTAAGGAACTTCAGGAGCACTGCTCCTGTGATATACAGAACATTTAGATGGGGATGTGGTCAGTATAGCAGAGAGAGAATGAAGGGAAGAACTTGTTGAATTCTATTGTTGATCTCCAGTTTCATCACCGCAGACGGAGTGCAGGACTGGTGTGTGATGGGTGTCTAATTTGATAGGACTAAGCCAGGAGAAATGTGTCAGAGATTGCTTTGAACAAAAAGGCCAGAATTTAATTAATTTCTGACTAATTTTAAATTCAATTTACAAGCTTTCATCAGATTTCTCTCAACTGGCATGAAGAAATGGTTTTGCTGGGAGCAGAGCTGAATGGCCATTTGAAGGCATTATTGTATTTAGGATAACCGGGATTTGCTGAAGGCATTTCATGAAGCGGATGTCATTGAGGAAGAGGCGCAGATCTCAGATTCACACTGCCTTACTAAAGAATACTGGCTTTGTTTGGGCTGTAGGATACCAGCATTCTTACCAAACAGATTTCCTATCTTCAGAACATTTCTCCAATTCAAAAGCTTTAAAGTCAATGCAGTTCCAGCCTGATTTTGGCAGCTGTCAACAACCAACAGCTCGAACCTCAAAATGTCGTCTTAAAAACTGAGCTGGCAGATGAGGAGGATGAGGCCAGTGAGCATCTGAACCACACACAAGGAACCATTTCATAGCTAATAGGACTAAATTTCATAAACAGTAGGGCTAAAATGCATAAATGGAAGGAAAAATGCAAAATATACATACAGGTTTTTGGGGGGTTTTTTGGTTTTTCTTTGTTTCAGAGCTTTAATCTGGAGAGTAAAGAGAGTAGCTACATAACATGTTGGAAATAACTATCTTCAAATGTGGTTTAAACCCACCAAACACTCAAAGGTAGAAGGTGTCAGGTTGCTGACAACAAATGGGTAACAAGCTTGTTAAAACCCTGGTTGCATCATAGAATCCCAAACTGGTTTGGGTTGGGAGGGACCTTAAAGCTCATCCAGCTCCAACCCCTGCCATGGGCAAGGTCACCTTCCACTGGAGCAGCTTGCTCCAAGCCCCTGTGTCCAACCTGGCCTTTATATTATATATATATATAATATTCTACAGAACACCATAACCAAGGTTGCTGATGTCTTTCTGTTCCATTTCCAAGGAGCAAAACATTGCAGATATTTTTTACATCTTTTGGAAAAGCGGAATGTGGTTTTTTTCCGAGAAAAGTCCCCACGCTGCTGCATTATGTAAGGAAAGTGGACGCCTGATAAAAAGCAGAGCTTAACATGGCCTTCATCTGAATGCTTTTCCCCAGTCTTAGATATTTTCAGTTTATGAACTGAATTTCTAAAAGAAAGCCTATGAATAAACCAAATCCTAGAACCTTCGAGCTGTTGAAGCTGAGGAGTAGTGAGCCTGCAGTCAAGCTCTTGCTCCAAACAAGACTTGCTTTGATCTTGCCTATGCTGATGATCTGTCTGAGAGTCTCTGGGGTGAAGATTGCTTGAGCTGGCTGGCCCCACTGTTCTAGTACTTGACCATGTTCATTGTGGAGACTTTTTCCTCCTATTTAGTGAGAATTTCCTCTGCTGCTTCTGCCTGTTACCTTGGCCTTTCCCTGTGCAGCTCCAAGATGAAGCTCGGTCTGTCCTCTCTGCAGTCCCGCAGTACACAGGTGAAGAAAGTGGTCAAATCTCTGTTAGCTTCTCCTTCATGTCATGTTCCAGACCCCTGACTACACTGTCTTTTTGATTCAGGGCAGCCCAAGAATCTTCGGTGCATTGAATGCTCAAAACAGAGAAGCCATTTCACGCATCACTTTTTATTCCCATTTAATTAAGGTGAAAGAAACAAAAAGGGTTAGTTTAAATAACAGCATTTTACAACAATTGTTTAAACCTTACATAGCCAGATAAGGTGCAAAAAATTCTACAAGGTTGAATCTGGTTTTGATGACTTCATAACAGTTTCCATCGCCTCTTCTGAATTTCCTTATGCTTAGACTTGTCTATTCCATCAAGCTCTTACCTATAAATGAGCATGTTGGCACAGGAGAAAGTGGGTATAAATAGCCTCTGGATGAATTTAGGCCAGTTATTAATAGTCATATGAAACACAGAGAAAGTGAAGTTTCTACAAGAACGTTCCAGGAGGACTCGCCAGGAGCCAGACACCACTTGACCAGAGGTGGGGTTAGAAGAGTTTAGGTAGGAGGTTGAGTGATGTGGTTGTAAAGCCCAGTAGAGCGTCGTAATTCACCAGAGAAGTTCCTTCCCATCCCCTGCTCCTCTGCCTCTCTGTTTTTATTCGTTAAGAACAGTAGCATAGACTGTGAGGGTGTTGTTCATCTTTCTGATCCCATCTGTTTTCCTTGGTGGGAGGGAGAAATGGGATTCGTTCCAAGCTGTTCCAAATGTTTTTTCCTCATTCAGGCTGAAATTCAGATGTTCATGTTCAGTTTCTAATGCGGTTCAGTGGCACTTAGAGTGCTGTACTCTGGGCAGGCCTGATCCATATGTCACTTGACCCAACAAAGCTGTAATCACCTCTTTGCGGAGATAAAAGGGCTGAGGCAGTCGCTCTGAAATCAAAGGATGGGGGTTCATCGGTGAAGCTCATTGCCTTCTTTTGCTGGATTTACAATTCCTTCTTTCTTGTGTATTGACTAAATGCTTTCTTTTAAGCTTTTGTTCAGCTGCTGTTCCAGTTCTGTACTGCCTCTGTCTGTTCTACTTGTCCTCTCTGCAATCACCCTGACCATTGGTGATTTTCCTGCATTTTCAAATCCTTTCATGTCCCACTCCAAATTCTTTTCATTTTCTCCTCCATCAAAATACCAGGCAGCGTCCTGTTATTTCGTGTTCTCGCACCCATCATGCTGGCTGTGCTCATATTTTGCTCAATGCCTTTGTTTTCAACAGGCACTGACAGTCTGAGCACAGTGATACTCTCTTTTTCTTCCTTCCAGCCTGCAGTTATATGCCTTCAAATCAGAACCTCTCCAAAAGCCAGGCTGAGAACCTGGCTCTGCAGCTTATGCCTGGAAAGTGCTTCCCAGTACTTTTCCCTGGCTTTTTCAGCCTCTTCTGCAGAAGTTTTCTGCAAGTGCCTCTCTTGCATGACAACACCATGTAAAACTGTCAAACCCAATATAGCTGCATGCTGGAAATGCCGTGCATTGAAAGTCCTCACAGCAGTTACAGTTAAATGCTGCTCTTTATGTGCTTAGCCACAAGCAGTAACAACTCCATTGACATTGTCTCAGCCCCTCAGGTGTCCTGACAGTGGAGGTTTATCCTCACTTGCCAGTCAATAGGTGCAATTAAATAACTTGGATGTTACAAAAATTATATTGTTCCTTGTAAATGAAGTCCTGACAGGATGGGGTTTTCATCTTTTTTGGGGCCATGGAGGGACTGAATTTTTAGTCTGCTCTTATAGAACTCAAAGAAAGAAAGAATGTGTATAATTAGATGTTAGCAGGATCGTCACGTTACAAGACCTGACTACATCTAGTAAATCAGTAAATGCATGATTTTTGTATTTCTTTTGTGTATGTGCAGTGTTTGGAAATCACCCAGTGCTAAGGACTTTGATGTACACGATGGAATCATGCAATGGTTTGAGTTAGAAAGGACCTTAAAGCTCCTCCAGCTCCAACCCCTGCCATGGGCAGGGACCCCTTCCACTGGAGCAGCTTGCTCCAAGCCCCTGTGTCCAACCTGGCCTTGGACACTGCCAGGGATGGGGCAGCCACAGCTTCTCTGGGCACCCTGTGCCAGCGCCTCAGCACCCTCACAGGGAAGAGCTTCTGCCTCAGAGCTCATCTCAGTCTCCCCTCTGGCAGCTTAAAGCCATTCCCCTTGGCCTGTCCCTACAGGCCCTTGTCCCAAGCCCCTCTCCAGGTTTCCTGGAGCCCCTTTAGGCACTGGAGACTTCTCTAAGGTCTCCCTGTAAGGAGCCTTCTCTTCTCCAGCTCCTTCCAGTTTCACCAATCAGTGCTAGTTTTTGTCTGTTTTGTTTTCCAAAGGCCCTTTCCATTGCCTTCTCCAGGTCTCACAGAGAATCATAGAGACTGAAAAGTGACAAAGCATCTTCCAGCTGTTAAATTACAAGTATGTAATAAATATTTCAATATAAATTAGCATTAGGGTGCTTGATGAGTCAGGCAATAGCAAGAGAAAAATGTCAAATGCAGAAGAACACTGGAGTAGGTATCGTGGCCAGGGCTCTGCTGTGCTGCTCCTGGGGACACATTTATCAACCCGTGATTGTCATCATTAGAGATGTTGCTGGGATAATTTAAATTGAAAGAAACTGATGAAATCATAAACTCTGGAGATAAATTTCTAAGGCCTTCAGGAAACTCCTTAATTCTTTTGCGTGCACTGTGAGAATGACAAATGAGGATTGTTCAGTTTGATTATGGAAGAAGATGGATCAAATACCAGATTGATGCAGTTGAGGAAAACCAGTTAAATCTTTACGAAGTGCATCTGCTTGAGTGTTGTATTGTGAAGCAGATGAAATTAAGTCATTGCCAACTTCTGTAAGAATTAACCTGAGCATTTTGAAATGGCATGAGGCGTATATTTCAACACCTTTACAAATATTTATATGAATATTATGGTATAGCTGTAATTCGGTTGGATCTGTGTATAACTTTTCAGTTTTATTTGGCGTTAGCTTCGCACCTACCTCAGTGGTGGTTTTGCTTTGGCTTGTGGCTGTCCAAATGATTATAACACTTGATACGTGGCACAGAAACTGTGTCTGTTCAGATGCCAGAGTTCTGTTAATTCAGTCAGGGATGGGAGATTCCATATTTCGCTTCTCTCTGGCTTACAAGCACATGCCTCTAGGCCAGGCTTTGCTCTCCTTTCTAGACCTCTTATCACCCGAGCAGATTGCACAATGCAAGTTGTGTGTCCGTTCCTAAGTTGCTGCCAAAGGCTATCACTGTTCATACAGAGCTAAGACTTCATTTAGCAGGTGGGTGGATGCTAAAATACTGCTTAGTTCTTTGTCCATGGCTTTTTAATCTTGTTCCAGGCTGTAAGAAGTTACAGTGGACACTGAGCATTCGCTGTGCTTGCTCAGGGGAGGTGTCTTAGCCCTTGGAGAATGTCTGCAGGGCTAGATGAGCTGACACAAGGGAAGACCTTACGTTGTAGGAGGGAATAGTTAGCAATTTAACGATGACCACCGGACAAAAGCATGCACGAGCAAGGGAAATACTAAATAAATCCCAAAGGAAATCCTTGTTCCTGAATGGAAAGAATGCATCCAAGTTCTTGAATCTTCCAGAGCTGTCACTTCCACACGTGGGATTTCTGATGATCCGATGAACCCCTCCATGAACAACCAAGCACTTGTATTTCTGGAGGGGAGCAATTTGGCACAGCTCTGGTTGATGATCCCACTTTACAATGGGAGTGCTGAAATTCTCTTCAGAAAGTCATTGCTAAGACTGCATAATTGGGCATTGAAGTTGTGATTCTACTTTCCAAACTCCAGGACTTTGTTAAAAACCTGCCATTCCAATGTACTGAATCTCAGTGTTTGACAGCTCAGCTGTGAGAATTTTTTTAGAGAACATTTGTACCATAAGAACAGCATGTTAATTGACTAAAAAAAACTGGGACAGATTAATCATGGGAGGGAAACACGATACTGAGGAGAATGTGGTTCTGGAGCCCTCTGCTGATGGAAACCTTTAGAACCACAGCTCATTTCAACTGGCCTGTTTTGAATGGCCTGGGTTATTCATCCCATCCATTTCGGACCCTGGCTCTGGGTGGGGTAAATCACACACTGACGTGGTTTTCTGGTGGTGCTGACCAGGAAGCAGCCTGAAGGACAGGCTTGCTCCGCACCCTGAGCTCCCACATGGCCCCAGATGAAGTGATCCTGCTGCTGGGTGCCAGTAGGTGTGTGTTCAGGCGTGTTATTGGCACGTGGGGTTTAGAACGATGTCATTTCTCTTTCAGCAGTGGCTGTGATTGTCGTTAAAGTGATGTATGCTGCAAAAAATGATCACAATATGGCTGAGCACTATTGCTTAATGCATTGCAAGAGCAGAGAGAAGAGGCAGGAGCTGGAAAATGCACCAGCAGAGGACATGTACCAAGAGCTTACACCTTCCGCACAAACACTGCTGCAGGCGTCGCAGCTTCTCTTTCTCTTTGTTTTTCAACGCAGTGGTTTGAACAGGAGCCCCTGCAGCACAGCACCCCTGTTGTGCCTGCCCCATCCCTGGCAGTGCTCAAGGCCAGGTTGGACACAGGGGCTTGGAGCAAGCTGCTCCAGTGGAAGGGGTCCCTGCCCGTGGCAGGGGTTGGAGCTGGAGGAGCTTTAGGTCCCTTCAACCCAAACCAGGCTGGGATTCTGTGATTTTATGATTTTGAGAGTTCCCCCTGTGAGTGGGTAACAGTGACTTTGATGTGGAGTTTGCATCCACAAACTGCTGAATTGATTTATTGCTATTTTAAATTTATTGCTAGAAGCAGGAGCTGGGTTTGTGTCAGGCAGGCAGAGGTCTTGTTTGTTGTTGTGTAAGAACATCTGAAGTACAAAGAGGTCTGATAGGGCTTCTTTCAGATTTATAAAGCTGAGGCCTTCTGGCACAGTCGTTTACTTGGGGAAGAGAGGAGCTCTCCTGAAGTTGCTCCTAAACGTGCCATTCCCTTGTGCAAGATGCAGTTACTCGCAGCAGTTCAACGTCAGTACACCCAGAGCAAGGCAGAGGTAGCTCTGAGCAGCTCTGGGGCTCCAGTTCACAGTTCTGCAATTGTACGGTGTATTCTGCACAGAAACAAAATGAACGTTTTTAGTGTAAATGTATTTTAAACTCTGCAGATGACCCAGGCAGTGCCCTGGGTTCAGGAGGCTTTCAGGAAAGGGTCCGGGTGCTTAATTCTTCCTAGCTCAAGGCCAGTGATGGAGGTAGTTGGTGTGGAGGTGAAAGGGCAGGATTCCACTTTATTACTTGATTCTGGCTAAATGTGTCAGCTGCTGTATACATGGAAATAGAGGGGAGATGTACTCGCGTGTTCACAGGTAGTGGGGTATGCACAGGGATAATGGATGTAAAACTGTATTCTCGTATTCAAGCAACCAGTTTTCTTGGGTATTTGTGGGAATGATGCTTTTCCCTTGTGCTGACATTCTGCTGTACAGACACAGGCTTTTGCATTTTAATAATCTGATTTCTGAAGGTACAAGCAAGCATATTGCAGCAGGGATGCATAGCGTCAGTGGGTATGGTGAAACAAATAGGGAGCACTGAGCAAAAGTTGTATCCAGAGCCAGGAAGGAGGTAGAATAACAGAAGAAAGAGGAGCTGATGGGCAGTAAAAGGTTTTTGGATTTTTCTTGGCAAAACTTCAGATCTATAGAGAGAAAAGAGGGTAAGCGGGGGGGGGGGGGGAAGGAGTGAGAATGGTGAGAACTAAGTTACGTGTTTGTGTGGTTCAGATGAAGAACTTGGGTGTTTATGTAGGAACTCACACAAGAGAGGATAATGGCACAGTGCAGAAAGCCAGCCTGACCATTGGGAATTGTGGTAGGATGTAACTTCAAAACCAGGTACAGGGGGCTGTAGAGGTGAAGGACAAAGGATGTGAGCAGGAAGAGGGGTTTGAAGGTAAGACCTGTGGTTAGGACATGAAGGGCAAAAGCAGATGGATGAAGGAGTGTGAATAGAGAACTGTATTAAGCTCAGACAGGAAGGAGAAGATGGGGCGGATAACAAGTTATTGGTGGTGGATGAATGGAAGACCAGAAGAGGCTAAAGAAGATAGATGACTGCTGGGGAGTAGGTTATGCAAAATATAGGAGGATGCCAGGAGATGCTGAGAGAAGGGAGAAGGTGGGCAGCAGGAGCTGGAGAGTAAGCAGTACTTCTCACACTTGGGTCAGTGGAAGGTAGAAGAGTTGAACTAAGTGATGGTGAGGTGATGTCAAAAGACTTCCTATAAAGGGAGAGCATGGTGAAGGTGACAATCGGGGATCAAAAAAGGCTTTGGATGGACCCGGCAGTAATGTGGAGGCTGACAGGAAAGAAAATGTCTCTTGGGCTGTTCCAAGAGGAGCAGTTCGATAACAGGTTAAGAGGAGGTGGCTGGGATCATTATGAGGAGGAAGGGAGAAGCCCAGAGCTGCCTGCCAGTGCTGTAATGTGACATGGCATGCATGCTGAGCAGGTCCCTGCGATGGTCAGTGTAAGTGACGGGATCTGCAGTCCTGCCACATCTCTCCGTTTCTGTCCATGTGGCCCAATTGTCATTGGTGCAAGCAAGAAGCTGCCGATGAGGAGCAGTGGGGTGGTGCACAAGTAGATTTCCTTCTGGTGAGGAGCTAGGACATAGTCAGCTAGGACATAATCTGCACCCTGGGGCACAGACACAGTCCTGGGGGCTGTGGGCTAGGTTGGACATCGTGTAAAGTACAAGGAATAGTAGGAATATTCACAGGAATGGTGACCTGAGGGAATGGGAGCTGTCTCAGGGCAGTCTGAGTGGTGGAGGAGGTCTGCAAATAACCTCTCATGGAATCAGAACTGTGGGGTTGTTTCATGATGAAAAAAAGTCCTATTTTTCAGAAGGAAAAGGGTTTGTGGCTGGATGTGGCTGTTTCCCATGGGGAGCGAGCAACACCCATTTCCAGGCAGTTTGTTGTATGTATGTCAGATGTAACCCTGTTTTGGAAACACAAGCGTCTGCACAAGTATGTGTTAGGGCATGTTGAAAATGAACTTCATCTCTTTCTGTGCTGGACTTCAGCCATACCTGCTCCAGCGGGACTGTATCAGACTCGTGCTGAGCGAGGTAGTAGTAGTAGGAAACAAGAGAAAGGTCCCGTGTCCCCATGCATCTCTGCCTGGTTCTTTCAGAAGATCAGCTTTTGGTATGAGTTGTAGCTGTCACTTTTAATTAAAACTTCCCTTTCTAGCTGCAGTTTGTAGTTGCACATTATCATCTCTGGAAGTTTCATCCTGCATACTCAGCACAACGCCACGGTTTCCCTGTAGTGAGCTCCTGCTAAGCTGATGAATATGTCAGGAGTAATGCACACGGGTTGTGATGTAAAGCACTGAAAAGTAATTGGCCATTCTGTATGGTCCTGTGCTCTCTGAGGAAGCAACCAGACTTAACGAAACTTATACAGCTCATATTTAAATGCCAGTTTGTTTGGTTGATGTCTTTACCAGGTAAATTACGTTCTCTATTCTGTTCCTTTGGATTGCAGTTCTAGCCATCATATAGGCAACGAAATCCATTACACCATAAAGCAAGAAGTTAACTGTATTTCATACCCAATTCCCTACCAGATAATCTTTCCAACTGAAGGATTACATCCAGTAAAAGCTGAAACACATCAAAGATCTAAGTTAAAATGTAAATTCCCCAGTTTCCAGAAAACCCACTTTCCAAAGGCTATTTCTTGTCTTATTGTCTTATCTGTATTGAGATTCTCTCCAATGCCTGCATCAAAAGCATGGAAGAGCTTAATTCTTAATTTTCAGCATGTGCTATTAATATGCAATACATTATTGGAATTCTGTCAATTATTGTATGAAAAGAAACTGAGCAAAAATGGAGTTTTCCTGAAGGTTATGTGAAAACTCTCCTTAGGGAGAACAGGATGCAGGAACCAAGTCAGGAGCAACATCCCAGCCTGTGTAGCAAAGCCAGAGAAACTGTGTCATTAATACTCACAAGAGACAAAAGGTGAAGCTGCAGTGTTATCATTCATGCTTGGTTATTTTATTTTGGGATTAGCCAAATCTTAATATGAACTTGGATGGAGAATGTTATAATGGGCATGTAATGAAGGGAATTCAGTTGTCGCGCATTAGATGGCCTTTCTGGGTGAGATGTGGTGGCTATCGTGGCATTTCTGTGCAAGAAAGCAATTCGGGTAATATTTCACACCCCTCTTTTTGATAAGACAAATTCCCCTGGTGTGACTTCACCTTTAGAGCCAGGTTCTTAATCTGTTCAGGAAGATGGATGAAAACTATTCCAATTGGGTTATACAAACTGAACATCTCAATTCCTAACTTGGAGTTACCAGCTGGAATACAAAAGTGATGTGCCTGCCTCCTGCACCTGGCTCAAGACTGAAATTCCAATCAAATCTGCCTTTTGCTGCTGAAGAGGATGAGTAAAACTGGAACTTAACAAAATGTATCGTGACTTCCAATGGAGAAAATGAGATCAAAAGGAGCGGGGTCTGCTCAAACTGAGCAACGTGCTTTGTCCTTTTCAAATGCCCTAATTGGAACCTTGTGAAGAATGTTACCCTGATGGGAAGGCACTGAGGTTTCACCTTGTTTTCTGAAGCTGTTCTCCCTGGCCAGCCCCCAGCAGAGGCAGGGGTCTGCAGCATGGAGCCCTGCTCTGGAATTCCACAGCACGCTCCTCAGAGCCTTGCTTGCAGCACTTTCCTCCTGTAACTCTTCTAACATTGCCCCTGGTTTTCTTCCATTCCTGCACAGGATTATTATCACTGATTTACTGAAGTGGAAAGGCTAAGTTGACCTTTTTTTCCTTCTTCTTTTTTCCTTTTTTCCTTGCTGTCAGTGCACGGTTGTATTGACTTCAGCAGAAATACTGGATAAAGAACAGAATCACCCACAGTCCCTCCTTTGCTTCGTCTTTAACAGCTCTTAACTAATAGTAACTAACAGCAACTAAGCAATAAAATAGCAAGAAATCTGGTCAAGCGCTTTTTACAAGGCCATGTAGGGATAAGAAAAGGAGGAATGGCTTGAACCTGCCAGAGGGCAGACTGAGCTGAGCTCTTAGGCAGAAGCTCTTCCCTGTGAGGGTGCTGAGGCGCTGGCCCAGGGTGCCCAGAGAAGCTGTGGCTGCCCCATCCCTGGCAGTGTTCAAGGCCAGGTTGGACACAGGGGCTTGGAGCAAGCTGCTCCAGTGGAAGGGGTCCCTGCCCATGGTGGCAGGGGTTGGAGCTGGAGGAGCTTTAAGGTCCCTTCCAACACAAACCAGGCTGGGATTCTGTGATTCAAATTTTCTTTCTCTCAAATCCTACTTACACCATTAGAAGGGAACAAACTTCCAAATCCTGGTAGCAGAAGGGGCTGGAACCCTAGAGACAAGTGAGTTTAGCAAGTGCAGCCACCCTTCAAGTAGCCACGGGCTGGCTGTGGGGAGGCATTACGTTGGTGTGATGGCAGGAGCGTCACTAGTGCATGGGTCTGGTGGCATCCCAGACCATGCTCTTGCTTGGATTACACTATGGCTCAAGCAGGGTTCGGTATCAGGAAAAGAAATGGTAGGTGAAGGGTCCGGGCTGGCACTGCCCTCACATGGCCTCTGGGGTGATGAAGGACCTCTGGGAGCACTAGAAGGGGACAGTGTGAACTGTGATGTGTTTAGTGATTGGTGTAGTGTGATTCCTAGGCTCAATACTGTAACTCACTGCAAAGAGCCAACATATTAACATATTAATGTTGTTGATTCTGCTGATAATAACAGAAAGGAAAAAGGAACAGAAAAATCATCACTTCTCAGTGATGTATGACAAAGAAATCAGCCAAGTAAATTGTCTGCTGCTCTGGATATAATGAATATTTTCTGAACCCTCTGGCAAGTGTTGCTGTTATTACTCACTTCAGCCTTGCAATGCTCTCATTCACTTCCAAGTCCTTTATTTTCAGGATCTCTCCATGACTTTCTAGCACTACCAGATGACTCAAACTTTGCAATCTCTTGCAGCTTTTTGGATGAAGTTTCTTTTGTATGAACTGTTTTACATTTGGTACCCTGTCAGACCACACAGCCTGGTCCTGCAGCACTTACTACCTGTTGTTTCTCTTGCTGTTTGAATCTTGACTCAGACCATTGACATTGATGCCAGTGCATCGAGGAGCTAAGACCTCCCTGATATAAGAATAATTTAATGAAGTATTGCATCGAAAACTTAGTTGGTAGAAAAATTAAATTCATAATTAACTTCTAGTGCAAAACAGAAAATCAGAAGCTGATTTATCCTGCATTGGCAGAGAGGCGCATTCTGGAGTTTTACATTAATACTTTAACTACCTCTTTTCTTCATGTATCTGCTCGACACTTGAGAAGAGGGTATCAGGAAACTATTGCTTGCTTCTAAGAATTAAAACTGCCTTCAGTGATTAAAAGTGATTTGGTTCAGTGAGGACTTCCAAGGAGAGGAGGAACAGGTAGACACAGGGCAGCAGCTCCATGGTACTCGGCATGTTGGCGTGCAGTGATCCCAAGGAACTCACGGCTGGGGAGTGGGATAAAGGCTGCAGGAAGCTGATCCGTCCTGGCTGTGGAGTAGGATAAAAATCCTTTTAGAGAGGAGCTGCATAGAATTCAGTAGTATCCATGGCAGGGATTGGAACTGGATGAGCTTTAGGGTCCCTTCTACCCAAACCATTCCAGGGTTCTAGGATTTTAGGAGCTGATTTCCTTGTGGAAACTGACTGATTCTTGTCATGCTTGATACAAGCCAGTGAGCCTGATACAAACCAAAGCTGTGAATCACAAAGCTATTTTTAAAAGGCTTACCAGTGCTTTCTACCCTGTATTTTTGGTGTTTGGGTTTCTGGTTGGTTTTTTTAGCATGTCTATAGATAAATGCTTTTGAAGTTCTGCAGGTCCAGGGTGATCATCAGAACTGACTTCATAATTACAGCCACATCTTTCAAATAGGGCATTTGGGAGTTGTTATTTTAGATGTGCTTTCAACAAGAGATCAAGTGGATTCCAAAGGCTCTTTGAAACCAGCTCTTGTGTTACAACTCCTTCAAGTTCCTTGCCCAATAATTACCACTTCCTACTTGTTCCTACTGGCTTTTTAACACCGCTAATGGAAAAGTAGAGCACATTGGAGATAACACTTTGCACATTTTAGAATAAAACTAAACTGATTAGGTAAGAATATTTTCCGGGAGATATGGCATTTCTTGTGGGGTTTAAAGCAAATTTTTAATTACTTTGTGAGGAGGAAAAGGAAAATAGCAATATCTGATCCTGTGTAGGCCTGTTGCAGGGAAAAAGCTTCTGAGATGGAAAATAAACTCTTCTGTCTTAAAAAATAAATTGCTGCATCTCCTGTTCTTCAAAGAGACTTGGCGTCTTGTTGAGCTTTTTCATTCCATCTTTAAACCAGAGCTATGTGAGCAGTGCAGTGATTGTCTCTGCCTCCATCATCTAAAGAGGTGAGAACATCTTCTCGTGCTTACTGAGAAACAGGGATTAGTGGTTTTCCTGCACAAAAGAGCCATTAATTGAGAAGAGATTAGATTTTATTGTAATTAATTTCCATAAAACAACTGTTTTTCTTAGATTAAGGGTTTTCTTTATAAGGAAATGAACTGCAGCTGATGATAATGAGATGCTTGCATGAAGCTGATAAACAGCAGTTTATGTTTATGCTTTTTTCATAGGTTCTTAATCTCATTCAAGAAAATATACTCTTTTAAAAGCATTCAGAAAACAGGTCACAACATTTTTAAGCTTTTGGGGAGGGGGAATCTTGTGTTTGTGTTTCATTTTGTTTTCTGAATTGTTGAAAATGGCACATGGTGGTTTGTTATGAATGCAGTTGTAGAGAATGAATCATTTATTAAGACAATAATAAACTTCATCCTCTTTCTTTTGCTTCTGAAAAACCCCACCAATTCCCACTACCTTTGCAGGATGGTCTGTACAGCTTTGCAAGTTGCTGAGCATCTCTGTGTGTGGTCTGATGAGTCTGGACAATGTAGTGTTCTTGCATATGAGACTGAATAGACAACCTGGCATGTCTTCATTTTGGCTGTGGTAGAGATCCTTTAGAGACAAGAAACCTGGAGAGGGGCTTGGGACAAGGGCCTGTAGGGACAGGCCAAGGGGAATGGCTTTAACCTGCCCGAGGGGAGACTGAGCTGAGCTCTTAGGCAGAAGCTCTTCCCTGTGAGGGTGCTGAGGCGCTGGCCCAGGGTGCCCAGAGAAGCTGTGGCTGCCCCATCCCTGGCAGTGCTCAAGGCCAGGTTGGACACAGGGGCTTGGAGCAAGCTGCTCCAGTGGAAGGGGTCCCTGCCCGTGGCAGGGGTTGGAGCTGGAGGAGCTTTAAGGTCCCTTCCAAGCCAAACCAGGCTGGGATTCTATGGTTGTAATGTGCAGCAAGTGGCACACGGTGAGCAGTAACCTCTCAGCTATGGAGAATTGCAGTTCAGTAGTTTGAATGGGGAAAAGCACTTAAGCACTTGTGTTTCTGTGGGGAGATGGGAAGACTTTCTCTATCCCTTACAGGGATTAAAGAATTCTATAAAGCAGCAATGCATGTGGTGACTCAGCCTCCCCAAGTGGGGATGCTTGGCTTTGTGTTGACTTGGACTTTAATTTTGCTCCCAAGTAGCAGTCCTCTTACAATGAGGAACCATTAGAACAAAACCAAAGCCTTGTGAAATTTATGAAGGAATAAAATGTAGGTAAGCAAAGAGTAATCGCCAAAGCTGGCATTGGTGCGAGTAGGAATTAATAACACTGAGATTAATAAAGGGCTTAATTACCATTAGCCCACAGGGCATGAAATTGTGCTCCTTCCCTGGTACCACAGTCCTTTAATTCCATGCTGGTGCTTTTTGCAGTGATTGCAAAGAACAGCGTAAATCCATGGGGACTTTCTGACAGGTTTTTCAGCAGTTTTGCTCATTTGCTTCATTATTTACTCTTTGTAATTAAAAAGGAGACTATGGACACATGCAAACCCACTGCTTACCAACACACGTTGAAGTTCTTCCTTCCCCATGGCCGTTCTTCCAGCAACTCTCCTACAAGCAGCAGTTTCCTTGGCAGGGGGGTTGGAACCGGATGATCTTAAGGTCCTTTCCAATCTTGACTATTCCATGATTCTATGATTCTGGGGCAGATTTACTTCATAGTGATTTTTGTCACAAATCTTAGCAATGCACCACATTTCAGGTCCAAAGTGCCTCATTCCAGCACTGATCTTTTCCTAAATACAGCTTCTGCTTTGGTTTGTTCTTTTCCCTGAAGAGGATGGTTCCATTAAATGACCAGTTGATCTCACCAACCTCTTTTATCATGACAGTTGGGTCTTACTGCAGCTTTTGAGGAAGGTAACATCATTACATCCCCTTTGAATACCCTCTGCAGGTTTTTCTCTCTAATTTATAAAACACTTTTCTGTTGAATAAGAAATTACAGATATTCCTATAAACTGCAGTAATGGGAACACTTCTGTTTGCATGAGCGAAAGAAAAGGGTCCTGTTGAAACTGCTGGGTTTTGTGCAGTATTCACTATTTGCACACTTTACACTGTTACTGCCCCGGGTTTCTATTGAAATGAAGCGTGGGGTTTGCTCTGCGTCTGTGCCTACAGGAGAGGAGAATAATGCAGAGCCAAGTGCTTTGTAATGCCTGTGGGAAGCACGTTGTGAGGAGTTTCTGAAGTTCCTGTCACTGCTCAGTTGTTCATTACCTTTAAATGGTTTGAGAAGCTACAAATAATTTGGTATTCCAAGGGCATTTATTTTTATCGTGTCAAGGTTTGAGATAGGCAGTTGCAGATGCTGGGTCCTGTGCTTGATGCAGGAGCCGTGCAGCTTGGCAGGTAGCTTCCTTTGGCTTGTGCAGAGCGTGTTCTGTGGCCAGAGCTTTGACAATTCTCATCTGGTTCCATCTTGTCCGCTCCAGGGAGCTACTGGGGGGGTGTTCCTGGCAATGAGGATGCGGAGCAGGTTGGTGTCAGTGATGGTGCTGCACCTCCTCCGGCCTCTGCTTGGATTCTGGAGGTACAGGTGAGGTGGGGCAGCTGTGCAGGGTTTGTGCTGCCTTCCCCAAGGCATTTCCTGAAGGCACAGCACCCTGGAACACAGAGGTGGTCCCTCTGGAAGGGGGCACCAGCCTGGCAGCCTGGGCTGGGCAGCCCATGCAGGAAGCATAGGGAGCCGTATCCCCTGGGTCCCTTCAGCAGCCCTGTGATGGTGACACCTTTCCTCTTGTCACTGCTTTGCCTCCTGCCCCTGGAGGTTTGCTGAAGCCAGCAGTGGCTGCGGCTGCAGGTGGTCCTGAAGCCAGGTAGAACATGGTGCAGGGTGGATAACTTCAGGTGGCGATGGCCAAAGCCACTTTCAACGTCCAAACACAGACTGAGACCAGGGGTGCTGACTGCATGTGATGTGCTGTGGTGGTGGGAGCAGGCACAGTGAGAAAGAGGTGGAGACAGCAGATAACACAGCAACCATCAAAACCCCTGTTGAGAGAGGAAACCAGGAGCACTTCTGGTGTAATGGGCCATTCCCTGCTGGACTTGCTTTAAAGCAGAGCTTTAGGGCTTTGCCTTATATAGAAAGTGACAAAGGCAACATATTTGGAAGTTGAGAAGATGATAAAAGTCATTTCCTCCCAAATGTGTTTGAAATGGAGCAACAGATGGGAGCTGAAGAGGCAGTAGCCTTGTTCCCAGCAGAAAATTAGAGGTGATGTTAAAATAAACATCCCTTTAGCATAGGGGATTTTGGGTGCTGATCAAGGAGCCACATCCATTTACAGCCCTGGGTATGAAACCTGACTGGGGATCAAGTGTCCCCGGGGTGGGGAATTGGAAGAACACTTAAAATCAAAGCTCACAGTGGATTTGAGCCGTGTGTGGCATCCTTGCATGTTACCTGGGTCGCTGCTGTGTTCTGCAGTGTCTATACCACTGAACCGAAAGAAAGCTTTTAGGATTTGTAATTCAGTGCTGGTACAGGAATTGCTGCTTTTTCCATACCTGTGAGCGTTCTGGTTTCACATATTTAGCAGTTTATGCACATGTATTATGCAGGTATTCTCGGTGCATCAGCTGACTGTGGTTCAGATACAACTTTCATGTTACACCCCCAACCTGCTCGGGATGAATCACAGAATTCCTCCATCCTTTCCTCTGCTTTAAGCTTTGCCCTTAAGCCAACAGGAGGCAGCAGAAAGCCTGTCCTTGGCACTGCTGGGTGAAAACCAGCTGCACTCAGGTTCACTGTTGTTCCTTTCAACATCCCAACATGTGTCTGCTTGAGAGCATGAACACCCGCTATTTGTGTGAGTGTTTGCGTGCTCATCCCATTGGGGTTATTGGAGGTAGGTGCTAAGAAAACTGAAACATGGAAATGAAACATTTGAGTATTTTATTTACCTCCAAAATATCAGTGGATTGCATGATAAAAAGTCAGAGATCCATGAATAGAGCATTTTCTGACCAATTACATTATTGATCTTAAATTTTGGATAAATAATTGCTTAAGCAGTATGAATTATCTGTTGGCATCCAGATGAGCTTAAGTTTGCTTTGCTTGGGCTGATTTTGTGCGTTCTCTTTATAAATGTAACTCAAAACCTTGTTAGTGGCTTAGAAAATGGGAGCTGAAAGTTTAGCTGGCTTCGTGGTAACGTGCTTCAGAAGAGCCTGTTTTATCTATAATCATGTTCAAATAGCTTCTGAAAATGTCAATATCTACTGACTAAGAGCCTGTTTGACGGGTATAAAACCTGGGGTTTGAGTGTACTCTCAAGGTGGTTTTATCAGTGGAAAATAGTGGGATACACTTGTGTGAAGTGTTACTCGGGTGAGTTAAAGGCGCTTGTGCAAACTGTGCACAAGGAAGGTCTACAGATCTTGGCACCCGAATTAGAGGTTGTAGGGAACAGCCTGTTCTGATGCTTCCCAGGTGTTCCTTTTACTGCAGAAAAACTAGTGGCATTTTTGCTTGTCTCTTATCTGAGTTATCAGCAGACTACAGTGATACAAGAGAAGCAGGAACGACAGAGAAACTGTCTGATTTGGGTTACTTTTGTTCTGGTTTTGTGGCCAGTTCAGTTTTCATACCCTTTTCTTTAGTTGTGTGGTTGAAAAGAGTCTGCAGAGCAGAGCTGCTCCAGCCCTCGCAGCATCTCCATGGCCTCCTCTGGCCTCGCTCCAACAGCTCCACGTCCCTCTTGTGCTGCTGCCCCAGAGCTGGATCAGGGCTGCAGGGGGGGTCTCCCCAGAGCACAGCAGAGGGGCAGGATCCCCTCCCTGAGCTGCTGCTCACGCTCTGGGGGTGCAGCCCAGCTCAGGGGGGGGTTCTGGGCTCAAGCACACTGAAGCCGGGTCATGGGGAGCTTCTCATCGACCAGCACCCCAAGTCCTTCTCCTCAGGTCTGCTCCTTCCATCTTCCCCAGCCTGAGTTTGTGCTGAGATTGCCCTGAGCCAGCTGCAGAACCTTGCTCATATGTGTTGGATGTATGTTCATGTGTGTCAGATTTACACACCTAATTTGCATCATTAAAGGAAGCAACAGTTGTGAATGGGCTTGGCATATCCTCTGCTGTCCCAGCATATGGGGACTGATGATGTCTTGAGTTTGTTCTCTGTGATTACTCCGACAAATCCTGCTTTTTCATGTGTTGTAGAAAGGTAGAATAAGAGATGCAGGCTACAGGAATTATCCCTCAGGAAAAGCTGTATTTAATGGACTGCAATCTTGATAGCGATTCTAAAGAAACAGTCCCCAGAATGTGGATAGTTTCAGAAAAGTGTCTTTCCCCTTTTCCCTCAGTATGCTGCTTGGAGATGACAACCAAAAGGAAGATCATCGGCCGCCTCGTGCCCTGCCGATGTTTCCGTGGGGAAGAAGAAATCGTCTCGGTGTTGGATTACTCTCACTGTGGCCTACAGCAGGTGCCAAAGGAGGTGTTCAGCTTTGAACGGACACTAGAGGAGCTTTACCTAGATGCCAATCAAATTGAAGAGCTACCTAAGGTAATGGGTGTTGTGCCTGCAGTGCGGATGGCAAAGCTGTGTGCTTCAATGTGTGTGCAGCATGTGCTTCAGCTCGGAGGTGGGGCTTGCCCTTGACCAGCAGGTCTGCTTGCTTTGGAAGTCCTGGTTAGCAACTCAAGATTCAGTTCTGGTTTTAGAAGGCTTTTTCTGCCTTCTGAAGAGCCCAAACAGCCGAGGCAGTGACCTCAGAGATGGTGCTGCATGGGGAGGAGTGGGGCCACCTCCTCCTCCTCACGTCAGGGCACTAACACAGGGAGCAGCCAGTGAAGTCTTAACATGGGGAACTAAGGGTTGTTCAGGCAAAGGACTTTCTGCAGTGCAAGTAATTAGTGTGGCATTGCAGACCTCGACCAGGGTGTGCTGATCTCACATTTGGATCCTCTGTAGCACTGCATTTGAAAGCAATTTCCTCATCAGGATAAGCCCTTTATCTTTGTGGGAGGAATGCCAGTGACTGGTGTCGTTACAACTGCAAAGGAGGTTCTGCAATGAGATTACTGAAGTAATCCTTCCTGTGCAAAACTTCTTACATGGAATCTTGAAATCTGCTCTTCTGCTGATTAATGTTTACTATGAGAAATTAAAAGTTACTGTAACTTCAGTGCTGTGGAAACAAAAGAGGGCAAGGTAGGGGAAAATCAATTACTAGTAGGTGCAAGCTACATAACGAAGCATGAAGTAATGTAATCCATTCCTTAATTGAATTTTTCTCAGCAGTACTGAAAGGTGCTTACAAGTCTTTAATTAAACATTGTTCCACTGTAATCCATTCTTCAGCATCTCTCAGCATATTTCTTACATAGGCTGCAGAGAGGCTCTATCTGAATTCTGTTTACAAATGTAGAAACCATCTTTCTTCCATTACACGGAGTTCCTTTACTCAGATATGATGGTTCATTTAAGATTGCTCACTCCATCAAGAAATTCTTTACAGATGGTAAGACAGGGTAGCTGCAATCTTCTAAGGGTCACAGACAAAAGACATGGAGAGCTGCTTCATCTCTCCTGCTCCCAGAAAGGACAACAGAGAACCAGGTATGTTCTCTGTCCCCATAAGTATGAAATGGGAGTAAAATGATCTCCACCGCAATGAGGACTATTTCTCTTTATAATCATCTATTGTTAACCGTGTGTATTGTAATTGTGCTACTGAAGAACCAGTCTGAAGAATATAGAAAGTGTTGAATTTAGCCAGGTCTTTGGGGTGTATTTGTTTTGAGTCTCTTGAAAGTACACATACTACAGCATTCAAACTCAATGGCAGTGCATAAAGGAAGACAAATACATCAGGGCACAGAACAAGAGCAATATGCTGTAACTCTCTATGGCAAAGCTGAGGGCCCAAAGGGAAGGGGTCCAAAACCATGACATGGAGGTGAAGATGGTAGGTGTCAGTGTCAGTCACAACAGAAAGGAAGCCTTCATGTTGCATCATGGTATCATCTCCTTTGTATTGGTGGTTTGTGCAACACAACAGCACGTGAATACATACCTTGAGGAGATCTAAATGTATAGGACTCTATTTTGGCACCTCTTCTCCAATTTTTCTTTACTATAGATAGTATTTTGAAGCAAATACTATGGATTGAAGAAGTCCTCTGAAGTAAATGCATCGTCTGACACAGTCTTGGCCTTGTCTAAGAGTCAGTTAATGACCGTGTTAATTTGCTTTCTTATCACCATTCATAATATTTTGTCTTAAGCTGCTGTTAATCCTGACCATGAATTAAACAGTTCAAATAATTTCTTTATCAAATTTTCTGCTTGAAATCTTTTTGCTGCATGTCTCTGAACTCTTTTTCACTGTTGAGTTGATGTGCTAGGGGAGAAAATTCCAGGTTTTCCTTAAAATGGCACAATATGACTGAACATTAACGTGTTGCGATCTACCATAGGCTGAACTTTCCTCTCTCTAAACGTGAATTCAAATCACTTCATCCAGACAAGATCTGTTTGGTCGATTTACCTGTTATTTACCAAAACTTTGGGGCCTCTGAAGTTACAATATTCCTTTGAAACTCTCTATCATCAGAACACTTGATCGTGTTTAAAAATTGAATGAAAACAGCACAGGTAAAAACCTCCATTAAGTCCTGATCTACCCGAGTTACTTCCAGTGCTGCATCATGCTCTATAAACCAATGCATTGTTTTGCATTAATCTGATTAAAGCCATTCTGCTTGGGTTTTCTGTAATCTTTTACCTTTATTTTTATGTATCATAACAATGTTGGGTTTTTTTTCATTCTGTCTTCCTTAGAAATTGATTTCTAGTTCCTCATTTCTAATATCTTTATTTTCTTTTAAGGATTTATAGGATTGTTAGATAATTCTACTTCTTTATTTTCCCCTAAATCTAGCCAAGTCTGTTCTTTATGTGCCTTTGGGTTCATTATCTTGAGCTGCTGCTTGCAAATATGCCCCTATTTGTATGAGCCACATGAATCAGTGACTAATAAAAGTGAATATTGGTTTTGATGAAGGTGGAGTCACTGGCAACCAATATCCAGAAAAACATGAATGAGATGGAAATTTTCCCAAGCAGCTTTCCCTTATAAAGACTTGGACTACTTTGTAAGGGACAAAATTAGTTTACTTGGTAATGCCTAAGGAAAAAATTGTCTGTCTCCAACAGCGAACTCTAGAAATAGCCACCACTGCCTTTTGCCATCTCACGTGTTGGTAAAATAATGTGCTCCTGCAGTTAGAGGCTACATCTTAATGCTTAAATGTCTCTCTGAGAACAAAATACAACCAACGTAAAAAGGTGGTGAGGTAAATGCTAATGTATAGCTCCTGTGGGTGGGAAGGTATTATAAATTCAAAGGTTTCTCTTTTGCATTGCATTTGCTATGTAAGTTATAGTTTCCATTAAAGGCATTGAATTCTTCCTCTAAATCTGTCCCTAAGAAATCATATTTGTGTTCTGCAAAGCTAGGAAGTGTTATTTCTTTGTATTCCTGACATCAGATTCCCCCAGAACATGAGCCAATCCATTTCACAGCCATGCCTATGGGAAGTAAGGAGCACAGATTTCATACTGTTCTCCAGTGGTCCTGGAAGCCAACAGCCTCTGCTGCTGGTCAGTCAGGAACCTGAGACGCTCAGAATGACAGCTCGTCCTTAGAACTCACAGCTCTATTGGCACCACTTGGTTTCAAGCCCGAAAGGAAGAAAGAACAACAGAACAGGGAGGTACAGTGCGAGGATTACAGCAAAGGCATGATGGCAAAGCCAGAAAGCACTAGAAATTGAGAAAGGCACCTTTTGAAAACACGCTGGGTAAAAAAAAGTGTCCAATTTTGGGGCTGCATGCCTGTGTTCACACTTTTATTGATCCTGATACAACAGTACAGCACAGAGTTACTCCAGGGGGAATATTTTTTATTATGCTTCATTCAGCAGCTCCAAAGCCTTGTATCTGTTCAGGTATTGCCAGAACAGTTCCAGCCCTTTCTTGGCTTTTAAAATATGAATTCTCCAGGAGAACGGCTGGGGACATGCACTGGGAATTAAATTTTCCAGGTACAATAGCATGGTATGGTTTCTATAGGTACCGATATTGTGAAGGTTCCCCATGCTGAGTGTTACTCCGGTCTACAGCTTCTCCTGCAGTAATGTGGCTGGAAACTTCAAGAGCCTATTAATTACATTCCTTTCCAGTCGTGTCCAAAATGATGTGTTTCCCTTTGTGTCTGGTGGCAGTTGATAGCCACTGTGGTGTGGGGCTTCTCATTTGGAGCACTGTTAATTCATATAGTTCCCTCTCAGTTTTCTGAGGATGGATTAAGTGGAAGAGCAGGATTTCCTACAGGATTGCCATAGAAAGTTTGACAGAAAAATGCACTTTCAAAATGATCTAAAATTTGCTTAAAGTGAAGGGTCAGGTTGGCATTTGCATGACATTTGTGTGTTAATTTTCTCCTCTCCAGATACTTGGCTGGGTTTTTCATCTAGAAATCATTATGCCTTCTCAGATAGCCTGGAGCTGAGTATATAGACTTCCTTCTGATAGAGAAGTCTGAAAGAAAGGCTCAATCTGGTGTAACTACAGCACTAACATTCCAAGAACCCTTGTGAGATGCCTGCAAAGAGAATTTCATAGATTCATAGAATCCCAGGCTGGAAGAAACCTCACGGATCATCTGATCCAACTTTTCTAGCAAAGCATGACCTAAACTAGATGTCCCGGCACCCATGCAGCTGAATCTTGACAGTGTCCAAGGTTGGGGAATCCACCCCTTGGAGATTATTCCTATGGTTGGTTGTTCTCATTAGGAAAAATTTTCCTCTTGTGTCCAGTCAGAATCTCTCCAGGAGTAACCTATGCCCATCTCTCCTTGTCTTTCCATGGGACTCCTTGTCAAAAGGGAGTCCCCATCTTCTTATAGCCACTTTTTAGGCACTGGAGCTGCTCTCAGGTCTCCCCTTAAGGAGCCTTCTCTTCTCCAGGCTGAACCAGCCCAGCTCTCTCAGCCTGTCCTTAAATGGCTTTGCAGTTCTTGGATCATCAAAGTTGTTCTTGCCTGGAATGCACTGAATTTCCTGGTGCCATTTGTGAACCCATTTTTGCAGAAGGTCCTACAAGGTTTGGTAACTTTTAACTCTTGAAAAGCAGAATGGTTTTGGAGCCCTAAAGCCATAAAGTGGGAAACGTTGAGCAGGTCTTTCCTGCAACCTGGTGTGGTGGCTGTCCATTTTCCACAGGACTGTTGCTGGGGAATGTGAAGCTGAGCAATTATATCATGGAATCCCGGAATGATTTGGGTGGGAAGGGACCTTAAAGCTCATCCAGCTCCAACCCCTGGCACAGGCAGGGACCCCTTCCACTGGAGCAGCTTGCTCCAAGCCCCTGTGTCCAACCTGGCCTTGAACACTGCCAGGGATGGGGCAGCCACAGCTTCTCTGGGCGTTCTCCTCTTGTACCTGCCAGCACTGGGCTTGAAGAACCTATTGGCTACTTGATCCAAAAGATACATCTGTTTGTTCTTCATCTGCTGACCTGGCAATCATCCTCTGACTTCATCCTCTGACCTGGCAATGCAACGTGCCTACATGTGAAATCCTTCTTCATGGCTGCTTCCTCCTAACGTGGTGGTTTCATTCATTTTCCCACGTGGAAGGTGATGTATGAGAGGGGTGTTTCATGAAGAAAGCAGCCATGGGAAATTCGTGCTTTCAGCCTCACTTATTGATTACTTTAGGTTGAAAGGAGAGTTTGGTTTTGCAGTGGGAATTCTGACAGGTTTGAATCTGAGTTTGAATGAAAGTTAGAATCAACTCCTGAGTTTGGGGGAGATTTGAAGGACACCTTGGGAATGTCAAAGCGTTTTGTTTCTTAAAGATAGTGAATTTCTTCTGCATGCAGTCAAAATATGTTACAATCTATCCTGAAATTGAATTATAAAATCAAATATTTCAAGTTACCACAGGCCACTACAGTGTTTGATTTAATTTGTCACATACAAAATATGTACCTACAAATATTGATTGCAGAGAGTGTGAGTTTTTGACAGGAAGCTCTTTCTGATCATTCCTGCTGTCAATCAACTGCTTTGCTGCTTATTCCTTCCAACTGTGTTTGTGCTGTTTCTGATACTGAGCAGCCTGCAAGAATGGCTTCTCAAATAATGGCTTTTCACGCTACTTTTTGACTATTGAATTCTTACGGAGCAAATGTAGGTTTGTGACATTCGTTGCTTCTGTGTATAAATATTGATCCCAAACTGCTCCTTTTCCTGAATTACTGTAAAGCATCTTCTTGTGTTGCAGCAACTGTTCAACTGTCAAGCTCTCCGCAAGCTGAGCATCCCAGACAACGACCTTTCCAGCCTGCCAACCACTATTGCCAGCTTGGTGAATCTCAGAGAACTTGATATCAGTAAAAATGGTAAGAGACTGAAAGTATTTAAAGGAATTGTAATGACTGTGAGGTTTTAGTTCCTAATGGCTCATAAACTCGTGTTCTAGAAACTTGCTCCTATTGCAGATTATGTATCATTCTCCTGTCTGGCACTTTTGAGAAGCCTGGCTGATATCTACCTCATATACTTTTCTCTAAATAGAAACAGTAGAGTTTGCTTTATGCTGTGATGGTTTGTGACTGATGAACATTGCAAACAGGAAGGCTCCTCAAGGATCCCCAAGGACCATTCCAAATAGGAGTGGGAGACCATTTTTGAGTGCGCTTATGGCCCATTCCACTCTCCAAAGTGGCCTAGCACTTTCTGGGCTCTGTGTGATGTATTTAAGGCTATGAGGCTGCAGGTGAACAACTGCCAGGATTTATATAGGCAGTGATTAGTTTGCTGAGTGTGTTCCCAAATTAGGCATTTACATTCTATCTCGTTATATTGATGAGCCTAAAAGCCTTCGCCTGGCTGAACTTCAGTGTCTTTGTTTTGGAATTGAGGCTTAGGCACTCAAATTGTGAAAGATTCCCTCTTGGTCTGGGCCTGGAGACTCTCAGGAATATATTCATGTTCTCCAGCAAAGAGAAGGAGGCAAAGAAGGAAAACAGTTTGGAAAGAAATGAAAGGCACAAATCTCAGAACAGATGACATCACTGTTTAATTCTAGAAGGTTATATAAATCAAGCATTAGCATAATAGTTTTATACAAGGCATAATATCTGCTCTGGTGTATTTATTCAGTGCTTAAGTATCATCTTTTACACTATAATGCTAAACCATATGTGTTCTTCCTGTTATAGCCTAAGTCTGATCTGAAAATGCCAAATGATTTATGAACAAAACAAGTTAAACAGGTTTTTTGTGTGTGTATGACAACCCTTTCAATATTTTTTTCAGGAATTCAAGATTTTCCAGAGAATATTAAATGTTGTAAATGTTTAACAATCATTGAAGCCAGTGTCAATCCGGTCTCCAAGTGAGTATCAATACTCTGTGTTTGTATCCCGCAACTGCAGAAACTTTTTGCCAAGTGACCTTCAATGCAAAGGCATTGTATCAAGTTCATTTGCAGGTTTAATCTAAGTTATTCAATCGTTTTAATACATCAGCGTTGAGGCATCCATGAAAAGATCTGTGTGCCATGGAACAAGTGTGGTGTCTTTCCACAGAGTAAAGAAAGCGTTGGCAAAGCAGCCCATGGGATGGAGCCTTTTGAGCACAGGGGCTGGTGCTTTATGTGTTTGGGAAGTAAGGCAGGCTGCATCCCACATCCCCTCATCTCCTGGTTGGGACCTTAGCAACCCTTACTCCTTCAGAAAGCTTGCCATAATAATAACCAAACCTCTGTTCTGCAATCCCAGGATTTATAAACTGGAGTGAAGGAGATAAAAGGATGGTATTTTACTATTTCAGTTAAAAAGAAAGAGAAATAGAAAGAAAGCACCTTTGACTTAAACCCCTCAGCTGGGAAGGGAGGAAAGGCTGATGGAACTTGATTGTGCCAGGTATTTGCATTCCATGTGGTTATAGCAACATGGAAGAGATGAAAGTGGGCAAAAATGTTGTCTGTAATGAGTTCTGCTAGAGAATTTAGGTAGAAAAAGAAGGTGCGAGAGAGTCATCTTTCTAAATATACATTGTTGTCATTTCCATAGCAACTTTGGTGGGAGCATTAAGCTTTTAACTGTTTTTTAGGCTGCCAGATGGCTTCACACAACTTCTAAATTTGACCCAGCTCTATCTAAACGATGCCTTTTTGGAGTTTCTTCCAGCTAACTTTGGAAGGTAAGAATTAGTCATCACAGCGAGTTGCTCTTTCCTATGAACCCAGTTTAAGCTTTAAGGGACCATTTTAAAGCTGTATTCTTTTCAAAAACAAAGCTAAAAAAATATGAGAAGATTTTGGCTTTTCAGCCCTATTTTGATGAATGATTGTTTTTAGAGAGGATGTGGTGTCAGCAGGAATTCTGTGATGAAGCGATGCAGTTTGGTGGTTTAGGGAAAAGGTGAGAAGAGAGAGAAACTGAAGAGGAGACCTGCCCTTGATCAAATGTATTATTGAATTGTGTCAAGGGCAGAAAGAACAATATGGTTTATGCCTGTTGGAAACTGAATGGAAGGAAAACGTGGTGAGAGTCAGGAGGAAAGAAAGAAATGACTGAACGTGGTTGAGTAACCAAAGATAAAATGTGAAAGCCGGAACAGAGAGGAGATTCAAAAGACAGCAGAGCAGAAAGGCTGGAGAATGAGGGTAAAAATAAATGCAGCAGAAGCTGAGCCAGAAAGTGTTAGATAAGGACAAAGTAAGGGGAGGAAATCAAAGTTAACACAATTTGCCTCAGCCAAATGGCAGTGATCATCCAGTTGGGCAGATAGCTCAGAAAACAAAGGATTAGCAGAGGAAATCCATGGTGGTGTTGCAGAATTCCCCCAGTATAAGTGTTTTCCATGGTCCACCCAGCACCCGTATGTGTGTGTTATTGTTCAACTGGGAACATCGACTCAACCCTCCAAAATGAACACAGAGGTGGCAGAATCTGTGTTGGAAATCACGGTGGTCTGCTCAGGCACGGAGAAAGCGCTGCTTTATCAGCACTCCCTTGATGGGGCTGTCACTGACCCGACCTGAGTCTGGGCTTTAGGCTGCAATGACCATTAGAAAATGCTGCTTGAAGGAGGAGAAGAGAAATTGTCATTGTTCGCGTTTGAGGAGTCTTTGGAAGAGCAGAGTAAATCCTCAGACAGGCTGCTCCTGGGGTTTGGAGTCATGCAGTGTGTTCAAATCCATAGAATCATAGAATAGTTGGGGTTGGAAAGGACCTTAAGATCATCTGATTCCAAATGAAATAGGAAACACCCTCAATTTATCAGGTGTGGGGTGTCTATATCCATTATGCTCTTCTGAAGCTGTGCTGGTGCTTTGTCTAATAATCTCTGTGCTTCAGGACATGCCTCATATTCTAACCCTCTTAGCAGAAAGCACTAACTTCTTGTTTTTCCTTCAAAAACACATAATTTATCTACACAAAATGATGATAGTTCCTTGATGATTATTTTGCTTCTATTTTATCCATTTGGTATCTTGCATTTCCAAAACCTGCTCATATATTCAGAACTTCCCACATTAGCATGCAGACATTGCTTTTCTTTGATTAGCTCTTTACCTGCACCTCCCTTCTTGCTCTTCTCCATATTTTAGTGCTTGCTTTATATCTTCTGGTACAATAAGACTCGGCTGGTCTGTTACAGTCTCATCGAGCCGTGCAAATAAAGTCAGGAACAGCGCTACCGAGCAGCATGTAAATGTCTTTCCACATTTCTCATTGGAAGCTCTTTTTGGTCCTGGTTATGCACAGTGAGGACTTGAAATGTTTTCTGCTTTATTTGGTAGGGCAAAGGAAAATCATAGTTTTGTAGAAGAGCATGATATCAGGAAGCCTGAGGCTCCATGAAACAGGAAAGTGGTGTTGGGCTGGACAGAGATCTATCTAAAGCTTTGTTGGGGTTTTATAGACTTCTCTCACAGCCACACGTTTGCACTTGTGGCACTAAAGGACCTGGACTATAGAGACAGAGTGATATGAAGAGGAGTCGTGAATTGCTGAACCTCACTGTCCTCCTTCCTCCCTGTTATTCTGCTTCATGAGATTTATTGCTGTGGCTTAAATAATGTTGCCAGTTGGAGTCTGCACAGTGACATGGGATTGTGAAGGGCTGTCGTGTGCAGGTTCTAATTCATGCCAGCACTTGAGCACTTGTCCTGCTCCTGTTTGAAATACAGCAAACTCAGGGAAGATCTGTTCTGTAGATTGGTGTCTCTGTGTGGAGCCATAGAATTCCGTGCTCAAAAACTGCAGAAGCCGTGAGCTGACTGGGGTTTGCTTTTTATCCCTCACTACAGCTGGAAAGGTTTGAGAGGAATTTTTACTATGTTTGCCTTGTTGGAATAATGACTAAAAATAGTTTAGAATTACTGTGAAATCCTGATATGTCTCAAAGGCTTTCAGAAGAGATCAGGTAAAGACAGATAACATCCTTATCTGAAGCTGTCTGAACTTGCATGAAGCTATTTGGTTCTTAATGCATTTTGACCCCACTCAACCCCACAATACCCAGACATCTTACTCTCAGGCATTAAGCAGCCTCTCTTTTTGTTGTAGTAGGTAGTTTGAGCCCATTCTTAAGGGTACCTGAACTAATTCATTGAATGAACTAATTCTTTTCCATCATATTTCAGACTTGTCAAATTGCGGATTTTGGAGTTAAGAGAAAATCACTTGAAAACTCTACCAAAGTAAGTGGCTGAATAATCACATACATCTCTTCCTCCTGAAATTCCCAAAAGGGCAAAACGTTTGTATTGTCAGCAATGCAGTGACATTGTTTCTGTGAAGAGTTATTTTTTATGGTCTAAAGCAGTTCTGCTGAAGGCTTTTAGCAAAAAGCAAACATACAGCGGAAGATGGGGACTGGTACATTTACATTAGCCAGCTGTAACTCAATATCCAAAATCTATGACGTGACATTTCAAACTGAGATGTGAACAGAAATGGAAAACAGCAAGAGATAACCCTGGTCAGTGCTAATGTGATGCATTTTCTTTATCAAGAAGGAATCTGATGTATTGAACACACTCAGTGTATTAGGACAAACTCCTCAGATGATGTGTACAGAAGCTGGATGTATTGGGTGGGTTGCAGTTCTGTGTAAAGACCTGCGTATCAGAGTATGGAAGAAATGCCCATTTGGCAGTGATTTTTGATGTTATTTAAAAAAAAGCAAGTTGCTGTGTTCTGTTGCTATAATATAACCAACATTTAAATGATATTTTGAAAAGCAAACAGTAAAGAAATGAAAAATGAATCTGTCCACCTCCCATGCTGAATGTGGGACGTTGCCCTGCACACAGCAAGCAATGTTATGTGCTCTGAGTGGTGTTACATGGCTGTTTTCTGTATCGGGATCCTATCCAGTGAAAGCATGCACGCGGATTTGGGGGTTGTTAGGAATGAGGGGTGTATGTCCCCATTGTAAGTGAGGCTTGTGGTGGCAATAGGCTGTATTTGTGAAGTGGTGCGAATACTGCAGCGCATATTATTTAGCTCATTTAAAAGGCACTTTTTAGCAAGCATGCAGTTCTCAAAAGCTCCTACTCAGGCATTTTGCCTCTAATGGGATATAGTGACATTTTCACTACTTCCCATGGGATTTATCCACAGCTCTTCCTTTTCTTAAAGGAAAGCTATTTTTAAAGGCAGTATTCTTTATATCTGCTTAAAACACTTCTTTTTGTATAAACTTTTTCTTTCCCCCGTTCTGAGTACATTTACTCTATTGAAAAACAGACAAAAAAGCTTCAATCTGGTATCAAAGTGTTCATCTGCGTTTAGAAATAAGACCTGTTCAGGACAGCAGATTTTCAGCCTTTGAGGTCTTCTATCACTCAGAAGGTTGTATCCACACTGTATATATTCATGTTATCTGACTGCCTCGGGAACATCAGTTTCTCTTAGCAGGGAGTTACAGTCTTTGCCTGCAGAAGGTGCTGGTTGGAATAAATGGATGTGTGTGTGCTAGGGCTGGAGAGTTGGGATTCCACAACAGAACATTTTTGATCAAACAGAATATCTTTCTATTTCTGGACTAAATCTCATCCCGTTAAAGATGATAACAGAGCTGCTGCTGAATTCAGTGGAAGCACGATAGGGAATGTGTCATTGTTACTGATAATTTGGGGTAGGTTTTTTTCTCTGATAGATGGTGTTTAACAGGCAAATTTTGCCAAGTTTTGCAAGTGTTTGGAATATTCATACCTAAGCACAGTAGCCTCTGCTTTCAGTAGCACCAAGTGTGTTAAGGTGGCTGAGTGTGACTTTTCCCACTCCCTGATTCTGACAGTGAGGAGGTGCTTTGATTCATGTCACCAAGGGAAGCGTTACTTGGAGACGTGTTTGTTCTCTGCTCTTTGCTATGGCTGAAGCTTTGCTATATGCTGCTGAGATCAACTGGAAATCAAAGGGTTTGCTTATGCAGATGATGTGCTTAAAAGTGCTAGATGGAAGGGACAGCTGTGTTATGGAGAAGAGGAAGAAAGTTGACAAGGTCATTTTTGCATCAGCTGGGACAAAAAAGGGAAATGGGTGCATTTCTGGGCATCTTTGGTCCTCTGCAAGCGGAGAAAGGTGCACAGTGGAACGGAAAATAAGGAGTTAGCACATGTTACAGAGTAATAATACGTCTGCTTCCTTGTCAGGGTGAATTTGACCCTTTTTATTAAAAGCATCTAAAGCAGCATCTTTTACATACTGGAAAGGGCCTGGGAAGATGAGGGCTGAGCGTGGGAGGTTGTAGGAGAGTGGTGAGGCCATGGGCAATGCAGAGCCGGGAATGGGGCAGGTGGAGCTAAAACAGCACTGGAATGGCATTCAGCCTTTACAGGGACACAGGGAAATGTTGAATACCAGCCTGGTTTATTTTCTTAGTTAATAAGAGACTGAAAATCATGACAAGAAAGCTGTGCCTACAATCCCAGAATTGGTCAGGTCGGAAAGAGCCTTTAAGCTCAAGTCCAACCGTTCCCCAGCACTGCCAAGTCCATCATTAAACCATGTCCCTAAGTGCCACATCTACGTGTCTTTTAGAACCCTCCAGGGATGGGGACTCCACCACTGCCCTGGGCAGCCTGTTCCAATGCCTGAGCACCCTTTTAGGGTAGAAATATCTCCAAATTATCCAGTCTAAACCTCCCCTGGTGCCCTAAATTTGAGGCCATTTCCTCTCATCCTATTGCTTGTTACTTGAGAAAAGAGAGCAACCCTCATGGACCATCTGCAGTTAGGAAAACAAGTGCAGTAATGTAAGTCAGAATATATTGTACAATCTAGTTACAAAACAGTGGTGCAGGTTCAGCTGTGTGCTTAAAGGCTTTCTTCCTTATCCAATAATTTATATAGATGTGTCATGAATGAGAAAACCTGATTAGGTTCGTAGCTTGTTTAGCAGTTCTAATGCAAGAAAAGACATGGAAAGGAAGGCAAATAAATAATAATATTATAATTTGGCTTTTAAATAGATGTGAAATGTATTGTGAGACTGTTCCAAGTAACTTCTGCTCTATAGTATTACTTAAAAGATGTCGAACAAAAAGTTAATGGAAAGCAGATGATATTTTCTGCTCTGTTCTGTGCTGTCAAGTCTATGTATAAAGAATTTTTTAAGGAAACATTTAGCAGTTTGGCATAAACAGGAATTAGATGTGCTTTGTGTTCACCACAGCTCTAATTTTGCTGTATTTCATACTCAATCATCAGCCGAGATTGTTGTCAAATGTATCCATAGAAACTGAATGCAAAATGTTCTCAAGTTATTATGAAGATATCAGAGGAAGTGAATGCAGGCTATGCTTGGCTGAAGGGTAACCCTAACCAGAGCAGACATCTCCAGAGTGCTCATCTTCAATGCATCGTGCTTTAAAAAGGAGAGCTTCCCGTCGGTGAATTTGTTGTCCTAAGTTTAAGGCCTCCAAACCATGTCCAAACCTGTCAGTGTGTTCCCGGACAGACAATTAGTGAAGCATCATTCATAAACCACTGTGCAGATCACTCTGATTCCCTCTGACAAGCAGACCACACATTTAAACTGGTGCTGCCAGGCTGGATCCTGCCGGGCTGGAGATGCACGTCCCTCCTCAGATGGAAACCTTGCAGGATGATCCTGGTTTCTGACAGCAGTCCCTTCTCCTCAGGAGATACTCCTAGGCTTGCAGATACTGTTTACATACTGAAGTACTTGTATGTTGAGCCTGTAGATCTTCACAATCCTCTTCTATAAACTCAGTAGTTTATTGTCTCTCTTCTATGGTTTCATTAAAGATCATTATGGATGCAGTATTCAGGATCCTCTGAACACTTCGAAATATTTGGAAATCTCTGGCCAATAAAGCAAATAACTTCTAATATTTTATGAAAGCTTGAATTCATGCCACAAAAATAGAAAGATCTGTGGGTTTTGTCTTGAATTTGTGTGCAATGGTTCAAAGCATTTGTGAGATTCTGACTTGAGTTTCCTACCTTTGCACAGTGTTACCTCCTCAATGCGAGGGTTGTCTTTTGGCTTGAAGAACCACCTAAGACAGTTTTTATTGTTCTGTTTGGATAAAATTTACTTGATCTTTACTCACTGTAGCAACGTGTGATATTACTGTGTAAGAGCCAGGGTGGTGTTTTGTGGGCCCCAGTAGCTCTGTAGCATCTGCTCTCTGACCCTGCCCTCCTGAAATACATGTTTGAGGCCAGTTGCTGGGGATGTTTTTGGTCATTCTGCACCCAAGCTGAAGCCATTCAACTCAGTGGACAGATTCCTGTTAGGTTCAGTGGGGTCTGAGTGAGGCAGTTTGTGCTTCAGTGTTTAATTATTCTGTGTTTGAGCCATTTCTCAGAGTGGAGAGATGGAATTCCTGTTTTCTATCCTGCTAAATAAGGATTCAACCTGGTTGGGAAGAGGTGAGAAAAGACGAGGATGCTGCTAAGGGAGGAATCATGTAGAGGACTGTGGTAGGAGACTGACAAGTCCCGCACGTCCTACCAAGGGCCCATCTTGCCCTTGGTTAGGTTCATAGAATCACAGAAGAGTTAGGGTAGGAAACGACCTTAGGATCATCCAGTTCCAACCCCCCTGCCATGGGCAGGGACACCTCACACTAAACCAGGTCACCCAAGGCCTCATCCAACCTGGCCTTGAACACCGCCAAGGATGGAGCATTCACAACCTCCCTGGGCAACCCATTCCAGTGCCTCACCACCCTCTCAGTAAAGAATTTCTTCCTTAGATCCAAGCTAAACTTCCCCTGTTTCAGTTTGAACCCGTTACCCCTTGTCCTGTCACTACAGTCCCTGATGAAGAGTCCATCCCCAGCATCCTTGTAGGCCCCCTTCAGATACTGGAAGTCTGCTATGAGGTCTCCACGCAGCCTTCTCTTCTCCAGGCTGAAGAGCCCCAACTTTCTCAGCCTGTCTTCATGGCAGTGATCAACACTTACCTGGCAGAACCTGAGTCACTTGGTATCTGTAAGCCTCTTTCCATCAACATGCCCTTCTCTGTTCTTTATAACCAAACTAACCAACATGTGCTCCAGCCCAGAGCCGGACTGTTGGCAGTTCTGTTGGCAGTTCCTCCTCCTCCATCCTCCATCCATTCATTTAAAATTGGTATTTTTTCCAATCTTTGGTCATTTCTTTACCAATGTGAAGACCCTTTCTGATCTCCTGCTTAGATTAAGAACTTTGAGTGAAGGACCTTTGCACGTATCTCTTGGAAATCATAGAATCCCAGCCTGGTTTGTGTTGGAAGGGACCTTAAAGCTCATCCAGTTCCAACCCCTGCCACGGGCAGGGACACCTTCCACTAGAGCAGCTTGCTCCAAGCCATGCTGGTCAGTGGCCTCAGCTTGTGCTGGGCATGTGTAGGAGGGTGAGCACCAAGGAGCACGCTGTGACTCCTGCTGTGGCTTCACCAGGAAGGAAAGAGCTGTGAGAGCACCAGTGGCACACTTCAGTGTGCACACGTACAGACAGCCCAGGGCAATGTGCGCTGAAAAGAGATTGTCCTGAGCATAAAATTAGGGGGATAGAGGCACCCAGTGAGCACCTCTGCCTTTCCTTACTCTCCCTCAACAGCCTGAGCTCTGCTTGTTTGTCAGTTTTATCCATGTGGGTTGTTTAGCATTAGCTTGTGTGGGTGGTGTCCATGAATGCCAGTGCATCTGTCAGCATCTCTGGGTTCAGCACAACAACCTGTGATTACAGTTGCACTTTTCATCTGCTGTGTCTGGTGAAACAGAAAACACCCCACTGAAAGGTTTTTCTCAAGTTTACAAGGAAAAAATACATTTAGTTGCCCATTTCAGTTCTGTATCAGAGCACACAGAATCGTAACCTCACATGGTTTGGACTGGAAGGGATCTTAAAGCTCCTCCAGCTCCAACCCCTGCCACGGGCAGGGACACCTTCCACTGGAGCAGCTTGCTCCAAGCCCCTGTGTCCAACCTGCCCTTGAACACTGCCACAGCTTCTCTGGGAATTCTCCTCTTAGACGTGCCGTTATAGGGAGTTACTGAGAGCACAGCCGGGCACTAAATATATCCGGCTATTTTAAAATCATGCTGGTGAATCAGGAGTGAATGATGTTTATGACAGATGTTATGAGTGTGTGTGCCTCCGGCTTGGTGAATCAGGGGTTCACATTACTGCCCCGGTATTCCCACCTTGGTCCGGTTAAAGAGCTTCTATGCCTGTGTTATGCTCTTCTCTGTTTCCTGCTCTCTTAACTGCAGCTTCAGCCTACAAGGCTTTGCCTCACCTCTGACCCAAACTGGAGTGTTGTTTTCTTGTACAGTGGCACAGTGAGGAGAATTTTACCTTGTGGTGAAATAACTATTAGGCTGGGAGTGTCCCTGTTGATGCTTTAGAAGCCATTTACCAAATACCATTGGTGCTTTGAAGCTGTGAACTACACTTCATTATAAGGTCACCCTTTAGGAATGGCTGTGAATATTGGACACTCCTGTAGGAACACAGAGTGCTCTGATGGTGCCGTTCTGTGCGCTCCGATGCACAGGATACTCGGTTTTCTCTGAGGAGGCAGGTAGATGGCACAGCACCCTGTTTGCCTATGTTTGGTGAGTGGATTGTACTGAATGTGGGAGAGCTCAGGCACTGAGCACTTTGGTTGGTGTTGACTGGCACAGAAAGTGAACTTTTTGCAGCCATTAGTTGTTCCGAACTAGTTGAATGCAGGTTCCCAGTGGATGCAAACACCAAAGTCATGTTTGTGCTGCCCACACTGTCGGAAACAACTTTTACATTATGGTGAGTCAACCTCAAGTCACGCAGCAGCAGCAGTGCTGGCAGTCAGCCTCTGGGGTTGATTGCTCCAGTCCTGGCTGCGGTTTTAGGCCTGGTGCCCTTTTTCTGGCTCTTTAGTTCTAATAGATGTACTGGTAGGCAATGGATCTTCTAACTGCAGTCTGATACGCTCCCAAAATAAGTGAAACCCAAAAGTTTGTGTTCAACTCGGAAACAAATCCACAATATTGAAAATAAGGTATTTCTATTGCCCTTCTTCCAAAGGTCACCTGGTTAAATCCTAGCATTGCTTTCCCAATTTTTTTCCCTTGTAAGTGCTAGGACAGTTGTACTACGCAGAGTTCACATCAGTACAGGCTATATTTTCATCTATATTCGTCTCCATCTTCACTGTTTTCCAGGAGCTTGAATGTAACTTTGTTCTTGTATTAGTAATGAAGATGCATCAAAGACCTGTGCCCTTGTGTTGGTGTTCAAAGGAGGATATTCAGGCTGAGGAAAGAACCCTCACAGGAGAGAACAGGGAATCAGTAAAGCCAAAAATACCTTATAGCATAATTACACCGGCAGATTTAGGAAGCAGAGATATGTACAGGCTAAATATAACTGCATATTTTGTGTGCATCTGCTTATATACACAGGCAGATACCGATATACAATATACATGTGTGTCTATAGGCACACTTCCATGAGCTTACATATAGAATCCCAGCCTGGTTTGGGTTGGAAGGGACCTTAAAGCTCCTCCAGCTCCAACCCCTGCCACGGGCAGGGACCCCTTCCACTGGAGCAGCTTGCTCCAAGCCCCTGTGTCCAACCTGGCCTTGAACACTGCCAGGGATGGGGCAGCCACAGCTTCTCTGGGCACCCTGTGCCAGCGCCTCAGCACCCTCACGGGGAAGAGCTTCTGCCTAAGAGCTCGTCTTAGTCTCCCCTCTGGCAGGTTAAAGCCATTCCCCTTGGCCTGTCCCTACAGGCCCTTGTCCAAAGCCTCTCTCCAGGTTTCTTTTGCTGGTGTGCAAACACAAGCCTGGTTGTGGTGTTTGCAGATTGTGTTAGGACAGCACAGTGGTTGTGTCAGGAGAGCTCAGAGTTATTACAGTAGTTGAAGTAAATCAACCATTCTTCCACCAAATCTAATAGCTGAATTTACAACAGGTTTGCGAAAGGAATGTTCAAATGCAACAACAAAAGCTTTCAAGTTCCTAACACTTGTATTTAAGCCTGGTCTGGTTGCTTCTTCTATGGAAGCTCATTAATTTGCATTGAGCTTTATATTTTCTGAGATTAGGTTTTGTCATCGATATCCATTGCTCTTCAAAGCAACAAAAGTCAGCTGACCTGCCACTGCCAAAGTGAATGGTTTGGGTCATTAGGATCCTGCTGAATTCCTGAGATCAATCAAGAATGCTTCATACCTCAGGGAGGATTCTAGAAACCAAACCTGTGCTGTTGCTCTCACCCAGCAGCCAGGCAACCAGCCTGCATGTTCTCCAAACTACTTCAGTTTACTCAAAGATCATAGAATCATAGAATAGTTAGGGTTGGAAAGGACCTTAAGATCATCCAGTCCCAATCCCCCTGCCATGGGCAGGGACACCCCACACTAAACCAGGTCACTCAAGGCTCTGTCCAACCTGGCTTTGAACACTGCCAGGGATGGAGCATTCACAGCTTCCCTGGGCAACCCATTCCAGTGCCTCACCAGCCTCTCAGTAAAGAATTTCTTCCTTAGATCCAATCTAAACTTCCCCTGTTTCAGTTTGAACCCGTTACCCCTTGTCCTGTCACTGCAGTCCCTAATGAAGAGTCCCTCCCCAGCATCCTTGTAGGCCCCCTTCAGATACTGGAAGGCTGCTATGAGGTCTCCATGCAGCTTCTCTTCTCCAGGCTGAACAGCTCCAACTTTCTCAGCCTGTCTTCATACAGGAGGTGCTCCAGCCCCTGATCATCCTCGTGGCCTCCTCTGCACTTGTTCCAACAGTTCCATGTCCTTTTTATGTTGAGGACACCAGAACTGCACACAATGCTCCAAGTGAGGTCTCACGAGAGCAGAGCAGAGGGGCAGGATCACCTCCTTCGACCTGCTGGTCACGCTCCTCTTGATGCAGCCCAGGATACGGTTGCTTTCTGGGCTGCGAGCGCACACTGCAGCCGGCTCATGTTCATTTTCTCATCGACCAACACCCCCAAGTCCTTCTCTGCAGGGCTGCTCTGAATCTCTTCTCTTCCCAACCTGTAGCTGTGCCTGGGATTGCTGCGACTCAGGTGTAGGACCTGGCACTTGGCATGGTTAAACTTCATAAGAAGTTGGCGTGATCTCTGCTCTCAGAGCTGCTGGGGCTGGGGAAAACATCTCAGGGTTCAGTGGGGATCTGTGAAATAGAACAATTGCAGCAAACCACATTTGTAAATGGTGAGTCACTGGTGGCTGAGGAGCTGTGGTGCTGGTGGTTGATGAGAAGAGACTTGCATTTGTGGTACTTGTCCTAATGACTCACTGTTCCCCCACTGAAGCTGTGGCTTCTCATCTTGTCTTTGCTTTTCCTGACAGTAGGTATTAGGGCTGTTGTTTTTGTGCAGCGCCGTGCTGTTAGGAAATGATGTACAACAGGGATGTTACCAAAGGGATTCGTTCCTACCAGCTAACGTTAGGGGAAAATGTTTTTTCTTGGTCTTCAGCTCCTGCTTTGTGAGGAGTATGAGTTGTAGATCAAGTTCTCGAGTATAGCCTCTAAAAATGGAAGCACGATATAATTCTGAAGAGGAGAGCAATTAAAACTGGGTGATATTTAGTAGTACAGTGCACAAGGTCATGTACTGAGGGACTGATAGGAATTGATGTTATAAATTAGGAGTTCTTCGGTCAGAAATCATCCTGGAAGAGAGAGACACGAGTGTATTAGTAGGATGTAAAATGTCCGAGTCATTGTTCTAATAGAGTCGTGAGAGTGCCAAATGGTCTTTGTCGAAGTATTTTCACTGAAGACAAAGAAGTGTTTGTGACATCATATAAAAAACAAGGGAGACTTCATTTGGAAAAGCTCCAGATGAAACAAGGATGGAGAAGAGCTACAGAAGGTCCTAACCTGGTAGGAAAAATGATGAATGCAGAGTGTATTATATAGAAGGGCCCTAAAAATAATGTGTTCCTTAATAGAAGAAGACAGAAGTTGAGGGGAGATAGGTTGGTGTTTGTCTCTACACACACAGCCAATGTGTAGGCACCTTTGAAGAGAATGGTTTCTTGTGTGTGGTCATAGCAGAGTAACAAACACAGGTAAGCTGGCCCTGAGGGGCAGGAGGGGGAAGTTCCCAAAGTATCAGATTCCTCAGTCCCTTCTCCCTCCTCTTTTGAGAACTGAAGAACATCCCTCTCCATTTTGCTGAAGGACAAAAGCAGCACTTGGGGTGCTGTATGGGAGTGGGTCTGCTGGGGGCAGAGGGAGGAAGGAGGTGGGGGAACCAACCATGGGGGTTGTTCCTATCTCATGGCTACTGAAGGAGCTGGCCCAGAAGGTCCCAGGGCACTGGAGGTGAGCATCCAATGGCCCTGCCCACCAGTCACCCTCCTCCTGTCCCCAAGCTCCAGTTCTCACCAGGAAATTGGGGAGTGATGAAACCCAAGGAGCATGTTTTGTGGTCATGGTGGTTTGTTGGTGTATCGAGACATCAGATCTGCTCTGGGCACACAGCAGGTTTGGGTGGTTTTGGCTGGAATCAACCAGAAATGGTAAGTTTTTATCACAAGTTATATAACTACATTATAAGACTGCATTGATCAGCACTGATAATAGTCCTTTGAGCATGCTTGCCTGCATTGTTCTGTTGTTCTTTGTTGCTTTAAATCCATACATTTCCGACAGATACTGATTTTCTCTTTACCCCTCTGTCCCCTTGGTTTGGGATTGTTTTAGCGCAGTCTTCCTGCATTGCCCAAATATTCCATACCTGTCATCCTACTCCTGGTTAGAGTCAGGAATAAAGGAACTTTATGGACATGATGATGATGATGAGAGGGTGGTTTGGGGTTTTAGTCCTTTTGTTCAAATAGCCATTTCATATTGATGTGGTTTCAGTCTTAAAAGATAAATCAATGTGTTTTATTCTTGATTGCACAGTTTTAGGCTTTGATTGCAATAAAATACAGCTATGTGAAAATAGAGGCAGTATGTTTTAGCCACACAGTCTCATTTCTGAGAATTGCTGCCAATTATGTTTGCTGTCAAATTCAGCACTGGAAAAACCCTTGCTGAGACTTAGCTGTTGTCTGTAACCTTCTAGTTTGCTTTTTTTCTGCAAATACATCAAGTCATAATGAATCTCAGGGTTTTAATTGTCTCTATCTACTTTACAACAGTACTTCTGTGCCTTCCAGTTCCACAAGAGTGGTTCTCCAAAACTCTATGCAAAAGAAACCTTCCTATCTTGTGTAGTATTTTACTGTCAATGCTGGACTATCTTTCTTGATGCATCTGGATATGTTTTCTTCCAATCATTTGAAAGCACAGAGGGTCGGTCTCATCTAAAATTTGCCATGAAATGTATGTCAAAGAGAAATGGAAACAAGAGGGATGCCATCCATTAAATGCTTTCCTTCTGGATAATTAATGAATATATTGAAAACAATATGTTTGTTCATATATAATGATGGTGTCTGGTTTGGCTTCACAATTGAATAACAAAAGCTGCGGAAATGGAGAATCCTGGTTTTCACCCAGAAGGATTTACTCTTGGGGAATTTCACAAAATGGATTTAACGGATGTTTTTCTCTCCTTTAGGTTCCAAGTGTACTTTTTATTCTGTAAATATAATGTGGAAATTCTTCATTTATCTCTAACATTCTATCTTTCCATGTCTGTCTTTGCTCCAAAATTTAGAGATAGGAAGTAGAGGCTTTATAAAGTGGTGCTGGGCAGTGAACAGGTTCCTTTTCCCCCTGGACAATTTATCTCTTTGTGTATGTATTTTATTTTACAAACCTGCTAAATCAAAGAGGTTATGAGTCCTGGGTTGTGATTTCCTTCATTCCTTGGCCTACTGCCTGGCCATACGGTAACTCTTTCACACCTGCGAAATAAGCCAGACTATTAAATGCTGCTCTGGGAATGCCAAACTTTGAATTAATTCCACTACTAAGCTCTAAAATTCATATGCCAGTTATCCACAACTGCAAAATACCTGTCAACAAATGGGATGGAAAAAAGACAGAGTGGTAGAGGTTGTCCTGTTCTTCTTGTAATTGTCATAATACATGGGGTTTAAATTACTTGTAACTCTGACTTACGCTAGTTATGTGCTAAAAGTGGTTATACTGTGTGTAAGGAGACTCAAAGGATCAAGGTTTCTAAGCAGCAGCAGAACACCTGTATGAACAGCAGGGTCATTTGGTTTTAAAACAATATGAAGTGAAGTAGGCCAGATTCTTCCTTGGCAGAATAGATACAACAGTAGATGTTCTGCAGAGGTTAAGTTTGCAGATTGGAAGTATCTAAACCAGTACAGTGATAATTCTTGCACCTTTCTGTACCTAGGACTTTATTCCAAGTGGAGAAAGCAGGCAGAATATTACAGGTGAATCACTTCTTGTGTAGGTGCTGTGTGTGCTGAATGCTGACATAATGATTTTGATGTTAAACTGGCATATGTCACTTAAAGCGTCTTTGGTGATTTATCAAGCTATTGTCTGAAAGAGTCAAGTGCAGCTATTTTGTCCTTATTCCCTATTTCAATACCACTTTGCTTTGTCTTTTTGAGATAAGTATGAACATTTCTCAGGGTTTGCAGTGCTGAAAGGCAGAGGGTAGAGCCCTGCTTCCTTCTGGAATTCTATCTCACAGGAGTGAGCCAAGATATTCACACAAGATTGAGACATCAGAAAGGTCAAAACCCTAGAATCATAGCATCACAGACTGGTTTGAGTTGGAAGAGGCCTTAGAGTTCATCCAGTTCCAGCCCTCTGCCACAGGCAGGGACACCTTCCACTATAGCAGGATGCTCCAAGCCCCATGCAACCTGGCCTTGAACACTGAAGGGATGGGGCAGCCACAGCTTCTCTGAGCACCCTGTGCAGAATTTGCTGAATAAAAGTGATGCCATTAACCTGATGTAAAAAGCACTTTTGTGACTTAAGAACGTTGATCCCCTTGGCTACAATCACATTTATGTTTCTAAGATCCTGAAAACTTCCGAAATCCTGGTTTAGGAAGTAGATTTGCAAACATTGCAGGCTGGCTTAAGTGTGTTGAAGTCAGTGGAACACTTTACAGCAGCTGAGAATCTGTCCACGGGCATCTAAATGCAGGTTTGAAAGCCTGGCTTTAGGCTGCTGCTGTCTGAAATGCTGTTCCGCTTCCCTTCTCACTTACTATGAAGATGTAAGCTCTTTCCCACACTTTGACATTCCAAATATTTTCATCATTCTTGGTGACCTGTTTTCTTCAAATACCAACTCTGGCTGAGTTTATTAAATCATATTCCACAAGACTTACTATTTTGGCACTACATTAGTAAAATATTGCCAATATTTTAATAAGCAACTACTATTAAATACTGTCCCTTCAGGCTTTTTGAACTGAATGTATTTGCTGCCAAGAGGAGATGCAGGAAAATGTATTATATTGTTTTCATGTTGTAAGAATGCTTTTTCAGCATACACGGTGGGTCAAGGTGGTTGGAGAAACTGCCTTCATTATTCATGTCTGAAGGCAGGGGTGGCATTTTTTCAGCTGTATCTCCAGTAAGGGACACCCTGGGGGAAGGTGCAGCTGGAATCACAGTGAACAGACACAGAGCTGCTTCTGCCAGCTCGGATCATCCTCACATTGCTCAAGCTGCAATTAGTGCTTCTTATCTGGTGGTGTTCATGCTGCATAGTTTTAATGTGTCAGATGGGTAAAGGGAAGACGCAGCAGAAAACACGTCTAGGCCTGTTTCATACACCAAGTATTTTATATTATCACTTATTTGCTTCCTTACAATTTCCAGTTAACAAATGCAAAGGTGATTTCTTTCTTCAGGAGGGTTTCTGTCTGCTCATTAGGACGGATTTCAGATAAAGACTTCATAGCACAAAGTGGCGGGAGGGGAGAACATTTATAACATGGAGAATCATCCAAACTCACTCTCATTTTGTTCTTAAATATCCCAGAACAGCAGGAGCTAAACCCTCCCAGGATTCCCTCTCACTGGTATTAATGAGGTCTGGTTTGGTTCCACTTACACTTTGTGCTCTGCTTTCCTGGTTTATGGTGTGCAAGGAAACCACTTGTTATGCTCAGAACACCCTAAGTCAGCATCCTTTTAATTTTACTTGATTTAAAATAAAGTATCTACAGAGTAAAACTGCCTGCACACAGCCCGGACTGGGAGGAATTCAATAGAAGATGATTGCTGGAATGCACTGAGAACAGGATGGGGTTTTACCTGCCCTCACTGTTGGAGACCTTTTCTTTTCCCCAGCTGGAACAGGAGACCGCTCAAAGCACACGTTTCTCTGCTGCAGAGCTGCTGCAGCGCTGACTTGCACACAAGTCACACCTCCCCTGAGTGCCTGTACTCCCTGAGCTGTGTATCCCTCTCCTGTGTTACCTCTGAGGTATGGCTCAGCCTGATGCCCTGGGACAGCACATTTGTCCTTTAGCGAGCTGTTGGAGTAGGGATGGATGAGCCAACACTGTGCCCTTGTGGCCAGGAAGGCCAATGGCATCCTGGGGTGTATTAGAAGGGGGGTGGTCAGTAGGTCGAGAGAGGTCCTCCTTCCCCTCTACTCTGCCCTGGTGAGACCGCATCTGGAATATTGTGTCCAGTTCTGGGCCCCTCAGTTCAAGAAGGACAGGGACCTGCTGGAGAGAGTCCAGCGCAGGGCGACAAAGATGATGAAGGGAGTGGAGCATCTCCCTTATGAGGAAAGGCTGAGGGAGCTGGGTCTCTATAGTTTGGAGAAGAGGAGACTGAGGGGTGACCTTATTAGTGTATATAAATATATAAAGGGGGAGTGTCACGAGGATGGAGCCAGGCTCTTCTCAGTGGCAAACAATGATAGGACAAGGGGTAATGGGTACAAACTGGAACACAAGAGGTTCCACTTAAACTTGAGAAGAAACTTCTTCTCAGTGAGGGTGACAGAACACTGGAACAGGCTGCCCAGGGAGGTTGTGGAGTCTCCTTCTCTGGAGACATTCAAAACCCGCCTGGACACATTCCTGTGTAACCTTACCTAGGTGTTCCTGCTCTGGCAGGGGGATTGGACTAGATGATCTTTTGAGGTCCCTTCCAATCTCTAGCATACTGTGATACTGTGTGCTGAGCTAAACACCCATGGAATGATGATTGCAGTTGTTGCCATCCTTATCAAAGTGAGGAGCAGTGCCTGCAGCCGCTGCAGGTGGTTTATTTATGTCATCAGGAAAATGATCAAGCAAAACTGGATGCCTCCCAACTGCTTATGTTCTTACACCTATAAAATGTGATTGACAATGACTTTTGAAAACTGCAGAATGCGGATGTCTGAGGAAATCACAGTGGTCATAGGTTCTTCAGCAGTCACATCTTCCTGTAGCTGGTCAGCGAGGTCTTTTATGAGCTATTAACCTTTGTATTTCCTATTGACATACGTTTGTAGACTGTGTTATATCCAATATTTATGCCCTGTAGCCATGTTTTTAGCATGTGTGGCTTTTCCATCCTTTGCCCATTTCAGTGTGTGGCAACAGAGATCCTCTAGGTCTTACAAACTGTACTTCTACAGCTAAAACTGCTGGAGATCACCTATGAAGCAATCAGCCATTCTTCAGAGATGGTATAGCTACATAAAGATACTTTACATGTGACAACAGGGGTTGTCCTTCTGGGTTTTCATTTTCTGAGATGCTCCTTGCCATCTCTGACTGCTTCCATCCTTCTTCCCAGTTAATATGTACTTAGTTACTGAGTCATGACATTTTTCATCTCAAATTCCTCCTTGTCTTTGTCTAGCACATTCGCGTTTTGTTTCTCTGGCTTTCCCTTTAGAAATAATCCTGGTTTTGATAGTGTTTGTGATGTCTTTAGGTCATATTTTGGTAGGAAGAGTAATCAAAAGGACTGCTAAGTTAGAAATCTGTGTTGAGAGTAAAATTCTTTTGTTTTTTGGGCTATCTGATTCAGTTAACTTTTAGTCATTGGATATTCAGTAACACCATTTGAACTTGCTTCATCCTGTTAATTAGTTCAGCATCTTAAGTTTGGTCTTCTTCCTGCTCTCTGGCAAAGTAAATGGGAAAACAGGGCCCATACTGCATTTTCAGTCTCTCTTTAATTTCTGTTCATTCATTCCGTGCAAAACTAGTACATGGGGGGATAAAGCATGTGCTGAATTCTTTAGGGATTTGAATAACATATGGTGTATCCTGCTGAAACATGACTTATTTTTAGTCAGCTTTTAGTAGTGGGAAACATCGAGACTGCTTCTCCTCCATCTTCAAGGTGGTGGAGACCCAGATCCCAAGTGCTACTCATTTTGCATTGATTTAGTGATATGATTGAGTTGGTCAGCACTGCTGTGGCTGGTTCCTTTCCACTGTATTATTACCCCATAAACAAAATATAAGTTGCCAAATACCTTATTTACCAAATACTGAACCTTTAAAGCAAAAGCACAAGGTGGCCTTTGTGGCAGTGAATGGTGCAGTCACCCTGCTCAGTTCTGGTGGGTCCCTAATTATTGAATAGGGGCGTCTGCCCCAGAACACGGAGCAGTTTGTGCTCTCAGTATGTCTCCTCTGTTACTGATACGCTGTGTTTCTCTGCCCACATGCAGACAAATTACAGCAAAATCCTTAATCTCAGCAGAACCACATCTGCTTTAATAGATGGGAATTTGCCTCCAAGGTTTAGTGACTGCTGGGGGGTGTTTACCCTGGGACTCACACTGCGCTCAGGGAGTATTATCTATTATAATATATATTGCTTCTGCTGGTACTTTGACTGCTTTTAACTAGATATACTTCAAAATATTACTACCTTGAATTTTTCATCTTCAAGTTGTCCACTGAAATCAGCATTTTACGGTAGATATGAGGTTAAGAAGCACACATTACTTTCTGGAAAAGGGGCTGTAGTTAAGTTGAGGCCATTTAATCCTGCAAGGGGGCACATAACTCCTTATTACGTTATGGATGGCAATCCTCTAGAGTTTTCTGATGTGAGCATTATGAAATAGAAAACACCACACGCTAGGTGGTAATTTTCAGTTTTCTATATCAAAGGATCCTTCAGGAAGTGATCATAAATGGGATACTTAAGGGTCACGCTGTGAATGTGTACATGGGGGATGAAATTGCTCCAGTATTCCAGAAAACAGTCATAAGATTCTCTACAGAAGTACCATATGCATCATGCACTGATCATCGCACCAATTACTCCATCCCAGCCCATTCTCCTGCTCTTACACAGCAGCAGCAATAGCTGTGTTCTGCTGATGTATGTAATCAGTTAGGCAGAAGTGGATCTGAACCAAGATTCCCAATGTTCTTCCCCAAAGCTCTGAAAAGTGTGTTGGGAGAGAAATCTGTGTGTGAATGAGGGTCAAAACTGTGAAGATATCACCTTTTTCTGCCACCTGTTGAGCAAACTGTTCCATCTGTGGAATGGTTCATAACTGGGTCCTGAACTAAGGGATTAATTCTAGGGATCTGATGGCTTTCCAGCAGAAACAAGGCTGAAGGGAATTTAGGCTCCTGTGTGGAAGGCAGTGTTTGAACTCATGGTGTGGTTTTAAAATCTTTACACTTTGCACACGAGCATTTTTTTCCCCAAATGAGGTGTCCCTGTGTTTTTCTTATGACTGAATCACACAAGAGCTTGATTTCCAGCTTCTGTGTAAAGGACCCTTGTCCGTGTGGCACCAGAAGTGGCAGCGTGAAGAACACCAGCATGAGTAGACTGTGCGGAGGTAGTTCTCCCAGACTATATTATGATACCAAAGAACTCTGGTACACAAAGGCTGATGGAGGCTGCCTGTTAGTCCCGGAGGGTTTGATCTGAGTGAGCACGCTGGGTGGTTTCCCCTATGCTCAACCCAAGGAACGCTGTGTACAACCCAACATGTTGCACGGCAGTGTTGCTGTGCAGACTCTGCTCCTCACTTCTCTCTGTGTTAGTTAATAAGACCTTCCGAGAGTAACACTGCCACAACTGACCAATAAAGAGCTGCTGGAGTTACTTGGTCTTCAGACACAGAACTGCTTTGGGCATCATTCTGGGGTCTCTGCTATATTCTCTGATTTGTGCATTGATGCTGCGGTTCTTCAGTCCTTAAGCTCTTCAATACAGTTAAAAGTTGAAATGGATATTGAGAGTTTAAGACAGATAGGCATTAGGATATATATTATGTACACAATTTTAGATACTTGCTCTGTTACATACTTCAGTCCATGTGTAATAGTATTTTGTATCCTCAAACTCAGTTTTTAAGCACACTCTGTTATTTCGAAGCTTGTATAATATGTAGGTTTAATACTTTATGACAGATTAATATATACTTTTCACCCTTCACTTCACACTGTACATGTTTTATATTCCAGAAACTCTATGAATTATTTTGAGATTTACGTGACTCTATCATGTAATGCTTTAGCCCTGGCTGAGATTTAACTGCTCTGCAACAGGGATACTACTAACATTAAGTATTAATAGCACAATGTAACTTCCAAACTGATTCATTAATGAATTTTAAGGTACATTGCAAGGTTTAAAATACTGAAACTGGAAGAGACTCCTGGATGTGATGTTTTAATGACTTGGAAATAAAGGAGACTGTGTACAACAGAAGTGTGAGAAGATGCTATTTGAAGTGAACACAGCAGTCAGTACGTGCTAGCAGCATATTTGCCTTTATTTGCTTTTCATTTCTTCAGAAAATAATGGTATCCATTTACTCTGAACTCAGATGAAAATGCAGTTGTGTGTGTTGCTGCCCAGGACACAGTGTGTAACTGCTGTAACTTCCTCAGTCCTCCTTTAGAAGTACACCATGTGAGAAGCAGGCATTGATTGAGTAGCAGTGTCATACTGTACTTACCCTGGTGTAAATCTAGTTGTGTCTGATACAGCGGCGTCTCACTCCTGAGTTTTTACCTATTAGAGATGTTTGTGTTATTTATGAATACAGTTCGTATGTGGGAATAATGCAGATGTGGCTAGAAGTTTGTGATTGAAGGTTTGGATAAACCTGCACGTCATCATCACCTCCTGTCTGTCAGAAAGCTGGCCAGGGGTTTGATGGGAATACCATGATTTCTTTAACAGAATTTATGGCAGTTGACTTGTTTGTTCTGGCAGAATCTGTAAAGCCAAGGCATGTTCCTAGTTATTTGAAGTGTTTGCAATGTGTAGATAAGTATCTTCTAAATAAGGCAGCAAAAACAAACATGAAAAACATGAGAAAGTTGTATTAGGCAGTGTATGTGATTACCATGACTTGTAATGAATGCCAATGAGCTGTATCATGGGAGTTATGCTTTATGGTGTGTGAATGTTGTAAAACTGTCGTGAACAAGGTTCATTTTCACACAGTATGTAGTCATCTCTCTAAGTAACCTGGGCTGATTTTCATGCGTTTGTAGGGCTTTGAGAACCATGTTCCATTATTGTGTGTAAAATACTCAAAAAATTATACCCCTTATTGTGAACCGACCATGAGGTCCAGTTCAATAGCCCTGAATCACTGTTGTTCAGCCTGGAGAAGAGAAGGCTCCTGAAGGGGAGACCTTAGAGCAGCTCCAGTGCCTAAAGAGGCTGCAGGAAAGCTGGAGAGGGGCTTGGGACAAGGGCCTGTAGGGACAGGCCAAGGGGAATGGCTTGAACCTGCCAGAGGGGAGACTGAGATGAGCTCTTAGGCAGAAGCTCTTCCCTGTGAGGGTGCTGAGGCGCTGGCCCAGGGTGCCCAGAGAAGCTGTGGCTGCCCCATCCCTGGCAGTGTTCAAGGCCAGGTTGGACACAGGGGCTTGGAGCAAGCTGCTCCAGTGGAAGGTGTCCCTGCCCGTGGCAGAGGTTGGAGCTGGAGGAGCTTTAAGGTCCCTTCCAACACAAACCAGGCTGGGGTTCTGTGATTTTTGTCTGTGTAACTCCTGCAGTTCCTTATGAATCAAAGAATAGACTGAATGCAATATGGATAAAGATTTATGTGAAATTTTGGGCTGCAGGTTTTATTATTGCATTAGTTACCTTACATTACATCATTTAAACAGTGAATATTTAACTGAGCATCCCCCATAATTGCACCTGTCCTGTTCCACCTTTATAAAATGACCCTACATAAAAAAAATTATAATGAATCTTTCCATAAGAAAAATATAATTAATTACATGAAAGAGATAAAAATATCACCGGTTAATGAAAAATGTCAGATACTATTCCCCTGTGTGCCTTTGGCAGTGTGATTTATCTTTGATCTAGTACCAGGCAGCCAAAATTAATCTGCCCCCATACAAATGGTTGAGTTTCTGATGGAAATTACACGAAGTGGTATTTAGAAGTTGGCTACAGTGGTACAAACCAAACCTTCTAAAGCAGAAGCCTTGCTCAAAGGTAGAACACAGTGTGACATCCACAAGTCTTCACTGACTTAATTGTAACTTTGATTATTATTAATTTTTGAAGAGTTTCAGAGTTTTGCATTTCGAAATACATGATTCTGGCTCTGTGTAAAGAGTGATTTCATGTGTGAACGACAATGGGCACTGCTGTTCAGGCATTTCCACTCTAGTGCTTGAGGTTTAGGATCACTTCCATGAGGGCATGGGGAACTGTCATCACTAGAAGCCTTTATAGACTTTAACGCAGAATGCATAGTCCTGCCTGAGAGAAAGCTGTGTACCAGCTATTAAAAACATGCATCACGTTTCCTGGTTTATACTTGTGAAAGCTCTGTGCATTGTGTGTGTACAGTTAATATAACTGGAGAAACTTGGAACATCTGCATGTGTAATGGGCTATAAACTTGCAGTGCTCCCAGGCTGGAATGTGTTTCTGGTGTGTTTTAAACAAAAATACTCTGATTTCCCAAACAGTAACTGGTAAATTGTGGATAAGTAAAAGTTGAATTGTTTTTAGGAAGCTCTGGAGGCCGGGCTTGGCAACGCTCACTGCCACGGAGTGCACACAGGAGTAAAGGGTTCTCCTACAGTCAGTGAGATTCTGCATGGTAACCAGCGGGCCCATAGTCAATGCTTTTGCAGTTACAAGTGTAGTTACTTACTCCATGGAGTTCAATTAATTTTCATATCTGTGTGTGATATTTACAACTTGTATCTAAGTGTCAGAAGTCTGAACTAGAAAACAACAAACCAGTTGGGACAGTGGTGAAAGGTTTAGGAGGAGTAAGTTGGACAAAAGGTAGATGTTTTAGGGATATATGTGTTACTAAGGAGAACAGGAGGGTAGATGGGCTGGTTTGAGTGTGTTGCAGATTAATACTTAGCTGTTGTCTGGGTGTGTAACATCTCACTCAGCTTTTGCAAAGCGTTTCCAAAGAGAAGTGCAGTGCATTTGAGCACCAGAGAGGTTAAAAACATTTTTCACTATTACTTTAGTGGAGATTATAATATAAAATAGAATCATTTGGGGGAGAGTGTGAACGTTCGCTTTGTGCAGGTGACTTCGTTGTCTGTCTGCATCATCCTCCTCTGCTGTGCTGCTGGAACGCTCAGTTATCTTGCCTGGCTCCCACCCTCCCAGATGCTGCTGCAGACCAAGTGCTTGCCAGTGAAAGAGAAGATGTTTTCAGTTTTCCGTCTGGTTTTATAACAGGAATAAATAAATGCCGTAAAAACAAAAATGTAGTAAGAAGCAGGTTGGGAATTGGGGAGCATGAATCAAGATTTATAGTGCTAAAATGGTCTGGGTAGAGTATATAGAAATGTATATGTATAAATTCAGGCTGAGAAAGTTGGGGCTGTTCAGGCTGCGGAAGAGAAGCTGCGTGGAGACCTCAGAGCAGCCTTCCAGTGTCTGAAGGGGGCCTACAAGGATGCTGGGGAGGGACTCTTCATCAGGGACTGTAGTGACAGGACAAGGGGTAACGGGTTCAAACTGAAACAGGGGAAGTTTAGATTGGATCTAAGGAAGAAATTCTTTCCTGAGAGGGTGGTGAGGCACTGGAATGGGTTGCCCAGGGAGGTTGTGAATGCTCCATCCTTGGCGGTGTTCAAGGCCAGGTTGGATGAGGCCTTGGGTGACCTGGTTTAGTGTGAGGTGTCCCTGCCCATGACAGGGGGGTTGGAACTGGATGATCTCAAGGTCCTTTCCAACCGTAACTATTCTATGATTCTATGATCTGATCACAGCTCTATTGATAAATATTGTCTCAGAGAAGCACCAGGATCAACCCCTCCATGCTCTAGGCTTAAACTACAACCCTGTGATTTGTACCTTATAACCAAAAGGTTGTTGTTGCTTTTTCACTTCAGTTTAACCCAGGTGCTCAGCCCTTGCGAGCCGTGTGGGAAGCTCCCTTTCATTTTAGCAAACAAGTAAAAAGTATCTGTTGCTCTCTTGTCTCAAAAGGATCTGTGAACATTGATCAAATAGGTTGGAAGATATATTGGAAAAGAGTGGGGCAGGAAAAACAAAAGTATAAATAAACCATGTGCAACCACGAATATGACATAGGAGAGCTGTCAGAAAGCATTAAAAAGCAAAGTTATCGTGAATTCATGTTAGGGTGAGTGTCAGCATAGTAAGATGAAATGATTCTGGAAGTACACTGTGACTGTTTCTAGATGTTCCCAAAACACCAACTGATCAGCGGGAATAACACAGTTGCTAAATAGATTTCAGAGACTTGGTAGCAAACTGAGATGGGGCAAAACTGGACAAGAAAAGAGCAATAATGGGCAAATAGAAAAGTGACCATCGAGAAGAATGTTTCAGAAAGCCCGATAGGTTAGAACAGGCGCGCAGTAACACAGAAGGCACCAAAGAAATCAGTAAGGTTCTATCAGAAGGGATTTCTCAGTCCTTAGGCAGATAGCTCACCACTGAACCAGAAAGGCAGCTTCTCTGTACAGATCATTACTCTCTGTAAAGTACACATCTGATGCCTGATCTTAGCTGGTGAGCCCAAGATCCATTCCTTGAAGATGCACTGGAAGTGAAGAAGTGCAGCAGGTCACTCAGCATGACCTGAGTCTGCTTAGTTAAAGAAATCCAATGAAATATGTAACTTCTTCACCTTAAGGGCAGATTATTTGTTTATCTACATGGGGTTTTATTTTACTAACGTGTCTAACAACAAGTCCTTCACTGTTATTGAAGAACAGCACATCTGTTTCTGTGACTTCTTTTTCCTATCTTAGAAAACTAAAAGGAAACTTTGATTGTCATGAATGTGCAGCAGTGTTCTGTAGCCAGCCCCAGCAAAGCCCCGTTTCCCCCTAATTTCAGTGTTCAAACAGGGCTGTGTTTTTAGCCACAGCGTCTTTGATAATCAGTTTTACTTCTGCTACAAATTGCAGGTTGGTATTTTAGATCACGTCAATTAAGTCTATGCTAATCTTTGATTAGGAGCAACTCTGATTACTTCAGAAAGCCTCTGAACCCACTGCTGCAGTTAATGCTAAATTACACTGTTATTTTTATCCTCTTTTTCCACGACCACAATCCAGTGTGGTGGTCAGAGTGTATTGGCCTAGCAGGGCTTAAAGAGAAATTAGAGGTAATACCCTGTTCCAGTGTTGTTCATGCAAACAAAAGCAGTAATTCATTAAATTGAACTTGAGGGAAGCCACATTACCTCTTGGAAGGGGTCCTGGCTAAGTTTCAAGCTAACTCAAGCTAAGTTGCAGGAGCTATAGATAATGCTTTTAGAATGGAGTATATTGTTCTCATTTGCATCTGCATCAAACTGATGGCATTCTTCTTGCAATAACAGTATCAGTTGAGCTTTGGTTTATCTGACCTATCTGATTGACATTTTGCAAGTAAAAATTTCACCTTGGATATTTCCTCATCTCTTTCAGGTCGATGCACAAACTGACTCAGCTGGAGAGGCTTGATCTGGGCAATAATGAATTCTCTGAACTGGTAAGAAGTGCATGAGTCCTTAATTGGAAGCCTGTGTGGTTTGAGTGCTCAGTGTGTGGGGAATTAAACCTTTACTTAAAGGCATTATTGTAGTGTAGCCAAGTGTGATGGCCACGTTTCCTTGTAGAAAGAAGACTTAGCATAGTTCATGAGGTGAATGCTGGTAACAGAATGTGCTTCATCTGTGTCAGGCTTCTGCAGTTCAGATCATTGAATCATAGAATCATAGAATAGTTAGGGTTGGAAAGGACCTTAAGATCAAGGTGATGATTCTCTGAGCTGGTTGCTATTGCTGGAGTACTTCAGTGTGGGGTGACCTGATGATCCCAGTGTAAATGCTTGTCATTACGTAGTGATTTCTTAGTATCTGTCATTATATCTTGCAAATATTGGAAATTGCCATTAGCAGGAGTAAATTTTGGACTCCAAAAGCAGTTCTGTCCCTACCTCACCTCTGAGATGAGAACTGGGTTCCCTGAGATTTAACAGCTTTCGGGAGTTTTGTCTACTGTCAGTATAGAAAACAAATGGGTTGCTGTTCCCTTTAGGTATGTTTCTACTGCACCTATAGGAGTTGACACTCGTCAGAAACAGTGTGAGGGTGTTTAAACTGTCTTAAAATGTGCCTGTTTTTAAGGAAAGCTCACTGATTTCACCTGAAGGAGCTGTAAATCTGCTAAAAGAACGTAAAGCTTAGAAAACTGGTGCCTTGTCTGTTGAGAGCAATCACTACTTGGGCTGTTCAGGACTTGCTCTTGTACGACAACAAATGAACACTGTGACACTCACTGTTGCACTGATGGTGATGGAGATTAATGCCTGTGTGTTCCTTACCCACCACCAGCCTGTCCAGTGGCTAGGAAACCCTGTGAGCTCAATGACCTTTTCCTTCAGAACCACAGAAATAAAGCCAGTGCTGCTGAATCAGGAGTTACAGTTTTAGGAGGGTGATAGTTCCTGTAGCTTTAATTAAAATGAGGGTAATTTCACTTTAAACAACTTTTGAAAGTTCAGCCCAGAAAGCAACCGTACCCTGGGCTGCATCAAGAGCAGCGTGACCAGCAGGTCGAAGGAGGTGATCCTGCCCCTCTGCTCTGCTCTCGTGAGACCTCACTTGGAGCATTGTGTGCAGTTCTGGTGTCCTCAACATCAAAAGGACATGGAACTGTTGGAACAAGTCCAGAGGAGGCCACGAGGATGATCAGGGGCTGGAGCACCTCCTGTATGGAGACAGGCTGAGAAAGTTGGGGCTGTTCAGCCTGGAGAAGAGAAGCTGCATGGAGACCTCAGAGCAGCTTCCAGTATCTGAAGGGGGCCTACAAGGATGCTGGGGAGGGACTCTTCATCAGGGACTGTAGTGACAGGACAAGGGGTAACGGGTTCAAACTGAAACAGGGGAAGTTTAGATTGGATCTAAGGAAGAAATTCTTTACTGAGAGGGTGGTGAGGCACTGGAATGGGTTGCCCAGGGAGGTTGTGAATGCTCCATCCTTGGCGGTGTTCAAGGCCAGGTTGGATGAGGCCTTGGGTGGCCTGGTTTAGTGTGGGGTGTCCCTGCCCATGGCAGGGGGGTTGGAACTGGATGATCTTAAGGTCCTTTCCTACCCTAACTATTCTATGATTCTATGATTCTATCTAACAGTAGAAAGCTGTAGTAAAGTGTTTACATCTGGTTTATAGGCAGTGCGCTATCTTCTTCCATTATAGTTATAACCCCATTAACATTAACTAGTTTATACAGCTGGGTAGGAGATTGATTTGTTTAACTCAGAGTTTTAATTAAAGATAGAAATCTTTTGCATAGTTAAATAGAATAAAACTTTCAGAAGTGGCATTTGGAATTTTGATTGTAAGAAAAAATATATATTGTATATATATTATTATATAAATATTTTATACATTTTTTATATATATATATATGCTTTCTGAATTCAGAGTGTGTCCTCTTCAGGGGTAGTCTTTGTTTTAAATGACTTCAACATCATTCTATATTTTTTCATTGCACCATACTGTCACCTAAGAGAGATCAGTCAGGACCTGGTGGCCTCATTCTGCTGTGAAGCCCAGACTCCGTGGACTGAGTCATTTTTCAGGAAGCTGGTACAGCAGTGTATGAACTGGAGTCAAATGCCACAAACAAAATGGGCAAAGAGGCAAGGGCACTGCATGAATCTGCAGAAATGTCGTAAGAAAAGTGGTACTAGATTAAAGGAAAAAGGATGGAAGGGTCCTGTTTTCCTGCATTCTCAAAACCTGATTTGGGCTTCAATAGAAGCTTTCTTCTTATTGGAGGAAAACACTACCTAGAACTCCAGGCTTGTTCAGCCTGGAGAAGAGAAGGCTCCAGGGAGACCTTGAGCAGCCTGCTCTAGTGGAAGGTGTCCCTTCCCATGGCAGCAGGTTGGAACTGGATGAGCTTTAAGATCCCTTCCAACCTAAACCATTTTATGAGCTACGGTGTTGTGAAAGAGCTGAGTTTCTGCAACAGTTCCTTTCTTGACCATTGAAGTCCCTCCCTTTGCACTGGAAGACTCAATGCTCTCCATACAGACAAACTGGAGCAATGGGCATGGGGTTAAGAATAAAGGCAATTGCAAAAATGAAGTAATTCTGCTCATTCATTTTCTGGAAATAAGATTATACAACTCATGGGCAAGGCATGCGTTCCGAAAATAGAAATTGGCACTTCCAAAATAGAAACCATATTCAAAAGGTTTAATGTAATCAAGGAAGGGAAGAGCAAATCTGTGTCCCAGGTCTCCAGGAAAACTGAAGCATTAAATCACAAGGTAGAGACAAGGTTTTGAGATCTCCCACTCTCTGAAGTGTCAAAAAATGGCACTGGGCAAAGGATAAACAGCAATTGCAGGATCCGAAGGGAGGGGGAAGGCTGGGGTGGCTCTTCCCAGAGTTTCCAGAGTCTGCTGTCCAGCAGCAAGGCTTCAGGAGAAATTGTGAAAGAAAATAGATAAAGGGAGGGAGAAAAGGAAGAGGAAAGAGGACACAAGGTAATATACTTCTATCAAAGATTCCTGTCAGTCTTCAATTCAGACTTGATACTGGGAGGTGTTTCTATACTAAGAGGGTGCTTGAACCCTGGTACAGGAGAGGTGGTTCATGCCCCAGGCCTGTCAGTGATGAGGAGGTATTTGACAATGACCATAATAATATCCTTTAAGTTCTGGTCAGCTCTGAATTGGTCAGGCAGTTGGACTGCATGATTGTTATAACTCCCTGAAATAGTCTATTGTATTCTATTTCTATTCTAGTCTATTCTAGTTATATTCCATTCCTATTCTCATTCCATTTGTAGCAATCTATGTGGAAAATGAGAATACTCTCCACAAATGCATCAGCAGAAGCATTTCTAACACAGACCAATAAGTTTTTAATATCACTTACCAAACCTTCAGTGAGATCTCATCTGGATTATGGTGCCATAATACTATACCATAATGCATGGCATGCCATAAGAATGCTCAAGACATTTCCAATCACACTGTAATATGTGCAACATAGGAGTAGTCTGTTGCCTTTGGGAAGAGTGTCTGTCTAATGAGAGGGATTTAAAAGAAAATTGAAGTTGAGAGAGGAATTGTGGCTTTGTGCAATAACCTCAGTCAGTGAACCCCCTGGAGGAACAGAGACATGGACCATCGCAGGAACAAACAGTATTAAATGACCAGTAATCAGTTCGGCCTAGAAATCAGAAGTGGGTTTAAGCACTGAAGGACAACAACATTTCAATAGAAGCAGGCAAGGCAAAATAAATGATCTTTAAACTATTGACTTATCATTTTTTAATAGAAGCAGATTAGGTGACAACACAGGAAACTGAGGGACTGAGCTCTCCAGGTGGGCAGGTTCTTTCTGTACTGTGTGACTTGGAAACTCATATTTCCTATGGAATTACATCCTTCCAAGGAACTTAGGCCATAGCAGATAATCAGAGCTCTCTCTGAAGGTCATGCGGTGCTAGACACTTGTTTCTAGCTGTGTTAGAATAATTCCAGTGCAATAGTACTACACACTTATAAATGGTAGAATCTGAGTTAGAGCAAAGGAAATATTTCATATCAGTTTCTGGCAAAGAAAGACCTCTGCAACTTTGCAGCTAAGGCACATTGAAAGTCTTGGATTATTGGGAAAAGAATGTTTCATGAAAAAGGAAACTGCTGCTGAGGCTGAAACCCAGAAGTATTGTGACCTGATAGCTCCTGATTTCACAGCTGTAATGAGTGAGAAATGATTTTGGGAACTGCCTTTTGCAGCTTCTCTCACTGACATCCTGGAGTGTTGAAATGAATAAAGCATCTTAGATTAAAGTTCAAGATTGTCATTTTAAGGCTTTATCATTGCATACCACTGTTTTAACCACCAAAAATGACATTTGCAGCCATCAAATCACACATAAATGCAGTTTTCACCCAAACCCAAGGAAGTTTTCAGCAGCATGACTCTGTTCAGCTACCATGACTCGTGCAAAAGGCAGTTTCACATGTGCTGCAGGATGAGCTTTGCTCTTTCTTTCTCATGCATTGTACCTGAAGCTGCACAGTTATCACTTCTCTTACTTGCCTTGTTCCTGCTGCCAATAGACTGTTTTAGAACAGGAACTTCTGAGTTGTTCTCACTCTTCATTTCTGTTCCGAATCTTCTTAAATATTACAGGTTTTGAAAAGAGTAACAGTGCTTAAATGGAATGAAACGAGGATGTTGTTCATGTCATTAACTGTCTGAAAGTCTGATGTGGGCTATAAAAATTAAAAGAAGGTGAAGAGGGAATCCTTTTTTAAAAGACAATATTGATTTCTATTTAACCACAAAAGCAGTGATTTATTTAACTGTCCCTAACACTGAATTCTTTTCCTCAGCCTGAGGTTCTCGAACAAATACAGAATCTAAAGGAGTTGTGGATGGACAACAATTCCTTGCAAGTACTACCTGGGGTATGAACATTTATTTTATGTAATTAAATGATTGTGTGATACAATGAACTATTTACCTTGCAGTGAACAACTGCACGTGCATTTGCTTGGATGGGTACATATTCCTGGTTCACATAGTCATTAATTAGTATCAAGACATAAGTCTCATCTGAGCCATTCGTATGAAAAGCTTTTCAATGTTGTGTTATTACATGATATTGGCTAAGTAGGGATGTGCCTGGCTTGTTTAAGCCTTGGGTGGTTTTCTTTGTGAGGGGTCATTGCTTCTTGCACATCACCGTGTGTAAATTAGCCCTTCTGTAAAAACCCATGTGAGTTTTACAAAGAAGAGGAAATATTAAGTAATCTAAATAAGCTTAAAAATAACAGATGGTAGACACAGATTGAAGTAAGCTAAAAGCAGTTCTGAGGCAGGGGCACAGGATGTGTTTCTCTAGAAAACACTCCATTTATAAATGGAACAAAAGGCATTTTACAATGCAAACATTATGGTCATGGTTATCTGTCAGTGCTGCTTCTGAGGCATTGCTACTCACCATAGAACTTTGATTTTCAACTTTTATTGTCATGAATTGATTGAGATTGTCACTCTAAAATCCCTACGGTGATTGTGGCTGGAGAGGGGGCTCCCCATCGTTAGGGTTTTAACACACAGGTGACAACAGATCATGGGTTTCACGCACTAATGCTCCTTATTGCTGCAGGGAGAATGTAGAACTAGATCTACCACTGACGTGTGGAGGTGTTGGAAGAAGTACCATCTCCTCTTTCACCTTTGAACATCTGTGAATCAAAATACACTGTTTTTCATTGAGCAGTGACTGGGTTTTGTCTTAACTAGGTTACATTCGGGTTTTATTCTGTGCTAAGCAGATGTTTGCATGGAAAATTGTAATTTTCAGTCTCTGTCCAAATCTCCACTATGAGGGCTGTCAATGCAAAGAAAAGCTGATGTGGAAACCACTTCTTGTTACTGAAACCAGCTGGAGATCAAGAACTGAAATAGTGCAGTATCGCTGCGGCACTGTAACCGAGCAGAAGGAATAGCAGATCCACAAGAGAGCGTGGGCACAAACATTTTAACCGTTGTTCTGTTTCTTTCCCCTTCACAATGGAATGGGTTGATGCATCCAGTGCTAAAACGTGTTCCAAAAACAGTCCTGCTGAGCTGCCAGAATCCCTGGAGAGGGTCCTTAGAGGTGAAAAAGTTCAAGGAGATCGTGGACCTGAATCCCAAGGAGCATAATTATTTCAGTGAAGAATTCATGTTTCCTGAATCTCTTCCTAGTAGATCCTAGATGACGTTTTATGAAAGCCTTCCTCACAACAAGAGGTTTAAAGCAGTTAATATTAGCCTTATATTTGGCTTTTAAAAATAGAAATGCAATGCCAAGTAGTAATTGATTTTAAGATCTAGAGATTTGCCAGGTTTCCAGTGTGGATAATTCAGGTTTTTAAATAGTCTGTGCTAGAAACAACGATCGTGTTCAACTATTAAAATAAGTATACTGGCGAAGGCTGGGTGAAAAGGAGATTTTCCCTTTACACAACACTCAGCTAGGATTAAAGATAAGATGAAACTGCCTCTGTAGAAGCAGAGATAATTCCTGTCCTGTTGCTCATTGATGGTCTAGCTACAGATAAACACTTATTCACAAACATGTACCATGGCGGTTAACCCCTCATAGTTGAACTGTGAATGTCTAAAGTCTAGTTTTAGGTTCTATAAAATTCAGAGAATCAGTTTGATGCAAAAGAGCTTTACCTGCATGTCCAGCCTTAGTGCTCTTCAAGACTGCTGAATAGATGTGACTTGTGAGTAAATATCCTTGTATCTGTGTCCAGATGAAGAAATAATAGGGCTGAATGAGAGCTCAAACCTTGCACAGATGTAATGGATTTGGAACACATTATTTAGCTTGGCATGTGTTGTTTAGTCTGGTATGGTTGCTTTTGCAGTTGTTGGGACAGGAGGGGTGTTGGACCACCACTCGTACCGTGGCAGTGAAATAAAAGGCTGCTGAGATAACTGTATTACCATGTATTACCATTGCTTGTCTTTAATTGAACTTAGAAGCTGGCATGCAGTGTCTATCTGTTCAAGTAACGCTTTGTAACATGCTATTAAGTCTATAGGGAAGTTAAAACAGCTCGTGTACCTGGATGTGTCAAAAAACAGGATAGAAACTGTGGATTTGGACATATCAGGATGTGAAGGACTTGAAGATCTCCTGTTGTCATCCAATATGTTGCAGCAACTGCCAGACTCCATAGGTGAGAAAAGCTGAGGATTTCTTGTAATCTTTTACAGTTGAGGATGTAATTTATATCTTTTTTTGGAGGTGATTGTGAGACTTCATAATAGCTGGAACAAGAACTGCCATTAAATTCTGAAGGAGTCGGAAACATCTCTGTCTGGACCATCCATGAAGACCATTTTGTAAAGTCAGGGAAAAAGTCCCTGGTTAGAAGGAACTGATTATTCTGCTTTGCTATTTTAAAGAGAATAAGCAAAGAAAGATATAATTGAGCTGATCTGAATTGGAAAGTAAGTGTAATAGTGATTATGTTAGCAGCAAGAAACTCTGGAAGGAAATTGCTGCTCTTAGTTACAGTAGTGCGATTCCATATGAGAGCATTAAACAAAGAAATAATTCAAACTACTGGTTTTCTTTTGTGACTATATTGCATGCACAGAATTTCTGAATTATTTAGGGTAGACAGAAGTTCTGGAAGCTGAATGGTTGTAGGTGTCTTACTCTGTATATCTGCATGTTTCATATTGGTCTTGATCCCTTGTATTTTCTTTGGCAACACTTGAAGTCTTTCTTCTACTGCTTCCAGCTGATGAGCCACTAAATCATTATCATCATCATGTTTTTCACCTTCCTAAGTGTGTCCCTTTAAACATGAACTCTTAAATTCCCCAGTCTTAGTCAAGACTCCCAATAGTATTGCTAGGTAATGTTCCTGTGCTACGGGAATGGTGTTAGATGCCTTTTACAGCTCTTTTCCATCTTGGTCTTCTACATTGCACCCTAAATTCCAGAGGTTTTGCTTTATGTGGGTTTCTAATGTGCATATGCAGATTGGTTTTTAGAGGAGATTTAGCTCCTGAATAAATGTGTACTCTTTGAATTATACATTCTTGCAATTGTATATATTCAGTCCTCATTTCCAAATTCTCATTACTCAATAGTAATAGATTTAACAGAAGTAAAGCAAAAGCAAGCATTTTAATACTACATTTTCTAGCATCCCTTTTAATGATACTTTTCATTTGCTTCAGTTTTCATACATTTTTTCTGTATTAGTGATTAATTTATATTATTCCCAACATTAATTGCAAATAATAATTTAAAACCTGCTATTTCAGTGCAGAATTCTTTCAGGAGGAAAAACAGGTTCTGAAGTGTTAATAACCTCCAGAAGGTGGAAATCTGTTTCAAGCTCTGTTTCTAGCACTGTGATGCAATGTTTTTCCCATTTTTTCTGTCTTTGTTATTGTTTTCTGCAGTTTTGCCTTGATAAAGCGGAAGTTTCATTCCCTTCTTGGTAAATGTTACCCAGTTATGCATCTGCTTACACTTGGACGTGTAAAAACTCTTTTAACGATAAGAATGAACTGCAGATGCCAATACAGTCAGGATAGATTCTGGTTTTCAGTCAGATTCCAGTCTTCTGTCTGTACTCACATATTGTGAAGCTTTATAAATGCAGCATTAACTTTAGATGCTTTGCCTCATGTCCTGTTATGACCTGAGCACCTTTTAATCGAGGCAACAGGACTTGAATTCAATAGAAACATTAATAGATAAGCAGAAATACAGCTCTTGCTGCACAGATAGGATCCTGGTCTTTCTTTTTTACAGGTTTTTTAGACTCCAGGAATACATTTAACATTTCGCTTGCAGTTCAGCTTAACGTTTAATCAGTGCTTCAGTTTGATGACACACATTGACAATGGGACAAGAATGTGGCTGCGCACTATCCCATATACATGTGTTTTCTAAACTGTAGATCAGGGTTAGTCAGCATTAGAAATCACTGTTTCTTGAAGGATATGGGGGATTACAGAAAGTAAAGATCAATGTGAAATGTTTTGCTGTTACTTCTTCCTTCCCTGTTTTGCAGGGCTGTTGAAGAGGCTCACAACTTTGAAAGTAGATGACAATCAGCTTACAATTCTGCCAAATGCAATTGGAAAGTGAGTATAAGTCTCATGATTTTCAGCATTAAGGAAAATGTGTTTTCCCTTCTGCTTGTGGAATGTGGGAGTTTGAAAATGAAAGATAAGACAAAGATGTATTGAATTATAACTTAGAAATGTGTGCCTAACACCAGTTTATCGCATTTAGATTTGGCACAACACTATTACTTCTGTGGACTCAGACTGCTGTAAGTGATCAGAAGATGAAATGTATCTCATTTTCCAAGGAAAAGAACAAAGATGTTTTGCTGTATGAATCACTCACAATTTAGATGATTAGAGCAGGAAAAGTGGAAGAACCAGAGGGATTTGGGGGAATACGTCTGTTCCCATAGCAACAGCCAGGCCTCGATGCTGAGTAGAAAATGGCTGTAAACCTCCTGTGTATGGAGATCTCCTCAAGTATTGAAGCAGCAGAAATGAAAAAGTCATGAGCGTTTCATAGGTGTGTGTGCATCAAAGTGTGGCAGTGTCCTGTCAGTAATCTTACTATGAAAAGCACTAATGATGCCGGTTAGCTACTGTTTTGTCAGATATTACATGATCACTGGTGCAGAATTCAAGCTTGTACTGCTGTGTGGTGAGCTTATTGCTAAATGAAACCTCCAATTTGCTGTAAAACTCAAGGTGGGTGTAAGTGTGTCTCTGAGCATGGAAATAGGTGATTCTTTATGAAGTTACACACTGCACATATCCCTCTCTAGCAGCCCATACCTTTAACGTCGATATGTTTGTAAGACGCCTCTTCCTCTACATGTTTTACTTCTGAAATGCAATAAACTGATATTTGGGGGAAAAAATCAGAATACCTGAGCACTGGCTGCCTTCTACAAGTAGAGCACTGCCGATTGCATCATCCCTTTGCACCAGCAGGAACATTCCTGCAGAAGAGAGAACAGAGCTCAGCCTAAGGAAGGATTGTCAGCCTGGCACAACTGAACATGTGGTTATGCCATTTATACCAGCAGTGGAAGTGGGCATCAGAGGGCAAGTTGCACTCAGGCTCTGCCTTTGCTTCCAGCACAAAAGTTGGTCTCTCTTCAGCAGGTTGTAACTCAACAAATGGTTTTGTTAGAAGTAGTTTTCTTAAGCCAGGTCTGGTTGGAGGCTCCCAAAATTAACACCTAGAAAGCTTTGTTTAGGCTTGTCCAGAAACACAACAGTACAGCGAGGTCTGTAGAACAGAAATGATTTCTAACCTGCATAGCCATGCTTTACTACTCCTGCACCCATCTTCTAGTACCAATTTCAATAATAATTGAGTTGTTGGTGTACCATTTGGTAAAACAAATCCAGATTTATGAACTATTACAACTATAGCAACTGAAAGCTCAGGTTGGAATTACCATGCTGTACTTCCTGCAATGTCTGTAGATTTATGGGGTATTCATGGAAAGCATTAAAAATCAGTTATATGAATCACAAAAGGGCAAACCTTTGCTGTGCAAACCATGCTGTAGCAATAAATCCTGATAGGCAGTGAAAGCTCAGGAGGCTCAGAGCTGTGCTGGACACTGCAGAAAGGTTGATGTAATGGCCAACATTAGTTATTTGGGGGAAAATTGTTAAAAAGTTTTCAAACCTTTCTTATTTATTGAATTACTCAAATTAAAGGGGAAGCCCTCCTTTTTTTTAACCTTATATATGTTTATTCGTCATGGAGCTTTAATTGCAGTTGTAAAGACACATAGTGCTGCTCCAAATGGAGTATATGCGAAGCACTAGGCTAATCAGGTAATATTATCACATTAGTTTTGAGTGATACTTTTCAATGAAGTACTTTCATTTAATGAGGACAATGTCTCCCACACGAGAATGAATTTCCTTTCTCTGACTCATCCATTTGGATGGTTTCCTACTGGGTCTCTTTCTCCTAAATGATAGTGGTAGTCAGTACCCACTGCAGGGTACATTGTTGTCACACAAAGATTAGCAAGGTGAAGGAGGGAACTCTCCCTCCAGGGACCAGTTTCCTGATGAGACACAAAGCACTTTGCCACTGTCAGAGTCAATGTTGCTCATAGGGAACCACTCATTTTTGGCAGTCTTGTTCAAAGGGCAAGCCTTTAAATGTAAGCAGCGTTTAGAGTTTGAGCCTGTAAGATACTATGCACGGTAGACCTAAAATTCTACCTCAGATCAGGGGATTCCAAGTTGGACACAGACTGGAGATTTTACCTACAGGACCTGGTGAAGAAATGTCCCTACTTCCCCATGGTGGGTGGGAGGGTGTCACAAGGGAAGTCACAACCCAGCCATAGGTAATGGTGCAGCAGGTCAAGAGCCAGAATGCAGTTAGATAAGTGCTTTGTGTATGTGTCTAGGCTGTACCATATTTGACAGCACCAGATGCCGCAAGTGAAAGAGCAAACTTGTATTCCCAAGTCTGCAAAATTGCTTTTGCCTGATGTTGGATAAGTAGTGAGTGCAACTAAGGATTTAGGCTGCTTTGGCAGTCACCTGGGTACTGTGGCTGTTGGGAGAAAAGGTCTGTGACTGCATGGAATGGGGCTGACATGGATTGGAGCTACCCTTTGGTCCATGGCGGTCATCATTCTCCATGGATCCCTCTCTGCTCCTCTGTCTAAAGATATTCCTCATCTACATTAGTGTATGTCCTGTGACCTGCCTCATTTCAGTGGGTGCCAGACTGAACAGCAGGTCCATGTCTGATTTTAGTCTGCCTTTAAACCTGTCAAGAATGATCTGAATTTAGCCCAAGAAGACAATAAGGTTAATGGTATTTAGCTAAATTAGCATTGTTGGAATTATAGCTGCTATTGTCAACTTACTTTCATGCACAATCCATGATGAATGAAAAACCACTTTCTGAAGTGCATATTTTCTTAGCCATGGTAGTTACCGGGATAAAATCCAGTTTCACGCTGGTCGGTTTTGTGGCCACCTTCATTTGCTTGCTCATTCCATCAGGAAGGCAAGAAGCTGAGAATGTCTGTGCCAGACAATTCCCTTCGCATAGAATTCTGTTGTCTGATGAAGTTGTTCTTCACTGCCAGGGAAACTGCTCCAGTTAGAGCTCAGCATGTCTGAGTTTCTCATCGCCATTGGAAGATGATAGTTCTCAATTAGCTTATCTGTTTTCAAGCTCTTCTTCTTGTGTCATCATCAATAGAAGTTAAAACGTGTGTCTCAGAATGTACCAAGCTTTCCAGCTGGACTTCCTCCTGTCGAGCACACATCCTGTATGAAGTAGGTAAATGTGACGGACTTTTGCCTTTACTGGAATTGTTTTGTATCTCCATTGAAATAAACTGTGGTGGGTACAAAGCTTTATTAAAGAAAAGCTAAACCCAAAACCTGGCAGAGCTTTTGGATATGTTCCATGCATCTCTTTCACTAAGCACTGTGGCTTTTCAGCCTATTGAAATACAGCAATTAGAGGCAAGTTCTGAGAATTCCCTGCTAGGAGAAGCTACTTCTGCTTTCCTGGTTCCGAAAGTTTGAAAGCCGAAAGTCCTTTTTCTAAATTAAGAAGCTGGAATAAAGGTAAATGAGAGATGCAGCAAAGGCCCAGTCCTGCAGCTGTGACCCATTGAAATCTGAGTGAGCAAAGGTGAACTTTGCATCAGATCTACCAAAACGTTTGGAAAAATCCCAGACAATCTTTTGGGCACGGAGTCCCATTGTCAGTGCACAGGGGGGTGGCAAACACCGAGGAGGAAATAGTTGCTGGCCATTTAGCCTTGCTATTAATTACAGCACTTGAAAGAGAAAAGGCAGTATATGTGGAGCAGAAAAATGGGGGCAGAAGCAAGGAATGATGGCATTTGTGATGGGCCACCAAACTTGTATTCTGTGAGCTGAAGCAGCAGTGCAGCATTCATTTGAAGAAATTTTATATCCAGCCTAAGTTTTTAAGATTCAGAGTATTTATATATGTGTGTGTGTGTATGGTCAGAATATATATGTAATATGTCTGTATTTCATATATATGTGTATATATATAGTGAATATATAATAGATCTCTTAATCAGGGCCTGTAGGGACAGGCCAAGGGGAATGGCTTTAACCTGCCAGAGGGGAGACTGAGATGAGCTCTTAGGCAGAAGCTCTTCCCTGTGAGGGTGCTGAGGCGCTGGCCCAGGGTGCCCAGAGAAGCTGTGGCTGCCCCATCCCTGGCAGTGTTCAAGGCCAGGTTGGACACAGGGGCTTGGAGCAAGCTGCTCCAGTGGAAGGGGTCCCTGCCTGTGGCAGGGGTTGGAGCTGGATGAGCTTTAAGCATCCTTCTACACAAACCATTCCGTGGTTCTATAACATGTATTGCATATATATATTCCTGTTTGTGCTATTTGCATTAGCAAAGGGCAAACTGTTGACTCTTAATCCTCAAAGTAAGACTGGTAGTTAAGTGTTGCCTGATACCTTTTGTCTCCTGGAAAAAGCAAGCCTCCAGAGCATCCCAGGAACTGAGTGCCTGGTAGAACAGGGTCCTGAATGGCTGAGAAGTGCTACTGGGGGCTGTTCCATACCGGAGCAGCAGTGGATGGGCAGGTTCAAGTGCTGATTGTCAGGCCAGGCATCTTACTTTTCCCAATTTGACAGAATACAGGAAATAGAATCTAGGGAAAGGGATACAAGACCAAAATGGAGATTTTTGAACTTGGGTGTCTTAGGATGTCTTTGGTCTGCTTTGTTTCAGTCCTTGCCATCAGATACCCTTTCAAGAGCACTTTCTAGCCAGCTCTCAGCATGTAAGAGAGGCACATGCCGAGACAAAAGCTGTGTCCATCCACAAGAGGCTGAGATACTTCACTGCATTTACATCCCAGTTCATCTTTTTTGTCACCACTGATCTGTATTAGGATGACCTGAAATAGCCCAGTATCACTTTGGAGATGATGCATACATAGACTGCACAGCTATGCCTAATGTTCTCCCAGTTTAGCTCCCTTAAAAGCAAAAAGTCCAAATAAACAAAGAGCTGTCATTGATCTTGGCTGTGAATATTCATAATGTAATAGTAGCTGTTGTCCTTAGAAACAACAAGCACTTGAAAGAGATTTGATATTTTAAGTAGTAGCTGAAATTAGTCTTTGCTATAAGGGATTCAGCTGTAACTGTAATGTAAAAGTGATATGGTTGTTTATGCTGGTGGTTGCAATAGGTTGGTCTCTGCTCCCAAGGAACAAGGGATGGGACAAGAGGAACCGGCCTCAAGCTGCACCAGGGCAGGTTTAGATGGAGCTGAGGAACAATTCCTGCCCCAGAGGGTGCTCAGCCATTGGAACAGGCTGCCCAGGGCAGGGCTACAGGCACCGTCCCTGCAAGGGTTCACACAGCGTGGAGACGAGGCCTCAGTGCCATGGGTTAGGGGTGGCCTTGGCAGTGCTGGGAATGGTTGGACTGGATGAGCTTAAAGGGCTTTTCCAACCTGGTTGATTCTAGGATTCTATGACGTTAGGTGCCCCTGTTGCGATGTACCCTGCGGGTAATTTCTGTGTCCCTTCCCTTTGCTCTCACCAGTGCTATTGCTTTACCTGTTGTGTGTCTCTGATGTTACAATGATAAACTTTTTGGTTTGATTCTTCTGCTTAGTAGGAAGTGCCTTGGTCACTCTTTGAAGTAGCTGAAAAACACCCTCACTACAGAAAGTAAGGATGATGATGTGAGGAAACCAAGTGGTCTTTCTTAAACTGCCTCATTGGATAAAATTGATGAAAAGTGTTCCTAAAATCACATTATTATAGACTCATAGGGAAATCTGCACAAAACATTCCTTCTTCAGGGCATGGTGTCTGTAACAGTGTGATGCTTTACAACTGTCAGAGGTTCTAGCTTTGTTATCTGGTCCTTGTACAGCATCTAACAAGTGTATTTCCAATTTCAGTTTGTCTTTGTTAGAAGAGTTTGACTGCAGCTGTAACGAGTTGGAGTCTCTACCTTCCACCATCGGCTACCTTCACAACCTGAGGACATTGGCTGTGGATGAGAATTTCCTTCCTGAACTGCCCAGAGAAGTGAGGAGCTGATTCTGTTTAATTTACACCTTGAAGTGTTTGCTATAGGGCCAAGATTTCATCCCTACTCAGACAAAATATCTCTTCAAGCAATTGCTTCTGCACAGTGTGGAAGAAGCATGTTCTTACCTACTCAGTACATACGTAGATGCTCAGTACTCTTACATAATGCTAAACCAGTGAAACAATTGGTAAATTCATGTAAAGGTGAGAGTGCCCCTCAGTGTAGTGCAGGTAACCCTGGCGTTTCCCCGATGTTACTGGCAAAGGGAGGACATGGCTTTAGGACTAGATTCTCTATTTTCTGTGCTTCTGGTCACCTCCCAGCATCAAAATTTAGTGATAATGATTTTTACCACGACAGGTATCCTGATATCTTTGGTTCTCCATCCCTCTAGATCGGGAGCTGTAAAAATGTGACAGTGATGTCTCTGCGCTCCAACAAGCTGGAATTCCTCCCTGATGAAATTGGGCAGATGCAGAAGCTGCGAGTGTTAAATCTGAGTGATAACAGGTACAGTTCACATAATTCTTCTAAGCCACTGTAAGACTTTACTAATATAAAAACGATATTTAGGATTACTTTATTTAAACTATAAGGCAGGAAACCTTGATTTATTTTTTTTAATCTGTATGGTTTGGTCTTAGTTCCAGTGCCAAACTTGAATGGGGCCAAGATCTGGGTTTCAGTGTGTTTTAACAGATTAAAGCCTGCTTACTTCTTTTATCTCCTGCTGTTTCCATGTGGAAGTGTGATATTTGGCTCCAAAATTGTACGCAACTTTGTAATACTGAATGATTAAAACACTGTGACAAGCTGGTGCATAGGGACTCATTAAATGCAGGCACATTGGTGTGTTATCCTGTTATCCTGCCTCTGCTGAAAGCGAAAGAAAACTTTGTATTTCCTTCAGCAAAGGTTTTGTCAAAACCCAGGTTCTTCTGTTCCTATTCACATGCTATTCCTGAGAAATGGAATCCTTAAGTGAGCCTTTCTTGACCCCCACTCCATGTCACAGATCAGACTTTTCCTTAAAGTTTATACGCGTGTATGTTCTAAGAATACTTTGATTTTCTGTGTAACCACAGAAGTACAGGTTTGCTCAGTGCTGCAACGTAGGATGTGCAAATGCCGTTTTGTTTCCAGTATTATCATCCATACTCAGTAAAAACCCGGGGAAGGACTTTCCACATCTGTGTCTATGTTCTGACAGCAATTTCACTGCTGAAATTTAAGCATAAAATATAAATGAAGTAATGTAGACATCCCTGTAATGTATTGGTTTAAAATTATTCGCTTCATTCTCTTGGATGTTTTTCAGCATTGCAATTGTGTATCATAAAAGGCATGAGGTATGGACCAGAGCATAAAGTCAGACTTTAGTTTGTGTTGAAACTGTCCAAATCCCAGAATCAAACCTTGGGTCATTGATTTTGGGTTTCAGATCCCAGTGCTTCCTCAGGGCTGGGGAGCCCTGTCCCATCAGTCTGTCACCACAGCAGTGTAGGTTTGTGCTTCTGTCTCTACAGCCTTTAGTGTCCCTCGGGCTGGTGCCAGAATAGGCACTGAGGCTTCCCTTGACTGCTGTGCACCCATGTACCCTGTTCTGTCCTGCTGCGATCCTGTTGAGGTGTACAGGGATCTCGAATGTTGGTGCAGATGAGAGGAGGCTGTCCCAAACATGGTGAAGCTTCAGATGATGTCTCCAGAGGCTGGTCCACTTTGCTGCTGCATGGCCAGCACACAGGAGGAGGCACAAGGTGGATGTAGAAGTGGGGAGGCAAAAGGACAGCGCTGGTTTGGGATCTTGGGGGACTTCAAGGAGTAGCACTGCAGCGTGCCTTCCCTGGCACATTAATCCAACCTGTCCTGGATCACTCTGACCTCTTCACAAACCTGGAGTTGTGGCATGAGTTTGTGTTGAGGAAGCAGAAAAATTGTGTGGGTTTTTGTTTTGCTTTCTCTTTTTCTTTGTTTTTGGCCGAGTAACTTTCAAGCCAGGCCAGCTCCTGATTTCAGGCTCATGTTTTCATGTGTGATCGCTGAGAGAGGGAGGAGGTGGTTTACTGCTGGGATGAGGCACTGGAGGTGGTAGTACCAGGCAGGGCTTCCAACCAAGCTGACCTGACAGATGGATGCCACCAGAGTAGCAACCCTGCTCCACCTTCCTTTGTCCCCAGCTGCCCAGGTCTAAGAGAGCACTGGGATTTCCATTGTGGAGGAAGGTAATTACCAGGGCCAGCATCCTGATGATGTGATATTCCATGGGGTGGAATGGGCTGCTGTCCTTCCCACCCCCCCTTCAGTGCTGGCTGTTAGCCCTGCATCTGCCCTTACACTTGCTCAGGGCTTACTGGAAGCATCACTGAGATGATTGATCACACTGAAAAAGGAAGAAGCGATCATTCTTGTTGTGTTTGTTTTATGACACTCTTTGTGGTTGAGTTCCTCACCATTGAGCCTGGCAAACATGAGAACAGGACCTGTGCCTGTTGGGGTGAGAAGCTGTTCTCTCAAGGCAACCTGAAAAGCTGCACAGCGAGATCTAAGCGTTGAATAACTAGTGAGAGAGCAGAGTCTAGGCTAGGAGAGATAGGAAACAACTCAGAATGTAGGCCTTCAGCCTTTAAACCTGGGTGAACTGTCTCATGTACTTTTCTCTAGGGGTTTGGAGAGTAAATTTTTCCTCCTTGTTGATATCCATTCTGGCTGAGGTTAAATGTTGCCCTGCTGGGACATTGTGATAATGATGCTGTTATGGATGTCCCCATTTTAATGAAATCAAAGTTCCAGTGTTTTGGCACCAAAGGCTTTGGACAAAGTTCAGATACCATCTTAATGCTGGGGTTTTACATTGTTTTTAGTTTTCTGGTTTCCCATTTTCCCATTCACACCAACATTAAGGCAATATCCATTCTTTCTTTGAATGAGTCCACATGTCCGTGTTAATAAGGAGCATACTTGGCCTCTGCTTGTTGCTAGGAACCTTTCCATGTCACTACACCAGTTTTGCCCCTCTGCTCTTCCTGCTTCAACTGTGACAGAGGAGGTAGAGCACCCCAGCTCTTCTCCTGGATACCCCTTCAAGCCCTTGGAAAAGGAGACAGACACACAAGCAGAACAGAAAGGCAGTTCTAGAGCCAGGGGGTCAGTGCATGTGCTTCACCCCACATTGATGGGGTCCTCGGTGTCTTTGCACATTATTTCTCTCACAGAGGGAACAGACTTTCATCAGGGAACACAGTCTTTGGGGACCTATCCACTGGAGGTTCATTCCAGTGACTGATACCTCAGGGTCATCTACTTCATCACATGCCAGATTTCACCTCTCATGTGAGCATAAATGGTGCACTTGTGTATCCATTAGCCTCTTATGTCATTCCCTTTATCCCCGTGGCTCTCTGCTAGTAGCCTGGATGGACAACCGTGGTGTAGTGTGTAAAGAGGAAGAGAGGAGCTCTTCCTCCCTTGCATTATCTGGGGCTTGCTTGGATGTGAAAGTCATTGCTCATTTGGGGAGATTTGGTGTAAAATCCTGACTGGATGTCTCTCAGGGAGGACACAAACCTGACATAGACCTCTTTGCCACCCAGGCCAGTGGGAATCTCAAGTTGTGAGTTGATGCATTTTGCTTGAAGGTGGGTCGGTGTTTGGAGTCCCCCCCAGTGCATTTTTAATACCATGGTTTCAGCTACTGCAGACTTTCACTTGTGTTCAGTATCTCCTGAAGGCCCTCAGCGCTGTAAGATGGACCTTGCTATTGTAACTGACCAGAAGCTGATTTAATTCCAGGACATTCTTCAAATATTCACATTAGAATTCCATTTTAACCAGGGAAATAGACCCGAGCTTTTCTTTCCCATGCCATACACTCTAAGGCTGTTTCTATACTTCCCATCTCCATAGCTGGGAGTCCTTTCTCCTTTGATCTTTACAGGTCCAAACCTTTTCAACCCTCTTCATCTCTGGGAAATGCAATATTCTGTTGTCTCTACACACTTCAGTGTGTAGAGACAGTGTGTAAAGAGGCAGTGATGGGTTCAGTCCTGACTTGCTGAAGGTAGAGCCTAAGGAGTGTTAGTGTGCAAGCACCCAGAGCTTGGGGAGCTTCACCTTCTGCAGTCAGGGAAGTTTTGGCTCCAGATGCTTGCAATGCAGCTACCTGGAGGTTCATCCCAGCCTTTCCCAGCCATAACACTATCTCCAGTGCTTCAAGAACCGATGCAGCATTTGATAAGTAGTTGTGCAGTTACTACTTGTACCAAAGATACGGAGACCTCCAGCACGTAATGAGTCCCTGGGGGTAGCTGCTTGGATTCAGTCACTGTTAAGAGTACACATGGGATTCATTCAAAGAAAAACGATGTCTTACCAGTAACCGGTGTTCTTCACAATGTGTAGTCCACATATACATTTGTCTTCCATCTGCTTCTCCTCTCTCCTCAGAGTCCTTCCAGGTATGAGTCCTGTGATTGAGAGGTAGAATTGTTAGAATGTACATTTGGGCTACACTTCTCAAAGAGCATCGGTTACTGGTAAGTAACCTTTCTTTTAGTTTTAGATTGTGCTTAAAGAAGAGCTCAAAGAATCATCACCTTTCTGTATTTGGACTGCTTCTGTCCTGGGGTCAGAACTCAGTTGCTGCTCTGAATCTCACCCACAGAAGTTAAGACAAAAGAAGGTCCTAAGATGACATGACCCATTCAAAACAAGGCTGTTCCCTGGTGTACCTCTTCTTTTTCTGGCTAGATGTTTAATTGTACGGTATTGCTCATTGCCCAAAGAGGTAGTTACTGATGGCCATGTATATCCACAGTGGTTTTATGGACAGGATGTTGATGGGTTAATATAAATGATGCTCTTTCAAACTTCCCCACTCTGAAAACCCTGTTATTACCAATTTGCTGAGAGCTCCCTTGGAGAACTGTCACAGACACCACTGTCTCTGGGCTTCACTGACTGACCGGTGATGCTGCTTCTAATGATCAGTTTTCAACGTGTTTGGACATGAATTTTCCATGTTTGGGTTATTATTAAAAAGTCTTTCTGAATGTCACTGAAGTATGATGTGCATCGATGAATCTAGAAGGTATTTCCCATAAGCTCTTTGTACATTTACCTTACTCTAAGTAATAATCAGGGGAAACCTTTCCCATCCTCTGAGCTGGATTACTTAGGACATAACAAAAATGTAGTACCTGGTGCAAATATGTAGTGGTTATTTTGCAAAGCTATGAGAAAAATAATTGGTATCAGGAAAGAGAAGTTCAAATTATGTCTGTCAGGAAGCTTCAGTAGAAGCCAAGACCACCTTTGCCCCATGAGACCCCTCAAACATCAACATTTGATGGTTTCTGTATCTACAGCATTAATGACATTTTCTTTCCTTTGCTTGTGCCCCATGAATAATATTTTTAAAGTCTCTAACCCTTAAGAATTTAACCAATTATGCGGAAGGTGTAATCTGGGTTTAATGATGGAATTATACTGAAGTCCTCCCTCCAGACCAGTGTAACATCCTGATGTGTAGCTTCCCTGAGGTTGTGAAGTCATATGATACAGTGGTTTAATGTTTAGGGGTGTTGTGTCAAAAAGCATGCTGGGGTGGGTCTGGTTTTATTCACCTGAGGAGCTTCAGGGGAAATTTCTTCTCCTTTTTTTTCTCATGAGAAAACATATTCTATGTGATGATTAAACACTATAAATGAGCATTGGCATTTCAGTTGTTTCCAGACTGTTACTGGGGACAGTTGTTTCCCTGCAGAATCAGTTGGTGCATCAGGGTTTACCTTAAAAGAAGTATTTTTATTGATAACTTTGAAACTTTCACATTTACCAATAGCATATGTGATTTAACCTGTAGTTTAACCTAATTAGTATGAATCATGGAATCCCAGACTGGTTTGGGTTGGAAGGGACCTTAAACTTACCCAGTTCCAACCCCCTGCCACGGGCAGGGACACCTTCCACTAGAGCAGTCTGCTCCAAGCCCCTGTGTCCAGCATGGCCTTGAACACTGCCAGGGATGGGGCACACAGGTAATCTCTACAGCACTCAGAGTTTCCTTTAATTTGGCTATCACGTTTTCCGCTCTTTTCACAAACCAGTGTAAGAGATTGCAAACTGAAGTTATTAGTGGTGAAAACATTGCAGAGGAATGGAACTGTTGTTCATGCAAGGGAGCACACCCAGCAGGCACCAGTTGGAACTGGTGTCATTGTCCTGAACAATCAGAGATACTGTTTTCCTGTGGACTTTATGTTTCAGGACATCACTGGGCTGATGCCTGATGGAAGGGTGTAGGCTCTGTGACCATGTTTCTGTCCATCCTCTTCCCTATCCTGCCTGCTGCCCTTCCTCTGTCAAGCCTTCTGGTAGAGAAATGGTCCCATGCAAAGGTCCTTTATTCAGGCTGAATAAAATACCAGTCACAGTCAGAGCAAGTCAGTTTGGTACAGCCTAATTTGCCTTTGATTTCTAAGTCAGTTTGATTTGGCCATCTTCTTGATTAGCTATCTCTGCACCAATTAGAGTTTCATTTAGTTCTGTGAATATATTTTCCCTTAGATTGATAAAAATAATGACATATGTGATTTTCCAAGCTGTCTAGTGAGAAGTTTCAGCATCTCAGCATAAAAGAGAATGCTCTCTGTTGAACAGCACACCCAGAAAGTTTTATTTCTCTGTACTAACTAGAGATATGTGCAAGAGCAATGGAAGCAGTGCAGATTAATTGCTTTTTTCAGTTACTGATGAACATTTCTCTCTTCAGAGGAGGCCAAATCCTTTACTGAGGATGATGTGAGTTAGCTCTTTGAAATCAGCAGGTTATGCTGATTTATAGCAAGTAGGATTTGGCCTAGAGGATGTAGAAGCAATCAACCTACGTCTATGCAGAACTAATGTTTGAGATCCTCTATAGCTGTGATATATCCTTGTTTTGACTGATGAAGCTGGAAAAACATTGATCTATTTCCCTTTCATGGTTAAACTAATGCAGTGTAAGTGCCAGTTATCATGGGCCTTGTTTTGACCCTGGGTAGAGCGTGAAACCACTTGGTAATTCATTTGTTGGTGAAGGCCGGAGCGCTTGCATGAGCACTGGCAATACAGATGAGGGAGAGATGTTCCTACAGCACATGATTTATGAAGCAGTCGTAGTTCTCAAAACCAGATTGCAGTTAGGCAAAGAGGCTGGGGCTTATCTTGGTTGAGCATTTTCCAAAACCACCCATGATTTTGGGTGCCCTCATTCTTTGAGCTCTATTTGGGGGTTTCTTCCTTTAAAGAATCCTTAAAATCTGGCCTTTTCAGAGGTTTAAAAAGGGGTATCTAGGCTTACTGACAAAGAAGAATTAAAAGTAATGAATTCTGTGTTTTGAGTATGGAAATGGAAAACCAGCTTGGAGATCCCCTTGCCACACACCATTTCTGGAGCAAGCTCACCAGCTTGGCTTCTCCCTTTGGTACACACTTCTCAACTTGAGTGCATTGAACCACCACCACCAGTGACATCTGCAGACAGAGGCTGCTGTTGAGTTTTTAAACTTATGTTACTGGTACTGAATCCTAAAATGTACAGAAATAACAGTATCAATTGAAAAGCCAAAGTTCTTCTCTTTTTATGCAGAAAAAAAGCTCTGCATTAAACACATGGTTAAACACTATTTAAGAATCTTTATGTTAACTATTACAGCTTAAACTTGTAACCTTAATATATATAGAGTGTCCACAGTGCACTGTTCCACAGCAATAACACTGAAATAACACTATCTTCAGAGGTAATGACTTTGTGGCAAAAATACACCTACAAATTCCATAATGGGCACAGTTTCAAAGCACTGCAGAGAGGCAGTGGCGTAAAAGCTCATGAGGTGCTTATGTCCCAAAAGTATGGGTAGGTTTTAATGTGCAGAAGGCTGCAGGAGTGGTGTTGGCGATTTGGTGGGAGATGGCAATGGATTATGATGAGGATGCCCTGCACATGGGGCAGCACGATGCCACCCTTATCTGAGGTGTGAGTGAACATCTCTGTAAGAGCTTTTCTTTCCATAGCATGGGATGTCTGACTCTCAGGAAAGGGCTTTTCCTCTTTTCTTGCTGTTAAATCACATTTAGCTTTTGTCTTTGTAGGCAGTCCTCTGGTCAGTCCATTTCTTCCTACAGCCCTCCAGCTCCTTCACCATCCCTAACACTAAGATGGGTCAGTGTCAGTGTGCGGTCAGGACACTCTCGTGTTGGTACAGACCAAGAAGTAAAAAGAGCATGTTCAGAATTAGTGGGGAAAACCTGAGTGAAGCTTCCACAAGGATTTATTCATCCTGCCCCCACTCCTACATTCGGATCGCTCTTAGGAAATGCATTTACATGTATAACTAAAATGTTTTTTCTCCTGCTTCATTTAATTTTGGCATTTAGGTTCACTCTGAATATTTATAGTATTTTAATCATTTTCCTAACATTTCTGCAAAAAGGGATTTTCAGTAAGTTCAGAGGATTTCTGTTCCAAAATGTAAATGTCCAATAAAAGGATTTCTGTCACCTGAAAACTGACATCTTTCCTCTAAGCCTTCCTGGGACCAAGATTTTTCCTGTTGTCTGCATTAGAAGCTGTAACTTTGGTTCCTTTATAGCCAAGGCAAAATATTGGTATCTCCTTAACGCTTTTAGGGTATGATGTGAGTAGTTTTAGATTCCAAACCTGGAAGGCCTTAAATAATCAATTATATTTTCTTAAAAAATGAGAGAATATAAAGAGATGGAGTCATAGCAATCCCAGTCTGGTCAAGATAAACGTGCTACTTACAGAGCTTTGAAAGAAACTATAGTGCAAATGGATTCATGTGGTTCCAATATTATCGTTCACAGGCTGAAGAATTTACCCTTCACTTTTACAAAGCTCAAAGAGCTTGCAGCTTTGTGGCTCTCTGACAACCAGGTAATGACTTTGGGTACTCATATTTTCTTCAGTAACTCGGGGTCTCAGCCAGGGCTGGGGATGAAACCTGTAATTTAATACATGATTGTAGGAGAATTTTACAAGTATTTGCTCCCAGTCCAGCTTTATGCTTTCATATCAAGGTCTAGATTCCTCTGGCTGTCATTTGTTAACTTGGAGAGATCACCTTTGCAGGATTTATCACTTGCATTTAGCTAAGCTTCTCTAAGGCCAAAAGTACAAGAGAACGTTTTGTAAATAGGAACTCAAGAGGTAAGACTTTGTTACTGAACTTTCCATCCTTTACTCCATCTATGCCTCTGTTCTTGTTGTCTGCCTTTTCCCTTTCCACGCTCCCATTGCTGCATACTTTAAACTCCATTAAAGTCAATGGGAGTTTAAATATGTAAAAGATGCACCAGAACTCTGAGGCTTGTTTTGGGGAAAACTCTCATTTAAGTTCCTTTTACATTTAAGTTTGCCTTTCTTTGTTCCAAAGGGATTGGCTTCCCAGCTATATGTTCTTTGGTTTCTATTTTAAAACAAATGATGGAGCTTATGCAACACTGAGAAATGAAACAGTTCAACCAGCATCTCAGCACTGAAATAAGTCCTGACCCTCTCCAGGGTTGATGGATAGAATCATTTTGCACCTCTATAATTTAACCCTAAATGGAGAAAAACTCCATTTGCACAAAGACATGTTTGACATTACCTAACAGGTTTTAATAATCTCAATACAGCCTTATAATCTCATTGTTCCCACTTTGCAATAATGCTCATAGTCAGATATTGCACTTCTTTAGCTGCAGTTGATGAGGTTAATTCTTCAGGGGCCAATTGTCATGCTACCAGAAATGAGTCCATCCTTTTATCCACATGAAAAAGCCCTTATGGAAGCAGAGCCCAGCAGATGGGGAGGTTCCGTTGTCCAGACGTCAGATAACATTCCTGCTGACTCCTGGCCAGGGCACACCATTCAGCCAGGCTCTCACGTCACATCAAAGCCAATAGCATGGCAGTCAGTAGATTTGCACTGGTGCTGCTTAGTGCACTGCTCCTTCTGTGTACTTCTTGATTCTATAGCGAAGCAAAAAATGTTAAAGCTGAAGGGAGGGGAGATTAAGTGGAGGGATAATAGAAAAACACAGAACCCCAGCCTGGTTTGTGTTGGAAGGGACCTTAGAGCTCACCCAGCTCCAACCCCTGCCACGGGCAGGGACACCTTCCACTGGAGCAGCTTGCTCCAAGCCCCTGTGTCCAACCTGGCCTTGAACACTGCCAGGGATGGGGCAGCCACAGCTTCTCTGGGCACCCTGTGCCAGCGCCTCAGCACCCTCACAGGGAAGAGCTTCTGCCTAAGAGCTCATCTCAGTCTCCCCTCTGGCAGGTTAAAGCCATTCACTCTTGTCCAAAGCCCCTTGCATCAGTTGAAGCAAGACACAGCAGTAACATCTGAATATTCAGAGTGCCTCCATGTAAATTCTCCAGTATCTTGCACCAGTTTTACCCTCAGATGAACTAATAACTGTCATGAATCTTCTCCTCGTTAGCCCTAGCTTTAAACAGACCACAGCCGCAAAGTGGGTGTTGTAACTGTGTAGCTGCAGCTTTGCTCCACTGGGCCTTCAGCTTCCTCCATGGGATGACTGAATGTGCAGATGGGGTTATTCTGTTGGTCCTGGAAGGAATTCCAGAAGTGAGGAATGGGAGAGGAGGCTTTTCCACCAAAGTGATACTTGGTTTAGTCCACAGAGAAGTTTGTCCTCATGTAGAATTTTAGTTAATCTTGTGTTTTCTATTTATCGAGTGCTAAATCTCCTCTCCATGCACATGCTGTGAATTAACAGTTCTCTGTTTTGCCTTTCTGCACAGTCCAAGGCTCTCATTCCACTGCAAACCGAGGCTCACCCCGAAACAAAGCAGCGAGTTCTGACTAACTACATGTTTCCCCAGCAACCCCGCAGCGATGAAGGTAAAATGCCATCAGCTCTGCCCACAGAGGCAGAAGCAGAGCTTGTGCAGATAGTGGAGGAAAGAACAGAGGGAGGGAAAAGAAGGGGTTTCAGACCTGGTTCTGTGCATGTGTGTGCCTCTTCTGACACACAAAGCCAGTGGTGCCCACATGCCAGTGTGTGTTTTGTCATACCCAAAGGAATCCTGTTTGCAAATCCTTTATTCTCAGCCCATCAGATTTACATTTTCCTAAACACTTTGATATTGTCAGCAGAATGGCTTTGTAGGAGCAATCTGAACTTGGGAATTGAGTGTGCGTGGGACAGAAATGCTAAGATATGCCTTGCTGCCATGCAGATGGGCACGCGGTCAGAGCAGGCTCAACCTGCGGGGACACTGGACCCATCTGAGGGAGCTTTCATACATCCCTCCGCTCCAGACCTGCATCAAAACCCTGTTGCTCCCCATTGCTCTCACTTCAGTTTAAAGCTTAAGCACTGTTTGTAATGGGTTATGGGTTACTACTCTCACTTCCCCCCTCAGCAGTTCTAAACCAATAACCCAAGATGACAGGATCAACTAAGAACGTGTCTGTTAGATCATTTCCAGTCTTCTGCTGGATGCACTAATGGCTCTTTGCAATTTAACTGTAGATTTCCAGTCAGACAGTGATAGTTTTAACCCTACTTTATGGGAGGAGCAGAGACAGCAACGTATGACTGTTGCCTTTGAATTTGAAGAAAAAAAGGAAGAGGAGGAAAATGCAGGGAAAGTTAAGGTAAGTTCTATTTGATTTATTCTGGAATTCACATAGTATAGACAGAGTCCAAGCTGCAGATCTGGGATTGAGCTGGTTTTGAGTTCTAAATACCTAGAAAGTACTCGTCACCGTGTTTGAAGTACAGCAAGAGAGGAAGAATAGCATGTCTGTTCTCCCTAAAGTTCACACCACCCATTTCTGCTTTTGCTATTGCTGTCTAGACAGCAACACTTCAGTTCCACACGTCAGCTCAGGCCCATAGCCCTCATGTCGGGTTCCTGCTGTGCAGGGTGTTTTGTCACGAAGACAAGAATAACACAGAATGTTGGGAGACTTGGAATTGATGTCCCACCACCTGGTTCCTGAGAAATGATCAGATCACACAGGGGATTCCATGTTCCTCTCAAAGTCAATGAGATCTTTGCAGCTTCAGAGGGGTACACAGGGATGTGCAGTGGAGGGGGTCTCTCTCGTCAGGTTTGTAACCTACCAAAAATGAAGATCAAAGCATGAATATCCTCCTCCAGTTATCTGAAATCAATGTAATTCCCGAGTTTTCAGTAGAGTCCATAATCATAAACCTTGTCAGAAGGACATTGTCAGGACCAGCTACATGTACATGGCATGAAAATTTCCATTTCTTGAATAATATAAAGGAATTACCCCAGATCAGACACTTAAACACTGCACATTTTTACCTGTGGGAAGATACCCAACATCAAATGTATTGCCAGGGACAAAAGTCCTGTGAGGAGGTTTAAATCATATTTTCCTTTTAAAATTAGCAATACCATTATTAACAGTTATTTAACATCCCATTTAGATCTTCTTGGAAATCTTGGATTTTTCCTTTTTAGTATTTTTCCCAATCAAGGAATTTTCATCTAACTCTTGTAACCAGGGATAACAGACTCTGCTGCTTTAATAAAGCAGAGAATGAAGCCCAAACACAACCTTTGCCTCACAATAAAGGGATTAAGCTGAAATTGTACCCCAGATGAGTTGCAGGTTTATGGGTCATATAAGGAAAGCAGCATCTGGGAATCTTTGTAAGATGATAGAAGAATTTAATTGTATTGTATGGTATTTGCTAGTGTTAGTTTAAATATTGGAATGTAATGTATGAATTACATCACTTAGCCGTTGGGGTTTAATATATTTCAGAACACTATGAATGGCTGAAACAAATGTTTCCTCTGAGTAAACTGTTCTTGTAGAATAAATAACTCCTTCCTGCACTGAGCTGTTCCTCTGCGTCAGTTCAAACACTGCCATCTGCTGCATGGAGAACAGGGAAGCAGAGGCATAGCACCACGCTTCCTTCCAGGTTTCCTAGAAACAGGACTTACTTAGCAAGAAGAGCTGGCCTGTGCCCATGCTGTGAGCAGATGTCTCTGTGTGATGTGATCCCAGGCCCTGGAGCTGCTGGGGGTGCAATGGATGCTCTGGTAGTGGTGGTTCTTACCTGTTCTCCCTCTCATCCATAGAGAGTGGGCATAAACCAGTGTTGTAGAATGTGAGTCTGCTTCTGGATGAGATGCTTCTATTCCCACATAAAACCCAATGTTCTTCTCCTCCAAAATCATGGAATGGTTTGGGTTGGAAGAGAGCTTAAAGCTCATCCAGTTCCAGCCCTCTACCATGGGCAGGGACACCTTCCACTAGAGCAGGTTGCTCCAAGCCCCGTCCAACCTGGCCTTGGATAATGATCCTAATGTGTTCTCATCAGTTCAAACCACTAAACTCTGCAGCTGATGCTGTACTTATTGCTTATATAGAGCAGAATAATTAAATGAAAAGCTAAGCAGGGAGCTAGGAGCTGATCAGATATTCTCTCCTGTCTGTGTACCTTGAAGAGAGCTTCTCTCCTCTCGGGTACCTCACTGTGTGTACACCAGGTACCCAGAAATACCTGCAGTGTGTGAAAACTGTAAGTAGAGACCTAATACTGCTCAAACCTGGGAAATCTCGCCAGGCTGTGAAAGAATTTCCCACTGGAGGTGTGTGTGGGATTTTCCATATCATGGAAAAGAGCCTTTTTGCCCAAGCCATGAAAAAATGACCTCAAAACCAGTTCCTATGAATAAGATAGAAATGTTTATTTGCATCCTTCTGGTGTGTCCATGCTTTTTCCTAGTAGTGTCAGTTCAGCTCTTGTCATGGTTTAGCCCAGCCGGCAACTCAGCCATGCAGCCCTCGCTCACTTCTGCCCTTCCTCACCCCTGCTCCCGGAGGGATGGGGAGGAGAATAGAAAGAATGTAACTCCCACGAGTTGAGATAAGAACAGTTTAATAACTAAGGTACAACACAAATCACTGCTGCTACCACCAATAATGATAATGATGAGGGAAATAACAAGGGAAGAGAATACAGCCGCTCACCACTCACCGACCGATACCCAGCCCGACCAAGCAGTGATCTAGCCCTTCCAGGTAACTGCCCCCAGTTTTACATCCCAGGCATGACGTGCTGTGGTATGGAATACCTCTTTGGTCAGTTTGGGTCAGGTGTCCTGTCTCTGCTTCCTCCTGGCTTCCCCTCCTCCCTGGCAGAGCATGAGACTCACAAAGTCCTTGGTCAGGGTAAACATTTGAGCAGTAACTAAAAACATCGGCTTTATCAGCGCTGTTCCCAGGCTGAAAGTCAAAACCACAGCACTGCACCAGCTACTAAGAAGGAGAAAAAATGACTGCTACTGCTGAACCCAGGACAGCTTTAGATACAAATGAGCATGAGGGTGTTGTAAGGAGTTGACCGAGCTGTCCATCAGCCTGTGTGTAGAGGTAATGGCTGGAACCTTCTGAGGACTCAGTGTGTGTCACACCATCCCGGTGTGGCCATAGGTCAAAGGGAGGTTTTAACAGGTATGTTCTTAGCAGTTTTACCTGACCTTTATGGGATGAATCTGAAGGTTAATTTAAACTGTCACTAGGCAGTAACCACAGACATCAGTGCTGTTTTATCGCATGCCTAGTTTTCACTTTTGATCTTTCCTAGCTGAAACTGAACTCTCAGCCAGCTATAGGGTAAAACAGATTTATTTGGTAACTGAAATTGCTCAGTTGCGTCTTCCATCAAGAATTTTGAACTTGAAAATTCTCTTTCAGGGTCATGCTCCTTTTGATGTAGCGTTAACCATGCGAGAGCTGTGTCGACAGGGAGTACAGATTTCCTCTAATGATAAGTCTAAATCACTGATCAAAATATCTGCATTCAGTGGCTATCCCCTTCCACCGCTGCCATGTGAAACGTTCACTGTTTAATATTAATACAGTGATACAAAACTCTCGCTGAAATCCCTGCCTGTGGCTTGTCTATCTCAGGAAAACCTTTCAGTTAATTCTTCCTTGCCTAGTACAAGTGAGAACTTGCCCTGTGGCTTGGCTTTAAGCTGGCTCTGTCTGCAGACCTTAACGCTTAAATCTCAGTCCTATTCCTGGGAAAAAGCAGGTGCCTCATTAGGCCACACGGAAACACGATTTCTTTCAACCGTAAATCAACCAGAGCTTTAGTAACACTTTATAGACTTAATTTATTATTTTCTGTTGAAATTCCTTCTCAACATATGGCATCACAGTCATACATTGTAACATTTTATGTTAAAGTCATGTCAGAATCAATTCTCTGTACTGTTTATTTGGTTGTGGTTCAGAATCGTATGCTAGTATTTCATACAGTTTTATTTTCCAAATTGATCATGCTTTTGCGTCTAAACTCTTCCTATGAACAGCCCATGCTCATTGGAATCCCAAATTACATTTTTCCTGCTCTTTAGGAATTTAAATTCCAGCAGCTATAACAGTGAGCTATCAAAAGTAAGCTGCCTTGGCTTACCTTACATACACAATGAGGCAAAAGCTTCTTTGTAGTAAACGCTTCCAAATGCTTATCACACGGTAAATGTGGGGTGATTTCAAATTTCACAGCCTCGTAAGTGGGAGCAGTTATCCTGGCATGCACTGGGAGCTGGAAGTTTACCCCGTTTAAGGATTTTATTGCATTTCCACACCACATTCAGGCACTCAGAGAGCAGTGAGCTCAGCCACTGTGCTCAGGCTTGCTGCTCCACACGGTGGGCTTTCCGGTTCCCCTGTAAATCCCATGTGAAGCCACAGCCATCTTTCATAGCTTGGACAAAGGTGGTGGAGATAGGACCAGTTTGCAGTGGGGAGGGCAGGAGATGCTCTGAGGAGCAGAGGGCCCTGTGCTGAGAGGGAAGCATCTGTGGTAGGGCTCTAGAGACAGACCTGTGGGTACCCACACTCTGCACAGCCCAGGCAGCCTTGCCAAGGTACTGCTTTGTTTGGATGTACACTTCAGTTTCCTCAGCATCTCTTCTCATGACGGGGTGTGATGTTCAGCAGACAAAATAGGTCCATAGTGCGGGAGGCGTACGGAGAGGTCAGCATCATGTATGTCATCTTTCCTGCTTCCATCGCTGCTGATGTGGGCATTTGCTGCACCATCTCCTCAGAGCAATTTGCTGGCAGTGTGATGTCTTTGCAGGTGATGGGGTGATGACACCCATGAGCCTTCTCAGCTGCTCCTCCCCTTCACTCAGCCCTGAGATTTTGTAGAGTTGCCTTCAAATTAGCATCGCTTTGGACTTGGGGAATACGATGTTTCTCTGCTTCTGAGTGATAAAAATTGGAGACTTAAATGTGGAGCTTTCTGGCAAATCCGTAGGTCTGTCAGTCACTCAAAGTGCCATTTGGGTGACTTTTCTGTCATGGTTTGAGTCTGTTTTCTTGTATGAGAAAAGAGTAAGACACACTTGAGTGCATGTATGTACAACAAAGAGCAAATAGCTCCCGGTAGATCAGAGTCTGTTCTCAGCTGCCATAGATAATTCAGATGAATTCAGAACACCAAACACAGTTATAATTAATTCTGCATTTACACCAGTGCTGTTTTACAAAGGTGTGGTTTAATATGTCAGTACTCTCAAGCAAAGTGTAGAATTAAACTACAATACTCTCACAGGGCACAAGATGGGCTTATAGGGAATCATTCCCATCCATTATTTTATGTCAGTGAAATTCCATTACAGGTTGACATAGTGTAACTGAGAGCAAATTTCAGTACAAAAACTCCATGAAGAGAGCTGTTTGTAGCACATTACCTCAAAGAGATAATTAAAGATTTGAGGGATTTGCACTTAGCCATAGTACTGTAACCATGGTTTTCGTTTGCATGCTGTTTTCATTTTGTATTTGTGCTTTAATTCTTTTTATGAATGTTCAGGTTGAAATAAATCTAAAACGTTATCCCACTCCATACCCGGAGGATTTAAAGAATATGGTAAAATCAGTTCAAAATCTGGTGGGCAAAACAAGCCATGGAGTACGGCCTGAGAACGCAGCACCAACCGCCAACAGTGACCAAACTGTGAAAGACAAGTATGAGCACAAGTGGCCCATGGCACCAAAGGAGATTTCAGTGGAGGTAATGTAAAAGGATCGTTGTTCCTCTCCAGAGTTCAAAATGAGGTTCTCACATAACTCCCTCCAGTGATATGCTGCATCTGCTGTGAACTTCATGCCTAAGAGCTCCCAGTTTCATTCTGTAACTTATAATTTAGTTTTATATCCAGTCTCTGGTTTTCCCAAAACGCCTGAGTTTACCAGACTGAATTTGGGGGTTTAAATCTACTTAGATCTGAATTTAGCTACTGATACATACGAGCACTCTCCTAAACTGTAACGATATGACTTGCAGATTAGGAGGAGAATGGGCCTGATCACGATTTACCTCTCAGACTTCAGTAAGTGCATTTCTGTGTCAGATATGTTGCTGGCAAATCAGTTTGTTCCATGTGACCCCACGATGCTATCAGGTTCTGCTGCTTCTATTCACACTGCGTTAATGGATAGATAGCCAGGGACCTTGTCACAAGTGAATGGAGTCAGCAGGAGTGCTGCTTCAACTGCAGGGAGCTTTAGATCAGGATTCCCCTGCACGGAGGGGACTTAAAAGAGGTTGCAGAATATAGCCCTTGGTATGTTTGCCAGTGTGGGTAGTAACATCTTCACTTCTAACAAATGCTGTCATTGAAAGGTGAATTCCTGAATACTGCAGTCTTGTGCAAAGCTGCTACAAACATCTGAAGCTTCATCTCAGAGGGTACCTACTCATTAAGGTTCACACTAATGACTTGCTCTGTGCAGGCACAGTTGGTAACTAAGGGAAATCTCTTACCCTGGCAGCACACATTGGTAGTTTAAAAGCTCGGGCAGGTCTACAAGAGCACCTTGAAAATCTTGATGAAGTCTTCATGTTGAAAAGAAAGAAATGAGGAAAAGAAATGATCACATTAACTTGTCACTCCTCTGTGAGTTACACATTATGCTGAATTCATTGTCCTTGAAATATCCCTGGCTCTGGCTAGTTGTGTGTGCAGGAATCTTTCTCCCTCAATTCCCCATAGCCTTACCATGGATTGGCTGTTCTTACACGCTCAGCAGTTGCTGTAGCTGTTCTGTCAGTGCCCTGTGTTTCATTTACACTGCATTTCCTAGGAAAAAACCCAAGCAAACAAAAATCACAAGTTTTCTCTTCAAGATGGCTTCAGAAGACTTTCTCCAAATCTAGGCACAGTTTTGGTTAGTCCTTCAAGCTAAAATACTTAAATCATACATGGTTTTACCTAAATTTGAAATCTTCAATTCCACCATTATTCCTTTTGACTCTTTAAATCCTTTCTTACTGTGTAAATCTGGCCTTTGAGCCAGCTTATGACCTGCGGTGTGAGCATCGACGTGTTCTGCTGTTGTTGCTGAATACACGCAATTGATTTTGTGTCATGTAACTTTTGAACTTGAATATTCATCATAGCTTTCTGCAGGTTTGAATTATCCCTGCTGTGAACATATTATCTCTGTGGAATTTGGATCAGTGTTGTCTGACAAAGACATCAGGTGTTTGGTCTTGTGGCTGTGGTTTCAGGAGGTGGCTGCACTGGTTTACTACAGTTTACTAAACTAAATGTTTAGTACAGTTCAACTCAATGTTCGGTTGTTAAACTAAAGCCTTACTGAGCCACGGAAGTGCCTTGTGCGTGCACAGAGCCCAGTGAAGCCTCTGTTACAGAGGTGTAAGGAGCGAGTAAATTGCAGAAACACCATAAAATACTATAGTTACTGTGAGATGCTTGTGTTATACAGGCTGGTTTCTAACACAGAAAAGGGTGAAGGCAAATTTCCTTCTTACGTTTCATTCTTTGACAACAATGCATTCACTTTTGCAACAGGAGCATAGTCCTTTCTGGTTTTCCTGGGAATGTTCATGGGCATCACAGAAAGCATTCTATACAAGCAGTTGAATTGCTGAAGATGCTGCAGTAACTCCTGGAGTGCAATTAAATAATGTGATTGCAATTTCCTGCCTAAATTCCTACCATGAGCAACTGATGTAAGCACATGGCTATTGCCAGCAGAGAAGTGAAGATGTATTTTTTCATCTTCCGATGTTGTAATAGTGAAGATGGTGGAACTTTATCAAGATCTTAATACCCCTGGTACTCAGTCAGGACTAGTATCATAGAACACCAGGGTGGAAGGGACCTCTAGGACCATCTGGATTAGTTACACAACTGCCTCCCCTACTAAACAAGAGAAAAACATGTTCTTGTCATTCACACAACACTGGGAAGATGTTGTGGCTGTAGAGCAGGTTACTGCATGCATTTTGCTCTCTTTGGCTTCCTGCATGAGGATAAAGAGGAGGTATGAGAAGCTGGAAAAAGGGTGAATGATTTTGTGAATAATATTGGCATGATTTCAGTTATAACATGTTAAATAAAATGTAATTAAGCTCCATTTGCTTTGCAGATAATTAGGAGACATGATCTCAAGCCTCGAGTTAAATACAGTTTGAAATTGCAGGTGTGTTCTGATGTAGATTTAGGCTGAAGACAGTTTCTAATAACAAGGTAATTTGATTTCAGGTGCACTGCTCACTTTTCATCCTCAGAGGCCAAAGCTGGTTTCTTTTCTGATCACTTTTGCTTTTCCTTGCAATTAATTTACACATCTCTTCAGAAAACTGTCTCTAAATGAGTAAAGGAAGCATTTGAAATGAGTAAGAAGCTACATTTCAAACCCCCTCTATCATCCTCCACCTGCAGTTCTAATGAGCAAACAATTTCTTAAGTAATCATCTATTAAAATAAACATCTTCATTGTCCTAAGAATGAATGCCCTGATGTCTTTCATGTTGCAAGATGTGCATTTTGGACAAAAGAGAGCCTGGGATAACTCAGTGTGCTGTGTAGCCATTCCATGAGAAACAACGGGAAATACCTCAAATCAGATTTCAATCAAGATCTTTATAGTTTTGGTATTCTTGAGATGTATGGATTGAGAATTTAACTGGAAATACTTCTATATAACTCTCAGCTTTGGATCAAACCAACCTCTTTCTAGTCCAGCCTATGGCATTCCACCCTCTGTGTTGATTCCAAGCAGGTCTACTAATACTGTGTAAAAAGGAGCGGTTGTTACTCTTGAAGTGATCCAATGCAGATCCTAGTGGTAGGAGCTAGAAGAATAGGCCTGAGCTGTATGGGATCTTCTGAGACCTTCACCTCATCTCAGTCAACGTCAGACCTTGCTCCTTCTAACTGCTGACCTTGTCACTGTGTGGGTTTGGGTTGTGGGGTTTGTTCCCCCAGGATGCCTGGCTTCACTTGATTCAGTCCATGTGGCTACTGTGGGAACTGTTTTCCACTAATGAGATGCACCATGACAGGCTCTCCTGGCTGGGAGAGGAATATGTGCTACAGTTTTGGTTTGTATCTGCTTTAAGCCCATGTCTTGATAAGTTTGCAGCAGAATTACCTGTATTTTACCAGGAATCTGAAATATTCTCATTATAGCAGTTTGGGTTTCTCTACAGCACAAAAGATCTTTACTGAGGTTGTGCCCTTGTCAAAGGAGGAAGGAGGTAATGATTTCCTCTTCTGGAGGTCTGGCTCACAGGAGACCTTCCTTCAGATAGGATGTCAAATGTCTTCAAGTTCATTTTCAGTTACTTTGACTTCTGCCTGAGCTTATTTCAGTGTCTGGATTGGAGGAGCATTATTCAGGGCTGTCTCCAAGGTACAGCTGCCTTCCCTAAAAGACATTTCTTGACCCCATGAGGCTACTGCTCTGCATGAGGATGGAGGAGGTGCAGTGTTCCGTGTCTGGGCATGGCATCTGTGCGCTTGTACACACGGCGCATGGACACGAGATGTACGCAACTGGGTGCAGTTCCCTCAAGACAGAGAGCAGCAGAAGCTTGTTTCCTCCACAGATGAGAGACAGCAATCACAAATCAAGGTGTTGCAACTCAGGGCAGTGATGGGATTTCTGTCCTCACAGTGAAGACCACATACAGAGCTGGGCAAGAGCCTCTCTGTGGTTTGTGACTGAGGGCGATGTTGGAAGGTCCTCTGCAGTACATGACTGACGACTGGTTGGATAAGCTCTGTTTCTGAAGCTCTGCAGTTTATCTGTGCGGAATCCTGACCATGTCAGCTAACAGGCTTACCCAGATGAGACTGAACTACTGGAAATGGGAATTTTCAGTCTAAACCGCATCTTTGTAAACTGGGGATCTCTAAGTTCGGTTTCTTTGGTGATGGGTAATGCTGGTGAGTTCCTGGGTGCATCCCCTGGGCTGTATTTCTGATCACCTGGATGGGCAAGGCCAGTGTGTGCATTCCTCCAACTACTTGTAGGTCCATCTGCTTGCAAGGCAAAGACTCACGGCAGGAACAGTCACTGTATCCTACCTGCAGCTTTTTTCCAGGATGACTTTTTTCCAGGATCTGCTATGTCTGTGTTCACTATGGGAACTCCAAAACTGCCTCTGCCCAGTCCGTTCCTCCTGTGATTATATCTCCTTTTGAAGCTCTATGATGTGCCTGAGGTTGCTGCTGGAGCTGAAAAGCTGAGAGCTTGCTGCACCAGTGCTGTAATGTTGTGCTGGTGGCTCTGCCACCTCTGCAGGCAGGAAAGGTAGGGTTTCTTCATTCTCACACTTTCAGATTCCATATTCACATTCGGAAGTTTTCCTTACACCAGTTCAGTTATGTCTTGTGTTAACATCCTGTTTGGGAGAACCTTCAGATCTAATGGCTATTGAAACTGGCCTTTCTGGAAGCTGCCGCTGCAGCCAGAGAGTAGGAGGTTGAGGAGCAAGTGGAAGATCCTCCCTTCTGCTTTCTTCCAGATAATCCTCAGTTTTGGGGTAATTCTCTGCATTCCTGGGTTGAGGACTGAGTTTTATTAACCTCAGTCTGATAATGGCTAGCTTGCACAGCAGCATACCCAGCACTGTGCCTGCCTTTCGCACGGTTATGTTTGTTCCTACACTTTCTGTGATCTCCTTTATTCTTTCATTAAAATCTGGACCAAGTAACGTTTGCCTTAATCTACGTATTTCTTTGCTCCTCCAATTCTTTCTAGCCATTCTTCAGACTGACCTGGCCTCCTCCAGTTCAGAAGTGCTGCCAACCCTTTACATGTATTTAATCGTTCCTCTGGAACAGACCCATCATTAATGGTCCCACATTCCTGTGCCTTGTGTGTGCTGTGCCTGCCCAGAGCCCCCATCCGCTCTGCTCCAAGGCTTCATATTCTTTGCAAGCAGACTCCAAGAGTTAGATTATTTCAAGAATCCCATTTCTCCCCATTATAATTTGATGTTCTAGTGTTGTCAGCATGAATAATTGGTGATATTTCTCTTTCCCGGTTACTTTAATGGTTTTTACCACTTATTTTCTCTTGGGGAACAGCTCACCATATTTTTCGGTCCTCTACCTATATCTTTCCTGGTTAGTCCTGATGAATAAGTTCTGACACAACACAATTGCATTTATCTCTTCCCTTCGTTCTTGCGATTGGGCCTATTAATAATAGTTTTCTTTCTCTTATTAGTGACCTTTTTGTTCTTGAGCGTGTAAGAAAAAATGTCCTCTTAAACACAGTAGAATTAATGGAATATGATTTGGTTTTTTTACAATGAATTTCACTTTCATGGAATATTGACAAATTCCAGACTAGTCCTTTCAAAAGTGTGTTGATTTTTTCTGGAATAGCTGGAGGAGGGGCTAAAAAGAAGAGAAAACCCAAGAATATAACATAGAAAACTGCATAAAATCTTGCACCTGAAATAAAAACCTGTGTTCATCACTATGTCACAAATGGAACTGCTGGCTCTTCCTGTCTCACAGCAAGTAGTTTTATTTTAAGTTATAACCTTCAGAAGTTTCATGGTACAATATTGGGGTTCTAGGTTCAAGATAGAGAAACTAAAGAATCCCAAAAGGGTGACCTGTCTGATGCAGACAACACTCATAGATCGACTCTGGAAACCCCAGTCGGGAAGGAGGAAGAAGAGCATACAAAAAGCTCAGAGGTACAGCAAGAGAGTTACCACGCACCGTGCTTCAGAGGTGCAGAATTCCCCACTGTGGATGCTGGGCACTTCTGTATTCCTCAAAAATGGGTTTGCATCACTTTGTTACACTGCACTAGGAGATGGTTGTGCTGCACTGGAAGAATGTTGCACTATTGGTAGCTTTGAGTTGTATGTACACCACTATTGTCATGCAAGAAATACCACACACAGCACGGGATCTCTGCATGTGAAAGCAATTTAAAGTCTTGAATAAGACTTTACAAGACATTTTAAGAATCGGTATGGCTTAAATGTTAGCACTGAGAGGGTTCATTACATGGGCTGCAAAGGTACCTGGTTTGGTACGGTGCTACGTCCAGTAGAACACCAAATGTAGAAGGGTTGAAACATCTGTAGTTAATGGAGAGTAAACCTCTGAAAGTTTTCTCCTGCAGAGTAAAGCCAGTAAATATAAACATATTGTAGCATTTTACATTTTAGTGATGTGGTTTGGGGTCTGGTACTCCATTTTAAATTGTATCTCTTTCTTTAATTGACTTCACTCTGCAAAATCACTGGAGTACCTTTAACCACAAAATGTCAGGGTACAGAGATCCTCATAGTGTCTCTATAAGTACGAGTTCCCTCCCAGATATATTTCTCCTAACCGTTTCCTTCCTCATTTATACTGCTAATTATAGATTTTCTCCTTCTATCTCTCCAAGACTTACTTTCATTTGCTAGATCCTCTCCTTCTCCAACTTCCATCCCTTTATGAAATCACAGCTCTCACTCCTGGGCGGATGCATGTTTCTCATACTCCTCCCCACAAGGATCTTGGCTGCATCAGTACTACTTCCTGGTGTTGCCCTGCCTGTCTCCACCGTTCCCTTTCCATTCCACTGACACCCACAGACTGCGTTTCCCATTCTGTTCCTTCTTGGGTTCTCTTTCCATCCATTCTATCCCAAGGGCAGGGTTACCAGTATTGTTCCTCCAATAGGTGCCACTCCCACCCTGTGTCCGCAGGACAGCAATCTTCAGGTCAGCATCTTCCTCATTGCTGAGCAATACCAGGGATCAGAAATGCCATGGACTCCCTCTTTGTGTCTTCATTCCCTCCTAGCTATGCCATGAGCCAATTTAAATGTCCTCATTTAAAATATCTAAGGGTACATCTCACTTCCCTGCCACTTCTGAACTTGTTATTTTCAGTGTATATCCTGTTGCTGGCTCAACCAGCACAACGCTTGTGCAGGGCACCCTTTGAAGGTGCAGGTTTGCTGAACTCTCAATGAGAAGTTTATGAAATCTGAGTCATTTTAATTTAGCAAAAAAGACTCTTTAGAGACAAGGTCATTTTAATTAAATACTGCTGCAGGGCCAGCTGCATCCATGGCAGGAGTTGTGCCATGCATAAATGAATGGGGGTGCTTACTCCTGAAATAAGTTGTTGTTGTTTGCTCTGATTTTTTATTCATTCCTACTGGCAGCTTGCACTTCTGTGGCCTTTACCCCATCCAAAATGTTTGCATGGCCTTGATGTATCTCGCAAGTTCCATCTGATTTGTCCCCATTTTCAGAACGAGCTCAGCACCAGAATTGTTACATGTATTCCTGTAGGACTGATTAGAATGTTCAGCTCACAAATCAGGATGATTGGACCCGACCCGTTTGGTGGGGCTTTGGTGCGTTGTCACGTTGATGAAATGAGGGCTGTGAAATGTTTGCTCCTTGCAGTTTGAAGAGGGTTCTGGTTCCTCTGTTTACTCTGCGTTATTCTATTCCCCAGGAAGCCTTTGGACATCCTCCCACCGAGATGAGGATAGGGGAGCTCCGTCCGTCCATGCCAGAGACTCCCTTGTACCCACCCAAACTTGTCCTTCTGGGTAAAGACAAGAAAGGTACTCACTTAACTTACAACCGATGAAAACGTATGTACTGTAGATGAGAGAGCACCGGGTGACGCGGTCTAGGGTGAGGTGTCCCTGCCCATGGCAGGAGGGTTGGAACTGGATGATCTTAAGGTCCTTTCCAACCCAACCCATTCTATGATTCTATGTCCTACACATCACTATGATTTTAAAACATATTACATGCATATTTGTGGACGTGTGTATTCATTTAAAAATGTGTTCTTCTGAAGTGTAGCTGTCAAATGCCATCCCCTGAAAACGTTTGCTGTGTTTTGTTTCAGAATCCACCGATGAGTCTGAAGCAGATAAGATCCATTGTATGAACAACAGCGTTTCCTCAGGCACTTACTCCGACTATTCCCCTTCCCAGGCTTCCTCAGGGTCCTCCAACACGCATGTTAAAATGGGGTCCTTGCAGACAACGGCTAAAGAAGCAGTGAACAACTCTTTGTGGGGAAACAGGTGGGACCATCTTTCTACACAGCTTTTGGTTGCCTTTTGTCTTATGTTATCATAGACATTCAAAGTGATCCTGTGCTACCTGTGAAGGCATTCAGTTAAATACAGTGGTCTTACCCTGGTTTTGCAGAGGTCTGTGTAGCAATTCAAAACTCAGGCTGTGCAGAGTTGGCCACCCGTTCATACTCTGTGTCAGTAATTCTACAGCTGGTGGCTCAACTAAGTGCTATAATCATGCATTAAGAGTGCCTAGTAATTGAGCTGCAATTACTCTGCTCTCTGTGGTCCTGAGCTGCAGCTGGCTGGAGTTTCACACAGACAACAGAGTGTGTGCCTCATTACTGCTGTCCTGAGCCTCACTCTGCCCTGGTTATCTGAGAACACCACAGTCCTTTGGAGGCTGTAATTTGCACTGACCATCAGCAACCTGGAAACAGTTTCACACCCTAGCAGGAGCACCCTTCCCTGTCTGTTCCTGCCATAAATCACCTAATACAGTTCCATCCACAGGCTCTTCCCTATTAAAGACAGGCTGGAGCTTGCTCACCGGAGATGGTTAAACCCTTGGTGGTGAGGACATGCACAAAATGAATCTGGTCTTTTTGTTAAAAGAAATAATCATGTAAGTGTTAAAAGTCATCTTCCATTGCACTCACAGAAGATTATTTTTGAAGCAGGAAAATACGTTCAGCTGGAATTCTATGAACATGGCATTGAAGCCAACCAGGAGTTTTGATGGAGCTGTTGGTTTGCCTGTGTATGTACTTACAGAATCTGTGCTCCAGTGCAAAACACTGCTGCAGGTATCCATGCCCAACCAGTGGCACAAGGTGCACGAGGATCGTGGTACGATCCCAAAGCCAGAGGGAGAGGATTAAGTTGCCTCCTAACTGCATCTGTCTGACGGCTGCGTGCGTGCTCTAATAGAGGGCATTTCATCTTGTTTGGGTTTGTTCTGTTTGTTGCAGGTTGGCCCAGTCCTTTCCACAGCCCATTGAAACAAAGCCATTGCTGAGCCAGCGGGAGCCGGTGCCGGCCGGGAGCCTGCCGCAGCGCACGGACCGGCGCCCGCTGAGCGACACCTTCCCCGACAGCTGGAACGACAGCACCCACTACGACAACACGGGCTTCGTGGCGGAGGAGAGCGCGGTGGAGAACCCCTCCGCCAACCCGCTCCTGAGCGCCAAGTCCAGGAGCACATCCGCACACGGACGCAGGCCGCTGATCAGGCAAGACAGGATCGTTGGCATTCCCCTGGAGCTGGAGCAGCCGACGCTCAGAAACACACACGAATCTGAAGTGCCTCCTCCCAACCCTTGGCAAAATTGGACCAGAACCCCCAGTCCTTTTGAAGACAGGACAGCTTTTCCTTCCAAACTGGAAAGCACCCCCACCACCAGCCCTTTGCCCGAGCGGAAAGATCATATCAAAGAGTCTCCCGAAATGACTAGCACTTTCACTCCGGGAATACCATGGGAATATCACGATTCAAATGCTAACAGAAGTCTCACAAACGTCTTTTCCCATATCCACTGTCGCCCGGATCCTTCCAAAAACGTGATTTCGATCAGCAAGAGCACGGAGCGGCTTTCTCCCATGATGAGGGATTTAAAAACGAACAAATTTAAGAAGTCGCAAAGTATTGATGAGATTGACATTGGTACCTACAAAGTGTATAATATCCCCTTGGAAAACTATGCATCCGGTAACGATACTGTAGGCACCCACGAGAGGGTGGACAAGCTCCTGGGCCCGGAGCACGGCATGCTGAGCATGTCCCGCAGCCAGTCCGTCCCCATGCTGGACGACGAGCTGCTGACCTACGGCAGCGTCAAGGTGCAGCCGCAGCAGAAGTCGTCCGTCACGAAGAAGGTCTACCAGTTCGACCAAAGCTTCAACCCGCAGGGAGCCGTGGAGGTGACCGCGGACAAGAGGCTCCTGCCGCCCTTCCAGCTCAACCCCGACTACATCCCCCAGCAGAGTAAGAACCTGCCGCAGGAGCTGGTGAGCCCGAGGGCTTACCGCGGCTACCCGCCCGTGGAGCACATGTTCTCCTTCTCCCAGCCCTCGGTGAACGACGAGGTGGTCGCGGCCCCCTTTGCGACCCAGGGCTCCCGGCCGGGCTTCTTGAGGAGGGCGGATTCGCTGGCCAGCTCCACCGAGATGTCCATGTTCAGGAGGGTCAGCGAGCCCCACGACCTGCCCCCCGGCGACAGGTATGGCAGGGCCCCGTACCGCGGCGCCGTGGAGCGCCAGGGCAGTATCTCGGTGGCCGAGTCGCAGTTCCTCAAGAGGAACGGCAGGTACGAAGACGAGCACCCTTCCTACCAAGAAGTGAAAGCCCAGACTGGAAGCTTTCCCGTTAAAAACCTGACACAAAGGAGGCCGTTGTCTGCAAGAAGCTACAGTACAGAGAGTTACGGCACATCCCAAACCAGGCCGGTCTCAGCGAGGCCGACAATGGCAGCTCTGCTGGAAAAGATTCCGTCAGACTATAACTTGGGTAACTATGGCGACAAGCCTTCCGATAGCAGTGATATAAAGACAAGGCCTACCCCTGTGAAGGGAAATGAGAGCTGTGCTAAAATGCCCGCTGACTGGAGACAACAGCTACTTAGACATATAGAAGCTAGAAGGTTAGACAGGGTATGTTTGGCATTTCTCTGCAATTAATGCCTTTAGTTGTGTGTTTCGGTCTGTCAAACTATTTGCACGTACAGTGGTAACCACCAGAATTCCCAGTAATGAAATTCCTTGCACTGGTGTCAGAGGAACCGGCCCGCAAAGGGGCCTGGGGGTGCTCCAAAGCAGCTGGAGTGAGGGTTTCCTGGGTAAATGAGCCATAAACACAGAGTCTGTGCGCAAGTAACGCACCACGGTGCACGTTGCTAACGCAGTAACTGCTGCAGCACTGCCTGAAGTAATGCAACCCATAAAAACCTCTCCTTATCAACAGATGGGAAGGTGCTGCTGAGATGCACCACTTCAGTAATGATCTGAGAGCTTTCAAAGGTGCTGGGTACAGCTTTGCAGTAAAAAGAAATAAAACCACCAGAGTTAAAGGGTAAAATGATGTATTTCAGCTTTCACGTCACTGTTAGTGGAGGGGGTTTCAAGGGATCCCTTAACTCCGAAAAATACCACTGGATGCACACTGCCACTGTTCTGAACAAGGGATATGATCATTACTCCTTCTAGCTGTAGGAAGTTCTGCTCATTTGCCTTCTATACAAACCAGTACAAGTATTAGTGCATGATGTCAATCTTGGTCTTGACTATTTAATGACCTGCTTCATGAATTGGATTTGCTTCATAATCTGAAGTGGTTGTGAAAAAATACTGTAATGAAATGCATAAGTTAGCTGCAGAATGTGTCCTTAAACCTATTTTTTTGCTAGATACTCATGAGTTTGGTGTTAATATATTCATAACCTTCCAGTTGCTCGAATGTGATGCATATTAAAATATCCTTAAGGATCAAATGGGTAAAGCTCAAAAACTGGCTTGAAGGCTGAAGCTTTTCCCTTCCTTCAGCTTTCTGCCTTGTGTTGTGTCAAACTGATTGGAGAATTCCTAATTCCTAGGCAGAGCAGTGCACCCCAAGCAGGGCCGTTTCCGGTGGAAATAAACACTTCCCAGATGCTTGTTTAAGGAATAACTTCACACTTAGCTTACGATGTGTATTTGCTCATGGGAAGCTGACACTGGTCATTTTATCCAGCTGCCTTAGTCCACAGGGATCCCTGCAGGTGCCAGCAAGCCAGCTCCTGGCTGTTGGCCGCCCAGGATGAGCAAAGCTCGAAGGAGCTGGGCTGTGTGGTGGGGATTGTGCCGCTGGGAAGGCCTGGGCATTGCCGTGCAGCAGCTGCTCAGGAGAAGACACTGCCCATCTCCCCAGGGCGGTGGGATGCTGGGCTGTGTGGAGCCTGGTCCCTGGCGGGTCCCAGCCGCAGAGCTGGAGAGATGGTGCAGAGCCTTCTTGTGTAGGGTTTTCTCCTCTGCCTTTGATGCTCTTTATACTAGAGACGTTTTCTGGCCCACCTGTGGCTGCAGACATACCAAAAATTGGCCGTATTTGCAAAATAAAGACTTGTACCATGTTAAATCCTGCAATTTTCAACCCACAGAGAACATATTTCATCTGCTGTCAGCGTTGCAGTCTTTTCTGGTATCCATTTTATGTATAACTAGCAATGTATTTGCTTCCCTGTGACCCAGTGCATGCCTCAAGAAGCTATTTATTTCTCGGTACTGTTTGTTTGCTTAAACTAAAACTTTGTGAAATTAACCATTTATGTGTGATACTTACTTGAAGGAGCATGTGTGTTCATACCTGTCACGTGGTTGTTTCCTCTACTCAGACCGCTGCTTACAAACACAACACAGTTAGCCTTGGCATGCTGCACTCTGGAGGGTTTTCAGCAATGCATGCCGGCAGAAGCATGACTTTAAACTTGCAGACTAAATCTAAATTTGAAAACCAAATGCTTCAAGAGCTACCTCTACCGAAAGTAAGTATGGGATAGCCAGCATATACCAGCATTACGAGTAAATTGATAACACTCCTTGCTTTCTCCGGGTTTAGCTTTCGCCTATGATTCATGCTTATCCTCTACGCAATCCAAAAAGCAAAGACGATTGTCAAACACTTTTCCTTACTCCGTAATCTTGCTTTTTGGATTAAGTAGCTCTCGTGGCTGTCATTACTGCTTTCTGCTCTCGTCTTACAGACTGATGCCATCATTTTCTCAATGACTTAGTGCTTGCACAGAAATGGAAAACGTGCTTTGTTTTGTCACTGTTTGATCTTAGAAAATTCAACGCAGAAATGTTTAATTATACATCTAAATAGGCTCTGAAAGACAGGGATTTTAACAGATGAACATTAATTGGGTGTGCTGTAATAGTTGATTGGTTTTGAGTACATGCCTACTAAACCTAAAAACTGACTTTAAACTTTTGCTGAGTGATGCCTATAGAAAGAAAATAATATTCTCATTCTTTCACTGTTTATTTTACAGCTATTAAGGGTGTATTATTGATAAGTACTTACATACTTATGTCATACTTATCAATTATACTTACATAGATAACCGTATACGGACTAATGTGTTCAAAGCCAGGCTGGACGGAGCTTGGATCAAGCTGCTCTAGTGCAAAGTATCTCTGCCCATGGCAGGGCTTGGAACTGGGTGACCTTTAAGATCCCTTCAACTCAAACCAGTCTGGGGTTCTATTCTATGACTTAAGAAGTATTCAGTGGGAAGAGCACAGATGTCAAGGCAGAGGGGGACACAGCTGAAGGATTGTCAAGAGTATCAAGAGGAGATGCTGGGATGTTGCTCTGTGGCACATATGGCTGCGCTGGAGTCCCTGCAGCAGCTCGGTGGCAGCACTGGGATTGCATGCGATGGCGGAGGACTGCCACTGCAGCAGCAGCAGTTGGGACAAATGAGCAGCTTCTCTGTGGGTAGTTAAAGGGCAGCAGAGCACAGAGCCAGGCGCTGCAGGGCTGTCATCTGCACTGTGAATTGCAGGGCTGGCCTCAGGCTGGGGTGGCCCTGGCCAGCTGGCACCTCCCAGGATGGCCCTGGCCGGGATGGGCTCTGGAGCCAGCCAGAAATTCCTAAAGGAGGGCTCCGGTGCCCGATTTAAGGGTTTAGATCCAGGTCTGTTTAGAAGAATGAGATAGTTTAACGGCAGCAAGGTAACCGGATTGTGCTGCTTGGCCTGAGGACAGTCCTTAGCCCTGCTTAGCTTAGTGATACAGGACTAAGCGCCGGATTTCCAGGGAGAGCTGTGAGAGGTTAAAGCACACGCACGCCGAGCTCACTGTCAGCTTTCTCCTGTAGCCTACTTTCCACACACCCTTACCTCCATTTACACCTCCCATTCAGCTGTCCCTGGGTTTAAACAAGTCCTGATGTTAGTGTGTCCTTCTCTGTTGTTCAGCTGATGCCGTGTAGGTCAAATCTGGACCGTGGTAGATGTGTGTGTGTTTGGACACAGGCAGCTTTGCAGTGTTGCTCGTACTGTTTTTTTTCCTTCAAAGAGTTTGTTTGTCTACTTGGGTATACGCTAATCCTTGTCACAAGTCCTTGCAAGAAGTGTGTTTGACATCAGCTCCAAAGAATGTTCTGTTTCCTACACACATTTAGGAATAAGGTATTTTATGGCACTTCAAGAATTTCAGGCTGTAGATGAATATGGATACTAATATATGGGTGTCTAAGGAAATTCTAATATATGGATGTCTAAGGAAATTCATGACAAGTTTTGGGGTGTGGGCTTAAATGATTTATTCTGCTTTGTTTCATTAGCATTGCTACATACCCATATAAGATGCTGAACTGCATGAAGGGGGTGTATTCTCTTACTGTACTGTTTGGAAAGTGGTGGAAAATTATTGTGAACTGTATAATGTGAATGTTTAATATCGTTTCATTTTATTCCTTCACATGTTCTAAGGAATTTGCATTTCTTAATGAATCCAGGCCACAGCACCTTAATATTTACCTCTTCTTCCTCCTTCTTGTGGCCTAGATTCAAGAGAGTAATGAGTGACGTCTAATTGTCAGCATCAGGAAATCAGATATAGCAATTGCTTATATTGAGAGAATTTATTACATTGATTCTACTCCATGTATAAAATATTTGAACTGCTGCTTTTTACCTCCTTCTAAACTTACCAGATATGTAGTTTGTTTGCAGCTTGCAGATGAGTACTATTGCAAATAGACAAATTCATTTTACTGCAGAAAAGCAAAAGAAAAGCCTGTTATCACAGAACTTTCCTATTTATTAAGCAAGCAGAAAGCAGCCTCTTGTGTTTCTCTTTATCCATTCTGAGTGCAAACTCACCTCTGCAGATGAGTCAGTTGCTTATAAAACCAGCCCAGCATTATCTGCAGTGACAAAAGAAACGCTTTGCAGAGGAATTATTTCCATTTTTGGCATCCGTCTCATGATTCTTCTTAAGGTTTATGGGTTTTTCATCCCCAGAAGGGTACAGTACCAACTCCCTTTAGGAATAATGAGCATATGCACATATATAGGCCAGGTTGGATGGGGCTTGGAGCAACCTGCTCTAGTGGAAGGTGTCTCTGCCTGTGGCAGGAGTTGGAACTGGATGATCTTAAAGTCCCTTCCAACCCAAACCATTCTATGAGTGTATGGTCACATAGGAGTAAACCCATAGGAAGCTGTCTCATTAACTCCATGTCTCTGCATGGGGAGGCACCTTCCACATGTTATAAACTCACGTCATTCCACCTGGCTGTGTGGATGACTGAAGGGATGACGCAGCACAGAGATGATTCCCGGCCTTTGTCATTCCTTTTTGCTACTCCTCAGAGCAGAGATTTCTGCAATCGTACTTTTTCGGAGCTGCTTGCTGCCCTGGTCTCGGATGATGGACCTGGTTGGTTACATGGGGATGGGCAGCAAACAAGGCAGAATGGCTGATCCATGAGGCACAAAGACCCACATTCTGGTCTGTGGACAAAGAGGGCTCAGCATGTCCTGGGCTGACCCCGGCAGCTCTCCAGGAAAGGTTTAGCTGTGTTGGGAGGGACTTGGAGCCATAAAGGCAGGTTCCATCCATGTCTACACACCAGCCTACAGCTCTGGACCCAAATTAGGGTGTTGTGCTATCCAAGAGAGCAGGGCACTGGGACCAGCTTGTTGAGCCATGAGGGATAACCCATAGGAAGGGTGCTGAGCCTGCTCTCCTCTTTCCATTTCTAACATGTCTACAGAAAGCTCTACAGGGAGGTCTTGCAGCTTCAACAGAGGAAAGGTTTTTTCTAGTGTTTTTAATATAAGGAAAATCACGTTTTCTTGATCTTTTCATAAGACTTTTCGAATGATGACAGAATTATAATGAAAATTTTCTTTGATTTTAAAAATTGGTCGATATTTTTTTTTTAACTTAACCTCTGAGGAGCATGATTTAAATCACAATTCACTTCTATTTACTTTGGAAGGATTTTGAAGCTTGCATTATAAATTTCTTAAGTGACCAGATATCAGCTTTACTATTTCAAAGCAACAGTTTCATTTGGTCTTCAGCCACCTAAGGAAGTGTTTCTTGATTTTTTTTAATACGAGATGAAGGAGAAGTTGCCTGAACAACAGTGGGGAAGAGCAAACTCTTTTTCCTTTGCAGATTACCGTTAATCAGAGCTGAAAGAGCCGTTAACTGAATAAGCACTACCCAGGGTGAAGTGCTGTTGGTGGTAGTGCAGTGCTGGCATTTTGGAAAGTCTAGCACAAAAAGCCCTTCCCATGGTAGCAAAATCTCCACTGATGGTGGAGAAAGAGACAGGAAACAAAGTCAGGGTGGGACAGAAAGAGTACATGTGTCCTAAAAAGTACTGGAAACAGGATAAAATAACCAGGGGAAAAAGAAGAATAGTATATAAAAGGAGAGAACAGTGGAGAATATTAATGAAAGTCCCAAGCTCATTTAGGAAACTTTCAATGTGTGTTATGTCCATTCATAGCCAGGACAGCATTTAGTTACTAGTTAATATCATATAGATGATACCCTGTTACCTTAGAACAACACCAGCCATAGCCTAGAGAGAGGTCACAGCACACACAGGATGCACAGAGCATACATGAGGTGAGAGTAGTCCCAAGGTCAGTATTGCCGGTAAGGAATGTTTTCTGAAGAAACTGTAAGCATATAATTTATCTTGGTGGCAAATACTTAATTAAAAGGGTTTTGGTACCTGAATGACCTGTAAGAAAGTTCTAATTTGGATATTAATGGCAGACTGCACATTTAAATTTAAGGAACTTTGCCACCATTTGTTTCTTTGAAATAATGAGTTACATTGAATTAAGTTTCTCTTCTCTCTCATCATTCATTATTCTCATTACTTCTCTTATATATCTTTCAAGATCTTCTGCTTGCAGAAAGTCCCACAAAAGATTGTTAATGAAATATTGTGAGAATTTAAGAGGATGCCGCGCTAGCAATAGCGTGTTGCAGTTTAACTGGGTTGGTTACTGAAATAAATACGAAGAGAGTGTTTTCTGTCATGGTGTGCCCCGTGACTAAAGGCTGCCCTACCATTTCTGCAACAGACCCCATCGCAGCAGAGCAGCATTCTGGACAACGGGCAGGAGGAGGTGTCCGTGAGCAGCCAGTGGAACCCCTACCCGCTGGGCCGGCGGGACGTGCCCCCAGACACCGTCACCAAGAAGGTAAGCACACGAGCAGCCCTCTGACCTGGCTGTGCTTGTCCTCTTCGCCCAGCACATCGCTGGCAGGAGCAGAACAGGTTAATGAGGTTTGGGAAACGCGTATTTTTGTTTCAAAGCTTAAAGCAATAATCATGGTGATTCAGCTGCCTTGTGTTCTGGACACGGGTGTCCCCTAACGCCATGAGAACTCTCCGGAAATTGTTATCCACAGAACAACATGTGAGCACCTAATACCTAGATGAAGGATGGAGCCAGGAGGGGCTGGGCTCTGCTGCCAAGGAACAAGGGATGGGACAAGAGGAACCGGCCTCAAGCTGCACCAGGGCAGGTTTAGATGGAGCTGAGGAACAATTCCTGCCCCAGAGGGTGCTCAGGCATTGGCACAGGCTGCCCAGGGCAGGGCTGCAGGCACCATTCCTGCAAGGGTTCACAGCCCGTGGAGACGAGGCCTCGGTGCCATGGGTTAGGGGTGGCCTTGGCAGCGCTGGGGTGAAGGTTGGGCCTGATCTTGAAGGTCTTCTGCAACCTGGTTGATTTTATGATTCTATGATTTAAGGATGATGTCTTCATGCCTGCTCCCTGTTTCTGTATTCGGTGCACATGCTAGTGGTTACATCTCTATCTGCGGTACGGGCACATGGGTTTGGCAGGTGTATTCCTGCACGTGTCAGAGAGCTGTCAGCTCCCTCTTGGCCTGCGAAGCCTTCACTCAAACGTTTCATTTCAATTCCATTCTCCAGTTCACAACACAAGATGAATGTGTTAGATGGAGGCCAGCCCAGCGCCTGGGCACAGCCATTTTCCCCGGGACATCCTGGGCGCACTTCATTTGCTGATAAACTGACTAGAAAGGGGCCTAATTTCAAGTACCTCGTGGTGGTAAATATTAGATGTCAGTGCTTGGATCTGGCCTGCTTCCATGAAAACACTGGCTGCTCTCTCCCGGCCCCAGCTTGGCTCTGCTCATCGACTGGAAACTGCCATTTCGAGATGCTCTGGAATGGAGGATCTTAGCAAACTGACCTGAGTTCACAATCAGCTTTACAAGGTGGAACTGCACATGTAAGCAGTGATCATTACATTGAGCATTATCTATACGGAGACTGGTCCTGCTCATTCCTGAGGAAGAGTCTTATGAGTGAACAAAACCATTATGAAAGGCACAATGTGCACACGAGTAACTTCTGTGGTGTAATTAACTGTCAGCACTGAGGAGGCAAATATCTTCCTATTGGCCTCACATCTTTGTATCCAAGACCATTTTGGAAGCAGCAGCCTTTGCCTTCACACAAAAGCAGAGACAAGAGATGGACAAAAGAATTGCTTGAAGATGGGAGACTGAAGCCATTGCACCCAGAGAATCCCAAACATTCCTCCCCAGGCACTGGCCAGGGATGAGAAGGAAGAGCAGAGCAACTGATATTGCTGGAGCTGCCTCTGGCAGCCAAGTTATTTGAATAGTTTCTTTATCTTCTGATACACAAGAAACTAGGGTAAGAAATTTAAGAGGAGGCACTGCTCGTCTTCACTGGCATATTGGGATAAACCCTGCCTTTATCCATTCACACAGTCTAACTCAGTCTGTATCTTCCATTTGTACATCACTGCTGTTACTATGATAAGAAACTGCAGGTTCTGTTTCATTCTGCAAATTTCAGTATCTCACTGCTCAGATGTGGTAAGTACAAACGTTGCATAATGGTACTGAAATCTGCTTAACTCATGGAGTAATCCATTGTTCCATCCCTTGTCAGCTACTTCAACTACACTGTAAATATTGGACACTGAGCTGAAAGTAATTAACTTCTGTGGTGGATGTTAAGGAATACAGATGAATTTGGGGGAGCAGCCTGCATAATAGATGTTTTTCTGCAGAATAATTCCCATTCCAAGGGAGGTGGCTTCCAGCAAGAGCCACAGTGTGAATGCAGAAGAAGCAGTGACAGGAGCTCTTCAAAGTCTGTTAACAGGAGGGAGAAAATGAATTCTGAGCGTTGCTCACGGCAGTATTTCTGCTTCCTGGAAAATGACTTTTTCTGCCATATCAACAGGACAGATGCCAGGTACCTGCCTGGCTAAATCTGCTGTGTTCTGAGTTAGCTGCTCCTCTGTCAAAAGGGAAAGGGTAGAAGTGTGGTGGGGGCTCTCCAAAAGGGCACTTGGAAATCACTTCCTGTGTAAAAAGGGATGGTGGAGGGTGAGAACGCAGACGGCAAATGAACAGACCTCAGACCAGCAGCCTGGCTGCGGGCGATGGCGCTCCAGGAGGAGCAGTGCAGGCGTGGGGATGGGTAGGACAGGACTGTGCGGGGTGAGGCTGCAGATTGCAGCAGCCCATGTGGAGGCTGAAGCTGTGCAAACGTGGAGATCCCAGCATGGGCTGCAGTGGCCTCGACGGGTGCAGAAAGAGCCTGTGCTATGGAACTGGGGCAAGGCGCCTGTCTCAGAACTGGGACATACAGGAGAGTCCAAGTCACCCTTTCTCTCCCTTCCTGACCTGGGAGTGTTTCTGTTAGCCACCACCAAGAGGCTGGAGGCCCTTTCCCATTCACTTCCAGCATCTGCTGTTCAGTACAGAGGTCTTTGAAGCGGATTAAGAATATCTGAGGCTTTTCAGTGAAGAAGCACAACTTTTCTTGTATTTGAAATGGACGTCTTCCTCTGAGGCACCGCTGTGTCTTCTCCTCTGTTTTCCTGAGAGCATCAAAAGACCCAGTCAATGTACATCAGCATTTGACTTACACTTACAAAGTACTGGAGCTTCTGATCAGTAGATCTTATCATATAAATTTGATGACTTGATTAGTTGTGGTTTGTAAAAGCCTCATTTGTTCCTAGGAGCAGCCAGGGGATGTAACTGGTTACACTGTCTCTGCTCAGTGCACAGTGCTGGCACAACGCTGTATTTGTGTTATCAATCTGATCCAGACTATCCTCAGGGAAAATATCCCATCCCAGTGTCTTCAGAGTGTGCTGTGATGGATAATCCACCCTACATCAATCTATTAAATGTTTTCAGTTCACAAAACATCCTGAGCAGAAGCATATCATGCCGTGAGATCAAACCAGTGTTTTCTGTTTCTAAAGCATCCTGTATGTGGCTGATTTCCCTTAAACCCCAGGGACACTAAATGCAACAGGCATGTCCTTGCTGCTTTTAATCACGGTGGTTTCCAGCCGTGGTCAAAAGGCAAACCTCTGAGAGGATTTAAGAGGTTTGCTTTTACTTGACTCTGCAAGTTGTAATAATTGCTTCTTTTCAGCTTCCTGAATTTCTGGCCTAACGGGTTACGTTACCCACAGGCAGGTAGCCATATCCAGACTCTCATGGGATCCCAAAGCCTTCAGCATCGGAGCCGCGAGCAGCAGTACGAGGGGAACATGAACAAAGTCACCATCCAGCAGTACCAGCCGCCGCTGCCCATCCAGATTCCCTCCTCGCAGAGCTCTCGGGCACCTCAGACGGGGCGATGCTTAATCCAAACCAAGGGCCAGAGAAGCACAGAGGCGTACCAGGAGCAGGTGAGGTTGTGGGGCTGCAAAGTAATGCTTTGACAATGCTTTGTGGGGGTTCTTCTGCCCTGTGTGCAGCAGGAACAGGGAGAAACACAGGGTGGCATTGGGGGGTGGCTGAGCTGGAGGTGGATGAGCGGCTCTATCCTCTTCCCCAGTATTTTCTTTCTGGATTGAGCAAGCAATGCACCTTGGCACTGAAGTTCCTGATCAGAGCTGACATCCTGGGTCACACCGAGCTAACTTGCAATTTCTGATGATTCTCCAGTGACTCAGTTGAGCGCTGTCGGTGCAGCACGCCTGGCAAGACCCTGATCTCAGATCTGTGTTGGCTGCTCCAGCTTGGCCCTAGGAAAGCCCAGCTGTAGCTCCAGTGCTCCCAGTCAACATCGTGTGCTGCTGAGTTTCTTCATTAAGTGGTCCTATCCCCATTATATTTGGCGTTAATGCTTGCAGTAACTGTTGGAGGGACCACATTTGCAGAATGCGGTGCAGAATCGTCAGTAAACCTTTCCCTTGAGTAAAGGGTTGATCAATCCACATAGTAGCTGCCTGTATTAAGTATTGCATTGGGATTCCAAAGCAATTGCTTGTATGGCTTGAGTACGTGCTGAGGCTGGCTCAATGAGTAGTCATTAGAAGCTATACTGAAGTAATTTGTATCTTGTATTCAATTACCTAATGCCATTAGAGTCTTCCTGACTAGAAGATGAGATTCAGCACTGTTTCCTGGAGTAAGGCACTTGGAAAGGTTGGTGCTCAGTGCAGGCTGTGGCCCTAAGCTCCAAAGTACTTATCCCTTGGGTTTGACACAAGCATAGTACTGGGGGATGCTGCACATGTGATGAAGCATCACTGACAGATTTATCCCAGTGTTTAAATCAATCAGTTGGCCAATGTGAACTCTTCTCACAAAACTAAAGGTTTTTTTAATCCTTGAAAACAAAATTTTGAAATATATCCAAAAAATGCATGCAGCACTGTGAATATTACGGTGTCACTGCAGCATGCTAAAACCATGCAGATACGTTCAGGTTATAACGGTATTCTGCTGAGTTTTACTGCATTGTGCAGAGCAGCTTCTGAGAGGGTCAGCTCGTCTCATCAGCGGTGAGATTAATGGTCAAGGCCAGGTTGGATGGGGCTTGAGCAGCCTGCTCTAGTGGAAGGTGTCCCTGCCCATGGCAAAGGGTTGGAACTGAATGAGCTTTAAGGCCCCTTCCAACCCAAACCAGACTGTGGTTCTATGCAATGGATATATGTGAAGAAGATGCTGCTGTTTGGATAGGCTGGAATGTTGTCATTGACTTACCTTGCCATGTCTTCTTAACCTAGTTTTGTGTGAGGATAGAGAAGAATCCTGGCCTTGGTTTTAGTATCAGCGGTGGAATAAGCGGACAAGGAAATCCGTTCAAACCTTCCGATAAGGTAAGTTACTTACACATTTCTCTCTAAATGCTCCTTGCTTTCGAGTCGCATGTGGAGACAGACACAATGTGGGTGAAATTTTTCTGCACTTCTGTTGTGATATTTGAAAGAATTTTCTCCATAGTTGACTTTTTTTTTGTTAGGAGAGTATTTGCTTTTTCCCTGGTTGATGAAGAAGAGAGAATCAAAGCAGAAATCATGTGGGTGCCTATAAAAACACAACTGGAGATTATCAGCTACACAGGGCTGTAGGAGCAGGACGTGGACTCTCAGACCTGTTCTGAGCAGTACAGACTGGAGTTTGTGGAATAACAAGTGTAAGGGTACATCTCAGTTGAACACAGAGTTCGTACTCTCTAACAATACTGGATTCAGTGTGAAGAGGCTGTCATAACTTCCATAAACACTGAGAGTTTTTGGCAAAGGATGACAACAAAACTGGCTTTTCACCTCTGCAAATATTTGAGATCTGCCTGCAAATTGGAAAAATTATTTCCTTAGAAGTGCCAGTCTGACACAACCTGAACTCCTTGCAAATTGTCACTGACAATCCCCGGTCTGACCTTCAAGAATAGTTGCATTTAACATACACAACTATTGGGTATTTTAACAGTTCTCCCTTAAAACACTCATTTTTGTGTCCTCCTTTGAGGCTGCAAACCAGAATTAACACTTTAGAACATCACTGTGTCTTTACTGTACGATGCTTGACTTAAGCTGTGCTTCCACTGTCCGTCACTTGCCTAAACTACTAAAGCAGAGTCTGCATCCCCTTGTGAATGTGCCTGCACCAGTAACAAGCTCAGTGCATCAACACCTGTAGATGGGCTTCATTTTACCTGTAGCAGAAATGCAAATCTGTGCACTACGGGAGTGATGGGGTGGTTATGTTGAAGAAATTAATAATTATAAAGGGGTTTATATGCTGTCACTCTGAAACATTGCAGCAGGATGAGCACAGCAGAGGGACACTGAGGAGGACGCACAAGTGCAGGACTGCCTGAGCTGCAGGGGAATACTTCAGATGTGTTCACCATTGAGGAACTCAATGTTTGATTTGGGATTTTCTTAATGCATTTTACTGAAATACTGAAAACTAATCCAGAAATATCCTTTATCACTTCATAATTTTACCCCATTCAAAGTCATTCATGGCTCAGACCTTGGACTGACAGTCCTGCAGAGCATTGCACTGAGTATCTCAAGGGCTGAATATCAAGACTGGCTTTTAGAAAATGTTTTAAACTTTTTAAAGTAAATTAAGCACATATTGCTTTATAGATTGTGGTACCTTATCATTCTATTAATTAATGCTTGCTCCATTTTAATTATCCTCCTGGTAACTCTGTTACTTTTGCCCTGTTCATATTGGACATCATTTTGTGACATGGAATCTCAGTTTCAAATGATCGATGTGTTGGAAGGGACCCTAAAGCTCCTCCAGCTCCAACCCCTGCCACGGGCAGGGACCCCTTCCACTGGAGCAGCTTGCTCCAAGCCCCTGTGTCCAACCTGGCCTTGAACACTGCCAGGGATGGGGCAGCCACAGCTTCTCTGGGCACCCTGGGCCAGCGCCTCAGCACCCTCACAGGGAAGAGCTTCTGCCTAAGAGCTCATCTCAGTCTCCCCTCTGGCCAGGTTAAAGCCATTCCCCTTGGCCTGTCCCTACAGGCCCTTGTCCCAGGCCCCTCTCAGGTGATAACTCGCTGACGGTCACGAAGAGCTGCTACAAACCTACCCTAGTATTTGATTACGAACAGATTTAATGGAGTTTCATGTTTAAAACACTGACAGAATATGTAAAGCCCCAGACAGCACGTAGGGAGACACCTGTATTTTGGGAAGTAGTTCTTGGTGATAGCATCCTAACCTCTGTTACTTCTGACTTATAGGGTATCTTTGTTACTAGGGTTCAGCCTGACGGACCAGCATCCAGCCTGCTCCAGCCTGGCGACAAGATCCTCCAGGTAGGGGTGGATTTAAATCAAGCTTTGTCACTGAACTCAGTCTTTGCATCTTACACGTACAATGACATGGCTTTCAGCACAAGTTAACTGCTGGTTTTGTTACCCTGGTACTTTAATGCTGATTTATAACAGTGTTACAGTGCTTGTGAAAGCTGCTCTCAGAAGGAAGGAATAAAGCTGTTTGAAAGAAACTGAGGGTGTGAAAAAGAGGCACAGGACTGGCCCCGGTGACACGATTTAGAAGAAGGTGCAGGGAGAGAGGAGCTTCATGGGCAGTGTCACAAGGAGGAGTCTGTGACAGAGCAGATGTGTCTCCAGTTTTCACCTTTGCACTGGTGTAGGGAGCTCTATATTCACATTTTGACTATATTGGCAATTGTCTGTGTTGGCAAGTATTGACTGGTTTTGACAGAATAGTAACTGGCAATAGTTTTGCCTCTCTCTTGCTGCCTCAGCATTTGTGAATGCCATTGCAGGAAAAGGATCCACTGCTGGATCATGGAAGCAGCTGTGGGATTGACAGAAAAGTCTCCACTTTTTGTTCTGTTGTTTGTAACAAATGTTTCCTGTATTCCAGTGAACTTTTTAAAGAGAAAGACAGGCTATTCCTGCACACAGCTTTCAGGGCTCCTCATTCACTGAAATTAATGGCTGTCTGTATAGAAAACATCCTCAGTAGCCTCTCTCCCTCCTTCTCTCCCTCCTACCCAGCAGGGGCACTGCAGGAGTGACCAGCTCTGAGCTCTGCAATAGGCAACTCACGTTTGTCAGGATGCTCAACACCTGTGAGATAAATAACTAAGCTAAATGAAGTACAAAATTGGCTAGAGATGGTGCTGTATTGAAAGCTGAGCTTAGAAACAGAAGCAAAAATATGCCAAGAGCAAAAGATGTTAAAAAGCAACAGCCAAATAAGGTGAGAGGGTGACTTCTGATGGACACAGGCCATCAGGAGCTGGGATTTCTCATGTCTCAGCATGTGTCCCTGAACCAGGAGCATTTACATATGTTTATTTAAGGTACTGCTGCGTGGTCTGAGGGGAGCAGATCTCACTCTCCTGATTTATTCATCCCTTACACTTGTGAAGTTTGACTTTGCACTCTCAGTCCCTCTCATCAGCTCGCAGCTCAGCCTCAGCTCCTCATTCATCATCGTCGTTCCAGATGCTCTGGCAAGAGCATTTTCCTTTTACTTGCAATTACTTCTGCCCATGCATAATACCTATTACCAGGTGTTGATTTATATTGCGGCAAGTAAAAGGGCCATTAATCTCACGGAGGAATTAACAGACAAAACCCATAACTGTGATGAAGCTATTTTACTTCTCAAACACAAGCGGTGCCTGTAGCTGTGAACGTATCCCGTTCTTTGGGCAGTAAGAGCCTGAAATTAGTAATACTCAGTGGCATCTCTTCACCCCAGTTTTCCACCATGGCCATCACCTCTGTTTGTTTTTATCTCATGAGACCCTCCCCTACCAGAGACAGGGTTCTGTGTTATCAGTCCTGGCTGAGGAGGAGGTCCCAGTTTCTGCTGGGACTCAGAGCCACCATCTCCCTGTGTTTCCTCAGCCTCGGCCCCCCATCTTCATGCAATCTGCCCTGTGATCTGCTTCTCCTGTCACACAGACCTTCATCCTATGGACTCTCTCCCCCAGTATGTCTGTCTGACCCTTTCCCACCAGGTTCCTGGCTGGTGCCTTTGTGTGTCTCCATGGCTGGTATCCCCGATGTCACAGTCACTGGAACACCGCCACGTCTGTGCTCCCACACATTGAATTCCATTGAGTCAAGGTGTAGGTAAAATATGGACAGGTATTATGGGCCCAGGGCTGCAAGGGGGAGTTCTTCGAACATTCACATGAAGGACTCTGCTTCGCAGGATGCTGTCAGGAGAAGCAATGATGTTTCTGTTGTGCAGTTACGTGTCTCCCCATGCAGTTTTGGTAGATGAGGGAAGGAAGATTTAAAAAGCAAAAGGTTTGACACTCCTTGGGTGGACTTACCCGTAAGAAACTGTCATCCGTAAGCACAGTTTTGCCCAAAGCCTGTTTCTGAGAGACAAGCAGCTGTGTGTCTTCTGCAGGGAGAACGTTCTTGTCAGTAAATGTCCAGAAGCTCATGGTCCCACGGGGATCCTGGGGGAGCAAAACTGTTGTGTCTTCCCCTCCTGTGCCATAAGCTCTTCACTTATTTATTTGATAAGTAATAATTGTTTTGCTGCTGTTGAATTAGCGGCAGTTTTAGTGGATGACTTTCAAGGAGGAACATGGCTGTATGGCTGCTGCGGCTGTCAGCAAGCAGAGAGCAGCTCTCTCAGCTGTGTCATACAATTCTGCCACTGTGTTAAAGGCTGCCCTTCAGTTCTCAGAAATCTTGTTATGGTGGCTCCATGTTCAGCTAAAATCCATTCTTCCTGCCTAAGAATTAGAACTAAATAATCACAGAACCCCAGCCTGGTTTGTGTTGGAAGGGAGCTTAAAGCTCATCCAGCTCCAACCCCTGCCACGGGCAGGGACACCTTCCACTGGAGCAGCTTGCTCCAAGCCCCTGTGTCCAACCTGGCCTTGAGCACTGCCAGGGATGGGATAGCTCAATGTGTAACAGTAGATGGGGATTTCTCAGTATATTTTGTGGGGAATGTGAGACCCCAGCAGGAGTGACCATTTATTCCAGTTACCATTCATTTATCTGGTAAATCACAAATCCCTCTGGCTGTGGACCGCTGCCATGTCTCTGGACGTGTGCCTCCCACAGCCCACTTCCTCCAGCAGCTTTTCTTGTGGAAATGAAGTTTCTCTGTTAGCTAAAGCTGAGCTTGCACAAGGTTTCCCCACACCCCTCACTGCAGCTTGACAAGGAGAAGGGACAAGGGCAGAGCTGCCTGGCCTTAGGCTGTCTGCAGCGTCTTTGATTTCTGTTTCTATTTCTGAATGAGCAGTGCAGATCCCAGTGAGCTGTGTGGCGAACACTCGGAAACTTCAGTGTCTCCCTGAATGACACCAGAGCCTGAGATGACCTCCAACTGTGAATGCCAATGATTGCTTAGCTTGGGCACACAAGTGAACGTCTGAAACTCTTCCTGCCTGAAATCTGTATTCCTGTTTCTTGGAGCTTTATCCTTTAATGCAGTGAGAGGCCACGGAGCATCCTTCTGCAGCCCCTGCGCCAAGGGGAGGATCTTGGCTCTGCAGCCACTTTGTGCTGCTTGTCCCGTATGCTGCTTGTGCTGACGGTGGGCTGGGGGGCTTGGGAAGTGTCTTCCCTGGGTTGTAGGGTGTAGTACAGTTGTGTGGTGGCCAAGATACCCATGTGTAGTGGTCTGGGTGTGTGTAATAAGCATCTTCTACAGTAGTTCTTCCATGGGGCTGTTGTTTCTGTAATAGTTGAAGGTTTCTCCTGGTGTCTTTGGGGAGGGAATCAGCACAGAAGCAGAACAGTTCAGTCAGTGCATTCTCCGCTCTGTATATGCAGCGTGTCTCAGCTGGAACCTGCCTTTGCACTCAGCAATATGTTCTGGTGGCATTAACCTCCTTTGGGTTTCGCAGCGTTTGAACCTCTCACATCCAGGGTCATTGCTCCTTCAGAAAATAGGTGGAATTTCAAAGGGTCACTGAGTAATTTAAGTTGGGAAGCATCCCTGAGGCTTTAAGCAGGGGTGCAGCATCTGTCCAATGCAGGATGAGAGAGATGTGTTGTCTTAAGGGCACAGTCCAACTGTCGTGTGCAGGAAACCATCGTATGGTTATTATTTATTGTATGATATGATCATTATTTATTGTAGCCTTGGTTTTAATCTCCACATATCCCTTTGCTCTGCCAAAATGACGATGCTAAATAGAACCTCCTTTGTGTTTGTCTTGCAGGCAAACGGACACAGTTTTGTACATATGGAACACGAGAAGGCTGTGTTACTCCTGAAGAGTTTCCAGAACACAGTAGACCTAGTTATTCAACGTGAGCTTACTGTCTAACTATTTTTTTATAAATAGTAAATATGTCTAGCCAGATCTAATGTTCAAACAGATTTATACATAGGAAACAAATTTTTTTGCCAATTGCTGGACCAATGGCAAACAGTAGTGCCAAATGTAAAATACTCTATGTTAGTACCGATCATCTTGAAAAAATATATTAACTATATAAATATATTGTTCATGTGGCTACGTATTAGTTTTACTTGTCAGCCTCTGGCTGTGCATTGGTGCGTTTTTTTAATCCAGTTACTTCTTAAAGTCAATTTCATATGATTTCAAAACACAGAAGCACATACGAAGTCTTTAGGAATTCTGCTGTCCATCAGAAACACTGCCTCAAAGTTGTATATGCCTTTATAAAGATAAAATATATTAACCTGTACTTCCCATGAAATATTTCTATCATGTCACATACAAAAATAGAGAGAAAAAATATTTTCATAAACACCTCAAAGAAAGTATATATTAAATTAAATTTACTAATGTTCATTTATTTTCAATGCAAAGATATTATATGCCTTATGAAAATACCTGTACATATGCAGTGTGTATAGCTGGCTCCATAGGAATTAGTAAAAATGTCACTATACAGGGTGAGATACTTCATAAATTACACTCAACTCTGGGACCTACACAAAGAACTGAGATGAAATTGGTTAACTTCTGTCGTTTGACACTTTTAGTTGATCCCATGGGAACACACTCGGTGGACGAGCAATGAGTTCAGGCAGGTATGGTCAGAAATGGAAGAGGGTTGTGATGGGTGGCAGTAAAAGCACCTTTTGTTGCTGCTGATTTTACTATTTCAGGTTTTAATTTAATGACAGGCTCTTTAGTTCCATCCCCTGTGCCTCCCAGTCTTGCCCTGTTCTGTGTTTTCACGCTGGTCCAGCCGTGCTCGCCCCGGTCGCTGTGTCACTGTCAGGGAGGCTTCAACCTTTGTATGTTCCTTCAGTTGGGTAATGTGGCTCAGAGGGAGCAGGTTCAGTCCCGGGGGTGATGCTGGCCTGGCCTGGGGAAAGCTTCCCAACACAAGTGTGAAGCTGGAAAACCCTTCACGTCCACATCCCAGAGCTGTCCCAACAGAGCATCCTGACAGCACAGAACTGCTGCTGTCGCAGGCGTCCGCTGTGTCTGTAACCAAGGGCAAGGTGGAGAAATGTGAGAAATGTAAGAAGCCGGTTTTATGGGGATCCAGTTCCCTCTGACCTGATGGCACCGCTTGCACTGCCCTGAAGGGAGAGCCAGAGCATGCTCTGGGAGGGCCAGGCTCCCTTACATCTTTTCCACCTGGATTAGAAACTCAAGGCAGAGGAAGGTAGCTATAGCATGAGCACATGGCCAGAACATTGCACTTTGCTGCTTCCTCTAGAATTCTCACCCTTCCTGCTCTCCCATCAGGCACATGCTGACTGGGGTAATTCTGCTCAGATTAAACAGGGCTGTGACATGCAGCCCCTGTCTGCTGCACCCTGGTGTAACTGCAGCCAAGGCAGCCCAGCTGCACGCTGGGTGCGGTGGGTGGAAGGACGGAGCAGCGCAAGGTGCCATCAGCGTTCCTACCAGCCAATGTGTCCCTGCCACCACTGGAGCACACCCGTGCTGGCAGCTCCTGCGCGGGCAGGTTGGTGTGCCAAGGGCTTATGCCCATATCGAGGTAACCTGGGAGAAAGGAAAACTGCTGCAGCCGCTGGGACCTGGCAGTTACTTGGTGCTGGGAGAGGGTGGTGGTTCTGTGAGCACGTGTGCACGTGGGAGAGGAGGCAAAGCAGCCCACACATAAAAAGTAAATCACAGGTTAGTCAGAAAAACGGTGCAGCAGGAGCCATCCCCTAATGCTGTTAGGAAACACCAGATTTGGGGATATTTTCTCCCCTTTTTTCTGACTCTACAGCAGCTGCTGAGCCCGTTGGGATGACTTGATTCTTGGGTTCACCTCTGCCATGGGAGCTCTTTAGCCATGATCTGGGAAGCGACACTTCTGCATTTGCACATAAGCTCCCTGTGCACTGGCTGTTGCATGTTGGAAGGGACCTTACAGCTCACCCAGCTCCAACCCCTGCCACGGGCAGGGACCCCTTCCACTGGAGCAGCTTGCTCCAAGCCCCTGTGTCCAACCTGGCCTTGAACACTGCCAGGGATGGGGCAGCCACAGCTGCTCCCTCCTTCATCTTGTATCTCCCTCCTTCTCCTCAATTAATGGGAGAAATTTATCTGTATAAATATTAATGAAACATAAATTCCAAGCCCACCTCGTGCCCTCATCCAAGCAAGTGCTCCAAGTGAATGCACCATGGTGCTGCTGGCACTGCCAGACACCAGCAGGTGCCACTGAGCTACAGCCAAAGCTTATCCTAAGGTTTCCAGTTTGGAGAAGTTATTTGATGATATTCAGAACACCAATTTAAGTAATTAATACTTATCAGTAAATGAAAATCTTCTTGATGCCACCAGCTGAAAGAGCTCGCTGGATTTGCAAGAGCTGGGGCAGGATTGTTGCTTGCTCCATTTTTCCAGCTGTCAGGTTCCTGTCACATGGATGTGATTTCCTGACGTGCCATCAGGTCACACCGGCTCTGGCTGAGCCCATCCAAAATTTCTCTAATTCCCCTGACATTTCCAAGGCCAAAATTTCCATTCCTGAGTTCCCATTGCCCTTTAAAAAACACAAGAATTTATTCAACATCATGTTCAGGAAACTGTAGACACCTACGTAGCGTGTAATTACATTGAATGGGGATTAGGTCCCTACATGAATGTTTTTGCACCTAAATCCTTCTCTGGAGCTGCCTTTGGCTTTTAATGTGGAAAATCACTCTTGCAACTGTGCCCCCACATGCAGCCACTTGTTGGTGCCAGTCTGTGCTCTGTTGTTTTCCTGCACACCAAGCTCATCAGACCCAAAGCCTGGTTGGCATCACCAGTCAGGCTGTGTGCAGGTCCGTGTTTCAGGGCTGCCAGGTGCTTTCCTTAATGGATTATAATGAAATACAATGAAGGCAGGTTAGTGCAGTGGAATGTCATGTTCCAGTCCCTAACTGGGCCAAACCTCCCACCAGCTCATGAGGGAGGCTGGGGGACGTTTGGACTCTCAAACATACCACAGTGAAGCTTTAACACCAACCCCGCTGCCCCAAAATACCAAATACATTCTTGTTGGCGTTATTTCTATTCAGATGGGCTGAAATGTTTAGCTAGCAGTAGCATTGTGAGCAATTAACAGTACTTGATGGACTGCTTAGGAGTTTTCCAATGATCCTTCAAAATACACCCTGCGCCTCTTGTCTTCCCTGGCAGGTCTCCTGTAACGTCCCAGACACGGTCACCTGCAGCCCCGTTTGCAGGTCAGGTACCAGGTTACCAGTGTGCTTTGCACATAATGATGGTATTTTATGTTATTTTATTTACTGAATGTGATTATATGGCAAGTGTGGAGGCAGTGACAGTCCCCTCGAAGTGAATTCCATGTGTGGGTTCACTTCCGTGCGTGTGAATGGATTCAGACCCAGGCAAGCATGGCCACAAGAGGCGGATGCTTTCCCTGCTTTGTGCTTTTTAGATTTTTCCATGCAATAAACACTTATTTAACTAACGATCCTCAGGGAAGGGCTAGCTTAAAGAAGGAAGCCTGCAAGGTTATTCCCATATGCTCATTTTACAACAGGTTTTAAGGAGCTCAGTGGTCGGTGCCACTGCTCTGGTTCCTCCCCATAACACACAGTGGGGCCCAGCACAGACTGGCAGGAAAGCCTTTGCTTCCCTGCTGCCTTGTTGGAAGGCAGCTCCTAAGGGGAAAGAAGAAAGGAAAAAAGAGGAAAAGGAAAAGAAGCTGCTTATTTTGAGACAAAGGAGAAGCTCAGACCATGGGAAGTCCACAGGACTCTCCAGTCTTAATAATTTACCCATTTTCCCATTCCCAGCTTGCAGTTTTTACCTGGTTGTTGATGAACTGTCATATTTAGAAGCCAGTTGTGATCATTTAACATCTTCAAATTGGTTTTGATGTTTTCCAAGGTATTTTTTAGCACGTCCATGTCTGTATCCGTGTTTCACGGCACTACGCCAGCTCCCGAGGTGAGGACAGGCTCTGCCAGCCAGGGACACGGTGCCCGACAGCATCCTGGTGCAGGTACCTGGTGGAGGAGGGACAAAGCTGAGGTGCAGGGGAGAGCTGAGAGTAAAGCTGAGGGCCGTGTTCCCCATGCTGGGCACACAGTGCACCCAGGACAGCAATCAGCCATTCCAGGGCTGCCCTGGGGATGCTCAGCCTGGAAGCTGGCTCAGGTTTGTCCAGTGTGGTCTTTATCTGAGCAGGAATGACAAGCCCTGGACACCTGAAAAGTGCAAGCACTGATGTTACAGACCACCACTAATCTGCAGGAGCAAAAACTCCAACTGAAATTAGTAAAAATATTCAAGAGATTGGTTTGCTGTTGCTAGTCAGCACTTGGAATGTAAAGCCTTTCCTTGATTAAAGCTCTCTGGCTTGTAATATAGCACTTAGTTACCTTGCGCAACTCAAAAGCGCTTATTTATAGCTATGGGTGTATATATGTATATATCTGATGGAGATATATGCAACAGTAAATGCAAAGTCAGTGTTAAATGGAACCCCAGGCGTTTTGGCCCGCTCAGGAGCAGGCTCTGCTCTCCAGAGGAGCGGGGTCAGCGCCTGAACAAGGCGCTGTTGGGGATATTTATCGGGGGGACTGACCTCTAATGGAGTGGGGTTGGAGCCGGGCTCTTGCAGGCTGGGCTGATGTGGGGTGCTGTGTTCCATCACAGTGCTCCCCATCCCACCACCGGTGAGCCCTGTAAAAGCAGAATCAGGATTTGACATCAGTATCCATCTCCCCAGAGCCCCAGAGGGGCAGGTCGGAGGCTGCGGGGGCTGACGCTGGTGGATTCCACACTAGGGTTGTCAAAAATCAAGTGTTCCCTGCAGCTGAGCTCCCTTCCACCTCCACATCCCGCCCCAGTGCTCTTACCCAGTCTTTTGTCATCAAAACCTGAACTTTAAGCAAGCGCACAAAGATAATATGATTCCATTTCCAGGCAGTCAGATTTGAGGCTTTATTTGCAGTGTGAATACAACACAATGATACAACTTTCAGGCCAGTAGTTTGGATAGGATACGGATTAACTGATGGTTTGGTTTGGTTTTGATTTGAACACATTTGGTGATGGTGGGCACAAACCATGCGGCTCCCAGAGGCCAGGCTGGGGCACAGGTGGGTGGCAGCAGCAGGAAGAGCAAATGTCAGGAGCAGTTTCTATTAAAACCATTAAAAAAGGGTTTAAAAACAAAGCTTTTTGCCAATCCTCTCCCCGGGCAGTTCCAGCAAGTGGGCTGGAAGCAAGTGCCACCATTGCATTGCGTTCAGCATCCCCACTGCCCAGCCCCAGCCCCGCGGCACACGAGGGGTCCCCAGTGTCCCCCCGGGGCCCTGCAGCCGCTGGGCTGGTGCAGGCAGCTTCGCCCCCCCCCGCAGAGCAGACGCCCCCATCGGTTCAGTTTTCTACTTGTGAGTACTGTAGCCAACAGCTTACTTTGTTAAAGATTTTACCATTTTATAAAAGACATGTTTAATTATGATGGAGATGGCTGTATTGTAATTAATATTTTGAGATAATTGTGATTTTGAGCTTAAATTATATACAGAAAATGGTCATTTTTGTATGTGTTCAAAGATTGCTATATTACAAATGACTAACTGTACTTTTCAGTTTAATTACAGTATTAATGTAAATAAGGCTGAATGAAGAAATATTTACTACTTTACTAACATAGATTGTGAATGTACTTAATGTTTTTTGCAGTATAAAGACTTACTGAACTTGAAAAGCTGCTTCATTTTATGTGCAAAAAGGTACTTCAGAACTCTATTTTAACTCTCTTGATCAGTGCAATCACTTCTCTGGTGGGTTAATTTGCACACACCGGTTGTATCCACTCCGTCCCCCTTCATGTATGACACCCCCCGTAAGGTGCATATTGTGTTTCGAATGCATTTTGCAGATGCTGCTGTACATAGAACAACTACAGGGACTAAACCAATGCTGTGCAGTGTATAGCAGAGCCATTTTTCGGCTTTGGTGTACCCAACTTTTTCAGTATTTAAAGAAGTGTTTTGAATAACATTAAAAAGTCTCTTTATTGTATAAATAATAAAAATGTCACCTTATTGTAATTAAGCTTGTCATCTTTTACTGCTGGAAGGGAGCTGAGTTCTCAGAGAAGGCTGTTGGGAGCGAGCTGTCTGGTGGTAACCCATCCCATGGCAGCCCCGTGCCTTCCTCCTCAGCCTCATCCACCAGCAAACCGAGTGGAGGCTGAGGGAGAGACTCTGCAATTACCAGAGCCTTGGAAATGAAGCAGCTGCCCTCGGTCAGTCACAGCTGCGGGTGAGACATCAGATATGAAGAGGGGGCGGCTGCATGTGTGTGTGGAGCAGCTCAGCATTCACTGCCCTGTAGATACAGATGCTGTAGGAGAGATGGGAGAATGAGAGGAGTGAAGGTGGGAGAGCAGCAGCAGTTCCATCCCCCAAGTAACCCCAGAGCATCCTGCTCCGTGTCTGAGCTCAAACCCACCATCGTTCCTTCTGCACTTGACACTAGCAGGTATTTCTCCCAGGAAACTCCTTCCTGTTTACTCTCTGCAGCTGTCCCCAACCCCTCTCCTTCTGGAGCAGGTCAGTACCTGCTGCAGGTCTGTGGCTCCAGCCATGCTGGCCTGGTCTGGTCCATCTCCACCAGTCATGGTCGGTGCAGCCATGCACAAGCTACATCAGACCCTCTCACTCTCACTGAGAGGTGCTGCTAAACCTGAAGATGAGGTCACTGTATTTTAAGTTACCTCAGAACACATCCAAAACCTGGAAAGTTTAATGTTGAATCATGTTAATTCTGCTGTTATAGAGAGGTTGGGTGGAGAAAGGAAAATGCTTCCATAACCTGCACTTTTCCCTTATAAAAACATACCACAGACAGGGTCTCCATTCCACATCATCCCATCAGCCTTCATACAGATGAAGAGAGAAGAGAGGTGTACTTCTGCTTCTAAAACTTAGCAGGAATATCTTTCACTTGAACAATTGTTCTTCATTGCACAAAAGTCAGCAGTTTGCAGTTAGAAGTAGCAGTCATCCATAGGGACAGCATTAAACACTGTTTGCTGGCAGCAAAGGACAGGGCAGTACTGGGAAGACAGAGGTGATGTTGCTCAAGTTTCAGCAGCAACACAGGTACCTTGGCACCTACACCTGACACAGGGCAACACAGCCATGGGACCAGCGGCTGTTCCCCCTTGGTGAGCTCAGCTTGAGAAACAAACCCCCCTACAACAGCACCTCTGGTACCTGCTGCCACTTGCCATTCATCCGCCTGGAGCTGCCCGATGAAGAAGCAATGGATCTGCTGTCCCAGAGCAAGCAGCCCTCCCCCTGCCATTACTAACATACGTGATGCATTACTGTCACCACTAAAGGTACTGCCTTCAGGACATGGAAGCACATTTAAACAGAAAATTAAAGTATCTGAACATTACCAGCTACACAACTTAATTACAGCATATGCTCAAATTAAACCAAAACAAACAGCCACCAGGGAGTGTTTATTGTTCAGTGCAGCTACCACCATTGACCACAGTCTGCCTATGTTCAGGTGTGACACACACAGCCCACAACACACCTCATATGTACCCTCACTGCATGGCGGCAGGGCTGAAGCCCTTTATCACATACAGACTCATCACTGAGGCAGCAGTGGAGAGAGAGACTAAATACCTTGGGGGAGGTTATAAAATAGGCATACAAAATCAAAGTGGTTACTTCTGGCTTTTGTTCAACTACTTTGATGTTGACAATTGTATTTAAAAATCAGCTTGATTGTAGAAAAAGTGTGTCATATTACTGAAGGCAGCTCGCAGTGGCATCCTTTATCGCAAAAAGTGTAAACCTGTGGAGTAGCACTTTAAAATGCACTCTTGAAACATGCAGCTCGAGGAGAAAACAGTTCATAGACGGTTCCTGCTACAAACGCTTCCGGTCACAGGCAGGGTAACAGGGAGTTGAAGGAGGAGGAGGAAGGCGGGAAAACCCCATGGCATTTGGTCAGACAGGGCAGTGCTTCACTTGCACTGGGATGGCCCAGGCTGGCCAGGGCCTGTGCTGGTGCATCAGGTGGGAATGCGGCTCCGCAGGTACTCCAGCACCGCAGCTGTTCCTTTGGCCAGGATGGCTGCCCGCGGCGTACGGAAAGGATTGCCCTCCAGCAGGAGTGTCCTGGAACAACAGAGGGAAACCCAGCTACTGGTTGTACCAACACGGTCACACACTCCCCATGGATCTGAAACGCTTCCGAAATTCTTAATCCCTCTTCTATAAAAAGGATTTTAATTCCTGCTTCCCTTGTTCACACTAATCATCCTAATCTCCCCTCTGGCAGGTTAAAGCCATTCCCCCTTGTCCTGTCCCTACAGGCCCTTGTCCAAAGCCTCTCTCTAGCTTTCTTGTTGGTCCCTTTAAGCACTGGGAGCTGCTATAAGGTCTCCCTCGAGACCTTTCTGAAGTCTCTCTGGACAGCGTCCTTCAAGGGGGAAACCCCAAGGACCAAGAATGTGTTGTTTTTGACAAGACAGACCGCTTACACCTGTCATCTGTGAGGTGTATTATGCAGGGCCATCCAGAGTCATGACTCTTCGTATGTTACTCAGAGGCTATCATCCTGTCTCTTATACCAAGCTATCCACAGAGCTAAATGTGCAGGCTGACAGTGCAGCACCTCCCTGCCTGGCTGGTCTGTAGGTGCACCACCAGTGTATCTGTATGTAACCACCTTAGGCTCTAACATGAGATTTACACAGACCAACACACTTTTTCCATTGTCATAAAAATCATGACACAACTCCCCCACTATTGAATAAACATGGAAGAAAATACACTGGTTTACAAGTGGTAAGAGAGACCCTTTTTGTGCACTGAGACCTACACAATAACACACTGCCAATTAGTGCTTTTTCCTCTGACAAAAAATGCCCTGAAGAAAGGGGTCAGAATCTGTTTCCTAAACCATGTCACCACCTACAGAACACACCTCAGCGTTTCACAGTTTCCAAGCTCTGGTGGCACCTGAAGGAGGTCATTATTCTGAAGGTCCAGTGTTCCCAGCTTGTCCATCTTCTGTAGCTGCAGAGGGTCTATGGCCCCAACCTGATTGTTAGCCAGCAGGATTGTCTCCAGTGCTGGGATGCGATAAAGGACACTGGGAAATACCTTAAATCTTCAAGAAGCAAAAGGAGGCAAACAATAAAGTCGGAAGTAGGGCATTAAAAATATTAGCAGCCTTTAAATCAGACAGCATTGAAGCTTTAGCTATTTAAGGAAATGGTTAAGGTTGCTCTGAAAGGAGACAGCATCCATTATCTTAGCTGGCACACAGGGAAAGAGGTCACCGAAACACGTGCAGTGGCAGCTCAGCACCTCTAACAGTGTCACAGGCCAGCTGTGGTCACTGAGTAAGGCTGGTGTGTCCCACAGAACATGATCCAGAGGTGTACCACCACCAGGAGAACAGTCAGCTCCCTCCATCCTGCTGGGGCAGGGGCAGAGGGCTCCAGCCTAGCCCAGCCCAGTCCTGCCCTGCCTGGGCAGCAGCAGTGAGAGCAGACGCTCTCCAGGGCACCACTCATCTGCTTCCTGCAGCCCATTCCCCTCCTGTTCCTCCATCCCAGGGTCCTGCTGTACTCTGGCTGCCAGAGAGCAGTCCAGTTGGGGTCTGTGGTGGGATGCACTGATCACAAGATTCTTTAATTCCTTTTTTAACCAGCTCCAAAACTTATGTGGCAGAAAGTTCTAAAACTACACTATCCGTTGCGTACAGAAACAGATTCACTGCATCAGTTTTAACCCTACAGCCAATTGATCAAGTGTCCCCTCACAACACAGGAAAATCATATTCAATTCAGCCCACTTATTTCAGTTATTGTATTAAAAAAATATATAAATAGTTCTCACCTATTAAAAGAAAGATTTATTATTTGCAGTCTTGTCAGTGACTCCATTGCCTCAGGTAGAGATGTCAAGAAATTATTTCTGTGTATCAAATGAGGACAAACAGTAATCACTAACTTCTACAAAGTTTTAGTTAAGAATCCACCAAGACAGAATGTGTGTATTCACCAGTGCCAACACAGGGTCTTACACCAATTAATTGCTTCATAAAGGGGTTAAGACCATGACCAAGTACAGATGCTTGCTAATGCAAGCCAGGTTTCCATTCTCATTCCTGTCAGTAGGAGATGCAAAGTCTATCCTCTAAATATTCCCAAGTATTTCAAAGCATCTAACAAACAGCTCCACAAACCTGCCTGGCAAGTCAGCTCTGGGGGTTCAGAAGACAGCTGATGAAACTGCGCAGGTCCTGGTGCCAAAGTGAAGCAGCAGGATAATCTAAACCACTTCAAAATTCATTTACCCTGGTATCCAATTGCTGTAGCAATTTCTGGCTATGGTTACCATGGTGTTTCCCACAGCAGGAAGCCATTTGGAAGCTTCTTAAATACAAGGTTTGTAAGGATAAAGAAGGCCTGTTCTGAGTTTGACGTAAAGAGCCGTTCCAGGACAATAAAGACCAATCACTAAAAGATGCCCAAACTTAGACCTAAATTCTGAGACTTAAGACTCTCCTTGTAGCAGAGATGCTCCAGTCCCTTTGTATTGGTGGCCCTTCACTCTCTCCAGGCACAGGCAGGATACATTAAATCATGCCAAAGCAAATGCCTGTCTCTGCAACCGTGCTTTGTGAAGCACCAAAGGTAACAAACGCCAATGGCTAATTCTGCTGTCTGCATAAATGCAGTGAGCATTTTTCAGGAGTTAGAGAAGGTAAAATGACAGTAACTCTCTCTTGCAAACAAAGTACCTACAGCCAGCACGACAAGCTTTGTACCGTCACTGTCCTACTTCCCAGCTGCCCTCCAGGATTTCCTGGAGTGGGTTTCTTTTATGGGGTGGTGGGGGCTGTTTTTAAATAGAAACTTCACATCTCTGAGAACCTTCTAATGACTGAAGCAACACCTTTCATCACAGCAAGGCTCAGAGCTTGTCCACTTGGGTTGTGTGGTTTTCTTTAAACTGATGCCTAAATCTAGGCCACTTGCTGCTTCCGATCTGCGAGGCACCCAATGCCGTGGAGGCAGTTTGGGATATGAAGAATTATTTCAGTACTGCTATAACAGATGGTGGTTTAAACAGGCATGAAAATGAGTTACCCAGAAAGGAAGTCCAACACACGTCACAAACCTGATATCCAAATGTGTCAATTTATGGAGCATGCAAAGCTCGGGGGAAATGGAGGAGATTTTATTGAAGGCCAGGCTGACATCACAAACTGAGTCTTTCAGCTCCACAATCCTGAAACCAAATATGAGTATGTTTTTATTATGTAAGCTCAGGTTTGCATTCTGTTGTCTAAGTTAAGTGAAAAAAACCCTGAGGTATTCTACAACTCCAGTACACTTTGTGCTTCCTGACATTTCAGAAGCAATTCTGAGAGAAGATAATGGAAACTTCACCTGTGAAGGCTGCCTGTCCTGGAGCCTTCACTTGATGTGAAGATAGAGCTCATCTGAAGTTATCAGGATGGTAAATTTTCTCTCAGTGATAAACAGAGCAAATTTTATTACAAAAATCTACTCACTTCATTGCAGTTGAGAGGTACTGCAGAAGCCATGGCAGAGATGACCATCACTGCCATCTTCAGCCCTGTAAGTGTTTTAACCCATGTCAAACAACCAAAAGGAGATTGATCTTTTAGAAGCATAGAATGGTTTGGGTTGGAAGGAACCTTAGAAAACATCTAGATCTTTCTGTTCCACTCTTCTGACATTACAAATCCCAGGAAGAAGCATTTGCTGCTTCTTGTAAAAGGCATTCAGAGACTTTGGTGTACAACATTTAACAGATCCAAACGTTAGCTGCTGAATCCCTGTAACAACCTCTGTTTTAGTGCTAAACCCAAAAGATAATTAAATGAGAAAATACTCATCTCTCGCACCTGGAAGCCACTGAATTCTCTGGCACTCAGCAGCTGCACACCCACACCTACCCCAGTGAACACAACAGCCTCCAGCACAGGGAAAAGTGTGGGACGCACAAGCACCACCTCACTAAATTGATTCTAGAAATTGTACTGAAAAGAGAGTTTTAACTATGAGAAAGAGATCACATCTCTTCAAGTTCTATGTGCTAAAGGTTAAATGTGCAGCACACTTGTGTCCAAGAATGGAAATCAGTTCCACCCACAAATGTGTTGCTAGCCTAAAAAAACAGTTTTCATGATTTTCTTGGGCTACCAGAGATGAAGTAACCTTCCTCCATACACAAAAATGCTATTTATTCCCATTTGTGCCAAGAGAAACCTTTTCCCTGACTGTGATGACGTAACAAGTGCAATAACATCAAATGCTGTGTGATGGGACACAAAACCTAACAAGAAGAGAGGCATGGAAACTGTTCAGGCTTCCTTTAAAAAACCAACCAAACAATTACGCTTCCTGAAGAAAGTGAATTTAAACAGAATCCCAGGTACAGCACAGTTATTGCCCAGTAAGACCAATCAAACCCCACTTGCAGTGCATTTCTGGTGTCCTCAACGTAAGAAAGACATGGGGCCGCTGGAGCAAGCCCAGAGAACACCACAAGGATGATCGGAGCTGGAGCACCTATCGAGACAGGCTGAGAACATTGGGGGTGTTCAGCCTGGAGAAGAGAAGCTGCATAGACACCTCAGAGCAGCTTCCAGTGTCTGCAGGGGGCTACATGGATTCTGGAAAGGGACTCTTCATTAGGGATTGTAGCAATAGGACAAGGGGTGATGGGTTGAAACTGAAACGGGAGACTGAGATGAGCTCTTAGGCAGAAGCTCTTCCCTGTGAGGGTGCTGAGGCGCTGGCACAGGGTGCCCAGAGAAGCTGTGGCTGCCCCATCCCTGGCAGTGTTCAAGGCCAGGTTGGACACAGGGGCTTGGAGCAAGCTGCTCCAGTGGAAGGGGTCCCTGCCCGTTGCAGGGGTTGGAGCTGGAGGAGCTTTAAGGTCCCTTCCAACCCAAACCATTCTATGGTTCTATGATAATGAAGTGGTGAATCCACACAGATTATCTTCACATAGGAAAAAACTGCTCCATACAGAAAACAATCCCCCAGTGTGGTTAAGCACCAGCACTTCATCATTGTGAGAAGTCACATCCACTCCCCTCAATTCACCTCAACAACACTTAGCAAAGCAAGATGAAAACCAACAAGCAATGAAGGCACCACTGAGTAGAACCAAGCTTCTTTTTACTGCCATCTTCCTGTCCATCAGTGACCCGCAGCATGCTACTCATACTAGAAACATGAGTGTATTATCCAGCATCCCAATTATACTTTTGTTTGTGTGCCTGTGTGTACACAAATAAAAGCATAGCATGAAGTGTAAATACACTTGATGAGGAATACCACAGGATGCTGAGGAACAAAAGTAGGGAAGAAAGCCACACAGAGAGAATAACCTTCACAACAGTACCTTGGAGGAACTTCACTCAGCTGGTTTTTGCTGAAGTTGATCGTGGTGACAGGACTGCTTCTGACTGCATTGAACATTTCATCAGGAATCACAGCTGCCTGTTTCTCACTGAACAATGGAAAGCATTTAGCTGAGTAACACAAACAAGTCAAATGTTTCCTATTTATTAGCCAGACATTTTCATCTTTCAGAAGATGAGTAGTAGAATAGATAAAGAAGTACCTACAACTTGAAATTCTTAAAAAGCTGTTAATCAGAAAGCTACTAATCACTGTGCCATGTTGTGGTATCTGGGTGACAATATCATTTCACATTGGTGCACTGATCTGTTACCGTACTTAAGAAAAGTCAGTAACAGCTGAGTTATGTCACTACCTCAACAAACCTGTGGATGCTGCATGCTGGGCCAGAAAGCATGGCAAGATTGGCATGAAACAGGTTTCCCTCTCTCAGCTCAGGAAACACCCCCAGCACAATGACAGGTAACTACTCAATGTGGGGCTCCTAAATATTTGTGGTGACCAAAGCCACCCCAGCCCTTTCACCAGTGAGGTCCTTGCCACGTCCCAACCCTCAGCAGCATTTTGCATTTCACTGAGCAGTTCTCAGCATGTCAGGTTTTCTTCCCTCTTCCCAACCTAACAACTCACGTTGTTGGTTACATTTAAGAACTAACTGGAGAAACTCACGTCCTGCAAGGTGTTCTGATACTTAATGGAAATTGCTAAGGAAGTTTGAAAGGTACTAAGAACACCTGAAGGTATGAAGTGTTTCGGTGATTTAAAATGAATATTAATGTGGAATATTTGATAATACAAACAAATAGTTAAAACTCTGCAATTCAAACCTGTCTATTCCCGAGCACACACATTGAAGTGAAAATTGCAGAAGTGCAGCAGGATTTGCACATAGGTTGAGATATATCATAAGGACTGAAAAAAAAAAAAAAAAGGAAAAAAACCCACAAGTGTTCTTACAATCTCAGAAATAGGCAGTATTTCAACACACATACCTGTATTCCAACAGCTTCAATGTGGTTATGGCATGCATGTTAATCCTGGACTCACTTGGAAGCGTCATGGCTGTCACAGGAGGCTCCTCATTTGAGTTGGTTACATCATCTACAGGTAACAAACATGTATAGTCACACAGACTGCAGGCAGATGTGGTGTCCTAGACAGAGAGTTTTCATGTCCCTAGTCACCTGCCACCACCCCTTTTAATTCTTCCTGTATTCCTGCTCAATTGGGTATTATCTGATTCAGAATATTTCAAGTATTTTCTAGTACAGGTTCTCTGTAATCGCGGGTTTCTGGTTTGTTGGGTTTTTAGGAGGGGTGAAAAGGAGAGGAGTTGATGTGAATTTTAAAAGATAGGTCAGGAAGCAATGGAGATGCTACACTAGTAAAGAACTTGTGTAGGCAGCTGCCTCCATGGAGGAGGGAGCTACAAACAAACAGGGAATTTGGGCTAGAAATGATGATCTAGATCAACTGCCTCCAGAACCGCAAATCTGACCACAACATTAATATTTATAAGCCATCATCACACCCTCCTCTGTTACAATCACACAGAAAAGCCCTTGGTGTTGCAAGGGCTACTTGGAACATTTAAGAAATGCAGTTTAAAAGCACTGCTCTGCACCCCTGAGGTGTGGCCTCACATGCGTAAGCAGGGTGAAGCTCAGCTGGAAGACTAAACCAGTGATAAATCCAACTTCCACTAAAAGAAACTGAACAAAATTCCTTGGAAACTGGCAGCAGTCACTAATAGAAGTCTACTAACAGTTATGCCTAACCACAACTAGCTGTCCTTTCACTAGGGAAGGCCAAAAGGGTCAAACCCAAGCTTTTTTCTGCATTTAAATCTCTACAGAAACAGCACTGCTACTGTTTTAGCTCCAACTTAGATGCCATAGCACGCAGAATAAACTCATCAGCATTGCTGTTGAGCAGGACATCAGCTAATTTTATTACCCACAATTACATTATCTACTGTACTTCACCAGATAAGCTTCTGAGCATGTACTCTGGCATTCAATTAATTTTTGTCAAGTTAATATGTCACATTTGCATGGAACCTGACGTTCTGAAGCGATTTTACATGCTGCAGTAGCCTAATTAATACTGCCATCCTCTGGCAGAGGGAGAGAAAACCCACTGAACCAAAAGGAAAATTCCCACATACCATTTTCAATAAAGGTTGCTTGCATGAATTATCAAGGCCTTTTCTAAATTAAGAGGTTAAGCATATTTTTCCATCTAAGTGCAGCATAATCACTTCCATATGATATTTAACATGACCCGTGAACTCAGTTGTTTTGCCTCATGTAAACTTGCCATTATGTTCAGAGAAGAAATAAGAGAAGCTACTGGAATTCCTCATGTAAAATGCATAAAGGAATCAGAGGAAAACACTGAACGTTATTTTTCTAAATGATACTCCTCAACAAAGAATGTCTGCCAGTCAGTATTGTCTAATAGAGTAAGAAAAAGGAACAGCATGGAAATGTAAGAGCAAACTGCTGAGTAAAGAAAGCTCAGGGTAATTGCAGGGTAACTGCAGAAATTTGGATTTAAACAGACACCCTCAGTAGGTTCTACTTCATTTTCATTTCTTAGACAGATTCTCTTTAAAATGCAATGCAACAGAGCCACATACCTTGGATTTTGCTTCTCAGGTATTTCAGAAGCTCCTGGGTGCCTTTCTTCAAAATAAAGACATAAATGAAGTCAGGAAAGTCTTTGCCAGACAGTGTCTATGTAGCCATTCTGACAGTGAGGAATGACAACTCCAGTCACACATGTGGAGCCCAGAGCACTGGTGACTAAAACCCACCTAATGCTTCCCACAGAAAATCCCTCTTCACAGCAACTTTGAACTTGCTTATTTAGAAGTTTGGTTCCATACTCCGGCCTGACCTTAGGCTTCACAGTTTTAGCTCTGTATCTGAAGCAGATAGGCAGTTCCAAGAGCAAGGAAAAATGTTTAAATGAACTTAATCTTCCCTTTAAAAAGGTCTAGCGTAACTGTGCTTTGGAGCAGACATGTAAAACTTGTCAGGAAGCTGACTGTTCAGTGTTCTGCTAACTTTTTATGTCCAAAATGATAAATATTGGGAAAACACTGCAGATTACATCATTTGCATGGATTTTTAACAGCTCAGCTCTCCAAAGGTTTGACTTTCAGTCCTCTCATAACATCTTCTACTGGTCAAATGCAGCTACTGGCTGCACAATCTACTAGTAAGTAAGCATAACCTCATCTAGCCCATTTGGTTTAGGATAAAGCTAGGTTTTCCTTATGATTTTACATGCTTTAAAACCAGTGACTGAACTAAAGTGCTGAATACAAATTAACATATCCCATTCTAGCTGACATCTGTGTTTCACACAGTAAGAGACTGGCTGATCTGAATGTAGAGGGAACAAAGAAAACGTCAAAGCTGGAAAGGAAGGAACTCTCACCTGAAATCTGATGAGATGACAGAACCAGAAGATAAAAGACAGAGAAAGAGAGGCCTGAGGAGACCGGGAGTGACTGCAGGCATGTACTGAGCAAGTAGGGGGAAGGCAGTATAGAAGAACCAGGAAACTTTTAAGGAAAAGGTGAAGGTCAAAGGCGAAGCTGAGTAACAGTCACGTGGCTTGCACAGAGAAGAGCAGGTAAGACACAGCTCAACAGCCATGTTACACAAAAAGGAGAGACCAGAATTTAACAGAAACTGACTGGAAATTCACCAAGAAACAAGAATGAGTTTGGGACCAGAAGGAGAAGCCTGAGAAACGGGGACTGATGAGCTGGAGCAGGGATGGACGAGAGTAGCTGTCTGCTACACTGTACTTACCCCCAGGCCCTGCCAATCCATAATCTCAGCATTTCCCTGTTTCTAAGAAGTGTCTGTGGAACCACACAAGCTTCAGCAATTACTTCTCTAAATCAAGTGTAAAAAATTCTAGATAACCATTTAAAATTGCAGTTATATGAAATTACAGTGTTGGTAATGGATCAAGACAGTGTAAGTATAAAACACTGTGATGGAATCCTTGTACCTCTCATTGCTACAAATCTGAAACACACACAGGAAGTTACACACATCCGTGCTCCTACATTTGAAAGACAGTAAACCCTTGGAAGCCAGGGTACCAGAAGTTAACTAATCAGGAACCCTAAATCACACTCCTTTGCAGGTACATTTTAAGCCAACTTGGAACTCCGGAATCATGTATGACTTTACCCACTGAAGCCCTGCTCATTAATTTAGTGCATACAGTGCTCTGTTCAGATACACAATGTTTCCTCTCTTCTGACAGATACTACAAAATTCCCTTTCAACAGTCTCTAGTGTGGTTATTTTTAGAGAATCCCAGAGCTTTGTAAGCTTTTACTTTATAACACTGGTAAAACCACAGGAATATACATAACTCCCATGAGAAGAGGGGCCTGCTGGGGAACAAAATAAGAGGGAATTCTACAGCAGCACCAGTGCCCATGGTCCAGCCTCCCTTCTGCCCTATGCACTTGTTTCCTCATGCACAACTCACACCTTCACTCTCTGCGGGTTACCTACACAAAGAACACAGGCCTGAGGTACAGGTTATCCTAAACAAAAGGTAGTACATCAGACTGTCATTGCCCAAAAAGCATCTGCCATCGAATACACTTTGGAGATGGATCGTAGAGCCTTAAATCAGGCGAGTAGGAGATGAAGAACAGAAATCTACACTCCTCTAGGAAAAGCCTGATGTATAGTACTCACATAGCATTGCAAGGAACTGTGACTGCTGCAGGATTAGGCAGGAGACAGCTGAACTATCCTTCTTTTCCCAGACATCCATTGCTTCATTTGCAATATATATTACAACTTCTGAGGCAAATCTGAAACAGGTCCTATAATTCAACAACCTCCTTTACTCCATAGTCCTCATGGTCTTACGCACTGCATTAGACTTCAGTGGAAACAGCACCCAAATCACAATATGCACAAACAAGAGGCGGATTAAAGTTGCACAGGCTATGTGGAATCTGGATGTATTCTGATTGTTTCTAATGTTCTGGCTACACAACCAGGATAATGTACATAAGCAACACCACCAAACTTTATATGCTGTCTCTGGTGCTTACTTGCAGAAGGTCTCTTCGAATGGTCCTCAAAGGATTTCCCTCTAATGCCAGAAATTTCAACTGGGGAAGGTTCCCCAGTGTATAAGGCAACCTGCAAATGGAAACATCTCATTTCAGAGCAGACTCAAAACAATTTCTAAAAGGATTTGGCAATGGTTTGTCAGATGGCATGGTACTCTGAAGCTCACCAGGCTCAGGTAAAGAGATACAGAACATATAATTAATAAATTACATAACATAGAAAGGGCTCCTTCATTTTATGATCGAGTCCTTTTTTAATTACATATCACAAAGTGCAATGCAGCAGCTATAGAATGAGCTGTCATCAGATGTCACTAGCTGTGCCTCATCACAGCCACAACGCAGTTTTTAATATTACCTACTGATATCATTGTTGGAGAGGTCAAGTCGCTCCAGCTTCTGAAGCAGAGCAATTTCATCAGGAACTGATTTTATCTTGTTGTCTCTGAGTTCCAGTACAGAAAGGGAAATCAGATGCTTCAGATTCTCTGCATTTAATATTTCAATCTGATTTTCACCAGCATGCAATTCCTATGGAAACAAAGATCACCCACAGTTACGTTACTCTATTAAAACTATTTTATAACTTACTGATCTCCTAAATCATGACATTGGCAAAAATATGTAATGATGTGGAGAAAATGTAGATCTCAACTGTCTTTCATCTGCATATGAAATATCAAAGTCTCCAAAGATCCAGACACAGGAGTCTGAACTTAGCTTTTTCACACCACCATGGAACCCTCAGCTTTGAGTTCCAAGCTAGGAATAAATTTGCTCCATCTTCAAGAACCTGACAATGCCTTTATTCAAGAAGTTTCTTAATTTCCAAGTTATAGGAAGTTGAGAGGGCAGCTTCCTCTCTCCCTATTGGGAATGTAATTGGAAATAATTTTCTTACAAAGGGCTGAAAAAGCTTGGAATTTTAACTACTGAGTTCAGAGTTACGCACAACTAAAGCATGTGCACTCTTTGATTGATGTTGGCATTGGGAACAACGCAGTGGTACAGGCACTCACTTGGTCCAATCATTTTGCTATTATTAGTTGAGTAACCAACTTCTGATGCTCTGAAACAGGCAATTTTCAATCTCAAACATACCGGGAATTTAGGCTGCAAAATATCTGGAAGATCTGACTATCCTAAAAGGAGAAATAAAAAGTATACTTTCTCTGCAATTACAAGGGAAGAAAATGGTAATGAACAAAGTAAAATTATCTAGAAAATGTTCCTAAAGGGGAAAAATAACTGTAGCAAGGCAACACTAGATCCAGTTTTCAGTCATTCCTCTTCTAAATATTTCTTTTCTTTCCCAAATCTGAAGAGTACTGCTGCAAATTTGTCTCCCACATGATCTTAGGATTGACCAATACGGACCATAAGAGTAACTGCAGACAGGGGTATATTAAAAAGAGTTTTAAACACAACTTTTTATCACAGCACTTCACAAGAATTTGTGTTTAAATTAAGTCATTATTTTTAGTTTACAGAAAATACCCTATTTTCTGTACCAAAATACAGCACACCAACCATTTCAGACCTTACCTTCAGTAACTCACAGGAGGGAAATTCTGGTAAGGAACGCAGTTTATTCTTTCTCAGATAAAGTTGTTCCAAAGATGCCATAGTTGCAAGTTTAGAAGGTACTGTTTCCAGGTAGTTTTTAGTACAATCCAGTTGTCTCAAGCCTACAGGAGGAAGAGTGCAGTGACAAACAGAAAAGTAACAGAATATAAAAATTGCATTGTATGGAAGCATAAATAATCCTGGGGTTTAAAATAAGCAGAAGAACATTTTGCCAAACAGAATTTTGGAAGATATCAAATCAGTCAGCGTCAATGTTTCTGAAATGAAGGCATCTGCTTTTCACTTATTCTTCACAGAACATTCTGGAATGCTTTCAGTGACACTGCCAAAAAACTCACTGTTGTCAGTAAAGGGTCTAAGCATTGCAGACCATCTCAGAAAGATCTGCAAGTCATTTCTACAGCACTTACAAGAAATGCCCCTGTAGAGCTGCCTCAGCTATTAAAATCTGCGTTTTATATCAACCACTACTCACCTTGATATTTAACATTCAAATGTTACAAGTCAATTTTGTCACTCCAATTTATGTTTTTTCCTCTCCAGTAATTTTAACTCTCTCTCATTTATGCTTTATTTTCCACTCAAACTATGCATTAGCGAAAAAAAAAAGTCCGATTTCTTATTACAGCCATAAGGCTAATAACCTCTAAGCAGAACTATGTTAATCCTTATACTTTACACCTTTCTGATGATTCCACATCCCATTTATCAAGAAATATGAACCATAAGAGGACTCAAGTTGGATATACAATAGCTGTAGCGGACTTTTTTAAATCACGCTGAACTAATACTCTTGAGAACACAGTAACTCTTTAAGCATGTATTTCTTAAAACCTGAATAACATGCACTACATTTCTGAACACAAGTACAGAACTGGCTGCATGGCATCTGAGGAAACTGATCTACTTTTCATGGTGCTGAGGTCTGCAGGCAGGTTCTGGAGCTGGTTACAAGCCAGGTTGAGTCGCACCAAGTTAATGAGCAGAGCAAAACTTGTTGGAATGTCTGTGAGATGGTTGTTGGACACATCCTGAAGATTAAAAAAAAAGAGAAAGAGAAAGAGGTTAGAAATAGAGTTGTTTAAAATGTCCCATGAGTATGACTACTGCAAAGTTAATTACTGGCAGAACATTAAAATGAGATGGCTGACATCTTCAGGATCAACCTGGCAGGAATGTGAATGGAAGAAACAATTCTCCCATGACTGAGGGATCACACAGGATTTGGTTTTTCTTACAATATTTGGCAAACCAAGAGCAAAACTTGGTTTCAAACAAGGAAACAGCAAACCAAAAACCCACCATGTATTAACTGAAACTGACAACCTACATAAGTCCTTAGAACATGCACAAAGTTCTGTTACCTTAGATATAGAGGGGTTTAGTCAGCAGTAACAAAATGTGGGTAAATCAGCCCTTCTGCACAAATAAACATTTTTCAAAGAGTTGTAACTTACTAATTCCTCTAAACTGACAAGTTGGCCAAACCCATCTGGCAAGACGCTCAGCTCGTTGTGGTGAAGAAGGAGGCTCTTCAAATGTGACAGCTGCAGCAGCTCTTCTGGGATACTTTTCAGTTTGTTGTGGCTAAACATAAAGGGGAAAGGAATTACTGAGTCGTTTTAAGGAGGTAACTGCATACAGACACTCCTGTTACCTGATCCTACCCATCACTGCTATCAGCAGGGTGATCTCAGGCACCCATGGCCTGTTGAAACACAAACTCTTCAGAGCCTAGAGCACAGAACATGGAGCACACCCAGCACCGGGAATTCCATGCTGGCACAGACTATTAATTCCATCCGGAGGGAGAAAGGCTTCAGCGACCCACTCCCACACTGCAGCCTGCACATGCACTTGCTACTCAGGATACCATCACCTTGAAGAAAAATTTGTCTCCTACAACTGCCACAGCCTTCCACAATGGATTAGTTTCCTGGGAGAAATTAATTCTGTTTATTTCTTCAAGAATCCCTTTTATCCTCATCTGAATTTGCTGTACCCCAGCACCATTTTTGTTTGTTTGATGTACTTTACACACACAGAGGCAGCATACCCTCCTTCTCTTTGTGCGCTAGTTTACAAAACTACTCCAGTAAACAGAAGATGATGAACTTTCCAGCATGAACGAGAATACAATTCTTTACAATGTGTATTTTTCATGACAAAAAAAAAGTATGTTTATTTTCAAAGCTGCCAGAATAAAGCAAATGAATGTAGATACAGCTTTTGTGTGCTTATTCAAAGTACCAATTTTCACCCTCCAAGTGAAAAGACCATGGCTTTGAATATCAGTGAAAATGACTTTAACAAACCTAAGGTTATCATTTTTGATCCAAAACTTACAATTCTCAATCTACTAATATCCTCTTGTTAAAAATCTGAAATCAGGATTTGAAAGAAAACTTGATATCCTGCAATCTCTTTTTCACCCTGTCAAAGTCACTGTGGTATTTCTCACATTCCAGTTTTGTAACGTGTAATTTACCTGACATCAAGTTTCTGAAGATTCTCTAACTGTCCTAAAGCAGAAGGCAGTGATGTCAGTTGATTATCATGCACCTGGAAAACAAAGTTTTGAGCACACAGTTACTAATTTGTACTGTGTTGGTTTCCTTTCCCTATCCCAGAAACAAATCAAGCTAACCTAAACACAGAGTAATTTTGTACACAGTAACAGCTACATACGTGCCTCAAAGCCAAGTACCACCAGCAGCACTGCAACTGACAAGTTTCAAAATGCTACTTAATTAAACACTAAGAGAGTAGATATGATCTTTCTACAGAAGAGCACCCACTATCAGTGTATAAACCAAGAGTGATCTGTAACAACCTTTTCTGTATCCTGAGAATACACAAGTGCCACTTCTACACATCCATGGAAATGGAAAACAAAGACCTAAGGCTCGGTTTATTCCCCCTTCTATGGGGAAAGCACAGTCCTACTGTAATGGGATCACTGTACTTACATCCAGAACAGTGAGTGCAGGCAGAAGTTTGACATCCTCTGAAAGACACTGCAGCTTGTTTGAGGCCAGTATCAGCTTGGTCAGGTCTGTTTGCTCCCACCAGCGATCCGCAGCACCAAAAGAGAGATTCTGATGAGCTTCCTCTGGAGTATCCAAATTTATCCGCCACACATGCTGAGGCACTACATAGACAAACACACACGTGTCAACCAAAATCTTCAGGTGCTTATTATCAAATTTCATAGAATCATGGAATAGTCAGGGTTGGAAAGGACCTTAAGATCATCTACTTCCAACCCCCCTGCCATGGGCAGGGACACCCCACACTAAACCAGGTCACCCAAGGCCTCATCCAACCTGGCCTTGAACACTGTCAAGGATGGAGCATTCACAACCTCCCTGGGCAACCCATTCCAGTGCCTCACCACCCTCTCAGTAAAGAATTTCTTCCTTAGATCCAATCTAAACTTCCCCATAATGCTTTTCATACACACATATGGGCAACTGGGTTTCTCCAGACATTTTTCCAGACCTGACAATAACAAGGTGATGGAAATCTGCCAGCAACAGCCAAAATTAAGTTCATCTGCAGATGGCAGGAAGCATTCATTGCTGTTGCTCCCTCTGTATCTTTCCCGTCCTGTCCGGATGGCACTGCCTAACGTAAACCCAGGCACAGGAGGCACACAAGCCCGCGGGATCGCCCAGCACACAGAGCGCCTGATCCCACAGCTGTGGCTTTCGGAAGCGCCGAGGCCCCGGCCCAAGCGCAGCCGCTCTCCGCCGGGCTCCCACCCCTCCGCAGCAGGCGCCGGACCCCCAGCAGCACCGCCGCCTGCAGTGAGACGGCAGCCCCGGCTCGGCGCGGCTGAGGTGCGGGACGGAGGGCTGGCACCGCCCGCTACAGGGAGAACAAGGAGCGGTGCGTTCCCGCCGCAAAGCGCTCAGCCGCCCCAGGCGGCAGCGGCGAGATCCCCGAGGGATGGGGCCCGGCTGCCCGCGCTCACCCTCACTGAGGTTCCGGCCCGACAGGTTCAGCTGCCCGCTCTTCCGAGCCGCCCGGATCAGACCTTGCGGCACGGCGGGGCCCGGCTCCGCCACTTCCCGCATGAACACAGCGCGGGAGTCCGCAGCCCGCGCTCTCCGCGCCGCCGCCATCCTCGCCGGGGCCACGCCGACACCACCCCAACGCCGCTGAACAGGCGGGGCCTGGCGGGGGCCCTCGGGCGGGGCCACGGCTCCGGCGGCCGCCCCGGAGAGCGCCGTCCGGGCCCAGGGCGCCGCCATTTCCCGCCGGCCGCGCGGGTTCCGAGCATGGCGCCGAAATGGTGCCGGACACGGAGCGGGTCCGGCCGGGGAGCGCTGAGCCCGCCCCGGAGGGCACCCGGGCCCAGAGCGCCGGCTGCCCCGAACCGCGCAGCCGGGCTGCCCCCCCGTGCGAGACCAGCGCCGCCATTTCCACACCGGGCTGTCCCCAGCGCTGGCCTGTGTGGTTTCCATCCTCCAAATCGACATGAAGTTCTGTCCCTAGCTCCCTGCAACAAGTGGGATGTCAAATCGCGGCCCCTCAACAGCAGTGATGTATATTGTACATCTGCTGCTGGTATAGTTAATGTACATACTAGGATCTTGAACATAGGTCAGAATGGCCTGCATTGGCAATAAGAGGTTCATGAGTAAAACCAGGACTTGGTTCTGTTTAAAAAATCAAAGGAGAACATCCAGGATGGATTACACCAAGAATGAGTTACCTGGCAGCTTGGCAAAGTGACTGATTAACCAGCTTGGCAATGAAACTGACTTTTAAGGTGTCCTGAAGTGAACTGTCTTCATTATAATATTAAAAATCACACCCACAGGTCAAAAAAGACCCAGGCCCAGGCGAACACCCTGCCTCTGTGATTGTGCAGTGATTAGAAGAGATTGCACAGCAAGTACTGTAATTATATGGCACTTTTCTATCAACTTGCTGTTTTTCATTTCCCCTTTAGTCCACAGCTTGCAAACTGAATAGAAACATTAGACTGAACAGTCCTACCAATACTAGAGGTTAACGGGGACCAGTGTCTGCTGTTTATCCATAACTCAGAGCGATATTTCCTGATCCCACCAGCTTCTCCTGGTGAGAAGGATGGGAAAGGAGTGTCTCCGCCTCAATCACTAGCGAATTTAGCTGTGGCTCTTTTTACTTTTCACTTTCAGAAACACAAGGTTTGTGTTCCAGACATTTGTGTTTCAAACTGCCCTTTTTGAAAAAAACTTCTACTAACAGTGCCAAACAAGTTAAAAGTAACTAGCTAAGGACCAAATACATTAGGTAAATAAATGACTCAAGAAACTGTCCTGCTTCAGGCACTAACACTTGAGGAAGGATTTTGGCCGCATTAGCTTTCTACTGCTGCTCTATAATTCCCTTTTTCTGTCTCCTCTTTCTTTCATCTGAGTATTAAAATAAAACACAGCTGGAAATCCCACAGTTTTGTATGAAGTCTTCAAGTAACCATCCCTGGCAGTGTTCAAGCCCCTGGACGGGGGAAGGTGTCCTTGCCTGTGGCAGGGGTTGGAACTGGATGAATGTCCTGGGTTCAGCAGTAGCAGTCATTTTTCTCCTTTTTAGTAGCTGGTGCAGTGCTGTGGTTTTGACTTTCGGCCTGGGAACAGCGCTGATAACACCGATGTTTTTAGTTACTGCTCAAATGTTTACCCTGACCAAGGACTTTGTGAGTCTCATGCTCTGCCAGGGAGGAGGGGAGGCCCGGAAGAAGCAGAGACAGGACACCTGACCCAAACTAGCCAAAGAGGTATTCCATACCACAGCACGTCATGCCCAGGAGATAAACTGAGAGTTACCCGGAAGGGCTGGTTCACTGCCAGCGTCGGGCTGGGTATTATTGCTTGGCGGGTGGTGAGCGGTTGTATTCTCTTCCCTTGTTATTTCCCTTATCATTATTATTATTGATGGTAGCAGCAGTGATTTGTGTTGTACCTTAGTTATTAAACTGTTCTTATCTCAACCCATGGGAGTTACATTCTTTCGATTCTCCTCCCCATCCATCTGGGAGTGGGGAAGGAAAGGGGGGGAGAGAGTGATTGCATGATTTATGGCTGAGCTTAAACCATGACAATGAGCTTTAAGCTCCCTTCCAACCCAAACCATTCCAGGGTTCTATGATTGTTTTATTTACAGTATGTTGCCAGAGCAGGACACAGAGCACTCGAAGCACATTCATCTCAGTGAAGCCAGGCAACAAGACACCTGTTCCACTCATCTCTATCTGAATACAATTCGTGTACCGATTGACCTAGCCTCTCAAAGTCATGTCAGTTTTAAGCTTACAGCTCTGAAGGAACAAGCAGCATTACCAAGCCCATCTGGAACGCCTTGTCCAGTGCACTGTTAGCAACATGGCAGCCTCCGAGACATACCAGCTCCTCTGAGGACTAACCAGGAGCGCTCTGGAAGCCGGGGCGCCATCTGCACGAGCTGTTGTGCTATCGGCACATGGGACAGGCCATGCTGAACGCTCCCTGTCCCCATAAGAGCCCAAAGAGCTCCACCAAAGCAGCTCCGGCAACAACCTTTCCCGCCCGCCGCCGCCACCGCTCTGCACATGCGCCTTCCCGCCCCGCGCGCTCCCGAGGGAGGCCAGGGACACGCGCCTGCGCGGTGGCGCTGCGCACGGCGCGGGCCGGGGGCAGTGCGCCTGCGCGGTGGGGCGTGGGGGGGCAGCGGCGGTGCATTGTGGGATACTGCGGCCCAGGCAGGCTGGTGAGGCGGCGGCGGGTTCTGCGCGGCGGTGGCGGGGCTGGGCCGGGCCGGGCTGGGCTTTGGGCGCGGTAGCGAGCGGCTGCTCGGGCATAACGCGCTCTTCCCCTTTCTTCTTTTCCCCATCCCTGCTGTGTCTGTAGCGGCGGCGCGATGGCTTCCAGCAGCGGCACCGACGTGATCCAGGTCACTAACGTCTCCCCCAGCGCTAGCTCCGAGCAGATGCGGACGCTCTTCGGCTTCCTCGGGAAGATCGAGGAGCTGCGCCTCTTCCCCCCCGAGTGAGTGCGGGCCTTTCCCTCCCTCCCCGGCGGGAGCAGGCCTCTTCCTCCGCCTCCCCGCGGCCCGGCCGCCGCCTCCGCCCTCCCCTCCCCCAGCGCACGCCAGCGCCCGCCTCCTTTCCCCATGGCTGCCGGCAGCGGGTCCCGCCGCGCCGCGGCTGCCGGCCCCTAGGCGGAGAGAGCCCGCCTCGGCCAGCGCCGTGAGCATCGCGGTGAGTGGAGCGGAGCGAGCCGCGCTCTTGCCCCCCCCTCACCTTACGGGGCACTAGTAGGAGGTTGTGTTCTTAGCGCAACTGTGATTATTCACCTAATGCGTTAGGTACGTGTGTGGGGAGAAGGCAGTAATTTACATATGTCATTCCAGGCAGGATTCCCCCTGCCACGTGCCCATTTCTCTCTAGGAGCTGTTCTTGGCTGGCCAGCTAACCGCTGCTGCCTGCTTAACCTTCACGACCGTTTATAGGCAGTTGGCCATGAACCTGCTTTTTTAGATACAGAAATGTGCCTTCCTTGCAAAGAATTCCGTGCAAAGTGGGCAGGTAATCACTAATATACAAATAATGCACATTTATTATGTTCATTAGGTGTTAACATTGGTTTTGGTCATGTCAGTTTCATGTGGTTTACAGACCTTAATGTCATATGTTGATCTTTTGCGTATGTATTATGCCATCATGAGTGAGCATTGAGTGGAGAAAAATCAAACAAGAAAGCAGGCAATTATTTTCAATACCCAAAACTATTTGGATTTTTTATGTGGGCGGGTGGAAGCTATCTCTAAGCTTTGTCTTCTTCATCACTGAGCTTCAATCTCTTCTAGCGCAAGCCCAGGAAGGCTCACCCATCCTGGTAGCTGGTTATGTACGCACATTTTGAAACAGCCTTTCTGGTGTTGTGGCAGTTTTGCACTTCAGATTGGATTTTGGTGGTTTCACATTGGAAATTGAAGCATGGAAGGAAATGGAATGTATACGTGACTGAAATGGAGGGACACTTACAGACAGGAGAGTTGTGATACCAGCTGGGATAACTTAAATGGCAGAACTGTTAATGCTTGGCAGCCAGCAAAGTAATTAATCTTTAAACAGATGCAGTTACTTGATGTGCTGCTCTCTATTTTAAGAAATGTTGTTCTAGGTGAATTCTGTTTCTGAAATGTTGTAGTTGTAGATACATACTAATCAGTCTATTAGAAGATTACTTTTGTGGTATTGGAATGAAGTGCTCTACAAAAAAATCCCCATATCCAAAGCTCTCCTCCTACCATCCCCCAGACTGTCTGTACGTTCTTGGTCTGCCTCCTTTGTACGAATGAGTAATGAAACCCCGGCCCCACAGGGCCCTACTCAGTGCAGGCAATGGATCTGTCTTGGGCTGTGTACTAGAGAGAAGCCTGTGATGGATGGATGTGTTGTAGAGATGGGTTATGGGAGGAGAAGAAATGGCTATACCCCTGTAGCTGTAATGCTTGATACTAGCAGATAACAGTCTTTAGGGCAAACTTGCTGGTTTATATAAAAAAAATACCAGCTGGCTGCCTTATAGCTGTGTTGGTGAAGGCGGTTTGCCAAGGGAGAAAAGACAAGAAGATGCAAATAACTCCGTTAAGCCAGGTGCCAGATACCTCAAATTGGGTGACCAAAAATTACTTGAAACATTTGGTCTTTTGTATTTCAAAGCCCTGAATGAGAGAGGAGGATAATACTTATTTGTCTTGTAGGGATATTGTGAAGATTTCTTAGTGAAGTTACAACTATAGGAAAGCCACTGAAGAACTCAGTAAGGAGCAGAAAATACAGTGCAACTAAATAGGCCTTGCACAGAAGATGCAGAAAATACTAAATAGCTGTTGAAGTGAACATTATCATATATCTTCATTGCAGAATGTATGTCTTGGTGGAAAAATAGCATTTTTGAAAACCATATATAAAGGTTGTGCAGCTGATCCTGGACCAGGCACTTTTTAGGGGCTGGGGTTAATTTTTAACCTTGTTTTTGTAAGGAGGTTTTGTGACATTTCCTTTGTGTTGCTGCCCATACAGAGATGCCAGGGGCACCTCTAGACCCACTGTGGGTCTCCACTGACGTGCTCAGGGATCTGAATTTGGGATGCTTTACAGTCTCTGATTTCATTTCATACCAAAGAGGGTTGTATTTTTAATAGTGGCAGGTTCTTTTATCTGCTTCTCCTAAAGCCTTTTTTATTCCTTCTCCTTTAAACTTCAGGTCCTGACATTACTCTGCCCTTGCTGTTCATCTTTTTTTTTTTTTTGGGGGGAGGTGTTACAGGATATAAATTATAATCTATAAATTGTCTCCATAATCTGAATCTGTGTCTCAGATTGTAGTGGGATTCTTCTTTGCTGCAGTGTTTCGGAGTAACCAGTACTATTGCTTTACCTCTTTATTTGATCTTTCTCTTGGTCAGTCTGATCCTGCTGTCCCCTGTAGAAGTTCCTTATTCTCCTGGCCTTCCAGATCAGCTACGACTTCCTGAGCTTGTCTACATTTCATTCTCTCCACTCATCCATCTGCTTATCACAGTGGCAGGGGGGTTGGAACTAGATGATCTTAAGGTCCTTTCCAACCCTAACTATGCTATAATTCTGTGATTATTTAATCAGTTATTACACACTTTATGTACACCTCAGCTTCCTGTCACACATTTAATTGACAACCAGCTCTGTGACTTCTTCCATTTTTCCTCCTCAAGACCTTTCTTTCCTCCATCTTCTGCTTTTTCCTGACTCAGTTGCCTGGTTCCTGTCTTTATTGAGTTCCATATGGCTCATCTTCCATGGTAGGCGGAACGGAAGAGTAGAAGGTATGGATTTTTGAGAGTGTGGGGTTTTTTCCTCTTAAAGCAGTGTGTGTATACACACATATATATACACATAAGCTGTTTTCTGTTTAGCATATTGTCCTGGTTTCAGCTGTAACAGTTATTTTTTTCCTTCCTAGTAGCTGGTGCAGTGCTGTGTTTTCGACTTTAGTTTGAGAGCAATGCTGATAACACACTGATGTTTTAGTTGTTGCTCAGTAGCACCCTGACAAAGGACTTTTTAGTCTCATGCTCTGTCAGTAAGGAGGGGCATAAGAAGCTGTGAGGAAGCAGAGACAGGACACCTGACCCAAACTTGCCAAAGCGGTATTCCATACCGTGGCACATCATTCCCAGTGTAGAAACTTGGTGGAGTCACCCAGAAGGGACCAGTCGCTGCTTGGATCAGGCGGGGTAGTGGTTGATGGGTGGTAAGAAATTGTATTGTGCATTGCTTGTGTTTTTTGTTGGATTTTTTTTCCCCCTTATCATTAGTAGTAGTAGTAGTAGTTTTGCGTTACACTTTAGTTATTGGAGTGTTCTTATCTCAACCTGTGAGGTTTACATTCTTTCCATTCTCCTCACCATACAGCCCAGTCCACTAGACCAGATTGCTACAAGCCTCATCCAACCTGGCCTTGAACACTACTTCCCAAGATCTTTTGCCTTGTCTAAAACTGCTGATGAAAGTTATATGAGGACTCTTCTCAGAATACTGGCATTACTTGTGATTGCCACATGTAGTTAGTCTGCTGAGAAAAGGGGGACAATTTCTGTTGCCGAGTGAAGCACATGAGTTGGGGGTTTATTGGGTTTCTGTGTTGTTGCTTTCCATCCAGTCAACATGGTAATATGGAAGAACGTCTCTTGCATGGACAATCTTTTCACTCCAGCCTGGTTCTAGCCTGGTTTTATGTAAGTAGCAGTGTTTATGTATTGGCTGAAATATCACTTAACCCAGATTTAAGGAGCTGGTTGCAATATGAGGAGTGAGTAGTTAGAGATTATAGGGTGAAGATCGGGCTTCCCTGTGTATCTCCTGTGTTTCAGCATCTCCTGTACTTCAGGCTTAGTACTTTGTTCAGACAGCAACCGCAGTAAATCGAATGCCTCAGCATTCAGAGGCATGATACCTGAGAGAGAATTACTGAATTTTTACTCTCTGGTGAATTAGAATAATGATGGCCTTTTTTTGGTAACTGCTGAGAACATTCTGTTCTGCTGAATTTCACTCAGCCACAGCTTGGATTTTTGAGTGACTGAAAATACGTTTATAAAAATGAAATACAGTGATTTATATTAAATGTCAGACTGCATAAGCATATCCTTGTGTGTGTTCAGTTGGGTTTGTATGTTCAGCTGGCTGTATAGGTTAGTACCTGGTAGTACTCATGTCTACAAACAGCATCTACTCTGTTACAACAGACATTTTAAGAATGTTGAAAATATTGTACTGCATTTATGTAATAAATTGGGGTTTTAGACCTTAGATTAATACATAATTCAGATATACCATAACTCCTTGATTTACTTTGCTTTCAAATTTTACTACTGTGGTTCTGTTAAACTCTGCTAATGCTTCTTTGGGTTTTATGCAGATGGTTAAGAAGAGGCACCGTTTTGGCAAGCTGCTGTGTATTTATGGATACAAAAGAGCTAATAGTTTCCATTTGTCTCTCTTTGTGCCATTTATCACTATAATGATACTTTCCAGTTTATTAACTCTGCAAGATGTTGGATGAGATGGATGTTTCTAACTTTAAGATTTTAAAAGCTGCCATACACTGGCTCCAATCTTGTTTTTCACATCTGATTAAATTTAAAGTACATAAAAGTGATCTGGTAGATGTTGAGGGCAGGTCTTGAGTTTGTGTAACTTGCACGTTGAGCTGAGCCTATGGTGGTGAAGCTTAGAGAGGTTTTGGCATTTGCACTGACAAAAATAGATCTTGGATATCTTTCTTGTCGATATCGAAGTCATTCTCCTTTCTCCTAAATTCTGACAACTCTCTCAGTGCTTTTAGTCATAAAGATTGGATTGAAGTTCTTCAACCTTAGTTGATAACATTGTTTTGGCAGTGGGCTGCAGTTTGAAGACCTAGTCTTGTAACTGCTTCTGGGAATCTAGTTAGCAAAGGGAGATCTTTGTCATGAATATTAATGACTATTTTTCAGAGCTACTTCTTTAGGTTAATTTGTACCTCTGGTACCTGAGGGCTCACTGAACAGTGCATGTATCCTGGACTCTGTGAACTAAGGTCTTAGGACTTGCTACAACTTTCAGTGCCTGCCCTGTACCTTCTGGAGGCAGCTTTTGCCTCCTCTGCTACAAAGTTGTGTCTGTGTAACAATTTGTCTTGCTGTCTTTTAGTTTGTATGTCTGATTAAAGTAAAATTTGCACCATTTTAAGGATATATGGGCTCTGAAACCCATTTTGGACCTTTACCAGGTTGATTCTGCCTCTTGATTTGGAGTGTTTGGTTTGGTTTCAGGAAAGGGGGGTTTGGGGTTCACAGTTGTGTCCTACAATTCTCTCCTATTGTGTAGGGAGTAGATATTTCTGGGTTATTTTCAAGTAACTCGAAACCTTTGCATTCTCTTTTGGATTTTCCATGTCTGAGGATGTCTTACACAGCTCTTCTGACAGACACTTGTTTTAAGCTGTGGAGTAGGTACAGACTTACCTCTTGTAATGTACAGGCCTCTATCTTGTGAAGAGGTCTCTACAGAGCTTCTTAAACCTCTTTGTGTTTAGTTCTGTTACTGCTGAATGACAGACGTGCTACATCCCTTCAGAATGAACTTGGCAGTTTCTCTTGTGTGAGAAGCAGCATGAAGAAGTTTGGTCTATGAGCTTTTATGGAAATGTGTTGATAAGTAAAATCACAGCATTTTTTATATCATTGCCCTCTTTGTTTCATCATTTACCTTGATGAGTAATTTGGGGTTTAAAGCAGAGAGTGTAAACCCACTGGTTTTGTTAAGTGGTATAGATAGTATAAGTTGGTTTACCTTTCTTGAGCAAAGTTTTCCTATGTCTCCTTCCCTTCTCACAGACAGGTCATGAAAACTAATTTGCATTTAGGTGACCAGTCATAGATGCATTGTGCACAATAGAATTAATGTCGAGTTACAAATGAGGCAGTAAAAATGTTCCTGCAATTTTGCAGTGAGTTGGCTTCATGCAGTTTAATTTTATATGTGTGGTCAATCAAAATGATGTTTGGTACAAAACCTGAAGTTGTGTTCGTGCATAGAGAAGTGCCCCGTGGTCCTTTGTGGCTTCCTGGGTTGGTCGAAGTGGGGAGACAGTGGAGGTTACAAGCTTCAGACTGTCAGATTTGCTTCCACCTCAGTAACTGATTTCCTTCTCTTGCAGTGATTCTCCTTTGCCTGTGTCATCACGTGTGTGTTTTGTAAAGTTCCATGACCCCGACTCGGCAGTTGTGGCGCAGCACCTGACAAACACTGTATTCGTTGACAGAGCCTTGATAGTCGTACCGTATGCAGAAGGTTTGTGAATTGTTTAATGGCCTATGAAGCCCCTGTATGGGGGCATTTTATTCCAGTATAGTTCACAAAAATGAGGATTAGTAAAACGTCAAGCATAAAAGATAATTAATGCTTTGAAACCCTTGGTATATTGCCATTGGCCCATGGATTAAATAGTTGTTTTTAATTTAATGACACTGAATGAAAGTGGAAAGTTTAACTCTTAACTGCTTTTGTGTGTCTTTAAGTTTAGAACATGAACATTTTAGGCAGAATTATTTACAAATTTTGCTCTTTATCAGTCTCAATGAGACGTTTCCCTAAACAGACTTATGCAAACAGGTCCATGTTATAAGGAAATTTTGCCTTAATAATTATTTGCCACTTTCACATAGATATAAATCTCTTCATGAGAATGGTTTCTCCCTCCATGAGAGTGCATGGGAGAGTAGAGCAATGTTTCTCTGAGATACTCTGCCACTGCATTTATTTGGGAACTTCCCTGAAAAGGCACTCACTCTCCTTGTAAGTCCAGTATACCAAGGGTTTGAATAATTATGGTGTAATTTGAAATTAGATCTCCAAGAGGTGCCAAATGGGCACTGGGACTAGTTTTTTTTATTCCAAGTTTTCTTGTTCATCCTTGATATATTTTATAGAATTTCACTAAATAATAAACTCTTCTCTCTGTTATTTGTGTGTGTGATTTTTGTAGTGGAGAAGGCAAATGCAAAGCCCTTCCAGATGACTGAAAAACAGTGGGTCCTCTGCAGCTACAGGGGATTCTAGACATTAACTAAAGGCCAGCAAGCACTCAAGTCCCCAAGTGTTTTCCTGGTGTAACCACTTGTTAACTACATTTTCTCTTCTTCTTTTTATTTTTACGTTTTAGGGTGTTACAGTAATTTGAAAGGCAATGAGCAGGGTTTTTGGAACTTACCTTAAAAACAAAGTGCTGAGAAGACACCTCTTCTTGCAGAAGTCTTATTAAACTCTTCTAGACTTGCTTTAGAAGTAACTGATTTCCTTGTACTGTTTCTTGATTTACTTCTGAATTAATGGATTTTCCCTGATTGCTTGAGTTAAATAAAATCTCTGTAGATTAAATTGTGCTACAGCAACAAATCTGGTACATGGCCTGAGTTCAGACCTATGCTCAAGACATTGTAATGCTGTAGGCTGTCTTTTGAGGCCTGGGGAGCTGTTTTATCTTTGTATTCCTTAAACTTAAATGCTATGGAAACTTAATTTATGGAACATAGGACTCTGCAGCATGACCTTTGGTTGAGACATGCTGCTTTTTGAGAGCACAGAACATGTTCGGAAATTACCATTGAGTTACTGCTTCTGCTTTTGCTAGTTTAGGTGTAATAACATAGTTGAAAGGCATCTTGTCCTTGTCTTTGTATTAAAACATGATATAGCAACAGTCCATTTGAGTCAGAACTGAAACAATCACCAAGGCCCATGGTGCAGAACTTTAGTGTTTTAACTTGACCAATAAGGATAAAACCAGTCTGACTTTGTCCATTGTGCTTGATGGTGTATAAATCTGGCACATAGAGAGATCTGCCCAGTACTTTTGGTTCAGATTGTGTAAAGAAAATAAAATAATGAACAAATAGAATATTTAAATGGGCCTGTTTAAATCCAGGAGCTCCTCATGGCCTGTTTCCTCTGGTGCTCTAGTGGTGCAGAATGATGTGGTGTATCACAAGAGAGACACTCAGCCAATAAAGTTATACCCCCTGGTTTTGTAACCATATGCTCCTGTCCATGTATTGGAGTATAGTTTTCCCTGCCAATGCAAATTGCCAGAGTCCCAATTCAACAAGCTACTTAAGCACGATACAGCAAGATTCTTAACACCACGGTGAAATTGCTCATGTGCTTAAAGCCAGGCATATGCTTAACTACTGTGCTGAACTGGGCCCTTTGATCTTCTATTTTCTGTTGTGATAATTCTGTATTACTATTGCCTGTCACTAAAGTAAATGTTTATTATCTGTTTAGCGCAATAATTATCCCCTATACCACAAGCGCCCTCCAGTTTTAGCATACACAGTTTGGTGTTGGCTGTTGCTTTGTGTTATAGAACTATACACAAAGTCTACGGTAAGGTTTAGTATTTGTCATTTTCACTGTGCTATTCCTACGTTTGGAAGGAACTCTTAAAGATTAAAGGTGGCTGGGGGGGATATTTAGGTTCTTTGGTTAATGTTTGTTTCTTTTGTCTGTTTCTTTTTCTTTCATTTCTACACATTCATGCAGTATTTCATGGTTCTAACAAAGCAGCAGTATAAAAAGCTCTTGAAGCATGAAAATTAACTGGTGAGGGGCCTCATTGCTTTTTTTTTTTTTTTTTTTGAACTGTAGTTTATTTATTTCTAAATACTTTTTAAAGAAAAACAATTAGAGGATCAGATGCATGATTTTTTTTAATGGATGCAGATCTTCTATGAGGTCTCTCAAGATAAGTCTGAGGGTTTATATTTAGATGCCAGAAATGTTGTAGTTGCACTAATTTGAAATGTTTAGCTGTAATTTATAAATATCCTCTGAGCCATATTTTGCATGCAAAATTCCCCCGTAATCTCTCTGTAGGTATGTTAATATATTGATGCATTAATGCCCTTTATCTAAATGACCTTTTTCCCCCCCTCTCCCTCCATAACTTTGGGTATCTAAATTGATGACCGCTCAATGACACAAGCAAGATAACAGTGCTGTGTATTATACATTTGTTTATATTATCGGCACTTCTCAGTATAGGTGGAAGGAACCATTACCTTTATTTAACAGTGGTTTTTCTTTTTTGTTGTTGTGTTTTACAGTTCTTTTCCCTGGTTCAGCCTGAACTATATACCAGGCCCTGCTGAAAATACCACCCAACAGTTTTCTTCTGCAGCTTATCCAGTTTCTCTTAAGTGCCCTGTACATATTGTATGTTTTATGATGAGATGCAGTTTCTTAATATGTATTACAGAAACACTACTGGTATTTGCAAATATATAGTAAAATTGTTTTATTGAACTCTCATTTTGGGGGCTTGGGCACATTAACAAATTAATCCATCTGTATAGGGCTTTTGCTGTTGGATAGAATAAAAAACACCTGCATAATGACTTGTTTCATGCTAGGACCCTTAAAATTATATGTGGAGAGCAGGCAGTAAAATAAGACACTTGTCTTAGTTGGCTGCAAGATTTTGGGCCAGAAGTTCCTTCTGAAATGGCAGTATGTAGCAGCATTCTTGGTACAATAAGCATGGCACATACTGGAACAAATGCATTTTACTGCACAGGTAAGGAATGTGCCACGATATCCTGTATGTATGCACCCATCCACCCTCAGACACACACACAGAGCGTGTATTTGAAGATCTGCAGAGACTTTCATTTTCATTTGACAAGTCAGCAAAAGCCCTACGCTTGATTCAACCCAAAAATATTTCCATACCTTCTCTTTTAAGTTTTACAAAATTTATATGGTAGGTGTAAAAGCAAACTTAGTGAACTGTACCATATTATTAACCCCTAAATCAAACTTTTTTTGTCTTGTGTATCTTGATTTTTCTGTGTGCTTTATAGTGAAGCAGCCGACACGAGTCGTTGTTCATAAAACAGCTTTTGAAAGTTGAGAGCACACCCCTGGAGAACCGACTGTGCTTGCTTACGTTTGGTTCATGACTTAAAAATCGAGTACAGGTGATGAAATCTTGGCAGTGTTAACAAAAAAGTAGTGTGTATTGTGCTATTTTTTTGCTCTAGAAACTTAACCATTTGTAGAGAAAAAGGAACAGTCAAATTGTCACACATTGAAGTTGCATTCTGACAAAAAAATTTAATGATAAATATTAATAGACAACGAGCTTTGTATTTTAGCCAACATAAGTACTTTCAACAAACTCAGGTGGTGTATCAGGGAGACATTTTCTGGGTGTTTTTGTGTATTTTCTGCCTTTGAAATGGAATGCACTCTAATGCAAGGCTGTTTCTCTGCAGGAGTTATTCCTGATGAGACTAAGGCTTTGTCTCTCTTGGCACCAGCTAATGCTGTGGCAGGTCTGCTGCCTGGAGGTGGACTCCTGCCTACTCCTAACCCACTTTCTCAGGTAGGCTTCCCCTTTCCCATCAGGCTAAAGCTAATGGGAATGACTAGATGTATCCTGGTCGATTCTAACTTACTTCTGTTTTTTTTTTCAGGACAAATAGACTGATGTAGTTAATTTTATGATTCTGTGTACTAATGCCTGTTCCTAGAATGTTTTAGTTTATGTGTCTTGGATTGTTACAGCTGCCTGATGTGAATTGTGGCTAAACTATGGTAGTTGGTAGATGGGATACTTTTATTTCCCTAATATGATTCCTCTGGTTTCTCAGGGCCCCTGTGTTTATATCTCTTTCTCATCCTTTTTTTTTTTTTAATCCATTCTGTGCTCAAAGACAGATTTGACAAGCAATAGCGATCTTGTAGGCTTTACATTTGTGAAACTCAAGGGGTTGACATGCTGTGGAGATACAATTTTTCTCCTCAGCTGGAGTATTAAAGGTATTTGCTTGTTATCTAAATACACAAGGATTCATGCGGAAGATGAACATTAAGAATAATACATCATGGAAATAGTTTCAGTCAAAGCACATATCTTATTAGAGACAGAAAATCAAAGTACAAGAAGTAAATTAATAAGAATAAAGCTTCATTAATTCAGTAGTTCCCAAGTCTACTTCTTCAGCTTGTGCGTAGCTTTTCTTTGTGTAACTTCTGCTAGGATTTCTGGTTGCATAGAATATACATTTGACATTGAGTTGTTCAGGTCTCTTAAACCATATATGAAGGGAAAAGTCTAAAGTTTAGCTTTGAAACTCTAGGAAAGGCATGGAAGAAACAAACACCATCTTGAAGGCGAGTTTCATCAAAACCTGTATAAATTCCTGAAAATGGTTGTTGAACCACCTTAATCTTAGTTCTGTCACCTGAATCCCAGCCTACTCCCAATCACCTTAATGGTAGAAGCTATTTAACACATGTATTTTATGGATGGTTATGCAGATCCTCTTGACTGTTACGGGGAGCTGAACATCTTATTCTCAAACTGCAGGGAGGAGCCTGTACAGTTTCAAGAGGTCAGCTAACTGGAAAACTCCCTGTCAGATAGAGGAAGGTTCCACTGCCTTGCTCCTGACTACATGCTCTTGCAGCTGCTTTTACACTGGCTCTGAAGCTCGTCATATTCTTTAGTGAGCTATAGTGATAGTGGGATGTAGCCACAAAAATATGTTCTCTGACTCTTCAGTGGGTTGAATTATTTGACAAATGAGTCTCAAGTGCCAGAGCTGTCAGGAAGGAGGCAGTGAGGAGGATGGAAGGAAGAGAGAACAAGCCCTCACAGTGGCAGCACAGCGTTGGTTAACATGAGATCACCTGGGTTGAATCTCACTGTATGTTTTGATCATTTCACTTCAAATGGCCAAAAATGAGGTTCTTTATGAGGCTTCTAGATTAATTTAAGGAATTCAGACCTGTGCACATCATCCTACTTACTCTTCCAGTAGTTTTTCAACCCCTTTTCTAGTTTAACCAAACTAGAGAAATTTGCAGATATGCAATAATATTATATTGTCTTTTAATATCAAACATGTTCATTTCAATCCTAAATTGATTTAGGTATGTGGTTTTTGGCTCAGTAACTTGAATTTTCATTTTAGCACTGGAAAACAGCTTCATTTTAAACTATTTCCTGACTGTACTGGAATGTTTTGCTTTTTTACTTCCTTTGACTCACCCATTGGGATGCAGAGGAGACAGAACTTCATATTAGAATATTTATAGGAATAAGAATCTTCCCTATACTAAGCTTTGGAATACCTGAATAGGGAAAACTGAAATACTCTGACTGACCTTAGTATGTTTTCTGTAGCTAGAAGCCTAAGTAAACCCCAGTTCACATTTTCACATGTCTGATGCTTGGGAATCTTGATCCAACAGCTTTTTATTGGTTGAATATGGCTTTGTCTAATTGCTACCTTTGTTACAGATTGGTGCTGTTCCTTTAGCTGCTTTAGGAGCTCCTGCTCTTGATCCTGCCCTAGCTGCTCTTGGGCTTCCTGGGGCAAACTTAAACTCTCAGGTATGTCCCACGCTCTTAACATTTTCTTTATTGTCTCTTATATAGTTCAGTTATCATACGTGATGCCCTTAGGGTTCATCAGTATATTAAATAACAAGCTGAAGATCTGGAAATGCTATACTTAGGTTTGAAAAAGTGCTATAAAATACTAATTTTTATAAAAGGCTTGACTGAATGTAGTTGCACAGGCTGCGGGTTCTTTAAACTCCTTAGAATTGTTATAGAATGCAGTCTGTTTCTTGGCATAGCAGGTTTGTATATGAACACTTCTCTTTTGCTACCCTCTTCTGTTGTAAAAGTAATTTTCATTTATATCAGTTTAACAGCCACTGTCTGAAAAATCCAGTGATGGTTTTTTCTGTTGTTTGGAATAAGTAGTATCTGTAGGAGTATTAAATTAAATGCCAGAGGGACCTAAAAAATAATCTGGGGCTAGTAGTGGAACACTTCGAACGTGTGTCATTATCAAGCTGTGAAACTGTAATTATAGTAAATAAAGACTGTTTGAGTTTTTAATGTTGTAGGTGTAGAAAATACAGAGGAGACTTTGTTAGACTGTAGTCTTTAAAAAATAAATAAAAGCAGACTTTTAAGTACTAAGTAATAGTGAGTTATATTGGGTTAATACTGAAGTTATAAGAACCAAATAGTGTACGGAGAACAAACATGTTTTACAGGTACAAGAAGTAGTAAGAGTTCAGTGCATTGGTAAGAAATCCATCATGTAGCATTGTCTTTATGCATGCCATGTGTAGTAACAAGCAGATATGGTGAAAATGAAATAAAAAATGAAAAAATAAGCATTCTAAATGCCTGTTAGGAAAATATAACTGGTATGAGGAAGGCTTGTTTCCCTTGTTCATTAAGCAGCTGAATGTAACAAAGTGTTTGGGTTCAACGCAAGGCAGCCTCCATATGAAGAAATTAGTGGGAAGTAAACATGTTGTTACAGTACCACTGGTACAGGAAGTGACCAGTTGTCATAGAATTTTTAGATTAAAGAAGCTTTTGCTTATAAGTTGACATTGAGGACTTCCCATGGACAGGCAACTTCATTCTTTAATGAGATTTCCATTCTCTTGAAGTAACAGAGAAATAACTCTTAAAATACCAGGAGTGCATTTTTATTTTCAAGTGCTTTGATTCTGTCCAGGAGCTTTTTGTCTGAAACTTGTTTGAGGGTTATTTTGGTTTGTTTTTTTTTATCTGTAGAGACAATTTGCTTTAGCTGCTGCTAAGGAGACATTCAGGGAAGATGATCCTCTTAAACACATCTTCCAACATGGTTTTAACTGTTGTTTCTCCTCACAGTCTCTTGCAGCAGATCAACTACTAAAACTTATGAGCACAGTGGACCCAAAGTAAGTATCAGTGTTTACAAATCTTTGTATTGCAATACACTGGATCTTGGGAATGTCTTTTGTGATTCAGTGTCCAGTCTTTGTCCTGCTGGATCTAATTAAGGTTGGAGAAAACTTGTGACTTGGGGATCTTGTGCAGACTCTTCTCTGTGGTAGAGAGAAGAGGGGGAGGAAATGAAGATGATTCAGCCTTGCATCCATGGAACGATACCAATTAATATGCCAGAGAAAAAAGCTGTTAGACAAATGAGTAGATGACAAATGTTCTAATGGCAAAGAAGCGAAATCTGCCTCAGAAAGCCCTGGTACTGCAAATTGCAGGGAGCTTTGGAGAGAATTCTTTCAACTCTCAGCTTCAGCAAGTATTGCTTGCCTTGCTGGTCTATTAGCTAAACAACTTCTAGCCCTGTTTGGCTGTTCAATGTTTTTAAATTGTCAGAGCCTTCTCATCTAAGCCAGAGGATAAAGCTATATATCTTCCAGCCCAAACCATTCTCTGATATGATTGTATGATAGGTAACCCATCTTCTTTTTTAATACTGTTCTGGCATATTATTCACTATTGTAAATTGATATTTCTGTAAGCAGAGATTGCATAGTTGATTGAGCAAAACAGCCAAGATAATGGATTAGATATACCCAATACACCTGACTTCAAAACCACCTTGTAGAACACATCTTCTGAATTGCAGATTTCATCACTGTAGACTTCCCAGTGTGGCTTATCAAAATGGAAGCTGACTTTCTGCTGTTATACACTGTTACCCAAGGAGTTGTTCTTTCAGGTGTTAAGAATTGAAATTGTGTTGTACAAGTGTTCTGAAAGGTGTCATTAGAAACTTACCTGTGCAAGCCAACACAAAGCTTCCTGCTCTTTAAGGTTGACTGGAATTCTAAGAGCCATAGGTGCTAGTATCTTGTGCTGCTGTTTTCAGCACAGATACCATATCTTAGACTTATTACCCTCTTATCTAAATGGTGACAAAGCGTGGGCAGGTACTGATTCACTTAGATCAGCCACTCTGAATAGGCTTCAGGCTGTATTTCTTGGATTCATTAACACTGAATTACTAAGATTGCTTTTTTAATTTCCCAGGTTGAACCATGTAGCTGCAGGTCTTGTTTCCCCAAGTCTGAAATCAGATACCTCCAGTAAAGAAATAGAAGAAGCTATGAAAAGAGTACGAGAAGCACAGTCATTAATTTCTGCTGCTATTGAGCCAGGTAATTTTAAATACTTCATTTATTTCAAGAGGCAGGTTTGATGTAGTATGTGATAAAAGCTCATGGTCTGCAAAATACTGGCTTAACACTTTCATGTTCTATAGTGACTTAATGTATGGTTGACAGGTTTTTAATTGTCCCATAGTGTGAATGTTGTGTGTGTCCTGCTGAATGTTGCAGGGAATTAATGGTCTCTTGGTTTTCCCCCCAAATTCTCTTCGTCTGAAGATAGAAAAATGCTTGAGCTTCCCCTGGTGGAAGTTCATAGTGGCAGCTCTGAGACTTCATTGGAAACAGCAAATGTCTTAACCGCTTGGCATCCTGGTGATTCTTTTGCTTGGGGATGATTTCCTTTCTTTAATTCCTCATCTGTGGAAGTTTGTAAATGATTCCTTTTTCTGTAGCTGATTTCAGGAGATTTTGTTTTAGAACAAGATGCAGCAGTTCATCCACAAATGTCAGACCCACCAGACCTGAGAAGCAGGAACATGAAACACTGAAAATACAGTTTTTCAGCCTCCTGTTTGCTTTCAGGAAAGAGCAGAGCTCTTGTTCTTCTATTACACCAGAAAACCATGCTGATTACTTTGAGGCTTTCTGTGGGAAGTTCAGAACAGTGATTTGAGAGGTTCTTTAGCCCTTCACAAAGTGGCAGATTCTGAGATCTTACCAAGGCTTTTCATTGCCCTGCTGCTCTTACCTTTCAACTCTGTTAAATTAAGCATCTTCTGAATTTTGGCTTCTTCAGTTTTGCATGAAGCATTATGTTGGTTTTATGTCACACATGTCTTTATCATGTGAATTCTTTGTGATGTCTTCTGAGGAAAAGGATAGATAAGCCTTACTTTCAAAATAGTCCTTATGTTTTCTTTATCTTGGTTATTTCTGTGGCACGAAGGTCAACTTGTTCTTTTATAAAATCTCTTTGAATACTAAAATAACACTGTGGTTTTTACTTTGCTTTCCCTTTTTAACCTCCAGACAAAAAAGATGAAAAACGAAGGCATTCAAGGTCGAGGTCACGCTCACGGAGGAGGAGGACACCTTCTTCATCTAGACACAGGTAGTCAGCTTGTTTGCCTTATAAAAACCCCACATGGCTGAAATAGTGCCTTCAAAAATCCTTCTTGGAAAGTGACACTTCAATCCTGGAGGCTGACAGATGGTTGGAGAAAGCTGAGGCCATGATCTGGCTAGGCTGTAGTGTGGGATGGAGGCCAGTCTCTGGTTTTGTAGGAAGGGTGGGAGAGAGGTGATGGCAAAAAATACCTCAAAAGTACCTGAAACGACTGCAGAAGGACCTTCAGGACACTGTGCAATGCTTGGACTGATTTTATTTAGCCATCAGTTGCTGCTTGTATTAGATAAGAAACACCTTAGCCCAGAGCCTTGGCTTTACACAGCCTTCACTACTCTGAACACCTAAACTGTTGTCCTTAAACCTCTGTTCTGTCACCAGTCTCTTTGCAGTGTGCTCATGTGGTGGTTTTAATTTGTCTTAAAACCAAGTCCTAGGAGGCTTCTCTGAGCACTGTTTTTTCGGGTATCTAAATGTTTATCTGCTGGGCTGTTAGTTTTTAGTATGTGCAGCACATTCACCTTAGTGGAAGTGTGTAACTAAAGTTTTCCCAGGGTTTTCTAGGTTATGATTTACTCGGAGATCAGGGCTGTTCAGGTGCTCTGACTAGAGATCTTAACACCATTCTAATACCCAAACACGAAGACATATGGCTCATTTATGCTGTTGGCTTGTCAGCTCCAATCAAGCAGCACATGCCAGTGGTCTGTGCAAAGCCATTTTAACCATGGCTTTGCCCATCTGTACTTTGCTATTTGCATATTCAGTAACTGGCTTGTATTTGGTTTGGTGTTCTAACGTTCTTCATATTTAATGTTCTTCACATTTCAACACAACAGACCAGTTTTCCTCTACAATAGGCCTGATATTTTCTTATAAGAAGAGGAACAAGATATTTTCTTACAGGGAGAGTTAAAAAGAGATGATTGAAGCATCATTCTTCTTTGCCTTTTCACATTTGTGCACTTCCTTTTTCCTTGGTGGACTCAGTGCAACTCCTTTTCTGTTTTCTGTATTCTGTATCTTTATTCTTCATTCATGTATCACTATGCATTATGATACTCTGAGCACCAGGCAGATGGATTTTGAATAGTATATTAAAATTCCCTGTATTTAACTCCCATGTACAATGTGCCCCTCGTAGACGGTCAAGAAGCAGATCAAGGAGAAGGTCCCATTCAAAATCAAGAAGCAGGAGGCGGTCTAAAAGTCCAAGGCGAAGAAGATCTCATTCCAGAGAGAGAAGCAGGAGGTCCAGGAGCACATCCAAAACCAGGTAGTTGCTTCAGTAAATCTGTTCTAATTGCTAGCAGTGATTTACTATATTTTGGTGCTTAATTTAGGAAAAAAAAAAAAAAGCCCTAACAAGCAAACAAAAAACACCCACAAAAACCAACACTAGGGCAAGATTCAAGTCACAGTCTCTTGTGATGCCTTACAGACTAATAGCAGGCCTGTGTGCAGACGTGTGCACATTCAGTTACATAAAAACACATAACCTGCTTTTCCTGAGAGTCAACAGATGCAGCAGGCATTAGCTGAATCCCTCAGTAGCTGCCTCTGGAAAGCAGGATCTGTGAGCATCTGGGCTTGCAGATTCTTCTGCTGTTCATACACAGAAGCTGTAACAGCTATGATCTTATTTAGCTGTAGGTAACTAATCTGTGTTGCCATCATTATAATGTGACTGGCCTCAGAAATACTAAACCATGTACACTGTCCCATGTTGTTATCACGTCTGCATTTGCTTTCCTACATAGCAAAAGGAGAGGCTGCTAATTGCATAGTTTGACAATGACTTAAACTTTAAAATCTGTATTTTACTAAAAGGGATAAAAAGAAGGAAGAGAAAGAAAAGAAACGTTCTAAAACTCCCCCCAAAAGCTACAGCACAACCAGACGGTCAAGAAGCACAAGCAGGTACAGTGACACGACAGCTTTCCTTGCTGTTTCCAGCATTTTTATCCACTTTAATCAAAAGACCATTATTGTGAGTAGCAGGATGAGGATTCTGCTGTGGGTATATTGGGTGTATGCACAAATGCACACGTGCTCTCTACCCATGTTGATAAGATGATTTATTTTTTCCCTAATACTGACTGTAGTTTTCTGGAGGTGCTGTTTGGGCTTAGAACAGTTTCTGCTTGCTCTGTACCAGAGGATGTGATTCTTTGAGGTCACAAACTCTTTCCTGATGTATGGAATAAATACAAGCAAAATGTGTTCTGTTCTTTTTAAAACACTTCCAAAAAGAACTTGCAATAGTAACAAGGACAAACGGTTTTGTTTCTGGTTGCAAAAAGAGCCAGGGTCCCCCATACAGTCTAAGATAGAGATTTGTTCATGAAGATGAAGGTAGAACAGGAGATGACTTTGCTGATCAGGAGGGCTTTGCAGGGCTGCCAGGAGTAAATACCCATTGTTGAGCCAGAGGTGTATTTGTAGCTTTAGAGAAAAAAAGCCTTGATCTCTCTTTCCTGCAGAGAAAGACGACGTAGAAGAAGCCGGAGTGGAACACGGTCACCTAAAAAACCCAGGTCTCCTAAGAGGAAAATGTCCCGGTCCCCATCTCCAAGAAGGTCAGTTGATCTCTTGGCTACAGCATAAAGTGGTGTCTGGGTGGAAGATTCCCCAGCTGGGAAGTGGAGCAGGGGAACTCCAAAAGGGAGGAATTCCGGGGGGAAGATAGGAGGTACCGAGCATTCCCAGCCCCTTTGGCTCTGTACCATAGGGGCCAGCTGACCTCTGGGTGGGCCTGGGTATTCTGTCTTCCGCTCTTTTTACTCAAATGAGGAACTTTGAGATGCTCCTTCATAAAATGCTGGCATGTTGCTGTTCTTAGACTCTGCTTTTGGGTGGTTGGGTTTGCTCCAGAGCTGAGAAACGGGACTGTTGGGTTATTTTCTGAGAGTTAACAGTGTGTTGTGGCCGAACACTGCTGTTCTCCCTTTAGATTTGTAATGGACTGTGTGTGGGTGACAGCTATAGGTGGCGTGGTTGTGGCTTTAATTCTTCTCCATACTTTATCGTTGTAGACATAAAAAGGAAAAGAAGAAGGATAAAGACAAGGAGAGAAGTAGAGACGAGAGGGAGCGCTCAACCAGCAAGAAGAAAAAGAGCAAAGACAAAGAGAAGGATCGAGAACGGAAGTCTGAGAGTGACAAAGATGTGAAAGTATGTTTCCAAACCTGCCTGGCTGCAGGGCCCTGCTGCAGCCCTGACCTGGAGCCAGCAGGGGCTTGGAAGGCAAGTTTTACTCTTCCTTTTTTTTCTCTTGGCAAAGCAGGTCACAAGGGATTATGATGAAGAAGAACAAGGATACGACAGCGAGAAGGAGAAGAAGGAAGACAAGAAAATGTCAGAGTCTTCCTCCCCTAAAGCGAAGGAGTCCACTGCTGATAAAGGAAGTGGGGATGCAGCGAGGGAATCCAAAGTGAATGGGGATGATCACCACGAGGAGGACATGGACATGAGTGACTGAGCTCTGCCTGTGCAGTGGCCACGGCTGCAGCCGTGCATCAGTGTCATTCCTGTGTGATTCTTTTACGCTGTACTTGTTAATCCTAAACCTCGATGTATACAGCTCTGAGCTACCCCTGGTTTGTAAATCTCCTGATACTAACTCACACAAAAGCTTGGTAGGAGGGTAACCATCCTTGTTCTGGCTGAGGGAGCGCGGAGCCAAGCCATTTCTACTAACTTGGTGATGCTTCAAGCAAAAGTAAAAAGCTGCATGCATCTACAGCAGGCATGGACTATTTGTTGTCTGATCTCCTGTAGTAAATCAGCTCACCTCCGATAGTGTCTCTAGAATTTGATTCATTGCAGTAATAGGGAAGTAGAGGGAATGCACTGACTGCATGGGGATGGGGCAGAAACATCTTCCCTCTTGGGACATCCTGCGGAGCGACGCGAGGGTCCAGCATGGGACTACACACACCACCGTGACAGCACAGCTGGAACCAGCGTTCTCATAGAGGTAGCTTTGGGTTTTGTTGTTTGTTTTGTTTATTTCTTAAAGCCATGGGGCTGGGGTTGGGTTTGATTTTCCCGGTGGGTTTTGTTTGGCGTTGACAAGGTTAAGATGCACTGACCTTTTTGAGGGCTTCCTTTTTAATCCTCTGTAATGGTTCTTTAACTTTTCCTCCTGAGCCTTGGGACAGAAATCCTCTGCTTGGCCAGCGCCCCGTGATGAAATGTTGATTTGTGCAGTTCTCCTAAGCCAGGTTCTGTATTTGTTACTGAGCTGAACACTTTGCAAAGAGGTAGTAGTGCATTTTAAATCGACCTTCGGATGCTTTTAAAAGCAAGTCTACTTGATAATGTACTTTTTACTTGATCTCAAGTTATATAAACTAATACCTTTGTGTTTACTGTCACTGCAGTAGTACTCTTATGCACACAGTGATTCCATGTTAGCCGCAGAGTAGTTAGGCAAGGCTGTTTCCTTAGTTACGGACGTTCAGGAGCTCTCACTTTTGTGCAGGTCAGAAGACAGAAGTAGGCCACGGTCTGTGCCATGTCCATGTACAGTTTCTGAAATCGTTTTACAGAACTTTGATAATAAAACCCTTAAACTTGTCCTCGGCTGCTGGTTATTTACACAGGAATGACCTCAGTACCAGCTCCATCTGCTCAGAACCAGGGATAGCTCTGGGCCAGGCTGTCACACTAAAGAATTACTTGACTTTTGAGGGGAATGAAGGGAAGGGGCTGAACCGGAGGCACTGTGGGACAAGTGCTGCTGACAGGAAATGCATACTGGTAAAGGTCTTTGTATTTTCATTGAACTATGACCATTCACCTCAGTGGAAGAGCAGCAGGCAGGGATGCAGGGGGGCTTGCGCAGGTAAAGCTGCTGTCAGCTCAGAACTCACTGGGTTAAAGGAGTCAGTTTGGGGATGGATTGAGAAGTGGTGCTTGAACTTCTGAAACTGCCTCATCAACCCCCTCCTGAACTGCCCCTTTACCCCTGGCCAGGTGGAACTTCCCCTTGCAGTGCAGAAATGGGAATTTTTACCAACTTGGGTGTTGGTAGAGGCTCATATGGCACAGCTGGGCCCTGGCTTCAGTTCCTGGTAGGGAGAGAGGGACAGTTCTGGTCAGGAAATAAAGCCAGGCACACACCAGCTGCGTGATGACTTCAGGGATGTTGTCATCAAGGTATTTGTATGTGAAGTAGCAGAACATAACCAAATGGCAAAAAAGTAAACCTCCTTGATGTGGTCCTGAGACCACATCGCTGTGGGAGTCATTCACAAGTCAGGGCATGGAGCCCGCCATGGCACATCAAGGGCTGTGTGGAATTAAACTCGTTTCTGGTTTATTGTACAGACATCCCAAGCCTGTGCTGTGCCTCTGGCCTCCCTACAGGCAGCTTTAACCATGACCCATTCTGAAGTGGGCTGCAGTTATTAAAGCCCCTGCCCTATGCTTCAGTAGTTATTGCTTGTAGCCACCCCCAGCAGTTCATGGCCCACTACAGCAACACGATGGCTGCAGCTGCAGCAGTCACTGTACCTTTAACTGGTGATACTTTAAGCGCTTTCTGTTTTCCTCACCTTTAAAATCTATTTATAAAGTCAGCAAAGCCTCAGCTACAGGCGGACGTCGTGGTGGCTGCTCTGCACGCTCCGCCTCTGATGCAATTCTAAGTAAAAAAAAACCCTCTTCAAGGCAAAATGAAACTCCTGAAGTTCCAGGTTTTGCTTTCCAAGCCATCCACAGCTCTTCTGAGAGACTGCAAAGAGACCAAGCCTCACATCTTGCTATTTAAATGAGTACAGGGCTGGATTTAGGAGATACAACTGTCATTCCTGAACTGCTTTCCTTCCCTCCCTCCCAGGAGCTATTCCTGACTCCATAGCTCTCAGTAAGTGCCAGAAGCCACCATCCACATCATAGAATTACTTAGAGTTGGAAAGGACCTTAAGATCACCCAGTTCCAACCCCTCTGCCATGGGCAGGGACACCTCACACTAAACCAAGACTCTGTCCAACCCGGCCTTGAACACCGCCAAGGATGGAGCATTCACAACCTCCCTGGGCAACCCATTCCAGTGCCTCACCACCCTCTCAGGAAAGAATTTCTTCCTTAGATCCAAGCTAAACTTCCCCTGTTTCAGTTTGAACCCGTTACCCCTTGTCCTGTCACTACAGTCCCTGATGAAGAGTCCCTCCCCAGCATCCTTGTAGGCCCCCTTCAGACACTGGAAGCTGCTCTGAGGTCTCCACGCAGCCTTCTCTTCTCCAGGCTGAACAGCCCCAACTTTCTCAGCCTGTCTCCATACAGGAGGTGCTCCAGCCCCTGATCATCCTCGTGGCCTCCTCTGGACTTGTTCCAACAGTTCCATGTCCTTTTTATGTTGAGGACACCAGAACTGCACACAATGCTCCAAGTGAGGTCTCACGAGAGCAGAGCAGAGGGGCAGGATCACCTCCTTGGACCTGCTGGTCACGTTGCTCTTGATGCAGCCCAGGATACGGTTGCTTTCTGGGCTGTGAGCGCACACTGCAGCCAGCTCATGTTCATTTTCTCATCGACCAACACCCCCAAGTCCTTCTCTGCAGGGCTGCTCTGAATCTCTTCTCTTCCCAACCTGTAGCTGTGCCTGGGATTGCTCCAACCCAGGTGTAGGACCTTGCACTTGGCATGGTTAAACTTCATCAGGTTGGCATCAGCCCACCTTACATCCTCCCACTACTGCCACCCACTGGAATCCGGAACTTCACAGAGGGGAAAGGGCAGTTTGTAGTGAAAATGCAGGGGTTTATTGAAGGTGACCAATGCAATGCCCTTGCAGCCAGAGCAGGGCTGCTCAGCCCCAGGGGCACATGGACCCTGCAGGGAGATCAGGACAGTACCGCGCCAGGAGAGCCAAACCTCGATGCTCACACATGGAACAGGTTCAGAATCCAACAGCGTATTTTGGTCTTTATTCTAACAAATGATACAACCAAAAGTCACGATTAGTGAAGGAAAGTTAAAAACATGGACCCGGACAACTGGTAAAATGCAAAAAAGTGACATTTGTTTCCATGATCGTTACAAATTGTAAGGAAAAGAAAGGTGAAACTGCAGCATTACAGGAGGTTTGTTAATACAGGTTAAGTAACGCAGTTCTCCTCGATGGACTACGAACCAAGAACAAAGACAGTTAAAAAACCCAGACGCTTGCTTGGAATATCAGGTCCACACGGCGGGATCCCAGCACCCACCTCTCCAGAGGGGTTTGGAACAAATCGTTTCAACACACACAAACCAAGAGTAAAGTGAGTACAGTGACTGGAACAGCAGCTCCTTGGAAGGAAAAAGAAAACACATTCCCTTTGCCACCAATTAAAGCACAAGTTTGGAAGACCAGGAAAACAGTTTGGTCGAGAGAGAACCCTCGGGATGCTTTGCTCTCATTTCTTACTTGTTTAGCAAAATGCATGGCTGGTTTTTAGTATTTGCTCGAGGAGAAACCCCGCAGCCATCAGGGAAGAGGGGAGATCAGAGCAGTGCTTGGACTCAAGGTGGTTCCCCACCAGCCCTGGTTGAAGGTTTCCATCTCCAGAGCCATCACTCAGCACCGTGTCCGCTTCTCCTTGCGCCACCCTGCACCTCAGCTGGGTGATGCTCACCCTGTGAGTTCCCTTCTACCCTCGTCTTGGGCTGGATGGCACCAGGACCAGCGCATCCACAAAGGTGGTTTTAAGCACCCAGGTCCTTCTCCCATTCCAGGCACGTGGTTGCAATAAGCCCCTAATCCCTGCACAAGCCACATTAACAGGTTAAAGCTGACAGGCTCCTCGTTAGGCGGTGAGGAGAAGATACCCACTGTGCAGGGAACCAAACCTTCCCTCAGCGCCCAGCGTGGTCTTAAGGAAAAGGGGAAAACCAAAAGTGAGATTCTGCCAGCTCAGTCCTGCCCGAGGGAATACATTTCCATTGGATATCCCAGCAGGAGATGGGATGAAGTGGAGGAAGCAGTGCCCACAGCACAGCTGCAGACTGGGGTTCTCTCCACACTCCTCACCCATCCGCGGTGCTGGTGCACAGACACATCCACACTGACAACACACATTTATTGCCCAACAGCACAAACCCCAACAAGCAGAACAGATCCAAGTGGAGAAACTGTGAAACTGGCCCAACAGCCCCGGGCACCATGTCCTGAGCATCCCTGCTCCCGACGGTGCAGAGCTCAGCACCGGGGATGGTTCAGACACAAAACATCACCCAGTCACAAGGAAAGGTACCAAGAGGCAGCCGCCTGAGGCTTGCTGCGTGCGCTGTCACAGGGCCCGAGCAGGCACTGAGCACAACGTGCCTGGGGTCAGATTGTTGCAGCAGGAGGGAAAGCAGCAGCAGGGGATGCGCACCGTAACCACCTAAAGGCTGCAGCCACCCGGCTCTGTGCCTGCTCTCACTCCACGTCAGAGCGAGCCCTAACAAGCAGAGCAAGCAAATCCGGAAAGGTACCAAAGTTGTTCATGGTGCGATGGGGAAGGTCAAAACCCCCCAGACCTGCAGCCAGAGGCCTTGGAAAGCACAGAAACCATTCCCACACTGCAGCGGGCTCCGGGTCAGACACCACCTCCTGCTCCACCTGAGGCCATGGGGTGTTCCCGAGGCAAAGGGATGCACATGGAACCCTCCTCTCCTGGGGCTGCACAAAGAGCTCTGTTCTTATTCTAGAACCTAGAACCCAGGCCATGGCAGTCACTGCATCACCTGAACAGCCCCAGCTCTGAGCACTCCCTCCTCTGCCAGCGAGCTCTGCGTGGCCGTTTGGAACAACCAAAGTAACACGAAATGCCTGGTCCCTGCCCTGCAACCCCACACCAGGATTTCTGACCTTCACCTCATGGAGAAACCCCCTCCTGCTGCCACTGCAGAGCAGCTCGGTGCTCTTGTGCCTGCTCCCACTGGTGGCACCCAGCACAACCCTGCAAGGGGCACCTGCAGAAGAGGCCACAGCAGAAGCCAGGCTGCAGCCCCACTGCCACTGAGCCCTGACAGGGACCCTCAGTCTCCGCATTGCAGCCTGGCCTCTCCCCGTGGAGAGCTCGGCTGAACCCAGCAGGAGCACACGGTGGGTGCTGGTTATAGCACAGATGTGAACACCTCAGGAATTCATAATTACTTGGAAGAACAAGTTCCATCATTCCTTCCGAATGCTCGACATCTGCTACCGGTACGGTACGTCAGGAGGAACCGCAATTCCGCATTTCCCTTTGCTTTTCCCCCCTATTTTCCATTTGATTTTGAACAACTCCAGTGCATCGCTCACAGCGTTTCCCACCCGTCCAACCTGCAGGTTTCTAGAGACGCTGGAAGAGGCTCAGCCTCTGTTCCCATTCTCAGCTCATCTGTGCTGGGCTGACAGCGATTCCCTGGGACTCCACCTAAGGTGGATCCTGCACTTCCCTAGAGCTGCCTCTTTGGGTTCTACGCAGATGGAGGCCACAAGCTTTGAAGGAACACCTGCTTGGGATGGGTATTCCCTGTCCTGTCGATGCACTTCACAAGCCAGCTCCTATTGCCCTGCAATAAGCCACCTCCACTCATGACCTGCATGGTTAGTTAGGTCGGGTGCCTCTACTAAGCATGGCTGGAGCTCTCTGTTATGAAGTTTGATACTTGACTCTATGATTTCCAAAAAAAGTTTTAACTACAGTGCACAAAGAATATAATTTTGGAACTATTTACAGTTTTGTACAATTACACCACAGCACTTTAAATGTCTCAATACAAACAAATAGCACCATTAGCCTTTTGCACAAGTTCTTTCTAACAAACCAAAAAAGCTGGATTATTGTCAAATTAGGAGACTGGAACCACCTGGAATGAGAATGAGCTCAAGAGGCCCGAGTACTGAAGTACTGAAGTACCTACCACAAAATATCAAAGAGGAAGGAAATTAAACCTGGAAACATCCTAAGCATCTGCAAATGAAGTCTTCCAACGTGAGCCCTATTCAATGTGCACTACAATTAAACTAACCTCAAGAGAAACAACTTCTTGTATGAAGGTTTAATGCTCGAGTGTACTGTTCTAGTAACTCTTTCTATGCACCCCGCGGTTCCGAGTGGCCGCTGAACAGAGACATGAGATGACCTCAACCATTATGGAGCAAGTCTCCTACGTGGATGTGGAAAGGAAAAAAGGTGACAATCTGTAGCTAACAACCCTCCCCGAGCACATTCATCAGCACAGCATCATGGGCACAGCAGGGTTGTCCAAGCCAGTGTGATGAAGAGAAGTTGAGCATGAAGCCAACACAAGAAAGGTCAGTGAAGAAACAAAGGGTTCAGAGACATGGATAGCACCACAATGGACCGCACTGAGGTGCTAGAGGAGGTACCTTATTCCCTGCAGAGCAAATGCTATCTCTGATGTGTATTGCAGTGTGAAAACCCAACTGTTTAATGGTTACCATTTGGTTCATTCCTCTACAGAAAAAGCATTCCTTCTAATATACGTTCAGCTAGCATTCAGATTACTGAACTCTACATTGTGATACGTAGTTTACAATCCATGAAAACAAAGCTCGAAAGAATACAGTATGGTCAATCGTAAGCACGGTGGGATGATGCATAGGGCTAATATCCAGCTAAGACATGTCAACCGGTACGCTAATGGTCCGAGAGTGCTTTTTGTATCACCAAGAAATGTATAAAATTTAAAAACAAATGATAGTCCTCACAGCTGCTCAGTGTCCCCAGGGCCATCGGGGTGGCACCGCCACGCTGCAGACCTGCGCGGAGACAAGTGAGAACGACACATCAGGAGACTTGCTGGAAATCAGGAACTACATTAGACGCCCATTATAGTGAGTACAGTACATCAGTCATTTGATACATGTTCCCTTTTCTTCTGGGTTATTAAGTTTATCCCTTCCTTCACGACCCACTTTTTCTAGCTCTATCTGTGGGCTCTTTTTGCAGCCTTTTGCTTTCACTGTGGTACGCTGGTATTCGTATTCGCCATTCACCTTCCAGTTTAGTTAGAGATCAGGGAAACGGCTGGGGTCCTCCTTGTAGTCATCAGGAATAGTGAAGATGGATTCATCAAATTCATCGTAACGGAACTCCTGAAAAGTCACAGTGGCTGTGATGGTGGGAAATACAGGAATATCTGGACAGGAAGCAAAACAGTACAGTGAAGGGCAAAGAAATGCAACCCTGCCAATAACCACCTACTGGTACTCAGGGATTTGTAACTTCAGACTTGGTGAAGACATGGAAGCTTGTTTGGTGTTCAAAGCTCTTTAAGGAAGGGCTCTAAAGGAAGTTACTTCAGAATATACTCAGATACCCTGAGCAAAGAAACAACACCCATCTCAACACACCCTTCCAGGAACTCTTAGTAATAGAAATCCAGTGGTTTTCCTTTCCTGCTGCAGACTGACACGGAAACCAAGGTGCTGTGAACATACAGATTAATCTGTTAAAATAGAGGATACTGGCCTCTAAGATAACCTTGCCACAGGTAGGCTTCCCTTGAGCAAATGCACATGAAAAGATGAACCTTTCCCATGTTTGCTTTGAAAATACCACCCTTTTCCAATCTGGATTGAGCTTGAACACTTCAGTTATCCCCAATAAAACTGACATTAACTTCATGAGCTCAGCAAAAATTCAATCCTCAATAAACAGAGTTGTGCAAATGGGATAGGAGCAGAAGAGTCTGTTCAGACTTGTCGAGCTTAAACAGCTTACAGGGATGACAGAAATCCTGTCACGCTTAGAAAGGTGTTACACTTATTACTTCCTGGCAGTTTATGCTGTGATAATCTATACCATGACTAAACTGCTTCACACATTTCCATTGGTTAGAAGTGTAATAGTTTCCTCTATTTTTGTAAGTGAAAAATCAGTAATCATCAGTAATCCTTGATGAAAAAGAAACACGAAAATGCTACAAAGTGCTTAACTCATGACTGAGATCAGCTTTTAATGTAAGGACAATTCAGCAAATCTGCATCACTCCTGGAGCAAACATAAGGTAAATAACCAAGCTCCCTTCCTGACTAGGACTAGATTCACCTTTCAGCTGCACATTTCCTACCTAATGTTACCTCTACAAACTTAACTCTTCCTCCTGAAGTCTACAACAACAAAGTTTTTATGTAAGAGTTCTTTTCCAAAACTCCACAGAAGTTGTGAATGTATTGCATGAATAAGTACACCCATTTGGAAATACAAAGCCAGAGCTGTAGTAGTCATCTTACCTAATTTTACAGGAAAGCCTGGTGGAAGCTTCATTTGAACAAATTCCCTAAGTTTGTTAAAGTGCTTGAAGGGTGCAATTACTTCTAAAACATTCAACAATCTGAAAAGAAAAAACAGATTTCATTATAAATTCCTGTTTCACAGCTTTCTCTCTAGAGAAGAGGACGTAACTCTGTGCTAAGACTTGTTACAGGCAAGCACATTCTAGAATTCTGTACACACAGGCGCATCAGTATCATGAGGTTAGTCACAACACAATTTGGGTTGGAAGGGACCTTAAAGGCTCACCCAGTCCCAACCCCTGCCACGGGCAGGGACACCTTCCACTGGAGCAGCTTGCTCCAAGCCCCTGTGTCCAACCTGGCCTTGAACACTGCCAGGGATGGGGCAGTCACAGCTTCTCTGGGCACCCTGTGCCAGCGCCTCAGCACCCTCACAGGGAAGAGCTTCTGCCTAAGAGCTCATCTCAGTCTCCCCTCTGGCAGGTTCAAGCCATTCCCCTTGGCCTGTCCCTACAGGCCCTTGTCCCAAGCCCCTCTCCAGGTTTCCTGCAGCCCCTTTAGGCACTGGAGCTGCTCTCAGGTCTCCCCTTCAGGAGCCTTCTCTTCTCCAGGCTGCCCCAGCCCAGCTCTCTCAGCCTGGCTCCAGAGCAGAGCTGCTCCAGCCCTCGCAGCATCTCCATGGCCTCCTCTGGACTCAGTCCTACAGGCACATGATAAAACTTGTCAAACCTCTCTGGTTTGGTATTAAATAAGATAAGCGCTCAGCTCTTCTAATATAACAGGCACCCCAGCACTGAGGTCTCTAATTTAGCAGTGTATTTGCTTAGCATGACTTCAGTCATATGTTTTAAGCTGCTTTCCCTATCTGAAGATATGAAGAATTCTGCAGTTCATAAACACATTAAAACATTTCCTACATAATAATAACATTCACGGCCACTTATTTTGACTTACGATTCAATTCCTAAGGGGAATTCCTGGCTCATAGCTATCGTGGCTTTAAAGGTTTTCTTGCTTTCTTTGCACACCAGCTCTCTACCCAGATGAGGAGCTCTGTAATGGGAGGGGAGAAAGCCAAAGTCAGTTTTCCTCTTGATGAAGCCTCAGTTTTAAATGAAAGAAGACAGACTCAGGTTTGAAAACATCAGTAAAGAATCCCTCCAGTAAAGTAAATACTTTAAAAGTAAAAGCTGGGCATAGTAAAGAATAGTCAGCAATCACCTTAATTCAGGTTACTATGAGCTCTGCTAAACCAGGAGACAAGACAAAAACAGTGTGGGGAACGACTTACAAATCTTCAAGTAATTCCTTATGAACATTACATTTATAAGCTCTACAGAAAGACATGGCAGATACCCAGAAACACATACAGCTGACTTCAGGTGTGAATTCAAACAGGCTGTATGTGAACAAAGAATCAGGTTGAAGTAGAAAAAGGGTAATTTTATTTCAGCCTAAAATTGCAATACAATCTCAGAGAAAGAAAAGTTACTCTACAATCACTGCAAGGCAATAGTGGAAAACACAGCACTGCTACAGGACACGTAATGAACAACGTAACCAATCTTTTCCTCTTTTGCTTTATAGTAGCTAGAAACCTGGTTTTCCCATTAAACTCCCTTTAGTTAATCAGATTATTAAAGAAAGCAAAACCTTACATACGTATTTCTGCCTCAGTAGCAAGAGCTGTTCAAGCACAGCCTATTTATTCTGCTTGAATACTCATTCCATCTCTAATATATTAAAAATTAAACTAGTCAAAACCCCCAAAACCCCACAACAGATCCATGTGCCTTTTTACTAAGCCTGTACTTAATATCATCATATTCCCTGCTAACATCTGACTACAGGCTACTCTAGTATCTGTGGAGAAAGGACTTCTATCACTGCTACTTCTGTGATACACTCAGTACAGTTTTTGGTCCTTCTGCATTCAAGGATGCACTCCTAGAAAATAAACTCATCTCTCTGGATCTCCCACAAATGAGAGTACTGTAAGTTAATTTAAATTCTAGCTGTTCACTACTGAGTTGCATCACAAGAGAGTCTCTTGCAAAGTGCCAGTACCAGGAGATGAGTATGTCCTTGTGTTCCTTAAGTGTAGCTTTTTGTACACTGCCACTGCTAGATCCTCATTAAATCATAAGTAATTATCTTAAACATGGTGAATTGGATTATTTATTTCTATTATAAGTAAAGATAAATGAGTTACAGCAAAGAATTTGTTAGAAAATTTTCTTTAAAAAGCCAGCTTAGATGTGTATCCTTTAAAATGTCTAAATTTCAAGCCATGGCTGGCAGGTACATGCCCATACAGTATTTTTATCACCAGCTGATGCAATAATACTGTTTATGTACACAGGTATCAGCTCCCCAACCAGCCTACTGAAAAATGTTAAACATCTGAGACATCAAACCCATGTTCCTCTGTCCCCAAGAAGCTATAAACTAAAAGCACCCATAGACTAGAAAATCATGGAATTCCAGACTGGTTTGCGTTGGAAGAGACCTTAAAGCTCACCCAGTCCCAATCCCTGCCACGGGCAGGGACACCTTCCACTAGAGCAGCTTGCTCCAAGCCCCTGTGTCCAACCTGGCCTTGAACACTGCCAGGGATGGGGCAGCCACAGCTTCTCTGGGCACCCTGGGCCAGCGCCTCAGCACCCTCACAGGGAAGAGCTTCTGCCTAAGAGCTCATCTCAGTCTCCCCTCTGGCCCGTTAAAGCCATTCTCCTTGGCCTGTCCCTACAGGCCCTTGTCCAGAGCTCCTCTCCATGTTTCCTGCAGCCCCTTTAGGCACTGGAGCTGCTCTCAGGTCTCCCCTTCATGCAGCAGAGGGGCAGGATCCCCTCTCTGAGCTGCTGCTCACGCTCTGGGGGTGCAGCCCAGCACATGGGGGAGTTCTGGGCTCAAGCACACACTGAAGCCAGGTCTTGGGGAGCTTCTTCCTCACCCAGCACCCTCAGGTCCATCTCCTCAGGGCTGCTCTCAACCCATCCTCTGCCCTGCCTGTCTCTGTGCTCAGTATTACACAACCCAGGGGGGGCATAATATAAATAGAATATAAATACATAATATAAATAGAATATAGATAACTACAAACCAACCCAAAACCCCACAACCCCAACCCAATACTCTTAACAGTGTCTATGGACGTTAGTGCCAATAAAGCAGTAATACTCACTTTCCATTTTCAGCAGATATGTACTCTTCCCATGTAATTGTGTTGGGTGATGGAGGAGTAAGGGACTGCCGTCTGACAGGCTGTTCAGAAAAACAGGTCTTAACTCTTTATCCTTCCTTACATGCTCTTAGAATTTTGCCATTCAAAAGATACAACTGTTCTTCCACTCTACACAGAACAGCAATATAGTCTATCCAGTCTGTGGCTGATACTTCACAGGCTTTTCCATCTCCTGCTCTCGTTCTCATAGTCTCCATTTAGGTATTTGGCCTCAAACTGTATTTTACATAGATGTTGGCTGGTTTAATACATTAGTTAATCAGTCAATTCAAGTGTCAATGACAAGCAACAAAGGACAAGCTAATACAGACATAAATAAATCATTTTTAAAGTGCATGTTCCCAGATGACGTCTGGCTCATTCTGAATAGCTCTTGATTTCATGGTGATAATAACATGCTTAGCTCCGTTTTAATGAAGCTAAAGAAAACCATGATTGAAAGCAAAGCAGAAAGAGATTCTGAACCATAAACATTTGGTCTAAAAGAAGTTAAAGTGATCTGCCACAGCCAAACCTATCATTTTTTACTAAGAGCCAAATTAAGACTGAAATATCCAATATAATCACAGACATTCCTGAATGTGTGCACTAATGAGGATAATTCATTAATGTATCACCATGATTATACTTGTAAGTCATATTTACTATTATAAATTAAGTGAATCAAAATGGAATAAACCATTATCTAGAGATTCTGCTAAATGACTGGTGTGAAGGATTATTCTCCTATGCACAAATACACATACTGTGAAGAATTACTTGATTATACCTCAAAATTTTGCTCCATCAAGTTGCCACCTTTACTGAGGCTCTCCATGATAGCTTTATTTCGAAGAATATCCTCCTCACTGAGATGTTCTCTTCTTTTCCTTGATTCTAATACAAGTCCATTAACCAAGTAGAAATCTGCCAAAAAGTTTCCTACTCTTTCCTGCAGGAAAGGAATTGGACATTAGCGACTCACAGGGATAAAATAAAACCATTTAATTCTTGTATATCCAAATAATTGCACATCAGTGCAATAACTTCAGGACTGAAATGCTGTCGTTCACACAGCCAACCACATGAACTGTCAGTAGACAATCCCAGTAAGGTTTGGATAGCACAAACAAGAATTCCATCAAGAGCAGGTATTTTGTACCAATGGCAATTTTAAGACAGAAAGGATTGCTTAACAATTTAAGAGTGGCCAAGGGGAACCTGACTGAAATCACCTTCAGCAGCAAGCTGTGTTGAAGGATAATTTACAGGTGGCAGAATATGGGTCTGGTATCCAAAATGAAGAAAGTTGTGCAACACTAGCTCAGATGAAAACCCGTGAGGAATGGCACTACCTGAACATATGCAGATGAAACCAAATTACTTCATAGTTACAAGATAACAATTTCCTACTCAAAGAAGCTACCACAGTGGCCATTTCAATTTCTTCACAGCTGAGAACTGTGAAAGCTCAGACAGATGGATAACACAGAAAGGAACACCCAAACGGAACTACCCACAAAGCTCCCATCTTCCTGCAACTCTCATACAGGAGAGCACAGACTCCTCACTGCACACCCTGGAATGAATCTGCAGAGGCCTCATACTCCTACAATGAAGTAATTTTTATCATAAGGCTGTCTGCACTATTTTGTCCCCAGTAATGCAGCCTGTGAAGTTTTCTGTCTGCTTACTGTTTTGTCTTCTCGAAACAGCCATCCCGTTTGAGCACGCGTGAAGGTGATGGATTTGGTTGATAATGTTGCTGAGTAAATATCACTGCTCATCAAAATGTCAACTTCCTCTTCTGTTTCCATCTCAGATTCCTAGAAGAAAAATTCCCAAATATGAACAGAACTTAATAATGATGATTACTCTTTTTTAATATATTTTTTATAGATGAAAAGACATTAGCAGTAAATCAATAAACCTCTTCCTTTGGAATGTCTCCCAGAACCAGTGTTTCCTGAATTTTCAAACTCTTTTCTAGGCCAAATGGTTACCAATAGTTTCATCTTAAATATTAATGAAAATAAAAAACTGCCAGAGGGGAGACTGAGATGAGCTCTTAGGCAGAAGCTCTTCCCTGTGAGGGTGCTGAGGCGCTGGCCCAGGGTGCCCAGAGAAGCTGTGGCTGCCCCATCCCTGGCAGTGTTCAAGGCCAGGTTGGACACAGGGGCTTGGAGCAAGCTGCTCTAGTGGAAGGTGTCCCTGCCCGTGGCAGGGGGTTGGAGCTGGATAAGCTTTAAGGTCCCTTCCAACCCAAACCATTCTATGAATCCATGAAATAAAGCATCCAAGTGATTTATTCAGCAGCTCAGCAGCCTCTTTCTACATGCAAAGATCCATGTACATAAGTGACTAGTTGGTAAAGCTGTAAATTAAAACCCTGACTAAAATACAAGGGGTCCAAGGAGTCATATCCTTGTGCTTGTTAGCAACTAAACTGGGCACATGGTGATGGATCAGATGCCAAACATTGGCAAGGAAGTCTGAAAACCCACCTGGGGACAGTGGGGAGCCCACTGGAAAGATTAAAAGTAGCACACATAATAACTTAAAACAGATTTGCCTGCCCAGAATGGTAACAGATTTTTCCAAAAGGTTTACTTTCCAGCTTTTTCCTCATTTCAAAGTCTGCATTCAAGAGCACTGTTTATCACAGCAAACTTTCATGTCACCTATACAGCTGAACTTGCAACAACTGAACAACGAATTCGTTGGTTTGCATTTCCTTGGAGCTTGTTGTGGTTTTTCTGAGAGTCACATTTTGTTTAATAATACTTCTGAAATGAAATTAAAACTTGAGTTATTTCACACAGGACTTTACCTCGTGATGTATTCGCTGGTAAACTTTTTGTTCATTGTCTAAAACTACAAAAGATTCAGAGGGTGCGGCATCACCATTAAAAATGAAGCTTAAATCCCCTCGTTGGCACTTCATGTCTGTAAAGTCTATGAGAGTTGTGTCCAGCCTGTGAAAATACACCAACACAGGGACCCATGAACACTCAAATACACTCCTAAGTTCAGTTTTAAATCAGAAGCATTTTGATTTGTTTGATCACAACCAAACACACCAAAGCCTAAGTTTTAATACATTTCGTAAGTGAAGCCTGGATGCAGAAATCAAATTGCTATTAACAATAAGTTCCACATTATCACATCTCTACCATTATAAATGCATTCCAAACTATTATTATGCTAACTTCACAGGAAAAGGTAACATCTTCTTCAGACAACTTTATTCCCAAACTGCCAGCACGTGGAAGTGACAGAATTTACATAGCCAGCGCTACATATCGAGAAATACAACTACTCCAGGCAAGCAGCACTCCATTCTGCAAGCAGCAGCCACTGATGTGAGTAACAATATTAGGACATGACCCAAATTACAAAGAGGACTAAGAAACAGACTGGGTTTTTATTTGACTTATTTTAGTTGCTATTTCTACTTTTTCCCCTCACCAACACGAAAGAAATGCTTCTGCTGACCTGAATAACTAGAAGAAGGAGGCAAGGACAAGGACCTGTCTAGCAATTCATATCTATTATTGCTAGAATATATACTTCTTTAACAAAGATAGTTGAAGAACCTGAATTTAGTGACCACTTCAGCTCTAAGGGGTTATTGCTTAATAGTCATCATATATTGACCTCTGATTTCAAGAATCTGCAGCTATTTCCACTCAATGCCAGTCTCATAGAAGCAGAAATAGTCTCATAGCACACAGAAATGAGAAGGAGAAAATGGGCTCAGACTCAAATTTGACCTAAAAAAACCAGTTCCCACACCTGTGCTAACAGCTTTAACAGAACAAGGTTTTCTACAGATTAAATCTTCTGAATCATATTATTGGGGTTATGTCTATTTTAGATTTTGGAACCTAAAGAAAAAGCCAGAAAAGACACTTAAATCCAAATGCCCAAACTAAGCAAGTTGAAGGAGCAGAGCATGGACAGACTCCTGGAAGCACTCTATTGACTTTGTGAATCTCTCACATTAAGTATTTTAAAAAGAGAAATGACACCAGTTTTTCTTACTACAGAGACAGGAGCAGCAACTTTTCTTCACAAAATACTGAAAGCTCATTTCTTTGAAATTTTATTAAAAATATCAAATCCCGATTTTTCAACTCATCACTGTCATGTCTGGTAGATAAAGCCTTATATAGCTCAACTGCTTTTCCATATTAAATGACTCAGGAGCTGAAGTTAGATCATTAAAGGGGGGGGGAAAAAAAGAGACATTCTGAAGTTCAAACCACTTCCTGGCTCTAACCACCAGTGTGCACACACAAGGCTGTTTCACCAATGCTTGCACGCTCCTCAGTGACTTCTTTCAGTCCACAGTGGAATCCAGCATTTTCACTAGCACACGGATGTTTATGACTCAGATAATACACACTGTTAAATCAGACTTACCTGATATTTATACCTTGTTTGTGTATTTTACATGCATCAGAAGGCAGAATTCGGGAAAGTAAAGGCACTGAATGTAGGAAGAGAGAACATAATCAAGACACTGAGGTTCCTCTGCAACGTATTTCTATTAAAACTACGCATCAGTTTGAATCTCTCTTTTCATTTTAATATATTGCACCCATTTTCCATTATGATCTCAATACAGATATAACTGACTAATACCAGGGTTATTTCTATTCAATACTAATACCAGGGTTACTTCTATTCAATAACTGCAAAACTGATTTGCAATTGTATAGGCTACTTGCAGCATCAGGACATAATTTAAAGTGTCCTCAGGCAAAGCTAAATCATTTATAAATCCTAATAACTCGTCTTCTAGCAGTTTGAAATCTTAATTCTAGGATTTGATAGTTTACTTAATATATTGTTCCAACTGAAAGCCCAGCTGCCATTAAAGCTGAACACCCACAAGCAGGAAAAAAAACCTCAATGCAGTAAAACACCAAGCAAAGACAAAAGCACTGGTGGAACCAAGAGGCCATACAGAATTACAAGATGGACACATGAGACTGCAGCTCTCCTTACATTTTTCCTCATTTATTTATATTTTTGTACTCAAATAAGAGGAGGTGGAAGGTTATACAGTCACATAAAAGGAGCATTAAGGTGAAGCTCAGGCTTGAAGAACGTACCACACAGCTCCACTTAACTGACAGTCACCATTCAGAGTACACGCTAAGTCCAGGAAATTAAATGCCTCAACTCAATTAAATTGCTCAAACTGATGCTCTGTAGTGACACAAATCAACCAGATACAGATATTTTACTTTTCTAATAATCCATTTCTTAAAGTAACCAGCAGCTTGTTCATCACACAGTGTCACTGGAGTACAGAACAAAATTCAGCTCCAAAAGTGAATAAACAAAAATACGAGCAAGCAAAAATAGCTCAGAAAAAGAGCTGTCCTCTTTTCTTTGTAACTTAGATCTTGAGCACTGAATGGTGAACCTTCCAACATGCAAACCAATCAATAATTTCAGCTTGAGAGAACAAGTGTGCTGAAGACTGATTACATTATCTCCCTGTGAAGGGAATATGCACTTGCTTACCCCAACTTTGAAAATCCCAGTGAAGCTCTAGATAGAAGTCACCTAGCTGAGATGAAAAGAACAACATATTAATAAGTTTTTCAGGCTAAATGACAAGTATAAAATCTGCTGACAGACAGGCAGAAGCTGGGCTTTGCTGACAAAGAAAACTTTCTGTAACGTTAGTATTTGAATTGATACTGAACTTAAACATTGCTGAAGCTTTAGCTAGACTAGAAGCAATGATAACATTTCACAACTCATTTGAACAACCCTTTTAAGAAAATAGTCATTTACACAGCTATTAAGTAGTGGATTGTAAAAGATTTATTGTAAATACGTGTTTAAAAAAAGATCTATGGAGCTCTGCTTGCTCTGACTGATCATATCGAACCCCATGGAATTACATGTTCTGGCTTATATTAATGAGCCAAGTATTACTTAGGAGTATTCACATACGCAAATCTCAATATGCCTTCTGGAAACATGCTTAATTCATTATATAAAAGCTCTACCTCCATAAACACCTGCCAGCCAACTCCTTTACACTGTATGCAAAGCAAAAGCAAAGGAAGGGGTGACTTGATTAAAATTAGCAAATGTTGGTAGTACACTGAGGTAGCCACATAACTCCACCCCACACAACTGCAGAACAGGCCTTGCTCCAGCAGGAATAAGGAATGGCAGAGCTGTTTGATTAAGGCTGCATCTGCTTTCTGCCCACTCTTACACAAAAACTGAAAGCTTTTCACTTCTAAACAGACAGCAGGTTTGTTTTTTTTCTTGGATCAATGAAAACTGGCAGAGCATATTCATAGAGCATATCACAGACGCAGTTTCACTTAACTTTTAAGATGCATGGGTTCATTAACTTAAGACAAAGAGCTGGTTTTCTATAAACCCATTCATATTTTACCATAAGTAGGCAGGAGCAGCTCACCCCACCTAAAGGGAAATAAACACCTGCAAAAAGTCCCTCTCCAGATTTCTTGGTGGCATTATTCACCCAAACAAGACTTTGGAAAGCCTTAAAAATCTAATGAAATAAATACAGATTAAGAACACAGCCTTTAACTTTTGGATTGCAAAGATCAGAGGTCTGTCCTACACAAACCTTCTACTGGAACTTTTAGAAGCTGAGAAGGCTTTCAGCAACCTGCTCTAGTGGAAGGCGTCCCTGTCAGTGGCAGGGGGTTGGAACTGGAGGAGCTCTAAGGTCCTTTCCAACCAAAACCACTCTGTGATTCTATGATCTGTTTTGTCAGCACAACTGCCTTGAACTTACCTCTTTCAGGGCTTTTAATAATCGAGGTCGCTTTTCTTCAACACTTTCCCTGGACTGCTGTTTGAGCTTCCTTAGGAGTGCTGAAACTAAACAGAAATGAACTATCAGGTAAATTTGTTCTATTTATTTGTTGGTTTATGACAGGTTGGTGTCATTATTTGACATCTAAAAGAAAAAACAATGCAAAGGTAACATTTCATCAGACTTTGGAGAAATTAACCTCAAGTTATAGTAATTATACACAGCCTTCTCTGATTACAACAGGAAGACTCAATAATTACTTAGAATACAAAGGATACAATCAGGTCAAGACTGAGAACATCACTGAAGACCTTGAACAGGTCTTTGACATGCACGTTACTAAACACGTGATACACATGTATTATTGAACATGAGCCTATAGATTGCATGAGATCTACTCCACTGAGGAATTTCTTTAGTATTGAGGAGCTGACATGCAGAATGTTGGTAGTATATTACAAACTAGTGCATTAATATAGTAATAGATTTTTGAGTTTTCTACTATGGGACATGGTAATGCATAATACTATGAACCTCCACTAGTGAGTAGCAGTAAAATAGTTTTCTCTTTACTACTTCATATCTGTCGTAAGTAATCACTGTATTTGCCCACTGGCCTGTTGAGATGCAACATGAAAGCAATATCCTATTGCCAATTGATATATCTGATATATATATTCATATAACTGATATGTATGGTCGCATGAAGCAGTTCTAATTGGATGATCCTATACAGCTAAAATCCATTCTGACCTTGTAACTCCAATTTTAAATACAGGATGCTGCCTTACAGCTTCCACAATCACTTCAAGCAAAATCTTTACTTAGCATTATGTATCCTAATACAGTACCTTTCTTATCAAGGAAATGGACATGTGTAGAGCTTGTCATATCACATTTAGATAGAGAAAAGATTAAGATAAACTCTTCAGAGAACTAAAATAGGCGTATTATTAAAAGAAAAAAACAACCATAGCTTAAAAACCTGCTTTCCTGTTCTGAATAAGGCCTTAATTTCTGATTGATAGGGAAGCAGGGGCTCTTACTCATTTGTCTGTCTCCATAGCTGATGGCTTCTGCAAGAGGGCTCCATCCCTGAGCATTTTTCACCTTTACTGGAGCATTATGGGCTAATAGCAAGTGGGCACATTCTGTAACAAAACAGTAATCATTATTTGCAGTAAACATCAAGGATGTAGGAATATCACTCATAATAAAGGAAACAATAATGAAGCAAAAGTAAGATATTCAACATATAAAACAGTTTATCAAAGTACGTATCTGGTTCCTGAGTCAAACTATAGACAAATAAAATCCATTTATGTATTTATAGCACTTCCCTGATAAACACTGGCACTAAAAACATAATTAGTGATTAACCACCAATTACACAACCACTGAAGAAACATCCTTTCTGCTTCTTGTATTTTGCTTTTCATGAAGCTGTATGTCTGTAAGCGTACACAGACACAAAACTACGTAACAAATACTTCTAGAATATTACATCAGCTCTACTTAATGCACAAATCCACGCACCAAGACACACTTCATAAGTCTTCCACACGTGGAAGTTGTGCACATGCTTCCCCCTCCTCTTCATCTCAATCCCCTTCACCCAAAGATCAACGGTAAACGGGTTTGCTAGAAATCTGCACGGAGATGTAGATTTAGGTAAGTCCTGAGAACTGCATGTGTATGGGTAGCAGAGGAAACTGTGACACTAACATATCACTTTGTGCTGTGACATCCTGTGGCATCTGAAGTGAGCAAACAAGCTCACTGACCAAGGGAAGCCTCGGAGTATGTGCATGACTGGCTGTACAAGTAACAGGTACTGCAGGACTGACAACATGGGTATCTGGAGCACACAACTCAGTCCTATGCTCCATCAATGGATAGCCACAATTGCAACATGCTCCATTTCTCACCAGCACCACCAGTAACAGCGAGCACCAGTGCTAACCCTGAGGCTCACCATGCACATGCTGTGCTGATAAAGCAACTTCCACATCTCAAAGCCACACACATTCCTAGTGAGGACACAGCTCAACCTGCATTCCCTTCTCTGTTTATGGGTAAAAGGTGATGGTGGAGTAACAAGCAGTCCTTAAAATTAGGGGGCACAGAAAGCTTTTGATGTTTCCATGTTTTGAATAAGCTGTCTTCATATGAAACCGTTCTTCAGTTTCCAACTACAGAAAGTTTCCTCACCACATCTCATTAAAATCAACCTGACCCATCTGCAAATGACAGAGCAGTACAAGCTGGAGCTGCAGACTGAAGAAATGTCTCGTTATGAACAGGATGGCCAGGCAGGAGGACAGAGGAACTTCCTGGGTTATTCTCCTGCTATAGGTGTTACAGGAAACCATACCAGTCATTCCAGATGCAACAGTTATGAGTCACCAGCAAGCAGACTGTTTAGGAAGGAAGAGATACCTCACTGGTGAATATACTATCTTCTGTGGTAAATAAACAGAAGTCCTGACTACTCTGTCAGTACAAACAGATGTATTTTTATAGTTGCTTAAATATAGTGCCAAATGCAGTAACAGCGAGCAGGCAAATAAGCCTGCACTTACCAGCCAGGTTACTCTGCAGTTAAATAAACAGAATGCAAATTCAACCTGCCCTTCAGAAAACCCCAGCTATAACACTGCTACACACAGCTGAACAATCTATACGCATCACCTGGAAAGACAGAAAATTGGCCTTCAGTATCAATGAGACAGACCAATAGGGTAGGAAGGACCTGGGGTTCTTGGTGATGAACAACTACACAGGATTGGAAGTTAAAACAGTAAAAGCAGGAATTGTGCTGGATGCTGTGCACAAACAGCCCTGCTCTAGGCAAGCTAGACAGAGGCTTGCCACAAGCATCCTAAGGGATTCAGGGCTTTACTCACAGGATGACTGACTACATGGAAAGAGGTCAAGAGGTGAACTGCAAACTGAAATCTAAAATACACGGTCAAGGAGAACAGGGAAGAAATGGCTCTCTTTGCTGTGCTATACATGAGGATAACTCACTGAAGGAACCTATCTGCACTGAATAGATAGCTCTTTATCCTAGACCTGAAACATAAAGTAACTGAAATTTAAGAGAGACTTAGAATAAATATTCAGCCTTACTGAATTAAAGTTGGCAAATGCTTTTCTAACAGTTTTATTAGAAGCATCAGAATTGTTTGTATTCATTAATGTGGTATGACACTGTTGTAGCTATATGGAATGTGTCCCTTCATGACAGCTCATCACCTTTGAAACAAAACCACTCATCCTCTTCTACACCTAATGACCGTGACAAACTAAAGCCTGAAACACCCACACTACTGGCCACCACTGCTTGACAACACAGAGTAGTTACAGAACTAAAATGTACCTTACAAAGAAAAATGCCTTATGTATGGCTGAGAATTGAAAGAGGCTTCTGCCTCTGTTTCCTTCTGTTGATCCAAGCCTCTAGCATAGGACCCTCACTGGAAAACAGCAATTCTGATAAAGCCCCATTTTTCACTGAAAAAACCTCCTATCTGTGACCTGTAAAACACATTTGCCTCACTGCTGTCACAAAAAGCGTTTGCATAGCTTCTTTTGCTTCCCTTTTTTACTGATTTAGTTTAAAAGTACCCCAGCCTGGACCAGTATCAGCAGATTCCAGCAAGCTCTGCTGCCTCTTCTTCTGCATATGTCACCTCTTCCCTTCTTCCTTCAAAATCACTTCCTGATCTAACTCTCAATTATCTTGGATCACTTCATAGGTGTTTCCAAAATGTCCTAAGACAACTTACCACACTTCCCGCATTCCCCTATCCAAACCTGCTAGGTGTGTTGGCTCACAGCAGCTCTCTCATGGAGCAGTACCATGTAACAGGCACAGGACTCACAGGGCTGAATGACACCAAGCCATTCCTTCTGCAGCAGTGAAATTTTACTGCCACAGACACTGAACAATCATATTCCAGGGTTCTTTCCAGTCTTGAGACACGTCTACATCTATACTTCCTATTTGAAGTAGAAACATAAATCGTGTGCTCTGAAATTCTGCTGTAAAGAACTCCTTGAAGGGAATCTGGAAAACTGGATGCCATGGAGAATCAACAGCCCTGTAACCTGTCCCGTGTCCCTTACAGGGCTGTCTGACACCTGAAGTGACAGCTAGGCAGTGAGTCAGGAATTCCAATCCAGTGAGTGAGGGAGTATGCAAAACGCAGGTGAGAGGTTCCATTTCCACTCACAGAGCCATTTTATCCTAGGGGATGTTACTCTGATTCACTTCACTGGGAAACAGCAAAATGGGGTTAATAGACACCTCTAGTGAGCAGATGAGAAACACACAGTGACACTAATAACCAGAACAGTGCTGACTAAAAGAAAGGGTATCACCACACAAACAGGTATTAGTAACCCTTCCATACATGAATTAATTGCAGAGTAAGATAAGAGATATGCCTGGATCAAGTCCCCTGCCTACACATACTGAGTACATCCCTCCACTTCAGCTGCTCTGATAGGAAAGGGGAAGGAGGCGTGCAGATGCTTGCCCCTGCTGCACACCCCTGCTTTGAGTTGTTTCGCAATCTTCTACCATGTTCTAAATTTCCCAATTTCCTCCTAACTCTGCAAGAAGAGAGGAGCTGGGTCCACCCACTGTTGTTGTTCTAGACTCACGAAGAGTCCAACAACTACAGCTCCTTTCCACTGTACGCCATTCACTACCAGGCTCCTAGATCTTGGCCTGAAGAACAGCTCTAACCTCATCTCCAACTTTCCCCTTGTAAATTCATGTGGTGGCTTCTTTTCAGAAAACCTCAACTTTCAACCAGAAACACAAGATCACGTGCAGGAAAAATGAAAAAACCTTTTTTCTTCCTGCCACCAGGTCTTTGAGATAATTTACAAGCCAACAAAATTGATGTTTTACCTACCTTTATGTCCCAGCATCACAGCAAGATGTAACGGAGTGTTTCCTAAAATAAATAATGAAATAAAAAGATGTTAGATTCAAGGTCACAGAATCCCAGAATGGTTTGTGCTGGAAGGGACCTTAAAGCTCACCCAGTCCCAACCCCTGCCACGGGCAGGGACCCCTTCCACTAGAGCAGCTTGCTCCAAGCCCCTGTGTCCAACCTGGCCTTGAACACTGCCAGGGATGGGGCAGCCACAGCTTCTCTGGGCACCCTGGGCCAGCGCCTCAGCACCCTCACAGGGAACAGCTTCTGCCTAAGAGCTCATCTCAGTCTCCCCTCTGGCAGGTTAAAGCCATTCCCCTTGGCCTGTCCCTACAGGCCCTTGTCCCAAGCCCCTCTCCAGGTTTCCTGCAGCCCCTTTAGGCACTGGAGCTGCTCTCAGGTCTTCCCTTCAGGAGCCTTCTCTTGTCCAGGCTGACCCAGCCCAGCTCTCTCAGCCTGGCTCCAGAGCAGAGCTGCTCCAGCCCTCGCAGCATCTCCATGGCCTCCTCTGCACTCGCTCCAACAGCTCCACGTCCCTCTTGTGCTGCTGCCCCAGAGCTGGATCAGGACTGCAGGGGGGGTCTCCCCAGAGCGCAGCAGAGGGGCAGGATCCCCTCCCTGAGCTGCTGCTCACGCTCTGGGGGTGCAGCCCAGCATGGGGGAGTTCTGGGCTCAAGCACACACTGAAGTCGGATCATGGGGAGCTCTTCATTGACCAATGCCCCCAAGTCCTTCTCCTCAGGGATGCTTCATTCAGTTTCCTCCAGCCTGGGATTGCCCCAACTCAGGAGCAGGATCCTGAACTTGTTGAACTCCATGAATCCATTGCAGTTCCTTCAGGTATCTACACATAGAACTCAAAACATGTTAAGAAACCTCTTACATGATCCAACCACAGAATACAATAAAATACACCAAAACAGTTACATTCTTCTGAGGAAGCTTTTGGATTATACTTGTTAGAATAAATATACCCAAAACACATTTCATGGACCAAGTGAGCTTTTTTAGAGTGACATCTTGAAACTTAAGCCAGCCAGAGGCCCAATTGTATCTTCAAGACAGAGATAACACAAACCTCTACGCTTATCATGGTCTGAAAAGTCCGATACCTTACAAAGAAAGACATATCTAGGCTAAAAGCTACTCAAAGATATGATGCTGATTAAAATTTTAAGAGCCTATTTTATTAATTTTTCATAGATTTAATACAAAATTTTCACTAACACAGTATTGGACAGATTGTGAAATAACAGCAACTTCCCTACAAAAGCCCTTTTTGGTTGTTTTGATGCCTTGTTTCCAAATAAAGCTTCCGAGATTATCAGCAGATATTACAAACATGAGCTTGTTTTCCTGGCTACACATATGACACATTCTGTACTTCTGCTATTAAATATGCACTGTGAGGTACAGAGGGTTGCATTTTCTGGATCAGTGATGCTACCAGAATTCTGGCACATTTTATTGATGTAGCTTGCATTTAACTGTATTTCTCTTTTAAATATACAAACATTTTCTTAGTGGAGTTAAGAGAAAAATCACTGGAAAACCAGTCATCTGCAACCACAGCAAATGCACTTGATTTTAGGGTTATTTTCCAGTATCATGTTAACTGTAAGTACTTGCTACATGTAAAGGGTGATGTACTGTACACCTAAAAGATGCAATCCAAGAACTGAGAGGCTTCTATATGAAGTAATTGCCAGCATACTATAGTATCACGAAATGTCTGATCAAGATCAGCAAGCAAAGGCAGGTTCCAAGTGGTTTTGTATGAGCTATTCAACACAAAGGACCAATGATTCTTGTGGGTCACTTGCAACATCACAAACAGCTCCAGCCTAGTTCATTATGCACACTCTGAGCTAACCTCAAATTGACTATTAATAGATTTCATCACATCTCTGAGCCAAGACACAATGTAGAATACCGGATGCAGCCGCTCTTTGTTAAGTGACTGAAATAACGTTATTGAGGAACAGACTTGAAAAGGAGCCAAACCATGTGCTCAGAAACTTCAAGTTATGGAAGCCAGAGGTAAACATCTTCCTCACCTTATCAAGCACTTCAATGGGGAATATATATATATATATATGTGTGTGTGTGTGTGTGTGTTTGTATGTAAATTCTTCCCTGTGAGGGTGCTGAGGCGCTGGCCCAGGGTGCCCAGAGAAGCTGTGGCTGCCCCATCCCTGGCAGTGTTCAAGGCCAGGTTGGACACAGGGGCTTGGAGCAAGCTGCTCTAGTGGAAGGTGTCCCTGCCCGTGGCAGGGGTTAGAACTGGATGAGCTTTAAGGACCCTTCAACCTAAACCAGTCTGGGATTCTATGTATATATAAAAATAGCTCTGCACTAAGTTTTGTCTTACATTAATACACCTTAAAATTAAAAACGCACCCCACATTTCAAAGGGTGAATAGAACAGAGCCAGACAGCTCCACCACCTACGACAGCATGGTGTAATGGCAAGAAACATCAAACCCAAAGCTAACCAGACCCCTGACAGCTTTCCTGGGAACTCTGACAGATCTCATCCAGCCCATAAGCAGAAAGTGCAGCTGTGCAATAGCACACATAATTTCAAAACTTCTCTGGACCCAGTTCTGAGGAACCTGATCTAACTCAGGTGTTATCTCTGCTTTGCACAGGAGGTTGGACTAGATCTCTTTCTGAGCAACCTGATCTAACTCTGGTGTTATCTCTACTTTGAGCAGCAGGCTGGACTAGCCCACCTCCAGAGAGCTCTTTCAGCATAGATTTTTCTTTGATTCAATGTTCTTTCACAGTATGCAATTCAGAAACTAGACAGGAAATCTGGATAGAGCAGATGAGGGGGAGGAAGAGTAGCAGGCAGAAAACCAGACAGTGCAGTAACTGATAAAGTGCAGAAAGTGGAATCTATCAATTCCAGAAGGAATAAAAATACAAAAAGCTATTTATGAGGAACCTGAAAAGAGGTGACATCCTGCTTGCTGGTCTTTAGCCAGAGAGTCCCTGGCAAGGAGAAGTCTAGGGTTTAACAAGCAACAGTCAGGTCACATAAGAGGTTAGCTGTGGTACCAAAGGGAAAGGAGCACACTAACAGATAAGCCAGGAAAGCTCCTTTAGAAAAGGGGTCAGGAAGAGAAACAAACAGAAAAGGGACATGATGAAACTTCTCACTGCCCTGATAAACTCCTCTCCAGACAACCCTCAATCTGGACCAGCCAAGCTCAGCAAGCACGGACACGATAGTGTGTGCCTGCTCTGGAGAGCCTGGTGGCAGGACTGCAGATGGGGTGGTCTAACAACACACACGCAGCACACCAAACCCTGTAAGCACCGCAGTAATCTCACGTAGATTTCTATTCCATCACAACTCCACAGCTACTTCAGAAAAGAACCTCCCTGACGAAAAGAAAGCAGTCTCAACAACAGCTAAGATACACCGCTAGCTTTGAGCACCCAAAAGTCAAACCTGGAATGGCATTTTGCACAGCTCCACCACTGATCATCCATCTGATAGATCTGGGTAAGTCTTGATGCTCTTTGGGCCAAACAAAATGAAGTTTATCAGTAGCAAATTTAACTCTGACTTACCAAAATAAGCCATCTAAACTGTGCAAGGTTGTATGAGAAATTACAGTTGAGGAATCCCTCAACTCATAGAATGTCTCCATGCAATCTTCAGGTTCTTCCCTCTCCCCAGCAAGAGAAAGAGAAGAGCTGTTCAAGCAGATAGCAGCCAAAACCATCCCATACATTTAATCTCAGAAACCTGGCTGGCTCACAGACACAACAGGATAAGTTAACTTCTACTGCTTCGGAAGAGATGGGATCTGAAGATGTAAACCCAATTGCAGCAGCTGCTGAAACAGAGACCCACCATCATGATGCATAAAGTCCCAGACTGATAAATTAATCAGGACCAGTGTTAACAGAGCTCAGAGGGAACCACTCCACTGGAATTCTATTGCATTGCAACCTCAGGATCTTAAAATATAAATGATGTTTAGTTGCTTGATCATGGCAAGAACAGAAGCGGCTCCTCTAGACATAGCCAGAGCACAGAGAATCATTCTAGGTAAAATGAGTCTGATGAAAACACACGGTGAGCTTTAACACTACTCTGTTTTTCCCAGCCACTGCACAGCACAAGCAGGCATTTCTGCCAGGAGAGGCAAGAGGGTGGCAAGGACAGTTTCACTTCTTCCAGTTGCACAGGATGAGGTTTTCCAAGAACCCCAGCCCAAGCCACAACGGCCAATGTTAGATTCCATAAAAACAAGGAGCTTTATACACGACGGCTGCTGGAGAGGAAGAGGAGAGTGCAAAGATACAACTGTGTGCTTCACCTCTTGGAGGTGGAATAAAGAGGGCACTCTTAACGAAGTGGCCGATGTGTCATTTTGATTACTTCCGTGCAATTTAATCATAATGCCAACGTGTTTGATATGATCACTTGCAGACACTGATTGGAATGTGAATGGGCACATACTTGAGCAGCTGCAATCAAATTCATTATCTTTTGGCAACAGCTTGGGCCGCCACATAAACAAATCTCACGTTTCCTTTCCATCTAAGGACGACTTCATCGACATCTATAGCTTTGGGAAATGAGCTTGTACACTTCCCTCCCCGAGTCACTGAGCCTCCAGGGCCTTATTCTGAGAAAGCAGTGATACAACAGTGCCTGAAATCCTACACATGCATTCCACGGCAGGCAAACAAAACCCATTTGCACAAAAAGACACATAAAACACAGCACTTGTCTGCACGTGTGTGCAGCTTTTAACCTTTCGTGAGGCATCTGGCACACCTACAGAGAAGCTGCGTCCATTTTCCAAGAGTAACTCACCAATATGTTTTGGCTATTCCAGAATACAACATGGTTTCATTCTGAATATGTGTTAAAGTTCTTAAATGCACGTTATAGTAGAAGTAATCTAAAAGGGATACAGACAAGCTTCTCCCCAGAAACTCACTGGTTTTGGAACAATGATGCTGGCATTCCAATGAGTAATGGTTTTTGAGGTTAATTTAGAGTGAGCCAGTCTGCACGCCATTTACAGTCACAACCATCAGCTGTTTTATCTGAACACCAAGAGTTTAACATTCTACAGAACTTCGGTTTTCTGCACTTAACCACACACTAAAAATGGGATTGAATTATAAACACTGCTACGAGCAGTTCTTTTTGCCCTCTCTCATTTCCTTATCATGCACTAGGATTCTTCTGGCTTATTTCTGAGTATATCTACCCCAAATAACGCACAATTCAGATACGTAAACAAGAGACGGACGGATTCAAGCAGAAGGAAAACAATAACAAGGAAATATTAGTCAGGCCTTTGGTATGTCATGACATTAAAAGGTTTGTTATTGGGGTTTATCTGAAAGCTTAATAGTAAAGAAACGCTTACAGTAAAAACTCGGAGGAGGATAATGAGACAGAAATCCCCATAGCACTGCTACTGAGAAAGCAGAAAGATCTTCATTTGAAATGTATATATATATGTGGTGCATATATATATATATTGAAAAAGGATAGGATCAGTGTTTGTGACAGACACTGAAGATGAGAGTGCAGCAAAGATGGATCAAGTAAAGATGTTAAACTTGTGATGATGAGTTACTTGACAAGGAACTGGAGGAGGTGTAGGGGAGAAGTCAGCAGAAGGAATACACCAAGTGAGAGAATTTCTTCCCCAGTCTGCTGCTTTCATTCTCCCAGTATTTGCTGCAGCCTTTGGAATGAAGATGACAGGATAAATATATCCGTAGCTATATTTACAGCAACGTACTCAGAAAAATGTTACGACAGTTGGAAGAAATACTCCTCCCTGCCTTGATTGAGGAAACTGAGCTGTGTATTTCTCCACATACATTAGTCTGTGTTTCAGAGCGCCCAAAGTTATCATGGACATAGCTTTTAATTTCCAATTATGCTGTTCTTCCCATTGTGCCAATCCCAAAGAGGGTTCTACCTTAACGTTCCTTTTTACATTAAGGCAATTAAGTAAAACAAAGGGAACATTTATCTCTTAATCAGAAAAGGAACATAACTGCACCCTTTAATCACAACTTCCCAGACACCACACAAAGTATAACTTAGCATTCTCCAGCACGATGATGTTACTCTTAAAATAGGTAGGAAACCTAGAGATGAAAAACATGAAACTTAAGCTGACTTGACAAGCTGATTTAGTATTTTTAAATGTAAACTATTTCCCAAATTAAATATATGGATGCTCCATCCCTGGCAGTGCTCAAGGCCAGGATGGAAGGGGCTTGGAGCAAGCTGCTCTAGTGGAAGGTGTCCCTGCCCGTGGCAGGGGTTGGAGCTGGATGAGCTTTAAGGTCCCTTCCAACCCAAACCAGGCTGGGATTCTCCGATATTATTTTAAGATGTCCTAGCGGGATTTAAATAGAATCATAGAATGGTTTGGGTTGGAAGGGACCTTAAAGATCATCTGGTGAGCTAAATATTTATGCATTACAGAGTGGCATGAGCATCGTATTTCTACCTCTGCTATTGCCACTTCTATGTCCAGACCCAGCCTGGAGAAGAGAGAACAAGATTTTGTCTCTTTCAAACCCCCGAACTAAAACACTTAAAGAGAAAAAGAAAGTTTTGGGGTTTTACCCCGGGGAAAAAACCAAAGCAAGTTCCAGCAACAGCCAAAGGAGCCACCCTCTGGGGAGGTCAGAACCTCCAAAAACAAACAGGTGACACTTCAGACAGTTGGAAAATGTAGTATTTTTTCGTTAAATGAAGTAGGTTTTAGGACACGAAGCAGAGCCGGTCAGAGGAAGCTCTCCCACCATTACACCGTCACAAAAGCTGACACCGTACTCGATCCTATCGCCAAAATCCCAGGGATTTTGCCCAGAGAAGCTGTGGCTGCCCCATCCCTGGCAGTGCTCAAGGCCAGGTTGGACACAGGGGCTTGGAGCAAGCTGCTCCAGTGGAAGGGGTCCCTGCCCGTGGCAGGGGTTGGAGGTGAATAAGCTTTAAGGTCCCTTCCAACCCAAACCATTCCACGGCTCTATGCTTCCCAAGCGTGCAGCCGCGCTCCTCCGCAGGCCCGCGGCGCGGCCCCCGCGCCCCACACCCGGCAGGGTAGCGGGAAGGGGCCGAGGAGCTCCCACAGCGCGGCCGCCCACCCCCTCTCCGTCCCGGCGGCCGCTCACCGTGACTGTCCTTCTGCCCGATGCCCTGGGTGCGGATGAGGGCCGAGAGCCGCCTCACGTCCCCCTTGAAGACGCACTCGTGCACCGGGAAGTGCGCCGGGCACTTGTCGGGCTCGGCAGAGGGGCCCGTCCCGCCGGCTGCCGGGCCCCCCTTCAGCGGCAGCCGGTGGTGGTGGTTGCTGAAGATGCGGTGGCCGCCGGCCCGGCCGCCCTTCCCACTGCTTCCGCGGCCGCCGGTGAAGATGCCCCCGGGCGCGGCGGCCGCCTCCTCTTCGCCGGGCGCCAGCAGGTCCCCGTCCTCCTTACTGGGCTTATGGTCCCTGCGCAGCGAGCGCAGCTTCTCTCCGGTCATCGCCAGCGGCCGCCCCACCAGCGGCGAGGCCAAGCCAAGAAGGCTCGCCGCAGCCCGGGGGGTGTCGATGCGCTCAGAGCCGCGGCGGCGAGCCCGGTCTCGTCCGCATGCCCCGCCAGCAGTGCCCGGAGCCCGCCCGGCCGCAGGGTCCCGCTCAGCAGCCCGGCGCCGCCGCCATCTTGGTAGCTTGATACCGCGAGAAGCGCAGCACGAGGCGAGACTTGCGCGGGCACCGCGAGACTGCGCGGAGGGCGGGAAGCGGCGGCTGAGGAGGTGGCTGAGGCGGTGCGGGGCACCCACGGTGTCTACGGTAACGCCCCGGTGCCGCCCCTCGCCCCGCTCACCTCAGCTTGGCGGTGCTGGGAGAGGCCGGTGATCTCATAACCAGGCCTTCAACAGGTACAGGAGCCTGCGGGCAGCCGCTGGTGGCCGCCGCTGCTGAGGTGAAGGCTGAGCCAGAGCTTGAAATCCCGCCGGCAGCCCCTGTGCTGGCTCTTTGGCTTCGGGCTCGGGTGTATCCTTCGTAGGGATTTATGGACACGCTCGTGTATCTGCGCTAAGAATATATCTGTCATCTCCAGGGAAACGTCTGTCATTGCCTGATGGGTGTAGAGAGCGGAATACCTTGTGTGGCCGGCAACTTGCTGTTCTTCTATGGCGTCACTGCACTTCACAGGGGGCTGTGCCTTCCCACAGGCCTTATTTCCATATCTTTGGAACACTACAGCAGCTACCACACAGGCTGTGGCCGTTCGGAAGTACTCTTGGCTGAGCAGGACTGCTGAGGGGAAGAAGCACCGTGTCTGGTGCTGCATACTGTGAGGGATGGATCCAGGTCCTCAGCCTGTGGCAAGAATCTGTTACAATGACTCCTGCGGATTCCTCTCAGATTCATTTGTGAAGTGGCCAGGTGGATCCAGAAGTGCCTTGGCTTGAGGATTAGTTACGCAAGTGTAGAGATGACAGTGCATGTTCTGGTCGGTGCTGCGTGCCAGAGGTGTAAACAAACCACACAGCAATGAAGTAAACGAGATGAGCCAATGCCCCTTGTTTGCTGAGAGAACAGAAGCTCTGGGTCACTTCCGAGATCATGAAACATCAATGGATTTCACAAGGTGACCTCAAGTCAGCAACTGGGTGTCTTCTCCAGTGCTTCGGTGAACCTCTGTGTGAGCTGAGGCAAGAAATGGGCTGCTAATGCTATTCTGAACAAAACACTGCCCTGTTCACCCATTTCCCTCGTTTCTGGGGGTATTTCAGTCACTGAGAGAAAGAGAAGGCAAAGGGCCAGCATGATCCATGACAATGAAACAAGAAGTTATCTGGAGAATAATGGCACCTGTACAAATTGCTTTCCTCAAAAGTACACACAGGAAAAGGGAAAGATAAGACAGTTGTCCTGTCTGTGTAGATGTGTTATCAGCTCATAAAATAACTGCATTAGGTTCAGAGTTCCCTGAATTCCCTGCAGCAACTCCTTCAGTGCTGCTCCTGCAAGTATTGACTTAACAATAGTGGGATGAATCATAAAAACATGAGGATGTGTCACAATCCAGGTAAACTGGATTCTTTTACTAGTGCTTCCAGGGGAAACAGCCCACACCTTGTCAGCAAGACTAGATAAAAGATAAAAAAACTACTCTGAGTGACCTTTTACTTTACCTGATTTGCATCATCTCCTCTCCTACCAAGTGGCTAAGGAGAGCTCTAGGTGGAGATGAGACTACGAAATCCAATTTCTGTGCCTGCTGTCTTCACAGTGACAGCACAGCTGCTTCCCACATGGATATTTACAATTTTAAATTTTAAGTCACCTTTGTTCTATACTCCATTGGTCTTTCTGACAAGACTCTTGTATCTTCTTGTTTGTAGGGAAAACTAAGACCCATCAACAAACAGAATTTGAGTGGTTGGCAGCACTGACAAATCTGTCTCTTGTTCTGTGCTCAGGTGCTGTACAAGAGGCTGTTTGCCTTGCTGCTGAAGACATGCACGGTGCAGAGCCAGTCTTAGAATCACAGAATCCCAGACTGGTTTGGGTTGAAGGGACCTTAAAGGCAGCCAGTCCCAAACCCTTGCCACGGGCAGGGACACCTTCCACTTGAGCAGCTTGTTCCAAGCCCCTGTGTCCAACCTGGCCTTGAACACTGCCAGGGATGGGGCAGCATGTATTTAATTTGGGGAATATTTTACATTTAAAAATACCAAATCAGCCTGTCAAGCTGTCAAGTGCCTCAGCACCCTCACAGGGAAAAGCTTCTGCCTAGGAGCTCATCTCAATCTCCCCTCTGGCCGGTTAAAGCCATTCCCCTTGGCCTGTCCCTACAGGCCCTTGTCCAAAGCCCCTCTCCAGGTCTCTTGGAGCCCCTTTAGGCAGTGGAGCCCTCTCCAGCCCTTGCAGCATCTCCATGGCCTCCTCTGCACTTGCTCCAACAGCTCCACGTCTCTCTTGTGCTGCTGCCCCAGAGCTGGATCAGGACTGCAAGGGGGTCCCCTGAATGCAGCAGAGAGGGAGAATCTCCTCCCTTGACTGGCTGCTCATGCTCCTGTGGAAGAGTTGCAGGAACTCAGGTTTTAGGTGATGTTGGAAACTTCACGTTGTTTTTTTAATTACTGAAGGTCAGCTAAGAGGAGGCAGAGGCATGAAGTCACTGTTTACCAGCTTATTATGGAGTCCCTTATTCAATGCAGAAATATAATGGATGCATTACTAATGGGAACTGATCTGTGAAAACCAGTGTTTGTGGCAAATCCAGGAGTCCTCCTGTGCTGTGCTGTGCCTTCAACTTTGTGAGAGTATTTGGGATCTTTTTAACATCTAATAATTAAACTTTATCTTGTTTATATTCTCCATGTTTTTAAATTACTTAAATTGCTCTCAGGCGCTAGGCAATTCAGCAGAAAGTAGCAGGATCAGGTATTGTGGCAATGTGGAGCTGCATTTTCTGGGCTTTGAGTCTATGGAAAATTTGCTTGTGCAATTGCTCAAGTGGAAAATAAATAATGGAGGAGTAATTTCCAGTGGGTGTGTTCCTCCAGGAAGGATGCTGATATTTTTAGTATGTAAAAGAATAGGTAAAAAAGCTGGAGAGAAATAAAAACCTAAACTTGTTCAAAACCAAAGGTAGGCAGTAAGTGAAAATGGCAAGCATGTGTCTGTGTTTATCCTAGCTGGGAGCATAACTGCAACATTTAAAGTCATGAAGAGTAACTAATAGAATACTGAAAGTGCCTTAGTGTGGAGGGATGCTCTCTGGTTGCCTCTCTCCTTACTTCCGCAAGGCGAAACAAAAATAAATGAGGTCCTGGAGGACAGTGAATGGAATTTCCCAGCTGTGGAGAAATTAACTTCTGCTCCTCCCAGGCATTCAGAATGGCTGGCAGGAGACATGCTGGATAGCGGTCATCTCACAGTGACAGAGGACATTTAGGGGAATTAAACTGAACAGGAAAAAGTAGGTGAGGAGTTTTAAGACATCATAGCCCCAGTGGGTAGCTTCTCCTCACCCGACACCCCAAGTCCTTCTCCTCAGGGATGCTCCATCAAGTCTCCCCAGCCTGGGTTTGTGCTGGGGATTGCCCTGACCCAGGGGCAGGACCTTGCCCTTGGCCTTGTTGAACTCCACGAGGTTCCCACCGTCCAGGTACCTCTGGATTTATGCAGATGTTCTTCACAGCCTACAGGAAAGGCATTTGTCACCACAGGATTAAATTCCCCTGTCCCAAGCCTCAGTGCTCTCACTCACGTATCTCGGTTCAGGTTGTGTGACCCCGCCGTTTGTCAGGCTGAAGCCCTCTGGCGCAGAGCCGCGAGGAGGCCGTTCATTCCCCGGGATCAGCGGTGGGGTCACCGGCCCCCATCCCTGTCCCCAAAGCCCCAGGAGCCGGGCAGCCTCTTCCCGTCGGGAACAGCTGCACCCGGGGCCGGAGCCCCCTCCCGCGCTGCCCGCGCTGCCCGCGGCCGTGCTGCGGTGCGGCGGCGCCCCCCGGTGGGCGGGCGGTACCGCACCGGAAGGCGCTTCCTTCCCGGCGGCGCGGGCGCTGTCCGGTCCCGCCCCGCCCCTCCCCGCCGCAGCCAATGGGAGGCTTCCGTGAGGCCCCGCCCGCGCCGGGCCCCTGGTGGCGTGGGGGTGTGGTGCCGGTGTCGGTCCCTGTGGCGCATCGGCGGTGGCGGTGTCCGGAGCGCAGCCATGGAGCACGCCGGGACCCGGGGCTTCCTGCCGCCGTTCGCACACTTCGCCACGCAGGCGATTCACGCCGGGCAGGAGCCCGAGCAGTGGAGCTCTGCCGCCGTGGTGCCGCCCATCTCCCTCGCCACCACCTTCAAGCAGCAGGCCCCCGGGCAGCACGCGGTGAGTGTGGCCGGCGGCGGGGCACCGAGGCGGGCTTGTCCTCGCCGGGACGGACCAGGGGGCTCCGTCATGGCCGGAGGGGCCAGAGGGGGAGCGGCAGCCTCTGGTAAAGGAAGGAGAGGAGATGGGAAGGGAGGGAAAGGGGATGGGGACTCCCGGTTGCAGCACGTGGAAACAGTCCTTTATTCTCGCTCCCGAACGACCCTCAGACATCGTTTCCCACGTGGACGTTGGGTGCAGGAAGCTGTAACCGGGCTATAAGGTTCAGGCACCGGTCGGATGGTTTCTGGGCAGCTGGGACTCTCTTCAAAACTTTCGGCTGTCCCCAGGCAAAATACGTTTTCCCAACTACACCGATTGTGTAAGAGGCTGCCCCAGTTGTCCTTGCAGAACAAACAAGTGTTTCAGCAGTGTTTTGTGGATAGCATCATAGAATCAGCCAGGTTGGAAAAGACCTGTAAGATCATCGAGTCCAACTGTTCCCCCAGCACTGTCAAGGCCACCACTATACCATGTCAAATGGTTTGTATTGTAGAAAGTGCTGGAAGCGTTGGGGTTGAACTATCATGAGGTTTTTGATGGCTGCCATGCACGTATGAGGGAGATGGCACAAACCTGCTGTTCACAAACTAGTTTGTTCCAAAGCTGTTGCCTGAACATCACCCTGCGCTATTTGGGCAATCCGTGTTTGCCTTGTGATCTTTGATTCCACACAGGCACTCTCATAGTGATGCGAATGCTTCTAAGTCAGTAGCTGTTTTGAGGAAGACCACAGATGAAGCAGTCACATGCTGCTGTGTCCCTGTACTGACAAGAGCATGGCTGTGTTCCTGCTGGAAGCTCCGTGAGAGCTGTCTGCCAGATTCCTGAATGCAACCAAGTTCTCATTAAGCAGAAGTCCTGAAAGTACACAGATACCAGGACACTTAGCAGTTCCCTCTGTAACACGTGCATCCATGCACAGAACCCCAGAGTGGTTTGTGTTGGAAGGGATTGTAAATCTCATCCAGTTCCAATCCCCTGCCATGGGCAGGGACACCTTCCACTAGAGCAGCTTGCTCCAAGCCCCTGTGTCCAACCTGGCCTTGAACACTGCCAGGGATGGGGCAGCCACAGCTTCTCTGGGCACTCTGTGCCAGCGCCTCAGCATCCTCACAGGGAAGAGCTTCTGCCTAAGAGCTCATCTCAGTCTCCCCTCTGGCAGGTTAAAGCCATTCCCCTTGGCCTGTCCCTACAGGCCCTTGTCCCAAGCCCCTCTCCAGGTTTCTTTTGAGCTCCTTTAGATACTGGGAGATTGTTCTAAGATCTCCCCTGCATGAGTATTTTTTGTTTCTCATTCAGTTTTCTCAGTCTTCACATAAAAACTGTTGCACTGGAATGTGAAACTTGGTCTGGTTTCATGACAGGGAAACGTTTGAGCTTTCAAGAACTTTTGATGGGTACAGGTTGGTGCTGGTCAGTGCCCTGTAGCATCTTCCAAGCAGAGCATTGTGGTGATGGGAGACATTCTTCCTGATAACATAAGAATGAGTGGAATCTGTCAGCTTTTTCTCCAACAGTGACCAGAGGTGAGTATCTGCGAAAAAGTAGGAGAACATGGCCAGAAGTGTGACACTTCCCCCAACACACCCCTAGAAACCATTCTAAGGTTGGGGATGCCTGATCAGATGTTGTGTACAGCAGCTTGGTGTAGCCAGAAAACCAGCCTGATGGTTTTGGAGGAGGTGGATGCACAACCTCAGTGCTGAGCACAAGGGCTTTTTAAGGAACCTGGGACAACTGTTGTACACAACTTTCTCAGTGCTCTCTCTTAAGTTGTGTCTGTTTCTTGCTTTCCCAATAGGGTTATGAATACAGCCGGAGTGGAAACCCCAGCCGGAATTGTCTGGAGAAGGCTGTGGCAGCATTAGATGGAGCTAAATACTGTAAGTAATTAATAGTCTCATCAAGCAGGATGGCAGCATGTGTGTTTCCTGATGGTCTACAGGAAGCATAACTTGGGGAGCAAGGACACCAAGCTGTCAGAAGCAGTCACATCACAGCAAGGCTTTCACAGCCTCTACCTGCTGGTTATGGGCAAGAGTGAAAAGAGTTCAACACATCATTCAGGAAAGTCCAGCTCAATCCCTGGGCTTCTGTAGGGCTTCCTCTCGCTGCATTTGATGTCTAAGCTAAATGGAATCTGTCGTTGTGCAGCAGCACTGAGTGCAGTGGGGAGCAGGAGGCAGGCAGCACCTCTTCCTGGACTATTGTTCATCCTGCATTCCACTCTGTGTAAAATCAGGCTGCTGCTTTTACTCAATCCACTGAATGATTGAGACAGTGTAAGAGTGACAGAACAAGTTCCTTTTAAAAGCAAAGTGAGGAAAGTGAAGGCAAGCTTGACAAGGTTTTATCACATTAAAACACAGTGTCTGCCACTTACTGTTTTCTGTTTTAGGTTTAGCTTATGCTTCTGGCTTAGCTGCTACTTTGAATATTACTCACCTGTTAAAGGCAGGGGACATGATTATCTGCATGGATGATGTCTATGGAGGTATGTAAAACACAAGTGTGCTTTTGATCTTTGTTGCACAAGTGATTAAATGTACCTATTTGTGATTGTCATGAACTGAATTTCTCACACAGGACCTTACTTCCCTTTACAGCCTTTTCATTTCCTGAGAAATGTTTCCCTGTCTGATTTTGGTGTTAGGAATTCAAACACTGAAAGGTTCAGTGGCACAACATGCAGGTTTAAAACAATATAGCTAATTAGTAATAAGTAGAAAATAGCAACATCTTGGCCTTGCACAGATGTGTTTGCAGAGCAGGACCCTCCACAGTCCAACACAGCAAAGCTTCCCAGCTCCTGGTATTTTACTGTCCCTTTCCCAGGTTTGACCCTTTATCAACCAGCATTTTGTCTGGACTGTTTCAGACAACTATTCTGTCATCTTCCCTGAAAGCACAACTTGCATCTGCTATGCATGTCTTCTGAATGCTTCAGCGGTGCTGCAGCTCACTATTAAGTTTTGATCTTGTATAGGTTTTTTTGATCCATTCTTCCAAGAAACTCCCCAGTAACAGAGTTCATCCACCTCTGCCAAAGTCCTTCAAAAGATCGATGCCATCTAAAAGTCCCTAGTAGGAAAGTCAGCTCGGATGCCCTATGACAATTAGTGTCCTCAGTGCCCAACTCTTGTGTTTCACTTGAAGGCTTGTTTCCGTCTGTCTGCTCCAAGGCCTTGGCACAAGGAGATCAAACCTGCTTTGTTTCCAAAGGAAGGTTAGAGAGGCCAGCAACAGGTTGTGTTTTCCCAAGCAATAGGTGGAAAACCTTTTAGCAAGAGTAATCACCTTTCCCAGTGCTGAGTGATTACTGTTTGCTAATCAGATCTCTGTGCTTGTGCACATAAAATACAAATATACACATTTGCTTTAATGTCTTAGTTCGTGCCAGACAGCTCATCTCCAAGTACATCTGGATCCAAGCTGAGTGGAGCAGGAATCCCCAGTGACAAGCTGCTCCTTTAATACATGGCCCTCCCACCACAGAACTCAGTAAATCAAAGTCATTTGGCCAAAGTGTATTATCAGCTCCTCACTTCAGAAAGGCCCATGGGTGTATTTTTAAAGCAAAACCAGTTCATCTGCTCATTAAAGCCTCAGCCTGTGGTGGTTTTGGCACAGATGAATTTCATGGTTTCTTCCCTGAGGGTTTTTTTTCATACTTTTGTTGTAAAGAGACCACCTTGCCCCCAGCCAGCCTTATTCAGCAGACCTCACACCCCATACATGGTACATCTGCAGATCTGCTGCTGGACACTGTGGCCAATATGTGTTCAGCCCCTTCGTTCCTCTTTTGGATGTTAGGGGCTACTTGTCCCCTAAATCTCTGCTTGCTTTTCTCCTAGCTTGTGCTCTTCTGGCTGTTCCTGGTCATCTTTCCGGCTCGTGTTCTTAGAATCATAGAATTCCAGACTGATTTGGGTTGGAAGGTTAAAGCTCATCCAGTTCCAACCGCTGCCACGGGCAGGGACACCTTCCACTGGAGCAGCTTGCTCCAAGCCCCTGTGTCCAACCTGGCCTTGAACACTGCCAGGGATGGGGCAGCCACAGCTTCTCTGGGCACCCTGTGCCAGCGCCTCAGCACCCTCACAGGGAAGAGCTTCTGCCTAAGAGCTCATCTCAGTCTCCCCTCTGGCAGGTTAAAGCCATTCCCCTTGTCCTGTCCCTACAGGCCCTTGTCCAAAGCTCCTCTCCAGGCTTCCTGTAGCCCCTTTAGGCACTGGAGCTGCTCTAAGGTCTCCCCTTAAGGAGCCTTCTCTTTTCCAGGCTGAACCAGCCCAGGTCTCTCAGCCTGTCTCTTCAGCCTTGTAATAGCAACCTTTGAGTCACTGGGTGTGAGGGCTCGTATGTGCCCCTGCTCCCTCAAGGGCACACTGGCTTTGCTAAGATTTTACCATGTTTTTCTGTAAAAGGCCAGATTGGATAGGAGAGCAGCGCTGCACTTGCTAACTCAAATGAGGCTGCAGTTTGCAAGGCTGACCGAAAAAACAGTGAAAGAATTGAAAAGCTCTTGGGCAATGCCAACAAGTGCATTGAATGGGATGTGTTCAAGAGTCGCTGAGTTTTGGGAGGGTGAGGAGGAGCTGTCAGGTTTTGACACCTCTGAAATCTGAGCCACTGATGTAACTTCCTAAAAGGGCTACTTTCTGTACAACCTCGGATTTCCATCTAAGTTTTTATTGTAGTGTGCTATTACTTAAAGTATGTAAAGCAACTTTCTGTTGTTTGTAGAGTTGACAGCCTATGTCCAAATTTCCTACACTTGAACGTATTTCCTACAGCACAAGAGACAATATAATACACAGCTCATTGTAGAAATAAAAGCATTTCCTTTAAGAAATCATCATTCCAACGTAGGATTCAGCACACGGGATCGTACCCTGCATGTGCTAGGACTTTATGGCTAACTGGCAAACTTGTGTTCTATGTGAGTGAGTGAATGTTGAACAACCTTGGCAGAAAGACTGAGTGAATTAATTTTTAATCCAGGCAGCAGATAATCACTATGCTGCACTTCTAATGAGCAACTGGTTGCTTCTGGTTTCCTCTTTTAGTCTTTCCAATGAAGGGTTTCAAAGACGGAAAGGAAGGGAATAATCACTCCTTTATGTTCCTTGCTACATGTTGCTTTAATGGAATGGTAAAGAAACACAGTAGCTGGAGTTTTCCCCTTGAGAATGTGGGAGAAGAAGAAGCAATGAAGCTTATGAAATAGAAAAGAGTTTGTGTAGTGGAAAGAAGTAATTGAAAAGGGGGAAAGAGAATATGAAAGCTGGAACCACTAACTTGTGCGTGGCAAAGGACTGGAGGAAATGTTAGAAGCAGGCAAACTAAAAGAGGTCCATTTAATTTTCTGATTAAACCAACCCCAAAAAGCTGCTAATTGAAAGTACTTCTTAAATCACTCTGATTCCATATTCCCATTAGTCCTTTTCCATGATCTATGGCAATCTTTAAACTTTTTTGGAATAAAAATACTAATGTGCCATTCATGGTGTACAGCATAAAATTGTACCCTCCTGACTTTCCATGGATGAATACAGGAGTCTGGAGATCAGTGAAGTTTTGTTTCATGCCTCTGATTTTTTTGTTTGTGTTTTTTTAGGCACAAACAGGTACTTCAGGAGAGTAGCCATGAAGATGGGTTTGAATGTAGTTTTTGTTGACTGTTCAAATATTAAATGCCTGGAAGCTGCAATTACACCAGAGACCAAGGTAGGGGAGAGGAAAATTGCTGAACGTACTTGCTTAATGTCGTTAAACAATTCCATTCTTGCTCTTGTTGTAATGGGTGTACGTGTCAAGTAGAGTGGGCTACAGGGGTGGCTTTTGCAGGGACAGATTGGGGCAGAGCTGGCTCCAGCACATCTCCACTCCAGTCCACTTGTTGGTGGTGCCTCATTGACAACACTTAGAAGGATAAAAACAGTATGGACAGAGAGGGGAGGAGGGAAAAGGTCAGAAACAGCAGAGGGAGCAGTAAGGTCAGAGGAAGAGGGGGTGCTCCATGGCACTGGAACAGATAAATAATCCTGTGCTCTAGTAGAAGATCACTCAGCTGGAAAAGGCTTACAAAATTTTGGATGTAAAGACTTTCATGTGGCTATGTCAGGCTTTCTTCAGATGCAATGCTCTGAGGTTTTCCAAAGCTTTGATGTTATTCCCTTCTATCAGTTATTTTTATGGAAAATATTGCCTCTCCCAAGAGCCATAGAATCACAGAATGGTTTGTGTTGGAAAGGAGCTTAAAGCCCATCCAGTTCCAACTGCCTGCCATGGGCAGGGACACCTTCCACTAGAGCAGCTTGCTCCAAGCCCGTGTCCAACCTGGCCTTGAACACTGCCAGGGATGGGGCAGCCACAGCTTCTCTGGGCACCCTTTTTTTCTGCAGTAGGGATGCTGTCTTATTGCCACTCTGCAAACCTGCAGGAGAAGCTGACACTCAACAAATTAAACCACTTGTGACTTACATGTATATTATCACTAGCGCTGTACAACCTCTAAACTGACATTTTGTATGGTTGAATTACTGCAGCTTGTTTGGATTGAAACACCCACAAACCCCACACTGAAGATCATTGACATTCAAGCATGTGCAGATGCAGTACACAAGCATAAAGATGTTCTTCTGGCGGTAGACAACACTTTTATGTCTGCATATTTCCAGGTAAGCACTTTGTTTACAATTACCCCATTATTTCAGTGTATTAAAAGGTGCATTTTTTAAATGGAAACACCACTGTGGGACTGTAGTTTTGGTCTACGTCTTGTAAAATTACCTGTTCTGTTTCTAAATACAACCCATGTACTGTGTTATTTACATTAGTAAGGATGGTATGCGCAGTACTTTGTAGCTAGCCATATCTCAGTATGATACCAGCAAACCCAGTATAGCTCAGCATTCCAATAAACACACTGAATCAGGTAAGCCATTCAAAAATAATGGTTTTTTAGTTCTCACTGATGGAAATCATAACAGGCCTATTAAAAAGTATCCTGTTTCCTAACTTTGGCCTTTTTATACCAATTCTTTTGTATATGCTGTTTATGATCTGTTCTGAACCACTTGATATTCTGAAAAGAGCAGTGGAACAAAAAGTTAAACCAAGCAAACTTTGTTTTCTTTTGAGACATTCAGTTTACTTTTTTATTCGATATCTTGTTGAATGTGTGGCTTAAAAGTTTGTCATTTTGATTTCAAACAACTAGCATAACTTTTCTGCTTGGATAACTAGAATACATGAAGTGAAGACTATTAAACTTTGAAGTCTGGTTCATCTTAACGTGGGCTAGAAATATTCATTTGTATTTCCCAGGAGACGAAACTGATCTCCTGTGGTTTTGGTCTAAAGTAAAACCTTTTTATGAGTGCAAAAGGCAAAGTATCTGTTTTTGTTAAGGGCACTGAGATCTTTATAAATTAAGAGAGTTTTACAGAGGGTGTTAATGCTTAGCTAAAGCAGCACTTGAGTTTGTCTTCTACATACCAAAGGCTTGATGATTGCCCCTTTGCAACATATATTTCTTTGGCAAGACAAGTTTGAAAGAAGCAAAATGAGCATCTGGATATATGAGCTAGTTAATGTGGCTTTTATTGGCCTGGTGCTAAGAGAAAGTCAGCTGTAATCATTAATTCTAAGTAATAGGTAATGCCTTTAAACCCCTCCATACTGCTGCTGATGCACTGTGCTGAGAAGATCCTAATTTGAGGGTGATTTGTGTAGCACTGTTGAGTGTTAAGAGGCACTGGTGTTTATGCCGCTGCTGTCCTGGCTGCGCACTGGGAATGCACATCATCCACTTTCCTTGACTAGGTGCCCATGTTTAAGCTGACAGCAGCAGCCCTTCATTCTAAATCTGCTTTGTTACCTTTTAACATATTGATACTTTTCAGCCTTTGAAATGTGTTTGTATTATGTGCAAAGTCCTTTACTTAGTGACTGATTAAAAATATTGGTCATTACTTCTCACCCATCAACATCTGCTTTTGCTTCACCTTAGAAAGGCTTCTGGAAGGTCAGGGAAGAGAGATCTGGCAAAGAAAACCTCTTCAGGTTTCAGTTGCTCTTTCAGTGCTGTATCACTAATACTGGTGTCACCAGTACTGATACCTAGACAGCAGTGCAGATCTTTTGCTTTGCAGACTGCGTTGAGGCCTTTATTTCCTAAACAAACACACCTTAGAGTAAATAGCATTACTTATCCCTGCCTCAGCTAAGCAATAGAACTATTTTTTCACGAATATGAATGTATGTTGGATGTATTCTGTAGTTTCTCGCTACTCATGTGGTGAGGGACGGAAGCACTAGTTCCCTCCGAACTAGGGCTGAGACATAGAGCATTCATGAAATGCGGGTCATCAACGATTTATTGTGCAGTTAGAATTCCTTATATCTGCCGCCTAAGCACCTCCCCAGGGTCAGCTGGTTCCTGTCCCTCCTAGCAGCTTCCCATCCATGCACCAATCCCTACATCTCCCCTGCCTCAAGACTAGAAAACTCAGGGTTTTAACAGCTATTCCAGATAACAACTTATAACTCTAATTAACTAAGTAAGAAAGGTTTGTGCCACTAAGTATTCACACACAGTGCGTATTACATAATCAAACAAGAAGGAAACAAACATCCTAATACTAATAAACACAGAGCGTCAGCCTAAAGGGACCTAGACGCAGGTGTTTCCAGCCTGAGTGATGTCGTATTCAACAGCCGGCTACAAAGTTCGTAAGGCACGTCGTGACTGGATCCGTGAGTGAAGTCATCTGGACACATAAGGGCCAGGGATGTCATTTCACACCTCTTTCCATCACTCTCTCCCAGATACAGCCGAGCGCCAATCACCACCTGTAAAACATAGCTCAAATACAAACTTACAGACACAACTACAACTACAGTAATAGCCATTTTGCCAGTACGCAGCATAGCCCAGTCTCACCCTCTACACAGGCATAGCTCTGCCCATGAGCACGTAGGGCAAATGGACCTATCTTACCCTTTTCCGGATCTTTCACCCGTACCTGTGGATACAGGGGTTTGTCTAGAGGTGGAGCAAAGTGCGAGCTCATCGGGGATTGTTCACTTGATCCACGCGAGAATTGATTTAAACTAGTCAGAGCAGAAAGTAAAAGTCAGCGCACACAGACTGCAGGAGCTCCTCCGGGTACGGTCTCCCCCGCCTCAAGACACACGAGGCGAGCTTTCAGAGTCCAGTGTGCACGTTCAACGATAGCTTGGCCAGTGCTGTTATAAGGACAACCGGTCTGATGTTCAATGCCCCACTGTCGTAAAAACGAAGCCACCAGTTGACTTGAATATGCTGGGCCATTGTCGGTCTTGATCTGTCTAGGGACTCCCAAAATCGCCATGACCTCACGCCAATGCAAAATGGCCGCTTTAGTGTCTTGCTTGCATTGTGCCATAGCCAAGATGACACTGCTACAGGTATCAACCGTGACATGTAAATAGCGCATAAAAACTGGAGCGTAACAGTCAGGGACTGGCAGACCTTGTGCAACACGGTCTGCACTATTGTTACCTTCAGTTAGGAGTCCAGGGATGTGCGAATGACTATTACAGTGTTTTGGGCAAATTTCAGCAGCTCGCTCAGACAAAGCCTGAAAAAGGACTTGCGCACACTCCGTCGTAGCCTCAATTGCTAATGGGGTCCACAGACCACTGTCGTAGCACAGTAGCTACAGTATATGCTTCCAGAAATTGAACTGCTATTGGCTAGACGTAACCAATATAGATTGTGATTGGCTCAGAAGTGCAGTCCACACATTCTGAAGCAGAAAACAAGCTAGCTAAAATTATCCATTCGCTACCTTTCTCACATAACTTGCAGTTTCACCATCCCGCTTCCACATCTTGTTAGCCTTGAGCAAATGCCAAGTTCCTTATTCTACTGCACGTAACTGTCTTTTAGTAACCTAAGGCTAGGCCTTGCAGCCTGGGTAAGTTGAGTTCAGGCCTTGCAACTTAACTCAGAGTTTGGCTAAGACCAAACAGCTGGGATTGCTCACATGTCCATTGTTCAGCTGTATTCTTCATAACCACCATCTCCTAAGGCTAAGACCTCTGGGTTGGTCACGAAATGTCCACCGTCCCTCAGCCACTCCACAATTCCCTCTTTTTGTCTTTGAGCAAACCAGACAGATGTTACATTTTTCTTAACCATACATATCACACACCGCAACATATAACTTGCTACTAATACAAATGAAACTAACACACATAATATAGCTACTCCATCCATCATCTTTCGTTAGCTGTTTAACCCCCTCTTTCAATTGTTGTATACTCTTATAAATTGATTCCAAATGATCTAACAAATTCATGCAGCACATCCCCTCAAATTCAGCACAACCATGCCCCTGTGCCAACAATAAAAAGTCGATTGCTGCCCTATTTGTAAGGTGGCATGACGAACACTATCAACATCAGTCAAGAGCCCACTTAGTGCAAGCATAGTAGCATTTGTCAGTTCCTTCTTATCTTGCTGGGATTCCTTCAGCTTTTGTTGTCCCTTGGTTCATGTCCGACTCCACGTAGGCACTTGCTGATCTGGGTACATGGCCGTTCTTTGCCAGAAAGTCATCCACATCTCCGCCTTTTTCTTTCTATACAAGCCAAACACGCTTTGTAGCACTCATATCATTCGTTGGATACATTAAAAATACACAGCAACAAAATCAAAATAGTTAAAATGACAATAAACACCATTAGTCCACCTTTTACTAGAGCAACCAGCCAACCTGTCAGTCCCCATTCACCTAACAAATTGTCCAGCCAAAAGGCTTGCCCATCCTCATACACCATGTGTAAGATCTTAGCATGTTTCCATATATCTTCAACATAGGCCAATCACAGGCTGCTGGATCTGCCCTTTTTCTCCTGGATGGCTCTCTGATAACAGGGGAGGCCATCCCCTCACATCAAGGTCTGGCATGGCATGTGTCCCCATCGCTCCACACCTGCTGGGTTGCGGAGCTAAAGGTTCTTCTTGGTGGCAAACACAGAGGCCAACCCAGTCTTGCCCTTGACTGTGGTAGCAGGCATTTGGCCAACCTCAGTTCTTGTACCTCGTTGTCAATGCAGAGTTTCACCTGCTTCTTCCAGTAACAAGTTGCTACTGTGGCAAAGCACACACAGATTGACATTACCAGAGTAACTATTAAAGGTTACAGCAGCATGTTGAAAATGCTGATGGCAGCAAGAAACCAGCCAAAGAACTTTCTTGCCAGTGGAGTTCTCCCACCCTCTTAATTTGTTCCATTACCTGCTTTATAACACTACCATCATATTAGAATCTTTCTAGCTTTTGTCTTAGCACTTTCTAGCAGCTGCTGCAAATTTGCATGCTCTAACATCTTTTACAAGTAACAAGTCCACACAATACAAGGTATAGTTTCTCATTAGCAACTGGCTAGTAAATACAGGTGGTTTTATACACAAAATCACAGTCTCTAATAATAGCTATGTTACAAGCATACCTATTCAAGTTGTTACTTTTCAGTTGCCCCCAGGTGATGTCCTGCAATCATTTATTTTTCTCTTCCTCTATCTCATTCTGCTCGGGGTATTCAGTGTCAGCTCCTGTAGCTGAGGCATCGGGTTCCTCCACTTGTCTGTCCAGCTCATGGCAAGGCTTTGCAGACTTTGCAGGCAGCTGCCATGGACCTGTAGGTAGGAGGACACAAACATACCCCCTCTCCCACGTTATCAGCTCTTGAGAAGGAGGCTGGTTAAAGTGATTCAAAGGCATTCTGATGGGAAAGGCATGTGAAGCTACAGCTGCCTGCCTGCTTATCAGCAGCCATAAATACCTGCCAGCAACAGCACTTTGCATTAACCCTTTCTTGTCCAAAATGTTAATCTGCTACCCATTAAAACTTTTACACAAACCCAACAACAAAAAATACATACAGCACTGTCCGCCCTCAGCAGACACACACGCATGCACGCATGGGATCCCACAAGCACACTCCATACAATTACAATATTTGAAACACAAAACCTAGACAATCATTATTCCCACTACACAGTCCCTCATACGGAATGTGGCGTAAGGCAGCATCATTGCAGTGTGAGGTGGAAGGCTCAACTTCAGCGGGCACCCCCGCAGAGGCTCTGCCCCCCCCACATTGCACGAGCCTTGGGCTTTTACACTGACCAAAATGCACACTCATTCCGATGCAGGTGGCCAGCCTACATTGGAAGAAGTGGTCAGCAACATCCATAAAGTCTCCAAGGGCTAATAGAAACATGGATATACATGGATATATATTTGCCAACTTCTAGTACATGTGGATCACAGAGAGACTATCAAACAAGTTGTATATGGGGTTTCAAGTCCACAGCCCGCCACGGCACTCACACAACGTGTTCAAAAGGCTATAAGGGTACCTCTTTTTTTTTTTTTTTTTTTTTTTTTTTTCTTTCCTAGAAAATCAAAACCAAACTGAACACTCCAGCCTGGTAGCCAAGGATAAAGACAATGTCGTTAGTAGGGAGGATTCCCCCAGGGTAGGCTTTGAGGGTTGCTGTCGCTCGTTGTGGGGAGCCCCCCTGTTCCCTGCCCTGTCGCACAAAGGGGAGTGCTACCAGGACTCACAACACTCCACTTCCTGTTTTCCTGCTGCTGCCGTTGTTGCTGTTGCCGTGGTTTCTGGCAGTGGCGCTGCAGCTCCGGCGCTGCCCGCTCGGCCGCGCGGCCCGAGAGCTCCGGCTGCGCCTCCCGGGGCACCTTCCTCCACAGCTCCCGCGCAAAGGTCTGCACCCGCGGCTCCTCCACTCGCAGCGCCTCCGTGTCCCGCAGCCGCTCCAGCAGCTCCTCTCCTGGAGACAACTTTCTCGATGGCACCCCACGTCTCCCCCAGATCTCCTGCTTGCTTTTCCCCAGCCAAGACCGCTTCCAAAAGCTCTTGGCGGATCCGTCCCCATCGGGAGGTATCTAATACGTCCACGGGCGCCTCCACCGCCCCCCGGCCTCACAACCATTGGATGCAGTGGCCCGCTGGCTCTGAGTATATCGCCTTCGGCAACCCAGCTTGCTGCACGAGGGCCTCCAGTACCTGTACCACGTGGCTCACATCCATCGCTATCACGTCGGGGTCACCACTTGTAGTTTCTCGCTACTCGTGTGGTGAGGGACGGAAGCACTAGTTCCCTCCGAACTAGGGCTGAGACATAGAGCATTCACGGAATGCGGGTCAACAATGATTTATTGCGCAGTTAGAATTCCTTATATTTGCCGCCCAAGCACTTCTCCAGGGTCAGCTGGTTCCTGTCCCTCCTAGCAGCTTCCCATCCATGCACCAATCCCTACAGTATTCAATCACTCCTCCCCCTAAAGCTGATGGGAATTAGACCAGTGCTTTTCAATTACATCTTATTTTGGGTTCTTTTTATTGTGCTTTTCTTGAACTCAGTGCTTTCCTGTACTATTGTTTTTGTCACATATCCTATCTTCATTATCAGGGGTTTGTGTGTAAGGTCTTAAGTTTTTGTGGTTTTTAGTTTCTTCACCCATTGTTACTTTCTGTGTTGGATCACAGCCTTTTGAGTAGCTTGAAATGAACCACAGTACACATGAGCTTTAATCATACCTATTGTTTTCATTTCATTTCAGCGTCCTTTGTCTCTGGGGGCCGATATTTGTATGTATTCTGCCACCAAATACATGAATGGTAAGTATGTCACTTTGACACAACTCAGGCTGGCTGTTCAAGAGCCATTCTGGCTGCGGGCAGTTCATAAATCCCAGACTGGTTTAGATTGTAAGGGACCTTAAAGCTCTTCCAGCTCCAACCCCTGCCTCGGGCAGGGACACCTTCCACTAGAGCAGCTTGCTCCAAGCCCCTTTGTCCAACCTGGCCTTGAACACTGCCAGGGATGGGGCAGCCACAGCTTCTCTGGGCACCCTGGGCCAGCGCCTCACCAGCCTCCTAGTTTGCAAAAACTAGTGTGCCTTCTACTAATTCTCACATGGATCATTAGAGGAGATGGACCATCGAATAGACCATTAGTCTTCATAGCTCCTAAACTATCCCTGGGAGAAGGAATATTGACCTGACTTCAGGCAATAGACCTAGAGGTGTTTATAGCCGTGTTGGTTTTAATTTGTCTACAATAAAGCAAGTGGCTTCAGTAGAAGGTAGTGGCTAGAAATTACATTAAGGTTCAAAGGAGGTTTCATTCATCTGTGGTGGAGCCTGTTCAAAAACACGTTCTCTGTGTTGTGTCCCAGGCAGCCCAGACACGGAGCTAACGTGACTGGATGTCCCTCGTGGTGTGGGTAGAAGGGATAGCTTTCTGGCTGGTGTTCACCCTTGCTAAGACAGCTCATCAGGACACACCTGATTCCTGTACCCTGGAATTCCCACTTTCTGGCAGTTGGCTTGGGAAGTATCTGGGGGCACAGGGCAGAGCATGCTGCTGACCAGAGCTTTAGAAAAAGCTGAAATCTGCTTTACAGTCCTTGTGCTGCACAGGAAGGACAGATGTAGCAATGACAAGGAACCCAGTGTCTTGCACAAAAGGGACTGTATTAGCAACAAGACTGAGAAAATAGGGGTTTGTGGCATAACCCTGGAGCTGATGGAGTGGCTGATTCTGTTCTTGTCTTCTCCTTGTGTTTTTAGGGCATAGTGATGTTGTAATGGGACTTGTTTCAGTAAACTGTGATGATCTCTACGAAAGGCTTAAATTCTTACAAAACTGTAAGTAGTCAATGTAGGAAATACCTTGAAATCAGTTGTGTTCAAATGTACCAGCTTGTAATGGAAAGCATGTTGCATGCACACAAATATGAAACCTATCTAGAGATGTAGCTCAGGCATTTAAATATCCAGAAGTGTAAATGGCCAGAGAGGAAGTGGTAACACAGATGTAAGAATCCTGAATTCTCTTCCCTGCTTTTCACTGGCCTTATGCAAACACGACAGCTTTTGGTGTGCCTCCCTGGCTTCTCTCTCAAATAAAGTTAACACCACTGGTCTCCACTTCCTAGTGCTTCTAACACTGAGAGCAGGGTGGGTTGTTCCCCATTTGTTCACCAGGGGCTGCTGAGTGGGATGAATTGTCTGGGGCAGGGGCTTGAATGGAGACAGCACTCTTGGCCTCAGGACTGTAATTCCCTCTGTCCCTGCTTTCCTGAAAGCATCAGATGCTGTCCCCATGGGCAGAACCTGCAGTTACATGGGACATGACTCCTTACCAACCCTCTCTTTAGGTTGCAGTTAAGACCATGGCAGAAAGCACCATCATTTCCTATATTATCTTGATGTTATATATGAAGAGGCATATAAACATTTAAGTTATGCCTTTATTTAATTCCACTTAACTCGTATCAAGTACATCTGGGGTTTTTAAACTCATTCACACATCAGAGGATATGCCTAATGCAGTTTTCTTATGTAGGCTGATTTTAACAATTTTACTGCCTCTTAATTGTAATTAATACATTTCTGGATAGTATTCTGTCTGCCCTCTCTCTACAACAGAGAGACTAAAGGTATATTGTGTCTAATGCATTTAATCCTTGAGTCTTCGTGTTGTTAATCCAGCTCATTATTTGGCTGGGTTACCATGTGTGTGTGGTGAGGAAGGCAGATTGCATCAGATCTCTTTCCACTGGTCTTGTTCTAACTTTAGGAATTTGGAAATTAGGACTTTGTGAAATTTCACTAAGCCCTCCCCCCCTTTGTTGTATGTTTTAATGTCTGTAGCTCTTGGAGCCATTCCATCCCCCTTTGACTGTTACCTGTGCAATCGTGGTCTGAAGACACTGCACATCCGGATGAAGCAACATTTCCACAATGCATTGGCTGTTGCTCGATTCCTTGAGTCAGATTCCCGGGTGGAGAAAGTCATTTTCCCAGGTATGCTGGCAAGACTTCAGAGTGGGTGACGCCTGGAGCTGAGCACTGCAGTACTACGTGTAGCTTGTACACTCTTCGTGTTGGGTGACTCTGGGTTGGGTGTCCACCTCAGCAATGGCTGTTTCTGCTTTGCTGTGAGTGAGCTGCTCTACCCTTTGAAATGATGGCAATTAAATTAAAGCAACTTCTCTGGATTTCAGGTTTGCCTTCACACCCTCAGCATGAGCTGATCAAACGGCAGTGTACTGGCTGTCCTGGCATGATCACCTTTTACATTAAAGGGAATCTCAAACATGCTATTACTTTCCTCAAAAATTTAAAGGTAAATGATGGTAAATACATGCTGCTTTAGAGGGAATGAGACTGTGCTTCTGAGAGTGATAAAGGAAGTGGTTTTTTTGGGGGTGGGAAGAGTTTTTCTCTGGACTTGCAAAGCTCTTGAAGTCTTCTGGGTGTAGCCGTCCCTAAATAATAGATTATTTGTAAAGGGAGGCTAATGAGAGGGAAGTAAAGGATGCCTGTGCTCATTTGAAGTGTTTGTTTACACAGCAGGGTGTAGTGTATCCAGGCCTACAAAGGGCCTGCATACCTGCCTTCTGCAGAAATACCTGTAGGATTTGAAAGCAGAGGAGCTGGGGCTGGTGTAATACTGTTGTAATATTTCAAAGCACTCATCAGGGCAAAATCCCTTTGAGAAATGACATGAATCATGAAACAAAGAGGGAGTCCCTCAAATTGGAGAAGACTTGCTTGTTTATTTTACCTGAACCATAGGCTTTTGCCTTTGTCTTTGCCATGTATTTATTCTGCCTGTACTCTTTACTGTGTTGCTTAGTCTTGATCTCTGGTTAATTTGCATCCTGCACTTGTGCTTTTGCTGGTTTGTTCTTGGAAAACAAATCATCATGTAATAATCAACAAGGGAAAATTAGAACTTCCTTCTCCTTCCTGTCTTACTTACTTACTTGCCACCTAACATTATCAGCTGAAAATGAATTTTCCCATAAAATACTATTTTACATGAGAGAGAGCATTTAATCCTGGCACAGGAGGTCTGCCAGCTTGGACAGAAAGTGTCAGGAAATACATTCAAGGAGAAGCAAGTTCCTATGAGTATACTCAGTTCAGCCCATTGACTTGGATAACCATCAGCTTGTCACTAGGTTGGTACAAAAGTAAAGCCATTTCCTTAAACCATGGTGAGAAGAGAGTTATTTAGTTGATAGGCTTAGGGTTAGTTTGTTTATAGGGGAAAAAAGTGAATATGAGCAGCTGGAGCTGCAGGGGAACATTGAGGGCAGTAAGTGCATTCACAGCAGACACACTGTGGATCTATGTTTGATGCAGGTGGCTCTCCAGTGGGCCCTTTGTCACCCAGGAATGCATGCCCATAGCTCAGAGATCACTGCTGAAAGAGGGGGATGTAAGGATAGGGTATAATCACTTAAACCTGAGCTGAAATTTATGAGATCTGAGGCTTTGTTCAGGCAGCCTGCTCTATCCTCTGAACAGAGTGAACACTGGTGGTGCCCAGGCAGAGCTGCTCCCTCCTGTTCTGCATTTTTCCTTCTGTCATTCCTCCACGCTGCCCATGTGTTGCATTGCAGGAGCTACTCCTGAGTTACATTTGATCAACATGGGCATATTTTAGTTTCAGCTTTGCATCAGTGTCTCTTCAGAGCCTTTTTAGGGCAAGTCTGGTTTAAATCTTAGTATCTCTTACCTGCTAAATGTAGAATTTACACCCTAATTACAGGTAATACCTTTTGTAATATAAAAATTCTCATAGAAAAACTTAGAAAAACCCCTAAACATTCCTCTTTCCTTAACTGTCTCTTTCCAAGCATTCAGAGCCTTACACTTGTTAACTTGATTTTCCCGTAGGTTTTTACTCTGGCTGAGAGTCTGGGTGGCTATGAAAGCCTCGCAGAGCATCCGTAAGTCATCCTTCGTCTTAAAAGCCTAAAAGCAGTGGCAGAGTAACAAAAAATTGTTATAGGAGTTATAAAACTTTCTAGTCCACAAAGCCAAGATATTTGGCATGTAATTGAGATCCAAGGATAGAATGTTGTATAGCACAAACCCCAGAGGCTACTCCAGAATGAGCGTGGCTTTAGTGAATAGGAGTGTGATGTTGAAAGGATTTCCACGTTTCCTCATCTTAACTGGGGACTGAGATGTGATATGTTACTGTGATGATAAGAATCCAAGAAATCAGCATGTGTTTGAAAGCAGTGAGCAGATTTGGTCACACTGTTGAGGAAGGAGCTCTGCTGTTCTGCCTGCTTACACAAGAGGGCATGGTCAGTGCACTGCATAGACTGTCTCCATGTCAGGGGAATTTTGTGGGGAATTCAGTAATGCTTAGGTGCCCCTATCTAGGTTAAAAGGCTAAAAAATAGAATTTTTATGGAATTAGATTATTTCACTTAAATCCAATCTGCTTTTCAAAAAGATACACAGAAAGTTATGGCTAAATTTATATGCTCAGTATTTTCAGTTATTCATTTTAGAATAACAGCAAATCTTAAAACACTCAAGCAGTTCCCTGCCTGTGGCAGGAGGTTGGAACTGAATGATCTTTAAGGCCCCTTCCAACCCAAACCATTTGGATTCTATGAGTTGAAAGGTAATTGTGAATTGGTGAATGTCAGTGACTGAGCACATGGGGTAAATAGCTCCTTACCTATATCCTCCATAGCAGATGAAACAAACTCTTCACTGTAAGTGGGTACAGTTTGACAAATGACCGAAGAAACCAAAAGTTAAAAAGAAAATCAAAAACTCAGGAGATTTTACTCTGGAGATTGTCTATTGCAGCTGTTTCTCCATGTGCTCAAAGCAGAGCTTTTAGGTACCCTTTTCTAGAAAATAAGATAGAAACTAAATATATCTGGGAGGAAGAGGAATAGGACTTTCTCCTTTTTCAGGTCCAGATTAAGTATCCACTTGTTATTCATGAGTAGTGGCTTGGAAATACTGTACTGGGAGATACAAGTCACTGGCTTGTCTGCAGTTCATGTAACTTACAGTAGTTGAGGACATGATCTCTTTGCATCTGTGGGTTAATCAGCAGGTGGGACCCAAAAGGTGTAAAACCTTCATGTATTTTCAGGGAATGCTGCCAGGAAACCAATTGGTTTTGTCTTTAATGATAAAACTAAAAGCTTCTTAGAAAAAAGGCTATTTTTTTCGTCCAGGGCCATCATGACTCATTCTTCAGTGCCTAAAGAAGATAGAGAAGCTCTTGGAATCAGTGATACATTAATTCGCCTGTCGATTGGTTTGGAAGATGAAGAAGACTTACTGAAAGATCTAGATCAGGCCCTGAAAGCTGCAGTAAGTGGTTGTTACCTTAGTGCCATCACTCTCAAAATGATTTCCCTTCTGGTCCTCTGCCTTTCTCACTAAACTATCTGCTGGTAATTCGTGCTTCACTTGATTTAGTCATAAGGGTACCTTGCAGAGTGTGTGTAGAGCTTTTGTTGTTAGGTTTCTCTGTGCACCGAGGTTTACAATCCTTGTCAGCCGCCATCTGAGTTGACATAGATTCAGACAGGATGTCCCTGACCCAGTGATGCGGGTATCCACTAAAGTCAGGCTGAGGGGAGACTCATGTAGGCATGGGAGTGCCTAGTGCGTGCTTCAGATATTTCATGTCATAGTTTTAGAGGGCTGAAATATATTAAGGAGCTTCAAGCGAAGAGCTTCTGTCAGACAGTAAGTCCAATACTGGAGTAACCTATTTCATTTATAAGCACTACTTCTACTCCTGTATCCAACCTTCTGGATTTGAGACAGTAGATTAAAATTGTTCTTTATTCATGGTAATGAATGTGATGCCACATAGGGACTTAATTTCTCAAGGCAGCTTACCTAAAATGCATGAGGTGTAGATGTGTTTGTGTAGAATCATAGAATCCTAGTTTGATGTACTTTTTGTCCCTACTTTTTGTTTTTAGGGAAAATAAACCATAGTAAGGGCATGTATTTCTATATGCCAGCACAGAGCATGAAGATAATCCAATGCTAAAATGTACCTTATTTATGAAAAGAAAGACAAAACCAGCACAGTTGATACAGGTGCTTAGCATAACTGTCTCTCATTTTTCCTTCTTATTGCAGTTTGCAGAGTGTAAAGCTTGAAGTTTAAGGCCAGAACTTGGAACTGAATGTGGAAATGCCTAAGGAAGATGACATGGAAAGCCAAATTGCTAATGATTTTCCTTTGATTTGTCTCTGAGAATTTGAATCTGTTCAATGGAATCCCTGGATCCCTGGGGATCCTTGTGCTGTAGGTTTATTCTGCTGCTGCCAGGCTGTGCATGGACTGTGCACTGTGACACACAGCCTGGGCTCTCCTGGGGGTCCCTTCCTGATCTATTGTAATCCCTTGGGTTTGGAATTCATAGAGTCAATAAACTGTGTCTGAGAGCAGCCAGATGCACACTCAGGAATATTATCCTGGCTCTCTCAGTGAGGGTAGTGTTTCTATTTGTCACACTGGTGCTGCAGGGCTGTTCTGTCAAAGGGTTGGTTGTTAATGTGACTGCTCCTCAAACTGCACGAGAAGTTTTTCTCATCTCTTCTAACCTAACAGCCCAACTTGAGAACTGCTGATTTAGATATTTGTTGTTTAATTAGGTTGGAAATGTGAGTAAATGTTTTTTCTCCTGTTGATATCTTATGGAGCATTGAAGATGAAGCGAGATCCAATACCTGGTAAACAATGGGAACTTTTTAAAGAGCATTCTTTCACTTAAAAAGTACAAAATCATCTGATGTCAATTATGATAACGATTTGATTTATATTTGGAACTGTAATATTAATTAAAATATGCTTTGAATTTCTCTGATGTGTTGATTTGATCTTTTCCTGTACCAGAATTCCAGATCAGGTGATGAAATAACCCTGGATTTGTGTAAACTTTCCTATGGGAGATGGATGTCACTGATATTTTTACTTTTGTCAAGAAAAAAGATATGAATTCTAATGTATGACAACTTATCCTGCAAAATGCAGTATTCAGGCCAGGAATGTTCAGGTGTCTCAGGGTGCTGCTGGCTTGGGGTAGGTGGTGGGTGGCTGCAAGGTGTCACCTCTGAGCAGAGTTTGCCCACAGCTTATGAAATACCTGTGCTGAAGAACCATAAAGGAGGTGCAAGTACTACAGGCTTTTCTCACAAACTACTACAGGTATGGCTTACACAGTACTACAGGCATTTCTCACAAAGTACTGCTTGTTACAAGTCTGATTGCACAGATCTGTCTTGGTAAAAGCATTCAGCTTTACCAAACTAAACAAAAATGAGATTTCCAGAGGTGTCTTTTCCTCCTGTTTCTTTCTCAGATGAAGAAAGCACAGTGTCTGAGTGCAAGCAAAGCTTTAAATAGGTAAAAACTTCTATTTGTTGTCATTAAAATGCAGACTGTGCTTTCCATCCTGGATCAATACAGTATTTGAGTGTGAAAGTACAGAGTAAAAAGACAATTCTATCAGCCAGCCTTGGCACTGTGCCTTCCAAGCAGTGAACAACTGCACATATTCACATGCAAACAGGATAGAATCCCAGAATCCCAGCCTGGTTTGGGTTGGAAGGGACCTTAGAGCTCACTCAGCTCCAACCCCTGTGTCCATGGGCAGGGACCCCTTCCACTGGAGCAGCTTGCTCCAAGCCCCTGTGTCCAACCTGGCCTTGAACACTGCCAGGGATGGGGCAGCCACAGCTTCTCTGGGCACCCTGTGCCAGCGCCTCAGCACCCTCACAGGGAAGAGCTTCTGCCTAAGAGCTCATCTCAGTCTCCCCTCTGGCAGGTTCAAGCCATTCCCCTTGGCCTGTCCCTACAGGCCCTTGTCCAAAGCCCCTCTCCACATTCTTGTCAGCACGTTTAGACATTGGAGGACTGTTATAAGTTCTAATAGTCTTGATTATCTAGAATGATGAACTCCTGGGAAAAGTGAGCTGAAGTTATGCACATCCAGCAAACAGCCCTCCAGAAATAGGGAAAAGAATGTACTTTTTAGCAAAATGAGTCAGGCACAGTGACTTCTGGTTCACCAGGACCCTGCAGCACCTCATTGCATGGGAGTATATTATAAAAGCAAACTGAATAAGATGCTATAGGGGATGTAGGCGGGTGGGTGGTATGAAAATGAGGAGCTGTTGTTACTTTCAGAAAGCCCAAAACTGGTAGTGAAAAGCCCCAAGGGCATTGGGGGTTTATCGTGTGAGTTAGTGCCTCTCGTCTTCCCTGTAATAAAAACTATCTCTTCCCTGTTAATCTCTTTGAAATTATCATGCTTGTGGTTGCAATGTTTTTTGGCTAAATATCTGATTTAATTTCTGTATTCCCAGTCCTGCTGGTTTCTGTCATGTCTTCATTAACAAGGAGGTAACTAAAGGAAAAAGGGCAGTTTTAGGAAGGATAAACTGCAGAGGAAGATGTGCCTGTGCCTGCGAGGAGTTGATGGGGAGCTGTGAACATCCCATGTCTGTAGGTGCGCTGAGGCTGCAGTGGTGGGCTGGAGACCTCCTGCTCCACAGAGCGAGCAGTAGAAGGTGAGCAGCTTTCATCTGTCCCCTCCCCAGGAGATCAGGAACCAGGAGTAGTTTTTGCATTATTAATTACTCCCCTGAATACCCTTGATCAGTGTTTGCAGATCAGATCACAAACGCCCAAATAGGATTTTGCTGAAAGGCCAAATACAGAGCTGCTAAGTAATCCCTGAGCTTCATTCGTGGCTCGGTGGAAAAGGAGAACCAAGCCCTGGGAGGCTGAACTGCACTTTGGGGACGGATGAAGTGAGTCGTGAGGGAGGACCAGAGAAGCTGTGGCTGCCCCATCCCTGGCAGTGTTCAAGGCCAGGTTGGACACAGGGGCTTGGAGCAAGCTGCTCCAGTGGAAGGGGTCCCTGCCCGTGGCAGGGGTTGGAGCTGGAGGAGCTTTAAGGTCCCTTCCAACCCAAACCAGGCTGGGATTCTATGACCATCTGTGAGGATGGTCCTTGACAGAGCTGTGATTTGAGCGGAGACCTGGTTTTGTGCTGGATCTGCTGGTCCTCTCCAGGTCAGGACACTGCAGCTTGCGGTGGGGCTGCTGGGCACTGTGTGTAACGTGTTGGTGTCTGGTTTAGTTTTTCTTCCTCCAAAATGTGGGTTACTGGTTGCAGCAGGTGAAAAGGTAAAAGCCCATCCATAGGAAGTCTCACAGATACACACATTTTCAAGTGTGCAGCCACAATGCTGTGCAATGAGCTCCAGGTCCTGGTGTGGGAACGGTTGGTCTTTGGCTGTTTGCAAAGGGGCACAAGTGTCTGGTTTCTATCAAAGGAATATCCACTATCACCTGAACAGCTTGTGTGTTTCTGTGTTCTCCACCTGCTGCCCTCTGCACATGTGGATTTCTTTTGTGCCATTTATATGGGGAAAGGACGGATGAAACTGCCAGCAGCTGAATTCTCAATGAATTGCTCAGTGATTTTCTTAACACATTCAATACAAAGCTGGCTCTGAGGTTGTCCTACCCAAGACTGGGGGCTTGGCCTCACATTGGACATGCCAGAAACTCATCTCTTCGTGCGGAGGGGTTGAAGTGAATGGCAGGAGAATGCAACTTCTGATTGTAAATCTGAGCAGAAGGTAATCCTTTGGGATCTTCTCTAAGCATCCATTCTTTCTATGACTTTCCTGGAGTCATCCCAGCTGCCCCTTCCAGATCTATCACGTATTTCACATCTTGCATTCTTTCTGAAGTTAAAAGGACACGTTTCATCCTTTGATTAGATTTTGCAGCCGTGGATTCGGATTGCATTAGACTTCAAGGGGAATTTCTCTTTTCATGTTGAGGCCCAGATCACACTTGCATTGACTCAAGATTACATCTTGTTCCCTGGGAGATAATTGTCTCACACTGAGCCCGGGAGTCAGACTGATTAAACCGTGCCTGTTGTGAGGAACCGCAGCCTGAGGTGGCTCAGCAGCGCGCAGGGGGCAGTGATGTGATGTGGCACGGACCCAGCACGGAGCTCTGCTCCTCGCCCTGTGATGTGCTGTGCTGTGAACCTGCATGGTGAGGGATGCCGGAGGCAAAATGGTCCTTGTCCTCACAGCAGCAGGAATCTGCTGGGAAGAGTGGGTGCCTTGGGAATCAATGAGAGCAGAGCTGGCTTTTGGTACTGAAAGCTCTGACAGTGCTTGCCCTGCCTCTTCTGTAGCACAGCAGCTTGCTGGCCAGGCCAGAACACAGAATGGTCTGGGTTGGAAGGGACCTTAAAGCTCATCCAGCTCCAACCCCTGCCACGGGCAGGGACCCCTTCCACTGGAGCAGCTTGCTCCAAGCCCCTGTGTCCAACCTGGCCTTGAACACTGCCAGGGATGGGGCAGCCACAGCTTCTCTGGGCACAGCTTCACCCGAGCACCACTGTCACGGAGGTGGTGCATTTTGCACTGAAGGCAGATGTGGCCATGATCCCCGCTCTGCAGCCAGGAGGGGTATTTGGGGAAGGGAACATGTGGGTATCTCCATCCAGAATCACCCATGAGGATGCTTGGAGCAGCCAGGACACGCTGTGGGATGTGCTGAGCACTGAGGCACCAGGTGAGTGGTGCATCCTCCATGATGGGACCTTTTTTCTTGGGATCTTTGCTCCCCATCCCTGCAGCACTGAGCAGAGGAGATGCAGCACCTGGCTGCTGGCTCCCAGCATTACAAATGGCAGTGGGTGCAGGAGGCAGTACCTTCTGCTTTCTCCCAGTCTCAGGTTCCCCTCACTGGAGCTTGTTTTGGCATTTATCAGCTGCAGCCGCAGTTATAGCCCTATGATGAAGGGCTTTTCCGTTTCCCGGCCATAGCACAGCCAGGAGCGGGACCACATTAGTCAGAAGGGTTCTTAGAAACTCCCAGCTTTTACTTACAGGAAAGTTGCTGCAATTGAAATCCACTATTTGTCATAATTACATAAACTTGTGTATGCAGGGGCTGTCAGGCAGGGCTGTGCATACTTTCCATCTCAGTTGCCCACTCTGCAGAGCTGCAGACTGGCCCTTCCTTTCACCCCTGACCATGAACACAGAAATATGACAGTGCTGCTTCTTATCCACTGCTGTAGGTCTGTGCTGGAGAATGAACCGGGAATGGCAGCTCAGCATCCTGCATATTTAGGGATTTAGTAGACTCAAAGGCATTGATCCAGCAGAGCAGATGCACTATCGTATTGGTACAGGTTCCAAACCATCGCAAGCATGTGTTTGTGAAACACTGAGATGAGTCTGAGCCTGACAAAGTGCTTCATTAATTTTTATCTGCTGTTGTGTGCAGGAGCTGACAGACAAATGCAATTGAAGTTCCTCCCTCATATCGTCTTCCGTTAGGAAAATATTGATTCTCCCATGTCTTGCTAAGAAGCTCAGTGGTGCAGGATGGAGACAGCGCCTCAGCACCCTCCCAGGGAAGAGCTTCTGCCTAAGAGCTCATCTCAGTCTCCCCTCTGGCAGGTTCAAGCCATTCCCCTTGGCCTGTCCCTACAGGCCCTTGTCCCAAGCCCCTCTCCAGGTTTCCTGCAGCCCCTTTAGGCACTGGAGCTGCTCTCAGGTCTCCCCTTCAGGAGCCTTCTCTTCTCCAGGCTGCCCCAGCCCAGCTCTCTCAGCCTGGCTCCAGAGCAGAGCTGCTCCAGCCCTCGCAGCATCTCCATGGCCTCCTCTGGACTCACTCCAGCAGTTCCATGTTCCTCTTGCATTATGTTCTCACCCAAGAGTGCTGCTTCCTCCAAATGAGTGTGTTTAATAGAAACTCTGACTTTCCATTGCTGGTTCAGACTGGGACTATTGACACATTGCCAAGGGCAGAAGTGGAAAGAAAGGGAAGGATCTGATGAATAAAAGAGATGTTTTGAACTTGACCCCATTCTCTGAAAAACAGCCAATTATATGGGGCTTTTTATGTTGCTGCGGAGCACGAGCAGGCTTCTGCTTCTCCATCACTGCCATGAAACTCCCCGTCAGCCCCCTCTGCACTCAGACCCTCCCACCCCAAGCATGTCCCCTGCTCTAAGGGCAAGTGATGCTCTTGTTTCTCCAGCACAGGGGTCACAAGTGGGGACAAGAACAGATTCTCTTACAAAATGAGATTTAAGCACAGGGACTCCTGGCTCACAAGGACCCACCAGCACGGAGCCCAATCCTGGCATAAGAAACAAATCCCAGTGCATCCCTCCAGTGCACAGTTCAAGGTGGTGCATCCCGGCAATGCAGCCCTGCCAGTTAAACCCAATTAGCAACTCATATTAACTGAGAGTATTTGATCTATTAACAGCAAAATTCATTTGCTGATCGATGCGAAGTGCTTAGGAGAGTGAATCTGAATTAGTGGCTGTAGGTATTGATGTCTTTGAAATCACAAAGGATTCTGCAATCGTTTCCTCTCACTCTTTTAATTAGGTTGGTCAATAGAAATTTAGGTACATGTCTTGCATGTGGAATGCTGAGAAGCTGCTCTTAAAAAGCCTAAAAATCATAAGTCTATATTAGTGTCTAGAATTAATGAAGAATCTGGATTGCCTGGCTAGAATCCCACCTGTATCTTGACTAAATAGCAAGGTTATTTGGAATGACTAAATTAACTCCGAACAGCCTTTTAGTTGGATGCAACAAGTGGAAGAACTTGAAGCTGTACTGATGTGGAGATGGCCACAACTGAGGTTCATTTTTCTCCTCTGTCCCTATGGAATGCTGTGTTAATTGGAACTAAAAATACTCATTTCCCCCCTGCTCTGCCCTCCTGGGTCCTCATCCTCTCAGGTACCCCACAAACCCACCTGAAGAACCAGGATGGGATGGCAGGGATGCTGAAGGTGTGACTCCTTGGAGACCTAAAGTTGGTCAGAGCAGCAGCAAGATGCAAGTCTCAGGCGATGCTCCAGCTTCAATGTAGTGCTGCATCAATACTGAAATAATTCATAAACTACCAGCTCTCCTTCTGCCTTTCTCCTGATTCATCATCCCTGCAGTCATTAGAACTAGACATTTATTTAAATGTATTTCTAACGTATGTAGAAATATTTGTTGGCTCCAAAATCTGCGCCTTCCAGAGGAGAACAAGGTTAAGATTGCTAATTCCCTGAGAAATCAGACACCTCCATTTCCGAGGATAACCAGTAAATTCAAGCCTAAACTGCATTTCACTCTTAGAAAATGAGTAGCAGTTCTTAGTGACAGCAATATTTCTTTAAGGTACAACAGTACCACATTCAGATTGTCTTCCACATTCAAAACCAAGCCCCATCTGCCTCCTCAGACATACATTTGTCTTAAATTCTTCAAGTAACTGTCCATGACCAGTTTATTTACCTTTGCAAAGTCCTCAATCTGGACACTACTATATATAGCTGAGATGATCCTGCTGGCAGCAGCAATTTCATCCTGAATTCATCCTTTGGCAGATGAGCTGGAAAGGATCCTCTGGGGTCCCGTATAAGGAGTGGGAATATCCATTCTGCTCCGCAGCTCCCCTCTGTGATTTACAGCCCAGCTGTGAATCTTGTTTAATGAGAGGTTTAGGTCAGTGCCACCACCCACTGCATGCAAAGTCTTTCATCACATATCCACTGGGTCTGAGTGTTTGAACTCTTTGCACGTCTCTTTCTGTCACATTGGTACCTCTTCATCCCCAGCCCTGCTGTGCTGCTGACCTGGGGGTAAGGCAGAGAGGACGTGTGCTTGGTCCTACCGAGAGCATGAAGAGCAGTCCAGGTCTCAGTCCAGGTCTCTGCATGAAGCTGGCTTCACCGTGGCCTTTTTAACAGCTCAAAGCTGTGAATCATAGAATCCCGGAATCCCAGCCTGGTTTGAGCTGGAAGGGACCTTAAAGCTCACCCAGTTCCAACCCCTGCCACGGGCAGGGACCCCTTCCACTGGAGCAGCTTGCTGCAAGCCCCATCCAGATCATAGACTCCTGAGTTAGAAGGGACCTCAAGGATCAACTGGTCCAATCTTTTTAGGCAAAGCATGACCTACGCTGGAAGTCCCAGCACCCTGTGCAGCCCAATCTTAACAGTGTCCAACGTTTGGGAGTCACCACTTCCTTGGGGAGGTTATTCCAATGGCTGGCTGTTTTCAGGGTGAAAAATCTTCTAGTGCCCAGTTCAGAATCTCCCCAGCAATAACTTGTGCCCATCACCCCCTGTCTTTTCCATGGGACTCCTTGTCAACAGGGAGTCTCCGCCTTCTTTGTAGCCACCCCTTAAATACTGGCACATGATGATATACGATCTCCCTGAGCCTCCTTTAGGCTGAACAGTCCCAGCTCTCTCAGCCTTTCCTCCCTCGCTGCCCAGCCCTTGGATCATGTTTGTGGCCCTTCTCTGGGCCCTCTCCAGCCCATCCACACCTCTTTTGTAGGTCAGGGACCAACCTGAACACAATTAATATATAGCCCCTGGTTAATACATTTCACCCAATGGACCTTCATCCAGATCATCTGCAGAGTTTGCGTCGGAAAGCTTCATAATAAGGTGGGGTTTTCTTCAATATTTCCATGCCTGTCTGTATTTCCAGGGTGCCTGTTGTGTCCTCACCAAGACACAGTTATCGGCATCGTAATTACTGGCTTTAAAAGGCTGCATGTGTTTCACAAGAGCAACATGAAGTCTGTGAAGAACAGAGCGAAATTCCATTTCAGTTGGGAATATTTCCCAAGGGAGTGTGTCACAAAGGCTCGAAGAATGAAGAAAATCTTTATATTTAGATTATGTTCATCATTTATCTCTTGTCCTTCTCTCGGCTTCCATGAGGACAGATGAACGTAAAAGGAATTCTTTGCTTGGACACAGACAGAAGAGCAGAAACAGATCAGTTCCAGCCACACAAGTCATATTTTCTGTTCCCAGCTTCATTTCAGAACCGGTTCGCCTGCTTTTGGGAAGTGAATTCAGCCAAGAAGCAAGTTCACAGCCCGCTCCAGCGAAGTGTTAAGGTGGGGAAATGGGACGTTTAGATTGGAGATACAGAAATAGTGACACATGATATACCAAAACAAACAGTTATCAGAGGAAAGATGTATCCCAGAAAGTCAAATTAAGACGCTTCTACTTGTAGGCAAAATAGAGAAGGGAATGATCATGAAAGGAAGCAAACACAGAGAATAATACAAGTAAAAGCAATCAGATATCCCAAATCCTGAAACTTCCCCCAGATTCCAAATATTTGGCTCATTGAACTTGATTTGATCTTCCATTTTAGAGGGGACGTGGTCTCCTTGGACTCATCTTGCAGCCACTTTCCTTCCCCAAGCTCTGGACTGGGCTGGATGGGAGCTCCAGGCCACCTGGAAAGGGGAAGGCTTCAGCACTGGGGTGCTTATTGGTGAGGTTGGGGGCTTGGGAGGACCATGTGAATTCAATCAGGTCCGTGCTGGGCTCTGCTGTCTTGCAGCAGCAGCACGTCCCCATTGGAGCTCGGTCCCAGCTCTGTCTCTGCAGGCAGCCTGCACACAGTGCCTATAATTTTCAGAGGTACTTTTCGGGTGGTAAAACTCTTAATCCCTAATGCTGAAATAAGTTATTTATTCTATTTGATATTCAAATCCTGCTGAACCTTTGACTCACTTTTTTTCCTTGGAAACAAATTTCTTGCCAACTTGGCCATTGGGCTCAATATAATTAACGAAAACTGCCCCTGAGACATGAAGAAACAAATGCCTCCATTTTCAGCAAAGGTTCAATTCAATTTACTCCATATTAAATCCATTCTTCAAAGAGAACCCCAAACAAAACCACTGCAGGACTTTCAGCACAGATGGCTGGTGCTGTGCCTTTCACATGTCCCCCATCCACAGGGTCAGGCAGCTGCTGCCATCCCAGCTGAGGATGGTGTTTGTCCAGCCATTCGCCTGTTCCTTAGGGTGGGAATGTTGCCTGGCTGTTGGGAATGGTGCCATCTGCTCCAGTATTTGCTGCAGGGTATTGTTCACACAAGCCGTTCATGGAGGGATGTGCCTGTGCTGGGAACCTTATAATGAGATCTGCAGGGACATGCAGGGGAGGACGAGCTGATTCCATTAACTACCTGCATTACTCTAAGTGGACAGGTACTATTTCATTACCTATTGAGAAATGAGCTTTATAGATCCTGTTAATAAAGGAGATGGGGCTTTCTATTAGGAGGCTGTGAAGCAGATAATGAGGCAGCGGCTCTCCTCTGCCCTCGGATATTCAGGTGCATTGCTTTGTGCCACCTTCTTGAGTGCTGATCATTTTTGACACCAAATTTCCCCCTTCAGAAAAGACACGAACTTTATCTCATCAAACCCTGTCTCCTGCAATCTCCCTGCACGTCTTGTGCTCTCATTTACCTCTCTGTGCCACACAGAGCATCTTTTCTGCCTTTGAGGCTTGAACCAGAGCCCTTTAATTTGACGACCGCTGCAGCAGCTGATAAAGCTGGAGCCAGATTTAGCCCTTGCAGGGCTGCTGAGAGCAGCTGAGGCTGGTATGGAAGTGAGGGCCCTTTTGTGGTTGTATTTTGGAGCTGTTAAAAGCCGGTGTGGGTGGCCAGCCTGGGGGTGCAGGGGTTTTGTGCCTCCTGTGGTCTGTTCAATGTGAGAACCCCCTAAGGAGCAGCCTGCACAGGTCCCCTTTGCCTGCCCGCATGTTTTTGTTGGCTCTATTTCCATCCTGCATGAGGTTTGGTAGCAACAGAAACACCCCATTGCTGTGTTCCTGCTCCCGGGGGTGGCCAGGCCAGCAGCAGGGCTGACGCATGGTGCAAGGGGCTCTGTTTGCAGGGACACCACAGCACTGTGCCCTCAGTGCTGCAGGGGTAACCCGAGCCCGAGCAGCAGCACCTCTTCCTGCTTGTATTCTGCTCGTCCTGGGTGATGCACGAGCAGGCAGCTCCCATACTGATGCATGGGCTGTGCTGCCTAATGATTGCTCAGCAAGAGCATATTGAATAACGTGGTATTAAATCACTAACAAGGATGAGTGCAAGAGTCTTGTGAGCCTGTTTGGCTCCTTGATTGGTAAGTGAATCATAGAATCACAGAAGGGTTTGGGTTGGAAGGGACCTTAAAACTGCTCTAAGGTCTCCCCTTCAGGAGCCTTCTCTTCTCCAGGCTGCCCCAGCCCAGCTCTCTCAGCCTGGCTCCAGAGCAGAGCTGCTCCAGCCCTCGCAGCATCTCCATGGCCTCCTCTGCCCTCGCTCCAACAGCTCCACGTCCCTCTTGTGCTGCTGCCCCAGAGCTGGATCAGGGCTGCAGGGGGGGTCTCACAGAGCACAGCAGAGGGGCAGGATCCCCTCCCTGAGCTGCTGCTCACGCTCTGGGGGTGCACCCAGCAGACGGGGGGTTCTGGCCCATCCTTACATTAAGCTCTGTGAGATGGATGGGGTTGCTCCATTGGTGCTGATGCCTTTGTACATCAATCTGCAGCTGTGCAGCTGACAAACACGAGCGTGACAAACGCTCTGTGAGCACTTCAGATTAAGCCCATTTTACATGAAATATTGGAAAGCTGATGGTGGCTAGCACCCTGCCCGAGCCATGTTTGGGATCCTGTTTGCAAAGCATCCCTCCACATTTGGGAAGGTATGTGTGAGCCCAGGCTCAGGCCTGCCTTGTCAGGCTGGGGCTGTGGCACAGATGTGGCTGTCCAGAGTGCATGGCTGCTGTGGGGACATGTGAGCTGCAGCTCCTCCATCTGCCCGCCGGGGTTTTGGGTGCCTGACATTAAGTGACCCAGCTGAAGGGTGGCCTGCCCTTGTGGGCAACTGCCTGGCACCGTTCTGGTTCTGTTTTGTTTCCAGGCACTAAGGGATGTTTGCTGTGAGGGTGCTGAGGCGCTGGCCCAGGGTGCCCAGAGAAGCTGTGGCTGCCCCATCCCTGGCAGTGCTCAAGGCCAGGTTGGACACAGGGGCTTGGAGCAAGCTGCTCCAGTGGAAGGGGTCCCTGCCCCGTGGCAGGGGTTGGAGCTGGATGAGCTTTAAGGTCCCTTCAACCCAAACCATTGCATGATTCTATGACTCTGTATTCCCTTGTTTTTCTTCCGGGAACGGCACTCATCGTACTGCCAGTAGAAGAGAAGTAGCTGTTAAAAGATGAATATTTAATATGTAGCTTAGTATTTCTTTGTTGAACTCACATTTTAGGAAGCTTTGCCCACTGATGGGGGAAAAGCTTTTTAGCCCCCTCATGCTACGGAGCCCAATTGCTGCAAACCCAGGTCCTGGCCATGTCTCAGTGACTCCTAGGAGGTGCCCTGATGCAGCTCCAAACCCAAAAGGACTTCCCTGCTCCTGAACCAGGCAGTGAGGTGAAAAACTCCCTCTCCGTCTCCAGGGATCCATCTTTTCCCAGCAGCTGCAGCATCCCTACCAAGGGCAGGTAAATATTCAATGGGAGGCAGATAAATCCTTATCCTGGCATCTTTAATATACAGCCTGTCCTTTGTATTTGTTTCGCTCCATCATGTTTAAATGAGAGCTGTGACTGAGTAGGAGACTCCCATGAAGTCTGTTTATTCTAATCTCTCACTGACACCTAAAATTTGCGAGCTATTATTTCCAGTCCTTCCATTTGCTTTGTTCTAGCTCCCAGTTTATGTTTCCTTTGGAAGGTTATGCTAACACCATCAATAGCCCCACCAGTCAGTTTGCAAACTGTGCTGCCAGCCCATAATGACCTGCTAAAAATACGGTGAATGATTCATCTCCTGATCTATGGAAACGGTAGTTATCTGCTCTTGGCAGCTCCCCCGGGTTTGCTCTGGGCTGCAGGAGATGACAAGTACCAGCAGATCAAGGGATACTGAGGGGATGTTTCTTCCTTGTGTTTCAGGGGTATGAAAACGTTTTCCACAAGGTGGGTGTTCCATGGATGGGGGAATATTCCCTGGGGAAGGTCTTGAGGTGTCTCAAACCTGGGGTCTCAATTTGGACATGGACAGCCAATACTAATAATGTCATGTTTGACACAAGTGTTTAAACAGAAATCATTTTAAACAGCAATAGACTGAACGGGGTCTTTAGAAGCTCTACAATGCTCAGCAGTTTCTAATATTTTAATAGGAGCTGCTTAAATGCCCTAATAACAAGATAAGGGCTGTTGCAACAACTTTATTTTAACTGAAATCAATGCATGGAGTTATTAAATTCAGGTCTTATTTAGGTTTATGTATTTAGGTTTCAATTCCAAGCCTTCTGCAGACCTGCAGCAACCTTTATGGCAAAGGTTTCACAGCTCCAGCCCTTTTCTAATCGCTGCCATGCAGCAATGTGCAAAAAGGGTTAAATCTGTTCCTTTCCTAGATGCAAATCCCCAGTTTTTCCAGGACAGGGCTGGGAAAGCCGACCCCTCTGTCATTGTGTTGCAGCAGCATCTGACTGAGAATCATAGAACAGTTCGGGTTGGAAGGGACCTTAAAGCTCATCCAGTTCCAGTCCTCTGCAATGAGCAAGGACTCTTCAACTAGAGCAGTTGTCCAGAGCCACATCCAGCCTGGCCTGGAATGCTTCCAGGGATGGGGCATCCACAACCTGTCTGGGCAACCTGTGCAGGGTTTTACCACCCTGACTGGATTTATGGGTCCAGACTTACACAAGGGAAGTTTAGCTTGGATCTAAGGAAGAAATTCTTTCCTGAGAGGGTGGTGAGGCACTGGAATGGGTTGCCCAGGGAGGCTGTGAATGCTCCATCCCTGGCGGTGTTCAAGGCCAGGTTGCACAGAGCCTTGGGTGACCTGGTTTAGTGTGAGGTGTCCCTGCCCGTGGCAGGGGGTTGGAACTGGATGATCTTAAGGTCCTTTCCAACCCAAACCATTCGGTGATTCTGATTGGGTTGGATTTGGCAGGGAAAAGGACCATGGGATCTTTGGAGGACATGGGACCAAGTACACCTAAGTGTACTTGGGCTGTGCATAATAGTTATTCCTCTGCCCATAACCCTTATTAGTTGCTCCTGGGGAATATTTGCATTAACTACTTATATCTTTGCCATGCTGAGATGTGCCTCTGTTGCACACAAAGGATCAGCTCTGCCCATGTGTCAACGAGAGAGTATATTGCTTGCTAAGCAGGTATAAACCCATCTGTATTGATGTTATGTGCAAAGCTTTGCTGGCGTGACCAGAGCAGTGCTCAGCACCGTTGGATCAATGCAAAACCAGAGCTGAAATTTGTTTGCAGATTATTTTGCAGCTGCTTACTGCAAATAAATAGACCTTCAGGAATCTGGGGTGGTTTGTGAACGTCTCCTTAATGGGGAAAAAATGGCTATTTCCTCAAATAACCAATTTACCCTCTGAAATTGAATCATCTCCATTCATGTCAAATGGGGAGGCCATCAGGAGGGAGGGGTGATGAAGAGAAGGATCCTGGCTGGAGCAGATACCCTGAAGCCAGGAATGGGAGCTGTGCCCCAGGTGGCACTCCTCATATTTGAGCAACGTGGACCAGAAAAAAACACGGAGCAAGAAGTGACAGCTTCAGACCTCTTTTCTACAAATATTTAAACCAAAAGGCTAACTCCAAACCGAAGGATTTGGAAAACCATAACAGAGCTGGGGGGTCTCACTTGCAGGATTTACAGCCATATATATGTGTATGCAGCCATGTCCTGCAAATATACTGCAGTGAAAGAACAGAGGTGCAAAGCCTCCATTTGAAACCCTGTTTATTTCGAGCGTGCTCGATGTCCAGCGCTGAGGAAGGATGCAGCGGTTGTGTTTAACTGGGAAGAAAACGTTTATGTAACTCCAGAACCATCCCCGCTTCCCTGTGTCTGGCTGCGAGAGCTCGTCAGGAGCCTTCCTGCAGGGCTTGACATCTTCTAGAGCAGAAACCATCGCGGGAGCAGCCCTTTGCAGCACACACGCTGCAGGGTAGAGGGAGCTGTGTCACTTGGCTTCAGCGTTGGGAAGGAGCAATTTGAGATCATGCTCCATGCATCCCTCGGTATCACTGTGGGCACAGGTACCGAGGGAAACGGTACAAATCAGACATGGAAATCAGGTTCTAGGTCTTAATTACCAATGGGATGGCAGGGTTGTGCTCAGTCGTTGTAGTGTGTAATATATAGATAAAGAGAACAGTTTCTTATCACTAGGGGGGAAAAAAAGGCACCACCAACCCGCCTTCTGTCCATAAAAGTTGAAGAGTCTCGGTAGAGAGCGTTATGTGTTTTAAGTGACAGTGGTGCGATGTTAGGAGAGGCTCTCAGCTGCCTCATCTGGTGATGTTCCTGCCTCCTGACCACTGTTGGGAAAACGCTCTTTGGCCACTCCGTTTTCTTGCTTCTTTCCAGCTACAACAGCTGGATAAAGTAGTAATTTTGGGCTGAGAGGCAAGGGAGAGCACAGGATGAGCCCAGCCTTGGATATGCTTTGTGCCAAGCCCTTGAGGAGGGTTTGGCTGACCCTCCTTGTACCGCGGCTGGCTGGACTGTGGCTCATTGTCTGAAAGTCTTGTGGTTGCTGCTCCACTGTGTGTGCCGAGTCCCCTTCATAGGGAAACGGGGCAGAGCATGCCCTGATGCTGATGCTGGGAGAAGGGTGCCCAGGGCTGTGGTCAAGCCATGGCTACACTGGTGTTCAGGGCAGAAAGTGGGCGCTGAGGTATAAAACCAAGTCATTTGAAAATGGGCTTGTAGAGACGAGATGAGTTAGGGTAGAGCAAGTTAACCACTCATACTGCAGCTGCAATTATTGCTATTGCTGATAAAGCTGTTTCCTATGATATAGTAATGTTCTGGGCGCAGGAATGGTTCCAAATGGTCCCAAAATAGTAATGCTCCTGTGCACCTACCACATCCTGGCTTGTGCCCAGGAATATTGCTATTGCCAGGATGTGGTAGGTAGCCTCAGGAATCAAAGGCTGAATAACAGTAGTCTAGCCTAAACCATGAGATCTTGTAAGGAAAAGACTAGCTTCATGATCTGGGAGGGGGAATACATCTTGCTTTTGAACTTCTGGAGCTGGTAACAGCGTAGTTTTCATTACATTGTCTCTACAATCTCTTGACATGAAGTGAGATTATTTCTTTGCTGCTGGGTCTGAAATGAAGTCACAGAACAGCCAGGGTTGGAAAGGACCTTAAGATCATCTAGTTCACAGAGGGCATTATGTTCTGGATATTACTGCATCGTGTTTAACTTGCTGCTGTTGATAAAACCAAAGCATGGTGTGATACTGCTCGAAAGCCTCTTCTCTGACCTCCACAGCTCCATGCCTGCTCCCTTCAGAGCCAGTGAATCATTTCTCTGCCCAGTCGGGTTATGGTATCAGCATTGAGCAGATTGTGTTACTTGCAGGACCGGTCTGGTGTGTGGCCATAACTGCTGCAGTAACCAAGGACAAAACTCCTTTTAGAGCACTTACTGCTGAGCTCTGCGTGTCCATCATGAGAGCTGCCTGCAGGGATCTGGGATTTATGGTAATTACTCTTCAGTGACCATTGTGTGGAGTAACTCCTGAAGCTTGGAACGCTGCGTTTCTGCAACCGGCCAACACCAGCACAAGTGACTGCAGTGACCTCCTGGCTTTAAAACTGAAACAGGGGAAGTTTAGATTGGATCTAAGGAAGAAATTCTTTACTGAGAGGCTGGTGAGGCACTGGAATGGGTTGCCCAGGGAGGTTGTGAATGCTCCATCCTTGGCAGTGTTCAAGGCCAGGTTGGGCAGAGCCTTGGGTGCCATGGTTTAGTGTGGGGTGTCCCTGCCCATTGCAAGGGGGCTGGAACTGGATGATCCTAAGGTCCTTTCCAACCCTGACTATTCTATGATTCTATGATGATGAGCCACTATGTGCTGAGCCTCCCCTCTTTTGCAACCTGTTAGAAACGGTATCTACTTTTCAAATGAACACTTTCTGCCCAGGAAATGCTGACTTGAGACCAATGTGGTGCTGGAGACCAGGGACCAGGACTTAATGCCCAGGCCTTCCCTTATTCATATGTGGCCTGGGTTCCTGAATTGAAGGAAAAGGCTATTTCTTCTTTCCAGACTCAGTGATGGAAAACAAGAAGCTCATTCTCCGCACAACTTGCAGAAAATATATTAAATATCGACAGTAATTAGATCAGCCTGGCTCAGTACAATGTTGATATTAATCTGATTAGGTTGAATTTGGGAGGAAATAATGTTTAACTTAATGCCCATAATAAATGAGGAGGAAGGCAGTGAAGCTTTCCTCCTCCATTGCAGTAAGACAGATCAGAAAATAAACAATATTTTAGGCAAGGGAGATGCCATTTCAGGTGCTGGGTTGCTGGCGAAGGGATGAAGTAACACAAAAAGGAACATTGGGGAAATAGGAGCAAGCACAGCCCGAGCCTACCTGGCTCAAAGCCCCTTGGCTGCACATCCATCAGCCGTGGCTGCTACTGGCCCCATTGAGCTCCGTGGCTGGGCTTCAGGGAGGATGAGCTCAGGCTGAAGGCAGCCTTTAGACCTTCTGGTATCCTAATTTATCCTCCTGTGACAGTTGTTTTCCTTCTCCTTTTGGCTTTACTCCTTTCTCCTGGTGAAGGTCCAGCAGATGGGAACAAATGGGTTAGAGGAAGCAGCAGCGAGCATTCACCCTGCAGCCAGCAGGAACCAGCAGTGATGCCTGCAACATCGCAGCCAACCCCTCGGCTGGGTTAGGGCCTGCCCATCATCCCACACAGCCTCCTCAGCCCCGGATGTGGTTTTTGGAACAGGGAATATCGAACCTGTTCCCGTACAATGCCATCGCAGGAGCAGCTCACACCCAGCCTTGCTGAACCACCCAGTGAGCAGGAGCACCCCTCACCTGCCTGGGAATTGTAGGGTCCCAGCCTGGTTTGTGTTGAAGGGACCTTAAAGCTCCTCCAGCTCCAACCCCTGCCACGGGCAGGGACCCCTTCCACTGGAGCAGCTTGCTCCAAGCCCCTGTGTCCAACCTGGCCTTGAACACTGCCAGGGATGGGGCAGCCACAGCTTCTCTGGGCACCCTGTGCCAGCGCCTCAGCACCCTCACAGGGAAGAGCTTCTGCCTAAGAGCTCATCTCAGTCTCCCCTCGGGCAGGTTCAAGCCATTCCCCTTGGCCTGTCCCTACAGGCCCTTGTCCCAAGCCCCTCTCCAGGTTTCTTGTCTCAATACCCTTCAGGTTCCTGTGAGTGTCGCACACAGTGAAGGAGGTCCTGAGCTCAGGGCAGGGTTTGCCATAACCCTGCTCCCAGGCTTCCTGAATTGAAAAGTTTAAACACGATGAGGTTATGAATTCTGTGTTATCGCTCAGCTTTAAAAGGACTTTGTGCAAGTCTCAAAACCCAGTAACGTGATGGTCATGATGCTGAATACAAATCATGGGCTTCTGTTAATCTCTTGATCACTGGGGCTCAGAGTAACAACTTCCTTGAGTATTTAAATACATGAGAAAGACGTTTTTACGCTGCAATGGAAACACCCTGTGAGGAGCTACAGCCGGAGAGCAGTGAAGTGCGGTGTCCTGGGAAGGACTTCTGCCAGGCTGGAATGCTGCTGTGATAAACCCCACGTGTGCCAGGCAGATCGGAGGGAACAAGCCTCTGGTTTCAGTGGAGGGAATGCCGGGAGGCAGGGATGCTGAGCGGGATGGAAGGGATCAGCACTCACGCACATCACTCTAAACCCTGCTCCAAGGCTTTCCATGCGGAGGATCCCGCTCGCCAAGCATCTGAGGCCACGGGGCTGCAGATCCAAAGGGAGAGGCTGAGCACTGCAGTGGGGTGAAGGCTTTGCCAGACCTTGTTTGGAAACAAAGGAGATCTTGGCATGATGGCCCCGATACTTGAAATCCATAGGAATTCAGCTGTCTAGACAGTCCTCCACATTTAATCTTCACGGAGCAGCCTGTTTATCCTATACCTTTCCTTGTTGCTATGTTGAAAATTCTTCTCGTTTCTAACACAAACTCCTATTTTCAAGTGATCACCAGAAGTCATAAAAATAGTGGTGGGAGAGGGAGGATAAAATAGATGGGATGAAGAAGAGGCATTCCTGACATGCACACAATCATCGCTGCGTGCTTCAGTTGGGTGGATGCTGACTTCTGTTAAGGGCCCTGTGTGTATTCCCAGAGACATTTATCTTGTTTCCTAGAGCTAGGATGTGTATTTATTGCCTGCCTGCTTGTCCTCCTGTACTCCAGATGACGTAGTTCAGTTAAGGTATGGCATCCGCACCAAACCTGCGGTGAAGCGCGGAAGGATTCACTGCTCCACGGCTGCTGAGGCAGAGGAATTGTTTAAAACATTCCTTCGGAACACGCCTGATTGGAGGCGGAAAGTTTGGAGAAGGAGGTTTTCAGGTGTCGTCCTGCCCAGGGTCTGGCTGTAACCATGTGGAGCAGCCAAGTCATTGCCCTCACATGCAGTGTAATGCTGCTGAAACACTTGGAATCCACAGGTACTCCCTGGGAATGATGCAGTGACCACCCAGCACCCTGGACACCGAAAGCAAGAGGAGAGGCTCAGGAGCTGTGTGTAGGGATGGAGTGGAGAAAGGTTCTGAGCAGTTCTGGGGCTTGCACTGATGGTTGTTGCGCCTTGGGCTGTGTTTTATGTTGTGTTTTTTCCCGGCTATGTTACCTCCCTCCTTTTCACTCCTATGAATTCCTGCTATTTCATACCCCTCCGAGGGGCAATCATTCATCACATTATTTGCCTTTAAAAGAGCTGTTCCATTCCTCTAATTTATATCATTTCCATGCCCCTACGAGCCTCTCACCGAGGCCTGGGCACACGCCAAAAACCCGGCCCATAAGGATGTGGGTGCAACAGGTCGGGGCTGAGCTGGAGCCCAGCACCAGCAGCCATCCCAGGCCTGATTTCGGGTCTGAAAATTCCAAATGTAAGGATTCTGGGAAGAAATCCTAGTGGATGGTGTCCCTGCCCATAGCAGGTGTTGGAACTGAGTGAGCTTTAAGGTCCATTCCAACACAAACCAGGCTGGGATTCTGTGATGATCCCCAATGACAGGGGCATCGCAGCCTGCCCAGGGAGCTGCTCCAGTGTTTTGATTAAAACACCTCCAAAAATCAATTGCATAAATGTACTTGTCACTTTAAAACATTCATTTTATCCGTGTTGAGCAAATGTTGGCACATCTTCAGCTGGATTTGCTTAACAAACTGAATTGGCCTCATTTGGCAAGGCTCCTGATGCTCCAGAGGGCTTGTTAAAGGTAACCCCCCTTCCTCTTTAATGAGGAGCATGCAAAGCCCTGTCACAGTGCTGGGCTTTGCTGGTGCTGGGGTGAAGGAGAGGGTTGTCCTGAGTGCACTGATTGTGGGGTGCTGAGGTGAGGTTTGTAGGGGGCTCGGGGAGCAGCAGCGGTCCTTGCTGCCCTATGGCCATGCAAGGATGCTGCAGCCTCCTTGGTGCTGCTGACCCTGGGTGCCAGGTACATCCTGTGATCAGTCAGTGTTTGGCTCCCTCAGCTTCCTGCCTTACAGAAATCAAAGCACTGAGCAGGGTAATTTGTCTTCTCTGGTTTAGTCTTCAAAACAAAATGTTACTCTTGGCCCCTGGACTTCATCATTAAAGATGCAATTCGATAACCTATACTTGAAAACTGTGGCTCGTGGCTCAGGAGGCAGATACGGTTTTTCCAGGCTTGTGTGAGAGGATAAACTGCTTGGTTGCAGACAGGGCTCAGGTTTGAGCTGATCCACAGTTGTTATAACTCTTGTCAGTGCTCAGACCAAGCACAAACCCTCTGGCTGTCAGATCTGCCCTCAAGCTTGCAGGAAAAGCAAAGGAGACGCAGTCAATGCAAAGCCCTGCTCCGTCTGTACAGCTGTATTTCAGTAAAGAGCTGTGGGTTTGGGTCTCTTTTTGCCCTGAGCAGGGCTCTCTGCCTCACATGGCACATTGTTGGGCTCCCTTGTTCTGCTGTGGCGAGGGTGTCATGGCACGGGGCCACGTCTCTGTGCTCAATGTGCCTGCACTGAGCTTGGCACATGCATCCCTGCCAAACTCCCGGGATTAAGCAGAGATAATTTGGCCTCTGCAGGCTGTGTTTTGGGAAAAGCAGGGCAAGCTGCCAGGGTGAAACCTGCTCCCATCAACTCGTGCCTGGCACACGGCTCTCCTTGCTGTGGGATGGTGAAGCCTGGGGGAGCATCACTGGAGCAGCGATAGCCGGGATGCAGCACAAGGCTCCCAGGACATCCAGCTGGGCATGAGGATTGTGTTAGGAAAGCTGGAGCTGTGGTCCCCTGTAATGCCCTGCGTCACTGTGCTGGTGGGTTTAGGTGACCTTCCTGTCTAGTGGAAGGTGTCCCTGCCCGTGGCAGGGGCTGGAACTGGATGAGTTTTAAGGTCCCTTTAACACAAACCAGGCTGGGACTCCACGGCCCAATGAAAGGCAGCAGGATGTGTGCATCTCCATCACGGCTCCCAGGCAGATGCATCCCGGCTCTGTGCTGGTTGTGCTCCAGCTGCAGAGATCTCTGCCACCAGCTGGAGCAGGATCAGGTTCCCCTGCTGCATGTTAAAATGTACCAAGCAGGATGAGGCCGCGGGTGTCAGCTGCAGGACTTGTTGTTCATGGTCCACAGCTGCTGTTTGTTCACCTTCAGCTTGGTAGCTTTCCCCATCTGTCCCGACTGATGCAAAACAGCGTTTTCCTTGTGCTGCTATTTGAGTGAAGTTGTTTTTCTCCCAAACCTGACAGGGATCTGATGTGACTGCAGAGTGGTTTTGCATGGGCTGCAACAGCAACACCTCACTTGCAGTGAAATGTGCTGGAGGTTGTCAATAGGGAAAAATAAACATGGAAGTTGAACAACCTGCTCTAGTGGAAGGTGTCCCTGCCCGTGGCAGGGGTTGGGACTGGATGAGCTTTAAGGTCCCTTCCAACACAAACCAGTTTGGGATTCTATGATTTCCAAAAGATACCCAGTTTATAGGATCACAAGGAACTCACCTGCTGCTGTCAGTCTAAGGGTAAACCCAAGGAAATGAATTCGCTGCCAGAAATAGCAATTGTCTGGCAGCATATACATCAATACATATATATATATAAAAGCACATAACAAATATAGGCTAATAAAAAGAGTATATAGAAACTGACAGTTGTTCACAAATGAGGAGAGATTACATTGTCCTGAACCACGTTTGCATCCTCTTCTCCTTTAGTTACTGGTGAACTGTGCATCTGGCACAACTGAGAACTGTGCCTGGGAGCGGGAGCACCAACCCTGATGGCAGAGCTTTGATTTGTGCTGAGCCTTTCTGTTCTTGGTACTCTTTGAAGGGATGACAGCAATAATGCAGCCATAATGGCTGGGTGAGGAAGGATGTGGCACAGAGCGTGTTGGCCAGATGTGCCACAAGAGCACAGCTGGATCTTTGACTGGGTTTGGCATGCAATGAGAGAGGAGCTGACCCACCGCAGGGTTAGTTAATGTACTGCTTAACAGAAATAGATCAGTGCTTTGTGTGCCTGTGCATGCACCGTCCTGACACCCAGCAGGACGCTTCCCCCTTTGCCTGCTCCTTCCTGCTGAGGAGCCAGGGCCCCACTCTGAATATGAGGCTTTTCAAAATTTTAATAATTTTTTATTTTTTACTCTTTATAGTTTTATTTTTTAAATATTTTTTATAACTCTTATAATTTTAAAGATTTTTCTTATGGTTTTTCTTCTTTTTTCCTTTTTCTTTTTCCCTGTTTTTCTATTTTCCCTTTTTTTTTCCTTTTTTCTTTCAATTTCTTGTACCTTTTTGCCTTTTTTCATTCCTTTTGCCTTTTTATTTTTTCCTTTTAATTTCTTTTCCCTTTTTTCTTTCTTTTTCTTTTTCCTTTTTCCTTTCCTTTTTTCCTGTTTCCCTTTTTTTCTTCTAATTTCTTTTGTCTTTTTCGTTTTTTCCTTTCAATTTATTTTGTCTTTCTTTCTTTTAATTTTTATTATTATTTGCAGTTCCCCCTGCAGGAGTCACGCTCTGCTCCAGGGCCGATCGCTGCTGCAAGAGCTGAGCCTGGAGCTGTACGCGCATCACTTGGTGATGGTGCTTTGCTTTTAAAAAGCCAAACCCAAAGGCACCGTCCAAAAGACCTCCAGGATTACAAGTTAAGGGGGAAGGAAGGAGAGAGGAAACGCAGAAAGACTGATTCAGAGCATGGGTTGATCCCAACCGTTTTCACCTCTCCCTTTCCCACCCTCTGATCACTGCTCTCCATGGGCAGCCAGAGGCTGCGCTGGAGCTGCTTCTCCTCCGCCTGGTCTGCAGGAGCATCTCCCACCTCTGACGGGGCAGCAGTGGGTGAGGATCTGGGACACTGCAATGTTCCAGCAGCTGGAATCATGTCCTGGTTCCCTCTACCCAGCATCACTTCCCTTCAATCCCTTATCTACCAAGATAAACTGGGCAGGAGCAGCCGCCCGCACCCCAGAGCCCAGGACTCATTCTGCTGCTCTGCTCTTAGCCCATGGCTGGTCTCTCTCCACTTCAGGGGCTCCATGAGTGAACCGAAGGCTTTAAGGTGTGCTGAGTTCCACACAAGTGCTGGAGGGAAAGAGCTGCTGGGGATTGCTGTGGATTAGATGTGTTGCACATAAATGTCTCTGTTGTGTTCTTCTAGAGAAAGAGCTAACACAGAATTTACAGCTTTTGGAAGGTTGATTTTCCGAACACACAACAGGGAAGCTGATGTTAATGGAAGTGTCTGGACACTCTCTGCAGCCCACTCTCAGGGCTGCAGCCCAGCTCCAGGCTCCCGTCCATCGCAGGGAACATTTTCTCCGAGCAGAGCTGCTGAAGCAAACAGGATTAGTGCAGGCTGCTGGGATTTATTGTGTTTTCCAAGGCCCGGGTTTGACCCTCAGGGTTCATGCTCTGTTTCGTTGTGATGGGGCTCTGCTGCAGCTCTTGTAGGTGCTGCAGCATTGGTGAGGCTTTGGAGGGTGGAGTGGAACCAACTGGAGCTGGGGTTGCTGCTCAGCGTTTGTGATCAGTGTCTTGTGGTCCTGAGAGCACTAGGCACAGAAAACTGGCTCTGAAACGCCTGGAGAGCTCTGCTTTCCTGCAAGCCATTAATTCCTATCGGCCAGCTTCCAAAGTACATCCATGGGCAGCACAACGTGTCATGTTGCGGTGGACAAGGAGATGAGGATGGCTTCACATCAATTAAAGGCTTTGTATATGTGTGATTTGATTAATGTGAGCTGAGAAAAGAAGGCCAGAGGCATCCCGGGGTGTGTTAACATGGCCAGGATGGAGGGAGGAACCGAAACCTTCCTCCTCACGGGGACCGTGAGGCAGTGGCACAGGCTGCCCAGAGATGATGTGCAGTCTCCAGCCTTGGAGGATGTCAAGACCAGGGTGGGCAAGATCCTGAGCATCTCAGAGCACCCTGCTAGGAGTGGGTGATTGGACTGGAGACATCCTGAGGACCCTTCCAACGGAAAACATCCCATAAGTCTCTGATTTTATTTCTCCCCGAGTGTATGAATCGTTTCAAATCAATCCTCAGTTCTTGGTACCCAAAGTCATCTTCTGAAGTGATTTATGGACTTCCTTCTGAGGAGATGGATTCAGACTGGAGATGGAACAGCTGATTCATGTAAAAAAAATAGAAAAATAAACGTTCATGACATTCCTCGTCCAATAAAAGTCCAAGTTGATTTGAAGGTTTCCCTCTGTGCAATGCAACCACAGAGAGAAGTGACATGTATTAACAAAGGCTTTTCGGTTTTCAACCTGGAAAACTTGTGTACATGGAAAATCCTGCTCCCAAAGGGGTAGGTGGTTTTTCTCACTGCTCTGTTGTAAAGCAAGGAAATCAATCTCTGTCCTAGTCCCAGGTCTGAGCGCTGCAGAGCAGGATCCAGCTGACCTCATCATTGGCTGGGGATGTTCTCCTCAGCTGGGGAGCATCACACTGGGGATGTTGGTGTGTGTGAAGAGGGGAGTTAGTGCTCCAGAGCGGGATACAGGCATGGGCCTTAACAGGTAGGAAAATATAAATCATAAATTAGCCCAGAGAAGCTGTGGCTGCCCCATCCCTGGCAGTGTTCAAGGCCAGGTTGGACACAGGGGCTTGGAGCAAGCTGCTCCAGTGGAAGGGGTCCCTGCCCATGGTGGCAGGGGTTGGAGCTGGAGGAGCTTTAAGGTCCCTTCCAGCACAAACCATTTGATGATTCTATGATTAAATGGTTCAAATATTACCCTCTGAAGGAGGAGGGTCTGACCATGGTGGGGACTCTTTGCTGTGAGATCTCAGTGGTACCCAACAGTGTATTTCAACCCAGTTCAGGATGCTTTTGAAACTGTGGCCCTTGTTTTGATCTCTGAACAGCTTTCCCTCTAAACGAGTTGGAGTTTTTAACCCGTGTTTTCCTCTCCTCTGTGTAAAACACAGTCAGTGATGCCTAGCTGCCCCTGCTAACACCCAGCATCTCCCGTGCTCCTTGTTTCCCTCACTGCTGCTCCACAGGGACAGCTTGCCCATAGCATGTATTCACATTAAATGAGAAAATTAAAGAGTGTCTTTAAAGGCAAAAGTCCACGCTCATGTCTGAGGCTTTGAGGGCAAAAGTCCCCGGGAGCCCTGAACACTCACATGGCCCTGGTGAGCACTGCTCCGTGGTTTCACATTCCCAGGCGGCTTTTGGCAGCGGCTGCGTTAGAGGCTGGGGATGATGAAATACGAGGGTCGTGCCCATGTCCTGTCCACTTGTGCAACCTCACGAGTTCCCTCTTGAAGTTTATGGCTCTTCATGGCTTGTCTCAACAGGAACAAAGTTGTGCTCAGATTTATCATGTGTTTAAACAAGCGTTCGTGCCGATAGCGCTTTGAGACATGTCGTTTAGGTCTTATTTTAGATAATGTGCTCCAGCTGCACGGCCCAAGCTGTGGAAGGCAAAGGCAGGGACTGGGAGAATGAACTGTCCCTTACAGAAGAAAATCAGGTTTGAGATCATCTAAAGAACCTGAGGGTGCACAAATTCATGGGACGCAATGAGCTGCGTCCCAAGGGAACTGGTGAACGAAGTGGCTAAGCCACTATCCAAGCCTCTTGTTCAAAAGGGTTTACTGGAAGACCTTTGCAGTATCTTTCTGGCACATTCAGCTTTAACCTCTTTGCTCTGATGTTTGAACCCAAGTAAACGGCTGTGAATGGAAAATTTGCTGGAAAATCTGTGCCTTACAGAGGAAAAACTGGCACAAACCCTTCAAACTGACTTTATTAAATAAACTGAATAATCTTAAATAAACTGAAATGAACCAGGAGGGTTTTTAACACACTGCTAGTGCTTCTGGCAAGCAAACACACACCTTCCTTTGATGCAGGTCCTGGATCCTGAGCTCCTTTCTGCCCTTTTCCTGGTGGAGCAAGGGCACGGGTTCAGAGTCAGGGACACACAGAAGTGGTTTGCACAAGGATGCTTCAGACATCATATCTCTTCCACATACTCCCTGGTTGGTGCTGCTCCACATGCATGGACAGATGGTGCTGGGACCCCACTGTGAGCATCACCGTGATCCCAAGCTGCATCCTTGGTTTTTGTCCTGCTGGCCCCTGGCATCCGAGCTACCAACGCACTGGGGAGACCATCAGCTTCTGGGGTCTGAAACCCACCACAACGTCCTTACACGCTCTGTGACACGCTTAAGGCCACAGCAATGCTGCAGACCACTGGGTCCTCTGGGTTTCTGGGAGCTGAGGCTGTCGTTTGTTGTGTATCTTGGCAGGATATGTAGGAAAACATAACCTGGCTTGCTACCAGTGTGAAAAACTGGGATTTTCTTTCCTTTTAAACAACTTTCTTCCCTGCTTTCCATCACCACTGCTATACACAGACCCCGCTGAACCAAACACTCTGTTGTTTATTTATAATGACAACCAATCTACTGGTGCTTAAAAACTAAGTTGGATCTCACCAGAACACAGCTGTGGAGTATCTTTAAAACCGTTCCCATGTCAACAGATTCCTCGTGTCCCCTCCTCCATCCTGCATCTTGTAAAATCAGAAACAACGACCTTCCAGCCTGGAGAGAAGAAATGAACTCTAAAGGACATCCCAAGTTACTGAGTTTTAGGCCATTTCTTAGAGGTTTGAGGTTAAAAGGCATAAGGGGTGCTCCTATGAGATGCTGTTGGAGTCCAACATTGATGTGAGTATTCCCCTAATGGTTTTTCAGTCTCTGTGTTGGGTGAGGACAGATATCTGCCAACGTGCCATTTTCATGGGGCTGAGGGATCTCGAAGGATAGCCTTACCCTTACAAAGTTGCCCTTTGTCAATCCACAAGGACGATGATCCCAGTGCAAGCACAGTGATGGAGTCAAATCTGAGATGGCTTCAATGTCATGAGGTAAGGTGGAGAGGAAAAGGGAGTAAATTGATTTGGAAATGCCAGCATAGCTGCATCAGCTGGTAGGGGTTGATTGATTGATCTATTTATTTATCCATCTGTTTATTGAGTTTCTATCCATCCCTTACACGATCCAGACTCAAGTCAGTTCACCAGATATTCAGCTTTGGCCAGGAGCTGAGGAAAACACAGACCTGCAGATGAGTGGCTGGAAGATGTGGAGCAGGCCTGATCTTCACCAGATGTTGTTATTAGTGTCTTGGTGCTGATGGAGTCTGAGCTCATCATCTTGGATGCATTCAAAGCACTGGGTGCATGTGTTAATAGGTGCCCTGTGTATTCATCTGCCAAATTCTCCCTCTGCCCTTTGTCTCCCTCCAGCTCCTCTGTCTCTGGTGAGGCTCTCAGAGCCCTGATCCTGTGCTCCTGGGACTCTGGGGATGGTTCTTGATCCATTTTCCCCTTTCTCTTGGCCTCTCTGATCACAAAGACATGGCACTCCCCCAGCCAGCTCCCTTGAGCCGACTCTGACCTTGCACACTGGCTGTAGCTTTAAGATCTCTAAGGAAAGTGTGTGTGCTTCTTGTTTCCTGCTGGCTCTAAAAGGTGTCGCAATGCTCCGTGCCCTGGTTTCTGGGGAGCTTCCAGCCCTGTGACCTGCCAGCCCTGGCTCTATTCCGGCTGCTGGGCTGGGCTGTGCAAGGTGTCAGAGCGGATGGAGCACTCACCACTGATGTTACTTATGCCATAATTAACAGTTTTAGTCCCTTTGGTTGTTTTATGAGCTTGAAATTGGTGGCACAGACTCCTGCAGCCTTTGAATCTGAGGATGTAGCAGCTTTGGCTCATTTTGTTGCATCTTAACCCGAGCACCATTGCTTTGATTTCTGGGTAATTTACTCGTTTTAAGAACTACTAAAAGCTTTCCACATCGTTGCAGCTTCAGCTCCCCTTCCCACCCCACTTCCCTCCCAAACCCCATCACTGTGCTTGCTGTGTCCAGGTTTTGCATTGGGAGCTTGATGGTACCTCCCTGGAGATGCTGGTTCTGCATCTCCCTGTGACTGGTGCAGGAGATGCCGGGGGTGCCTCTGGCTGATGGAGACACCATGAAATGGTGGCACATTTAAATGGGCTGCTTCTTGGGGACTGAGCAAAATGGGAAATGGTAGCTTAAAGAGGTAAATTTTTAAGAGAAATCAAGGAATGTCATACAGGGAGAAACTGGGTGAGATGACCCAAATGGAAAAGTCTGAGCTGCTCTACCATGATTGGCATTTATGTACTACAGGAGACAGCTCTTGTTTGCTCGTAGGTGGGGGATGTTTGGTGTCATAGCAACTGCTAACTGCTAAATAATCAATACTTGTGCATGAGAATAAATGCATAGACACGTGTGGTAACTGGCTCCTGCCTGAGCTCACTTTTGAGGTTTAAGTGCTGTTGTGCAAAGAGATAAATAAAACTGCACAGAAACAATTGCACAGCATCAGTGTCACGGGGTGTTAGAATGATTTTTGTTCAGCCTGGAGAGAGAAGGCTCCAGGGAGACCTTAGAGCAGCTCCAGTGCCTAAAGGGGCTACAAGGAACCTGAAGAGGGTGATTCTATGATTTTGTTCAATCCATTTATATTTCCATATCTGTGCAAGCTGCATGAATTGGCGTTAAGCTGATCTCTTCACAGACAGTTCTTTTAGGTTCTTCAATTAGATTTCAAACGTACACCCACAGTGCCTGTAGTTTCAGATGTGACCACAAATACTGGTGTCCTGTGACATAGCTCATGCTCTCTAATTTTCAAGACAGCTTAGAATCACAGAATCCCAGCCTGGTTTGGGTTGAAGGGAGCTTAAAGCTCATCCAGCTCCAATCCCTGCCACGGGCAGGGACCCCTTCCACTGGAGCAGCTTGCTCCAAGCCCCTGTGTCCAACCTGGCCTTGAACACTGCCAGGGATGTTCAGCTCATGAAGAGCAAGTGAACCCCGTGGAGATGCTGCGTGTGCTGGTACCCAGGGTCTGCCTGCATTGCCCATGTGCACTAGGGAAATTCACTAACCTCGGGAGGCTCATTTTTAACACTTACGGTCAAGGTCTGCAGCAATAATCCATGGCTAAAGCAGCTTGAGCTCTCAGGGGAAAAAAGCCACCACTATTTCCTAAAACTTCTTAAAAAAAAAAAGCATAAAATGGTGGTAATTCTGTTACTTGTTTTGACTATAAGAACGAGAGGAGAAAAGTCAGAGCATCTGACACTGCTACACCCCCAGTGCCCTGAACACCTTTGGCTGGCCCAGGTTGCGCATGGCAGTCACGGTGCTCCTGCAGGAATGACCTCTCTCCTCTTTTACTTGCCTGATTTAACAGGAATGTTACACAGGAGCCACCCCCCCCGAAGCTCTTCCCTGAGGAGCTGCCTGCAGCTGCAGCAGGGCTGAGGGCTCCCTGCCTGCACAGGTCTGGAAGTATCCCCACGGGAAGAGGCCCAGCGATGATGCTGGAGATTCCTGTGGGTTTGTGCTTCTTAAAAGGAAGGGTGATCCCAAGGAAACATTCCCCCACCCTTTCTGCCACGGGAGCCCTCCATCCCGTTAATCATTGCTGGGCTTGATGACCCTTTCATGTCTGCCGCTTCCCAGGACCATGTGAGCAGCGCAGGTCAAGCTGTCCCTTGGCACTATAAGTTTTAAGAGGTTTTCATGTATATCTTTAGTACATGGAAATAACCGAGCATTGTGGCAGCTGTGTCTTCACAAATCCTCACTGGAGCACCCGTGGTGACGTCCAGGCTTCTTCCCACATGGATCATGGCCCCAGGAGGCATTCAGCTGGGATGATGTGCATCACTGCTGCTTACAGCTAAAGGGAGCTTCATCTCATTGTGCTTGGGCAATGACTCCCCTTACTTTCAGTGTAGATTAACCATCTCCTCTCAAGCCCCATGGCCTGTCTCACCAGCTGCTGCTCTCCTCCCCTCCTGCCCATTGCTGTGGAGCTGTATTTTGGACACAGAGGAATGTTCTTCTGAAATGGGCATTTTGGGGGCTGCAGGCCAGGCTTGAGCTGGGGGGGGCTTGGTCTGCCTCAGTCAGCATCGTCCAGGAATGTAAGTGATCTGCTTAGATGTTCTCTCTCTTAATTTTATGTTACTTGCTTAAGACTCAGCACCGCATTCAAGTCACGAGGGAAAGCAGTATCAAGCTATTATTAATTATATATATATCAAATGCGCAATATATTGTATTATATATTGTTACTTTAGATATTATATATTCCTGTTATATGATTCTACATATAAGTATTCCATAGTATGTATATGTTATATATATTCTATGTCACACGTATTCATGTTCAGGGACCCTGGCTGTTGGCCACAGCATTGGGTGTGCTGCTGCTGTTGTGTTTGCACCAGCAGGATCAGTCACAGGATGAAAATGAGCTCAATGATGAGATGAGGTATCTGGATCCAGTTACTGCTCCTGCTGAGGCTGCTCAGAGCTGCAGCGTTGCATTGCAAATATAAGGAAGGAGACGGGGTGGTGTTAGAGCACACATCTCGTAGCAGAAGGGCTGCCAAATCACCCACTTACAGCCAGGTTTGTTTTCAGCAACCCAGGACCACGCTGTGCTAAATCCATCGCTGTTTCTGCACTTGGTTTCTTAGCAAAAGCCGTGGCAAGTGAGCGAAGGGAGAAGTGAGCCTTACCTTGGGCCTTTGTGGTGATCTTCTGCCCTTCCCAGAGGAATTCAACCTCTGTGAATGCCTGAAGGTGCAATATATCCTGCCCATATTGCAGCACACGCTCCAGTGTGCTGTGATGATGGAGAAAGTGAGAAATCCTTATTGTCTTTAGAAGAAACAATAAGAAAGAAAGACTCTGTTAATTCACAGAACCAGTTGGTATTGGAGGTGGATTTGGAAGTTAGACACAGTGATGAAATAAACAGATATCCTGATTTTTGTTTGGGTTTGGTTTGCTTTTCGTGGGTTTTGGGCTTTTCAGGGCTTTTTTCTCTTCTTTTTTAGGATGTGTTCACCCTTTCTCCTATGAAACGAGTCGGGAGCTGAATGCTGCAGCCTCTCAAGGTGTTCTGACACGCAGAGCCAGCTCCTAATGATCTGGTGCCTCTGAGCAGCAGCCAGACAATGCTCCTTCCAGGTACTCAGGTTTCAGTACTGGACCCTTGAGTTGTTCTGTTCCCTGCGTGGCTTTGAGTCTGTGGGACATCATGAAAGGGAGAAACCTTGCACTGCAGCTCTCAACAGACACTCGAGTGAAAAAAGGCAGAGCAGCGCTCACACTGCATGGGAAAAGAAAAGGGGAAAAGCAAGATGAGACTGGGGAGAAAATGCTCACTCACTAGCTCAGTGTGACCGTACAGGGCGTCAGAGGCTGTGACTGTGAATCAGACTGCGCACCACTGGCCTGCTTTGCCTTGGAAATCAGAGTCCCAGCCTGGTTTGGGTTGGAAGGGAGCTTAAAGCTCACCCAGCTCCAACCCCTGCCACGGACAGGGACACCTTCCACTAGAGCAGCTTGCTCCAAGCCCCTGTGTCCAACCTGGCCTTGAACACTGCCAGGGATGGGGCAGCCACAGCTTCTCTGGGCACCCTGGGCCAGCGCCTCAGCACCCTCACAGGGAAGAGCTTCTACCTAAGATCTAATTCCTCGTTACCTGCACCATGATGAACTGCAGAAAATGAAATGTACGTGGTCATTAAATGACATCAGAAAATGTAACTCGAAAACCCTATAAATGGTGAGTAACGCACAAATAAAATCTCTGCTGACTCAGCCTCAGCCTTCGTGGGCTGGGTTCTCCTCTGCCTTTGGAGGGGGAGGATTCGTTACTGACCAGGGAGCAGCAGAGATATTTCGAAGGAGATAAAAATCCTTATTCAAAACTTCCCAAAAAGGGAATAAATTGTTGCTCTTGTGCTTAATTTATGGTGCTCAATGCGTTTTCTGGGAAATCCAAGGTACATCCTCTGTGGTTCAGGCTACAACAGCCTGGTGTCAGTGCCAGAGCGAGGAAGAGGCTTCCAAGAGGACCAGTGTGTTGCAATAGGGTGTATGGTATTCCAGAAAACAGGAATTGCTATCGAAGTCATACCTTAAAATGCAGTAAGGATGCATAGGGTGAGTCCTACACAGCTAATCGCCACATGCAGTTCCTTGGGGGTCAGACCATCAGCTCTCAGGAGCTCTGGGGGGTCAGGGCCAAAGGAGATTGGCTCTGAGAAGAGAACCACACAGGTAGGTTCCGCGCAGGAAAGCAGGGCTTATGGCCAAGCCTTGCCCCTGCTGAACCTGTACATGAGCCTCACATGAGCCTGCACCAGCCTTGGCCATCCCAAGAGATCCTTAACATCTTCAATATGCAGAACGTATTGCAAGACTCAAGCTCAGCAGCTAGCAGAACACCCCTATTGCTCGAGCCCACCCATAGAAGAGCATCTCCAGTAGATTGTGCTGACACTGAAGGAATGAGCAGTCTGACTAAAAGGTGGAAGATGTCACCTGCTGGTTTGTTCTGTGGTGGTCCCATCAGACAGACACACAAGGATCCTTTCCAGGGTCTCACTTGCCAAAAGGCATTCGGGGATAGGCTGTTGACGGAGGAGAAATAGGGAGTTACGGAGCGACCCAGCCTCTCCCTGGCAGGTTAAAATGGGCTGAGGGGCAGGCTTATGTGTAGCTTAATGTCTCAGTAGCTTTTATCTGCATTTCTTTCATGCATATGAATGGTTTAAGTAATAAATGATGCATTTTTCAGCACCTGCATTACACCCAGAGAAACTTCTCACATGGAGGGACCTGATGTCCATTGAATTTGGGGTGCACGATGCTTTACAGACAGGTTTAAAAGCAACTCCTTCACCCTCAGAGAGCCGTGAGTTGGGGACAAAGCCAAGGCAGGGTTCAGGACCCCTTCTCAGTGCTCATGTCCCGTACTCAGTAACCCTGTGATAATGTCATGCCATAAATGGCTCTGGTACTTTTCTGGGGTGAAGGTCTGACACAAAACTACGCTGTTGTACTGATTTTGTTAGTATTATACTGGCCATTGGTGTCATTCGTCCCATTCCTGCTGTTCTCCCAGTGCTGTTCCCTGCCTCCCCAGAGCCTGCTGGGCAGAGGCTGTGGGCCTGGGGGCCCCCACAGCGATGTGCTCGGCTGCTCCTGCTCATCCATGCGTTACCCACCATGAAAACTTGGCAACAGCCGTGTTCTTGCTCAAGGGTAGTTGTGGCCATCATCATTCCTCGCTATTTCCCTGTAGACAGCCCTAACACTCAGCTTTAATCTTTGTCTTTCTGCTCTGTTCCCACTGCTCCCGACTCCCTGCAATCCCTCACGGCTTTATCAGTGCCCTGCAGAGCCCTGTCACTGCAGGTAGGACCTTGCATGGGCAAGGGAACATCTTCCCAGTCCTGGCCAGGGTCTCTGCTTCTTGGGTGTGTTTTGCAGGGAATAATGGGCAGTGCATGAAAGGGTGTCTCAGCGTCAGCAGGAGGAAGCAAAGAGCTCTCCATTTGCATCAAATAGAGCCAGGACCTATCTGAATCCTATTATAAGCTCTGAAACAGCAGAACTTGTGCCTGGCCACAGGAACAGGAGGAGCTGGCTCATTATAACTGTAAAATCTATTGCCAAAAGGAAAAGAACTCCTCAAATCCTGCAAACTTAACACTGAGATTTCACAGTGGGAGGAAGAAAGAAGCAGGGATGGAAAGAGGGAGCGGCGCTTCTGCCTGCTGCGGATACCCTCGATGTGGTCCAGCTGTGCTGCTCATGGAGCCCCCCGCGCCTCCCTGGCTTTTGAGAAGCTCTTCCCAAGCTGGAATGTGCTGCTGGCTATCAGCTGTGTGAAAGGAGAAGTGTGGTGGTGTTTGGGCTCCGAGGCTCCGGCTGTGCTCAGCCACCTCCCCAGGGCTTTTGAGCATCTTTTACCCAATGTCAGATGTTAACTGAAGAAGCTGGAGTAGAGAGAGGAAAGTGAATTAGATCTCATGGAACTTGTTGAGATCCCCTTCAGTGAAAAGTGATGCTGCTGTTAGGATTTACCATACTGCTTCAAGCCTTTTCAGTTCTGGGTTTAGAATCCCAGAATCCCAGCCTGGTTTGGGTTGAAGGGACCTCAAAGCTCATCCACCTCCAACCCCTGCCACAGGCAGGGACCCCTTCCACTGGAGCAGCTTGCTCCAAGCCCCTGTGTCCAACCTGGCCTTGAACACTGCCAGGGATGGGGCAGCCACAGCTTCTCTGGGCACCCTGTGCCAGCGCCTCAGCACCCTCACAGGGAAGAGCTTCTGCCTAAGAGCTCATCTCAGTCTCCCCTCTGGCAGGTTCAAGCCATTCCCCTTGGCCTGTCCCTACAGGCCCTTGTCAGAACCAGCCCTTGTTGCTGATGAAGGGGAAGTGCTTTGAAGTGCTTTGCTGTGATCCCTTTATGGCCGTTCTGGGGAACTTCTTCTGTCCTGACAATTCCCACAGCCACTGCGCTGCGCTTCAGATGCTCCCATCGGTCCCCGCAGCGCTGACAGGGGGGCTGCTGCCTCTGCCTCAGTTATTGGGCTCCATTTTCCTTGCAGGCAGCACTGACTGCGTTGCCCTTGCTCAATACTGAAATAAAGATCTGAACTTCCAATGTATCCAGGTATTTTTCAAAGTTCTCTCCCCATTAATACTTTTATTCAATATTTTTTTCACCCCCTCTGCCATAAAGCAGCAGCTTTCTAGGAAGGAGAGCCCTTTTAAATGGGAAATAATGAACCCAAAGCACCAGCGAGCCAGACCCCCTGGGTTTAGAGCTGCTGGGGCATTGCTGGGTGGCACGAATCTGCTCCTGCCCTCCACTCCCACAGCTGAGCTGTGCTCCCTGCCCTGCAGGCAGAGGGAATGCGGGATGGGGATGTGAGGTCCTGCTGCTGCCAGGCACAGGTCACAGATCCCAGGTCCCCCCATGTCCCCCCGCTCACCAGCTCACGTGCAGGGGATGTCTGGAGGAGCGAAGCTCTGCTCTGACCTCTGGTGGGTCCTCCATGGAGTGGTGATTAAAGATCTCCCCTCTCATTATACAAGCGGCATCCCATGGACCCTGCCAGGCCGCATTGGGAAACATCTCCAGTGTTGCAGCACAGAAACCCCTAGGAGCATTGCCCAAGTCACGCTGTGTCCCAAGGAGGAAGGAGAGAAAGGATTGCTGACAAACAACTGGATCCAAACCAAGCTTCACTAGTGCCCAGCAGTGTCCATGAATGACACACAGAGGTGCTCTTCCAGCTGCATTGGGCCTGACCATGCTCACAAGCACGAACCATCTCCGACACGTCACCTGTACCCCCTAAACCACCGGCAGAATAAGCCTAGGAAGCTTCTGGCAGTGGATATAAACACAAAGTTCACTTTCAGAGCAGAGAACTGGGACAGGGATGGCTTCAGGTGGGATCTATTGGTGCCTGATCTGCCTCCAGGGATTTTGCTGGATGCCTGTGGCTGCTCAATACAGAAAGGGGAGAAAACCAGTGGGAATGCAATATCTGCCAAATCCAGCATTTCCAGCTGTCTGACTGTATACAACACATAGTAAAATCAGGTCCAAACTTTGCATGGATAAACTGAAGTGCTTTGGGAATAAAGCCATGGCTGCTGTGCTGTGATGACAGTGACAGACACAATGGCAAGCCATGGACAAACCTGCTGTGGCACAATGGATCTTGGCACCCCAGCCCTTGGCACCCCGGCCCTTGGCACCCCAGCCCTTGGCGCCCCGGCCCTTGGCACCCCAGCCCTTGGCGCCCGGTCTCTTGCACTCTCACCGCCCTTCCCTGACGATGGCAGAGGCGCCGGCAGACTCCAGCCTGGGCAAGGTTATGCCTGGTGCAAAGCCAGGGTGAGCCTCGGGAGAGCTGGTACCGGGAAGGCGGATGGGGAATGTCTGATGGGAGCCTGCGCTGTGTCACCGCTGTCTGCCGCTGCTGGGGAGTGAAATCTCAGCGTCGCACTTGCATAAGCCCCTCTAGTTTGGGTGAACAGGAAAGCACAACAGGATGCCACGGCCTTTCGCAATGTGTATTTTGTCAGTTGGGTTTCCAAGGGCTGTGCAGCTCCCACCACAGCTTTGGGGCTGTGTTGGAGCTGTGACAGGCTCGGTTCCCAGACCTGCTCAAATCTCTGCCAGTGACTGGGAAAAGCTGCCAATCCACCCCATAGCACTAGAATAGGTGGCACAGGGACAGCAAACTGAGCCTGTGCAGGGCTGCACAGTGCCCATGAGAAGCACTGAGGAATCTGAAGCTCTTACAAGGACATAGAGCTGAAATGTGTTCGTATGCCAGGGGTAGGTCCTGGATGATTCCCACCAGCCTGGCATGCTGCAGCCATGGAAGAGCTGGTCTGCTCCAGCTGGAGATGGTGAGGTGAAACTAACACATTCATTTTGTTTTATATGCTAATTGAAGTGATTTGTTAATGTTCTGCGTAAAAAAGGGGTGGAATTTGGCTCTCTGTTTATCAGTAGTGCAGAAGCATGTGCATCATCTCCATCATGCCAGCAGTTTGTATGCTACACCTCAAAGTGCATCCTGATTCCACCAGCACTGCAGTTTCAGGGCTCACTCCAACACATTTCTATTCACTAAGTTACAAAAAAACTCCTTTGAACCCAGGTACTTTTCCAGGGAGGAAAACTTTGCCCATCCTCAGCAGACCCTGTCCGTGCCAGGACCTAAAGGGGCTACAGGAAACCTGGAGAGGGGCTGTGGACAACAGCCCGTAGGGACAGGACAAGGGGAATGGCTTTAACCTGACAATGCCCACACTCCAGTGCTAGCCCAGGGCTCTGCTGGGTCTCACCACCCCACAGTGACCCGCAGCTTCACTTTGCAGACTGCACAAGGGCAATAAAATACCTGGTTCTTGTAGGCTCAGGACTGCAGCAAATGAGGGGTAAACCCGGTCTCTGCTTCAGGAGGTACATAAGCAAACTGTTTGCTTTTGGGTTTTATGGACCAGAGAGCTTCCTTGGAAATCCTAATGGCTTTATGGCTTTGAAGCTCTATTCCTGCAGAGCTGGGGATCAGTGGGAGCGCCCAGGGCAGCCACAAGGATTGCGCAGCTCCTGGGTTTGGGGGCTCGGTGGGACACCGGTGCTGGCTTTCCCTATCTATATATCAGGATTGCTGGGAACTCCTGTCACCATTGCCCCTCCATCCCTCTGCTGCTGCGTGCTGGACAGAGGCCACTTACACAAACGACTTTTCATTTCGGGAGCTCAGGATCAGCTGGAAGTGCAAGGGACTCCATTTGAGAATTACCCTGCAGGGTGTCCTGGGCTGCACCCCCAGAGCGTGAGCAGCAGCTCAGGGAGGGGATCCTGCCCCTCTGCTGTGCTCTGGGGAGACCCCCCCTGCAGTCCTGATCCAGCTCTGGGGCAGCAGCACAAGAGGGACATGGAGCTGTTGGAGCGAGGGCAGAGGAGGCCATGGAGATGCTGCGAGGGCTGGAGCAGCTCTGCTCTGGAGCCAGGCTGAGAGAGCTGGGCTGGGGCAGCCTGGAGAAGAGAAGGCTCCTGAAGGGGAGACCTGAGAGCAGCTCCAGTGCCTAAAGGGGCTGCAGGAAAGCTGGAGAGGGGCTTGGGACAAGGGCCTGTAGGGACAGGCCAAGGGGAATGGCTTGAACCTGCCAGAGGGGAGACTGAGATGAGCTCTTAGGCAGAAGCTCTTCCCTGTGAGGGTGCTGAGGCGCTGGCACAGGGTGCCCAGAGAAGCTGTGGCTGCCCCATCCCTGGCAGTGTTCAAGGGCAGGTTGGACACAGGGGCTTGGAGCAAGCTGCTCCAGTGGAAGGGGTCCCTGCCCATGGCAGGGGTTGGAGCTGGAGGAGCTTTAAGGTCCCTTCCAACCCAAACCAGGCTGGGATTCTATGGTTCTGTAAATCAACGATAACTCAGGCCCAGGTGGTTCCATGGCCTTCAGATCAAGTAGGAAACTCAAATTCAAGCACTCATGGCAAAGGGTACCCATTGGGGTGAGCCAGGGCTGCTGGGCTGCTGAGGGGGACCCAGACCCATCCTTGGTGAGCCCCTGCAGCCGGCACAGGCAGTGTCCCTAAAGAGCCCTGTGAGCCATCAACCAGCGCTTCCCACGCTGCCGCTCAGGTCTGTGCCCTTGGGCAGCCTCTAGCCCCTCGGACAGATCCGATCTGGAGCCTTTCCTGCCGGTGCTGCCGCAGCGAGCTCCGGGGCACTGCGGGCCGGTCCCTGCTGGCGCAGCAGGAGGTGGATGTGGGGGTTCAGTGCTGCCATCACGGGTAGTGGCTGCGGTCCCGCATGGACCAAGCAGCTCGCCTCGCATTTGCCTTGCTCTGTGGGGCGTTCCAGACATCAGATTACACACAGAGGGTGTAGATGCCATCAGATATCACTGCCGAACCACTGACGGCTTTACACAGAGCCACCTGCTATTCGTATCTGCTTTGGGGTGGAGAATACAAAGAAGGAGGCGGCTTGTCCTGCCCCACAGCACCCACTTTGCACTGCCCTCAATCAGCTCAGCGGTGGTTCCCATCCCAGCAGGATCACTGGGGACACTGATGACACTGGTGACAGGTCTGCCCAGCCACAGTGATCCTGACACCATATCCTTGTGCAGCAGAAAGCCCTGGGCACAGCAGGACTTTTCGGTACCGGTGTCCTTCACTTACCAGCACCCATGTGCTGTCTGCAGGGATGGGCCCAGCCCGAGGCTTGCTGAGGCAGGATGATGCTCATGGGGTCATTTCGGAGCAGCATCACTCTGAAATGCATGCATCTCCTCTGAAAATGGTTCTACATCCAACAGCAATATTGTTTTATTGCAAAAGCAAACCTGCTGACAGAGCAGAGCAGAGGAGAGGGAGCCAGAGCTCTAAAAGCAGGAAGGGCACAACATGATCCTATAATTTGGTTTGAGATGCTTAGTGTGAAAGGGATCTGTACCTGAGACAGGAGACTAAATAAACCCATCGATAACAGGCCATGATTGCGTAGGCCAGCAAAATATCAGCTGAATTATTAACTTTGACATTGTTACTGTAATCAGACTAATTTATTGACATAGCAGCTCTAATAACTCATTTCCAGCAACTTAGATAATTCTGCTGTGTCAATATGTATGAGGGGGATGGAGCAAACCCCGCTGTGGTGGTTCTGCGACTTCAAAGCAAGGGAAAGGATGTGGAGGAGACAAACAGAGCTCCTGCGGCACTTGGCACCCAGAGCCTCTTTGGCTTTGTTTTCCCCAAAATGAATGTGCATGAACTGATCACAGCCATTAGGTTTCTGACCAGCTCATAAACGAAGTGCCAAAACCAGGCTGGGGGTGACAGGGGATTAAAACCACACTTCTGGAAGGTGTCCCTGTCCGTGGCAGGGGTTGGAACTGGAGGAGCTTTAAGGTCCCTTCCAACCCAGACCAGTCTGGGATTCTATGATTCTATGAGGCAGCCGCTGCAGGGTCTGGCATTGGGGATGCTCAGGGACACATCATGTGGTGCACTAGGGTAGGAAAGGGGGGAGCTGCAGGGAGGGTGGGGAGGGTGAGGAGGGGCAGGTGGACATATGGTCACCAGTGTTTGAATATTGCTGCTCATTGAATCGCTTATCATGGGATAAATGCTCCTAAGTGCTTGCCAGCTTGTGCCCAGCCTCATTAAGCCATGCTCCTGTGTTCCCAGCTCCGAGGCTCTGGGCTGCTGGCGCTCTCCTGGAAGCAGGAGCTGTTGCCTCCTGCCAGGCGCTGCACGGGAGCTAAGGGCAGTGATGCTCAGACCATTGCCTCGAGCAATTAAACCCAGGCTCTTGGAAACCAGAATCCTGGTTTCTGAGTCTTAGAATACCAGCAGCAGATCCTGGGCTGGGTCTTGCGAGAGTGTCCATGGCACAGGGACATGGATGGGCTTGGCTGGGGCTGCCCATCCGCAGGGACATGGAGCACCCAGAGGTCAACACAAAGCCCATGGAGGGGGGCTTTGGATAGTGTCCATGGAAATGCTTTAGGATATCATACCAGGTGACTTACAGAGCTGAGCTGCAACTTGGTGACCACCTAAATGTGGGTTTCTAATACAAAACAGTATTAATAACAAAAAGGTCTTCAATGATGGACAAAGGGATTTATTATTTCATTAGCAAACGATGCATCAAAGTACCAATTTCCAAAGGCCCCCATGGTATTGACGTGCTTTCTAAGATGGGCAAACCACATTCCGCAGCCAGCTGGGACTGCCTCATGGTATTTGTATGTGCTGCACATCAGTGTTGATGTGGTCACAACACAAATAGTCCCTCTGCCTGCACTGGCTGTGGTTCATCCTCACGCTGGGGCACCTCCTTGCCCCAGGTCAGCTGTGATGAGTTCTGTGGGCTGAGGTTTGTTAGAGCAGATCAAGGTTCTGAAAAGGTCTGGGATAGTTCTCCAGCCTCAAAGGTTGCAGCCTGCTCTAGTGGAAGGTGTCCCTGTCCATCGCAGCGGTTGGAACTCGGTGAGCTTTAAGGTCCCTTCCAGTACAAACCAGGCTGGGATTCTATGATTCTATGTGGTGTATCGAGGGATGAACATTTCAGCTCTGTGCTGCCCTTGCAGCTCAGATCCTATCTTTTTCTTTGCTTGCATTGAAATGACTCATCCATAACTTAATTCTGAGGGATTTACCAAAATAACTCCTGGACAAGCGTGTTATCAGATGCAGTTTGAAAGATAACCCTGGCATCAGCAAATGGGAGCTTTGTTTCTGTGAGGGCACAGACGGATGGACGCTACTGCTGCAGTGTTATCGCTTTGGGAGGAGCCCTTGCCTTAGGTTACGTTGGTCAAGAGTCATCTCATGTCCTTGGCTTCACTCCTGTGGATTTATATCCCAGGCTGGGCAGCAAAATCCAACCTATTGCTGCCCTCGATCTTCTGAGCCACTCTGTCAGAAGCTCATCTGTTGGAATAGATTGATATTCATCACAGACCAAACCCATGTTTTAATTATACAGTAGCAACAAGAGATTTAATAAGAAAAAGAATCAATAAAACTCGGTTTATTGAACTTCAGAAAGGCAACCACAGTATTCCCTTTATTGAATTTCTGATCAGGTTATGAGCCTTGGGAATGGCCACTTTAAAATGAGAAATGCATTTTGCCATCAGGTGAAACCCTGTCATACTGCAGCCTGGCAGAGGTTCAGTGACTTCTGATGGATCGGGTCCTGCAGACCTCCCTGTCTGGGTGCAAGGCATTCCGTAAACTCAGGTGTACTTCTCCGGGATTTTGAGCTGTGGGATGGTTCCAACCCAAACCATTCTGTGACTCTGTCATTCCATGATTCTATGATGTGGGTCTGTACTCTCAGGTGTCTTTGGAGGTTGGTACAGGGCTGTCTGGAAGACGTCTCTGTACCACGGACATGGAAGGAGACGTGCTGTGGTAACACAGCACTTGTGCTGCTGGGCTTTGTAGAGACTGAACTGGCCTGCAGGTCGATGAACCAGGGGCTGGTGTCCACATCAGAGGGTTCAGGAAAGAGCCCGCATCCAGCAGGAACCCTGCAGAGGTTCATTTGGTGTTCCTGGGGAAAGCCTTTCACTCCCCATCCTCTGGGCTGGGCACCACCAGCATCACGTCATCCTTCTGCGGTCACTGAGTACGTGTCCTTGCTTGTCACCTTTGGCAAGAACATCGCAGCCTTGGCACAGGGCAGACGGGACAATCAGTTCTTGTCTTACATGATGTAAATGTATCTGGGGTTCAACCTCCCCGGCTGCTTTATCACGGCTCTGACTGTGACGCTTGGCTGAGCACCCACTGCTGCAGGAGCCAGGCATCAGTCAAAGGAACAGGACATTCTTCAGCAAAGAGAGATCATTTTGTTATTATGGTTTTGGATAAAACATCATCATCGAATGTCTCCTGTTGCAATTCCTCACTGGCACAGTGGAAGTGACCAGGCTTCCTCATGTGTGCTGGCTCAGGAGATGACCGATGGCAGGGATGCCCAACAAGGGAGAGCTCCAATTGGAGAGAACAGTAACCTGCAGCCTGTAACCTCCTCTCATCTGCCTTTCAAGGGTCTTCAAACAATCAAGAGCAGCAGCATGGAAGGGATGGGAAGGGGGAAAACTGATTATCCCGATACTGAAGCATTTATTTCCAGAGTGTTTTGACACATCCCATCTCTGTACCTTGGTGATTCTCTCCCTCTTCATTAGGTGCAACTGATAGCACAGATTCAACACAGAAATGATCAGCTTTTGGAGACCAAAATGGGCAAGGAGGTGGTTTGGTGAGAGGGCCTGGTGAATGCATCAACAGAGGCTCTGCCTGCCCTGTCTGGGAAAAGCCATGAATTGATGCAGAGACTCTATCACCTCTTGTGGCTTTATTCTAAGGCCACAGCCACTGTTTTCAGTGCAGAGCACTCAACGTGCAAGGTGAGACCATCTGGCTTTAGTCTGGAGCCACCGAACCTTGCCACATTTCATCCTGCTAAATGAGAAGCCCTATGGAGAGCTGGTGCTGCCTTGCCCTGTGACATTCATGTACCATAAAAGTTGTTAATATTGAAAGTGCTCCTTTAGTTCTAAATACTTTATGTTGCAGTATTTAAAGGTTCAAGATGTCTTACACCTGAGGTACAGGAACCAGTTCACCCTTGTGGTGGTTGCATGTTGCAAGAGACAGGCTGCAACCTTCCCCTAGTTTTGTCCCAGGATGAGACAAAACCTTGCCCAAATGTGGGCAAAGGGTTCCTAGGCATGTCTTTGTATTTGTCTTTTAAAGCCTGTTCACATCAAGAGCCAGTGATTGGCACATACATCAGGCAAAATCCAACTGACTCCAACCTGTCCCATAAACCACAAGTTGTTGGGGATTATGTCTTCACACTATAAAGTCACTCCAAAGCAGGGCGGATGCTTCTTTCCATCTGCCAGCCCAAGAGCTTTTGTAAACGCCGCATTTATTTCTCCTAATGGATGGTGTAATAACTGTGGCTCCCCTCAGTGCAAACAGCCTGTGTGCTGAAGGGTGGACAGGGTTTGCTAAATCAGTGTGTTTACAGCAAGTCATAATAACTGGGGCTTCTTTCCTTTGCCACAATTTATTATCAAAACAAAGCAGCCCAAAATATAAATACATTGTCTGTAACAAAAAGCATTTCAGCATATTTCATATGGTGTGTGTTCAAAGCGGTTCTTTACGCTCTGCAGTGGACTGAAGTGAGGGCTGAATCTCTGCGCATCCTTCATCAGCGCTGGGGCCGCTGAGGCTGCTCCATGCTTGACGGCGACGCCAGCAGGGACAAGCCTGGGAGAACTCGGAATTGATTCTCCTTTGACTTCATCCTTGAAACATTCGCAATGCTCAGAGAGAAACCAGAGCTCAATGGAGCTGGCCAGAGGACTGCCATTGGCTGGGGCCAACCAGACACGGTTGGAGCTGCAGAGTGAGTCACAAATCACGGCTCCAAACTCATATAGCCATAGAATCCCAGCCTGGTTTGGGTTGGAAGGGACCTTAAAGCTCATCCAGTTCCAACCCCTGCCATGGGCAGGGACCCCTTCCACTGGAGCAGCTTGCTCCAAGACCCTGTGTCCAACCTGGCGTTGAACACTGCCAGGGATGGGGCAGCCACAGCACCCTTCCAGTGTCCCTGGGGACTCACTCGCTGCTGCTTCCTGAATCTAGGACAAGCTGTGACCCTTTCCAGCACAACCCCGGGTAGGAGCTCACTGCAGTGCCCCGGCTTCCGATGAGAAAAACCGGGGAAACCATAAAAGTAGGAGCCGGTTAATTTATAACCTCTTGTTCCCAAGTGAAATGGCTGCAGATTAATAATGCACAGAAAGGAGCCGAGTCTCAGCCGGGCATCTCAGAGTAGGAATGTCAGGAACATTAATGCCAGTGAGCTACACAGAGACTCGTGTCCCATAAATAGTGGTGATCTGCAGGACGCAGCCTGTAAATACCTTTCCGGTCCCATCACCCCTGGAAAAGATCCACCAGACCCAACTTGCTGGGCCCAAATAGCTTGTGGATTGCAAGCTTCTGTTTCATGAGCCAAGTTTGGGTTATTGCTCACTTGAAAGTCCTTGAGGATTCCTGGGTGCTCGCAGGCAGCTGAGGGATGGCTCTTTCTTCCTTTGGCTGCAGATATCCCTTCCTCCCTCCTTGTGGGAGCTGGGAGGTCTGAACTCATGCCCATAGAGCACAGTTGCACCAGCTCTTGCTGTGGTGGGAATCCTCTTGGCCATCCCAAGAAGCTCCTGCTGGGTCCAGGGAGCTTCTTCACCAAGCACCTGAGCATGGAAGAAGCTGCTTCATGAAAGCTCGCTACGTTTGCCATTGGGATTAGATGGGAACAAGTGTGTGGGAACATACACTTATGTGTCCATACAGTGCAGATAGCAATGCACAGATGATGAAACAAAGGGGAATTTGATGTATTCACCATCAGCCAAGGCCAGATCCAGGGTTTGCTGAAGCCCGGCCCTGCTTCTCTGGACACTGGGGACTTGGGGGATTGAGGGATCACTGTGAGATGGAATAACACCTCAGTCCTCCATGGAAAGTGGCCCTGGGCGTGCGGCTCCTGTGGGTAACATCCCTGATCCCAACCTTTTCCTGCACGGGTGTGATCTAAACTACTCCATCAAACACACAGCATCTTACCTGCGGGCAAGCAGATGCTCCCGCTTCCGACAGGGACCTGCTCAGCCCTATGTGTGCTTTCTCAGTGCCTCTGGTGACCCAGCAGCCCACATTCATTAGAACACTGTTTTCTTTGGCCTTTGTCACTGTGTTGGTAACTTGTCACAGCACTGTGCTGAAAATACTCATTTGTAGCCATTGCATTTGGTTTCCTTAAGGGTATTGGAGGATCCAGTGGAAGGGGTTCCTGCCCATGGCAGGCAGCTGGAACTGAATGATATTAAGGTGCTTTTCAACCCAAACCACTTTGTGATTCAATGATTCCATGCTTCTATGATCTGTTAAACAAGCTGGGATGTGCCCTCCATGAGCCTGAGCACCAGCTCTGGCTCTGCACAGAGACCCAGGATGAGCTGTGAGTGGAGGAAGCACATGGAAAACCACCAGCAGCTTCCTCAGGGCTCACAGGGTACCACTGGTGGTGGGGCTGCGCTCAGGGTCAGCTCTTCCTCAGGTTAAACCTCATCAAGGGAACCTGGGCCTGTGAAACCCTCCTCACATCCCACCGGAGCTCCTGTGGCTCGGGGCAGAGACTGGTGCAGCTGAAACAAGCGCTTATCCTCAGAGTGGGAGCTTTCTGCTGTCTCTGGGCAACCAGACCTGTTGGCTGCTGTTCTTCCTGTTGCTCATGATAAAACAGATTTGCTTTTTGTGGTTCCACCTCGCTCATGTCACAGCCTTCAGTGCTCTCTTGACTCTGCATTTTCCCTTTAGCTCAGTTTCTTTGTTGAGATCTTGGGTTTTGTTTAACTGAGATCAAATTAACTGATAAAAGGGAAACCTAAAATTAGATGTCCTGTGGAGCCCGGGCTGAGAGGTGTTCCTGACACTGTGTGGGGGACTTGGGCTGGGAGCAGGGCTGCAGCGAGGCTGAGCCTGGGTTTCATAGAATCACAGAATTGTTAGGGTAGGAAAGGACCTTAAGATCATCCAGTTCCAACCCCCCTGCCATGGGCAGGGACACCTCACACTAAACCACGTCACCCAAGGCCTCATCCAACCTGGCCTTGATCACCGCCAAGGATGGAGCATTCACAACCTCCCTGGGCAACCCATTCCAGTGCCTCACCACCCTCTCAGTAAAGAATTTCTTCCTTAGATCCAATCTAAACTTCCCCTGTTTCAGTTTGAACCCGTTACCCCTTGTCCTGTCACTACAGTCCCTGATGAAGAGTCCCTCCCCAGCATCCTTGTAGGCCCCCTTCAGATACTGGAAGGCTGCTCTGAGGTCTCCATGCAGCTTCTCTTCCCCAGCCTGAACAGCCCCAACTTTCTCAGCCTGTCTCCATACAGGAGGTGCTCCAGCCCCTGATCATCCTCGTGGCCTCCTCTGGACTTGTTCCAACAGTTCCATGTCCTTTTTATGTTGAGGACACCAGCACTGCACACAATGCTCCAAGTGAGGTCTCACGAGAGCAGAGCAGAGGGGCAGGATCACCTCCTTCGACCTGCTGGTCACGCTCCTCTTGATGCAGCCCAGGATACGGTTGCTTTCTGGGCTGCGAGCGCACACTGCAGCCGGCTCATGTTCATTTTCTCATCAACCAACACCCCCAAGTCCTTCTCTGCAGGGCTGCTCTGAATCTCTTCTCTGCCCAAGCTGTAGCTGTGCCAGGGATTGCTGCAACCCAGGTGTAGGACCTTGCACTTGGCATGGTTAAACTTCATCAGGTTGGCATCAGCCCACCTCACAAGCGTGTCGAGGTCCCTCTGGATGGCATCCCTTCCCTCCGGCGTATCAACCGAACCACACAGCTTGGTGTCATCGGCAAACTTGCTGAGGGCGCACTCAATCCCACTGTCCATGTCACCGACAAAGATGTTGAACAAGACCGGTCCCAACACCGATCCCTGAGGGACACCACTCGTTACCGGTCTCCAGCCGGACATGGAGCCATTGACCACAACTCTTTGCGTGCGGCCATCCAGCCAGTTCTTTATCCACCCAGTGGTTCACCCATCAAATTGATGTCTCTCCAATTTAGAGACAAGGATGTCGTGTGGGACAGTGTCAAAGGCTTTGCACAAGTCCAGATAGATGACGTCAACAATAGCATCATGGAATGGTTTGGGCTGGATGGGACCTTAAAGCTCCTCCAGCTCCAACCCCTGCCACGGGCAGGGACACCTTCCACTGGAGCAGCTTGCTCCAAGCCCCTGTGTCCAACCTGGCCTTGAACACTGAGCACAGATGGAGCATGTAATGTGTGGCTCTGCAAAGTGACCACAGCCCAAACACCGTGCTCGATGCTGCTCTGTGGCCCTGCACAGCTCTTTGGGAGTCTCACAAGAGATGCTCCATCCCTAATTTGGATTTGGTCTGTTCGGCACCAAGAGGGTCCCTTTTCATGTCAAAGCACCCGCAGATGGAGTTATGCTCCCTTCTGGTCCCCACAAGTGAAAGACCTCAATGCAGCAGCCACTGTTGATGGCCAGCTGCTCACATGTGCTCACTATCAGGTAACAACGAAGTGATGCGGTTTCCAGTTCTGCAGCATCATGTGGGCTGAGAAACTGTAAATGAAGCTGCTTTTGATGTTATCAGCTGCAGAGCACCCGTTTCAAGGTTTCCATCAGCTGGGCACTGTTGACATTAACTCCTGCACCCGGTGGCTCAGGCTCTGCCCCAGCTGCAGGAGAAGTTTATACCAAAACCAGGTTTCTGCCATGGAGCACCTGCCCATGGGACACTTCCTTTATTCCCTTTCTTCCAGGAGGATATCCCTGCAGGACAGCAGCCATGAAAAGCTGTAATTGGGAAGATGAGCTTCACTGGGTATCATCTTCCCTCTATATTAGCAAGTGGCTGTTTCTCTGGGATGAGACTCTAAACGGACTCTGAATCCATTGAGCAGTAAGGAAACAAGCAGGACATTTGGAATCAGGCTAAACTGCGTATGGTCTTTTGCTGTTTCTCTTCTGGAGGTCATTTAACTTGGCAGAAACACAGGGTGATGTTTTACCAGCTCACTGGAGCGGCACGTTGAATTCTGTTGTGATGGGTTGGATTTGCCCATCCTGATGATGGACATTAGTGGAGATGGTGCAGATAAGAGCTGACCTGTGCTGTCAGATCCTACTGGATTCTATCAGCAGCAGTGATTTGTGGAACACTGGTTATTGGAAAGGCCTGTTACTAAATAATGCTTTACCTGACAACACCGAGCTGTGTGATGGGACCAACAGGCTGGAGGGAAGGGATGGGATGCTGATGGACCTGCACAGACTGGAGAGGTGGGACCTTGTGAACCTCATGGACTGCAACCAGGCCAAGTGCAAGGCCCTGTCCCTGGGTCAGGGCAATACCCAGGCTGGGGGAGTCTGGATGGAGCAGCCTGAGGAGAAGGACTTGGGAGTGCTGGGTGAGGAGAAGCTCCCCATGACCCAGCTTCAGTGAGCGCTTGAGCCCAGAACCCCTCCATGTGCTGGGCTGCACCCCCAGAGCGTGAGCAGCAGCTCAGGGAGGGGATCCTGCCCCTCTGCTGCATGAAGCTCCAGTGCCTAAAGGCAGGGGGATGGAAATACAGGAGCTTGATGTCCCCCTCCACCTGCAGCTCCAGCAGATCACAAGCTCTTCAACTCGGTTGTACCCCCATGTCCCTGCAAGAGCCATCAAGGAAGCAGACTGGTTACTCCACTGAACTTTTATTCTGACGGATACAACACACATGATTTGGTACACAAACAAGCTTATTTTTTAGGCAAACAATGATCTCAGAATCGTGTTTCCCTACACCACAGCTCCCATAACACCTTTGACGGAAGGACAACATATCACAACCAGTTTTAGAAAGGCATCTTTAAAGAAGTGCAACAAAAATACACCTTCCCCCCCAGACAGTAAATGGAAACATCAGCTTTCGTTGACACTGGAGCTCTCTGAAGTCAGTTTTGAAAGTGCGTTCTCCAGCCATATCCCATGGCTGGCAAATAGTGCTCAAACTCCTCTGTAAACAAATCAAAACCAGGCATTCTCTCCCAATTTCTGATAGTTAGAAGTAGCTTTTTCATTATACCACCCCCCACGGGGCCAGAACTGCCTTTTTGCCATGTAAGTGTCCTTTTTCACCAAAAAAAGCGTGGTGTAACAACATGAAGTGAACCGAAGTGAGACCCCCCTGATGCTGGAGAGAGGACCCCATGTGCTGCTGCTCCGGAGGGTGCCTTCCCTCTGACGACTTCAGGCAATGCCATGGCTGAGCTGCTCTCTCAGAGCCACGTGTGTGATTGACCATGGGCAGGAAACCCAGAGCGCTCCTCTTGCTGCTCTGAAGAGCTGTAGAAGGGGTCGATCCACTCTTCCTCACTGAGCTTCTCCCTCTCAGGATCCCAGATATGCTGAACGCTGTGCGAGTGCTGCTGCTGCTTGGAAATGTCTTGACAAAGAACCATGGAATCAACCAGGTTGGAAAAGACCTTTAAGATCGTCAAGTCCACCCATTCCCCAGCACTGCCAAGTGCCTCTGTGGGTTTAGGCTGGCTCTTGGATTAAAGTAAGACGTCATTAGCTTGTAGGGCGCACTCAAATGCCACCCAGAGAAAATGAGACTTCTGCAGATGAGGAATTAGACAAGGCGGTAGCAGAACAAGAACAGAGAGAGCCAGTTTCTCTGCTGAGGAGTCACTTTATAAACAGTGGAAGAGAAGTAAATACAAAGATTCTGTGCAAGAAAATCCCACCAGATGCAGGATTACATTTGCCTTTAAGGCCCCTGAATTCGACACTATATGGCACATAGTATACGGCGTAAAACAATGCATTTTATGCTATTGGCATCTAATTTCACCCAACAGGCCATGAAAGAGGAGACATTAGAGGCTGTCATCTACAAAAGGGTGAAGAAAACGAGATAAAAATGGTGCTCTTTAAATTACAAACTTCATATGCGACACAAACGGATTAGAACTCAGTTTTCTAACAAAGACCAAAAGCGACTTGGCGAAAGATGTGATTAATGCACCCACTCCAACCCACCTCTTCCAGTCTGCTTCATTTAACAATTTCCAAGCTGTCATAGCTCTCAGATTTAGTTTTTTGTAGGACAGAAGAAATAAACTATTCTGGGCACTATTTGGGGTACTATTTTGGCCACTTCGTAGGTCATGTTAGTTATGAGGATGTTTTGAGTGGCACCCCCATTCCTTAAATTTCATGTGATGTTCATTTTATCCCTGGACGTGTGCATTTCCAAATAAAACAACTCATCTGAAAGCAGTACTTTTGGCTTTGTAAACTTTCACCATTAATCTACAGGAAGAAGAACATTTACTGTCTCTTACAACCTGTTTATCACTCTCTCCATCTGCTCAGAGTGGGTTTATAGCGTGCTTTGCAAACAGCAATTCTGGCTAAGCCTGGGCCCTTCCCAGGCTCCTATTAAAATAAAACAATCACAGATTCCCACTCGAGCTGTTCGTCCCAGTGCTTCACCCTCCTCAGCAAATGGGCTCACTTTGGCATCCACGCAGAATGAGTTTTTATCAGGACAAATCCATGTTACCTTAGCTCTTGGCAGAAAATGATGCACCATCACTGGTACAACACAGCCTTTTCACCTTTAAGCCACTGAAACCCAAATAAAGCCTCCTAATTCTGTTTTCCTTCAATTCCTCTCTATTTTGCCTCTTTCTCCCCTTGTCCCTCCAGAAAAAAAGGAGGAAAAAGGGACTCTCTGAAGTAGATTATTTTAGCATTAAAATACATATAGGAGTGGGTCTCATTGGTAATTTAATCTGTTGAATCTGTTCCAAGTGTCCTCTGATAGAAAACCCATTTTTTTCTACCTTAATGCAAGAGAATTCCAAACTCTCTTTTAGGCAGACAAAATGCTATGTTCTGCAGCTCAGTTCTGAACAATAATAACAAGAGAATGCAGAAACCAACCCAATTCCTTCCTGCATTTGTGAATTCCTGGCACGTTGGATAAATAACTGTTTGGCACTGGAGGTCCACTTCGTGATTGCACTTTGAGCTATTTACACGATGCTGACGAGTTACAGACACCCCAATTCACAGTAAGATTTTAAATGACTTGTTGGCAAAAGCAGCTTCCATGCAAAAGGGCTGTTCCTTCAGGCCGCTGTCCGTCGGATTTCCTCTGTCAAGGTGATGGACCTCTCCTTGAACTCGTTGTTGGAGCACTTGGAGACAGCGTTGGCTGCTTGGCAGAACTTCTGGAGCAGGATCTTTCGGAGCAGCAGGTAAACCCACGGGTCCAGTATCTGGTTGAGGGAAGCCAAACGCACGGCGGTCAGGAAGAAATTGCATTCCTTGTGCAGTTCTGAACTTTGGGCTTCACTGGAGAATCCCTTGCAGTGCTCAAACGATGTGTGGCTGAAGATCATCTTCAGCATCGTTACCTGAGGAAAGCCAGGGGAAAAAGAGGTACCTGTTAAGAGTCTGTGTATCACTACATGCAGATATCCTGGAAGGTAAAAAAATAGAATCAGTAGAATCCCAGCCTGGTTTGTGTTGGAAGGGACCTTAAAGCTCCTCCAGCTCCAACCCCTGCCACGGGCAGGGACCCCTTCCATTAGAGCAGCTTGCTCCAAGCCCCTGTGTCCAACCTGGCCTTGAACACTGCCAGGGATGGGGCAGCCACAGCTTCTCTGGGCACCCTGTGCCAGCGCCTCAGCACCCTCACAGGGAAGAGCTTCTGCCTAAGAGCTCATCTCAGTCTCCCCTCGGGCAGGTTAAAGCCATTCCCCTTGGCCTGTCCCTACAGGCCCTTGTCCCAAGCCCCTCTCCAGGTTTCTTGTCTCAATACCCTTCAGGTTCCTGTGAGTGTCGCACACAGTGAAGGAGGTCCTGAGCTCAGGGCAGGGTTTGCCATAACCCTGCTCCCAGGCTTCCTGAATTGAAAAGTTTAAACACGATGAGGTTATGAATTCTGTGTTATCGCTCAGCTTTAAAAGGACTTTGTGCAAGTCTCAAAACCCAGTAACGTGATGGTCATGATGCTGAATACAAATCATGGGCTTCTGTTAATCTCTTGATCACTGGGGCTCAGAGCAACAACTTCCTTGAGTATTTAAGTAATAACGGGATGGGGCAGCCAAAGCTTCTCCATTCAACCCCCTCCAGCGTCCCACCACCCTCATGGGAAAGAACTTCATCCCAAGATCCCATCTAACTCTTCCCTCTTCCAGTTGGAGCCATTACTCCTCATCTCATCCCTCCATTCCGTGTCCCAAGCCCCTCTCCAGCTTTCCTGCAGCCCCTTTAGGCACTGGAGCTGCTCTCAGGTCTCCCCTTCAGGAGCCTTCTCTTCTCCAGGCTGCCCCAGCCCAGCTCTCTCAGCCTGGCTCCAGAGCAGAGCTGCTCCAGCCCTCGCAGCATCTCCATGGCCTCCTCTGCCCTCGCTCCAACAGCTCCACGTCCCTCTTGTGCTGCTGCCCCAGAGCTGGATCAGGACTGCAGGTAGAATCCTGTCAATAAACATTTTTCCTCCCTCACCAGAGCACGTAAGCATGGAGAGAGCACTGAGTTTGTGTGTGCAAAATGAGTGATAAGCATGGAACCTTTCAGCATCACTCAGCTTTATTTACTGACCTCATGCTAACCACAGGCAGCACACGCTGCTCCCTGCCTGAGACACAGCCAAAGCTGTGTGTCCAAGAGGTTCGAGATGGCCTTGGCTAGAGAGGGAAACTACTGACCTTGCAAATTGACTTAAAGGTCCTCATTTTCCAACCCTAACCATTCCATGATTCCATGATGTTATCGTGATCAGATACCGCAATTACACGGAACAGCTGAATACTACCTGATGAGCCGAGCTCTTCAAAATGATGACATTAACAGTAAGGAAAAAGAATTTAAAATACAAAAATGTCTTAATTTATTTTAAAGCTTGAAAGTTTGCTTCTACGACTTCTAAATTTCACCATTTGATTTTAAGATAATTTATTTTGCATATAAGCTCAGCCAAACTAGAAGGAAAGGGTTACTGAGGGTGTTTGGGGTAGGAGTCAAGAAAGTGTTTTAAGTCAACAGCAAAAACCCTTTTTCTTTTGTTGAAAGCACAGACTGTGCTTTGTGTCAACCTGACCTGTATTTATTTCCTCCTTCCTCCCTCCATTCAGCTCCCCCAGTGAACAGAGGGATATATTTAGGGATGTTTCCCACAGCATCCGCAGTGGCATGGCCAAGAGACACTATTTACACTGTCAGATGTTTCACACAAGAAGTTTCCATAGCTGAGGGCTCCCACAGCTCCCATCATGATCCAGCTCTGGCCTGGAAGCCAAAAGCCACACACAGGTTGATTTGAGGGGGATGAAACTGTCGGGCACAGCAGCACCTTCATTTACCATCCCAGTTACGCAGCACAGGGCTGTGGGGTCCTGCCATGGGCATAATGTGGATGGCACATGTCAGAATGTAAGCGCAGGTCAGTAAATGTCATTCATTTACTCAGGAAAAACAAGGAGGAAGCAGCCTCAATTCATGCTTTTACCCCACAATCCACACTTCAAGGTAATTTTATCACTCATATTTCAAAGCGTCACCAAAGGGACTCCAGGAAAGCTGGAGAGGGGCTTGGGACAAGGGCCTGTAGGGACAGGCCAAGGGGAATGGCTTTAACCTGCCCGAGGGGAGACTGAGATGAGCTCTTAGGCAGAAGCTCTTCCCTGTGAGGGTGCTGAGGCGCTGGCCCAGGGTGCCCAGAGAAGCTGTGGCTGCCCCATCCCTGGCAGTGTTCAAGGCCAGGTTGGACACAGGGGCTTGGAGCAAGCTGCTCCAGTGGAAGGGGTCCCTGCCCGTGGCAGGGGTTGGAGCTGGAGGAGCTTTAAGGTCCCTTCAACATAAATCAGAGAGGAGCAGCCTGGGATCTCCAGGGCAGGGCTCCAGCCACAGGAGCACTGGCTTTGGTATCCGGCTCCTGTTTATTCATGTGAAAACAAAGAGAAGCTTTTTTGCTTGGTTGTTTTTTAAAGCTGGTGCTAGAGCTCACCAGATTGGTGGTGTGATGCTCTCATGCACTAATATACAACATGGGAAATAGGAATCACATTCTGATACATGTCAGATAAATGTAATCATCAGTATCCGTTGTCTGGAGATTTCTCCTGAGCTTTCTGTACCAACTCCAGCTGCTTCGAAATACATCACTTTAGAGGCTTTTACTTGCTTCTCTAAGATAAGCTACATTAGATTTTGTATTGCAATGTTTTTCCCAGGAGCCCATAAACATGGGAATATCTTCTGAGCATACAACCTGCCGCCAAAACAACATGGTTATCGGCTGTACAACGGGAAATTCCTGTGCTGTGATGCAGAAGGAAGCTCTCGGGTGCTTTAGAGCAAGGCAAAAGGCAGAGCTGATGCCAGGACAGAGCCTGCTTCATGATTTACGGCAGGTAACAGCGAGAGTGGCTTCTCGCTGGGTACCAGGTCCTAAGTGTGGCTGTGTGGAGTGATCTGGCACTTGGGAAGGTGAGATAGGAACTGTGCTGCACTCTGTGCCCCAAGGTTGGCTACTGAACACCTCACTTCTGGACAGGTCCTTTTCTTGCTTGTAAATCTCTTCTGGGCATAAAACCACAGAACCCCAGCCTGGTTTGTGTTGGAAGGGACCTTAAAGGTCCCCCAGCTCCAACCCGTGCCACGGGCAGGGACCCCTTCCACTGGAGCAGCTTGCTCCAAGCCCCTGTGTCCAACCTGGCCTTGAACACTGCCAGGGATGGGGCAGCCACAGCTTCTCTGGGCATGACTTGAAGACCTCTCCTGATTGTACAGCCTGGAAATCCTGCAGAACTGAGGTGCAGGATGTGCCTCTGTGCTCCTCATGGAGATGGATAACCCTGCTCAGTGGCGCTGATGCACATCTAATTCACTGTCTTTGCCGAGGTCAGTGGTACCATGCGCTAAATGTACTGCCGGCAGTCCTGAATGAGCAGGGAGAGCCTGAGGGATGAGACTTGCGATCCATTATTCCCAGTCCTGTCAACTTCTTGATGTCAGCCTTCCGAAAGGACCAGGAGAACCATCACCAGCAGCACCACAGGTTGATCCCAGCAAGGCTTTCCCACAGAAGCCTGCCTTCGGAATGCAGTGTCACCCGGAAAGGTCACATCTGGACCGCTGCTGTCCCCAGGAACTGGGACACCCAGTGCAGGAGTGCCCAGGAGGAGAGGCTACGGGGGAGGGTTTTTCCATTCAAAAGGATATTCTGGGTACCAGATCAATAACCATGTGTTGACCTTGGAAAGCCTGAGATGGGTCCGTAAGGCAGGGCAGCGGGGGCAGCAAGCTAGAACTGTTTGTGTTGCTTGAAATAGAAGCAGCTGAGGATTACATTGAATTTAAATGCAAATGAAAATCAGTAACCACCGGTAGAGCTTTTGGAAAGTACGGGAAGATACAGGGACAGACCACACCAAACAGCCCCTTGTGCACCGGGCCCACACAACCACAACCCAACCACTTCCCTGCCACTGTTTAGGGTGCTGTTGCTGGCCCTGTTGTCACTGTCACTGTCACTGTCACAGCTCGGTCTACACTGCAGGCAGCATCTGCCTCCCATGCCCACCAGTCCAGCATCCAGCACAGCCCACCCCAGTGGGGACTGCAGCATCACGGTGCCATGGAGGGCACCGGTATTGTGTGCACACACTGCAGCCAGGGAAACCACACCGTGTTCATCATTCCCGGTATTCAGGTCCCTTTCTCCCAGCTCTTCCTCTGGGAGCTCTGCAATGACCCTTGTTTTGCAGCCTTTGCTGCCATGTCCTTTTGTTAGTGAACCCATGGAGCTACAGAAATATCAGGCTAATAAAATACATTTCCCAAGCAGCAAACTGCCGCTTATTTTTGGGTTTATTACATAATATTCCTTTACTGGAATATCAGTTGGCCCAACAATTGCTCTACTGGAAATTCTATTTGTTTGATATCCTTAGAGGTTGTTTATCAGGCCCTGCACTGCTCTTCTGAATGAATTAAGGCTGCAAAAGGTGGAGGAAGAACATCAGGTGGAATGAAGCCACTGGAACAACACAATCTATGCCAGTAAAAAATTTGGCTCAAAATGAATAAAGGTGATAATTGGATTTATTCAGTTTGAGTAGATAAAACTTTATCACTGACTGTAGGGTTACACCACCACCAAACCTCCACTGCTCTGACTTTCAAACCTACAGCCAAACACAGGATGTGTCCTTTGAGACATCTTTACAGTGCTCTGAATGAAATTGGACTTTCCAGGTTGTTTCATAGACCGCAGCTAGGAACCATCCCTGTGCCATATTGCCACTAGCTCCACTTCCCATGGGCAGCCTGTGTGACCTCAGGGACTTCCAGGCAGCTCATTATTACACTGCAAAGAGCCTGCAATGAATTTCCACTGCAGTTAGAAGGGGGAGACAAAAGCTGTCCAAATACATTCCTGTAGTTTTACAAACTATGTTGGCAACTGCTGCAGTAAAGGATGGAGAACGAAGCAGCTGATGCGTTTGCAGAAGATTATTTTTCAGCCGAGCAGGAGCTGAGTAGCTGGTCTGCAACCCGATGGGAAATTCCTGGTCCCAGACTGCACAATCTTTTCTTGAGATAGCTTCCAAAACCCCGAACAGTTTCTATGCATCGCGACGACAGGAGGATTCATCCCCTTACACTGCTTCTCCTCTCCCATCAGCCCTAAGCTGTTGCCTAAATCATTCTCTCACACATAAAGCAGCGAGCTGTAGGAGCAGAGGATTCTCCTGATGAAACACGAACAGAGTGAACCATGGATAGCCACAATGGAAAGGGTGTGATTTGTCCCTGTACTGACCAACACCACCTACATGTACCACCCTGGTTCAAACACGGTACGACATATACCACCCTGGTTCAAACATGGTACGACACGTACCACCTTGGTTCAAACATGGTGCCACACGTGTCACCCTGGTTCAAACATGGTACGACACGTACCACCCTGGTTCAAACATGGTACGACACGTGTCACCCTGGTTCAAACATGGTACGACACGTACCACCCTGGTTCAAACACGGTACGACACGTACCACCCTGGTTCAAACACGGTACGACACGTGTCACCCTGGTTCAAACATGGTACGACACGTACCACCCTGGTTCAAACACGGTACAACACGTACCACCCTGGTTCAAACACGGTACGACACGTACCACCCTGGTTCAAACATGGTACGACACGTACCACCCTGGTTCAAACACGGTATGACACGTACCACCCTGGTTCAAACATGGTACGACACGTGTCACCCTGGTTCAAACATGGTATGACACGTACCACCCTGGTTCAAACACGGTACGACACGTACCACCCTGGTTCAAAATCAGAATGGTAATTCTGTCTCATTGTATTTTTAAGACTCCTTCTTGCTGCGTGTGCTGGAGCTGAGGCAGGATGGAGGATTTCAGCTCGAGCAGCCCAAATGCTGTTATAGACCCTGCTTTGGGGCCTGCAGGAGAACTTCCCACTGCCCAGCATGGACACGGGTTCCTTTCTTTTCCCTTTTCTCCAGTCTTTTGGCCAAACTGAAAGGATCTGGGGCAGTTTTGAAATGGGGAAGAGGAGCATTAGTGGGAACAGTTCCTGATTCATAGAAGAGCAGCTCAGTGATTTCAGTCTTTGGTTCTAAGTGAAGGTGCTTTCCAGAACTATGGTTTACGCCTCTAAAAATACTACAAAATAACATGTTTTTAATAAAAATACCTCTAACGGAGAAGTTATTTTAATTCCTGCATTTAACTTATTTTAAATACAAGTATTTTAATAGGAAAAGCAGCAGAATACCTGAGCATTTTGGCTTTAACTACCCTTGAAACAACTTCGAGTGAGTAATTTTGAGCCCGTAGCTCTAGAAGAATTATTATGAGAGTTTGTGCTGCACTGGTGCTTCTGTGCAATCAAGAAACAGCCTCTCCTATTTCCCTCAGACCCATTGCAATCTGCTGACAGTTCAGTTCAACGGTGACGCTCCACAGTTGAGCATCAAAATAAATCCAAGATTAACACAAACTGTAAATCACTTACAATAAAGCAGGATCATAAATTTAAGTGTTCTCCCAGGTTCTCCAGGCAGAGTTCAAGTAAGATCCCGAGCACACAACAAAAGGAGATCATGCTGGCATTCCCTGTCTGCTGCCAAATCCAGTATACACCAAGAGAAGACAGAAGGCTTCATTTTGAGCACAGCCACTATCATCAGAAGTGCCACTTTTCTGTTAAATCACATTTGATTTTGTCATTTGCATCAACAGATCAAGTCTAAAATCAGTGTCTGTGTAAAAGGGCATTGTTCAACAGTAAAAGTTGTCAGAATCCACTAATTCTCAGTTACAAAACTCAGATATCTTAAAAAAAGAAACAAAAAACCCTCTGAAAATCTCTGGATTCCCGTTTCAACTCCATTTCTTACAACTGCTGCATGATTCCGCTGTTTAGAGGTTAAATGAGTCCCACAATCCGGCTTCCATTGAACACGCACCCGCATTACTCCATGGTCGCTCTTCCAAACACGCCCTCTTATTCCCAGCTCATACTTTGCAGTGGCACGGAAGCAGCCGGGGTACGTGTGAAACCGCTCCCGTAGTCGTGACTCTTGCTTTGGGAGCGTGGAGCCTGGAGAAGAAGCTGAGCAGAGGGGTTCTGCAGAGCTCCACGGGGCAAGGTGGGTGCTCCCCAGTGCTGCAGCCGCACGGGGAGGTGACCTGGTCACAGGCTCGCTCTGGACTGGGCTCTGTCACCCGCAGGGGCAGCAGCTCCTCCCCACCACCACCAAGCGCCTGCAAGGTGCTGACAGCCGCTGTCTCCTCTGCTGCCCCTGCCCTTGACCCGGGAGTCGGGCTCCTCTCCCGGGAATCAGTCCCCTTCCACCGCTCCAAGTATCCCTGCTCCCTCTCACCAGCTCCCGAAGCGAGGGGTCAGGGTTGTTTACAGCAGGCTCCGACCTGGGCTCCGCTCCATTAACACTTCCCCAGATCCATTCAGCAGGGCCAGGGCAGCTCTATCCGTTTGACTTCAGTTAAACCCGCAAGAACGCCGCGGAAAGGGAAGCACCCAGAGGAATCCCTGCATCCGCACGGAGTTTGAAGAGCACTCAGGTTCTGAAGGAAGGGAAACTGTGCCTCACCGCAGGGATTTTCCCTCCATGCTACAAGGCTCGTTAAAACCTCAGGGAGCAGCGTGGATCCTGCTGCCCCGGCTGCGGAGGGCAGAACCCGCATCCCAACGGAAACACTACAGAAGAAGCGCTGAGAGGCGAAAACCTTCCTTCCTTTACTAAAAACCTCCTGATCTGTTAATCTGTTTAATGGCAGGGAAGCATGCAACAGTCAGCTGCTGTGAAACACAGAAATCCTGGTGTGTCCCCATGGGAGCTGACTGCGGCCGTCAGCAGAACGTGCCCGCAGTGTTATCAGTGAGCCAAGGTGCCTGGGGCCACGGGTGCCCCATGCACGGAGCCGCTGGGATGGTGACAGGGCATTCTCCTGCTTTAACTTCCCAAACCTAACGCTCCTTGGGCTGTGAGGAGCAGAACATCACTCTTTGCTCTCAACTCCTCACTAGATTTTCACCGTGGTTTCACGTTTTACCTTCGTCACAAGCTGTTAATGATCTCCAGAAAGTGAACTCTCAGCCTATGGCTTAATCTGGGGTAGGGTTATTTTGGAGATTTGATGGAATTTGAATTCATTTACAAATTAATTTACTAAATTAAATTGTTTTCTGTTTTTACTTCATTCCCACGCGCCGTCACCTTTGTCAGCCCCTCTCCTCACAGCCACATTTATGAGAGCTCTATTTCTTTGTGCACAAGAAGAAAACTCCTCCTCTAGCCATAAAGTACACGTAACTTCAAAATCACTGCAGCTTGCTTCAGCCCCTGCCTGCTCATGGATTCCAAGCACAACTTCCAGCAAGTCATACTCTCTGCTGACAGTGTGATTTCTTTCTGAAAGAAAGGTCATTAAGTGAGGAGTAACAGAATGGTGGAAAGCAGTGCAATGGTACTTCAAACCAACAGAAGCAAGAAGCTCAGAACGCTGCTGTAAAAGGGATACAGCAAGCAATGTGCTGAAAGCCAGAAGGCGACCATGAAGTCACAAATCAAACCTTTGCTCACAAAGCACTGAAGTTTTGTTATAAGTTGGGAGTAAATAAAAAATCATAGAAAGCTGTTTCCTGGGAGTGCAGAATCACAGAATCACGGCTTGTGTCGGAAGGGAGCTTAGGGCTGATCCAGCTCCAACCCCTGCCACGGGCAGGGACCCCTTCCACTGGAGCAGCTTGCTCCAAGCCCCTGTGTCCAACCTGGCCTTGAACACTGCCAGGGATGGGGCAGCCACAGCTTCTCTGGGCACCCTGTTCCCCCAGCCCTGTCCCTGTCCCCACTTTCTTTCCTCAGAGGACACCTACACTGCCCATGAGGAACACGAACCACTGGTGCCCCGCACCCTGCCCTGGCTCTCGGAGCCCCCCTGCCCCAAGGGATGGAGGAGTCCTGTGGTTATCCCACGTTGAGTGACACGGTGACCTACCAGCAGCGGTGACCAGCAGGCCGAGAGGACACACATGATCCCCAGGAGCTGGATCAGTGTCTCCATGGCGATCCGTCCCCACTGCTTGCTGGAGCGTGCCGCGGTCGCTTTGGTCCGACAGCGAGACACCAAGGCCTCGATGGTGGCCAGGTTGCAGACCACGGTCACCACGAGGGACAGGAGCCCCAGCACAGCGAAGGTGGAGGCGAAGAAGAGGCTGCCGGTGAGCTGGCTGTCGCCGGTGCTGATGAAGCACCACGTGCCGGGCCACTGCAGCGTGTACTGGCCCAGGCCGGCGACAGGCAGGAGGGCAAAGGCGAACACGGCCAGCCAGATGCTGAGCAGCACCGCCTTGGTCACCCGTGTCTTCATGTGGCTGGCGTACCAGTGCGGCGTGCGGATGGCCAGCGTCCTCTCCACGGCCATGGCGCTGGCGATGAAGAGCGGGCAGAGGCCGAACACGGTCATGCTGAAGCCAAAGAAGGAGCAGAGGTGGCCCGAGGGGTCGATGGCGTGCCAGGCGCGGTTGGACAGGTACACAGAGATGACGATGGGGCTGGTGAGCAGCTGCCCCAGCAGGTCGGTGAGCGCCAGGGAGCCGATGCACAGCAGGAAGGACCGCTTGCGCCGGCTCTCCTTGGCGCGGTAGCTGCGGGACACCAGCAGCATGGCCAGCGCGTTGCCCACGATGCCCGTGATCATCATGGTGAGCGGGAACGCCACGGACACGCCGCTGCAGCCCTCCGCCGCCGCCCGCCCGGTGCCGTTGCCGCGCTGCCGCATGGCGCCGGGCTCGGAGCCGTTGTGGCCGCCCTGGCACTGCCGCCAGCCGCTCATCCCGGCGGGGTCGGCAGCGGCGAGGCGCGGAGCAGCCGGCCCATGGCGGCGGCGGGCGGCGCTCGGGCGCGGCGGCAGCGTTATAAGGCGGGGGGGGGCAGAGGCGGGCGGTGCGTCCCGCCCCGTCCCGGAGGGGAGGCAGCGGCGGCGGCCCCTCAGCCGCGGGGGGGAGCGCTGCGAGCCCCGGGGCGTTCTGCACCGGCCGTGCCCCGCAGCGGGAACGGGACGGGACGGGGGGGGGTGGTCCCTGCCGGTCCCAGCGTGGTCGCTGCTCCAGCCGCTCCGCGGCCTCTGCTGCCCCCGGGCGACTCCGGCGCCGTGCCCCTGTGTCACCCGCGGCGCTACCGGCACCGTCCCTGGGGTCCCTCCCTGCCTCCCCCGGCCCCGCTGTCCCGCTGAAGCTGAGTCGCTGCCGAGCGTCAGGTGCAGCTCCGGGCGCTGCGCGTGAGCCACGAACGCGCTTTTCCTCCTGTTTTCTCGCCCTGCCGAACGCTGAGGACTCATCCAGCGCAGCTCAGGCTCAGCCGAGGCGTTCCCAAAGTGATTGAGAGAGATCACGGGCAGAAGCTCTTCCCTATGAGGGTGCTGAGGCGCTGGCACAGGGTGCCCAGAGAAGCTGTGGCTGCCCCATCCCTGGCAGTGTTCAAGGCCAGGTTGGACGCAGGGGCTTGGAGCAAGCTGCTCCAGTGGAAGGGGTCCCTGCCCGTGGCAGGGGTTGGAGCTGGGTGAGCTTTGAGGTCCCTTCCAACACAAACCAGGCTGGGATTCTGTGAACTCCCCTGATAGTTTTGAGATCTGAATAAGAAATTATCCACTCTTAAAGCAGCTCATGCAAAAACACCAGACCTCTGTGTTGTTACACACCAACACCTGCGCTTATCATCCTGTGTGTAACCAGAGGCGCCAGGCACGATCAGTCCCTACTGATCTTTACCTTCTGCACTATTGAAATCAGCCACTCTAAAAATCCTTTTCTAGGCATTTTTTAACTTCTGTGTTAGATGCAGGTCTTGTATTTCATACAACACGCTGAAACCCACAATATGCTTTATTGTTTTATCAGTCTCCTGTGCTTTGTGAGACATTCTAGTATCCTTTCCATCCTTTCAGGTGCTTCCTTTGTGCGCAGTTACATACCTCAAGTCACTGATTTTTGATTCTTTATATTCACAAAGCAGCCAGTTCTCAGCCCTTCTTCCATTCCTCTGTTCTCAGGCCATAACCATCTTGATTAACCACAAATAACAAAGCACCCCTAAGTATGAGATTGCGAGTACTGATCGGTCAGAGCATCCACCGCACTGAAGCACCTCCAGCATTATGCCATTTCTATGTTCTTCTGCCCTCAGGAGCTTGGTGGGACCTGGCTGAAGCTCCCAACAAGCCAGAGAACTGACATAAATTATCTTTACAAATCCTCATTTCACATTACAATAACTTGTTCGCTTACAAGCAGGAATTTCTAATCTTGCTCCATCTATTCAGCTGCCACGAAGGATTTTAGTCACTTTTCCTTTCAAAGCAGAGTTAACAGTTCTAGGAAGTTTTAAGTGTTTTATGAGTTAAAAATGATACCAAGGAAATCTAATTCTGGTCCCCGTTCTACAAAAGAGGTGTGGATGGGCTGGAGAGGGTCCAGAGAAGGGCCACAAACATGATCCAAGGGCTGGGCAGCGAGGGAGGAAAGGCTGAGAGAGCTGGGACTGTTCAGCCTAAAGGAGGCTCAGGGAGATCGTATATCATCATGTGCCAGTATTTAAGGGGTGGCTACAAAGAAGGTAGAGACTCCCTGTTGACAAGGAGTCCCATAGAAAACACAAGGGTTGATGGACGCAAGTTACTGCTGGGGGGATTCCCACTGGACACAAGTAGAATATGTCTCCCAATGAGAACAACCAGCGACTGGAATAATCTCACCAGGGAAGTGGTGGATTCCCCAGCACTGGATGCTGTCAGGATTCAGCTGCACAGGGTGCTAGGACATCTAGTCTGGGTCATGCTGTGCCTAGAAAGGTTGGACCAGACGATCCTGAGGTCCCTTCCAGCCTGGGGTTCTGTGATGGTTTTAAATACTGTCCTGCTCAGGTTTTACTTTGTATGACCAACGTGCACAGGCTAAATCACAAAATGGGAAGAGCCACATTTCTCTTTAAATAAGCCACATGGGAAGTGATGGCTGGCTTCATAAATTACTGAGCTGTGGTCTGTTAATTCTCTACTTTCTAGAACATGTACAATGATGTCTCCTTAAATGGAAGAATCCAGACTTTGGATTCTTACATGGCAGGATCCCAATTGCAAAGCAAGTCCCCTGCTCGGAACAGTGTTCCCACTAAATTCGGCTGCACACAGCTTGAAGTAGAAAGTGTGAGGGGAAAATACCCTTTTCCCTGCTCGTCCCCTCTCCTCTGTTTAGTTGTGACATTGATTTGTCTTATTTGGAGCTACACCCATTCCATGTCCTCCTGTGCTATGTGGAATGTTTTTGTGCCCCCATTTTGTGCTGGGTTCTTGTGTCCCAGAGCTTTACAGTGGGAATATTCCCCATGAGCTTAAGCTGTGTGTTATTTCTGGATGGGATCCACTGCCAGCCCGGGAGGGAGCATCCCTTTATTAGTTCCATTTTGCAGACTAAGTCTGGAGCACTCCACAGACCTTTTCATTTTTGATGCATGTGTAAGTGCTATTTTTTCCAATAAAAATACTGCTTATTTTGATAATGGCAGTAAATTGTTAAAGTGAGTCAATTGTGCAGAACTTTGCTCAAAGCAGTTGTCATACCTGTTTACAGGAGCACCTTCTGGTGCTCCACTTTCCATTTCAGAAAGGTTTGCACAAATACCTATACTTTCATACTTAAGAAACCCAAACCAAATCAAGCAGCCTATTAGCTCATGTTACTCTGATTAAAGAACAAAACTTCCTTTATATTAAAGGAATTTTAGGCAGAAAATTCTATGACCTACTCCATATCATCTAGAAAATGGTACATTCTGATTAATGCACCAAGAACAAAGTATAGGATTGATGAAGAACATTAGAGTTTCTCCGCCAAAAGCAGCTGGAAACTACAGCCCAGGGACCGGAGCAGAGGCAGCATCCCTATCAGGGAAACTACTCCCATGGGAATGAAGGTAAAGCCAGGCTGATCCCAGGGTGCTGCTGTTACCAGCAAGGAGCAAAGGGTGTGTTACTGAATGTGGGACTCTATCCCTCTTAAAACTTCCATTGGCTTCAGTCGAACTTCCTCCCCCCCCCCACCCCCCCCCATTGAAAGTATCTTCTCCTATTGCACAAGAATAATTACTTTAGGATCTCAGTAATTCATTTTCTGGCTTGGAAAGGACTCGAGCATGAAGTCTTTCCTGATGGAAGATAAAACAGTGAAACATCACGGTTACCAGCTGAAGTGAGGTGCTTATGGAGAATGAAACTGCCAACCCCTCCACTGCCATCCTGTACCATCCTGGGAATTCCAAACTCCACTGGCCAGCTTTTGATTGTCAAAGTCTGCTTTTAAGAAGCCTTTTCCAATACCTGAATGGAAGACAACAGGTATAAAACTATTAAAAGTTATCCAGCCCTACTTGCTAGGGATGTGGCTTGGAGCAACCTGCTCTAGTGGAAGGTGGTTGGAACTGGGTGAGCTTTAAGGTCCCTTCCCACCCAAACCATATGTGCTCTACACTGACAATTAGAAAGGTTTCAAGTCAGCATCTTCAGCAGTGGGAGTATTTTCCACTACTCTTTAAATAATGTTCAATGATTCCCAGTGACAGCATCATTGAATCTGAAATGTTTTAAACGATAATCAATACAAGCCCATGGTGCAACACGTCACCCCCACCAGAACAAGGCATGGCCAGTGAGCAATGCCTAATGCACTGAAAAGGACAAAAATACTGCAGATTACTCAGTGTAACAGCTAACCGCAGGAGTTAAGTAAATTGAAGTTAGTGAAAAGTAAACTGAAGTTAGTAAATTGAAGTTAGCGGGAAGTAAGACCCAACACAGAGCCTATTTAATCTCTGGTTGTTCATCACAGTGTTTTCTATCTCACAGCAGTGTAGAGGAGTTAGCAGAAATGAAGCAATCTTGGTTTAAAATGTTCCAACACTCACGTTTTAATGGTTTTTATCGACTGAAGAAAACTTATTCATCAGGGAATTTTAAAGTTGCCCAATTTATACAAAATTAAAGGCCAGTGTTACCTCAAATCCCTTCCCAGTTTTCACTTCCTACAGAACACTTGTGCAAACCCACCCTGACTATCCATGAACGCATTTAGTTTTTCTTAGAAAAGCACATTACCCGTAAACTTGGCCTTATCTCCACTTCCTCCTCCATGCCAAACATCACTGATCTTTGATAAAGCTGCACACAAATACCACTTTATTTCTGCAGGCAGCAACTGATCTGACTCCAGTGAATACATTGAGGGCAAGGGAATAATTTCTAGTGAAACAGAAAAGTATATTGCTAGGTCACTGGAGACCATTGTATCCCAACCTACACCAACTCTCCCCACAGCTTTCTACTGCCTGAGCCACAGCCAGCTTTGTGTCTGAGCAGAGGTGAACCCGTATCAGTTCTGATCACTTGGTTCTCACTTATTTGCTGATCCAGTAACTACAAAGAGGTATTTTGCATGCAGACAACCACAGCCACTGTGCCTTTGTCATTTAAAACGTAGAAATTAAAGTAATTTAAATATACTTCCTCTAAAAACAGCCTGAAAAGAAGATACGGAAAAGAAAATGCCTTGAATTTCTTAACAGCTCATTTTAAACATGCTGCTGTTTAAATCCTGAAGTATTTTCAGTACTTAAAGAACTGAAACAATCCGAACATGCATGATATATACGGCCAGGGAAGGATATGAACCACCCTTCTTGCACTGCAGTCACACCACCACAAGTACACTGAAGGATCGCTTTATGTTGCCAAGAGAGAGCACTCGCTGCACAGTTGACTCACAGGCTTTATTTACACTTGTCTACAGAATCATTTTGCCTTACATTTTATCTAAGCCAAATGAAACCATCACTTTCCTTTGTCTGGTAGCCTATCATTTGCTAAATGCAAAAACTTCCATCTGTTAACTACAGCAACAATTGTAATACAAAGCACAAGGAGAAAACCCAAAGGCTAACAACATCGCATTAGCGGCTCCAATCTGTACAGTTTAGTAGTTGGACTGAAGTTGTCAGAGGCAGTTACAAGACTAACCTGCTCTTGTGCAACCTACACACACCTAGCACTGAAATTAGAAAAGAAAGCATTAAAGAAGAAACTGCAGAGCATTTTTTCTTCTGCAAAAAAGAGATTATCAAAATATCTCTACGCCAAAACCATTTTGCTTCTACATCAGTCCAAAAGAAGTATCTTAAAAAATAAAAGGAAGAAAAGGAAGAATCTGGTTTTTAAAATGTTGCTCCGTTTGCTTCTGTGCAGTTCATTTTAAAAAGCAGTGGTCAAAAAGGAGTTTGGAAGCTCTAGGACTCAAGTAAATGCAGATATATTGCTGTTTGCTAGCTTAAAAAGAACTTTCCTTAACATACTTACCTTGTGATGGTACTGATGATACTTAAACCTTGCTTAACCAAACGGAGCTCAAGAAAGACCAAGTCTTAATGTGATATTGCTATCCAAATAGATTAAATGAAGCATTTTAAGCCATAAATTATGTTTAAGGGAAAAAGAATGACTGATGAAGAACACATTTAGGATGTCAGCACTTTCTACAGAGTTTATTAATTCTCACTTTTAAATATAAATAAAATTCAGATACCTTAAGAATTTTAGTCAGCCCCAAATGAATTTTACAGACGGCCTGCAGAAGCTTCACTTGATTCCAAGAAGCTAGTTCCACATGCCTCCATCTCCAGAGTAGCTCCTAAAGTGATCCTTTTATAGGAGAGGATCGCTGCGTCCAGGGTCCATGTGTGTGACACCACCACAGCCAGTACCCTCTGCGAAGGGCATGTTGCTGATGGCCGCAAATCATTCCTAGTGATAGGCACTGGCAGCTATCGGGCACCAGCTTTGGAGACGACAGTGCCCAATGTCTCAAACATCCTTGCTTGGAAGGAATGAGGTCTAATGTGCTCTCTACAGAACCACCTGCTGCTCTGGGTACTTAATAACTACTTTGCACTGAGCACAGCTAAAGAGAGGGGCATCCACCTGTACTTCAACACAGAAAACCAAACAATAACTAGACCTAAGTACTCACTACTATCATCCAGTGGGTAAGCCCAGCCCTACAGCTATACTAATCTTGTGTGGTCCCGTATGAACAAGCTCAGAAGCTGGATGCAGAAAGCTTATGGGTTCTTCTGCATTCCTCAGATACTTCTTCTAATTGTCACATGAAGAGCAAAGTGGTGTTGGAACGTACCTGCTCTTACATGGAAGAGAGCCAGGAATTGAGTGAGAGAGCCAGAAACTGAGCAACTGAGTCTTGAGAAATAATAATTACCCCCCTCTTTACTCAAGTAATAAATCCTCACACCTCCTGTGAGGAGTTTATGGCTTAAAATGCTACCTCACGTTTTGTTTCATGAACAAAGCTGCAGGTTTCCAGAAAGCAAGGACAGACATGCACCTCTACTAGCAGATTTAGCACTTCTGACCAAGTAAGACACCAACTTCTTAAAAATGTCTCATGCACTGACTGGAATTTGTTTTTCCTGGGTTTTTTGTTTTTTAAAGGTGAGCTTTAATACGTTATTTCTTTTTAGAACTTGTACGGGAACCAGAATGGGAAGATCCAGATGATGATCTGCGGCGTCTGCAAGATATAAATGGAGAAAGCATGCAAAGAAATGAGTTGAAGTTAATTTTAGCATCCACTTTGAGTAGTCTGTACCCTACAATAGCTGGAAGCAAAGTGTATCTGACAGGGGCCTTATAAGGATATAGAAATAAATTTAAACCACTTTAAGGTCATGAAAGTGAATTTAATGCTAGAAGTTTAATACTGAAAGTAGAATACAGCTTCTAAAGGCAATATTTACTTATGAAACTAAATCACTAAAGTATACATTAATGCTTTCACACACTGAAAGATGGTGACCCAGGTCTTTCTATGGAACATGCTTCTACCAGGAGGAAGTTTCATTGGGGAGAAGCAATTACAGAGACTTTAATAAGAAGTAAAGGGTAGGGGAAGTGAGAAAACTACTTTAAATATCAGAATAACTGATCAGATTCAACTCCTTCCCAGTGAATCTCAAGTCCTTCAGAAAAAATAAATAAAAATCACACATTTAAATACACCCATTCTTATTCTACATAAACCCAAACCTTTCGGGTGACCGTGATCTCGATCGTCTTTTTTTGCGATCACCAGATGAAGAAGATCGAGAACGACTTCGCTTCTTGCTTCTCTCGGGGGAGGAGGAAGAACGAGAGCTCGAGTAAGATCTCTTTCTTGGGGTGGAAGACCCCCTGTAGGACCTGGAGCTGGATCTTTATTGATTAAGAAATAAATGAGATTTAATTCTGGTATAATATAGAGAGAACAAAGAAAGAAAGAACATAAAGAGACAGTTTTCACACTCACTACTCTAGCCGCATCAGTGCTTTGTCAAATAAACATGTGGATGCTGTAATACTTACTCCTGCGTTATCTGCCAATAAACACTTCTAAAGCCAAAGTAGTATTCTTATTAAATTTTCCTAGTGTTTTTTTGCTATAGAGACCACCAGTAGATTGGAAACCTCTTTCCAGCATTCACCAGAATGATGCACGTGGATAAAGAGGGGATGGCAGACTGCGGTAGGAAGTAGCCTGTGTAAGGACCTTCCTCAGTACTTAAACTCAGATCAAAGTGGCTTGAAAACCACTGAGGTGATGCTGATTTAACAGTAATTCGTCTCATATTAAGAGGTTTGTAATGTTCATCTTACTAGAATAGTAAGAACCCTCTGAAGGGGTATTTACAAATATCACAATAATTTGTGTAGAAAGTAAGACTTTTCATAACGAAAAGATTTTTAAAACTTCTTACAATACAGTCATTTTGGCATTAAAAAAACCCTGTAAATGACCAGCTTCACTTACAAACACTCAAAAAATCACTTTGTTATCTACAAGAATTAAACAAGGAAAAGAAACCCACCTGTGGAAAAAGTGATAGAGCTGCAAAGTCCTAAGCTCTAATTCCAAATTTATATTAAAACACCTGAGTCTTTCTTTTTTTCGGTAAGATGGGTAAAATGTTTTAAAAGCCCCAACACCACAGTGTATGTGGTTGGTAAAATATTTCCACTGTAAATCATAATAGTAGGGCAATCCTATTTCCACAAGCTCATTCTGTGAGCACACTCAGTGGGTGCTGCACTGAGTCCCCGCAGCACCCATGGGGGCACAGCCACTCCTTTTTTTTTCTCGTAGAAGCACAGGCTCCATCTCACACTGACCCTCACATAACCCACAGCATGTTCTGCCACCAAAGGGTGCTGGCACCATCTGTGACTGGTCTTTCCTGGCACAAAACTTCCTTGTTTACAGTATTAAGATTCTCTGCACCTGTGGAGGTGGGACAGCTCCTCATGCCATGGCAAAAGGCAAGTCCTGCCAACAGGATGCCTGTGTAAGGACACCTCAAGGAACTTCTGTGCTTTGTCACTCTCCTCCACACAAGTCAGTAACCGCAGTGAGCTCAAGCTTCTGTAGGCTTCTCACGTGATTTACTATCAACACTTCGGTTCACTGATTGTTACATCCCACATTATAAAGATAATGACAGCACTACCTAGTGGAACTTGGATACACAGAATCCTAGACTGGTTTGCGTTTGGGTTGGGTTAGAAGGGAGCTTAAAGCTCATCCAGCTCCAACCCCTGCCATGGGCAGGGACACCTTCCATAGAGCAACTTGCTCCAAGCCCCTGTGTCCAACCTGGCCTTGAACACTGCCAGGGATGGGGCAGCCACAGCTTCTCTGGGCACCCTGTGCCAGCACCTCAGCACCCTCACAGGGAAGAGCTTCTGCCTAAGAGCTCATCTCAATCTCCCCTCTGGCAGCTTAAAGCCATTCCCCTTGGCCTGTCCCTACAGACCCTTGTCCAACGCTCCTCTCCAGGTTTCCTGTAGCCCTTTTAGGCACTGGAGCTGCTCTAAGGTCTTCCCTTAAGAAGCCTTCTCTTCTCCAGGCTGAATCAGCCCAGCTCTCTCAGCCTGGCTCCAGAGCAGAGCTGCTCCAGTCCTCGCAGCATCTCCGTGGCCTCCTCTGGACTCATTCAAGCAGTTAAATAAGTTAAAATATACATTAAGTAAGTTCTCACTAAACACAAACCCAGAATTACAGCATATTTTCTAATGTTCTTCCACATCAAGTAGCCAAAGTAGAAAGAGTAAAACCAGCAGAAAATGCTGAAGCAGGTGAACATGCATTCAAATCCTTCTTCCTTCCAAGTGATGATCTCTGGCATTCACCCATCTAGCTTAGATTCAGCTTAACCTCTTCAACCAAAAACTGCCATTCTCAAGAAACACATGTTTAGTGGGAAGCATCTTGTGCAGAGACCCCAAAGGTTCTGACTTCCAAGATACAAAACAGTGAATGTGCTCTGACCAGCACAATTTTATGATGAAATCAACAAGCGGTTGGTTCTTCTGCCCTTTTTTCTCTCTGCAAGGAGAGAGTTCTACCTCATTCACCTTGATTTTGACCCACGAGATCTAGAGTGCTCCCTGGAACTGGAACGAGATCTTGATCTGGAACTGGAAGAACTTCTTGAATGGGACCTGAAACAACATGGAAGACTTTTTTTCCCCGTGTCTGACTTGTATTTAGCAGAAAAACTGCTGCTGTCAGCAGCAGAGACAACACTGCACTGAGACAGTTTGGCCTAGAGTCACTAAAGCAGTGACAATTTCTGCCTGCTCCCCCGGTACCACCACAGCACATTGTGAAACAGAAACTTTAACATAGTAAGATGGTGCAATTAAATTACAAAGTCAGCTTTTAGCTTACGTTTCCTAAAACAAAGCACAAACATTAAACAGAATTGCAGTTATTGGGCAAATGAAACAACTGCCCATCTATTAACTATTTCATGAAACCAGTGCCTTGACTTTTAACAGTGTTTAAAACCAATGCCTTAACCTGCAGCCCATCATTCCTCTGAACAGCAGAGTAGGGCACAGCATCAGGACTAACTAGCCCGCATCTCCCCACATCAGTTCTCGCAAGCATTTTGAAGCAGTTTCAAGTTTTCATCAAGATTTCCCCCTGCATTAACAATCAGTAGTAGTTGATTCTGAGTTCAAGTACAGACATCTCCAACACCACTTGTAACTTATCAAAATTACTTCCCATTTTTTCATGTTGATGGATTTTCTTTAAGCACAAACCATAACAGAGATGTAAAAACAGTAGTGGACTTGCATTGACATTGTAAAAAGAAAGTATTGCAATCAGACTGCAATAATCTTTAAGGAAAAATCTATTATACATGCTGTCAATCTCCCTATTTATATTGTTACCACATCTTTTTCATTTTCCTGTAAAACAGAAGCAGTATGAGCACATGCTAACTAGGAAATATATTTAAACCTTTTTAACAAACACAAAGAAGTGTCCACAAATGGCAGCTGCCATTTCCAACCACTTATCTGTAGCTAGAAGCAAAAAGTTCAACAGGAAGTTAAATGATCCCTAGCAAATACCAGTTATTTCAGTTAACATTTGTGAATCAATGAGCAAACTCAAGGCCAGATGAAGTTGTCTCCTTTGACCTTCCCACCCCTACACCTAAAAACGGCCCTCAAATGCAGCTCACACTGGGTCCGTGCTGCCCTCAAACAGGACAGTGCACCCACTTTCTCACAGATCTTGCCCCACACCTTCCTTCACAGAGGTGCCCCTGCCCATGGCCAGGGGGTTGGAACTAGATGATCTTAAGGTCCTTTCCAACCCAAACTATTCTGTAATGATTCTGTGATGATTCTGTGATGAAACTGCTGACAATGACCAGCTTCATCACTCTCATTCAGGCTGCTCCTCGTCAGAGCTACATGACATTTGAAGAATGCAGTGTCTCACAGTATGGACTATGAAGAGCTTAATTTGTCACAGAAGCAGCAGAACAGAAAAAAGCAAGACAACCATGGGGGGAGAAAGACAACAGAGACAGTGGCCGACACCTGGTTAGTCTGAGGGGCTGAAGAATTTGGGCAATAGCCACAGCAGGGAGAGCAGAGAGGTGCAGTTACAGAACTAAGAAGGTTAGAAGAAACTTGAACTTTATGTGTATGAACCTTATATATAACCCTATACTGATCTGAGGTCTTAAACCTACCAGTATCATCCTCATATTAGTTGTAAGGCAGCTAAAAAGCTACAATATGATTTACATCACCCAATTACACAACATTTATTGAATTGTTCATATATTACTGAATTTAAAAAATAATAATGCAAGATCTTCAATCTGCCCCATACGCTTTCGTAGTGGTCCCATGACCAATATAAACCTTCAGTGTTCTTCTGACAGTGCTGACACTGTACTTAAAGCTGTGTCTCCTGCCAAGTTCAAGTTTCTTGTCATTATTTCCAAGCTATTTTCCATTTTGTCCTTTCCCTGAATCTGCCTGGACTGCATCATCACTGCCCTCTTCTGCCTCCTCCCACTCTAACCACAGCACCCTCTGCTTCTGTTAAACAGCTCTACCCAACACTGCTAAAAAACAAAGTTCACCCATTGACTCACATAAGGCCAACAAGCCTAAAAATAAAATTGAAAATAAGTCACATTTTAACATATTTGCAGGATTCAATTGAAATATCAACTTAAATTTGCTAAAACAAGCAGCAAGACACAGGAAACCTCTGTCATGAGAAGCCACAGAAGGTCAGAAGAGAACATTATCTACCTGTGTAAATTCTGTACATGAAATCATTAACATTATTGAACTAAAACTGTAAGGCAATCAAGAAAAAAAAAAGTAAATAAAGAAGTTAGATACTGACATTTTGCCTGGCGTTACCCTTGACCTGTACCCGTTTACCTGGACCTAGACCTTGAGCTTGAATGAGAGGATGAGCGTGATGAAGATCGCGAGTGGGAAGACCGAGACTTAGAGCGACTGCGCCTATTGGATTTTTTTTTCTTGTTAGTGTCCTCTTCCTCACTGGCATCAAGATTATATTTTGAGAGGTCAGCATCATCTTCATCCTCATCCTGAAAAAATGCAGATACACAAAAATACTTCAGAAACACCTAGATTGTTTTCTCCAGTTAGTGTTTTTTGCCTATTCTGGGGTTCATTTTGTGGCTTTCAACCTCTGAAATACTGTTGGTAGTGCATGTCCTCAGATCCAAATATTTTAAGAGTAAGGAGTGACTGAAAATAACTATTTCAAAGCAAGCTAATATAAAGCCTGGAAAACCCCCATCTAAGGTCCCATTTCTGATATTTAATGAAGCTAATGAGAGCAGAGACATTCATTTTACCAGTTACTTTAACTGAGTGCCTGGAAGAATCTGCAGATGCAAAATCTAGAACCAAAGCACAATTCTGCAGACACATGTGTCATGGGCAGGATCTGGTGACTGCTGTGTAAATAATAAGCACATATGCAGGTCTCTGCAGGACTACTGTCCAGAGATGTGGACAATCCGCTATGTGATCATGTATTTCTGAAAAGATGAAAAAACTCACTTTATTCCATTTACAAAATAGAAATTGGACATGGTTTTAAAAGGCTAAGAGTAAAACTCAACAGTATTTCCTTTATATGGTGTCCATAGACAAAGGTTCCAAACACAGATTTCAGAACTACTGATTCTGATCTCAGGTAAGTTTTAAAATCACGTATCTGTGACTGCAGGTATTTAGAACAAAACAGCTTGTGCACATTACTTCACAGAAGCTGTAGAACCATTACTCAATAGCTGCTCCTCCACATTTCTCTAAAGGCAGCTAAAGTACAAACCAAACCCTACCCACTACTACTACACAGCACTATAGTCATGATTAAAGAATGATAAAAACTCCAAACATGTTACCTCATCCAATTTATATTTGGAGAGATCTTCATCCTCATCCTCCTCATCTTCCCCTTCAGACTCCTTATCTTCTACTTCCTTCAGGATAGATGCAGGACCAACTGGCTTCCCTCTGTACTTTTTCTTTTTACGTCCAAACTAAGCAATGTTATTTCATTAGAATACGATAGAATCAAAAGTAATTTAAATTAAAACCTGCATTTTTTTATAAGTACACGTCAATTTCAAGTAAGATATTGCTCAAAGGGAAAGAGAAGTATCTATCATAAAACATCAGTTAGCAACAAGAACATTTCTGAAGAGATGCTTGTCTTGGGTACAGTTAGTGCCCAAAGACAAGCTGAATGGAAATCTGAATTTTACGAGAGTATTTTATATTTCTGTCTATGGGTTATCTTTATTAAACACCATTGAGCATCTGGCTGAAAGCAACACCCATGACCCTTGAGCTATCTCTTGAAGAAACTTAACAAACTCAGCTCGTACCAGTTTAATTCATTTTTACTTTTTACTCACAAAAGACAAAACAGATACATTCACTTTCAGTTCAAAACTCTCACACATGAGCATTTGGCAGACAGCTGTATCACAACATATTCTTGAACAGCACTCTTCTAAGGAAACCAAATGCAAACATATCCTAAACACACACATCACACAGTACCTGCGCCTCCAGAGCAGCACACGCACCCAATCTTACCTCATCATACTCCCCATCTGATTCCTCACGTTCTATATATTCAACATTCTCTCGCTCATTAAATCCTCCTCCGTATCCTTGAAAAAGGGGGAAAACAAGACAAATCTCTTGAGCTGCACCAAATTCAGCTACAAGAAGCACAAAGTTTATTCTAAACTTTCACAGAGGCTCAGGAAGCCTTCAGTGGTTTATAAACACGTGCCCCAAGAACGTAACAGGATCTCAAGAGGAACATGAATTGTTCCTACACACATTTACTAAACAGAAACCTAACTGAGCAAATGGATTAAGACACAAACAACACAGAAGCAAGAGAGCTTAAAAGAGTGGGAAAAAAACATAAAAGAAATGTCAGGATTATAGCTGTGCTTCCCAGAAGAGCTCTGGTGGGGCTGTGGTGCCTGACAGCTGCCCTGTGTGGATGCACACAGGCATGTCCCCAAGGGGCTAGAACAAAGGCTACTGTACTCCAAGACTGAAATCCCACCTTAGGTAGCAGCCAGTAGCCAACTCAGGAAAGCACTGAGTGAAACACAAGGCGGGGACACACTGCTCAACTGCTTCCCTTGGCCTCAGCCAGGTCCCACACGCACGCAGCCCCCTGGGTATCACAATTCTTTTGGACATACACTCAGATATAGCTCCTCAGGGAGCTACAGCAATAGAAGGATCCTGCAGTCGCAAGGAATTGTACGAATGCCAAGATTTGCCTTAGGCATCTCTCTGTTCCTTTGTCTAACGTAAGAGGAACACCTGAAGGGATCATTTTTGTTTCAGCTGCCTCTGTAACTGACTCCAAGCATACGCAACATGCTGAGTGTCCTGCACAGGACTGGCAATGTCTAAGGGACACCAGAACGTGGAACAATAATGAAATAGTAAAAATATTCAATTATATGAAATATATTAAATCCAGTTAAATATTCTTCTTTAATATTCTTACAATATTAGATATGAGTATTGAAAATATTCTTTTGAATAATAACCTGTGTGCTCTTCTCCATGCTTCTTTTTTTTATATATAGAATCATGGAACAGTTAGGGTTGGAAAGGACCTTAAGATCATCAAGTTCCAATCCCCCTGCCATGGGCAGGGACACCACACACAAAACCATGTCACCCAAGCTAAACCATGTCAGCCAAGTGCATACGCATTATTGTCACACTCCATGCGTTAAGTTCTCAGCCTGATCCCATTTGCAGTGGTACCAGTACAAATGCACGAGTGCACTGTAAGGAGATCCTCCAGTCTAGTTACCACTGGGCTCATTATTAATGCATAAGGAACTCAAAACGTGTCCAAGCATGAACAAACCTAAACCTCATTAAGAGGTGATAGTCTGATCTACACAACCTTCAAACCCTGTTCTTGGGAATGCTGAGGCCTCCAGCAATGGACATTGTGCATGCACTGGGCCTTCTGGAGTTGAATACATATTGTATTATTCCTTCCAAACATCTTAGTAACAAAATCAAATATAGGGGGAGTTTAAGCTGAGTATCTGTTGACTTTCTATATGAAACAACCATATACTTAACACACCACTAAAAGTAATCAAGTCCAAGAACCTACTTATAAGTAAGTCCAAGACTTATTTACATATAGAAATTCATTCAACTTTCATACAATCACAGACTGGTTTCTGCTGGAATGGAGCATAAATTTCTTCCACTTCCAACTCCTGACACAGGCAAGGACACCTTCCACTACAGCAGCTTGCTCCAAGCCTCATCCAACCTAGCCTTGAACACTGCCAGGGATGGGGCAGCCACAGCTTCTCTGGGCACCCTGGGCCAGTGCCTCAGCACCCTCACAGGGAAAAGCTTCTGCCTAAGAGCTCATCTCAGTCTCCCCTCGGGCAGGTTAAAGCCATTCCCCCTGGCCTGTCCCTTCAGGCCCTTGTCCAAAGCCCCGCTCCAGGTTTCCTGGAGCCCCTTTAGGCACTGGAGCTGCTCTAAGGTCTCCCCTTAAGGAGTCTTCTCTTCTCCAGGCTGCCCCAGCCCAGCTCTCTCAGCCTGTCAACTTTTCTGGTTCTGCTGTGAAAACACCATCTTTAATTAAATTACACTGCAATTTATAAAAAGAAGTCCTCTTACAGCAATTTGAGTAGTTTAAAACCACACACATCTTACCTGTCCTTTCCTCCAATTTCGCGTACTTTGGAGTATTACACATATTGCATTCTGATCTTCTAGCCCAGTTCACGTTACCACATCTTCAGAGGCAAAAAGAACGAAACAAAAATAAGAAACATTTTATTTTAAATCAAAAAGCTTAACTGTGGAGGCAACACTTAGAATAAATCATAGAATCAGAGTGGTTTGTGTTGGAAGGGACCTTAAAGCTCATACAGTTCCAACCCCCCGCCATGGGCAGGGGCACCTTCCACTACAGCAGGTTGCTCCAAGCCCTGTTCAACCTGGTCTTCAAAATGAGAAATATTACAAAAATGTATTTGTCAAGTTTTAGCAGTGATATGGTAAATCTCCATGGCAACAGTCCTCATAACATAACTGCTTGAGAGAGTCTCTGGGTGTTTCACTAGAATGAGGATGGGAAGGTGACCATACTGGACAAGTGGAAGGGAAAGAAAAGGCATGTGGACAAGTTTACAGGGGTAACTGCACAAAAAGTGTTAAGACCCCTCACTGCTCTCCACTAGTGGCATTCATGGTTCAGAGGGGTTAACGAAGAAGGCACCATGTGTATAATGCTTAGGAGCAGCCACTGTCCCTCACTGCTGTAGTTATCTGCTTCTGCAACTGCATTCCTATCTTATGACCTCCTAGAAGGCCATTCAGGCTTCCTCCATTTGTAGTGCTACCCTCAAGACACTGCTCAGCCCCAGAGAGAAGAGAAGGTCTGTAAGACCCAACCTAACTATAAACTTGGAGAGACACAGCAATCCTGAAGGCATCAAGCAGATCCCCTCAGATACTGGGGTCCACAGCATTGCCCAGGGAACCTGCTGCTGCAGGACAGTGCCACTGGAAACCCATCAGACTGAAAACAGCTCCATGCCAACAGGAAAAAAGAATTTCAGGTTTCACTGCTCAGACAGCTCAAACAGCAAAAGCCTGAAATCCTTAAAGTGCTCCTTTCAAAAATCCAAGCGTTTTATTAAAGCAGCCCTTTTCTAATTGAGGTCTTAATATTCCCAACTGATGCCTTGGAGAAACATCTGAGAATTTAACCATGGGCTAAACTTGACTCATTACGTGTTTAGTGAATGTTAACAACAAAATATCACGCTGCAGTGTGGGTGTTACTTCCATCCACACGTATCTTCCACTTGAGAAGTGCCCAGCTTATCAGAGAAAAACATGAACTTTTACCTACCTATCTTGATTATTTTTAACCATTTCCCAGCCATGTTAAACAAGCTGCTCTCCAGCAAGCAAAACTGAACGCTAGCCTCGCATCAGAACACTATGAGTTGAACCTGTGTGAGTTTTGACCATTCTTCCTCAACTGTACAAGTAAATGTACAGTGACACCATTAAGAACCAGGCTGTTTGAGGTGTTGTTTGGCACTACAAGAACACTTTGCACTCTGTACCAGGCCGTACGTTTTACACTGCCAGTCGTTAGCACTGAAGAGCCCACGACTCTTTTCAGCAAGTGTCTTCCCTATTTCAGTCCCTCCAGCTTTCATCATTTTGGCTTCTGTTGTTTTTTCTGGAAAATAAAAACAAAGACACAAAGAACAAACAGCTCTCAAACACCTTGCTTCATGAATATATTCTTTTAAAATGGATTTAATATTATTTTTAAATGGATTTAATATTATTTTTAAATGGCAGAAACAGATGAGGAGAAAAAGATCATAGAATCCCATTCTAGTTTGTCTTGGAAAGGAGTTTAAAGCTCCTCCAGTCCCAACCCCTGCACAGGCAGGGATACCTTCCACCAGAGCAGGCTGCTCCAAGCCCCTGTGTCCAACCTGGCCTTGAACACTGCCAGGGATGGGGCAGCCACAGCTTCTCTGGGCACCCTGGGCCAGCGCCTCAGCACCCTCACAGGGAAGAGCTTCTGCCTAAGAGCTCATCTCAATCTCCTGTCTGGCAGCTGAGACACTCACCTCTTCCACATCTGTTACAGTTGGTTCTTCTCGCAAAGTTTACGTTCCCGCACCTGAAAACAGAAGCGGAGCGAGAACGAAGACGCTGGTTAACGCTGGAAAATGCACTCGCGCGAGACTTAAAAGAAAACCACCTTTATATTTCAGGCTGAATCGGTTCCAAATCGGAACACGAAGTTTCCCAGGCCCTGCGCGGCCCCATGATGTCGGAGCTGTGGAGCTCTGCAGGGGGGAAACTGACCCGGACCGTCCCAAGCCGGTGGGAGGGGGCAGCCTCTCGGGACCCGGCGGCCGCGGCTCCCCGGGCCGGTGTTGCCCCACGGGCGGGCGCTGTGCTGCGCCGTGTTCCGCGCTGTGCGCCGCCGGCCCCCGCGGCGGGCGCTGCCCCCGTCCCGCCCCGTCCCCGCTCACTTCTTGTCGGGGCAGATCCAGTCCCCGTCGCTCACGCGGAAATTCTTGGTCGACATCTTGGGCCCCACCGAGCCGAGCACTCAGCGCCGCGCCAGAGGACCAGGGCCCTGCGCGGGCCGGGTTGCCCACCGCGCCTGCGCCCTGCTGCCGCCCGCACGGATTCTGCTCAGGCAGCGGCCCGGGCGCCTCAGCGTGGCCAGCGGGAAGAGCGGGCCGAAGGAAGCGCGCCCCCAGCGGGGAGGAGGGCTGTTCGCGGAGGGGCGCATGCGCAGTGCGTTCGGCCGCCGTGGCGGGATTGAGCTGAGGGGAGAGGAGCGGCTTGGGGGTGGGAGTCGCGCTGTGAGCCGGGGAGCCGGTCCCGCCGAACGAGGAGGCGTCCGGCAGCGCGAAAAAGTGAAAATCAACACTATAGAGCTCCCTTATTCATGGCAGATTCCTTTCCTGCGGGTGCTGCTGTGGCGTTTGTCACCCCAAAGTCCCAGCCGGGACAGACGTGCCCGAGGTCCTGCGTGTGCATCTTCACTACAATACATCAGCTGCTAATGCGTAATGAAAGATGAATGAAATAAGGCTTCATTTACAGAGAAGACAGAGCACACTGCGTTCAGACTGGTTTCTCAGTGTGACAGCACTGAAGAAGTCACCACAAGAACATACAGAGTGCTTTAAACAAGAATAAGACTTTAATGTTAGAGTGTTCAAGAAAATCCATTATTTTAAAGATGGGTTTTACTATGATGAAAAGACCATCCTGTGGTTTGTGGGGCGTTCACTTCAGCACAGGGACAAATGCTTCCATGTCCTGTGTGCAACTGCTCAGTCCTTTTGCTTTTCCCTTTGGACTGGTGATGATCTGGTGGGATCTGCACACCTAGTCTGACCAGCACTACCTAATTAAACACATGTGATGTGCTGATTTAGAGCAAATGTGACATTCCTGGCAGTTTTTATCTCCTTTCCATGCTGTAGCCACATCCTGTGGAAAAACCATCTGGAATCTGGTTATGGGCCTGGTTTTTCTCACATCCACTCTCCAGGTCATGAGGGAAGATGACTTTGTTACTGCTATTTACTTATAAAAGTGTAAACCAGCGTGACTGCGCTGGAAAAATGTGTTGGGTTATGTACGAACCCTGACAACATGCATTCTCCTGAGCAGGAAGCACTACACCTGCCTTGGTCTGCAGCTGGAGAAGGCTCCAGACAAAGGGGAATCGAAAGCAAGGGCTGTGAAAATACTTGCTTTTCTCTACTTGCCTTTTCTCTTTCTGGAATTCAAGAACAAGCAGAAAGAACGAGGTGAAAAGAAGATGGCCGCAGGGCACAGCCCAGGGCAGAGCCTGTAGGGCAGCAGGGGTCCTGCACTGTTTGTGTCCGCAGCCTGTGCGAGGCGCAGTGCTTCACAGGCAGCAGTGCCAAATGTGAAAGCTCGAGCAGCAGTTTCTGCCCCAAACGACGTTCCTTTGTGGCACTGGATGATCAGTCTAAGCTCAAATGAGAGAGCAGAGTCTTAGCGTTGTGATAAAATGGCAGCAAATCTCCCATGAGAGCCCCCCACAATCCTGATCCAGCTCTGGGGCAGCAGCACAAGAGGGACATGGAGCTGTTGGAGCGAGGGCAGAGGAGGCCATGGAGATGCTGCGAGGGCTGGAGCAGCTCTGCTCTGGAGCCAGGCTGAGAGAGCTGGGCTGGGGCAGCCTGGAGAAGAGAAGGCTCCTGAAGGGGAGACCTTAGAGCAGCTCCAGTGCCTAAAGGCGCCTGTAGGGACAGGACAAGGGGAGCGTCTTTAACCTGCCGGAGGGATTTAAACTACCAGAGCCCTCTGTCAGTGCCGATCTTCAAAATGAAGTAGAAAAGAGCTTGAAAAAGCCGGTGAATACAGCGGCAGCGCAGAGTGCCTGGCAGGATTCACTCCCTCCATGGCGTGGTGTTTGTCTGTACAGCAGGTGGCACTTTAGGAACGCACATTCTTCAGGTTGCGTTGTTATCACAGATTAAACCCCTGCTTTTCATGGAATTCGGTGGGGATATTTTAAATACCAACGTATTGATAACTCTATTAAAAAAAAAAAGGAGAAAAAAGCTTCCCTGCCACCAGGTGCAGCTGGCACTGGGAATGGAATGCAAGGTTATCCCTGGGTAGCACCTGATACGGAGCATGAAGTTGGCAGGGAGCATTGAGATTATTTTGATACTTGTTTTCTGCCAAAGGAACCTCCCCAGAGGAGTCCTCGGCCAGGCACCTGCAGCCACAGTCCTGATGTGGTCAGTGAGACCTTTCCCAGTCTGTGCAAAGTTTCTGTAACATCCTTGGACCAATTCACTTTAAAAAAAAAAAAACAAAACACAACTTTCAATTTGTGAATAAAAGCAAGGCCCAAGTGGGCAAGATCTCCTGCACCCTGGAGAGATATGATCAGGCACAATCTGCTGTTCAGCTCAGTGCCTATATAGGAGATTCCCTTATTTAAGAACCAGTTTTACGTAAAGATTTTTGATATGTTGATCATTTCCTGTGTTTCTTATACAAAGTTTCATTTAAACTCCCTGTTTCACAGTAGCTTCTGACTGATTTTATTGGATTCCTGTTTCTTTCTCAACACATTTTGGCTTCAAATGTGGGTGAGGAGTTGATAATAACCAAGTAAATGAGAAATACATCACCCATCATTTTAACATAATGAAACCCAACAGCTGAGAATGAAAAAATGTACAGAAAACTGTTTAATTGGCCTCTCTCTAGACAGCCAATTCCTACCAACAAGCCCTGAAAATCAGTTTTCCTCAAGAAAGACTAAATGGTACAAGGGCCAGCAGCATCAAAGGCAGCAATTAACTGGAGGCTGCCTGTGCTTCGCAGCTCTTCCCTTCTGCTTTCAAGCCCTTTCCCAGTACGCTGTCTGCGTGCCATGCTCTTTATTAAGCAACTTGGGGCACCCAGGTTTTTAAGCATCACTTTAAAGCACTTAATACACTGTTGATGCTTCCCAAGACATCATAATAATAATAATTTCAGATCCGTGAGTTGAAAGAGTGCAATGTGCTTCCATCAGGTGAAATCTAACTATTATGAAAAGCCATTTGTGTTGATGCAACTGAACATACACTAAATTATACAGCGAAACAGCATTTGACTGTTCAGTTTTCAAAGCTCATCACAACCTGACAGGTATTTGTTTAAACGAGGAGAAGTGAAAACGTGGTGCCTGTGCTAGAAAGTGCAAGAGCTGTACACCACCCCAGGCTCGTGCTGTCTCGTGCTGTGGGAGAGCTGCTGTGCTGCAGCAGCCGTTTGAGGGTGCACCGCAGCGTTGGCAGGGGTGGTTTTCCAAAGTCCCTTTCTGTTTCCAAGTGTGGCAGATGTTTGGCACTAGGGGTTTTCAAGGGAGGGATGGCTGCTGACGTGGCAGGGACGCCATGAAGGATCTCAGTTGGCGGGAGGGGGAGAGGGGCGGCCATCAGGGGTGAGGGGTGTTTGCGATGGGAGATCATGAGGGGTGAGAAGGGGTGGCCATGAGGGAAGATCAGCAGGGGAAGGAGAGGGGTGGCCATGATGGGAGATCATGAGGAGAGGGTAGGGGTGGCCATGACAGAAGATCTTGAAGGGAGAGGAGAAGTGGCCATGAGGGAAGCTCATGAGGGGAAGGGAGGGGCAGCCATGATGGGAGATCATGAAAGGAGAGGAGAGGTGGCCATGAGAGAAAATCATGAGGGGAGGATAGGGGTGGCCATGGTGGAAGGTAATGAGGGGAGAGGAGGAGTGGCCATGATGAAAGATCATGAGGGGAGAGGAGGGTCAACCATGAGGGAAGATCATGAGGGGAGAAGAGGGGCGGCCATGAGAGGAGTTCATGAGGGGAGGAGAGGGGTGGCCGTGAGGGAAGATCATGAGGGGAGAGAAGAGGTGGCCATTAGAGGAGATCATGAGGGAAGAAGACAGGCGGACATGAGTGAAGATCATGAAGGGAGGGGTGGCCATGATGAAAGATCATGAGGGGAAAGGAGGGGCGGCCATGATGAAAGATCATGAAGGGAGAGGAGGGGCAGCCATGAGAGAAAATCATGAGGGGAAAGGAGGGGTGGCCATGATGAAAGATCATGAGGGGAAAGGAGGGGTGGCCATGATGAAAGATCATGAGGGAAAAGGAGGGGTGGCCATGATGAAAGATCATGAGGGGAGAGGAGGGGCAGCCATGAGAGAAGATCATGAGGGGAAAGGAGGGGTGGCCATGATGAAAGATCATGAGGGGAAAGGAGGGGTGGCCATGATGAAAGATCATGAGGGGAAAGGAGGGGTGGCCATGATGAAAGATCATGAGGGGAAAGGAGGGGCGGCCATGATCAAAGATCATGAGGGGAAAGGAGGGGCGGCCATGATGAAAGATCATGAAGGGAGAGGAGGGGCAGCCATGAGAGAAAATCATGAGGGGAAAGGAGGGGTGGCCATGAGGGAAGATCATGAGGGGAGGGGAGGGGCAGCCATGATGAAAGATCATGAGGAGAGGAGAGGGGTGGCTGTGATGGAAGGTCATGAGGGGAGGCCATGAAGGGAGAGGAGAGGCCCCCATGAGGGAAGATCATGAACGGAGAAGGGGGGCGGCCATGAGAGGCATTCATTTTGGAAGGGAGGGGTGGCTATGAGAGGAGATCATGAAGGGAGAGGAGGGGCACCCATAATGAAAGATCATGAGGGGAGAGGAGGGGTGGCCATGATGATCATGAGGGGAAAGGAGGGGCGGCCGTGAGGGAAGATCATGAGGGGAAGGAAGGGGTGGCCATGAGAAGAGGTCATGAGGGGAAGGGAGGGGTGGCCATGACGGAAGATCATGAGGGGAGGGGAGGGGTGGCTGTGATGGAAGGTCATGAGGGGAGGCCATGAAGGGAGAGGAAGGACCCCCATGAGGGAAGATCATGAACGGAGAAGAGGGGCGGCCATGAGAGGCATTCATTTTGGAAGGGAGGAGTGGCTATGAGAGGAGATCATGAGGGCAAAGGAGAGGTGGCCATGATGGAAGATCATGAGGGGAGAGGAGGGGTGGCCGTGAGGGATGAGGGGCAGCCATATGGAGAGATCATGAGGGGAGAGTAGAGGCGGCCATGATGAAAAATCATGAGGGGAGGGGCAGCCATGGGGGGTGAATGGGGGGCAGGAGGGGAGATCTTGATAGAAGATGCGGGGTTTCCATTATGGGGAGGGGCAGCAGCTATACACTGTAGGCTGCTATGTGGGGCAGATGAGAGGTTGCTGTGAGTGGAGATTATGAGGGGCAGCCATGGGGGGAGATCTGGAGGGGAAATCAATTTTGCCATAGTGACATGGTTTAGTGGTGGGCTTGGCAGTTGGACGGTTGGACTCGATAATCTCAACTAGTCTTTTCCAGACTACTTGACTCTATGATTCTGTGTGCCTTCCAAAACTTCTTTGTAGTGAAGACAATGGAACAGGTTGCCCAGAGAAGCTGTGGCTGCCCCATGCCTGGCAGTGTTCAAGGCCAGGTTGGACACAGGGGCGTGGAGCAAGCTGCTCTAGTGGAAGGGGTCCCTGCCCGTGGCAGGGAGTTGGAACTGAATGAGCTTTAAAGGTTACTTCCAACCCAAACCATTCCATGATGCTATTATCTAGCCAGCCATGGAATATATAACTGCTGCATTAAAAACTAATTCTTCTGGTTTTCTTAGGGTACAGTGTTAGCTCTTGCATGGTGTTGCTTCTGCCTGTACCCAGAAGTAATCTTGTCTGGATAGGTCACTTCTTCTAAATGATGAGGTAAATGTTATCCTATTTTACATCTGCTTCAGAGATGAAGTTCACAAATCAAAACCAGATCTCCTGTGGCTCTAAAAGACAATCCTAAACTGTATTGTGAATGGCAACTAAATTGTGGGCAAATACATGTTTGGATTTTCCTGTCAGAGGAGTGAAGTGTATCACGAGTCCTTATTTATTTCTGAGCAGGTGCACTAGAACTAGAACAACTGTCTGACAGGTAGAATTTCCTGGAGAAAGCAGTGCATCTATATCGCCATTCTGATTGCAGGAAAGGCTGTTAACAACAGTGAGAGCTGCATTAGAGATTGTATTGCTGTTGTTTGGGAGTGAAAATTTAATGATCAAATATGGCCTATTTTTGTCATCCCTGCACGTTGGACTAGTGAAACTCCAGGTTATTTCTGCATTATATGTTGATGGGGGATGTGAAGTAAAAAGATATTGAACTCGGATTGCATGCAAAGTATCAGACTTGGAAGGGAGAAATCAAACACACAAGTCTTAAGTAGTGAACAACTGGATGAGCAGCAGTACTCCGAAAAGCACTGCCCTATTTTGTCAATATTGACTATTGAGTCCAGAGGAGGCCACGGAGATGCTGCGAGGGCTGGAGCAGCTCTGCTCTGGAGCCAGGCTGAGAGAGCTGGGCTGGGGCAGCCTGGAGAAGAGAAGGCTCCTGAAGGGGAGACCTGAGAGCAGCTCCAGTGCCTAAAGGGGCTGCAGGAAAGCTGGAGAGGGGCTTGGGACAAGGGCCTGTAGGGCCAGGCCAAGGGGAATGGCTTTAAGCTGCCAGAGGGAAGACTGAGATGAGCTCTTAGGCAGAAGCTTTTCCCTGTGAGGGTGGTCAAACAGGCGGCCCAGAGAAGTTGGTTGCTCCAAGCCCCTGTGTCCAACCTGGCCTTGAGCACTGCCAGGGATGGGACAGCCACAGCTTCTCTGGGCACCCTGGGCCAGTGCCTCAGCACCCTCACAGGGAAGAGCTTCTGCCTAAGAGCTCATCTCAGTCTCCTCTCTGGCAGGTTAAAGCCATTCCCCTTGGCCTGTCCCTACAGGCCCTTGTCAAAAGTTCATGGCAGGGGTTGGAACTGGATGTGCTTTAAGGTCCCTTCCAACCCAAACCAGCCTGGGATTAGATGGTGAGGTCTGGAGTCAGGAGGAAGTGTTGTTCAGTTTGCCTTTGGTATTGGTGGATTACTTTGGTTGCTTTCACAGAGTACAGCCTTCAGGATTTGACATAGAATCGTAGAATTATATCACATGGGTGGACAGGCAGCATATATATATTCCACTGTATGTTTTTTGGCTTTGGATCAGTTGCAAAAGATCTTACAACTTCCATGACTTTGTATTTCATAGCACATATTTTGCATATTTGCTTGTAAGTTTAGGGTTAATCTTTAGTTAATACCCCAAAAAAGTCCACTTTCTCTTGTGTTCGTCCACTCTTTTTCCTGACCCACTTTCACATTTTCCAGGAAAGGACTGAAGGATTCCTCTCTGGAATCAGAGGAGTCTGTTAGGCCAGGATAAAACCTGAAGACTTGTCATTTGTCCCTTTTTCAACAAGTTGCTGGTGCACCGTGATCGCTGCAGATCATTATGTGAAGACACTGTGGCCTCCTTCTGGTATCTCTGTCACTGAAAAACACAAAAGGCACTTCCAGCATTCCAACCTGACAGTGCTGGAGAGGGGATTCGGTATAATGATGACACGTACGTGATGTGTGAGAAGGATGATGGCTGACAGGCTCTGTGCTCCTGTGTCACTGAAGGAGTAAGACTCTCAGCAGCAAAAGCTCTAAACCTGCTGCTTAAAAGAAGGTGATGTGTTTATGAAAAATATGCGTAAATAAGCCAATATTTATAATTTTCCAAAGGTATGTTTGAACACCATGTAGGTGAGGTGCAGAATAAATAATGCCCCAGTTGACAGCTATAATTACCCTGGTTCAAAACCCCTTATTTTGAATACAAATTTGTTTGAGCAGAAGCAATTAATGGGCCAGCCAGTAGAAATAAAAGTGAGGCATGTAAAAAGGAAGATCTAATATATAGTTTTGAAAAGCCAGGTTGGAAAAGGTTCACCATTTGAGGAGTCGCTGGCGAGCAAAACAAGATGTGATTAACCTTTCCCATGCTTGTCCTCCTGTGCCCTTCCTGCGCGGCATGTTATCACCACTAATTAACCCACGCTGGAATCGGGGCGAGGAGGACCCGAGGATCGGTTAGAGCTCCTCGGCTCCACCTCTCTGGGAATGCTCGTCACCATGGCACCTGAGCACCTCGGGGCTGCAGGAGCGCCAGCACAGCAGGGAGCCTTCGCTCAGCCCTACCTGCAGGCTTCAGAAGCTCCCAGCTCTTTGTGGAGCTGTTTTTGTGCTTCATCATAATCTTGCGTTTGGCTTTTCACAGATTGTGCCCTCGCTGAAATCAGCAACGCGGCAGCGGGGAAAGTTCTACGGATCAGTATTTACTCCAAGAAACATGGTGTGAAGTAGACAAAAGTGTAACATGGTCACAGAAATAATTAACCCCTTCAGAGCAGCCAATTTGAATCATTCTATTACACTATTCCAAAGTAAAGAAAATGTATTTGGCAAAGTATCACCTACTTTGGCAATCTGCCCCTAAAACCAAGTAACAGTCTGTTCCCACATATCCCAATTGATGGGAATATGTCAGTGGTACATTTAAAGGGTAAGGAATAATGCCAAAACCCATACCTAAACATTTTTCTACTAGTTTTAGCTACAGTATTGCAATTTTGAGCCATATTTTTGTTAATGAACATTGAATTGTACCAGTTTAGGACTCTGAAGTCGGAATTAGGCTGCTGACCTGTCTTCTGGTGTCCTTACACCTCTAGTTCATTGCTTTGGTTTTTGCATCTTACTGGGCATAAGTATTTTGCTGCTTCTCGAAATTCTGCTTTGACAAAATCAACAAAAATTGGCCAGTTTGGTTTAGGTAAAGAACTGAACAAACCCAAGAGTGTTCATCAGGAGGGTCCTGCGGGGTTTGCTGTCTCATGTCCTAGAGGTGCATCTATGTGACCTTTTTCTTGGGATGTCCAAGGAGAACCACGAGTGTTCCTTCACTGCCAGAGAACTTGTGACTACTTGCACTGTCAATACGTCGCTGCTTACCAGTGAGGAAGCAAAAGCAATTTCATGTCCTCATTTTTGCAGCCAGTTCTGCTACAGATCTTCGCATTTCAGTGAAGGCAGCCTCTCTTTTTTCCAGGACACTCAATTGCAGTAACATCAGACACACAAAGTCATTTTGACAAGTGTCCTGTTTGCAGAGAAATGAATTTCCATGAAGGAGAATTCTTCTTTCCCCTCTTCTTTCTTTTATTGAAGAAGAAAACTCTTGAGTAAGCTTTGTTTTTCCTTAAGTTGCAATTATAAATAGAACAAGAAGTTCTAAGAACAATTTCAGTTCACACTGCGTTTGAGACCAACATGCCACACCAGACCAAATGAAGTCAAGTGAATCGGGAGAGATTCCAGTTGGATAGAAAAGGAAAAAAATTCTCAATGAGAACAATCAGCCATTGGAATAATCTCCCCAGGGAAGTGGTGACTCCCCAGCATTGGACACAGTTAAGATCTAGCTGAACAAGGTGCTGGGACATCTAGTCTAGGTCGTGCTCTGCCTAAAAAGGTTGGACCATATGATCCTTGAGGTCCCTTCCAGCCTGGGATTCCATGATTCTATGATTCTGTGATTCTATGAATGCAGGTGGAGAGTCCACTGCAGAAGAATGTGGGTTCTGCTGGTCAGAAGCTAGAAGGATGTCAGTGAGTTGACAACTCAAGAGATAAGGTAAGCTCTGCACCTCCACAAGACACAAGTTATTTCCCCCAAAGCTTTCTGAGGTCTGTTAATCACACTTTTTTCATGAGGCTGGCTCAGGTCCTGAATTCTCCTGGCAGGCAGACAGTACAAACACTGAGTGAAGCAGAGGTATGTATTTATGTGTGTATGCAGAGGGGGCTTCTGGAGGTCTTCTACCTGAAGCAGGTCCATCTATTGTATGGGATCAGGCCAGCCATGTCTTTGTCTAACCTCAGCCAGACTCTACAGCAGAGTTAGTGTGTCGTCTTCCCCAGAAGTAGAACCCGATCAGTTCACATTGGCAATCTGCCCCTCCAGGGAACCTTGGGGAAGGTGCAGTCTCTGTCTCCACAGACCTCCAGACTGGCCCTGCAGATGCTGCCAAAGCCTGAGTGTGTTTCCCCCCAAAAGCGAGCCCTGGCTTGTGTATGAGCCACGCTCCCTGGTCACACCAATCCCACCCAGCCTCCTCTCCTTGCTCCTGCAGCTCCAAACCCTGCCTCGGCCAAAAGCAAAGTGATGCTGGTTCAACATACCGTTGAATGCAAATAGAAAGGGGTTTGAATCATAGAATCATAGAATCCCAGACTAGTTTGGGTTAGAAGGGACCTTAAAGCTTATCTAGTTCCAACCCCCCTTGTCCTTATTTTGATAGCAGCTATGCTTTTTTGTTAACAACAGACACGGTGAGTGCTGTGCAGAATCTGCGTTGCTATGGTTATAGCACAGCCATTCCCAGAGTCTCCCCGAAGTAGCTAGAAATGAGACAAATCCAAGGGACACTATGAAAGTAATTCCCAGTAGCACAGGGTTTTCAGATGTTTCTCCTGCTGTCAGTGGGGAATGAAGGTGGCAAACTAGGTTAGTGCCATCATCTTGGTTCCAAGTAGTATAAAATTCATTTACAGCTGGAAACTTTTCAATTTAAATTACCTCCCAGGAGGTATCCAACTTAAAACTTTGGGGCTAATTTCTACAATGTGCAGTTTTTCCCCACCAAAGCTGAAGCCCTGTGTTTATTCTCTTATCCCTGCTCTTTCCTTCACCAGGGTTTGCCCTGCATGTGCACAGTGTCCTCTGGCTTTTTCTCTGCCATAAGCACAGCAAAAAGTACAATCCCCAGAATCATCATTGCTGACACGCTTGGGAAAAGTCTGTGTGCAACAGGGTGTGGAACTGCTCCTCCAGCTCGTCCCTTGGGTGAGGTGATGCTGCATCCACTCATGTCCAGCCTCCTTCTCTCCATCTGGAGGAGCTTGGTGGGTCTCCAGCCCAGCACCCCTGGCCACAGCACTAGGTAGTTGGTGGTGCAGGGTAATGGAGACTGACAATTTCATCTTTAAGCTATTTATCCACCGGTGCTCTGCACGTCAGGTGTCAGGGGAACATGACAACTCTTGTCAGTGAAACAAGAGAGTCCTATGACAGGCTTTCAATCGAATCCTTCACCCAGCACTCCCGACATTAACACTGCGTTAAAACAGCTTCATTCATTATTCAGAAAGGGGAAAAAAAACAGTGAGATCCTGACAAAATATATAATGTTTTTTGAATCCTAAAACTCCACCCGGTTTTGCTGCTTCGATGCCGTCAGAATAACCTGTCTGGGTTCATTAAGAGCTGTGTTAGTTTTTCCCAGTGAATAAGCCAAGCCCTGGTCATCCTGCAGCTCGTGGGACTCGGCCGTTTGCCATGAATGATTCATAACTCAGGCTGCTTTTTAATAAAATGCTTGTGTTAAAATTCTACATATGCTCAGAAAGAAGAAATGAAAAATTCCCTCAAGATCTTCATTAGAATTTATAATAAATGACAAGCTGTGGATTTATTGTCTTGTAGGCATGGCCTGTCTGCAGATGCCCTGTGCTTGTAGACAGGCTTCCCCTGGCTGCCCACCATCCCTAAAACCACGGTGACTTGCTGCAGTACAAATGTTTTAGAGGCACAGTCAAGTCTGACTTTCATCTCATGTTAAAACATATCTTGGAATAGCAGAAGGGAAGTGTAGGCTCCTGGAGGTGCATTGTTTGGGTCCTTCTTCCCCAGACAAAGATAGAAGCAGTGATAACAGCAGTGTGACCCATGACTTCACCCCACTGAGAAAGCAGCGCTGAGAAAGCTTCATCACCCAGCACTGCAGCTACAAACTACACCCTGAATATTCACAGAACCCTGGAATGGTTTGGGCTGAAAGGACCTTAAAGTTCACCCAGTTCCAACCCCCTGTCATGGGCAGGGACACCTTCCACTAGAGCAGCTTGCTCCGAGCCCCTGTGTCCAACCTGGCCTTGAACACTGCCAGGGATGGGGCAGCCACAGCTTCTCCGGGCACCCTGTGCCAGCGCCTCAGCACCCTCACAGGGAAGAGCTTCTGCCTAAGAGCTCATCTTAGTCTCCCCACTGGCAAGTTAAAGCCATTCCCCTTGTCCTGTTCATGACATGTTTTTAATAACTGGGTAGTGTTTGATTATTAAATAAACATGATGCTCTTCCAAGGTGCAACTAAAGAACCTCTGCCCCTTCAATGCTGTGCAGGGAGGTGTTGGCTGTGCATGTTCAGATATTGGCTTGATGGGGAGAATTAGTGTTCTGCATGGGACCATAAACGTGAATTGCTACAGCAGGTCTCTGGTGAATCCTTTATGAAACAAAACAAACTGTGCTCAAACCTGTTGTTTAAAGCCGCGTTTCACAAATTGGTGACTGCTTATGTCTTCCTCTCCACAGCTGCTGGATGCTGTAGTACAGATCCCGTTCAGGAGCATAATGGCAGTGAAGAGGAGGACTTGCTGCACTGCAGTGTACCCTTTGATCACTGATCGTGACAAAAAGGGTTGAGCAGAGAATTAGCTTTCCTTTTCTCCTGTGTTTTTAACTCTGGAGAACATTTTCCTTGCAAGTATTTTTCTCATGCAAACTAATAATCTGACTTTGACTGGATGCTGGTGTGTATAACTTGCTGTTATTGACTACTCACCCCTCTTGCTCTGCTGCTCTGTTCTCCAGCCCTTCTGCTGACCAAGAGGGTTCAAATAAATGCCCACAGATTTCTGCATCTGGTCTAAACACTTCTTTCAGGGATACTGTTGTTTGTAGAAACATAGCCAGTTTTGAGTTACAGGCTTCTGAGGATGGAAGCTGACACATGTAACCTGTCTCAGTGGTTCTTGTCTGTTTTTAGGAGTGTGTGCTGTCACATCTATTTTTCAATTAGTGATTCATTCTTCTTGTTGGATCCAAATAGGAAAGCAGTTTTGCAGCCTCAAGACTCTGTGGATCTCTTTGGTTTATGTGGAAGGCTGCTGTACAGTCAGTAGATAATATCAAAAGTACCCTTGAGTTTTAATAGCCACCCTAAGTACTAGTTCCAACTCTACTGTCTTCAACAGCATTGCTGGGGAGAAGTGCCTGAGAAGGAAGGTCAAGATGTTGTGGTTTGCTTGTTTAGAAGTCAAGGATGAATAGAATATAGGCAGATGGTTACAGGTCAGGCAAAACTCCCATCAAGTAACACAATGAAGAGAATTGGATGAAGGTTTCATGGCAATCATTGCAAGGGAGCTGATGCCTCTCCAAGTTGCGTGGCAACAAGCTGGAGACAAATATAAAACACCCATATGGCTTTGAAAATCTGATTTATTTCTGAGGTAGAATGGGTTTTTTTTTTTCTTTCTTTGAGGCTCAAATCTCCTGAATAAAATGAGTGAGTCCACTGGCACTGCAAAAAGTTTCCAAGTTTTGAAGTTTTCAAGGATTTCTGTGTGTATGTGTACTCCCATTCCCACTGCTCTTCGTTGGCTTTGCTCTGCACTTGGCCACTTCCTTCTCAGCTTTGACCTCTCTTGACTATTTCTTTTTTTAAGCTGTTCTTCCAACTCTTGAGTTTTTTATGTTTGGTTTGGGTTTTTTTTTAACTTATTTTTTAATTCTGCATTGTTTTAATGATTAAGAGCACCCCCTCAAGTCATTCCTGTGTGGTGGGACTCTCAGAGTGCTGGTCTTGCCTTGCAGACTGCTGATGCCAACACACTTCTCTGAACAAAGCCAGAATGGTCTCTACAGCTTGCGCTGTGTGAGGAAAACATGAAAAATGCCCCTCATACAAACCTGAGCTGATTTTGTTGCTGCAAAAGACTCCAGTGCCCGAGACACTGCAGACTGCCAGGAGCAACAGCCATGAGAACCCTCTCTGCTTACTGCCTGGGTTTGTTCTTGGGCAAACAGCTATAAAAATGCTGGTATTGTCCTTTTACAGCAAAAAGACACAGTGACTCACAGTGAGGGAGAAGTGTGAACTCCGGAGCCTGGGCTTGATCTCAAAAGAGATTTAACATGGGGATGCAGTTTGCATGGTACCATCCCCATGGATTCAGCTAGCCAAGGGCAGATATTTAGCAGCCTCCCAGCAGGACAGACCTGCGCCAATTGATTTGATGTCTACATGAACATGAGGAATTCCTGTCCATTGCAGACAAGAGGCTTTAAGTTTTTCAAGCTCATGGACATCACAGGTTGGCATTACTGTCCCCAGCTTCCAGCCTGGGTAAATGAGGTGAAAGCACAGTGTTTGAGGGGTTCTGTGGGAGGACCTTGTGTCTCTTTGATACAATCTCAAAGTAGCTTTGATTACTTGGGATGTGAATAAAGCAAGACTTGTTAAAATGGTTATAAATACCTGCAGTGTATCTTGCTGTATGTGATAGAATCCCAGCCTGGTTTAGGTTGGAAGACAGCTTAAATCTCACCCAGTTTCCATCCCCTGCCACGGGCAGGGACACCTTCCACCAGAGCAGGTTGCTCCAAGCCCCGTCCAACCTGGCCATGAACAATTGCAGTGACCATAAACTAAACCACAAGAAGTTTCACCTCAACACAAGGAAGAACTTCTTTCCGTTTAGGGTGGCAGAACACTGGAACAGGCTGCCCTGGGGGTTTGTGGAGTCTCCCTCTCTGGAGACATCCCAAACCCACTTGTGTGACTTGGGTGGCCCTGCCTTTGCAGGGGGTTTGGCCTGAATGATTTCCAGAGGTCCCTTGCAACACTAATGATTCTCTGATTCTGTAATTCTGTAATTCCAGGGTTGGGGCATCCACAGTTTCTCTGGGAAACCTCTTCCATTGTTTTACCACTCTCATTGTAAACAATTTCTTCCTTGTATCTGTTATCCCTTCACAGAATCAGAAAATCGAAGAATCCCAGGTGGAAGGGACCTCAGGATCATCTGGTCCAACTTTTCTAAGCACAGCATGACGTAGACTAGATGCCCCACCACTCTGTCCAGCCCAGTCTTAACAGTATCGAATGCTGGGGAGTCACCACTTCCCTGGGGAGATCATTTCAATGGCTGCTTATTCTTATTGGGAGAATTTTTCCTCTTGTGTCCAGTTGGAATCTCCCCTCCTTGCACATGTGCTGGGAGGACACAGTTCTTGGTGCTGGTGGGGATGTGGATGAGGCCAGCCAGTGGTGGCTGCTTCTAGCCGGCACCATTGCTACACTGTGATGGTACCTCCAGCCTGCACTTCCCTGGGGATGCACCATAAATATTCAGCACCGGATACACTGGGATGTAAAGCAGCAGGTGCAGCAGCTCTGTGGTGAGGGTGTGTTTAATGGCTGAAGGATTCAAACAACTGTGTATAAAAACCTCCATCTGTAGCTTTTATGTGATTTTGAAGGGGGTTTATTTAATTTAAAACCACAATTTGTTTTAAAAAGTACAGATACCCTTTTGTGAAAGATGGCTTTGTACAATTAAGTGGCAAAATGGATTAAAGCCATTGAGGAAAATGTAAATATTTGAGTAATTTTAGGTTTCATCCCAGTACATTTCAGAACAAAAACTTGCCCTGTGCAGTTCTTCATGTTCCATTCCTCATGGTAAAATTCTTGCTAGCAATTAGGCTTTTTCTTTTGGCCTATTCTTCCTTTGTTTCCATTTCCCCCTCTCTTTTCTCCCCAAGCTCCTATAGCTTCTTATGCTTCAACAGCAGCTCTTCATTTGAAGGGGAACTGCTGTCACATCTCAAAATGAGCCAAGTACCTCATCAGCTTCCATCCATACAGCTTATTGGAAAGCAGTGCCTAATACTTCCCCAGAATGCCTTTAAAACACCCCCCAGTGCTCATTTTACCTTCCAATAGTTACTGTTCGTAGGAATCTTGACATTTTGACATTAAAATTCCAATATTTAGATCAATTTGTTCTTTACAGATTTGATTCAATTACCAATGAAATCAATGGGTGTCTTGACTTCTACCAGCAACCGTCCTGCTGACCAGCACTTCCTCTCCTTCACATTTGTAATGGCTGACATTTTATATACTAACAGATTTTGATAAAAAGCTACTTAAGAAAGGTAATTTAATTGGCTACTTCATGAAATAATTGTTTCTTTGGCTTCTGCACCAGTCCCAGTTCAAAGCTAGAATGTGTAGACAAAACTTACTGGGAAGCAAAGATGAATTTGCCCCATTTATCTTAAGTTGCAGATGTCATGTAGAACATGTGGCACATAGGAGGCTGTATGGGAATGGAGGCAGCAGATGACTGCTGGACATAATGTTGATCAAGGCCTTAGGTCCTCCTATGCCTGCAGTGGGAAGTGTCTGCCTTGGATTATAAGGTGATTACTCAGAATTCGCAGCCAGTCTTTGTCATCTCTGTGGCTGCTGGAAAGCAACGGTCTGTTCCCATTGCAATATCCCATGAGGAACCTCATTTGTCATCAAACAGAGGCCATCTACAGTCAGTCTGCTGAGCGCAAGACAATATTTGGGTGCTCTGTGGAGTGCATGACTGAGTGCAGCAGTTCGGCCTGAAGAGCTGCTGATGCCGCTGCCCACGTCAAGGGCCACTGGGGAAAACTGGGAGATGAGGTGATTGTGGTGTGGGGTTGGGTTCTTGTCCTACTCCAGTGGGAACCTCCATGTCTCCCGTGGCTGGACAATTCCTTGAACCTGATCCAGTTCCACTGAGATAACGGGATATTTGTGTAAATTGCAATGAGTATTGAAAAAGACCCGGTGGGAGATGCATCTTGTCTGCTGGCCAGTCATATGTGATATCTGTTCCTGAGACGGTTGGGTCCTGCAGAGCAGCTCTGTGGAATTAGCACAGCCTTCCTGCCATGCCATAGGATGGTGGTCTGGAAGAGAAGGACTGTGTGAACTGAAGGCTGATTCCACATAAGATGATCACCCCTACCCAACATCTCTCATTGGTCCTGTAGGATAATCCTTCCTCTCTCATTATGGCAGCTGTTCCCACTTCACTTATTTGTCAGATGGGTAAAGAAAAGGGTGAATCTGTCAATCAGCCACACTCATGAAGAGGCACACAAAGCCTGATTAAACCTTGTTCTCAAAGTCAACAAGAGCTAATTGCGAAGCTCAGAGAGAAAATCTTGTGTGCTCTCATGCCAATGCTCTGAGTTGATTGGAACCAAACTGCTTAATCAGGTTGAGGATCAGGAACACGGTGCCACATCGTGGGCACTGCCAGTGAAGATGCTGTCTGCTGATACCCCGGGTCAGAGGGTCTCATAATCATAGAATCATAGAATAGTTAGGGTTGGAAAGGACCTTAAGATCATATGGATTATTTTATTTAAGAGGTCATTAATGGCAACATGCAACAGATGCTTCACAGAGATTGTCAGGAATACATGTTGTTGTCAAGGTGCAGTGGGTACTGTGTGCAGAGTAGGGTCTTCTGGCAGGGCTGGCAGTCTCAAGTGAAGGTAGAGACATAGCTAGATGGGGTTTATAGAGCTCTCTGGAAATTTTAACCTGAACTCAGTGGTCTAAAGGAGGACTTCAGCCTTCTGGAGGTGACCAGGCTGCTGAAGAGACTACAGGAAGAGCTGATTTGCGCAGTGACACTAGGAAAGAGTAGTGGAGTCCATGTGGATAACTCTGAGGACTGAGAATTTTGGATGAGAACCAAGGCAGAAGATGACTCCCTCTAAACACGGGGCAGAAACTCACTGAGAAGGTTTGTGAAATGACTGAAGGAAGACAGAAGATGTGGCTCAAGTGAGGTGAAGAGCTGGGAATGCCAGAGAAATACTATTTGCTCCTGGAAAGAACTTCAGAGCTAACCCTGACCTATCTTTGATAAAAGCTGCTGTATTTCCCCAAACCATCTGCTTCTTGAGATCAAACCTGATCTCAAACAACAATAACCATCAAATAAGAGTCAGATCATCAAAGATTTTTCTACAGACTTTGTACACAAATTACTTCAATGCCATTTAAATGTAAAGATAAGTTTGAAAAGAGTTATTTTCAGAGTAACTCTTAAGTGAAATATTTTCAGCTAGAAATATCCTACATACCCAGCCTTTTTGCAGTCTGAATTCTATCCTTTAGTTTTTAATATTTGCTGTGTAAAATTATGTTATCCCAATTAGCTTTTTTCTAGGGCAGATATGGTGAAGAGCAGCTCAGTATCCTAATGATTTATGGATAAGTGTACCTATTGTTTAGGCACTTTTTTGTGGGCTGACTTACATTGCTATTTTATTACAATCACTTTTCATCAATAATGAAAATAGATTCCCCTTATCCACCCCCAAAAGCTTTGTATTTCCTGGCATGTTTGAGGAAGTGAGCTGGCATGTATCAATGAGAACAGGGATAATTGCCATGGGCTGACTGTTGGTTCTGCAGAGGAAGTTTCTGTTATTCATTGCGAGCTGTCAGATGCAAGCCATCATGCAAATGGAATGGATCTCACAAATATGTTGCATCTGGCTCGAGCAGAACTCCCACAAATATTTATCTTACTAAACACAAGATACCGATGATGATGCAGTAGCTGCTGTGGAAGCAATAAATAGATACCAGAGTGTTATCTACAGTTGTTCATAAAGACCACTCGATGCTGTAGCATAGTGTTGTGTGGTTCGAGGGAAATGTCCTGATATATCACAAGTTTTACAGATATATACACCATAATTAACTATGATTATGTATACTAATACATACTGATAACTAATTACTCTTTCAAATGAGCTAACAATCAAAGCCTTGATCTAAAAGTGCATACATTTCTCTGTGTTGTCTCTGTGACCTCTGATATTTCAAAGCATGAAAATATTGCTGTTCCAGTAATTGAGTGTTGCAAATCCATTAGCTACTTGATTATGGTCAAGATGGTGATGGACAGAGTCATGATTGAGAGCAGCAAAATATATTCCATGTGCTAAAATCAGATGGGTTCAACTTTGACTTGTTGTTTGCCGTTGTTGCTGCGAGTGTTAACTTTGGGAAACATCATATTGCTGAGGAATTAATCAAGAAATGAAAAGCAATGTTTCCAGAAGATCCTAAACATAACTGAAAGGATAGAAATTGATAAATTGTCACGTCTATGAACTGTTGGTCTGAAAAAGGCTGTGCACTATGAGTCTTAGCAGCGTGCATGTAAGCTGTTCATGTCTGTACACAGAGACCTGTGCTGCTGCTTTCACAGCCAGGTCTCCTTGGTGTTTAAAACCAGGCAAATCTATTATTCCCAGTCCTACTTCAAACACAACAGTAGAAAAGCCATTTTCTTTGTATGAGCTGCTTGCAACAATCTGCTCTATGTTGATTGTATTATAGGTGAGCTTCAAATACAAGTAAATTTTAGGTGTACACTGAAAGTTTTTTAGCAATTAATCAGAAAAAAAGTCCCAGGATTGTGTTGAAAGGAATAAAGGTGAATAATGAATCTATTTTTAAATGATGCCTTGCTCAGAGAAGCTGTGGCTGCCCCATCCCTGGCAGTGTTCAAGGCCAGGTTGGACACAGGGACTTGGAGCAAGCTGCTCTAGTGGAAGGGGTCCCTGCCCGTGGCAGGGGTTGGAACTGGATGAGCTTTAAGGTCCCTTCCAACCCAAACCAGTCTGGGATTCTACAATAAAACATCTCTGAAGAGAAAGTAATCAGTTATAAATCCGTTTCCTAAGCTAAATCTGCTGCTTTGGAGTTCTGAGAAGATGCCTCAGAGCATTTATTAGTTTTCTTTGCTATATATTATATTTTTGTTGTTTCACTTTATCTGTAGTTTTTTCATTAAGATGAAAGTCATCTGCCTATCCTTTATTCCAGGATTAGCTCCTTTTATTTCATTTTCCCAGCAGACTGATTGTCGGTTATGTTTCGGCAGCTTCCACCACTAATGGGTTTCTACACAGCTGGCTGGGCATCTGTGGCATTGAAATATGAATGTGTTCCCACAAAATCCAAGGGCTTCTGCTTTGGGTGGCAGAGTACCCATAAGAGTAGTTTTATGGAAAATGTTTGCATGTTCTTCAAATGTAGCCTGACAAATTGCTTAAGTTAAAGATCATTTATCCCCAAGAAACTGTAGATGTTGCTCTTTGCCTCTTAGTTAAAAAATTACAAAGCCTCCCTGTAAGAAACTTTTGTATTTCAAGCTTCATTCTCACAGAAGATGCAAGTCTGAAAATGGGAGACCTGTAAGAGACAATAAAGTTCTCCTCAAAGGCATGATACATAAAGTCTTGCAAAGTTCTTAGCTTGCGGAGAAAAGGAATGAATGAGAAGGGGAAAAAGGATTATTTTCAGTGTGTTTCAATTTTAGCCACTTGTGATTCAGTGCTCTGTATATTAATGGTAGATACCTGGAGGTGATAGACTCTGTTGATACTTCTAAAGATTAATACCCACATCAGACTAATAGAGGTAAAGTGAAGCTATTTCTTTTTACCTAGGAGAGATAGAGATTGTGTATAAATCTTGTGGGAAAACAGCACATAATTCTTTTCTAAAACACATGCTAAAGAGGAAGAAGTCTTGCAGCTGGCTTCAGTTGGGTGAGACGTAGTGTCATGAGGTGGCATCAAGAGGCTGGCCATATGCTGAGACGATGGGCAGTTGTGCACCTGCAGCCTGGCCATGACCCAAACATCGCTGCCGCAGAAGCTGCTCACCAGGGCCCCGCAGACTAGATTAGGAATTCCTAAATGAGCTCTTAGGCAGAAGCTCTTCCCTGTGAGGGTGCTGAGGCGCTGGCCCAGGGTGCCCAGAGAAGCTGTGGCTGCCCCATCCCTGGCAGTGTTCAAGGCCAGGCTGGACACAGGAGCTTGGAGCAAGCTGCTCTAGTGGAAGGGGTCCCTGCCCATGGCAGGGGTTGGAGCTGGAGGACCTTTAAGGTCCCTTACAACACAAACCAGGCTGGGATTCTAAGGCTAATGTAGGATGAGAGAAGAGTTTTTCTGAAGAAAATCCTCACTCCTCTGTGTCGTGGTTTAAGCCCCGGCTGTAAATTAGAACCACGCAGTCTACTTCCCCCCCCCACTCCCCAGAGGGATGGGGAGGAGAATCGAAAGAATGTAACTCCCACGGGTTGAGATAAAAACAGTCCAGTAACTAAGGCATAACACAAATCACTACTGCTGCCACCAATAATAATAATGATAAGAGAAATAACAAGGGAAGAGAATATGATACCGCTCACCGGAAAAGAGCCCGACCGAAAAGAGGACGTGCCCTTCCGGGTAGCTCCCAGTTACATCCCCGGGCATGACGTGCTGTGGTATGGAATACCTCTTTGGCTAGTTTGGGTCAGGTGTCCTGTCCCTGCTTCCTCCCGTCCCCTCCTCCTCCCTGGCAGAGCATGAGACTCACAAAGTCCTTGGTCAGTCTAAACATCGGTGTTATCAGCTTTGTTTCCAGGCCAAAAGTCAAAAACACAGTGCTGCAACAGCTACTAAGAAGGAGAAAAACTGACTGCTACTGCTGAACCCAGGACACTGTGCTTTCTGGGATGCCTGGGAAGATCCCCAGGAGATGAGCCACAAACTTAACTAGCTGTGAATTCATCATCCAACTCACTTCGTAATAGTGTTATTATTAAACAGCTGCTTTTAATGTTTAATAAAAGGTATTTATAAATTGCTGTAATGACACTGTTTACTGTTTGCATTACCTCTCCCAGCCTGGTTCATTAGCTGTCATTAGCAGTAGGTTAGTGCATGCATTTTGCATTTAGAGATGCTGTGTAACAATCTGTATTCCACCCCATACCAACTTAAGCTGTTCCTTTCCACGTTCCCTGTTCTGACCAAACTGTCTGAATTACAGAAAGTGAAGGTTTGGAAGGTTCTTGTTTTGGTTATGCCTGTAGATGCCTCATTCCCTTAAAGCTGTAGTCCCTATAGCTTTAGAAACTCAAAAAAAAAAAAAAATCAATAAAGGGCTTAAAAATGTATGGCATTTAACAGCAAATGCCCTTCTTTATTTCACCTTTTTATAGGAGACAACTGGACTTTTCTAATGAGGTTATTATCTTCCACTGAAGTGAATACTATAGAGCAGCAGCCTGGAATTTTATCATGTTGTGACCTTCTGTGCCAGATGTGGGAACATCTCAAACCCTCCCCATGTCTTGCTGGATGGAACATGTCATGTTCAATTTACAGGTTACCTTGTGTGACACGTGAGAGGCAGAGCTGCAAGGATGATGTCCTGGTAGATAGGCAGTAAAAAGTAAGGCATGGACCTGTCCAACCTCACTCCAGCAAGTGAAATCTTATGATGTGAGAGACATCAGAAGACCTTGCACAGAAGGTTTAACATGTTGAGTGGTGGGAAGAGATAGAGGCTTATGACTGGGAAAAGTGTGAGATTATTTGGAAACTAATCTAATGATATTTAGGGACTGATTCATGGGTTCTCATCCATTGGAACTAGTGCAGTTAGTAGGATTTCTCTCATTTAACCATCCAAAAGTTGATTGAAATAGGTGCTTGTGGAGGGTCGTTCATCCTTAGCTAAGATCAACTTCTGGACTTGGGTAGGATGGACCCACATTTAACATTAGGACCCTTTCTGTGGCAGGGGCAGTGAGCAGTGCTATTCATGAAAAGCATCTGAGTCTTAACAGTTTTTGCTGCCCCTTTGCCATGTACTCCTCCAGCCTATAGAAGAGCTGTATTAGGGATGTTAGAAGTTAAATCCCTTCCTAACATCTTTGGTAGCCACTGACCTCCTGTTTATGCATTTATCTAATCCTTTTCCCAGTCGGCTGATCCTGTTTGCCTCAGAGTCTCCTGTGGCTCCAGGTTCCAGAGGTTCATGACCTGCCGTGTGAAGAAAAATGTTCTTTCATCTATTTTCAAGCAATCTCCTCCTAGTCCCACCGGCCACTTCCTAGTCATTGTCATCTGTGACTGAATGTCAGCTCCACGTCCAGTTTATTCAGTGCCTGCCACTGTTTGCAAACTTCAGCTCCATCCTCCTCCTGCTTTCTGAGCTCAGCACCATCGTGCCACCATATCCAGAGTTTTCTCTGTTCTATCCTGTACCTTACATTTATCCACATCAAAACCTATCTGCCATCTCTTTGCCTCATTGTTCTGTGAGTGCTCTATGGTGTTCCTTGCCAGCAGCATTGTGTTTCATGTCCCATCCCTGGTAGTGTTCAAGGCCAGGCTGGATGGGGCTTGGATCAACCTGCTCTAGTGGAAGGTGTCCCTGCCTGTGGCAGGGGGCTGGAACTGGGTGAGCTTTAAGGTCCCTTCCAACACAAACCAGTTTGGGATTCTATGATTCTATGATTCTGTAATCACTTCTCATGTTATTTTTCACACCAGCATTAGACACAGCTCAGTATCTCGAACAACAAGAGTGCTTCACTCCACACAGAAATAGAATTCAATGTGATGATTTATAACAGAGAGAAATAGAAAACATGTTTGCAATATATTGCTTCACCACCTTGCAACTCACCCAGACTTCCCTGAAATCATTCTGCTGTGTTCTGTCTACGGCACAACTGAGTTGCTGCCACCTCTGAGGCTGGATTCATGGAGAAGTGTGAAGATCACAGATAGACAACTCAAAGGATGGATAGATGGATGGATGGGCTTTAATGCATAAAGCATGCAGCAGCATGCTGAACAGGCGCAGTTGTGTTGTTCTTGCTGGAAGTGAGCTGATCTTTCTGATCTTCTGCGCTAGGAGCATCACAGAATGGTTTGGGTCACAACAAACAGAGAGCTGGCAACTTTGAATTAGTTTATGTTTTAACCTGTGAAACATATTTTCATCTAGGCAAGATCTATAGAAAAGGCTTTGAATAAATGCAGTGTTTGTGTGTTGCCAAGGCTTCAAATCTGAGCAAGGAAAAGAAAACACATTTCAGGCTAGGCAACTCCCAGAATACTCACAGCACAGTGGTGAGGCATAAATGCATTCCTCATATGTGGTTTAACTGCCCAAGGAGAAATAAACCCATTAAATAAACATTCCTACCTATTCTCAGGAAAGATAAACCTGCTTCTCCTGCTTTGCCTGGTGGAGCAGGGGACAGCCCTTGCCCTGCCACTGGCACATAGCTTCTGGCCATGCTCTCCATCTCTTTTAGGGGCTACAGGAAACCTGGAGAGGAGCTTTAGACAAGGGCCTATAGGGAAAGAACAAAGGGAATGGCTTTAACCTGCCAGAGAGGACATTGGATGAGCTTTAAAGGTCCCTTCCAATCCAGATCAGTCTAGGATTCTGCGATCTCCATCCCCTGTGCTGCCGTGGAGCTACAGACCTTGAAGCACCAGACTTGCTTTTACAATAAAAATGCCACTCTTGTTCTTTTTAATATAATATTTATTTTTTTAACAACAGCCTCCACTCTATCACAGTAGCATCAGTCAATGTAATCATGTCCAGGATCTAATTTATCACATTTAATCCAGTATGATACAGCTTGCTTAGGTGGCAGGGTGAAGGATGTAACAAATAGACCCATAAATACCTGGTGAAGAGAGAAGCCGGAAGAAGGCATTTCACAGGTCTGACAGCTGTCTCCTGCTCCCTCTTCCATCATGTGTACCCTGCAGGAAGAAGACCTTAATATTTGTCACAGAATCCCAGAGTGGTTTGTGTTGGAAGGGAGCTTAAAGCTCACCTAGCTCCAACCCCTGCAGGGACACCTTCCACTAGAGCAGCTTGCTCCAAGCCCTGTCCAACCTTAAGCAGAGCTCAGGTGAGCTCTGGCTTCAAAGTGAAACGGAGCGAGCCCTGGTTCTGCAGGAACACCCTAAACTGGTGCAGCACAGGCTGACAGGGATGTAGTTGAACAGCTTGTTTAAAGGGGAAGCTCAGATTTTATTTTGGTCCCTCTGCTGAGAGCTCAGGGCTCAGCTCTGTCCCCAGCAGAGCTGGGATGTGACAGCCCCAGCCCCATGGTCTACCACTGCCTGTTCTGCCTGCATAGCTAACACTGACTGGGGGAGTCACTGCCTAAGAACTGATTCTTCGTATGGAAATACTGCCTCAGAAGCACCTTTCCAGTGCCAGCTCCAGTGCTGGTGTTTATTTATTCATTTCTGGTTTGAAGATCCCCAGTCCTCCGTGTGAGCCAGAGCTGATGCATGGTGACCATGCTGCTTGCTCACAGCACCACCTACTCAGACTTACCACATTAAACCAATCTACTCGGGGACAACCGGAGCACAAAAAGCACTGTATTATAAATCCAAATTCTATTAGACACTTCATGCGGTACATGTTCATTGTATGGTACTTCAGCAGGGCTTTATCTTAAACAGAGAATGGAACACAAGGCTGAGAAAAACGCTTTGCTTACAATCAGCAGAGAATTACGATTCTGGTGCTGCGCTAATACATTGTCATACAAATGCCAAGGCAGCCCGATAAGCGCTCCAGTGTTTAAGTCGAAGACTTCTGTTCTGTCTTGAGATATTTGGGCTGCATTGTTAGTCTTAAATAATTTCTACATATAATACGGAGTGTGGCTCTAAATTGAAAGCAATCTCATGCGTTTTCCCCTCTTCTGCTCAGTTCTAACTGTTCAAGGCCGTTCTCAAGTAATTAATTCATTTGGTGTGAATAGTTGGTATTTTTCAGCCCCCACATCCAACCATCCGACCTTTCAGTGGATTTCAGTAAATCATCCCTGAAAGCTTTCTTCTTTTAAACTTAGATACTGTTTTTGCACAGCATCAATCATTTTACTCTCTGACAGAAAGAAATGTTTCCTAAATCTGGCTCGCTGTATTGTTCCCCATTACATAAATAAAATGATTTATGGAGTGAGGAAAGGAAAGAAAGAAGGAAGCACTGTCTGATCTTTGTCGAATTATTTGTTCTTTATCCTGAGATTTATGCTTTTTTGTTTCTCCTGAGCTTGTGTTTGCACTGAAGGAGAATCACAACTTTCTGGTGACCGCTGCTCTATATCTCTTGCACCATGCCCTGAAGATTAGTGAGATGTCAGATGGCTCCTCAGGTCTGAGTGAGATAATGCTGGAGATGCAAAGAGTTCTCCTGAGCCTGACAGCGCCATGTTCCTCTGCAGTCCGGCTGCTTCAGCTGCAGGGTGAAGGGATCACAGGGGGTCAGTGGTCTCACCATGGACACAGGGGAGCTGAACACGCACAGGAATGCACATGAATCCAAATGATGGGTTGCTATGGCGATGGGAGACTAATGATGCTTTTTGCAGACTCATTGACGGTGCCGTGTCAGACCATCAGGTGCCATGGGGCTGCAAGAATGCTTCAGTTCTCCATCGGGATCCGCCTCTGCCTGTCCTGAGTCACAGCTGAGGCAAACATAGAGAAAAAACAAGCTACCAGAAGTAAACTCTCAGCTCTAAGCCTTCACTCATGAGAACAGTGCGAGAGCACAGTGCTTCCGTGGCTGCTCCAATGGACATTGGTGGAGTTGATGGTCATTACTGGATTTAATGGATTGCAGGTTATCCTGGAGCTGGCACAGTGGTGCTGCCTGCTCGAGATACAGGTGGCTGTCACCCTCCTGTACAACACCTCACATCTGCTCTGTTGCACTTAGTGCCCAGGATCAGCACTGTGCCTGAGGCTGGCAGAGAGGCTGATGTACAGCACTACTGTGAATCCGTGTGTTGCATGAGTAGCAACAACAGCTATTAACGCTACATTTCCACTATGCTTTGTTAGTGAAGAAACTACAGCAGATACCACCAAAGCATCCACAGCTTTGGACAAGGGCCTGTGGGGACAGGCTGAGGGCGAATGGCTTTAACCTGCCAGAGGGGAGACTGAGATGAGCTCTTAGGCAGAAGCTCTTCCCTGTGAGGGTGCTGAGGCGCTGGCCCAGGGTGCCCAGAGAAGCTGTGGCTGCCCCATCCCTGGCAGTGTTCAAGGCCAGGTTGGACACAGGGGCTTGGAGCAAGCTGCTCCAGTGGAAGGGGTCCCTGCCCGTGGCAGGGGTTGGAACTGGAGGAGCTTTAAGGTCCCTTCCAACCCAGACCGGTCTGGGATTCTATGATATTGCAGTATAACGTGTATGCAGGGAAACATGACTAGTGCTGTCCTCATGGAGCTCTGCTTTAGAGATAAGGTCTGGATAAGAAAAATCTGAGATGGATCTTAACTGCCTTTGGTACCATTTTTCTGGGGCAGACAACACTAGGGAAGGATCATTTATCATAAGTACATTGTAATATTCAGAGAAACAATTTTTCAGCTCTTGTTATCTATTGCTGCTCCTTTTATGATCTTATTCTTTACTATGAGTTTCTGTTTGAAAGAAAAAAATAAGTGGTTGGAGTCCTACATGCAGTTTTCATGTGATATACTCAGTATTTTAGGATTCCTTTCTTAAGTATTTCTAAAAGGCAGTACCTTGTAGGCTGACTACGAGAAATCAGTTTTGCTTTTATTGAACATGAGTAGATGCACATTATAAAGGGAAGTGGAATCATAGAGGTGTGGGGAAAACTTAAATGTTGAACTATTACATTTCTGAAGGAAAACAGAAGTCTGCTGGAAGTAAGAGCTGCATCTTTTGACCTTTATGTCATCACAGTTCTGAAGCAGAATCAGGATTAGAAGTCGGGGTATGTTTTTTTTCAAAGCTGTTGTTTAGCCTGAGGTTATGTGCATTTCCCTGCCAGTAGTGGGTTAAGTGTTTTCCCCCTGGAGTACAGCAGAGGCTGAGTCTGATCCCATAGTTGCTGTCTGCTTGTTGAGTGGGAAGGGAGGGAGCTTCCAAAGCACATTCCCAAGACCTGTTCCAGTGTGTTAGGAAGGGAAAGAGGACTGAAGAACCAGACTAAATCCTTTGTGTGTATGGTCACAGCAGGCTGAGAGTCTACCAGCGAGAACGTTGTTAATGAAAAAAAGAAATGTAGTGACAAAAAGCTTTGCAGTAATGATGGAAATTACTGAGGTTTCCTCTGGAGTATATGATGATTATCAAACCCTCTGCCTTGCGAATATCAAGAAATCTGTATCTACCTATGCTATGGTAGTGATTTCTATTAGAATTTGCAGGCTGCTCATGTCAGGATAGGTGTCATTGTGCAGAGCACGGCAGTGCAGAGGGACCCGAGCTGCAGGTGACTGACTGCCAGGCAGCAAGAAATCAGCAGGGAACTGAAACCCTGTGGAGCACTGGCTTTGCAGAGAGATTGTTTCAGTACCTGGATTTTGCAGGTAGCACACTGAGTATTAGCAACAGGTTAACACACTCACGTCTCCATGGAGCAAAGGAGGACAACCACCGTTGTGTGCAGTCACATCTGGAAGGTCAGTAAAGGAAAAAGGAACCCTACACTTTCTCAGGTTTTTTTTACCAACTCTGTTTAAAACAAAATCATGCTGAAGGAGCAGTCCATCCCAAGGAAAAAGTGAGTACTAAGTAGCCAGAATGAGAGAGGATAACATTTTCTGATGGACAGCCCAGCGCTGTAGGCTCATAACATTTTGTTCGAGTACTGTGCTCATGTGTGAGCTTGAAACCAGAAAATTCCATTTCTAGTTGTTGTCAAGATAGGGAGAGAGAAAAAAGCCTTTTCTGGAACAAATGAATGAAAAACACAAAATTCAAGGTCACAGCTAAATATAACACACAAAAAAGGAAGCAAGTCCAATAGGCATCAAGTAGCTGTTCAGACACAGTAATCTAATGAAACCAATTGTCCCTGACCTATCGTATTAACATTCTGAAAATGCAAACATGCATTTACAGCCTGTGGGCTTGAAAACCCCACATGGACAAGAGGGTCCGTAGGGCAAAAGTCCTCCAAGATGATGACTCAGGTACAAAATGAGTAGCCTTATTTAAATGGGAGACATTTCCTAATGAGAGTCAGTCTGAGACTGCTTCTTGCTGCTGTCATCTTGGGTTGCAAGTAAACATCCCTCAGATCACCTGAGGGAAAGAAGACAAAAGCAAGGCTAAAGCACATTGTCATGATTATTGTCCTGATGCTCTGTAGAGCAGCAATAGGGCTGCTGTGTATGCCCATCCTCTGAATGCAAACCCAGGAGGTATCAGCACTCCTGGTTGCCTCACTCACCTGCTGGCAGCAGGGAATCGGCAGGAAGCACAGGCTTTGTCCCCGCCAAGCCCCTCAAGTTCCTGCTGCCCTGGCTTTGCTGCTGCCTCTGCGCATGCTGCAGTCCCTACTCCTGAGTGCTGGGACAAGAGCTGGGTGATGCTTCTCAGTTCACGGGCAGGGACCCCTTCCACTGGAGCAGCTTGCTCCAAGCCCCTGTGTCCAACCTGGCCTTGAACACTGCCAGGGATGGGGCAGCCACAGCTTCTCTGGGCACCCTGGGCCAGCGCCTCAGCACCCTCACAGGGAAGAGCTTCTGCCTAAGAGCTCATCTCAGTCTCCCCTCTGGCAGGTTAAAGCCATTCCCCTTGGCCTGGCCCTACATGTGGTCTCAGGACATGAATGTGCCAGGGGCAAAGGGATTCTGCCCTTTGCAAGGTGAGAGCTCCCTTGTGCAGCAGGCTTTGCCCTTAGCAATTTCCACAGTGCTCCTCTCTCCATCACACTTGAATTCAGCAAATTGCTCAGAGAGCTCAGCCACAGATAAAATGGTTTGAATTGCTCCTCTGAAGAGAACTTTTCCACGTTTGGGAATGAGAAACCTTTCACCCTTTCTCAACAGCTTGCTGAAAGAGAGAGACACAGCCAGGCAGCTTCTCTTGCCTCTCTCATGGATGGGGTTTGAAAAGCGAGGTGATGGCTTTCATTTCACCCCTCACCTTTTGGCATATGGAACCTTGAGAAAAGAAAATCACTAATGGAAATCCATGGCTGGTGGCTGAAATCAAATGAGATGCATGATATCAAAACCAGCAGGAATTTTATTAGTGCTGAATATAGACAATAATAAGGCAGGGGGGAAGGTGCCAGGTAGCAACTGGGCACTTAAGATAAATGTCACTGAGCCAGAATGTGCATTAATTTGCTGAAGAGATTATTCTGATGGTCACATTCTGGACCAAATGACAGAGCTGGGCCTTCTGTGGCATTTTGGAGCTCAGGACACATGGGGTCTGTGTAGCGTGCTTTGTCTCATGTGAGGTTTTCACTTGAAGCTGCGTTTATCTCTAAGCACTACCCTGTGCAGGTTCCCAGCATTTGCATTTCAAACTTGGCAGAGGAAGAAGAACAAAAATACATGAGGCAAATTTTGCCACTATCTCTGAATTTCTGAGGTTTTATCAGTTTCACTCCCGGCCCAGCCAGTCTCTGTAGGGCTTCTTTTAAAAGATAAAACCACAGCAATTTCTGATTGGTAAGGCAAAGTATATTGATAAAAAAGGGGAGAAAATGTCATTGGAGGAAAAGCACACACCTGTACATTAAAACAGAGCTCCACAATGATGAACCGGGTGTAAAATGAGCTTTCTTAATCATGGGATACATTTCCTGATGCGTCAGTCATAGTCTTTATCAGTCTGAGACTGCTTCTTGCTGCTGTCATCTTGGGTTGCAAGTAAACATCCCTCAGATCACATCGTCTTCCCTGCACTCACATACAGATTTGAGGTGGTTTTTAATCAGTGGCAGTGGGATTATAAATGGGTGGAGGAGCCCAGAATCCAGCTTTTATCTCCTAAAATTCTTTCTGGTGACAGTGAACTTTATTTTGCCTCCACGACCAGCCTTAGACCACGCAAATATGCATTTAGATTTTCTTAATAGCCACATTTATCCTGCATTTTCTGAAGGCTTCTAGAGTTTGTAGGCTCCTTACTGAGGGCAGCACCACCTGAAACCCTCTGATGAAGCCTGAGAATCAGGCGTGCAGTCACACACCCATAATATCCCTCCACCTTCGAGATTTCACTCCCTGGAAGGTATCTTACAATGGATGTTACTCATCCTTATGGAAGCTTTTCCACTACTTTATGCTGCAAAAGACATATTCTAATCATGGAAATGTGGACCAGTATTTTTATAGTAGCAAACTGGATTGAGCAAATGGAACTGAATTACAATTACCAAGCTTTTAAACTGGGTAGTTTTAACCAGGGTTGGTTCTCCAGGTTCGTTCCCTGGATAGCCAGAGGAATGGTTATACCACCACAAAGGAGAAAGGGATCAGGAACCTGGTGTGTATACACTTGATGCTGGAAGAAAGAAAGGGCATTTTTTTTTGGGCAATGCTGGTTTAATGTGATTATGGGATAGCAGCTGGTGTGGCCTGTTTGAAATCACCTGCAGACCACAGGAACAAATTATGTTGCTGCTTATGGGCTTGAAGTACGTGTAGGTGTGCAGCACCCCCCCTTGTTCTCACACTGGTGCAAATGTGCATCCAGCAAACACTGTTTCCCATACTCCATCCACAAAATTGGACTCATACACATCCCTTTATTCAAGTTTAGGTAGCTCTTATAAAGCAGAATGCAATCCTTTCTGCTGCCCACATATCCCCCTTATCTTCAGTTCTATAACACCAGGAATAGCTGCATTTCTGTTTTGGCTGATTCTTAGCCCAGTTATAGAGTCAAAAACTTAATCCACAGCAGGAGGGAGAAGGAACAAAATTTCAGTTGTTTTTCTCCTGGAAGCTCTCAAAGCATTTTCTAAACAATACATTTTTATTGGGGTAATGGAACTTTAACCTTGGTAGCTCAGACACACTCTCTTCATGATTCTCCTGCAGCTGAGCAGCTCTATTCCATGCTGGAAGTTACCTGCTAAAGCTGAGGGAAGGCACAGTCTACAGTGAACACAACCTGGGGACACCCAAGGGCAGGAAACATGGAGAAGGCTTTGCTCAAAGCGAGGTCTTCACTCCAGGGCAAAGCTTGTGATTAATCCAGAGCTTGCAGTGTATGTGTGTGTGTATGGGGGGCTTGCTAACCTAGTCCAGCTTCTTTCAGCAGGTGAAGAACATCGAGCTAATATCCTCCCATATGTGCCCATTTGTCTCGCAATGAACGGCCCTGAGCACTCCTCTGTGAATGTGCCTTAAATGCAATACAGTTAGTTGAGAAGATGTTGAAGGACCTCTGGGAGGGGAACGGGCAGGTTGATATCAAGAAAAAGGGAGTTTAGTAGCTGTTTTTTATGAGGTCTTTTTTCCTTTTCCACTGAGGAGTGATTAGATAAATGAGAAGGTCAGGCAGGTGCAAATGATAGAGATGAACAGGAAAATGATGGTAATGATTGGTTTGGATTTTGGGACTCTGGAAGGTCAGAAAGAGGAGAACTTCAGCCAGTAACAGTCAAGCTTCTGAAACTACTGGTGAGTGTCTGCTTATTCTGCTAAGAAATGGGGTAAATGTTTTGGGTTGTGTGCTTCCAGTGCATGAGAAGCTTTGCTTTCTGAACTGTTCTGATGGGTTGGTTGCTTGCAAGGATTGTATTTATTACCCTGTGGAGCTTTATCAGAGTGGTTAAAGCAAATCCTGTTCATGAAGCACGTAATGGCAGTGGCCCTGAGAGTGAGAACAAGAGTAATGTGGCTTACTAAGAAAAACTGTTGTTAGAAAAGTGCTTATGTAGCCTTACTGTGTAAAGAGGGGATATAAACTATCCTCAAATGTAGAACTCTCCATTTTCTATTGCTGTAGATAGTAAGTACTTCAGTAACAGCTTTGAAACTGCATGTATTTGGGTAAAGTGAGTGGCATTGTTTATAAATCTGCTTAATATCTCCAGTAACTTTGTATTCAGACAATAAAACAAGAAATAGCTGCATGAGAATATCATCCTTCTGGGTGCTTTGTTCCCATAAGGGAATGTAATTGAGAGATAACCATTGAATTTAGAGAGGCACAGCAGGAGAGTCAGTAGAGCGCTAGAAGAGCATTCAGGGTACTAGGAGATGATGAGGGGCAATGAGGAAATAAAGGTAGACTTTCCTCCTGTTGCCCAAAGCCTTGGGCCTAGTGCAGATGCATGGCTGGGAGCTCCTGGACCTCCTGCTGACCAAGGAGCCCTGGATGTGTATGGGTGCAGATCTGATCACCAGCTGTAGCACAGCTTTATGTGAGTTTCAGTCCTATACCTCATTGTAATGTCAGTCCTGCAGCACTTGCCACAGCTGCACGGTTCATTGTAGGTATAGAGAATGTTTTGAAGCAGCACAGTACTCAGCACTAGAAGCAGTTGTCCTGTTATTCAGAGCTCAACACTGGGATAACTTTCCAAATTCAGATGCTGCACATTTGAGCTCCTGCAGTGATTTGAGTTTGAGGCGGATCCTGCAGAACCTGGGGAGAATGGCTGCAGCCACATCCTTTCATGTTGCTGCATCCACCTCTTGGTTTGAGCACAAAAGCTGCTTCTAGAAACTTGAAATTGAGTACTCACTAAACACAGCCCTAAAGCATTGGAGAATATTATAAATGTGGTGGTTTCCTGGCAAGACACGCTGAATGCTGTTGTAATATATATTGTCTTCTAGATCATGTTTGGTCTTAGTTTAGTAATGCAGGACTGAGGGGAATAAATGCAAGGAAATGATCTCCTTCACTATCTAAATGCCATGAGGTACAGCTGTATCTTCCAAATAGAATGCCATAAGGTAATGCAAAGGCATTCCCAGACCAGTACTTTCGCTGGATAGCCTATTAAACTGGCAAAGTGTTTGGTTAGAGGAGACATAAGCATAGCTCAGTGCAGCAGGGGGAACTGTTCACCTGCACATTGCAGATCCTGGGAAAAGCATGTTTGGCAGGGTTTTTTCCAGGATGCTAATCCCAAATCTGCCTGCACATCAGTGTCATAATCCAGCCCTCAATTAGGGGGAACCAGCCTGGGTCCTATATAAATGGTAAGAGGTGGGGAGAGGGAGAGGACCTGGTTGTTATGTTATACATAAATGTTATACATATGTATTTTGGGAGATTTCCTTTCCCATGTTGGAAAATGGCTGTAGCTGCAGTGGAGATAAACCAGCTCCCAGCAAGCACTCTGAGAGGGGGTTATTTACTTTGCTTATATAATAGCAGCTTTGTCCCTTATGATTTATGCCTGTGTTAGGTAGAACAGTCATGTAAGGGAGAGCTGTGGTCTTTTCTGTGGTCACAGAAGGACTGTGATTGGGTTCAGGCAGTGAGGCTGCAGTGCTTTGCTGGTGTTAAGCCTAAATAAACTGCAAGAGGACTCAAAGCTGGTACAAACTGAACTGTGGCCCTGGATTAAGTTGAGATCTTGCTGGTGTCATGGTGGGCCTGTGACTGCGTTGTAATCCCATTGGTTTGCACTATCAAGGGCTAGGTTCACTCATGGGATAAACAGCAAAAGGGGGATTTTTTTTCCCTAGTTATCACCAAATAAGTGAAGATTTAATGCTTTATGAAGTAAAGCTGTGAGGGCTGCTGCTCTGAAATCACAGCATTAGAAAACAGCAGAATTGTTCCGGTTCTCTTCATTGCTCCCGTGGATTAACTGATTTCATATTATTTCCCAGTGATACAGACTGCATTATTTATTGCTCTAATCAGTCAGATTCCAGCGCCATAAATAACTCTGCTTGTGCAACATGCAACTTCATTTTTATGGATCCCCATTAATATATTGAATTAGATTTACTGGAGCTCGCTTTGGCTGCAGTGTGTCCAGAGGGCACACTTATGGAGACAGTGCTTGGATGACCTTGTGTCTGGAGTTTGGGATTTTGTTTGGTAAAAAGAAGGGTTTTATAAAAAGCAAGAAAGAAAGGGAGATGAGATCTTAGGCAGAAGTTGTTCCCTGTGACCATTATTATCAGCCAAGACTGTTACTGAGTCATCGAGGATGCATTGTTGATCATAGAACCACAGACTGGTTTGGGTTGGAAGGGACCTAAAAGCTCATCCAGCTCCAACCCCCTGCCACAGGCAGGGACACCTTCCACTAGAGCAGCTTGCTCCAAGCCCCTGTGTCCAACCTGGCCTTGAACACTGCCAGGGATGGGGCAGCCCTTTCAGCAAACTGGGGATGTTCCTTGCCTTTCATTGGCCCTTTCACTCTGGCTTTTCAGTGGCATCTGGTTATCCCCAGCAGTGTGAACCTGACAAGCTCAGCTTTTCCTTGTTTGGGAGAAAAAGGCGGCAAGCACATCTTCAAATGTCACTTACTCATGGCACTAAAAGGAAGCATCTGTCAAATTAGGTGATACAAGAATGGCCCTTGTAGTGATTTAAATGATCACCACATGGCATTTGAGTTGACACGTGTCTGGGAGGCGAAAGGAGGCTCATGTACTGCCCACAGCTTACAGTGGCACTGACATCCAGCTCTGCAGTGGAAGCAAGACCCTCAAGGGTCTCTGCTGCACAACCATCTGCCTGAGGGACCATAACACCCAACCACACCAGGGTAGTGCCTACACATACAAGTAACAACCTGTCTGTAGGCTCTTCACCTGATGGGTTACATGGATTGGAGGGAAAAGCAGGCATTCAAGATATGCTGGCACAGGGTGCTCAGAGAAGCTGTGGCTGCCCCATCCCTGGCAGTGTTTAAGGCCAGGTTGGACACAGGGGCTTGGAGCAAGCTGCTCTAGTGGAAGGGGTCCCTGCCCGTGGCAGGAGTTGGAACTGGATGAGCTTTGAGGACTCAAAGCAGGATGTGATTCCCATCTCACCAGTGCTGCCTATGGGAATGGGACTCGGCACTTTTCTCCAAAGCTTTATTTCCGACTTGCGTTCTGAGGGCTGACATGAATGTACAGAAAATTCACACTCTGCAGAACAGACCCAGCAGACTATTTTCAGTAAATAACAACTTTGTCCTATCAGCCTGCTCTGGAGAGCTCACGGTTCTAAAAGACAGCTTTCTACCACTTCCCCAGCAGGCAGGGGAAGGCAGGTTTGTGTTCGGTTGTGAAGTGGTGCAGAGTTGCCCTCTGGAACTTTCCCCAGCGTGTATCTGTCCATAAAACAGCAGAGCACTAGAGAGAGAAATACGCTTTCAAGAGGTGATCTCCGATGTTAGGTGGTAGGCAGGAATCATCAGTAACTTTCACCCTGCGGCATGTAAAGAGGGATAATGATCTGCAGACACCGCAAAGCAACATTTTATGCCTATTGTGTTGATAGCAGGGTTTCTGGGCTACACCAATATTACAAACAGTTACTGTCATTATAGTGTCTTAAGAAACGAGTCAGCTAATAAAGACAAAGGGTTTCTTTTTTTGTAGTTTTGGTTCCTTTTTTTTGAAAGCAGAGAAAATAATATCCGCCCAGCTCAGGTATCTTGGAAAAAAGCCTTTCTACCAACAAAAGAAAGAGGGGGGGAAGCATGAGCCATCAGCACATCTTTCTTTTTCAGAAGAAAGAACAAGAAAACAGTGTAGCAGCAAGATTTGTGCTTATTAAAAGCTAGCACTGGGGCTCGAGGCAACATTTATTAGGCACAGTGACAAAAGTCTAGTGTGGGATTTACCACTGCCTATCACTGGGAAAAAATAACAACTAATGGAGCCTGCATTTGTTCAAGCAAGTCAAATATCCCATTACAAACCCTCGTTGGCATTTCCAGGTAGGAAAAGCCAGAAAATATATTTTTCCTAAGGGATTGTTCGTTAGAAGCAAACAGAAGCCAATGACAACTGTGTTAGGGTGTGCAGGCTGGCCTTAGCCACCAAACGTGGTCACAGATCAGTGCTGGTCACTGCACCACCTTGTACCTGACAATAATGGCGAAAGAATAAGGAATGCTTCCCTCTCCAGAATCTTGGCTTCTCAGAGAGGCTTCAAGCAGGCTTCCTGGTGGGAAGCTGTCATGGCATCCTGCCTTCACAGTGCGGCATAGGCAGTTCCTATGGCCAGGATGGGAATCTGCAGCAGAGGCAGAGTCCGTTTGGTTTTGGGGAGGATGTGGGGAGTGGGAGCTCTGTTTTAGCCCAAATCTGACATGAGTGGTGTCTTAGGACAACATTCTCCTGAGTGCCTGATCATGCAGAGGGGTATTTCCTTTCACCTGGGCTATGTGAGGCTTGGCTACAGCCATAGCAAGAGAATAGTGCACAGCCAATGGCTCTGCTTTCCAAGTCTGCATGCCAGATAAAACTTGTCAGCAGCTTTATCATCTGTACCTGGCAGGATGTCCAGGGAGGGGAGGAGAAAACAGGGGTTTGGGAATGTTGCCTGTGGCACAACATGGAACCTGTATGATTCATACCCATACTGTGTGAGATTGATGGGTCCCTTGGGCTCTCTTCTGTGATGGTCCATGAATACCAGGAGTCAGGTTCCTGCCCATCCACACATAGACATCCTACACAGTGCATTTAGGTGATCATTGCTCAGGTCAAGCACTGTTTCTGACTGCAGACACATTCCTGGACTGAAATTCCCAGTGTGTGGAGAAGTAGCAGGAAGAGCTGCTGACTCCAGGCCAGGTGCTTGTTTGAATCACTACCTGCAAGAAGCAAAAAATGCCCAGGAGTATCTTGCAGCAAAATCCTCTATTATATTTTGGTGATGTATTATCAACATTTAACTTGCTGTAGACCAAGGTGATCAAGCTGCTATGTTTTGGTTATCCTCAGACATAAAAACCTCTTTTTTTTTTTCCCTCCACTTGCAAATATCTCTAGTGAGAGAAACTGAACAAAACTTTTCCTTTTTGTAAGGGTAATGGTTAGAGAGGATCCTCCAGTAAAAGATGATGATTAAAGTGTTCTTGTAGGTTAAATTCTGTAGGAATGAAAAGGTACAAGTTGACTTTTTCTCATAACACGCAAGTTTGGAGGTAAAGAGTATGTAAGGGACACAAATAGCTAAATGTGTGTGGGATACAAAAACCCCAACTGCTTGCAAGCTCGTCTTTAATCTGCTGTTAATCTCTATTTTAAGGCAGCATTCTTTGCTTTCTATGGATTAATTAAAACATAAACCTAGTGCTAAGCTTATCTTTCCAAAGTAGGAACTATTAATGCTCGTCTTTTTGTGCTGCTTTCTATTGGCTTTTGAGCTAAGGCACAAAAGCACCAGCTGAACCAATTAGCTCTCTGAAGTTTAATGCTTATTACACATGCTAAGAAATGAAACTCTTAACGTACAGTAATGAGGTACCTTAAAATGCAGGAGAGTGGGCAGATGCCATCAATCAGAATAAATCCATCGGTGATGCTCCCTTTAACATTTTGTTGTAACGATAAAGCGAAGGTGGCCCCAGCAGTGATCAGAATAGAAACCCTCTCATTAGAATTCAATTTGTTTTCCCCTTCCATAGTTGAAGGCTCCTTTCTGCAGGTAAGGGTGAATGCACCCTGGGAAAGCCAAACAGGATTAAATGAAGACATCATCTGATTTAGATCTGGAAAAATAGACCTTATGCTTCTCCCTGCAATCAGCAGCCTGATGTTGCACATTAGCATTGTAAAAAGAGGAAAATAAATCTGACAATTGGAAAGATTGGGTGGTTTAGATAAATATTTTTGTTCCTGTTGTTGCCTGAGACCATATATTTTTGTTTTCAACTCATTAACCTGAAGACAGAAACAAATTAATTCTTGGGAATACTGTAATGTCATTACTAGGAGTGGTTTAAGGTTCAGTACTCAATGCAATTCATTTCCCTGACACTTAGCAATAATGCTCACACAGATTTGCATGTAGAACATACAAATATGAGCTGGTGGTGTAGTGGCAGGGATGTTTTGTCCTGTGAGGATGCTGTCATTGCAGACAGTCACACTTGGTCTGATGGTGTGGGACATGTGAGGGACATCTTACAAGACTTAGGGACAGGCCAAGGGGAATGGCTTTAACCTGCCAGAGGGGAGACTGAGATGAGCTCTTAGGCAGAAGCTCTTCCCTGTGAGGGTGCTGAGGCGCTGGCCCAGGGTGCCCAGAGAAGCTGTGGCTGCCCCATCCCTGGCAGTGCTCAAGGCCAGGTTGGACACAGGGGCTTGGAGCAAGCTGCTCCAATGGAAGGGGTCCCTGCCCGTGGCAGGGGTTGGAGCTGGAGGAGCTTTAGGGTCCCTTCCAACCCAAACCAGGCTGGGATTCTTTGCACCAGGATGGGCCCTTTGGCTTCTGGACAAGCAGAGCTGCAGGGGTAGGGGTATTCCCAAGAGAGATTTTCTAGGCTATATACTCTAAAGTGCCATTTGTAGCTCTGCCACCTCCCCTGCTTTGAAAATGTATCTCTGGCCATGTTTTTTTTAATCCTCTCCTAAAGCTCAATTCTCCTTTTGGTACCGACCACACTCAGCAGGGACTCAATCAACTCCTGCTGTCTCCAGTGGGAATTTGGGGGAGGTAAGCAAGAATCCAGCAGTACCTGGCTTATCTGGTAATGCCAGCCCTTGGCTCTGGCACAGAACCTAAGCACATCTACTCACCTTGATGTGGTGACTTTGTCCAGGCAGAAACTGTGCAATTTGATACAGAGAAGATTCATTTGAGCAGATCAAGAAAATGTTAAGGAAACACCCCCTGGCATCACCATGATTAATGTCTCAGTTGGCTTTTGATGAATCCCTTAAAGGCAGTGGGAGAGGCATTGTGCTGCCGGACGTGATGCAGGAACCCCACAGCCTTCAACAGGAAGACCAAAGATGCTGCAGAGAGTAATGCTTATGATTTTTATGTAGCATTTTCTGGCCATAATTAATTTGTGATGTATTGTGTGGTCTATGAAAGGTACAGCTGCTTGGGAAAGTGTAATATCAGAATCTTCAGATCCGGTGCGATTTCCTACCAGGTTTGATATTCAGTCTGCCTCAGTTCCCTCTGAACTATCCATTTAATCAAGCTACACTCATTTGGGATGCAGCTGCTCTGCATCTCCTGGGGTCTTACAGATCTCAGTGTGCAACCTCATTCCCACATCCTTGCACCAGCTCCTGTAGCTGCAGCACGCAGTTATTGTGATGTCCTTCACCTCTTGTGAGCTGCCACCCTGTGCTCGGTGCTCTTCCCTGGTACCTGTGATCCGCAGCCGCAGTTCAGCGTCAGGTGAAACACTTGTGAAGTGTGCAAATGTTTCTCTGATGTTTTTAGACCCGCTTGAAATGAGAGTGGCTCGACAAGACCTGTGATTATATTATTATTATTCTACTGGCACAGAAACATTTAAAGCAGCAGCATTGTCTTGATGGGGTTGCCTAGGAAACATGCCTGGTGTAGTTGATGCTCTAGATGAAGTGTTTTTGTGTGAGATTGCAGTTCACTCTTTGGTAGGTCACCAGACAAGACACTTCATCAGCTCAGTTTCAACTGCAAAACAGCTGCTTTTTCTCTGTAGCTTTCTGCCTCTCTTACCTCTGTCTAATTGCTGCCTCCCAGTATTGTGGTGTTAGGATTCAAGGGTAATCTCAGGTTAACTTGCTTTCTTCTGAGTTTCTATCAAGTGTCTGCTTGCTGACCTAGCTGCCAGTAGTAGCCATCCTTTATACTCTTAATACCTGCCTCCCACTGTGGACAGCACTTGTCCTATGATGCGCTGCAAAACATTTCCCTTTGTGTACCTTTATCATCCTCATCAACAATCTGAAGTTTCAGTTTACAAGGTGCTTTTCCAGGGATGCTGAAAAATGTAGAATGGTTTTGTAGCTGCTCATCCCAGCACACAACAAGAGGGTGGTGAGGGCATTGGCAGGGGGTTGGACATGTGGGGGACATTTGATAAGGGCCTGTAGGGACAGGCCAAGGGGAATGGCTTTAACCTGCCAGAGGGGAGACTGAGCTGAGCTCTTAGGCAGAAGCTCTTCCCTGTGAGGGTGCTGAGGCGCTGGCACAGGGTGCCCAGAGAAGCTGTGGCTGCCCCATCCCTGGCAGTGTTCAAGGCCAGGTTGGACACAGGGGCTTGGAGCAAGCTGCTCCAGTGGAAGGGGTCCCTGCCCATGGCAGGGGTTGGAACTGGAGGAGCTTTAAGGTCCCTTCAACCCAAACCAGGCTGGGATTCCAGGATTTAATTGATACGGCTCATTTTGTTCCTTCTTCTTGCCTGATCCAGATTGGGATGGAGATGGGCAGACAAATGAAACCTCAGCGTTAAGCTTGCATCCAGGCATCCCATGATGGGGGGGTTGGAACTAGATGATCTTAGTGTCCTTTCCAACCCAAACCATCCTTTGGTTCTATGCTAAGCAGGCAATGCATCAGCTTTTTGTTCACATTTTTGAAAGGGATGTAGTTTTCCTATATGCCAATAAGATAATGGTACCTCCTTCCCTTTTTTACTTTCCTGGCATGGCTGTTTTCAGTTTTAGGTTTGGGTACACCTGACTTGTGCTGCCTGGACTTCCAGATAGATCATTTTAATTTAGATCTTCCCTTAAAAAAATGTAAGAGAAAAAGGCCACGATGGTTTAAATGCCACCAGCACCATATATATATCGCATCTCAGCTCAAGTTCGGCTTCTGCAGGGCTCCCTTCACAGGGTCCTCTGAGGACTCAGCCTTATTCTACCAGTAGCTCTCTGTGGAAAGTGTGTGCTGAAGAATTATTCCCTCCTTACCAATAAATAGCAATGTGCAGGAAAATACATCTAGAAATACATTCTGCATGTTACAACACAAGATGAACTTGCATTAAGAGTAGCCGGATAATTCCCTACAGGCACCATCACAGCATAACATCTATGAAATAAAGTGTAAGAATATGAAGAATAAAATACCTTCCTGTGAAATAAATGCACTTTCCCCCTTAAAAAAGAGAGGAACAGTTAGGAACAATACAGCCAAAATGTTTTATTTGGGCAATACAAATACAATCAAATCAAAAATATCACAGATTTTCATACATTAGTAAGAAGTTACTGTACACTTGAACAGTTGCCATTTTTACAGCTAACAAAGCTTTACCTTTATTAAAATGTATTTTCCTCTCACATAAAATATACACTTTTCACTGACGTATTTTACATCATACAGCTCTCTGGGATAAGAAACAGCTCACAAACAATGCACAACAGAGGCCATCTTCTCTAAACCCATACAAAATATTACATAGAAGCGAGAAACACCGGTATATCCTACTAGGCTGCAGCCCTCAAATGTCATGGTCTGTTGCTACTAAAAATACTACATGCATCATAAAATGCTGTACATCGTTTGAAGTTTGGACTGGTTAGATTTGATCCTAGTTCCACACGGTACTTTGGAGTGACTGTTAAACACTGAGGTTGTATTAATGGCACCGACTCTTCCTCTGCGTTCACATCTGCAAATGAAAACCCTCCAGTGCTGTTCCTACTGCCAGAGCAAATGGGTTTGCAATATAACCCCATGGCACCGTCTGATACCCCATGTGCCATGCAGTCTGCTCTGTCTCCTGACAGCATAATCAGTGTCTGAAATGAAATCCTTGCTCCATGGAAATAAATAGGCTTCAGTGGAACCAGGTTTTAACCCTGCAGTAGTGTTATATTGCCCTCAAAATTACTACAATATGAAAGGAGGGGCAAAGTTCTGTGCAGGAAGACTCCAGCCACACTGCAATAGAGAGCTCAGTGGCAGTGAGCATCACTAGAACGTAAGGTTTCCATAAGAGCTTCCCTGGGGACTGCCAAGAACCCTTCTTTCATAATCATTTTCTGCTTTAATTTGGAGAACAGATGCAGGATAAATACCCTCATCCCTGCAGGCTCTTTCTGAGATTTGGAAAGAATTAGGGACTCTCTTAACTTCAGGTTAAACTAATTAAAAAAGCATAGCAAAGGAAAATGTCGCTACATTTTAATCCTGGGAGAAGTTCTGCTGTTAACCTAACGAGTGCATTATGGAGAAGCTATTTTCTCCCTGCCCATTGTACTGCAGTGAGGTTACAAGGAAGTTAATGAGTGGCTTTGGGAAAAGAAAACTTTCCATCTATTTTAAAGGGGCTTTTTCTTTAATTGCAGCTCAGAAGATCCATCTGATTACTGAGACAGGTACTCTGTGTACTGTAGCACCGGTCTTGGAATGGTCTTTCTTGGCTTGAGTCCCTCCTGAGAGGCACTGAGCCCTGCGGCTCCCATGGGATGTGGTGGTGCTGCACCCACCCCATCATGACACAGCTGCATGCCTGAGGGTTTGGAAGAGTCAGGCTAGCACCAGGGTCCACATCAACCCAAGGCTGATATCTCAAAGTGCCTTTCAGACATCAGCTTCTATTCTTCTCATTCCCACCCTGCTGCCAGGCCAGCTTCACACAGAAACACCCTTGCTACCTCAGTTCGTTGCTGGGGAGAACAGAGAACACCCCTTGCCAGGGTCATTTCAGGTACCTTTCGATAGGGAATTGTTTCTCTTCAAAAACTCCTTCAATCCTCACAAATAAGGCATCTGTTTAATTTAGTTACTGTAAACCACTTAAAAACTAAAATCCTCACCATATCCTGTCATCTCGAGATGATTTCTTCAGAAATGAATAAAAAAGAGTAAATATATATAAGTATCCTTTTCCAATCATAACACAATGTACAATCTGCAACCTGATTCTGGAATAAAATACAGTCTTTTAACAGAAGCAATGTGAGCATAGGGAAAAGTAATTCTCTCGTCTCTGTTACTTGTGCATTTACCGCATTAAGATGGCTTTATCTTCTCTCTGGCTAATGCTCAACTGGACCCACGGGTCCACGCAGTGACCAGGTCAGGGTAAAGAGATGGGTGATGCCACCAGAGCATGCTCCTGGTGTTGGGTTTGGTGGCTGAGGGCTGCTCTGACCTGCTGGCTGCTGAGCCAGTGCAGGCAGTCTGGTTTCACTCCATCAACCCTTGGAGGAGCGTTAGGAAAGTGCTTTCTGTGCCTCTGATTGATGATGTTTAAGCACAATTTGATGCAGTTGGATTCACGCTAGTCATGGGAATGTGTTTCTGCAGCAGTGCAAGGGTGACCAGTGTTCTGTGATGAATGGTATTTCCTTGGATTCGCTTGGCTTATGCTGTTATCAGCTATAAGCAAGCTGGAAAACAAACAAATACGATACCCGATCTTTTGCCGTGAGCTGCACATTGGGCTCAAAGCAGGAATTTCAGCAGCAACAGATGGATAAAGGTGTGATGGGTGTCGCCCATAATGTGAACCTGGCTCTGAAATTATGTGAATTGCACGTTACACAGGAGCACTCCCAAGCTGCACTGGGTATTATTCTTAGATTTACTGTGTAATTTAGGCACCAATTTACTTGAAAGAGCTGCCTGTGCACAAACAGGGGCTGAAGTTGGCTTTTCTTTTATCTCTATGCTGCTGCATTTGTCCTGGAGTAAAATACACTGTTATTTGCTGACAGTTGCCAATAGCTCAGCTAAATGCTTACAGTTCTGAAACTCATTGAAAGTAGGTTGTCACGGTTGATTTTTGTGCAGCCTGATCACTAATAGAATCAGAATGAATTTACTTAATCCAAATTAAACTGAGGTTTGGGGAGTTACATAAACTGATGCTTTCTTTTACAGTCAAGGTGTGTATATGGGATATACTTTATACATATAATCATATCTGATAGGGTTTATACTGCTGTCTTTTGTCTGAGTGTACGAACATGCAGTGTGTGCTTGCTTTGGATTACTGGTGTGTCTTCCATTCACTAAGGTTGACTGTCGGAAACATTCTATAATTGCTTAGCATTAACTTGTCTGGTTTACTGTGCCCTGAATGACAGTCAAACACCCCTGTTTGTAGATTGACTTTTGTTCTTTGACATATTTTAATGTAGTGCTTCTACCTCACTTTCTGTAGAGTGGAAATGAGAGGGAAAATCCAGTAGTTACCATGTACCAGAGGCTGCATACGTTATCTACACAGGAAGATGGACTAAGGAAATAACACGATGATGCTTTCTAGACCCCCCCGTGACATACGGATAATGGTTTCACATGCAGGGTCCCCAGAGTTGGCTCTTTCTTCTGGTTTTAGGATAAAGGGGTTTGAACTTCCATTAAACCTTTTTGATTTTGTATCTGTTTTAATAAGAGCATTATGCTATTGTAGATCATTGCTCTAGTAGAAGGTGGCAGGGGGTTGGAACTAGATGAGCTTTAAGGTCCCTTTAACCCAAACCATTCTAGGGTTCTATGGTTAGTTCTTACATTGTACATGTCAAACCTGGCAAATTCCATTAAAAATATTGGTTTGGAAAGAATAGTTTTATACTTGCTAAATAACACCAAGGGCTCACCACAGTAATTTATTCTGTAATAAAAAGAATATGACTCTTTTGCAAGAAGCTCTGTTTTTTAGCATTTAGCACATTAAAATGAATAGAAAACCATTTGTTTTCACTCATCAACTTTATACAGAATGGACCCCCCCCCCTTGGATTTTCAAAGGCAGCGTGATGTAATGGGGTCCCATGGGAAAACAAAGGGGTCAGACCCTAACTGTCTCCTTGCTGAAATCTTTCCACATGTGTTTGCTCTTTTTAAGGCTTGTTTTAATAAACACTAACTTCAGTTCCCATTTACTCAGACTCTTCCATCTGGGACCCTCACAGGCTACACCACTTTGATAGGAAAGCTAAAGCCTCCCCCCATCACTGTGCCAGGGACTGTTGCTACAGTCTGTCAAGTACAAACACCAGAAAACTCTCTCATTTACCTGCAAGGGAATAATTAGATGGTGAAACGGGAATCTTCAGTCCCTGCATCCCTGGACTGAGGAAACAGCAGTGCTGCTTGTTTTGCCCCCCAGGGAAGGTGTTCCCAGAGGGACTGCACCCCACTTGCCCTTTCATCTCCTGTTATCTGCATAATTCACCAGCACGGACTAGCTTGATGTGGGTGAAGAATGGTGCAAGTGTTTGCTTTAATCACAGGTGGTTGACGTGGAAGCTTTATGTTCTGAACCGGTGAGCAATGCTCGCCTTTCCCTCCTGCTCCTTAATGCTTTTTTGACCTTATTTGCCTGTAAGTAGCTTTGCCATGGAAAGCTGTAATTCTGCTGAGTGATTTCCCAAATGCAGGAGGAGTCCCACAGCGTAGCACTTGCTGGATCTCACAGTGGGCAGCGTTACATTGCACGCAGGGTTTACCACTGCGCCATTCCATTTTGCAGTCCTGCTCCCACCGTCTCATAATTAAACAGCAAACTCCTGCCGTGTAAAGGTCAAACGTATCAAACCTGCCAAAACAGAGGCTGCGTGTGGATGGGGCTCTGGAGATTGAAGACCACAGTCAGCACATACACGGTACCCATTCATTAGCTCAGAAATTAGGACTTGCCATGGTAAGCAAATTATTCGCTGTAGCTGTGCCGCAGCGAGGAAGCTCGTGTATGTGGCTTAAAATGGGCTTTAGCTTTGTAACCTGTGTCAGTTCCGCTCTTGGATGTGTTAATTTTTGAAAGGGGGGCATTAACAACGCAGTAACTTTGCTGATACATTAGCTCTGGTCTTGTTTTCTGAGCCATGTAATCGAGAGCCTGGTGCTTGATAGCTGAGATTGGGTTTTATCTGCCAAGCTTTTCCAGGCTTTTAGGAGCTAACAGGGAGATTAGGTTTTGAATATGGGCTTCATATGCTAACCCCTAACGCAAATCAGTTTCACAGATACGACAACACCCTTCTCCCTGGGTGTAATACAGAATACACCATATTATTATATGTTAGACCTGCTCTGTGAGGGGAAAAAAAGAGCTTTAGTGTATCCATAAGTGTTGATAATTCATTCCTCTTGTCCTAGAAATGAGCTTTAGTCTGCCTCTTACCGAACTCATCTGCAGTTTGCTTTGCAAGGATAAAAGTAATTCAGGCCCTTTTTAATAATTCGCTCCTCCAGTTTTAATTGGAAATGTCTGGAATGGGCCTGGCTTCATTCCCTTCTGATACAATTTGTCCCTGCTTCGCAGAGGTCAAAGCAACCCTCAACAGCAGACTTGGATTGACCTATTTAAATCTGGGCTTTCACTGTAATTGACTTTGCACCGCGCACACAGAGGGTAAATTAAATACAACATGTAAGAATTAAATGGATATACTTGAGCCTCCTGTTACTGCAGCTTTTTCCAGCTCTGTCCTTACAGAATGGAAATGTATTATAAATTACTGTGCTGAGTGGAGCCTGTGGTGGGCATTGCTGTGTTACTCTTGTGTGCAAACACACTGGAGGGCCTCAAAATACTCGATTTAGTTGATAAAATAAAATGGGGAAACAACTGTTTTGCAGAACTCTATCTCATGATGCTTAAACGTATTTTTTTCTGGAATATGGGACAGGATTGGATTAGCCAAATGACCCTACCTGGCAGCTTTGGCAATGACACTGAGAGCAGGGGCTTCTTTGGTGCTGGATTTATCTGAATTTATCAAAGGAAAGACACAAAAAGTGGAGCAACAGCATTATTTGAATCGCCATGGTGATGGAGAAACATAAAAATGATGAGTGCTGAGTAAATGTTAATAGACAACATTGTCTGCTAGGAATGGGGAAAGAGTAGTACCCATTAAGAAGAGAAAAGAGAAATCAGGTCCCTAGGAAAGCTGTTTCCCTCTTGTCATAATGACCAATGCTGTTAACAGGATTTCTAATGGATGTTTTATATTCTTCCCTTATAGTATGTTACTAATAAAAGTCTTATTTTGTCATATTCCACATTTATTTTCAGCACGTAACAATGTAGTGGGCATCCTCTGTGCTAGCACACGGTGTATATGAGCCATAAGCGCCTGGGTAAGCTGCTTCGCAAGGGATGCTGATGGTAATGGGCAAAGCAGCCCACGGAGTGCTGGCAGTGGAAGTACTGATGGATGGAAAGGAACAGAAGTTCTGGGTCGGAGATTCAGGGCTGGGCCTGGTTCCCCCTAATCCCTTGGTCCCCTTGTTCAGTTGTGTCCCTGGATTGGATGGACCAGCCCAGGCATCAACCTCCACTGCAGTTGTGTTCCCTTTCTGAAGTCCATCAGTGAAACATGAAGTTCTAGGTCTAGCACATTAAGTGTTTAATTCATTTTTCTGACCAAGATAAATTAGAAAGATGTGCCTTTATATATCGCATATTTTGCAAGTAAAGCAAAAGCTTTATTGAGTAAATAAAGCTTTTTTAATTGAGAGTAAGCAACTTTGAGATACTTTCGAGCATCGTTATTTGGGCATTAGGCATGTGATATGTGGAAATCCACCAGCACATTAAAACTGATCTTAGGCAGATAGGGCTTTTTTGTTTTATTTTACTATTTTATTTTCATTTTCCATTTAATTTTCTTTCTTATTCAATTTTATTTCTATTCCATTCTAATTTTTATTCAATCTTAATCTATTTAATTTTCAATTTTTATTTCATTTATATATTTTATTTTATTTCAAAGCAATGAACCAGGTCCTTGTATTGCACAAAGCATCTCCACTGACAGATGGTTACTAGACAGTTTGGCTCTTGTGGTGTGACAGGCAGGGATCTAGTGGAAAGGGGAAGGATGAAAAATGGAGCTGTATTCCCTCAGTTATGCAAATACCATGTATTTCCTGTGCTAGAAAGTTCTGATTTATAGTTCTGCCCTCCAAGAATGTCTTCCCTGACACTGGAGTTGTACCCCATCATATTGCACTGTCCCTTCATGCTTTCCAAACCGGGATGCCCGGTGCCTGCCTTGGATAGGAAGGGCTCCCATGGGAGCACCATGCTGCAGGCACCCTCCTCTTCCTCCCTGCTCCTGGGGTCAGGCTCTGTATCTTGACTCATTTCTTTTCCTACATGGATAAAGGTTTTAAGCAAAATCTATACTTTAAATCACAGTGTTCGCTTGGCAGCCAGTGAGTGCATTATACATATGTGTGGTTTTAGAGCAAGTTATCAATGCAGCAAGATTATTTTATTTATTCCAATTTCACTGTTCACAGCTTAGCACAAAGCCTGAAAGTCTGCTTCATAGTTCCTGATAAATCACCTTAAACCCGTGCTTCCACTGCTTGTCTGGAAGTAGTTTTGTTTTCCTAATCTATTTTTAACTCTGATGTATGTGGTATCATTCAGGTATTATTGTCACGTTGGGTTTTTAATACTGAGCTTTGTGTTCCAGGGCTTATTTATTCTTTTAAATTGTCTATCATATGAAAATGTACTAAGCCTTTTGCTCTGGATCACCAAGGAAAATGCATTTGTGGAATGAAGAACAGATGGCACCAAACCAAGGCGTTGTTCAGGGTACTGCTGTTTACTGCTCTGTAAAAACCTCCCTGTATTAGCAGAGTAATTAAAGCCTAAGCTGGATGCACTAGTACCTGGGGCATTTTTGCACAGGGCTCAATATGATATTGAATCCCTTGGCTTCCCTATGGCTGCTGTGTAAAACAGGAGGGCAAAATCGAAAGTCTGTCAGGGAAGAAACATAATCAATAGTCACAGCCAAAGACCAGGCAGTGCTTGTTAAAGTACAAAGTTAGGAGGGCCTGTAGGGACAGGCCAAGGGGAATGGCTTGAACCTGCCAGAGGGGAGACTGAGATGAGCTCTTAGGCAGAAGCTCTTCCCTGTGAGGGTGCTGAGGCGCTGGCCCAGGGTGCCCAGAGAAGCTGTGGCTGCCCCATCCCTGGCAGTGTTCAAGGCCAGGTTGGACACAGGGGCTTGGAGCAAGCTGCTCCAGTGGAAAGTGTTGGGACTGGATGAGCTTCAAGGTGCCTTCCAACACAAACCACTCTGGGGTTCTATGAAACCCCATGACCAGGCTCAGCCTGGTTCTGTGCTGCTGTGTCCCGTTCAGCCGTGCTGTACAGGAGTCATGGAATGTTGGGCTGGACCAAGCTAACCCTGATAACCTGCTGCGTGGGAAACAGTCTGATGGTATGGGATACATGTACTCCCGGTTCAGTGCTTTATATGTTTTAATTGGGAAGCCTCAGTCTCTAATGTGGAGCAATCTGTCTTGCAACTGCTGATGTAGAAGAACCAAATATCTCATCATGGTGATCGGTCTGTGGGGTGGTTCTGTTGTTGTCAGTCCCAGAGCCGGCATTCTGCTGGCTGGGGAGGACATGATAATGCTGGAATTGCTACCATAAGCTCTGCTAAAGCTTTCCCTCCACCCTGTTACAACACTAACATCTAAATGCTGCCCAGGCTGAGCATGGCAGGACACAGCACTGATGTGCTTGGCATCCTGCTGAAGCAAGTGGTGCCCACCTGTATTGGGAGTGGTCACTTTGCCTTCACGCAGCATCGTGAGGTCATTTCACCCTCTGCCTTGGCCTTTTCTTTCCTGTCTGCTTCTCAAACACTGGGCTGCGCGTCAGGAAGGTGGGAAACGCATCCCAGGGAGAGCCAGAAGGGTCAGGGCAGCCCTGTCCCTGGTGCACTTGCCTTGAGGGGCTGGGGCGACACAACTGGCTCTGCTGCCTCTGCCCTGTCCCGCAGGTCCTACACAAGGTTCATCGCTCCTGGGGGCAGTGCTTTCAAAGGGCTTGGCCACTGAATTTGATTGTGGAGGCCACCTCATCACTGCTCGGGCAAGCAGAAGCATGACTCCAGGCTGCAGCCAGAAGGCACTGGGTGCTCTATGAAGCCTTTGCCAGCCTGGCCCTTCCCTGCTGCTGAAGGCAACAAAAGGTTCAGAGCAGAAGCCTTTACAGCTGCTGTTTCCTGGCTGCTGCAGGAGCCACGTTCTGCAGTTAAGCGTGAGGCTGCTCTTGGTTTTAAGGCTGGCTTTGAGACGGAAGCGCTGCGGAGCTCTAAGCTGCTGTAAAAGCTGAAGATCTGCAGAAGGTCAGATCCTAGCTGTTCTGTACCTAACTTTTTATCAGGAGTCAAGCTGTGATGTGTTGTGTGACTGTGGCTCTGCCAGAGCAGCAGCTGCGGCAACGTCCACTTAAAAAAGAACGTCTCATTTACAGATGAGGGTTGATGCTACTTCAGTCCTGTTGGTTGTACTGGGGTTTGGGAGGCAGGGGTACTGTCCTGAACATTGTTTTCATGCAGATCATTTCAGTACCAATATCAAGCAAAAGAAAAACACTGGTTCTTCAACTGGCACCTATCAGATTATTTCAATTTATTATTCATATCACCTTTTTATTCTACTGCATTAAAAGAGTCTGTTTATGGAAAAGTGCTCATAGAATATATTAGCATTTGACCAGAATAGGGTATTTAATTCTGCATGCAAGCATTGACAATGAAGCATATATTATGCCTCCTACACAGCATTTACTGTCATTATAGTCGCCTACGTATATTAAGTTATTTTGTTGATGATTGTGGATGAATATTAGCGAAAGAACTTTGTGCAAAATAAAGCCACATTTGCCCACCATCTGGGAATGAAGGAGAAAAGGACATAGACTAATGGCTTGGGCTTGCAAAGGATAAACTCACTGTTTCGGGACTATCTCAGGAAAATTAAGGGTTATATTCACTTGTCTGTTACTGGTTGCAGCATGGCATAAAACTGATGCCTTCAAGGTGTTTCTCTGCTCTGATTGCTGCCCCTGCCCCTTCTGAGGGCATCAGAAAGGGCTTTGGAGGGGTGAAAGGAGACAGACTGGGGCATTTTCCAGCCTGTGTCATTCTGACTGAGTCAGGAGGGTAAAAGATCACATAATCTTTCAGTGCTTTATCAGACAACTGGTTTATTGCTGTCACGGCACAGACCTGCATGAGCAATGGATGAATTCCTCACAGTATGTAAATACCATGTTGGGTATCAAGTCACTTTTGTGCTGTGCATTGCCCTCGTGCTACACTGACTGTTCTGTTAACAGCCATATAATTGGTGTCATTGCATTTGAGCCATGGCTCTGTGGGGAGGGTATTGGTGACAAACTGGGAACGGGACAAACTGCAAGATTCACCGCCAGCCTGCTGGGCCTCTGCTTTGCTTTGATTTCCCTCAGTGCTCTGCATCAGTTTCTCTTTAAATGATTGCCTGGGTGACAGCATTAAGCAAAACTCCATGTGTGCCACAAACCATTCCCTGTGTTCAACCCTTGTGCCTGGGTTTGCAGTTGCATGTGCCAGGGGCTGCATAGAGGTAGTTTGCGGATTCCCTATAGGGCTGCTCTTGAAGTCTGCCTCTGATGCTGGGGAAAACCCCTTCTGCATTATGTTTTCTCCTGGCTTAGTCTGAGCTGGCCTTTGCTGTTTATCTCTGGTCTTGTTGGCTTTGCCACAAGCCCTGAGCTGGCTCTGCGTTTCACCTAAGTGGTAGGATAGCGAACAAGAAGAAAAGCCATAAAGAATAGGTCAGTATCATGGGCAGGGTGGTCTGACAAGCACTGGTGTGGGGACTTACTGCCAATGTCCTCTGTGTGACTGAGGAGAAGCAAGCTGTGAAGCTTGGGAAAGGTACCAAGACCTGCACTAGCTGTGATCTAGTGGCTTGTGGGAGGATGCAGAGGGGCTGCTGTTCATGGGGGATCTGCTCTGCTTCTGAAAACACTCAGCTTGAGCTGGATCACATTCATGTTGTCATCACCCCCTGATGGCCCTGGTCTGAGGGCTGGGAGCAAGGGGCAGGTGTGTGAAAGAGATTGAATCCATAGGAGATGCTGAGGAAATCTGAAGACAGAGGGGATGGAGGCAATGGAGAAGGAGCCTCCCTCCTGCAGGTCAGAGCTGGGGAGCTCTGTTCTGGTTTGTCCAGGTGTTGGCCAGCAGTGCCTGGGCTGCCTGCTCAACGTTCTAGATGGAGCAAGGAGCTGTGAGCAACAGCATGTGGGATGCTACAGCTGGGAAGGAGACCACATCTTGGGGGAACACAGCTATGAGAGAGCAAAACTTCCATGTCCCTGCTCCACCAAAGTGCTCAGCCTCAAGGGTCCTTTGGAGGCAATGGGGAGAGCTGCAACTCCCTGAGAAACCTCATTAGGAAAACAGCCCTGCCCAGCCTGCTGCACCTCCCCAAAGTGAGGGGCAGAAGCCAACAGGAGATGCCATCCTGCCTTGTTTGGCTTCAGCTTAAACCCATGCAAGGTAGACATCAAAAACCTAAGCAATGCCCTGGGGAAAGACCTGATCATACTTCGTACAAGAGCTCATCCAGAACAGAGCTTGTGGGGAAGTTTAGATTGGATCTAAGGAAGAAATTCTTTCCTGAGAGGGTGGTGAGGCACTGGAATGGGTTGCCCAGGGAGGTTGTGAATGCTCCATCCCTGGCGGTGTTCAAGGCCAGGTTGGATGAGGCCTTGGGTGCCATGGTTTAGTGTGGGGTGTCCCTGCCCATGGCAGGGGGGTTGGAACTGGATGATCTTAAGATCCTTTCCAACCCTGACTATTCTATGATTCTAGGACTTGTGTTTGTGCTTTTGAAGTGCTGGGGACCCTTCCTATGGGTTGGGATATGCAGAGACAATTAGATTTACCCATTGTAAGTGATGGCCACCAGGTTTGTTGAGAAGGAGGAATGGATTGCCACCGCTGACAGAGGAAACTTCACCAAAAAAGAGGAAAAACCCCAGAAAGTTTGTTTTTCCACTGGAGTAAATGGATGATTAAATCACCTGAGGGGCTTGATTTTAGATTAAAAAAAAAGCCAAGTGATCTAAGCTGGCTGGGGTTGAAGTACGTATTACGCTTTACATGGTATTAAATTCATAGCAATTAAATTCACAGACCATGGTAAACGGATGATTAAAGCACCTGCGGGTCTTGCTGTGTGATTCTTGCTTTAAAAAAAGCCAAGTGATCCAAGTGATCTGAACTGGTTCAGGTTGAAGTAGGTATTAAGCCTTACGTGGTATTAAATTCACAGACTGGTATTTCTTTAAGCTCTGCTGGCTGCTCATTTTGACCATATATAAAAGACATTCTATAAAACTGAGCAGAAATTAATGCAATCACTTGCTAGCCAGAAGTTTGTTCTTAGAGCGGCTCTGCCTGGATTGCTGCTGTAATTGCTGCTCTGACTGCCACATCTCATCTCCAGCAATTTTCCAAGTGCCAATCCCATCAGAAAAGCCCAAGGATTGAGCAGTTTGGGCACTGGGAGAAAGGGGAGCACAGGGATACAGATGGAGTGCTGCTGAGATCTCTGTGTTCTTGCCATCCACTTCAACAACGTGCTGGAAGATTTGCTCGGGAATAAGCCAAGAGATCAGCAACGCAACTGCGTTGCCCTTCCTGGCAAGCCAGGAGCCTCTTTGTGCTTTCTGATTCCACTGTAAATCTCACCCGCTCATCTGTCATGATGATTGACTTTCCTGTTATAGCTTCGGCAGTATATGGTTTTATCTCCTCAACCCCCTTCTCTCCCCTTCCACTCATGAGCTGATGTTCTGCTGAAGTGCATGTTGTGGCATCTACTGTATATTAATTACTGAATGGAGCTTTAAAACAGAGTCCTGCAAATTAGCAGGCAGCATAAAGCCAGCAGCCTGACAGGCACAGCGTGCCCTGACCATGCTCCCCATCCCCGGGCCCCCCAGCAAGCTTTCTTCTTGGCTAAGGTTTTTCAGTGAAGGCCATCAGACGTACCATGAGAACCAGTGTATTAGAGGAGTGGTGCCTGGGACTGCAGCCATGTCCTCAGGGCGGTGTTGGAGAGGTGGCACAAAGAATGCTTTATCTCACTTAAAGGGGAGACTGAGATGAGCTCTTAGGCAGAAGCTCTTCCCTGTGAGGGTGCTGAGGCGCTGGCCCAGGGTGCCCAGAGAAGCTGTGGCTGCCCCATCCCTGGCAGTGTTCAAGGCCAGGTTGGACACAGGGGCTTGGAGCAAGCTGCTCCAGTGGAAGGGGTCCCTGCCCGTGGCAGGGGTTGGGGCTGGAGGAGCTTTAAGGTGTCTTCCAACACAAACCATTCCTTGGTTCTACTTTTCTATGATCTCTGGATGATCACAGGGATCCCCTGAGCTGCAGCTCAAACCAAGTTGCCTTCAGAGATGGCTTCAAGCCCCAGTCATTCGCAGTGTTATATTGTGAAGGCTGGTTATTATTTTGTGTCACCATTGACAAAGCTGACACAAAATGGATGTTAACCTGGTGACTTCAGAGTGTGCCTATGCAATGGCATGCTCTCTTTGCTTAGACAAACTGTGAATGGTAAATTGCAGTCTGTACCATTGCTTTTGCTAGTTTTCTTTTGCCATTACTGTAACCAAAATTCTACTTTGGGAAGGCATTTACACCTCTTTCCAGGGATTGGAGGCCAGGACTGATGTTTTATATTCTGTTTACACTGTTCTCTACCTATTCCCACAAATACAAGAGGCTCCAGCTGTAGCTCACCCTTATCTGGTGACGTAGGCTGACAGAGGCAGCACATTGCGCTCCTGAGCTGGGGAGCAGGCGCCTCGAGCATCGCTAATGGTGTACAATCAGTTGTGCAGTTTTAAGCAGTAACTCAGGCTTAGTCCACAGCCTTAACACACACAGGCTATCGGCTGGCTACTCATGGCAGTACCTAGAGACTTGTGGCTGTGTACAGGCTGTGCTGCACATCGCTGGCCTTATTTGCCATGCTCAAATCCTCTGAGAGCTCAAAATTGGGCATGTAAAGCAGCTTTCCATTTATAAACGTGCACGTGGGATGGAGTCATTAGAATAATACCTCTAATGCTTATATAACGCTCTGAATGTCTGTGAGGCATGTTGGAACTAGAGCTGCTTGACAGCCCTGAGAGCTGGGGTGGAGGGAGGAAAAGTGCCCTAATGCCCTGTCCTGGGAATGGAGCTTGGCTGAGCTCGTGGAAAGGAGCCCTCGTGGAACTGACTTGGGACTTGGGTGACAGTGACTTGTTCTGAAACCCCCAGTGAGAGACAGCCAGCTGCCCCATGTCCTTTCGGTCAGCAGAGACTGAGCCCTTCCTACTGGCCCTGGCAACCTGGTCTAGTGGAAGATGTCCCTGCTCATTGCAGGGGGTTGGACTAGGTGAGCTCTGAAGGCTCCTTCAACCCAAGCTATGATCACCACCATCATCATCCATCCATTTTGTCCCCCTTGGGCTCTAAGAGTCTCTCACCCCACCTGCCTGGGATGAGAACCATAGAGCAGTTCTTGCCCTCTCCAGCAGTGTGAGGACACTGCTGTGGACAGACAGGCTGGCACTGCATGGGCACCATCCCTGCTGCCTTGGGATGCTTCTGCTCATGGCTGAGCCCAAGAGTGGGGCTCCATGTGGCTGTTTCTCCCCACAACCCCCTGTGCTGACCAAGAGCCGGGTGTGTGGGGAGCTCCTCTGGGGATGAGGGAGGAAGAGGTGAGGGTTGGCCGCAGGAGAGGAGGGGATGCTCAGGGAGAAGAGGTAGCGGCTGCTGATCTGAGAGCTCAATGAAGAGGACCTCTTTTCTCTTTTTCACATCACCTCAGGCTATTTTAGTACAGAATAATGTCCCACGCTCAGACATCCTCATCTGAACTGTTATTTCTTCTGCTGAGGTTTTTGTTTAATTCTTCTTCCCCCTGATTATACTGAAGCACTGCGCCAGACCCGGTGCTGGTATGAGCCCCTCTCCCAAATCTCTGCGTGCACAGAGGAGCAGATTTCATTAGTATTGGTGGACAGGCAGGTTGCAAACTGTTTTATGATGGCGGGAAGCTGAGAGTGGTCCAGCTGGAAGGAGGATGCTAATGAGAGAGCAACCTGTAAGTGCTTCTTGGAAGTCAGCCTGTCCTTGTGAATAATGGAGGAAAACCTGCTTCCAGAGCGTACAAACATCGCTGACTTTGGGTTTGTTTTGTTTCTCCTCCTTAGTAAATCCAGGTGTCTTTCATAGCACATCTGAGGTTAAAAGAACCATAAGTAACATCTCATCACACTCATCTCAGGTTGGTGAGCTGCTCTAGTTAGCCATGGGCCTCTTGGTCCTGCACACAAGCCTATTTATTGCATGAGGGACAGGACAGTTGTGATGCTGCAGTGGTGCCCCTGCTTGGAGGAAGTGAATGGCTGGCAAGGCTTCTACAGGAAGCCACAAAGATGCCATGGAGCCCAAGAGACTCCTTTAACCAGCTGGGGAGGAAAGAAATGGAACCAGTTTTATCCAATAGAGCACTGGTTGCCAGTGGCATGTGATAGAAGAGACAGTGTGGTCCTCTGGCCCCAGCAAGGCCTGGCTCACACTGATGCTCATACCCTGCTTGAAGTGGTGGTGGAAGGCAATGGGAAGGCGATGGCACCATCCTGGGGATGGAGGACCCCTACCAGCGTCACCCTTCTTGCAGGGTGAAAATGGAGAACCAAAGAAAACCTCTTTCTGTGGGCTGGGAGCATCTGCTGCAGCCCTCTGGAAGGTCACTGTGATGGCCACAGTTTTCTTGGGTAGCTCCTCCTTTTCTTAATGTGAGGGGTTTCTGAAGTTAATTACGAAATCTTTAGCATTAAACATTCAGGAACACTTACTTTTGAATACCTCAGGTTTAATTTAGGTTCTTTGAAATTTTAATATCTCGCTTTAATATTTAATGCCACCCTGACATGAGTAGAGGAATTTAAAGTCTGTTCTTTGAATGAAACGAGTCCTGGCTTTCTTTGTGGAGAAGGCTGAGATGCGAGGTGAGGAAAGGCTCTATCTTAAAAGGATGCAACTCGCTCTTTTTTTTCCCTGTCGATGTTTGGGCATTGCAGCATTTCCACATAAAAATGTTCTTTTTGCACTGGTGTTGTTGAAGTGACATAAGCTCGGATCTGCAAAATACTTCTTTCCTCTCTGCTAATTATCAAAGACCACAGGCTCCCCAAAGCAGCTGCATGGGGCAGGGGCTGCGTCTGTGTCCTCACTGCACGAGAACATGAGGTGCCGTAAGTTTCTGTCCATCCACACAGATAATTCATGTATGAATTCCAGGTTATTGTGAACACAACCCTTCATATATGTATGTATGATGTGTATGTGAAGATAGTGAGCATTTAGGGCTTACTCAGTTCATGCTCAGCTCTAATTAAAGCCTCACAGTTATTAGAGAGAGTTATTATTGATGACTGCCCCATCCCTGGCAGTGTTCAAGGCCAGGTTGGACGCAGGGGCTTGGAGCAAGCTGCTCCAGTGGAAGGGGTCCCTGCCCGTGGCAGGGGTTGGAGGTGGAGGAGCTTTAAGGTCCCTTCCAACACAAAGCATCCTATAATTTTGTGATTAAAATACCTTTAACATGTTTTACAGTATTGTACCTTCAAATGGGGAGCATTACAATTTGAGTTGTTTTTCTCTTTGGGAAGGGAAATTAGCTGCCTAATTACCAGACACAATTGATTTGTGAGCTGCATTTAAAGTGAAAGGAGTAATAGAGGCTTTGTGCAATTCTTGATTCTAAGAATCTACATTAGATTGAAGATGCATAAAGCACTTCGGGACAAATTCAGGAACTGATGGGGTTTAGTGTTTAAGAGATAGAGGCAAGCCTGTAGCTGGATGAAAACTGAATTTATCTTGCGGGGAAAAAAGGGAATCTTTTTAAAGACGGGGTATGAGACTTGCTTGGAGGGTTTTGTTGCTGCCTTATTCAAAAGGCACAGGGGAAATATCAGCTAAAAGTGATGGAACCAAGTTGCTCGGTGTGAGTGTCGAGGAGCAAGAAAGGGGTATGTGTGAACATGTAAAACAGCAGCATGCAAAATTATGATCACAAAGGCTCTTTTTGAAAGAGAGCAGGATATAATGGGGCTGATTTTGAGCAGCAGGTTTGTCCAGCTTTGTGCCTGCAATTTTACGTGGAGTCATAATGCCGGTGCATCTTTACAACCACATTTTAGGCACTTACATGATCACCTATGCAGCTTTTACTGCCAATCAGTTGGATTTCCACAGGTCTGATATAATGAACCATTATTCACCAAGTATAACAGCATGCACAAGTAGCCTTCCAAAGTTAGCTGGACTTTATGTGCAAGGATAACCTGGCTTGGGCAAGGATGTACCACTGATCTCCAAGCCTCTAAGTCTGTGCTGTGTAATTATTTGTGGCAACAAGATATTGTTTTCAGCTGTGAGGACACAAAATCACTAAATCCATTTTAAATCCCTGGTAAATGTCTTCACACACGCCCTCAGAGGATAACTGTGGCTGTTTGTAACCCCTCCTCACCAGTAGCAATAGATCTTAAGCGTTCTTTGTGGTCTGCATATTCATTGATGAAGCCTGGAGAAATGTTTGCGGGGAGTTTTTTGTTGTGGTGTTGGGGACCCTATTTCAGCCCCAACTCTAAAAAAGCCCACAACACACCATAGAAACTTGTAGTCTAACTTTCAGGTCTGAATCCATTCACCTCAGGCTGGACAATGGGGCAGGAGCATCCCTAACGCGTTACTTTCCAGTTGGAAAGTGCTCGTCTGAGGTGGCACTTGGAGAACGTTGTTCTTCAGCTGCAGCTCTGCAGACTGAGTCTTACAGCTTCTGAGAAGCCCTTCAAATGTAAACTCCAACGCCCCTAAATATGAACTCACTGATTCAGATTGCATGAGCTGCAGCCCAGGACAACCTGCCATGAGCAGCTTAGCCAGCTCAAGTGCTTTCCCACTCGCCGTGTTTCAGAGCATCCCCATTTATACTTGGGTTTGCTCCCTTCGCTTCATCACTTTTTGTTCATGATTTAAGCAGAACCCTGAGGTCTGGCACCAAATTATTCTCTCTCTTTAATATTGTGTTCAGTTCTGGGCCCTCACTACAAGAGAGACATTGAGGTGCTAGAGCAGGTCCAGAGAAGGGCAATGGAGCCGGTGCAGGGCCTGGAGCACAGTGTGATGGGGAACGGCTGAGGGACCTGGGGGGTTCAGTGTGGAGAAGAGAAGGCTCAGGGGGGACCTGATCGCTCCCTACAAGTGCCTGAGAGGAGGATGGAGCCAGGAGGGGCTGGGCTCTGCTCCCAAGGAACAAGGGATGGGACAAGAGGAACCGGCCTCAAGCTGCACCAGGGCAGGTTTAGATGGAGCTGAGGAACAATTCCTGCCCCAGAGGGTGCTCAGGCATTGGAACAGAAGAGGTCTGCTGGGGTGTGGGGGGGCAGACACATGGGGCCAGCAGCTCCACACTGTGACCCTAGCTTCTTTCTGGCACTTGCAGATCTGTACCTGGGACTGTGGGGAGGGTGGGAGGGCTCTAGGATATGATCTACCTTCCTCATTACAATGGAGAAAAGAGGTCAGATATGATCTTAAATGGCAGTGTTGGCTGTTTAACACCTTGTACCTGGACTGGATGTGGCTGTAGGTCCCTGCCAACTGAAATATTCTATTCGATTTGGTTCTTGTGTGGATTTTTTTGGTTTTGGGAGGGTGTCAGTCCTGTGGAACTCATCCAGTGTTCTCCAGGGGTTGGGGTGGGTGGGAGTAAGGAGGGTCTTAAAGACTAAACAGAGCACGTTAGGTGTGTGCAGCAGGATGTTCCTCTACAGACAGCTTGAGGTGGGAAAACAGTGAACTTGGCTTTAAAGAGCAGAAAACAGTGATTGTACAATGAAACTTGAGGCAAACTGTGTTCGTGCTCAACTTTGCTACAGCAATCTTGGCTCAGGATTTGTTTTTATGGTACATTAGACCCCATAGAAAGTGAAGCCAGGTGAACAAGGAACAATTCAAGGCTTGAAGAAGTTAAAAAGTGAAAACTGCCAAGGTCTGATGATGGAAATTCATCAGCTCCCGGCTGAATAAGTAACTGTGATTCTCTTTAATGTAGGAGCTCTGCCAGCTTGCAAAGGAGCAGATGTGCACACAAGATGGATAGTTGCAGATAGTCAAAATACTGGTGGCTTTTGTTGTGGTGGTGGGGTTTTTACTTCAGTGATTATCTTTTTTCATCTCAAATAAATCCAGATTGTGCATAGGCTGGAAAACAAAATAACAATATTTGGAGAGTGGGAGTGTGGCTTTAACAGGTGGCTTATATACCAAAGGCTTTACTCCTCTAAAAATCATATCCCTGCAGCATCCTGCAGCAGTGAGCAGGAACATATGAGAGCGGGAAGGCGTTTGGGGGTTATTACTTTATGTGGGCTTGGGTTAGGTTGGTTTAATTAAGAACATCTGCAGGAGTGCTTTGCTAAGTGCATTTGCATGTGTTATTGACTTAGAGTTGGGTGCTGTGTCCTGGAGAGCAGGCAGTGCCCTGCTCGTGCTTGAGAAGGTGGGTGACAAGGTGGGTTTGCAGGGACGTGGTGCTGCTGCTGGTAGGAGCCAGCCAGTGGCCTTCAGCCCATCAGTTAGAGGGACACACAGGTTCATCACATGTATTCCCAGCCTACAGTGGCAAGGGGTGCCTATCCTTACACATGGATTTGCCACTTGGATGTTGTTCCCTATAGGAACAAAACTTCCCTGTTGTTCCTATAAAGGACATTCCCTGTAGCAGGATGCTATTCCTGTTATTCCCAGGAATTTATCCTGGAGAGGTCAAAAAGGGGAAGCAGCCCCAGTGTAAGGTGATGGGCAGGAGCTGAGCTACCAGGGCAGTCCCAGCCCTCCCCAGTGAGCAGGTTCTCTGCTCCTTGCTCACCCACACTCAAACCTAAGCTCTGCCAAGGGACCTGGGCTTGCAGAAGAGCTGGTGTCCCCTGTGCCTGGTGGCAAGGAGCCGGGGAGCTCCTGGAGCTGCCCCACCAGCCCCTGGAATGGGATCTCACCACCACCGTGCCTGACACCAGGAGCTGTTGTCATCACACAGAGGAGTGCAGACCTGTTCTGCTGCAGACCCAATACCTATTCTTTACACATCTCCCACCCTGGTGTGAAAACTGCGCTAGGTTTGAGCTGAGAGTTGTTTTAATAACAATATTTTGAATAGTAGGAGCATAATTACACCCAGATTTGGCTCAGCACCTCCGCAAGGCTTGGCTTTTGTTTTCAGATGGTGGCTCTCTACGTTTAACAAATACAAATGGGTTCCCATCCCATTCTGTTCTTCCTCACCCTTCCAAAAGCTCTGGTGCCTGGGACTGAGCAGTACCATCTCTGTGACCTGTATTCTGGTTTTGGCCTTTCTGGCTCAGCCAGAAAGGTGCTATTAAAGCACCTTCCATAACTCCCAGGTTTGGGTAATAGCCTGAGATTTAATATGGGTAAAATGCCTTCCATGGTTGAAATCAGGAAGACAATAATTTAAAGTGATTATTAAATTATAATAGCCCTAATTCTTGCAATTCATTTTAAGATTCCATCCCAGTATTGACCATTTTTAGTAGTTATTTACAGTAATGGTGTCCTAATTTTTTTGGGGTGGAAATGAACTAGAAATGGAGAAAGTGTCATGTGGGGGACAAGTTGGTTTGGGTTTTGGCTGAATTGATCAAGTCCCTGGTTGGCAGTGCTCAAGAGGGAGATCCGTTCTAAAGGATGGATGTTTTAGTTGAAGAGCCTAACAGTAATCACTGCACATTTCACCATATGGTAAAATTATTACTTTCCAAAAGCACCAACCAGATGAGGAAGCAAAGAAAAAGGTCATATTCTAAGATCACAGTTTGTCAGGAGAATAAGCACATCTTAAACACTCAGGAGGGCCCTGTGCCCTCCTTTGGGGTCTCAGCGAGGACCAAGCCAGACCAACCACGGGCAAGACCTGCAGTAAACACATCCTTTTCCATCCTATGACAGGAAAGCCAGAACAAGCCTCTGGGGGGAATTAGAGCCTAATGCCTCATCACTGATGTGACTTTGCACCCCGAGTGATGGCTTTGCATCCCAAGCACCAGCATACCCTCCTTTTCCTCCTCTTCCTTCTCTTCCCTCTTTCTGAGCAGGTTTTCCCTGTGGGGCAGGTTTTCCAAGCCAGGAATAGGGGGGCTGAATCAGGCCCTTCTGCAGCAGCAGAGCTGCCCAGAGCCCTGCAGGTGTTTAAACCTATTTTGGTCAGAATTTCTTCACTCTGTTCCTCTGTTCATTAACCTTTATGGCAGCGCTAATTCTGTACTCGAACAGAAGGTCGAAGCCCTCAGCTGAAGCTTTTCCTGAGGAATGAAGTGTCTTTAAAGCCTTTGGAGAGAAATCCCTTGCCAGAAGCACTCCTCAGTGCCTCTTGACTGGTGCTGCCGCTGCCTCGCTTCCCGAGGAGCCGGTGCCACATCTGATGCAGGATCCAAGTTACTGCAGTGATTGACTTTGGGAAATGGGTGTTTGAAATGTGCTCTCCGCACTGTGGCCTTTTGCAAAAGGTGCTTGAAGTACTGAAACACAGACCCAGGCACTTACTGCAGCTCCCCTGGTGAAAGTGAATACGCTGTGAAAACTCAGGTGTCTTTTCCACTACATTTCTCATCAGCAGGAGAGGCAAACCGGCATTCAGACACTCCTGTGCTGCTCTATCTATCTAAAGCTATGCTGGGATGGAAAGACTCTATCTACCTGTATTTGTGCAAAGCGTTCGACACATGTCTCGCATGACATCCTTGTCTCTAAATTGGAGGGGCTCTTCATTAGGGACTGTAGTGACAGGACAAGGGGTAACGGGTTCAAACTGAAACAGGGGAAGTTTAGATTGGATCTAAGGAAGAAATTCTTTACTGTGAGGGTGGTGAGGCACTGGAATGGGTTGCCCAGGGAGGTTGTGAATGCTCCATCCCTGGCGGTGTTCAAGGCCAGGTTGCATGAGGCCTTGGGTGACATGGTTTAGTGTGGGGTGTCCCTGCCCATGGCAGGGGGTTGGAACTGGATGATCTCAAGGTCCTTTCCAACCCTGACTATTCTCTGTACCCCATGCTCGAGGACGGCAGCGTGTACATGTCCCAGTTGTGGAGGAAAGTTTTCCTGAGTCAGAGAAACCTCACGGAGCTTTCAGGTTTAAGTTGCAATCAGAGCCCTCTTAGAGAAGAAGGTGGGAGCTCAGACCTTGGTGTAACACCCTGTCTTTGTTGTCTTAGCTGGCTGTTTGTTTGATGGGTTTTGTTTAAGGTCAATCTTGTGGGTTGGGAGGTCAGTCTGAGAGCTGCAGCCTCTTCCTCCTCCTCCTGATCCCCTGCCTTCCATTCCCCATGGCTGGGGTTAAAAGGAGACCAAGAGAAGGGGGACCAGGAGATAGGTGACATGCAAAGGGGATAAAGAGATGGGTAACAAGAGATGGAGACTGGGAGACAGGGACTGAGAGATGGGGACAAAAAGGTGGGCACTAGGTAAAGGTAACCAAGAGACAGATCCAAGAGATGGGAATCAGAATAGCACCAAAAGACAGGGCCAGTGGTGTGTCAACCCCCTGCTGTGCTGCAGTCCCTTCCCCACGGAAGGGACACGGTGCTGTTGTGTGTGCTGTTGCCAGGGAAAGCATCCCAATGCTGCCAGCAAAGCCTGAAATGGAGTGCTGCACATCTCCTCCCGCCTAGCACAGCTCCTGCGGGCTGCAAGAGCACAGGTTGGTGCCTTGGAATTAAATCGATATGAGAAAAAAACCCTGTCGAGACCAGAAAACACATGAGGAGCAGAGCAGGATGCAGCTTGTTCGCTTTTCCAGGGGTACCTGGGGGAGGGTGGATGGAATTACCACTTTCCTGAATCCAGCATGTTGCTCACCAATGGCAACAGCCCATGGCCGCCTCTGCCGTGGTTCCAGTCTGATGCTAATATCCCGGAACTGAACTTCCAAAGCCTGTGTCAAGTGTATTGTTTAATTTAGCTCTGAGTTTCCTCTAACTCCCCATTGATGCCTTCCAAGCTTGTTTTCCAGCTCACTGAGGGCAATATGGGGACCCTCTCCTGGCCCCAGCCTGGGGGGCACCGTGCACAGGAAGGTCCTGTCCCAGCACGCTGCTTGTCCTCCTGCTGCCAATAAACCCAGAACTGGGAAGGATGCATGCACCTATTGCTAAAAGCAATTTAGGAACGATTCACAGGGTGTTATCAGCCTTCGTATTTGGCAAATGGACACTACATCCTCTTTACACAGAAAATAGTGGCCGGGCTTCCCCTGAGCACAGCTCCCAGGCTCTGTTTTAAAGCTTGAGGGGACTGAATTTGCAGTGGCTTATCTCAGAGTTAACTTTATTTTTCCCCTACCATACTAAATGTAGGAGGGTGAAGGTTAATGAAGAAAACGGTGAATGTGAAGTTCTGTGGAAAAACGACCCAGTGCTTTTAGCAATTCACTTAAATGAGAGAGGAAAACCAGTTCCTTTAACATTTTAAAGCTCTCACAGCCTAATGAACCATGCTACCTCCTGCAGCTTCTACTGAGCTGGAATTCCTGCAAGAGACTGTCTCATTAGCATGAAGTGGGAGCAGCCTGCCCAGCTCTGCATGGCTCCTGGGATGCTTCACCTCTCCCACCCCCAGAGAGCATCTCTACCTGAAGTGACATGTCAAAGATGGTAAGCACGTCTAAACTGCTGCACCTCCCAGCCTCAACTGGAAGAGCAAAGTCTTTTTTCATGTACAGAGACACTGGCCCAGGGTGCCCAGAGAAGCTGTGGCTGCCCCATCCCTGGCAGTGTTCAAGGCCAGGTTGGACACAGGGGCTTGGAGCAAGCTGCTCCAGTGGAAGGGGTCCCTGCCCGTGGCAGGGGTTGGAACTGGATGAGCTTTAAGGTCCCTTCAACACAAACCAGGCTGGGATTCTATGAATAAGGCAGCGAGGGAAGCACTGGTTTTGCCATCTCCCCGTTAGATGCCTACCAGGAAAAAAGGTGGCTGCTGTTCAGTTGCTTCTTTAAGGTTTATTCTCATGGCTCACATTGAAGTCGCCATAGCTGGGGTTAATGGGAATTCTGTTCTTAGGATTATAGTGGCTTTGATAAGTGGGAAAGCTGACGTTATTGCACATAAATTCCCTTGTGTAATGTGTGAGTTGTGGTGTGGTTTTGGCTGAACAATAATAAAAGGAAGGATAGATGTGCATGAGGAGAGAACAGATTTTGCCCTCTGGATACCAAATACATATTATCATTACAGGCATTTTTTAATCTGGCAGCATGAAAACCCCCAAAGGTTAGTGGAGGAATAATGAATACTCTTATATTTGGCAGATAAGAGGTGAAATTGCTGTGGCCGTGGTGGCCAGAGCAGTGTTGCTCTGCTCCTCCTCCCGCAGCTTCCATTCTGTCTCACTACAAGCGCCATTTATTCTGCTAATGGGAGCTGAGCTTTACCTGCTGCCCAGTGGCCCTGGGGGTCTGCAAGGAAAATGCCTTTCACTGGGTTGTTTCTCATTGCTGTTTGCAGTAGGTTCACAGTTCAGTGTGTGGGAGAACCAAGTCCTCTGCTCTGCTCAGGAAAGCTGAGTGAGAGCAAAGGGAAAGTCCTTCCTGCGTGTCTCCAGGCACCAGGATGACTGCTGGCATATATTAAAGCAAAGCCTCAGGGTTAATTCTGGCATGTAGGAGACATGAGCATGTAGGTGATGCAGGGTGGCTGAGGGCCATTATGCATCATTCAGCAACCCCCAGTGCAGAGACTCAACTTCCATCCCTGGCATTGCTCAAGGTTGGACGGGGCTTGGAGCAAGCTGCTCCAGTGGAAGGTGTCCCTGCCCATGGCAGGGGTTGGAGCTGGAGGAGCTTTAAGGTCCCTTCAACCCAAACCAGTCTGGGATTCTGTGAATCACATACGAATAACAAATAAAAATGACTGAAAACTACGGGAGGTGGCAAATTGTGTTGATCTCCGCGTGCTTCAACATGGGCATTTTCTAATCTAAAGGAACATTTGAGCTCTTCATGCGTTAAGAAAGTGGGCAGAAAATGGTAGGACCAAATAGTGCTGAAGGTGCCCTGTTCAAAATCTCTCCTGTCCTTATTGATACAAAATATTTGGAATTGGATTTACTGAGAAACCCTTCCAAACTACGCTGAGACCCTTGTGCCATTGCCTTGATTTGTGTCTTTTCAGTTATGTTCTAGACTTTTCTGATCACAGAATAAATTCCTCTCCCTCTTTCCTCAATGCTCAGCTGAAAAACATAGAACAGGACCAAAACCCAGCACTGAGTGACTGTGTGTGTGGCATCCCTGGCAGTGCACGGCTGAGATGGATGTTGGTCAGATTGAAAGCAAATTCCTCCCTTGAATGTCAGCTCTTATTTACCTACACTCAACATTAAGGCTGAATGGAGAATTTTAATGCCTGGGTTTTAAGATACGTATCTTTGTTGAAGTTATCTTCTTGTTTCAAAGAGGCTAAAATCTATCCTTTCCCTAAATTTGCTCATGTATGTCTGCTTATGCTATAATTTGGAAATTATTTAAGAATATTTAAGATTAAGATATATTTAAAATTTATTTAAGATTTGATTTGCTGGAGCGGGGCCAGAGAAGGGCAATGGAGCTGGTGCAGGGCCTGGAGCACAGTGTGATGGGGAAGGGCTGAGGGACCTGGGGGGTTCAGTCTGGAGAAGAGAAGGCTCAGGGGGGACCTGATCGCTCCCTACAACTGCCTGACAGGAGGATGGAGCCAGGAGGGGCTGGGCTCTGCTCCCAAGGAACAAGGGATGGGACAAGAGGAACCGGCCTCAAGCTGCACCAGGGCAGGTTTAGATGGAGCTGAGGAACAATTCCTGCCCCAGAGGGTGCTCAGGCATTGGAACAGGCTGCCCAGGGCAGGGCTGCAGGCACCGTCCCTGCAAGGGTTCACACAGCGTGGAGACGAGGCCTCAGTGCCATGGGTTAGGGGTGGCCTTGGCAGTGCTTGGGTAAGGGTTGGACTGGATGAGCTTAAAGGGCTTTTCCAACCTACTCGATTCTATGATTCTTTCAAAGGAAACGCTTCCCTCTGCTTCCCCCCCCTTTTTTCTTCAACAAAACCAATCCTTCCATGGCAGGCTATAAAATATGGATTATTTACCTCTAGACTGGGCACACTTCTGGCCTAGTCTTAGAAGTAAATGCATATTTAGTCTTTAAGGCATATTGTTCATCCATGTAAGCACATAGTTTGGTATAGACATTCTTTATAACACAGTTCTGTGGACTAAGTAGAGATTTTGGTAGGCAGAACATTTCCCATTGTCTGTCCAGAATGCCAGCTATGAAAATGTGCAAAAAAGCAGCTTTCACTGATGATGGGTTTTAACACTCCTGCATCTTAAAAAGAGCACAGTTTCTAAAATAATATATATATATTGAAAAGCTTAAAAAAAGCTGTCTAGCTCTGAAGGATGCATTTCCTGCCAAGTTATAAACCCTTGAGAAACTGCATTTGTTCAGGAAGTTGTGAGACATCCTTTAATTTAGTATTAGTATAATATCACCATCAGCAACTGTGTAATTAAGAGCATTCTATGGATGTCACCGGCGCAATGGCAACTGCAGACCTGAGTTATTACACAAGTAGGAACTTACTTACAGTGTTACAGACTTGGGGGTTTTTGATGTGGACAACAGCCTCAGTTATGCTGCTTGGAGCTAAGCCATTTATTTAAAGGTAGGAATAAATAGAATAATATTTGTGCAACAGATGTGACTGGTGTGGGTTAATCCTTTGAAGAAGCCTAGAACATGCCCTCCAACCATTGCCTAAAGCAAACACACCTACAGATTAAAAGGGTGGGTAGGTTTTGTAAAACATGGCTGTGTTCTATTTGCAGCACTGTCCAGTTTGGAGCAACACCTCAATAAGTCCCAGTCTGTACAATTCCCAGTTCACTGCATGGAACATGTACCAAGAACCAAGTTGCTTTATTTGATCCATGCTGCCTACAGCTCCAATCCTGCAATAATTAAGGTCATTTGGCTGCACATACTAGGTCTGTTGGTTAACCGGTGCACCAAGCTCAGCACAGCTGCACCTTCTTGTAGGAGTGGAGGATGGAGCGGGCAAGCCTCACAAGCAGACTCACTCCACAGACACCAAGAGCTTGCCCTGCGCCGCGCTTTGCACCCACACACACATCCACCACCAAACACTGCTATCAAATGCCTATTTTAATAGGCCTGACTGCTATCAAACACCTTTTTCATCTAAGGAAACACCATTGGCACCCAGAAATGTTTATAGGGTTTGTTTGCTTTTGACTTTTTAAACTTGACAACAATGGTGTCCCCTCAAATTCAAGTGAAAAGTCTGAGATGGGACTGAATATCCATGTTAGCCAGTAGCTCTACCAGGTACGAATGCAAACAGTCAACTTATAAGTATCTTTTTGAAATATATTTAATAAAGCTGCTGTTCATTCTATTCTGCTGCTGGAAATACAACATTCCAGGTATTGGGAACCACTGGAATGAAATATATCATTGAAATATGGAATTTGATCCAGCCACAGTATAGAACATCTCAGTTTTATGTGAGACAAGGCGCATGAGCTGAGCTATGCATATCCTTTCTTTTTTCCCCTCATAAAACCATACTAACACAATACTTCCTGCAGCACCACTGTTTCTAGCAAATGGGTTCTAAAATATAGCACTTTAAAGCTGCAATACAAGAGACATCAGGATATCAGGACTGTGTATAGTACAATTTGAATTGGGTTTTGACTGTTTCCTCAGAGGATTAAGTTTGTCATGTTATTCAAGGTTTTAAAAAATGCTACATTACTGAAAATAGTGACTGGAAATAAGACAGAAATAGTATGATCTGTCACTGAACATTCACAGAGTGGCCCAGGACACTTCATTCCCATGTTTTGGAGTCAACATAGTTCTTTTTATACCCTTTATCACTAACTACAACAGATTCAGTGTATATTCTGTTAGCATGGGGTGGTGTATACTGAGACTAGTGAAACCCAGAGTCTGCCTTTCCAAAAACCGGGGTACCTGTGAGCTGAACATGGAACTGCTGAGTATGCACAGTGCTCATCTGGTATTGCTCGCTACAACAGCCTATTGATTGATAGGAGACAAAGCATTGACTACAAGAGTTGTGTCACCTACCAGACATATAGATATAGAAAACACAGGGGTGTTGGTGTCGATAGTGGTTTTGTTACTCTGGTCATCAATAGTTGGTTTGTAAGCAAGATCTGTTGGGGTCACCAGGGGATGTTGTAGTCGAGGGCTGTTGGCCATCGTCATGCCCCAGCAGTTTACACAGATGGCAGTTTTAAAGTCAGTCATAACCTGTGAGTAACATTTTGTGTTAGTGCTGTCAGGGGCTGCTTAAAAACAACAAAGTTAGTAGCATTAGGTGCTATTTCGGAGCTTGATCCTTCACTGGGTGAAATGAGTGTTATCTCGATAGACTGCAGTACTAGGAAATTAGGTATGAGGCCTTAACTGCTGTGTAAGCTATTTGTACAGTGTTAGTACATTGGTAATGAAGTCCTGTCTGTAATGATGATTCTATCATGGACGGCAACATGCACTTCGGTACAGTTATTGGAGCAACCTCGTTTTAATATATATATATATGTATATATATAAAATTCTGCTTGATACTTCATGTATTCTCAGATATCTAATATTTAAAAGCATCCTTTATCATTGCTAAATTAGCCAAACCAGTACAAAATTAAGTGCAAGAAAAATACCAATTCACATAGTTTTTGCCAGTAATACAAAAGGGACTGTTCAGCTTCTCACATTTACAGCCATTGAGGAATTTGGCTTTAGAATGACTAAGGGAAACATTCCTACATTCAAAAGATGTCTCAAAATAATTTGTGTTCTGTTTTGTAATGGGAAAAACTGGTTTTTACTGAAATCATCTACTGGTCAGTGGTGCTAGATGGAAAACACAAAGAAGAGTTGGTGCTATCCTCAACCGGGGACCTAAGTCTGAAGCTTTTTGATGATCCCCTGGAGATGGGAGAGGAGGTTTTGCTTTTAGCCAATAGCACCTTTGTCCTAGACTAGAGATTTCTTATGCTCAAAAGGATGCTTTTCCATTTCCCAAAAGACATTCCAGATTTGTTGGAGAGGAAGAGGAAAGTAGTGTTTTATGAAGGCACACCCATGCTGAATTTGCAGGAGAAAGGAAAGAAACCAGAAAGCAGTACTGCACAATGCAGTTATAATACAAGGCTCATTCTTGAAACCTGAATATCATGCTAGAAGAAAATCTAGATATGTGTAATATTTTGAAGAAATATTATTTTGAAGGCAATATTATTTGTTATTTTTTATATCAAAAAAGGAAAAATGTGTCTGTGTAAATGTGGATTCAATGCTGTTTAAGTAGGGAACTGAATATTTGTATTGCAGCCTTAAAGAAGCACATTTTTACTGCAATATCTTCTCTTTTTTTTGTAAACTACAGTCTGCAACTCAGCAGACCATGACTGAATGCTTTTGAAAACTTGGAGATTACAAACATGAAATCACAATTAATATCCTCTAAAAGTAATTTCAGAGTTTTTCACGTCTTAAAAAAGGACAATGTGTACTGCTTCACAAGGTAATGCAGCTAATCAAAAAGAGGAGTAGAATTAAAGTATTTACATAATGAGCAATTCTACAGAAGGCGATCATCCCCACGTAAGCACTGCTGATTATATCCCACGCTGCTTTTAACAAACTCTACCAGATTGGAGCCAGTCATCAGCACTTTCAGAGAATCCTTAAAAGCCTTTTATGGGTCTTTACATTTAGTGCAGAATGATGTTCTTCAGGTAGAATATGCTGGTGAGGGAGGACAGTGTCAACACAAGGTACCAGCAGGAGAAGAGGACTTCGGCATCGCCAGTGATCCCGTACTGGGCTGTACTGGGAGCTGCAAAGAGAAGAGAAAGGGGTTAAGTGAAAATGCCCACTCCTGGAACCCCGAATTCTTAGTTTTCAGTAGCTCTTCTAAGATAATCATTAGTGCAGCAAAAGCGTCCTCCTGAAAGCCGGAGGAGCTGCTGCAAAGGTAGCCAAGCCCTCCTGCCACACTGCTGAGTGAAGATGACTTTTAGTTTCAAAGAGGATAAACTAATTTTAAGGCAAGCATTTAAAATGTATTTAACATCAGCTGAGCAATTCAGGTTTAAACATCTGAATAATTTATCTGTTTTCAAGGTACTGAGCATTAAGATCGCCACTGAAATCAATGAGAGGTGAATGTCTAAGCTCTGCTGGAAAACAACTCATTTTCTGCCTAAGTTTAGAAGCCAAAGCTTGACAATTTTGCTTCGCCAAAGACATTCATATTTATTTTCAGTCTCTTTGATGAACTTGTATTTATTTGCTGTAAGACAAAGCCTTTCTCAAATTCCTAGGTAAATATTACAGTAAGGGCATGCAGAGAGAGAGTTAAAACATAAGAAACCAGTGTGAAGAAGCAAGCGAGGAGGCAATCACTGGCAGCAGCCACGGGTGGGATGGCGGCAGGCTTGGACCTGGGCAGAAACCAGTGAGTTTTGAAAGGCTGGAGAACTGAGTGGAGAGAAACCTGATGAGGTTCAACAAGGACAAGTGCAGGGTCCTGCACCTGGGGAGGAAGAACCCTAAGTACCAGCGCAGGTTGGGGGTTGACTCTAGTGAGAGTAGGACAAGGAGCAATGGCCACAAACTACAACACAACACAAGAAGTTTCACCTCAAGACACTCGAGGAAGAACTTCTTTACATTGAGGGTGGCAGAGCACTGGCACAGGCTGCCCTGGGGGGCTGTGGAGTTTCCCTCACTGGAGACATCCCAAACCTGCCTCGGCACATTCCTGTATGACCTGCTCTGAGTGGCCCTGCCTGGGCAGGAGGTTGGGTGTAAGGATACGGCACAGGCTGTGCTTTGGGGTAAGCAAGCTTCAGCAAATCCTCACAGGCTTCTCTTTTGGGCAGAGAAGAAGAAAAGCTGTAGTAATCACCCAAGAAATTAAAGTAAACCCAGGGGTTTCACCCCATCCTGTTGGCTTTTGCAGTTGGGGTCTCCTGAATTTCAAGCCTTGCTCAGTCTAAATACTGAAACATAAATGTCCCTTTTCTTTCTGCAAGGAAATCTGCGCTATGTGCTACCAGGTCCATTTCTAACGTATGACGTTTGGCGCAGAGTGTGTTGTAAACCCAAAAATCATTCATTTCCCCCATGCAGAGAGGTTCAGGCAATAAAAACCCCAAACAAGATGAAGCTTGATTTTGAAGTTTAGTTTAGTGACTTATAACCATGCCTAACCACAGGACAGGGCACTTGCTTCTCATTCAAAGGAACTTTGTGTGATAAGTCAGTATGGCAAATCAACATGTAATTTATTACACAAACCAGGCTAGCAAACTGAACCACAGTGTAGGTGGTATTGCATTTTATCATATTAAAAGAGTTTCCCTAACTTAAAGATAATTTGAACTACGGTGGCTATAATTGTGAGTGGAAAATTATGTAAATCTGATTTCCTGCACATGAACCAATACTGTCTTTCTAAAGCTTATTAAATCATATCTGGGTTGTTTCAGCACAAAGGTGCTAAGTGAATTAATGGGGAAAAACACATAGACTTGGGCAGATAATAGGAAAGACTTACAGTTCCCAAAGCTGGCTAACCAGAAGGATTTGATGAAAAAAAAAACATGAAGGAGAAGCAAATCTGGAGAAGTTTAAGCTGCTGGGATTGAATAAAATGTCCTGAGCAGATGCTCCACTGGATTTGAATAAATAGCCCTGAGTTCACATGGGACAGGGAGGTGGAGGATGCCAAATGCGTGCAGAACCTGGTTTTGCTGGACCATGGGCTAAGCGTCCCACACTTCCACCCCTGCAGAACTTGGGTGTTGGTGCTATGACTGAGTCTGACAAAGATCTCAGTTCAAAACCACATTTGAACATAGCAGCCTTCCAGTATCTGAAGGGGGCTACACGGATGCTTGGGAGGGACTCTTCACCAGGGACTGTAATGGTAGGACAAGGGGTGATGGGTTCAAACTGAAACAGGGGAGACTGAGATGAGCTCTTAGGCAGAAGCTCTTCCCTGTGAGGGTGCTGAGGCGCTGGCCCAGGGTGCCCAGAGAAGCTGTGGCTGCCCCATCCCTGGCAGTGTTCAAGGCCAGGTTGGACACAGGGGCTTGGAGCAAGCTGCTCCAGTGGAAGGGGTCCCTGCCCGTGGCAGGGGTTGGAGCTGGAGGAGCTTTAAGGTCCCTTCCAAACATTTTGGGGTGTTTTAAGAGCTTTGAGAAAGTAAACACACGTGTTTAAAATGTAAAGATTCTTAGTGTGGTCTGCTAAGTTGTTCATCTAGAATAATTATTTGTGAGAATTAGTTTCATTATCATTGCTGGGTAATGCCAAGCAAGGTCATTTTGTACTTGGAGTGGTTAATTTTCTTGGGGGTTTATTGATGGTTCCCTCTGCCACACTAAAAACCTTACTATAGGAATGAATGAAAAGGTTTAAATGTTTGAAAATAGCTTCTTCCCCCTCTCTTAAGATCATAGCATCGAATGTCATTGTTTGGTACAGACACACGCACTTGCAGCCTTAATATTTGTACAGCAAGATAATGGTAGAGGTATGTATGATTAAGCATAAATAAAAGCATGAATTATTAGACTCTGATTACATCTGCAGCTATCCTGGGCATTTCCATAATACCTATCACCACCAGTGCATCAGAGCACTCTGTTTACAACTGATTTTACAGCATGAGAAGCTTTCAGTAGACGGAGGGGGGAAGGAGAACGGTGGTTGGCCTGCGGAGAGGCATTTATCCAGCTGAAGTTTCTCATGTGGAGCAATGTCTTGGTAACTATCTGAAACAGAAACCAAGGTCAAGTGGTTTGGCTCCCCCTGTGCTGATCTGGCAGCGCAAATCCAGTTCAGAGCTGTGAGAGTGATACCTTCAAAGAAAGTGAATTTCTGTGTAGGAGAAGTTTAAAATGAGCTGGATGAAAAGTCTGATGTTTGCAATGTAAATTGGGGATTTAGGAGAGTGCGGAAGGGATCTGGTGGGGATCTGGTCCTTGTGCATGCCCTTACCAAGAAGATGGGCCTTCCCCACGGAGTCCTGTGCTCCATGGGATCTGCCAGAATCACCTCCCCTCAACACTGACCTATAGCAGCAGGTTACAGAGGAGGGTTTGTGTTCAAGGCCAGGTTGGACAAGGGGCTTGGAGCAATCTGCTCTAGTGGAAGGTGTCCTTGTCCGTGGCAGGGGGTGGAACTGGATGAGCTTGAATGTCCTCTCCAACCCAAACCATCCTGTGATTCTATGATCCATTTTTTGATTACTTGACTTTCTTTTTAGGCTGGTAAATACCATATTTTCTATTTGAACTCAGAATCAGTATCAACAAACCAGTTCTGAATTAGGTACAGAATGTATCATAACTGTGGTCTTTATGAAACAAGAAATGCTTCTTTATTTTCTGTGCATACACACAAATACACACAGGGATAATATTTCACTTTACAATGTTGTTGGTGGCATATCTCTCTCAAATATTTTAAATACTAAGCTTTAATATTTTAGTGCAACAAATAGTTGTTTTTTGCCTCTGCAGTTAGAGCAATAATCTTTTATTCTCTGTATTCCTATTTCAAGACTCAAAAAATTGCTACATTATTCATTTAAATTAGAAATAAGAAACAAATCAGCATAAGCCACTCATTTCGTAGTTCCTGCATCTCGCAGCAGCCTGGTGTGAATGCCAATGAACAGGACCTGACAAAACCCCTCTCTTATCAAGTCCATTGGTCTTTTGGGGGCTCACCTTCTGAATCTTTCTGCCAACTCATTTCAGAGAGTGAAGCCATGCTTTTAAGAACCTCACAGTTTTGGGCTTTATCCTCTACAGCCTTGTCTTATCCATCCAGGCAGAGATAGCTCATGGACAACTCTTGCAATCTCTCCTGTCTCCTTCCTCAAGGATTTTCAGATATGTTTGTCTCAGTGGTGCTGAGTGACTCCTGGCTGGAAAAATATACAAAAGCAAAATTCCACCCAGAATTCCACCCACAAAACCCAGAGGATGGCTGCACAGGCATTAACAGAGCAAAACTGGTTCCCTAAACTAACATATTTGATGTAGATGACGCTGTAGGGAGGTGGAGTCCCCTGGGACATTCCTCCTTTGTTCCCAGCATCATCCTTGTCCCTACTGCTTCATAAGGACTGGGGACACAGATGAACACTGTGCCCAGGTGAGGACATGTCCCGTGGCATTGATGTACCTCATCTAACAGTTTGTCATACTCGGTGACAATGTTTTTCAGTGCCCCATGAGCCATCACACAAATTGTGTTTCACTTTTCCTAAAGCTCTGCGCTGATTTCTTCACTTGACTTTCTCCACTGGGATAAGAAAACCTTTTTGACCATACAACACTTATAATATCTTGCAAATAGAATCATAGAACTGTTTAGGTTGGAAAAGCCCTTTAAGCTCATCCAGTCCAACCGTTCCCAGCACTGCCAAGGCCACCCCTAACCCATGGCACTGAGGCCTCGTCTCCACGGGGTGTGAACCCTTGCAGGGACGGTGCCTGCAGCCCTGCCCTGGGCAGCCTGTTCCAATGCCTGAGCACCCTCTGGGGCAGGAATTGTTCCTCAGCTCCATCTAAACCTGCCCTGGTGCAGCTTGAGGCCGGTTCCTCTTGTCCCATCCCTTGTTCCTTGGGAGCAGAGCCCAGCCCCTCCTGCCTCCATCTTCCTTTGGAGGGTGCTTGCCTTTATTCAAGGTACAAGCATTTTGCATTTCTGATGTGCTCTGGTGATGTTGGCCTGGGCAGTGCTGTACGTTTCTCTCTCGTTAAAAGGAGTTTCAGGTATTGACCCCAGTAACGGGGGGACATCAGACTGGAGAGGATCTGATCCACCTCATCCAGCTCCCACAGACGCAGCCTGAATGCATTTCAGTGTTAGTTAAATCATCAGCATTTTCCAGGTGTTGTTATCATGGTCAAAGCTCAGTTTAATCAGAGTCTCCATCTGGCACACACTTCAGAAGGGCCCCTTGCTCAGATTTATCTATTTAACTTCACCAGTGAATTTCCCATCTCTGCAAATTTCCTGTCTCGGGCTCTTAGCCTTGAGGATGATTGCATTTGCATAAGACTAAACAAATCTGTGTCTTTGCTGATTCATTCTTACACAAGATTTGAAGGTTTTGTTCTCCCAAGGTCAAGCTTTCTGCGGTCTTGCCTAGCCCCCGAGGCACACAGTGAGGCTGCTGTTCTTGACAAACTTCCCTTTGGTCAAAACACTCGTGAGCCTGATCTGGAGCTCTCCTCACAGATTATCTCCTAACACAAGCTGTTGCTTTCTAATACAGTCCTTTATAGACTGTCGACCTGCTCCTCCAAAGCCATAAATCCTCAGCTAACATCAAGTATAACAATATGTAGAGATGCTATCTGTTGGACTCAACCGAGCCTTCAGAGTCTCATTATCTTACAAACTTTTCTTTAAAAAACTTCATTCTTGACAACCAAATCTTTTTCATCTTTTTTTTTCTTCCACACTGCTTTGACCTTGAGTTAGTTTATCCCTCCCTCCCCTGTGTATTTCAAATGTTGCACAAAGCCCCCCTATTTATTAAGGCTTTCCTATAATAAATCATTAACCTGACTATAGTTGAATGAAATGCTTATTAGCATCTCTCTGCATAATCCATTTAACAGAATTAGTCTTGCTTATTCAGACAACCTAAAGAGGTCCATGCTTTTGTCTACAAGGCATCAGGATTAAAGCATATAATTATTTCTGGTTAATGCAGTCCTTGGTGTTAGGAAATGTTGGTTTGCACGTTTCAGCATAGTGCTTTTCCTAATCTCTTGTATTAAATAGAGATAGTGATATAATATTGTTTTGTTCCTTTCTATTTATTGCCAGGAGAGATGTCTGAATATAATCTTATCTGTGCTAAGAGTGAGCTTAAACACTTTCACAACTGCTAACTGGTATAAAACATGAGGCTTATGTGGGATAATCACTAAATTAGAGAAAAGGAGAGTTTGATAAGAGCACGTGGGCTTAGGAGGCACGTACACAGGGACCTTGGCTGGTGGTTGTGCCAGTGTTAGCACAGGTATCTCCTGCTGCACTGTGACACTGTGTAAATGCCTCTCAGGAAAGATGGTAGACGAGGTTCTGTCAAGTGAGAAGTGGATCTGCTTTTATGGATAATCACAGAATCCCAGACTGGTTTGGGTTGAAGGGACCTTAAAGCTCCTCCAGCTCCAACCCCTGCCACGGGCAGGGACCCCTTCCACTGGAGCAGCTTGCTCCAAGCCCCTGTGTCCAACCTGGCCTTGAACACTGCCAGGGATGGGGCAGCCACAGCTTCTCTGGGCACCCTGTGCCAGCGCCTCAGCACTCTCACAGGGAAGAGCTTCTGCCTAAGAGCTCATCTCAGTCTCCCCTCTGGCAGGTTCAAGCCATTCTCCTTGGCCTGTCCCTACAGGCCCTTGTCCCAAGCCCCTCTCCAGGTTTCCTGCAGCCCCTTTAGGCACTGGAGCTGCTCTAAGGTCTCCCCTTCAGGAGCCTTCTCCAGGATGAAGCAGCCTTACCTTGTTAATACATGTTAACTTTATTGTTAACATTATGTATAACATATATTGTTGATCTGTTATATTTATATATTGTTAATATAGGTTAACTTTATATGTTAACATTATTGTTAATGATGGTAACTATCTTGGCCACCCAGCACTGCCATTTCATGATTGTAGGGACCTTTGCCTAGGAATTTGGGCTTCCTGGCTGTGGAAACCCAAGCCCAAGGAGACAGCAGAAGAGACACACTTCTCTCCTCGCCCTCTACAACAGCCAGAGTCACCCATTCACCTCTGAACAAACATCTCCTGCTAAATATTGTCAACAGCCAAGTACTAATTTAAACCCAGCTAAAAATACACCCAGTAATGTAAAGCGTAAGGAAGATGATTTTCCCTTGCTTATTAATGCGATGGGACATGCCAGCCACAGTCTGTAGCTCAAACCAGATCTGCTTAGTGAACACTTAACAGCTGCATTTCATTAAGCTTATAGAGAAAGCAAAGCCATAACTGATGGAGGTTGTTAACTATATGCAGAAGGGTTTGAAGTGTCTTAATTTCTGTTCTCAAGTCACTCTCTGGAACAAAACATTTCTGAAGTCAGCAACTTCTCAAAAGTATTTAGTGCTGGCTTCTCGGTCTACATGGGGAGGACAGGGGAGCACCAGCCGTAGAACTGCTCCTGTCTGGAAGGAAAGCATCCCGTGCTCAGGCAAGAGGTTAAAGATTTGGCTGTCAATTTGGCAGAGTTGGATTTGGAAATGCAACCTGGTCTAGTGGAGGGTGTCCCTGCCCAAGGCAGGGGGGTTGGAACTAGACAAAGTCCTTTCCAACCCTAACTATTCTATGATCCTCTTCTATGACTCTTCTCATAGAAACCCAGGTTTAAATCTGATTGTTACTGTTCACAGCAAAACATTTAATGTGGTAAAAAAGGGTGTTACTTTAGAGAAATAACATCCCTCATTCTTCCAACATATAAATGATGAGTAAACTTCTCAGAAAGTGCGTGTTTTAAAAAATCATGGTGACTTTGTCGTAAAGGTGGATTGGCAAAGTCTGGGTAACGTAACTGAAAGAAGGTAGGATAACCTTTGCATTCCAATTAAATGAGTGTGATTGTGGAGAAGCATTTAGTATATTAGAAAGAACCCCTCTCCAAGCAGAGAAGCACAAGGGATATCTTATACTTGAGCACAGGATACTAATTTATTTTGGACATTTTTATGTCGTGTGCCAAAGGAATTGCTGTGGTCCTCAGTGTCAGCGTGTGCTTTTGGAAGGAGTTCAGCATCTACTTGTTAGTGATATGATAGCTGGAGACTTACAGAAGCTATTAATGTTGTCTATCTGGTATAGAGTTGTTAAAACCAGTGCTACCGCCCAAACTACTGCGTTTGAACATAAGCACTTCATATTGCTACTGTGGTCATAATGAAAAGGCATTGGGAAAACTTCGTTACCCAGGTGGGACTTGTTTCCCAACTTGTATTTTGAATTTCACCATGTGGTTGCCAGTAGAAAAGTCCCCATTTACAGGCACTTATCTCATGGTGGTACCTAAAAATCCCCGTAGCTCCTGCTCACTGTAGTTACACGGTCTTGCTCTTCTTCTGCAGGAGCATTTGTAAGTGTGGGCTTTGCGGTGGGGCTGGGCACGCACTGTTGTTATCCCATATTTCTATATTTACAGGGGATTTAGGAAAGGTGAAAAGTGGGTGATGATGATTTAGAGAAACTCTTAACAGCAGAGCCCGAACACAAAAGCCTGGTTTGTAGATAATCAGTGTAAATAATAGATTGCCCATATGCTGCTTTCAAGCTATTTCTTCAAGCAAACGTCCCTGGGCATCGTAAAATCAGAACAACAGTGGTGCTCGGACAAGGCAGGCTCACTCTAATCTGTCAGATAACGCAGACATGCTTTTGTTGCAGCTGCAAGAACAAACCCAATTTTAAGCCCTTATGCATTGTTGTACAGTGTATCTTTAATGGAATTTCATTTTGACACAGATAAATGTGATCACATCAAATAAAAAAACCCTTTCCCTTAAATGCTGCAAAGAAAAAGAATCCTAATGCTGTAATAGGATAACTGAAGCAGGCACTGAACACAGAGTGCTTGGTGTTTAACAGGATAAAATAGTACAGCCCTGACATACCTGGTTTCTGCTGGAAGGGATATTTCATAATCCCAAGAAATATTTATAAAGAAAATTACTCTGAGGGAACAGAATAAAAATTGGCTTTATACATCATCCTTTATACTCAAGTTATCTCCAATTTCTTTGTGCAGCTGGGAAGTGCAGTCACATCGGAACAAACGAAGTATCTTAAAGAACTTCAGAGCTGCACACGTGCACCAGGCTCAGAGGTCTGAGATGAGCTTTAACAGGCAGAGCTGATACCAGCCCCGGCCCTGGGATGAGCCCTTGCTTATCCGGATCACCACCTGATACCTGCCTTTAGCTGGAAAAGGAGACAGAAAGCAGCCAAGCACCTTGGCTGGAGAGTAAAGCAGAGCAGGTAATCAATGGCACTGCATGGGCATCTCGCTGGCCACAGAGCAGGCTGAGCCTGAACGCATGGCAGGGTGCACCCACAGCCCCACACTGTCTCCCCCAAGAATTCTGGCACTGACCAGCAACACAGGAACTGTCCCAAGGTGACCTGAGCTGGGGTTTTAATACAGAAGAGCCACGGAGCTGCTGCGAGGGCTGGAGCAGCTCTGCTCTGGAGCCAGGCTGAGAGAGCTGGGCTGGGGCAGCCTGGAGAAGAGAAGGCTCCTGAAGGGGAGACCTGAGAGCAGCTCCAGTGCCTAAAGGGGCTGCAGGAAACCTGGAGAGGGGCTTGGGACAAGGGCCTGTAGGGCCAGGCCAAGGGGAATGGCTTGAACCTGCCAGAGGGGAGACTGAGATGTGCTCTTAGGCAGAAGCTCTTCCCTGTGAGGGTGCTGAGGCGCTGGCCCAGGGTGCCCAGAGAAGCTGTGGCTGCCCCATCCCTGGCAGTGTTCAAGGCCAGGTTGGACACAGGGGCTTGGAGCAAGCTGCTCCAGTGGAAGGCGTCCCTGCCCGTGGCAGGGGTTGGAGCTGGAGGAGCTTTAAGGTCCCTTCCAACACAAACCAGTCGGTTATGCTATGAACGCATCACAATTAGCAGTGACTGGAAGATCTGATTTCTTTCTGGAGATATAAAAGGCTCCATGGGGGAAAGTGAGGGCTGCTCATGGCGGAAGCAAAGATCAACCACCTCAGCCTGCAGCTCTTGGAGGCACGTCTGCAATCCATAGCACAGGTTGCAGCTCCACTTCCCTCTCCCAGACATTGTCTCTCATTTCTTTCCCATGGCTTAAGGACGTGCCTCTCGTATGCAGACTGCATAGAAACTTCAAATACATCTTTAATTCTCATAGAAAACTGAGCCCAGCTGTGGAACCTGTAATTAGCGTCTGCCTCTTGGCTTCCCAAACCCAGCTCTGCTGCCTCATTGTGTCTTGTGATTTCCCTCATAAATATCTGAAGATCTATCTTAAAAGCAGTTACTTGGCTTCCACTGGGAGCAATCAGTGGAAGTTTTCTCTACAGTTGCACTTCTAAATGGGTAGGAATTGTCTTATTCCCAGGATAAATTTATCTTTGGGTGAGCTCTGTCTCCTCCCTGATCTCAGTGCCCTGTCTCTGCAGGCTCCACCTGTGCATGGTTTCGTCTTCTCACCTTCCTCCTCCTCCTCCTCCTCTTTCTCTTTGCATAATAGGAGCAATAACACATTCAAACCCTTTACCAGAAACTTGCAAGTTTAACCCATTTCTTCATGGGATCAGACCCTGAAGGGCTATAATTACCACTAACATTCCCACATTAGAGCTATTAATAAGTTAAAGGGCGCTGTTATTTCTATTGCTTGAAATAAAACCCAACTTCCATTTACTTTGAGTTTGCCAAGCTTCCCTCTCCTGCTTTAGATGTGCTAAAAATAACCTACCCGAGGATTATTACTGAAAAGTAAAGATTTTTTGGAGTGGTATTTTGTGCTTTATTGCAGCAGTAATCTCCTCGGTAAAGTTATCCTCAGTGACTCAAATAACTTTGCCTTCAAATCAAAGTTATTACTTAGCCCAAAGGCCAAGCAAAGACTTTTCGGTGGGATCAGATCCCTCTGCCTCTTTGGAGCATATAGAAGGGAAGTTGAATAAATGCAAACCCAGCTTAATAGTTATATGCTCTGCTACTGTGTATAAATGAGATTTAATTAGTAAAATAAGGTCTCTTTAATAAAAAAAGCCCATGAAATGGTGAAAATTCCAACTCAAAATTCAAACAAAGATCAAGGGGGATAGGGATAATCATAGTGCTGGCTCCCCAGCTTGGTTACGCAGGCAGAGCTACAAGTTTGGCTTCAGAAATGCAATCTGGAAGCAGATCTAGGCAGAAAAAACCCAAAATAAACCCAAAGTCAACCCCCCCCACTTGCTGGCACACCAGAACTCTAACCTAATTGCAGGTGTTGCCGTTAGTACAGCACTTAGTAGGCTGGAACACAGTTGCATAGATCACGTGGTACTGCAATAAATAACATGGTGTTGCATCTTTGTGCTTAAATAGATGGGCTATTCTTCCATCTAGTGATGCATGCTGGGGGGCCTGGCCTCCTGGTCATTGCAGAAGACTAAAGGCAAGAAGCAGCCTAGAGAAGATTTCACTATCAAGACATGTTTATTGACATATGAAGCCTGATAGATTTACTGGCTTGAACTGAGAATTGGACGCAACTGATGCTGTTGTGGCTGCCCCATCCCTGGCAGTGTTCAAGGCCAGGTTGGACACAGGGGCTTGGAGCAAGCTGCTCCAGTGGAAGGGGTCCCTGCCCGTGGCAGGGGTTGGGACTGGATGAGCTTTGAAGTCCCTTCCACACAAACCAGTCTGGGATTTTATGGTTATATTTTCTATTGCATTTCAGAATTACTAATGCTTTATAAAAGAAAGGCAGGACCTTGATACAGAGTTGTGTAAACTAGATAACATGATATACAGCATCCTACTATCTGTCAGCAGCAAAAAGAGTCAGTCACACCAGTGCAGTCAGGAAAGCCAGGAAATGCAGGATGGTCATTGCAAACAGGATCGACAACTTCCTTTCAACCAGCTCCCATGAAAGCATGAACCAGGTGATCTTTCGAGGTCCCTTCCAACCTGGGATATTCCATGGTTCATCATATTTCCCAAATCTCAGTAAAGATATCCCAGTTCTGGGATATATATGGACTCAGGCACAAGTCCTGAATAGATACAGACTTGGGGCTATGCTTAATTATTGTGTATTTTAAGCTGTAATCCAAAAGACAAATGTACGACTCCCAAACTGTCCTTTTTGACCCTGATTTGGTGTGAAAACCAGGTTTTTTTGCTGATTCTATGTATGGAAAACCTCAAATTTGTAGAAAAGAGAAGCTCTTCTGTTGTGAATGAAGCATGAAATCACTTTGAGATAGTTTTCAAATGATGTTACTACTGAAGCTCTCCATTTCTTTAAAATGCTTCTCTGGAACGGATATCAGAACTAATTTCTATTGAGCTTATTTATGGGCAATCTTGGCACAGTAGGCAACTGCAGGTCCAGTGTACTTGCAGGCTTATATGATGATTACAGCTCCCAAACCCTGGAGATAACACTAGGGTGAGTAAATATGGATGTCGCATTCATTGCCCAAGCTTTGCCTCAAGAAAGGTGACTTTTGGTATATCTGCAGTGTGATGCGCACACTGTTTCTGAAGCGCATGTGTGCACTATTTCATGTTCTTGTTGTTGACAGGCTTTCTATTTGAAGCTTTCAATTTTTTAGACAATTTAGGTTTGCAGAAGTGTATTAAAATGCTGCACCATGAATATTTTTCATTAGTCAAAAGTAAACTATTACTTATTTTGCAGAAGCACTTGGCAGACTGATGTCCTTGCTAATGTGGGAAGTACAGCACATTTCTATGGCATGAGGCATACTACAGCTTTCATCTACAGGTCCCACCCCGGAAACCCTTCTCTCTCATGTATGTTCTCCATCCCAGGAGGATGCTTCACCTGTGCTGCTCTTGGCACAGTCAGGGTAAAGGAGACCACAAAACCAGCTTGTGTTTGTAAGGCTGAACTCTTTGTCTTGTCTGGAAGATATGGAATAGCAACAGCTGTAGAGCTAGAGGGGAATTAGCAATAGAAAGGGAGCATTTTAAAGAAAACTTGTAGGCAAGGAGCAGATAAATGTGTTGTTTCATTATATGATGAATTTTTCTGCTTATACTGGAAGTGACGTGCTCAAGGCTGGGACTACTCTCTTACCTACACATCTAGGCCTGATTTTGTTATTTGTAGCAATAGCAATTGACAAAACCAATAATCACCTGTTCAGCTCAAAATTAAATAGAGAATACACAAAGCATGAAGACATCAAGTCTAGAACAGGCTGACACTGGGTTCTGCATGGAAGTCCAAAGTTAAATGGAGGAGAATGGTTCATGATGTTCCACTGAACACAGTCGGCAGGCTTTGATTAAGAGAATACTGAGAGTAAGACTATAAAAGTGCTAGAGAAAGCACTGGGACAAGCAAGCTAGCTGCCCATTCCCATCCCCTCATCCCTGCGTTGTAGTATGTAGCCCAGTTCTCATCTGTGTCCCAAACTATGAGGTCTGGAAAGGTTCTTTGCTGATGAAGAACCAAGAAGAGGCCAGGTTGGACAGGCTTGGAGCAACCTGCTCTAGTGGAAGGTGTCCCTGCCTGTTGCAGGGGGTAAGAACTGCAAGATTTTAAGGTCCCTACCAACTCAAACCAGTCTAGGATTCTGTGATTATGAAGAGCCAAGAACTGAGGCTCCCTGTGACGGACAGATAACCATGCTCACATTTCCATACAACGTGTGGAACTTTCAGGTCAGCTACAAGGCTTCAAGGTTAATAAATTTGCCCAATTCAGAAAAGTGATGCTGTAGCAAAACTAGGGAGTAAGAAAGTGAATTGCTGAGAAACAGCTTGTTTTGAAGCTAATATGCATGGTGTGTTCTTTTGAGTACTTAGGCACATAATTTTGGCAGCCTACAATAACTGCTTCTCTGACAATGTTGCCCTCATTTGTAAGTGTTACATTTGAGAAAAGGAAAAGCATTTTAATGTGACAGAAAAATTTGACTTGGGAGCTAATTACTTTAATTTGATGGCATTTTTGGCTCATCTGCATACTTGACAATTATTTACAGCTTACGTTGGTAATTAGAGGTTGGGTCTTGTGCTGAAACATGGCAAAGAGCTTTGAAGACATTTGCTGATCCTTCTAACTTTTAGAGGAAATGAATTTATTAGTAGCTAATCTGTAAAATATTTGTACTTCTGACCTTTAGTAAAACATTCTTTCTATATTTTAAATGATTGCTTGTCAGACTCATTTCCCTCAAAATGAAGTGTGACATTGTAAATAAGCTCTTGAATTAAGCAGCACGTTAAATCTATGTATTCAGTGGCAACCTTTGATAGTCATCATATATCATGAAGGTTTTGTTGGTTCTGTTACATTAAGGCAATGTCACATAGCATTGTGAATGATAATTTTTTACACTGAACTTTACCATTTTTGGACAGTTTCAACATCATTCTTCCGCTCTTGACAAAGGATATTGAGTTAAGCAGGTTACTACATGATTTCTAGCCTGTTTTTGATGACTGTGTATGAGGAAGGAGCTTTTGTGCAGGAGGAGCTGACAACCTTTAAACAAATCTTCCATTAAGGTGGTTGTCAAATGACATCTAAAGATGTGTTCTTTATTCAGGTATTCTGCTGATTTTCTTAAGCATTTCTTTGGGATTTCTCTTGGTCATATTTCTGCTGAGTGTAGAAATTGCTCTCATTTTATAGGTATATTAAAGTAATCCATGGAAGTCTCCTGCTGAACCACACTAATAGCCAAGCAATTAATCATGGACTGTGCTTTTATTATATTAAGGTAATGGATAAAATAAATAACAAAGCCAATCTGTTTACTAATTTCAGAAGAGTTGAAGTATAGTGCACCTTGAATCATAACTGATGAGACCAGCGTTATCTCTTTTGAGTTTGCCTTCTGTGTCAGTGCTGCTTAATCTCATTCTTTGTAATGGGGTACGTCTTAAAGAGAAGGACATTGGATAAGTCATATACATAAAAGAGATGTACAGCTTGCCGGCATGTGGAATTCCTCTAACATATATTTTTATGGAACTACCAGCACATTTTGTGCTCAGCAGCATAAATAAAAAAGCGTGTTAGCCTGGCAATTTTACGTTTACTGCGTTAGTTAGGAAATGCGATGGCCACCCTTACTTTGCTATAATAAAACCTGCCGAGCCTGTTCATGAAAGATGATTGCAATTTCCCCTGGCCGGTGGATGCAATGAAAAAACATAACTCATCAAAATCTGAGCTATTTGCTCTTAAGCTACAAGAGCGTTTTTCTTCACCACTTGAAGTGACATTAACTATTCATGAAACTTAAGAGTGTTCAAACACTGCCTAAGTAAGATTGTTACTACTTTTCAACTTGATTGAGGTCGTTTCCCAACCAGCCTCTCCAGCAGCAAGCAAAAGGCCTCTCCACACATCCGAAATGCAGAGGGTGTCCAGGTACTGTAGCTGTGAGCTATCGATCTGCTGGAAAGCCAAGTTCCTCCTCCCATATTGATTCATGATAACTGCCTTCATTTGGGTCAAACAGTATTTAACGGCTCGTAAATTTTAATTAAATGATTAGTCACTTTGAACATAGAGCTTGTCATCTCGCAGCCAAGCGATGTGTCTTTATCAGGAAACCACTCAAGGGGGAGGCATCCATCTCCTCTGTCACTGCGCCCCCCATTAAGATAATTTGGCTGTTGCACAGTGCGTGATGCTCTGTGACACCAACTGTGCTTCCTGTGAGCAAATCCTCATGCAAACTATGGAAATAGGATTCCTTCCTTTCACCATTAACATATGCTTAACTTTCTGAGTATAACAAACCCCCAGCAAAGAGATATTTTCCTTCCAACAACTTCCTTCTTCCTTTTTCATGTACAAATGAGACCTGTAGCTATTCTTACTCAGCTACGCAAGTATCTTTTCTGTGCCTACAGTTATCCTTCGTCACAAAATTAGTCCTAGGAGAAAGTGAAGAGAAGCTTATAAACCTGGTGTGTCAGTTGACTGACTCTAGAAATGATGGTTTAATTGTCTTTGTGACTGCATAGTTCCTCTCTGTGTGCCTATCTGTGGAGTCCTTGCTGCAGTGAATTTAAATAGTCTTCTGTGTGTGCACGTTACACAACACTGCTGAAAGCATCCGAATTTTATATACATCCTCCTCTATCAATGACATGGTTTATTCCTGCAAGGCAAAGGACCTCTTGCTAGTGGGGGACTCAAGTAGTTGCTATAAAGCTGCTACTTTAATTCTAAAGTCTGCTATTTGAGAGCTAAGGGAACTTAAAGTCCATCTACATAAAATATGCAGAAAGCGCAATATAATCAAGTATTTGTTGCTTTTCATTAATGAGCACATTTTCTTTTTCCCCAAAGTACTTTCCGGTTTTCACCCTTTAGCAAAGGTTTCATGTTAGAATATGCCATCCAATTTAACTTTATTTGCTGTTCCGTATAATGAATTATTTGGGGCTTTTCTGGGGCAGGATAGTGGCAGGAGCTCTCAATAAAACTCTGAGCTTTTGCAGCTGCCTCCTGTGTGTGTGTGAGCTTCATGCAGAAGATCTGGGAGACATTATGGCTCCTTTGAGACTTATGACTTTGGACAAGGGCCTGTAGGGACAGGCCAAGGGGAATGGCTTTAACCTGCCAGAGGGGAGACTGAGATGAGCTCTTAGGCAGAAGCTCTTCCCTGTGAGGGTGCTGAGGCACTGGCACAGGGTGCCCAGAGAAGCTGTGGCTGCCCCATCCCTGGCAGTGTTCAAGGCCAGGTTGGACACAGGGGCTTGGAGCAAGCTGCTCCAGTGGAAGGGGTCCCTGCCCATGGCAGGGGTTGGAGCTGGAGGAGCTTTAAGGTCCCTTCCAACCCAAACCATTCTATGATTCTGTGATTCCTCTTTGCCTATGTTATTACACAGAACTGAAGAAAAAACCCAACAGCTGAGATTTTTCAGAGCGAACTGGGAGTTTTAGGCATGAAACTCCTGTTGAGAATCTCTATCAATTAGTACACTACTTTGGTGGAGATAGCAAAGAAACAAAGAAAACCTTAGTGCCACTGTGGGAGGCACCAATTAATGCTGATTAATGGATTAATGGTAGGGGATGAGAGTGTGGAGTGTATTATCCTCAGGATGGCTCTGCCACCAGCTGCACTTTTTCACAGAATCCCAGCCTGGTTTGTGTTGGAAGGGACCTTAAAGCTCCTCCAGCTCCAACCCCTGCCAGGGGCAGGGACCCCTTCCACTGGAGCAGCTTGCTCCAAGCCCCTGTGTCCAACCTGGCCTTGAACACTGCCAGGGATGGGGCAGCCACAGCTTCTGCTGTGCGGATGCTTGATGTCACTGTGCCCTCCTCATCCATTGCTGTGGGAGAACCACTGATCCTGATGCAAGGAAATGTGATGATTAAAAATGAGTTCACTTCAAGAGATGCATTTTCTAAGCAATACGTGTGAGGAGGTAAGAGACCAGTGAGGGAAGATGCTCAGCACAGCGCTCTACTGCATGATCTCATGCTGCAGAAAGTCTCTTCTGAGTGTTATTTTCCATCCCCCTTCTCATCCGCTATTGTGAAGTGAGGGATTTGGTCTCCTCAGTGGAAATACACTACATACCCACACCATTAAAGTGCTCTGTGAAACAGAAAACAACAAGCACCCAAAAAAAGGTTCTTTCATATTCTCAGCAACCACCTTGTCGGTGACCTGCGGCTCAGCTGGGCTCAGCGCAGGGCTCTGTTTCTGGGTTGCAATCAGAGGAATTCCACATCGTGTGTGTCCCTCTGGTCATGAGAATGCAACGCATACCGACTGTCAGAAACGTTTCCCACCCAGGCAATAAGCAATTTCTTTCTGCCATTGATTTTGGCTCCAAATCAGGATTTAGAAAGACAAGACAGCAAACAGTGCGTGGTACTTGGCACCAGCAACTTTCAAAGTAGTTATGGATGTCAGCTTCTTAAAAAGAATGGTAACAGAAGGAAAGTGATATAGATTTCCCTCTGGGTAGTAGGGAAGGTTTGGCAGTCAGTGATGAAAGCTTTTCACCTTTCCTTTTTCTAACCTCCTTGGGAATTCAGGGTGCTTTTTTTTGAGTGTATGCCCCACATTGTGCCTGTCTAAAGAACTGGGCTTTTGGGAAAGGCAGAGATGGAAGGAGGCCTTTAAAACCACCTCTGATGGTCTTTGAGTCACATAAAGATACATTCTTCCTCAGAAACAATTATTCTTTTTCCTAGTTTGTTCCATGTATAAACCTTAAATACTAAAATCCTTCAGGTTTCTACAAAAGGAACTTTCTGAATAACTGAATGAGACCTGGATAGTGACTGTACTGAACAGGATAGGATTTAATAGAATCATAGGATGGTTTGGGTGGGAAGGGACCTTCAAAGGTCAGTCCACCCCCCTGCAATGAGCAGGGACATCTTGAACTAGATCGGGTGTGTGGGAATGTGAGGTTAAGATTCTGGGCAACCTGAATTCTGGGATCCAGATTTCTACCTCTCTGTAAGAATGAGCTCCCTCTTTGTTTTAAATACACCTCTAAAAGGGACTGTACATTGTGGGAGGGGAGGACCTAGGAGGCTGTAGGTCTTAAATCTTACAACACCACATCAGGCATTACTTACTCCTGAACTGTCTCTATAACCAGAATGCTTTGACAATTTACTGTAGACTATTCAAATGACTTGCTGTTTTCCTGTTTATAATGGAGTATTATAAAATCCATACCCCATTCATTCAAATGAACATGCTCTTGAGCTTCAAAGCTCAGTTGTTCTCTGAATTGCCTCAGTTTGGCAGAAAACTCGTTCAGTGCAGTTTTATAGGCTGTGCTTGTTGAATAAGGAGGCTGAATGGTGGGCAATCATTCCTTTGCAATCAGAGATATTAAGAAGGATAAGTTCTATCAATTTCCCCCCCCCCGCCAAAGAGATGCATCCCTGCCTTTGTGGAATAGGATTGAGAGAAAAATGCATGCTGAGTCATGTATCTCAAGAATGAGAAGGAGGACGTACGAAAGATGTCAAGGTCATTTCATCTCTGTGTTCAGAGTGACAGGCATCACTGAATATCTCAGCATCACCCAACATCACCCAGCACAATGAGGTATGCTATGGAGGCGGGTGGGTGGGAGGGAGCAGGCTGCTCCCTAGCCTGCTGCTGCCTGATGCCAACAGCTTTTTCTTATGGAATATCTGACTCAGCAGCTGAAACATGGGAAAATATTTTGCAAAACTTCCATCTTAGTGAAAACCATCATTCAAACTTTAACCAGATGGTTCCGCAGTCTTTTTGTGGCACCGTAAATTCAGGCCCTCAGTTAAAAAGTGTGGCCTTAGAGAAAATCGTACAGAAATAGGTGCCAAAGCACAGGAACAACTACAAAGTGAGTTTTCCTTGTAATCCTTACTGGATTCAAGGAGTAGCATACTGTAAACTAGACCTGTGCTCTCAATGTGTTTCCTTCCACATACATATTTAGTGGGTCCTAAATAAGGGTGAGGTTCACATGAATACTTGCTGCTCCTTTGTGTCTTGAGACACAAAGTTCGGGTCCTGGCACACTCACATTGAGGAATGCCTTAGATCCTTGTCAAAATGTTATTTAATCTTATATTTTAGCATTCAGTTCATAAGTTCTGCTTAGCAGCTGAGCCTGGAAGAACAAAGAAAGATTGTGGTCCAGCAGGAGGCTGTGCAAGTGGCTTGGGTCTGTAATATAAAGTATACAGCCTAGACCCTGAGCTCTGGTCCAGCTCTGAGCAAACCAGCTTTGTTTTATTCATCACTCTCAACTCCGCAAGCGAACACTCTCTGTCTGCTCATAGTCAAAGTCCATTTACACCACCCTGAATGCTCAGGGACTGCTTCACTGCCCTCACTGCTGTATTTGTGCCTCCAAAAACATTTCCTACTGTGAGGAAGGTCTGTCTTACATATTGTAGAGTCACAGAATCACAGAATCCCAGCCTGATTTGGCTTGGAAGGGACCTTAAAGCTCACCCAGCTCCAACCCAGGCCACAGGCAGGGACCCCTTCCACTAGAGCAGCTTGCTCCAAGCCCCTGTGTCCAACCTGGCCTTGAACACTGCCAGGGATGGGGCAGCCACAGCTTCTCTGGGCACCCTGTGCCAGCGCCTCAGCACCCTCACAGGGAAGAGCTTCTGCCTAAGAGCTCATCTCAGTCTCCCCTCTGGCAGGTTAAAGCCATTCCCCTTGGCCTGGCCCTACAGGCTCCTGTTTGTTTTAACTGTTATATGTTGTTAACATTTGTTTTAATTGTTCAGAGCTGCTATGTAAATTCTTTATGACAGCACCCATTAAAGGACATTGGTTTGGCCCAACTATTATATTTTTACCTACAAATTTTTGCTCTATTTAATTTAACCCAAAAGGAACTATGGAAATTAAAACACATCATGCAGTGTTTTCTGGGTTGCCTGATGTCATTGCTTAAGAGCTCAACTGAAGAGTTTAAAGAAGGACCAAAACCAGCTTAAAGCCAAGTTTGGTATCCTGGGCTTTGTAATTGGTATATAGTAAGGAAAAGGTAAGGATGGAAAATTATGCCTTTAAACGTTATATTCAGAGTAAGGAAATGGCTGATCCTGTATTATTTGGGGATGTCAGTTTTTGTCCCTAGCTGGAAATATTGCTGGCAACTGCACCAACGTGTCCATGTCGAACACAGACTCGATGCAGCTGGCAGGAAACTGAGATTTCCATTTGGTGAGAAATTCAGACAGTGAAAAGACAAAATAAGAAGAAGTGTTGCCTGGAATGAGCCGGGCAGCCTGGAAGGAAGCCAGCGCTCAAAACTCAACAGGCTTTCCTTTGAATTCCTTCAGACCTGACATGCTCAGGGAGCTCTCAAATAGGCATTTTCTGACAAGTCCCCTCTTCCTCCAAGCTTTGCCTCTCTTACCAACCCAAGCTCGTCAGATCCTTCCCAACCAGCTGTAGCTGTAGGCTCTTTTATATTCTGCACAGAGTTGGGGACCCTTCCTCGAGTTCTAGATCCATATATACATTTTCAATTCCGGCACATGGCTACACATCTCATCTAGATGGATATATGCATATTTATTCCTGTAAAAATTACTGCAGTCAGCCAATTCTGGCTGATAAAACCTTCACATAAAACATACCCTTATGTGATAAATAAAAACAAAGACTGCTCTCTTTCTGCTAATGAATCACATCCTGGAATCTCCTGCTTCTCTTCTGCTCAGAACATGTCCTTGTCTTATGGTCATTTAGAGCAGCCTTTCCCTGTTGTGCAGTGTTGCAGGTTGGAAGATCTGCGTTTTCCTTGCCCTTGCAGAGCTGGTTCAACACCCTACACTGCTGCAAGAGCACAGCAATACACGGCTGTGGTCACAGTTTGGGTTAGCCTGGATGGAGTCTGTTAACTACTGAAAATAGCTTTCCTGGTGTCCCAGAGGTGTGCTGGTTCCCATGCTGTAGTTTCTACACAGTATTCACTTACATATGAAGAGTACTGGTGCCATTTACAATAACGTAAGTGAATATGTAAAATGATAACCCACCAACACCAACAACAGCTCCCTTGGAGCAGAGACATTCCATACAGCGGTGAGCATGCACAGAGACATGGAGGAGCCTCAGGCTCATTACTTGGCATCAGAAACCCTTGGGCAGGAGAGAGTCAACTCTGAGGCAGCAACAGCGAGTAAGCTCAGCTGCTCTGCCCACATTCCACATCCTCTACCCTTTACATAGACTAGACATTATTTCACAGATGTCCCTGCATTTCTCAGAGCACTTCTTGGTTAAAGCATGAAATTCCAGCAAACTGAGCAAAGTATTGAATCGTCAAATATCCAGGCATTCCCATTTCCATGTGAAACCCGGGATTTTGTTGGTTAAACAAATTGGTGAGTGTTGGAGAAGCTTCTCTTTTTAAGTGGGCTTCTCATATTTGTGGAAACACTCATTAATATTGAAATACCCCATGACAGAAGGCATGTAGGCCATATAGCATCCGAAAAATAGCCTTGCATTTTGCGTACTGGTCTAGAGAGTAGGAATTAATGGGCTAAAAATTACCTATTTCTAATCCTATTTTTCAGCTGATTGAAAGTAGCTCTTTTGATATTAACTGATACATCTATTGTGCAAGCAGTGAATAATATGATTTACTGTGTTCAAACAGTCTTTTGAAATGGTGCAGCCTTTAAACACTGCAGAATGTCACTGAGCACACCCTGTGAGGTGTTTGAAACATGCGTTTTACTTAAACACAAACATTTATCTAATTCCACAGAGTTTACTTTGAGGCCGCAGCTTGCACAGAATGATTTAGAGACATAAAGTTCACCTGTTTGTAACAGCAGAGAGATGTAATACTTTACTTTAAAGCAGTTATTTCTCGTAGCACAGCCGGTTTATAGTTCTAAGCATTCCAGCTTGAATACCTGCATTGCTCCACTGTGTGATCCTGCAGTAACACATCACACACTGGATAAACTGTGCAGATACATAACAGTGGGTGAACATACACCTGATGTTTTTCTGGCAAAGGGAAGTATGGAATTTCACATCTGCCTGGAGTTCTGAAATGCAACAGGAATGTCCATGATACATTATGAGCATAAAGCTCTAATTAATAAGTAAGATTAATATATTGATCTTTTTCTTTCTTTGGAGACTGTTTACCTGTTTGATGCCAACCTACTCAGAGCAAGTCTTGGTAACCTTACATATCTGCTTTTCTATCTGTTAACTGGGACAAAAGAACCTGTGGTTGTGTTTTCCAGGATGTTGGAGGGTGATTCAAACATCAAATGAAGGAGATAGATAGATGGAGGACAGGCTGGAGACCCTGCCTTCCTTCCAGGTGGGATTATCTGGAAGGCATTGAAGTGACCATTGAAAGTCTAAAGATCATTAAACAAACAGACATCTGTTTCTAATAGGATTGAGAAGCAAAATCTTCAATGATCCAGGATCTGTTATTCCAGATTTTGATCATCTTTTCATACTTGTTTAGTTTTTAGGAAGAAATTCCACAAGCTGGTAAAGAAAGAATGAAAGGAGTTTGGGTGTTAGCTGATGAAGATGAATGGGTTTTTCTCAGGACTGGTCATCTTATACCTCAGGGCTCATCTCTACTCCAGTATTTGCTGTACCAATGTATCTTCTGCCCACATGCAAAAACCTCTAGCTCAAGGTACATGATGCTTCCATCACAGAAAGACAAAATTAAGGGCGAATTCATGGCCTAAAGTCTGAGATTCAGAGTCCAACCTGTAGATTTTCCTTACACAAATCATTTATTGATTAAAATGGGAGCTGCAATGGCATAGGAAGAGAAAAAACGGGGGGAGAGGGAAGAAAGGGCGGGCATGTTTCCTATGAAACATTTACTAGTATTGGCATATTAAACATATTAGATACGCAGTAAGGCAGATGAGGGAGAAGTAACTGAAGTTCAAGGAGTCGTCCAACCTGCCCACAGTGCTCCTTTAAATATATGCTTTTGTTCCTGAGAAGATGGAACAAGTCCTTGCTCCAATCCTCAATTTTTATAAGAGTGCTTCGTAACACGTGAAATCATTATTAGGTAAAGAAGATTCCTCAGTTATTCTCTCTGACCTGTCACTGTCACTCGTTTAGTTGGCGTTATGAATTCAGCACCATCTTCAAAGGCTTTTCAAGACACCACTTGTGAACTAATTATGCTAAAGATGAGAGATCTGAACATACCCGCAGCCCCTGGCAATGGCTGACAGAGACCAACCCTGGCCACAGGTTTGCAACTTTTCCAGCTAATTCTCCATGCTTTAGGCATTGTAGCTTCAAATGGAGGAAGTCAGCTCCTCAGTGTAAATGGGGCTCCAGCAGAGCAATGCATAAGTACAACACTACAGCTCTCAAACACAATGTTAGGTTTGCTTTAGTTATAAATGTGTCTAATAGTTTGTCTCCTGTTGTTTGGAATTGTAAGGATTATTTTTAAATCAAAGTGGGTTTTATGTCACTGAAAGACATTTTGGGGATGTTGTCACCTGCCTTATGAGCATTTGAGAATGACACAGATTTCTGTGCCGGAATTTTACATGTGCATCTTGTAAACAATTTTTAACAATAGAAGGACAAGGGAATTGATTAATCATACTGAAGATGAGAAATAAAATCAGTGAGATGAAAGGTCTTTTGTGTGTATCCATTTCAATGCTGACAGAGTGAACACTGTGAGAAAAGTTGGAACCTCACCATCAGTGAGTACTGCACCTGCTTAGATGGCAGTTACTAATACTGTTCTTTGGATAACTTGAGCTTAAGCAACAGTGGAAAATAGACGTCTGTTAAGAAAAGCGACCTTTAGGAGTCAGAGACAGTAACTCCAGGTTTAAGCATCTCAAGATGTCAGTGACATTTCCTTTCACACTACCCTTCCATATTCCTCCTTCCTTTAAGCAATCTCCTCTGGCAGAAGATGTCCCTGCCTGTGGCAGTGGGTTGGAACTGGATGAGCTTTAAGGTCCCTTCCAACCCAAACCAATCTGGGGTTCTGTTCTATATACAAAAATACATATGCATATACTTGCATAACTAATAACAATGAAAAGTGTTCAAAGATGTTTTGAGAATAGGACAGTTACTGTTGTATTCAGAGTTAGGCTAAAATCTTAACAGAAGGTGATTTCAAGCTCTTCAGGATTACTACAGACCCTTCACTTTCTACAAAAAGTAAGTAACTTCCCAGTTTGGGCTTTAAGAAAGAGCCTGGAAAACTCTTCCCATGATGATAATGTTGAGCATCCCATCAGTCATTTACCTTGGTTTATAGGAGACCCATGGCCTGCAATTCTCCCTCATCTATCTTCAGTTAAACGTTCACTCAGTTTGAGGATTTTTCATAGAATAGTTAGGGTTGGAAAGGACCTTAAGATCATCCAGTTCCAACCCCCCTGCCATGGGCAGGGACACCCCACACTAAACCAGGCCACCCAAGGCCTCATCCAACCTGGCCTTGAACACCGCCAAGGATGGAGCATTCACAACCTCCCTGGGCAACCCATTCCAGTGCCTCACCACCCTCTCAGTAAAGAATTTCTTCCTTAGATCCAATCTAAACTTCCCCTGTTTCAGTTTGAACCCGTTACCCCTTGTCCTGTCACTACAGTCCCTGATGAAGAGTCCCTCCCCAGCATCCTTGTAGGCCCCCTTCAGACACTGGAAGCTGCTATGAGGTCTCCACGCAGCCTACTGCCTTTCTCTGCTGCAGCACCTGAGGGACTTAGTTTCTGACCCTTCGGATTCCCTTTAATAGCCTTTGTGATGGTATCATGTGATTGTATCATCCAGTGATACAGTGATGGTATTGTTAGAGAAGGGTGAAATTTTATGTTTGTCATAATCATATAAGAGTGATAGAAGTGATTATATTTGAAAAGTTTGCAGTTTGCAAAGAAAGCCTTTGTACATATGTTAAAATTTTGTAACTTTGCTGTTCTGTATTTTAGACACTATTCCAGTAGGCTATTGTGTTTAGAAATCATAAATCATTAGGAAAACAATTGTACATTTATCTTTAGTTACTTTATAACTAAGCATTATGTTAGAAACCTAATCAAGGAACGATTTGTACGATGACTGAAAATATCCAAGAATAAAGTTAGAACAGAAAACTTTGTTCGAAACCTGGCTGGAACTATCGTTCTGACCAGTTGCACTTAAGAAACTAGTTAACAATAGTTCCACAGTTTGGACCAAGGTTAAGTCATCAGACTGCAGGTGCAGGTGTGAAGATCATTATAATACAAAGCGGGAATAGATCATAAATCTGTATAGGCGTATTGCATCAGCCGATTTGTAGTGTATAAATTGCGAACGCGATGTGACGGGGTTAGAACCAGATTTGGGTGAGTACCCCTGGTTCTCGGCGCCTTAATAAAGCACCTCATATAACCATTCCGGTGGTTATGTGTTTGTCTTGACGCTAACAGTATCATCTAGTGATTTACCAGCCTATCCATTCTGAGAGCTTTTCTTTAAACAAAACCCGCTTCATGTTGTCTTTCAGGGAACAGATGCCGTTTTTCAACTGCAAAATGACTTCAGAGTCCTTTCCTCTGTCATTCCAAGTTGGATTCAGTTTGTATCTATTGCAGCTTTAGTTTCTTCTAAACTTTTCCTCTGTTGTGTCCCATATTCTCAATTTTATGCTGGAAAAAGACCTCTGTGTTCTCAGAATTAAAGCAGGGATCACTATAAAAGGATGTTAAGCATTTCCATCCTGCTCCCAGAAATACATGTAATTTTACTCATTTATCATAAACCTCTGCAGACAGCAAGAATTCAATATTGCTTGATAATATTACTTGAATATCAGGTTTTTGAAGTGAGAAAACACGGTGCTTCTGTGTTGTAGTGCTTACCTATGGAGAATAAACCCCAAAATATTACTAGACTCCATTCCAACTGTAACCATCCAGCGTAAACCATCATTCCCTGAGCAGAGCTTGAAACAATATCAACCTAAAGGGACTTTTCAACCAATTACAAACCCCAGCATTAAATGACACATAGACCAAGGTTCTCCTATCACTACATTGCACAACTGCTATAATATCCACAACTCTCTTTGTTTTCCTGGGTTCTGTTAGCTACAAAAGTAATTTCTCAGCTTACTTTCGACTGCTTCATAGCCCAAAGCAACTGTGAAAAATCACAAGGATAGGGACTTCTATGACAAACACTATCAGCTTCTTGCAGGTTAAAGAAGTCCATTCCTCCCCTCCTACTCCTGCTGCTGCTGTGTTTCGTGATGAACGCCGGTCATGCATAAATTGCTCAGTCGTTCCTGTGAAGGGCTTTGCACTGCAGACATAGCAGATCCTCTGCGCGTAGGGGAGACAGAGTGCTCTGGAGAGCTCACTGCTGAGAAGGCAGCAGACAGGCAGCGCCCGTGCGTCTGCAGAGGACACCGGAGATTGCCCTTCCTAAGCCCTTTAATTAAAAGCACTGAAGATTTACACTCTCGTCTCTCTGCTCCTCTCAGGTGGGTGGAGCAGTCTGCTGCCTCGCTTTTCTTTTGTAGCTCTGTTTAAGCTGTGTTTTTAAATGGGGAGAGGGTTGCTTCTTTCTAATAGCTTTACCTTAATTTGGAAAGGAAAGTCTGCTTCATGTATAGGATGTGCCAGGGGAAAATTCTCCTTGAGTTTGTCTCCCAGATGATCCCCCTAATGCTTCCCAGACTCCTATTGGAGATGACCTGAGCATCACCTATTGTACCACGTTATGCACATAGAAATAATATCAGCCTATTGGGTCTGATGCTGCAACTGCATCCCAGGGAAGGGGTTTAAAGTAGAGCAGTGGAAGCTAGAGCATGGTACATTAGACTCATGACTTCCCCCTTGGGAAATGGTTGGGAATATTCACAGGATCATAGAATAGTTTGGGTTGGAAGGGACCTTTGAAGGTCATCTACTGAAACCCTCTTGCAATGAGCAGGGTCATACAAGCTGAACTGGAGGAATCCTTTAACACTTCTGGGCAGGGCAGCCCCTGTTTGATAGCCTGTGCCAGGCTGGCAAGCTCCACTGAGGTGTCCTCTGGGAAGCAGCAATGGGAAACCCTAAGAAAATGGGAAGTCAGCACCAATGCCAGGACCTCTTACCACCCGCCAAGCCAAGGGCAGGCTTTCCAGCTCTCCAGGAACTCCTTCTGGCACCCTAAAATGAGAACCACCTGACGGTGAAGTCTTAGATGGTCCTACGAGTCATTCGATGAGACAGCAAGAAGTCCGTAAGCCTCAAACCAACGTTCATGTTCACAGCAACACCAGAGCAGGGTCAGGTTTTCACAAAGAACAAACACAGCAATGACACCGCGCGGCTGCATTGCCCTGCGTACATCACCCTGGGGCAGAGGCTGGATGGAGGAAAACTGGGATGTGGGGAGAGGGTTTCTGAAAGGGGAAACTTGAGAAGAGGACAAGATATGGAGCCTGGAGGGAAAGACAAACCAATGGATGCACAAAGACGGAAGGAGACAGTCCAGCACCACCACAACAAAGCTGCTCGTAATCAATTCCAGTTATTGATATGGCAATGCATCCGTATGAGTCCCTGAGAAGTACCCAGACATACTTCGTGAATGTATGTGGATACTGACCTGGGCTTGAGACAGGACTAGAGGTAGTAGGCTCAATAATTTCTACAAAAAGGGAAAAGGAAAAAAAAAAAAAGAACATTTGGGAGTTAATCACACATGGAAGACAAGTACAGAATGAGACAGCAAACAGTCATGCAACAGACACGACACGTTCATCACGAGACCGGGCTGGCCATTGCAGGCCGGTGACAAACATGCACCAGCCTCCTGTGCCCATGAGCTGCACATCAGCATCTGTCTTTTCCCAGCTGTGTTACTCATCTTCACCATATACAACTCATGTGTCACCATATACAACATCGGGACCATCCCACTCCAAATATACACAGATTACTGCTGCCACCTTGGCAAAGCAACCCTTGGAGCTCTCAAGCTCAGAACCATTTTGCCCGGGAATAACAAAGCCTGGCTGGAAGAAGGGCATTTTGCCCACCTAACTGAAAATAATTTCCTCTGATGGGTGAAAGTTAGGGTAATAACTTTGAAAAAAGTAATAGTTTTATGCTTTAGTGAACTTTCAAAATTGCACATCTTTTTAATTATTGAACCTTTCCCAAAGAAAACATTTCTCAAACCCATCAAACCCATTTTGAAGATGTTTACTTCACCTGGGGCAACCAATACAAATGATAGAAAGAGTTAAGAGCACAGTTCTCCAGCATCCAGCCTAATGAAACAATCACCTGTGGCTTTTCATTATAATTTTACTTTAAAATTCATTATTCTCTGCCTTCTTATTAGCTCTGAATAGCGCTATGCAAAATGAAATACCAGTCCCAATCAATCTCGCACAGGAGCCAGCATCATCTCAATGTAGCCATTCAATACCCTTAATAAAAAAGGTTTAACAAAATTACCAAGCTCAAAAGATCATTGACCACATCTTGACTATAACAAGAAACTAATGAAAAACCGTGTGGGCGAGCTGACAACAATGGATGTACGGGTAATAGCTGAACACATTCTCCTCTCTCGTCCAATTCTACAATTACTGCTCAGGTTAATGTGATGCAGAAATTATGCTAAGTGAAAGAACAGACAAATATTTTGCCAAACAGAAAGATATGAAGTTTCTTTACCAACTTACTGACACAAAGAACTCTGATAATAGAGATGAATGCTTCCAATCTGAAAAATATTGACTTGATATCTTGACAAACACATCATTGGTGCTGATAAATTCAAACCACTTTACTTAAAATACAATGGAATTACAATTGTATTACTCCAACAATATTGAAATTTAAAACCCATGAAGGCTGGTGACATCTTGAGCAGTCCTGAACATAAAAACGGTTTAAAGTCTAGTATGAAGGTTTCCTGCCCCTGTATAGGGGTAGTTTATGTATGTGGCAGTGGAGAGAGCATCCCAGGTTTGCACTCCCTGCCATGGTGCTTGGGTGATGGGGTGCAGGGCAGCAGGAGCTGACTGCTTCCAGCAAGCCTGACACAAAGTCAGTGAAGGACATAAATGATGGTAGAGGATTCTTCTGGGTGTTGTGTTGTGCTTCAGACAAAGGTTTCTACTTAACTGGATACGGTGCAAACAGGGGGTTATAGAACCACAGAATCCCAGCCTGGTTTGTGTTGAAGGGACCTCAAAGCTCACCCAGTTCCAACCCCTGCCACGGGCAGGGACCCCTTCCACTGGAGCAGCTTGCTCCAAGCCCCTGTGTCCAACCTGGCCTTGAACACTGCCAGGGATGGGGCAGCCACAGCTTCTCTGGGCACCCTGGGCCAGCGCCTCAGCACCCTCACAGGGAAGAGCTTCTGCCTAAGAGCTCATTTCAATCTCAGGTTCAAGCCATTCCCCTTATCTTGTCCCTACTTGCTCTTATAAAAAGTATTTTCCCAGTGTATTTAGCAGATATAAAGCAAAATTACAGAAATCTACAGAAATAATTGTACAGTGAAGTCTGATGAACTAAACTGATTTCAGCAATGTCTGACTTTTAGTAAACATGGACTTTGCTACATTGACCTGGTTTAGGAAAGTGTGCAAGAGCCATAGCGATGTATCTGTGGGTTTTGATTCCATCTGCTTAAGACCCCAAATCTGCTTTCTTAGGAGAGAGGCACAGCGAAGGTCCTGGCTTATGTCTCACTGCATGGGGGATCTGGAAGAGTCTGCCAGGGCAGAGCTGAGCTGCTGGGGATGGCCCTGGCCAAGGAGTGCTGCTCATGCCTAAAGTAAGGAGAAAGAGGAAGGCAACACACCAGAATGTTCCTGACTGTCTGCACCCATGATGTTTGCTTTGAAATAAGGTTGTACTCCTGCATACAGCAATGTAGGTTTTAGAAAGAGAAAAAGGAATTGTGTTAAGAGGCTCAGAAAAAACTAAAGAATTATCAAGAATTCCTCAATTTTGTGTTGTAATGACTGTTTTATAAGGATTTGATTTCACAGTCTTCAATTTTGTCTGAATCTTTATGTTCTGAGAAATTACATCCTGCGTCTCGTGTCTAATTAGCAGCTTTGCTTCAAGTGCATTGTACAGCGATGACAAAAGTTGTTTTTCTGGCTACCCTACTACAGGCTCTTTTCCTTCTGAATTTAGGAGTCAATCTGTCTTGTTGCTATGGCTTCCTGTAAAGGAGAACGTTCCTCTGGCTGCAGAATAACAACATTCTTTACAACAATGAAGTAAATTAACATACTCTATGAGTACAATAATTCATTAAAAGGCAAAATACCATACCCAAACCAGCAGGGATTTTACTAGAATTAGGCCTCCTTTGGGAACATTGGATTTAGACTTAATTGTAGGTACTTAAGGTAGCATAAAATCACAGCCTCGTAGCATCACTGAGGCTGGGAGCGAAGGTGGTAATATCATGCATAATTCTTGCAAAACTCTTCATTTTTGAAATCCATTATTAGGTTAAGGAATTGGAGAGGTGGATATATTTCTGATTTCAAGTTCTAAACCTCTTTGCAAATCTTTATTCATGAAACTGTTCAGGTCTATGGAGAGAAAACAAAACCAGCTGGTTTTCCTATAAGCACACTAGGCTGGTTCATCAAAATTAAAATACGTTAATGACTTCTTAGTGGCACTGGGAGGCAGAGGTGTGTAGGGAACAGTGGTCGTATCCCAGTATCTGCACTTCATTTTGCTGGCACCTCAATTCCCCAAGATCAGGGCTGCTCAAATTTTCAAGGGTGGAAAAACCTGTGATAGTATAATGGGAAATCGTGATATTCTGTGTCACTGCTGTGACTTCAGTGGAGAATTCTCCTTCAGCGGAATCTTTAAGATCTGTTTCATGAAGCAGAGGAAAACCAATGTGCCCACACTACCTCTTAGTCTGCCCTTTACAGCACTGCTGCTGTCCAGATTGCCGCATCAGGATCCTTCTTGTTATCACAGAATAGTTTGTGTTGGAAAGGACCTGAAGATCATCCAGTTCCAATCCCCTCACACTAAACCGTGTCACCCAAGGCTCTGTCCAACTTGGCCTTGAACACTGCCAGGGATGGCAGTAACACTGTTCTGATGTGGTGGGCGTGAGCCAAAAGCATCTCATTATTTTAAAGCAGAGCTTTAATTCAAGCTGGGACCGAAAAATACAAACAGGAGCAAGCTGGGCATAGGGGTAGTGACACAGCATCACTGGCTGCTAAACATACATGGGAAACTGGTAATTTCTGTCAGGGTCTACTAATGCCTAAAACCACTGACCAAGGTAGTCCTTATACCCTACTGACCATATGGGGAATGCTTGAGGATGCTGCCAGAGATGTCATCACAGAAAGCAGAACTTCACAGCGATGGTGTGGGATGAATCTGGAATGAGAATCATAGGATGGCTAGGGGTGGAAGGGACCTTAAAGACCATCTAGTTCCAACCCTATCCTGATGTTTTTGAGGTGCTGCCAGACACTGGAAATGTGCAGAAGTCATGGAGCTAGCTTTAGGAGAAGGGCTGGTGCACTGAGGGACCAGTGGCAGCTGCCCTCTGGGGTGAAGGCTGAATCCCTGACTCAGGCAGCTTTAAGAAGAAAATAGGGGAAGGTTGGGAGAAGCTCAAGCTCAATCTCTGCAACTGTGCATAGGAAAAGAAAGAAAACAAAGTGATCATAGACAGGACAGCAAATAAAGACAGATTAAGTGCATGGAAGAAGTAGTAATGCTGCTGAAAACAGCAGTCAGCTAAGTGATGCTGGCAGGAGGGGTGTACAAATCACAGCCTGACATTGAGCATGGCCAGGGAGAAATAACAGAACTGCCTGTAAGCAATGTAAAGACCCCTAGATGGAGCTGACTGTGACCAAAGGCAGCAATGCAGGGTGGCAGCTGTGGCTGAAGCCATGGTGGAACAGGGTAGGGAGCACTCCAAGAGACTGCTGCATCCTACACTGGTGGTGGAATGGAGTACAGAGAAGAAAGAGAAGATAACATGGGTAAAACAAACTGTCTGGCTTAACATTACTTTGAGAAAGGTAGAGAAAAGTGTTCTTGGGTTAACACAAGGAAATCTATTTATCTGGAAAGTCAGATTTTGACAGAGAAAACTAGAGAGATTTTAAACAGAGAAATACTACAGGTCCTGGGTGTAACGTCCTGACTTGGTGGAGGTGAAGGAAGGGGAAATGGGGGATAAGGTGATCACAAAGATGCTGCGAGGGCTGGAGCAGCTCTGCTCTGGAGCCAGGCTGACAGAGCTGGGCTGGGGCAGCCTGGAGAAGAGAAGGCTCCTGAAGGGGAGACCTGAGAGCAGCTCCAGTGCCTAAAGGGGCTGCAGGAAACCTGGAGAGGGGCTTGGGACAAGGGCCTGTAGGGACAGGCCAAGGGGAATGGCTTGAACCTGCCAGAGGGGAGACTGAGATGAGCTCTTAGGCAGAAGCTCTTCCCTGTGAGGGTGCTGAGGCGCTGGCCCAGGGTGCCCAGAGAAGCTGTGGCTGCCCCATCCCTGGCAGTGTTCAAGGCCAGGTTGGACACAGGGGCTTGGAGCAAGCTGCTCCAGTGGAAGGGGTCCCTGCCCGTGGCAGGGGTTGGAGCTGGATGGGCTTTAAGGTCCCTTCCAACTCAGACCAGTCTGGGATTCTAAGGTGTGTAGGTATCTGTACCACACTGTCAAGGGAAGAGAAAAAACCTAACATTCTTCTAAAATCAGCTTTGATCAGTGGTGGTGAGCGTGTGCTAGAGCCAACTGCTGGAAATAATCTGGCATTAGAGATCAGCCATTGATTGAGTTTAAATAAAGTGCCCGATTAAACCCCACAGACTTGTAACTGCTGCTCTAATCCTCAAGAGAAACCTTTGGAGAATATAAGCTATTAAAGACAGCTGGGACAAGGAGGTGCAGTCTAATGTCAAGGACATTTAATGTTGCCTTTTACCAGAAGGAAAGAGATAATATCTAGAAAGTCCTTTCTGATCGCAGGTAAGAAAAAGCTTTCAGAGAAAACCTGTTAACAGAATGGGAAACCGCCCCATGAAAGGCTACACAGCACAAGGAGGAAACTTACACAGAACAAAAGGAATTTGTTATCCAGAAGCAATGGCTGGGAAACCCAGCTGGGCTGGGATGAAGGGGGAGCTGCCCAGATACCCAGATGTACAGCGCCTTGGGAAGGAAGCCATGGAAAACCTGCTCCAAAACACCCCATAGATATCTTAATGAGAATGAAAGCAGCCCTGCTCACAGAGATACAGTAGAGAAATTAAGCATGGACCTAAAAATATATATGTATATATTTATAATATATTCAGTAAAAGCTTAAAAGATGGCATTCTGGATAACAAAATGGGAATGGAAATTGCCAGACCAAAGTCAAAGGAAAACTCAATCAGCTCAGGATACTCAGGTCAGAGGGATTTAAATACATTTGCACATGAAATTAGCAATTCAACAGTAAATTCAGGGGAAGAGGAGGAAAGCAGGTACAGTGGGACTGAGAATGAAAGGTGTGTTTGAGGAGGGTAAGCACACAGAGCTACAACTTCATGGCATGCAAAGCTTTAGAAAAATATGAGCTGGAAGGAGCTTATTAAAGGATACAGGCAGGTAAAAATAAGCAAGTAAATTAAAGCTGGCTATTGCTTTACTAGAGCCCAATTACTTGTAATTATTTGCCTAGAAAATTTCCTAGTATATGATTAAGGATCCAAGTAATTCATCAGCCCCTGTTTGCATGAACTGATGGGTATAAACCGAGCGTGAATGCATTCAGAAATCCAAAGTGGGTCTGCAGCCTTTATAGTCTGGCTGTTCTCCTCAGAGCTCGTACAAAGGAAAACCAACTCCTTAGAGGAGGAAACTCGATTAGTTTATGGAAGGGATTACACGACGGAGCAGCCTGCGGTATAAGGGGATTAGATTCGCTGACCCAGGCGTCCTCCCAGTCCCAGCCTCTTAATAGCACAAAACAACCTTTTTTCCCCCAAGAGAATATTAAAAACTCAGACAGAGTGAACAACACATTGGGTCAGCCTTTTGCCTGCAGAAAACCAGCCTGTAAGCCTCTGACTCCCAGATAAAACCATACAAACCCCATCTCCCAAACCAAGAGCAGACACACACTTGCCCAAGGTATACGTGCCAGACACTTTTCCTGTCTTTCGACTTAAAAAGGTGCAGACATGATAGTGATGGATGCATTGTTACTGCTGATACTGGATTACTTCAGTGCTAACGTGAGTTATGTCCAGTCACTCACCCTAAGGAAGCCACATTTCCTTATCCACTACTCCAGTCTTGACTCCATCATCCATTTGAGATGGAGTAAGGCGACTCACACCCACAGCTCAGTGTCATTGCATGCAAATATAACCGTTATGGTGTCTCTCGCAGAAGAGTTTGATCACTGTTTTCCAGAATACACTTTCTATTATGGGATTTACTACTTCAGTAACACAATTTCAAGATTAAGCTGCACTCTGTGAGAGTTCAGGCATGTAACAGAGCTCAAACCGGTGCGTGATGCTTCCAGTTACAACACATTTCAGTCTTACAGAGAGGTCTGCTGATGGAGGAAAGAGAAAACCCACCAAAATGCCAGCCTGTGCTTGCACATGCTGCCCGCTTTCCCACAGTGCAAGTCTGAGGTGAGATTTATCTAAACAGAAAGTTGGTAAAACCCAAACTTGCTGACAGTGCTCAGGGAAGATGTAGGGATGAAGCCTCTGTGGTGCTTCAAGATGATTTATTATTATTATTTATTATGCACAGCACAGTGGCAGCCTGGGCTGGGGGCGAGGGTCTCTAACACAGCCCCTCAGAGCCAGAGCTCACATCCTGACAGGACTTCAGTCCAGATTTATTACATCCAAGAAGGAGAGGGCAATGAGAAGACACAGCTTGAGAAATGCAGAAAGCCATGGGACCACAGACGTTCACCTTCATTCTCCTCTCCTTCTCCTGTCTCTTTTTGCCATGCCTTGCCCTGGCACAAACACAATGTGAGAAGAGTGCTCATTATTTAGCCCCATTCCCCTTTCTTCCCCTGCGCACCCACATCAGCTCTCTGTATGTTATCTCCTAACAATACACAGGACTTCTGACAGCTTTCCTGTCGTTGGTGCCTTGCCAAACCCCTCAGTCTCCATCTGCTGCTTCTCCCTCTACAGTTTATCAAGGCAATGCACTAATTTTTCTAATAACAGATTTGAAATGACAAGACACGTCAAGCAACTGGACTCAGCACTGGACATTCTTAGTCTGTTGAGATGGGTTTAACCCTGTAAAAATGAGCTGCTTCAGTGTAACAGAAAATAAATTGTCTATGGATCTGATTTCTGAAGCACAGTTCTGTCTAAATCAGAATCACGGAACAGTTTGTGTTGGAAGAGACCTTAAAGCTCATCCAGCTCCAACCCCTGCCATGGGCAGGGACACCTTCCATTAGAGCAGCTTGCTCCAAGCCCCTGTGTCCAACCTGGCCTTGAACACTGCCAGGGATGGGGATTAAATATTTCCATTAATTTCATATTAGCAATATTTAAAATATAATATATATATATATATATTTCCCAGTAAATGAAGGCTGTGAGGATATTCTGTGCAGATCAAAGTCTTCAAAAACCACACATCACAGAATGCAGACTTCATCAACACAGGAGCAGTCCAGTACAGTTCTGTATCAAGGCAAAGAGCAGACAGTGGCTTTCCAGCCCTATTCCCATTCACCGGCATCCTGCCCTGATGCAGGCTGGTGCCTCTTCCCATGCTCCTCAGCTCCAGGTGTGGGAACACGTTTCTCCTGATGCTGGAGCCAGCGAGCAATGTTTGTCTGTCACTCACAGGGGATGTTAGTGCCCCTAAAGACCATTTCAATCCATCAGGATAGGGTAATTCTTTGCCAATACAAAAAAGACAATGCTCTTTCCAGTTCTCTGGAGCCCCTGCCCAGCAGGAGCTCAGCACCACCACTGTGAACATTAGAGAATTCAAAGCTACAAACCCATTTTGTTATCACAAAGACAGTTGCATTTATCACTCTGCATCTGGCCCCAAATGGACTGTTTTGGTTGGTGCAATGGATACTGTTAGGATGATCCCAGTTTTTAAAACAAAAACTATTCCTTATTATGAGTCAGATTCTGTTTTTCAGAACAAAAAGCAATGCTATACAAGTCTTAGGAATAATTTAATTCTTTGTACTCTTCACTATTAAGGTGACAGAAAGTCCAAGCTATTTCACAGTAACGATGACAAACAGAAACTGGGACATGTTTTAATTGGGTTCTGTAGCCTTCAACTAACATCAGTTTCTGCCATCCTTTGGGTATTTCAATCCCCAGTGTGAAATGACTACTGGAACCAACCCACGTTACCTTAACTAAAGCCTATGTTTCTTAAACACTCATTTCGGGGTATGACACATGCAAGAGCACAGAAACCCATTCTCCTCCATCGTGTTTTCTTAGGGAGACTGAGAAGTCAGATATACAATCAACAGAAGATACACACTTAATCTGACAAAGCCGTAACACTGGTGCATGCTCCAGTGTTTTCTTTCTAACATTACTCTAGTTTATTCTTGCATTTTGCAGATATTAACCATCACCAGGCTAAACAGTTTCCCTATTTATACTCAGTTTAAAATCCCGTGAGTTTTCTTAAGATAGATAGATATGATTCGAACAGGTAGGATTAAATATTTACATTTACTACCGAATGGCATTTACATATGCTGCGTAAGAGAAAGCACACCTTTATGAGGTATTTTACTGTAGGAGGGGGGTAGGTGCTTACCCACTATCAGTAATGATGTATCTACGCGAATGCAATTTCTACATCTGTGTTGAAGCACATTGGAGACAGATGAGTGTGTTTACAGAGGGTAAGGAGGGCATTTTGTAACAAGAATACAAAAAGCTGGGTTCCATTTCAGCCCTGGTTTGAGGTTAAACTGTGACAGTCTGCATCAGTGGAATCACAGAGCCTCAGCCTGGTTTGTGTTGAAGGGACCTTAAAGCTCCTCCAGCTCCAACCCCTGCCACGGGGCAGGGACCCCTTCCACTGGAGCAGCTTGCTCCAAGCCCCTGTGTCCAACCTGGCCTTGAACACTGCCAGGGATGGGGCAGCCACAGCTTCTCTGGGCACCCTGGGCCAGCGCCTCAGCACCCTCACAGGGAAGAGCTTCTGCCTAAGAGCTCATCTCAGTCTCCCCTCTGGCAGGTTCAAGCCATTCCCCTTGGCCTGTCCCTACAGTAATTTTCCTACCCCTATAGTATTTTACTACAGTAAAATATTGAGATTCTTCTGTAATAATATTTAGATTTGTGTGTATTGGAGAAATCAATAACGGGTCCAAAATACAACTGGCAATGAAATACTAACACATTAATTAATTGAAACACCCCCCTTTCTTAACTATTTTCATTTATGATCTGTGGTAATTAGCCAGGTTTATTCAATCTAATCTCTCCTGGGCTTTATCATCTTAGTTAAAGATTAATGATTTATTCTGAAATGGAGAGCTTTCAACCTAGGTAAACCAGAGACTGTTTCAGTGCAATGGTAAAGGGAAAAACATAGCTGATAATAAATCTTCTGGATGGAAACTGCAAGTGGGTTGGGTAGAGACAGGACCTTAATTTATTCTATGTCTTTCACTCCCCATTAGTATTTTGCAATTACATTTTGAGCTCTTGTACAGGTTTGAGTTATTACACTGTAAGTGCTTAGTAATGGTTTGTTTTATTTGAATGGTTTGCTCTGTTACAGGATGGAATTTAACAGCTCAGTGTCTTTGAGACGTTATAAAGATACATCATCACCAGCTTGAAGTTGGAGACCTGACATGGCCAGGCAGTTTTCACTGCCCTACACCTATGGTACTTTGGGTTTACCTGATTTACTTTTTAAGTAAATAATCTCATATTTTGAGGCCTGTAGAAAGCCACATTACTGACACCTTTTACTGTCACTCTTGCAAAAGAAGCCTGATGAAAGGCTTTTCTGTGCAGCACCAGCCTGAGCACCACACGTGATCTTAGCTGGCACAAAGAAAATAATAGGATAAATTTAAATTTTACTTCAAATTCTAGTGGAATCTGATTTTCTTATAAAAAATGAGAGAAAGATGCTAAAATAGCCCATTGTTTTAATCTGGAGACCGTGAAAGGGTTTTTATTTATGTGATTTTGAAGAAGCTCCAAAATGAATCATCATGGCTTATGTAGGATCAACTGTTTTATAGTGTGAAAAAAAATGCTTTAAATTTAGTTTAATGGGGGTGTGTGTGAACCACTAACAAGCAAAAATTTATTTCCACTATAACCTTTCAAATCATGTTTAAAATAAAGGTCCCGCATTTGATATTCTTGCCAGTAAGGGGATGCAATTTCTCTCCTCACTGTCACAACTAGAACTGGAACTAGCAGGTCTTTTCCAACCGTAACTGTTCTATGATCACAACAATTTCACATCTGTAACGTGTTGGTCTATGCTCAAGGCTTTACCTTTCTCAGGAATGCCTGACGACTGAGGAAAGGAATATATCAGGAATCTATGCCCCTCATATTGCAGTGTGCTCTTTGAGTATCATAGGAATATACCCACTGGTTCAAGGTCCCATCACCAGTGCATAGTTGCACAATTACAAGCACTGAACTGTCAAAAAATGAAGAAGTAAAGTGTGAGGAATGTCAAGGAATGAAAAGATGTGAATAAATGGATAATGAAACCTTTCAGATCTGGAAAATAAATTGGAATGCTGGAATCTTTACAGGTTTCAGAATGACCCTCAGCACTCTCAGCCTTCTATGGTCCCATGCAAGGTGTGGCTGAAGAAACCCCATAAAGCAAGTCTGAGAGGCAAATGTAAAACAAGCCATGCAAAGGGCCACCTACCTGAGGTCAGCAAAAGGAATGAATTCATTAATTGCAAAGAAAACATGGCTATGGGTGGTTTGTTTGGAGATGAGGAGGGTTACATGTGGAGAGAAGCCAAGAAAAGGCAAAGAACTCCAAACCCAGGTAGAAATACTTTGTTATGGTGACTCCCACTTGCACCCTGGGTGCATAGGGCTGACCACAGACTCTGGATGTGGGAGAGGGGCAGAGCAACAAATGCGACACCAGAGAGTGAAAGAATGCTCTGGATTTAGAGATGCTTCCAGAAGGGGAAGGGACCAGCAGTACCCAGTCAACAACATCTGCTCTCATCCTGAAATGCCATAGGCATCAAAACAATCTGGCCACCCCACTGCCAGGAACACATTACTCACTCAATGTAAAGCCATATCAGGATGGGTTTTTTCAAAGAAGCCCTTTCAGATGCAGAAGATTTCTAAAGCACCCAGTTTCCAGCCTAGGGAGCACCCTCTGCAGTTTAGGAAACACAACAAGAACTTCCAAACCTCAGGAAGCACTTTTGCATTGTAAGGCGCATCAATGGGGCTCGTTTCATGTCAAACCGAAAACGTTTCGCTCAGCGCTGTGTATCCAGTTACACTGCTGAGTATTATCAGAAATAAAAGATAATAAAAGGCACAAGCAATGTGCAGCCTTGTTGAGGACCTGTTTATGAAACCCTCCACAATGTTTTTCCTGTAATGTTTATCGAGAAGCACTACTGAAGATACGATTTATAAAATTCCCTTCCTCTGCACTCTGGAAGCTTCTCAGCTCCCCAGTGAGTGGCTGCAGCCAGACCCACGTCAGACTGTCTGCCAAGGAGGGAAAGAAGCAGATGTTTTAACCATGGTAAGTTAAGAGGAGTTTTTTTGAAGCTTCCTGTTGTAACCTAACCTGTTCCTGTGCTGCTTTACTGCCCATTTAAACTTGGTTGTGGTTTGCCTGTCAATCCATGAATGTCAGCATCTGGCACATGCGACACATGGGACATTTACAGAACTGAAAGTAAAGTCAAGCAATCAAAACATGATTGTATAATCAGAGAATGATTTGTGTTGGAAGGGACCTTAAAGCTCCTCCAGCTCCAATCACTGCCACGGGCAGGGACCCCTTCCACTGGAGCAGCTTGCTCCAAGCCCCTGTGTCCAACCTGGCCTTGAACACTGCCAGGGATGGGGCAGCCACAGCTTCCCTGGGCACCCTGGGCCAGCGCCTCAGCACCCTCACAGGGAAGAGCTTCTGCCTAAGAGCTCATCTCAGTCTCCCCTCTGGCAGGTTCAAGCCATTCCCTCTAAAATAAACTGCATGTTTTTTAATTAAACTGAATGGAGGAAGAGGAATGGCTCCGCTAATGGAAGAGAAAGAACATTTTAGGAATCATCTGAAAGTGATCACTAAGTGCTTAATGAACCCTTCCCAGCCTGTTCCACACCAGGTTCACAGACTGGAGTCATAGAACTCAGTTCTAAAACAGACATAGAAATGTAAAAGACAAACAGCCCAGCTCTCAGGTACTGCCTGAAAACAACCTTCTGCTGATGCCAAAGGTCTGAGGTGGCTTCTGCCGAGTCACCCTTTCCCTTGGCTGTGGCATTGGGTGCTCTCTGGGCCTCAGGCAACAGAACCAGGATGATGCAAGCAGAGAAACCTACTGAGTTCCTGTCTCCTACCAACATTTTAATTACATCTAAATCACAGAAGTTACACAAAATTCAATGTTTTCATTTAGTTGTTCGAATTACAGTATTAAAAAGGATAAACAGTATTTGTTCATTAGTCCTTATTTCCAATTTTTCCAGACAACATTGCTGCTTTAATGATTTTTACAGCTCTTGAGACCGTAACAAACTGAAGAAAAAGAGACAAAGTAGTCTGCATCCTTTTGACTTGGTCTTTCATTCATATGTATAAATAGGAAGCTTATGAATAATGGAGGTCTAAAAATCTGTTAGCATTTTTGCTGTTCAGAAACATATGATTAGCATTGCTCTGACTCCCAATAACGATATTCTTGTTCTCAGAGGTCACTCTTTAGATCTGCACAACTGTCACTGTATTTCTGGGTGTAAATAAGGCAAAATATACATTAGAGATGCAATATGACGCACACCATGGCACTACCTCCTTCCTGTATGCATAGTGCTATGCTTGCAACTGCTAATAGTGTTAAACAAGTGGTTCTGCAGGTCTGTGGTCATAGGCAGGTTTGTTCATTTTCTCCTACTTCTGAATACACACAACTCCCATAAAGATACCCTGGATGCAGGGAAATCTCCCAAAAGATGCCTTCCTCACTGCAGCAAATTAAACCCTGTCCGGCAGCACTGGTTTCAGTCATCCCACACAAGGCTGGACTCACTGTTAACATAGAATCCCAGCCTGGTTTGTGTTGGAAGGGACCTTAAAGCTCCTCCAGCTCCAACCCCTGCCACGGGCAGGGACCCCTTCCACTGGAGCAGCTTGCTCCAAGCCCCTGTGTCCAACCTGGCCTTGAACACTGCCAGGGACGGGGCAGCCACAGCTTCTCTGGGCACCCTGTGCCAGCGCCTCAGCACCCTCACAGGGAAGAGCTTCTGCCTAAGAGCTCATCTCAGTCTCCCCTCTGGCAGGTTAAAGCCATTCCCCTTGGCCTGTCCCTACAGGCCCTTGTCCCAAGCCCCTCTCCAGGTTTCCTGCAGCCCCTTTAGGCACTGGAGCTGCTCTCAGGTCTCCCCTTCAGGAGCCTTCTCTTCTCCAGGCTGCCCCAGCCCAGCTCTCTCAGCCTGGCTCCAGAGCAGAGCTGCTCCAGCCCTCGCAGCAGCTCCGTGGCCTTTTCTGGAACTGTGAAAACAGGGATTTTAAATCCCAATCTATTCAGCCTTCATTGTACTCCCTGGGCCTCTTTGTGACCCTTCTGTGCTTTGGTACTGTACAGCTACTGGGATGGGAAGAGGGAGTCTCTGGCTTCAACCACCTCTTCACTTTCTAACCCTGTTTCAGTTTTACTTTCAGACCAGCATTTCACTGACATGGGGACTCCTGCAATCGGGGTTCCTGACCTAACGGCCTCCGGATGAAACCGGGATTCCCAGGTGAAAGAAAGGCTTCTGGGAATAGAGGTTGAGACCATTCTTACCATAGCAGTCTCATTCTCATTTATAGACATTCCTGCCTGATCCATCCATTACTACGTGTTTAGAGCAAACACCCCCATCTTTGCAATCCTCATATGTATATAACACATGCCTCGAAGGACTAGATGCTGCTCAACTGCTCTTATATTTGCTTTCACTGGCACAGCAATTTGTGAATAAGTTATTTAATAATTACTGTGTAATTAGAGTTCTGCCGATCCCTGATGAACTGAAATCCACAGACAATGCCTATCAAATGAATCATTACAAATCTCTATAAATTACATGGTGAAATGTGCCAATGTCATGATGAAACTCATAAAATGTCTACAATTCCTGTAAAAGGAGACTTAATTGAGGCTGGAGTTATGTCTGCACATCTGTGTGCAGAGTTTAAGGAGGAGCACATTGCAAGATTGCACTTCCAAGAGAAACAGAGCACCACATAATGCTACAAGTCAGAGGAAACAAGAGAGGAACACAACGGTGAACCATAATGCGGACTATTCCAGTTACAAATGAGTCACTGAGAAGTACAACTGCTTTTCATTTGATACAGAAGCGTGTTGGAAAACAGGTAGGAGACGAATAGTGCCTGGCTAATCTGCAGCGCAAGTCATTGTGCCAACACTCAGAGGAAGGAAATGCATTTATTGCCTGGGGAGCTATTAAAAGCTGAGATCAAGGAACAGAAGTCTGCTGCAAATAGCCTACAAGAAAATAGAATCTCCAAGCACACACATCAGCAGGCTAAAATAACAAAATGTGCTTCTAAACGGATTCACTTATCATCTCCCACAAGGGATTTGGGTCTATCAGGCTGCGAGAGCTGTTGTCAGACTCGATAGCTTCTCCCTGTTCAAGGCAGTGAAATCTGAAATACTAGATTAGCTATTGTTTCTGTGTTGGGATCCTGCCTCAGAAGATCCCACCCAAAATAATGACGCGTCCCTGCTGAGGTCAGATGGGTTTCTCTGCTCCTGCTTCCAATGCAGGATCAGCACAACTCATTAAGGGAAGTGTCACGCTGCAGCTCAGAATCTTGTTGCACAGATGAACTGCTATTAGCATATTATAAACATCATGTTAACATGCAAGAGCTGAACACAGTATTTCTGGAAATAGAAGTATCTTCTCTGTTCTTCTCAATAACCAAACCCACCTAAACCTGGCTGGGCTAGCCCTGGCCTGGCCCCAGCTCCTTGCAGTTGCTCTGCAGTGCTGAGGATGCTTACACTGACCCTTCTCACTGCTTTAATTACACATAAAACAAACTGGCTGCTTCTAACGTATTGAAAATGAAATAAATCCGCGTCTGCACAAAGAGGGATGCTGTTCTTAAACAGAAATCAATAAAAAGCACCTGAAAGACATCTAGAAGTGTGAGTCTCTGAGAAGAGGACATGAAGCAGGGTTAGACCCAGGGCACTTGTTTTCATTAATGCCAACCACACACCCCACTAGTTAAACAGGATAACAAAATCAAGCCAGCACTAAATCCCTGGGTGAAACTGGGTTTGTTCAGCTTTCACTGAGGTGTTCATTGGAACAGCAGAAAGGGAATTTTATGCAAGAGCTGTGTCTTCTTTTTTGACTTGATTTTTGTACAGAGCAGACCAGAGGCTTTCAGTTCATTTCCTGAACAGAGGACAAATCCCTGTGATAAACTCACTAAGCTTCACTGCCAAGATAATTTTGCTTATGTGCCCCTCTGCTCTGTATTGAAGACTGATGCAGAGCCAGCTGTGTAAGGGTTAGAAATCCTCCTCTGTCAGCCTGGGGTATGCATGACAAATTCATACCCACTCATTTTTGGACCAGCTTCAGCCTTAGCTATATCATTAAAACAGTTATTATGAGATGTTCAAGGCCAAGTTGGATGGGGCTTGGAGCAACCTGCTCTAGTGGAGGCGGGTTGGAACTGGGTGAATTTTAAGGTCCTTCCAACACAAACCAGTCTGTGGTTCTATCATTCTATGACTTTTAATGTGTAAGAAAAGTCCCAGGCAAAAAATTAATACCAACAGGGAATTGATGCTTTCAGTCCTGAGAACTGTATTCAAAGCAATGCAGCTTTTAGGGTATTTTTTATAGCAGCTATTGACAGAGACCATAAAGAGCTGAGCTTCCTTTCTTGCACCAACACAGACATGTTTTGAAGATGCTGGTCTGCTCAGGTCACACATCGAACTGTGGACCAATAATTTACAGAGCCCAGGAGCAGCAACTGCTGGTTGAGAGCAAATGCTGAAAGGTCAGGAGTGAGTCTTTCATTTGCAAGCAAAAACAGACTGGCCGCAAAATTCCTTTAGGAGAACTGTGGGACTGAAACAGGGTAGAAAATGAAGAGTAAGAGGTGGCTCCAGCCAGAGAGACACTGAAACCGAGACAGGATGTGACAAACAGTGCAGAGAAACTTTAATCCTTTTTTTCACATTACATCTTCATCTAGAAATCTGCATTTAGGGAAAGGATTTTGTTAGGTTGCAAAATGTCCTATTTTGCTTCAAAATGCCAATGACTTAGTCATTACAGTTCTATTTTATACCAAGCATACTTTATACAATATACTGCTTTGATATTACCAGGAAACTACTTTTTAAGCCCAATTCTAGATGAAGAACCTTGCTGAAGAACATAAAGACATGCACAGAACTTCCTTTGGCTGTAAAATCACGGTTTTAAAAACATTAAAGTCTATTGATTTAGATAAAGCATTGTTGGATGCTGATTCCAAAGTTTCTCCTGCCTGACAGGCATCTTCTCACGCTCAAAGCTCTGGGAATCTCAGCAGCAGCCTTAGCCAAGAAAAGAGGCTGGTGAGGATGTACATTTCATTGGATAGATAAATAAAAGCTGCCCATACTGGGATTGCAATAAATAACAGCTGCTATGCTGGGAATGTCTTAGTTTTCAATGTGGTTACTCCATGAGATTTGTTGCTTTCTTCCTCACATCCCAATAATTCAAATATTTGATTCTTTTTCTCCAAATAATGTTTAAACTGAATAAATGAACAGGATTTAAATGACCAAGTTCTCAGTTTGTGTTCCACCTTTGAGTAACGTTAGTAAATCTAAATCTTCCCTAGTCTGAAACTCTGGATATCTTTTTACAGGCCAATTTAGAAGTAAAGTATCTGTAACAGTACCAGAATCCTACCACACAGTGACATTTAGATCACTGTTGTAGATGCTCCATAGTAGGACATTTGAAAGCCAAGATATCAGCTTTGTTACTTGGGATAATATCTTTGGGGAAAAAAGTGCGTTTCTGAAAAATTCATCCCAAGTCTTTTTCATGGAGTATTTCTAATATTGCCAGCACTATCTAAGCATCTGACGCTAATGGGTTTTGCCTGAGGTTTGGAAAAGCCCTGAGAAAAGGAAGCTTTTATACTCCATTTGTTATTTAAAATCCAATCAAAATCTCAGCACACCAACCTGTAGGTGGAAGGATAACACCGAGTTCTCTATTTTAGATGCCTATTTAAATACCTCAGCATTTTGTGACTTACGTGGTTAAGATCAGAGGTTAATTAGTGTTTGTAGTGTGGGCTCCCTGAAAACCCTCTCGTTTTGAAAGCTCTATGTCTACTTTTAGCTTTCTTTCAGGCAAAAAACGAATTATTTTCTTCTTTCTCATTTGCTTCAGTTCACCAACTGTTCAGATGCTCAGGAGCATGCAGCAGCTCTCAGGGAAAGCTAAATACAAGCTGTGGACACCATCTCCAGCGCTATGTTTTTTTGGCAATCTCTAAATTAAGAGGACACTTGACATGATAGGAGCACACGGGCTTTCAAAGAAACTTTGCTTGCCTCCAAACAACTGCTGTTGTTAAATAACCTGGAATTTCTTTGCTAAATTATCTCAGTTCCAGCATTTTCCAGCCTGTTGGACTTCCAGTGTAAATAATGAAATCTTGGGTTTAAAATGGATTCATGACGTTCATTGATCAATGGATAATTCCTTTTCAAAGCCCCAGGAGCTTTGGTTTTAACAACTTCTTATGAAGATAACTTATACACTTAATAATAGTTTAACAAAGTGCTTTGCATTAAGTTTAGAATTTACCACTGTTTAGAGTAAGTCAAAGCTCTCTTGGGCTTGTTTTATGAGGAAATTTCCTAATACACCTTCTCTGGATGAGCCAACACTTCAATAAGCCTCTTTTCCTTTAGAAGACTGACAGTAATCACCTTCAATTTCTTGACATAAGAATTTTCTCATCCTTTCTTTCCTCTCACCCCCTTATGAACCTCCTCCTCCATTCTGCAAAGTATCTGAGGCCAAGGCATTCTACAATGCTCCAGAATTGTGCAATGTATTTATCTCATTATGTTATCGCACGTCTTGTTTCCATCCCATTTGTTAAGTGTGGTGTTCTTTGGATTTTACATTTTTCTCCAAGGTTTTCTACCCCTGGAGAGGAAGAATGAGCTCAAGAAGAGTTCCTCACCCTGATCAGGATGTGGGCAGCCGCTGTCTTCAGCAGCTAAGTTCCATGGATGACCTTGAATGCATAATCATCATAATGAACTGAGCCCCAAGACGAACGTTTAGTCATGCTTCTAGATGTGCTTCAAGCACTCTGATTTATCAGCTCAGAAAGAAGATGTGTCTAAACATTGCTAACTATTGCTGTAATTGCACAATTGGAAGATATAACAACACAAATGTAACTCAACATAATATAAAGGCAACTTCATTAAGGACCCAGAGCAAAGATCAGTGGCGCTTTGGTTTGGTTTTTCCCCCCTGAAACACAGGTGCACTCTCAGGCCTTTAAAGTTTCTCCTAAATGTCAAGCAGATACACATGTTCCTGGCTTTGCTCAGATGGGGTATTTCTACCTTGTCCAATCACAGTCTCTTATTGCCATATAACTCATAATAAACCTCTAGCTGGAAAATGGATTTAGAGAAAATTTACCCTTAGCTCTCAGTAATTGTGACCTGGAGCAGCAGTTGGCATCCATACAGAAAGATCTGAAACCCAACATCTAAAAGAATTATTACAACTTACATAAATGGAGGATGTGGCCATTTGTCTTATTTTGTATGAATAAAAGAATTGAAGGTGCTGAGTTCTGAACTTTGGATGGATTCCAGATCTGTTCCCTGTCCATTCTGAGACATGGAGGAAGAGAACAGCTCAGGACAATGACTGTCCCTGCCAGGGATAAGACTGGAAGGGTGGCCTCCAATGAAAAATCAAGTCCGCGGTAACAATTCTCTGCGCTGTGATGTCTACAGGAGACATTGGGCTTGATCCAAACCTCATTAAATCAATAAATGTCCTCTGTCTGACTGCAGCAGCCTTTGAATAGGATCCTAATCAGTGCAGGAATTTTTGTGTAATTTTGTATATGTATATAGTTATATACATTTGTTGGTATTTTATTTGGTGTAGAGCAGCCTGCCTGGCTGAGACATAACACAGAACCATGCAAATTGGAGTTGGATTTGCTTTGCAGGCCAGTATTTGAGAGATCAAATAACAAAATCTTTCTTAGGTAATTGGACAATGGCTGACACTGTGGACACAAAGGGAATTTCCCTGGAGAGTCCCTGTCTTCCTAGAAATGTCAAACTTGGTAGGCCAGGCAAAGCTATTGAGCTAAAACTGTCACATATCCAAATACATTAAAATACCATTTCTTAGTCAATAGAACTTAACAGCGACACCGAACTGCGAACAGAAGACAACCCAAGCAGTTTTCACACTCAAAGCCATGTGAATTACTGAAGATAAGGACTCCAGCAGCAGCACCAGCCTTGTCCATGGGAAACACGGGAAAACTCCAGTGGGAGTTAGTGCCAGGGAGATGCAGCCCAAACCTTGTCTGCTTCGGGAGGATTTCATTACAGGCAGGATAACAAACGCACCTCCTGAAGGAGGTTTTGGGCTGCAGCTGGGGCCATGCTCATGCACAGGGAAGCGCATCCAACTGAGTGCCAGCAGCCAGACCTGCAGCACTGCTAACCCAGCTCCCACCAGGTCCCTGCACTGAATGGCCCCTTCCCTCTAAACATGGGTGCAGAGAGGCTGAGATTAAGAAGTTCACATCCCAGCTCCTGTGTATGCTTGGGAAAAACAAAAATGCAATAAAGAGGGGAAAAAAGGCAAAGAAACTGAAGCTTGCTAAAGCTGAAGGAAGAAGTGCGTACAGAAACTGTTGCTGTTCAACTAGACTCACTTCAGGAGTACGAGTGCTGCTCAGGTATCAGACACCATGAAATCCCCACGGTAAAATAGTGATGGAAGGGTCCCTGTCCCAGCAGCTTGGCCACCCCATCACCACTGCTGTTGACAATGACAGTGCAAACACGTGTGTATCACTATGTGAAGCAACTCACTTTGGATCATCCCCTTGCTCGTTTCAGGAGAGGCTTTTATGAACTTGGATACAATTATTTTGCCATGGCACTGCTCTTCCCTCCCTCTGCCCAGATCCGATTTCTTCTTACTCCTGAGAAACCCTACTCTTTCTTCTTCCCATGGAGACTATGACAGATGGAAACTGGCTTCAGCTGCAGTAAGAAAATCATAGAATCATAGAATAGTTAGGGTTGGAAAGAACCTTAAGATCATCCAGTTCCAACCCCCCTGCCATGGGCAGGGACACCTCACACTAACCCATGCCACCCAAGGCCTCATTCAACCTGGTCTTGAACACCGCCAAGGACGAAGCACTCACAACCTCCCTGGGCAACCCATTCCAGTTTGGTTTCAATACAAGGGAAACGTTACTAACACAGGAAAGAAGCATGACTATAAAATGACTGTAAGGGTGGAGGGTCACCATGGATCAAGGGGGAGCGGGTCCAACAACTGCCGGAAGTGATGACCAGCATCATGAGTGTGCCCTTGTTCAGATGACTGAGGTGATCTTAGAAGACCTCTAAAGCCTGGTTTTCCTTTGATTTTCATAACTTGGCACAGCAGGAGGCACTGCTGGGGAACTACCATGAAAAGTGGTTGCCTGTACCCATATTTAGAAGATGTATCATAGCAAGAACAAGATACCACTCTGCAGATACCTCCAATACCTCTGGGTCTTTGATGTGCCAGTAGACATAGCCAACACTACTAGTTACACATAATTCCACTAAGAAATGTGTGTATTATTGCATGTTATGTGCAATTTACAGTGAGTTAATGTAAGTTTTTGGGAGTCTATTGTTGGGGTTTTTTCTGTATTTCAGCCATGAGACCCAATGCATTAAAAATATTAAGACACCAGTTTAATTAGGAATCTTGATGTAGGAACCAGGACACAATGCAATCAACACGTATAAATTGAGGGCACGGTCTGGTGCTTCCTGGCATGTAGAAATGTTTGAGACAAGATTATAAGCATGTTGCACTAACCATAAGTTCACAGTTGGATGCTTATTCAATAAAGTAGCTCTGTTTAGCTGCAGCAATTAAATTAGTACAGAAAATGCTAGTACATCTCGCACACACCTTGCTCCGCTCCTTCTCCTTCCAAATGTCGCTACTGACCTTTTCTGCAGCTCTTCACAATTTTTTATGGTTTTGAATAATTACTGACAACATATCTAAGTTTCAACCTGAACATCAGTAACACCTATGGATTGTATAACCAGTGTTTAATGAAAGTTATTTCTTTGGCAGCCATTGGTAATGGACATGAATGCTTCCTCTGTATTAACAGTTTTTCTTAAGAAAGGCAACAGTTACCAGACAAGTAGCTTATATAATTCCTAAAAATACCAGAGAATGTATAAGAGGTGCTCTTTAGGATATAATAGTACCTTTACCCAAGAATACACACACATATATCTGCTGGGGAATCATAGAACCACAGCCTGGTTTGGGTTGGAAGGGACCTTAAAGCTCACCCAGCTCCAACCCCTGCCACGGGCAGGGACCCCTTCCATTGGAGCAGCTTGCTCCAAGCCCCTGTGTCCAGCCTGGCCTTGAACACTGCCAGGGATGGGGCAGCCACAGCTTCTCTGGGCACCCTGGGCCAGCGCCTCAGCACCCTCACAGGGAAGAGCTTCTGCCTAAGAGCTCATCTCAGTCTCCCCTCTGGCAGGTTAAAGCCATTCCCCTTGGCCTGTCCCTGCAGTCTCTTGTAATAATTTAGGCCGAAATGCTCTTGGACTGTATTGCACCAATACAATACAATGTTGATTGCACCAATGCAATCAACAGTTTAAAATACACTCTGAAGTAAGACATCAACGTCTAGTTTTTAACATTTGTCAAGTAACATGATGATCAAATTATACTTAACCTTACATTTGACTGTGAAATTTTACAGGCAACCATTAACTGCTATCACTTCCCCCCCCACACACACACCTGAACCAGCACATATGTTCAGCTATTATTGCCAACAGAATAAAATGTAAGTAGCATCATGCTAGAGAAAATTCTCCCTGCAGAGTTAAGGAGTCCACATTTAATATGTTGCTACCCTGGGATTTTTTAATGTTTTAAGTAACATTTTTTCTAGGTAACATTAATGCAAACTACGAGCAAGGAAAAAACTGCCGTATGATCTTCATTCCCAACTGAAATCTAGCTCAGCACCTTCTGGAAACCTCTCCTTGTTTTGACTGCGTTAAAAAAATCACAGTATAAGACATTTCATCTTGGTCTTTCAATCAAACCCCTGAGCCAATGTTACCCCCATATTTCATTCCATGAGGTCAGGATCAGACCCAGAGTTCAGTATTTTCTATCAGACTCTTCTGCTTCACACATCCCATCCCTTTTATGATGGAGACATCTATTTTTATGATTTATAGCAAAGTACTTGGTGCTTTTATGATGTTTCCAACCTCTGCATCTCAAAGTACTTCTTAAGGGTGGCTACATAGTACCTCAACAACATAAAACTGATAAAATCGTGGCAGCAACTAGGAGACAGATTCAGCTCTGCTCTGTTTGAAATTAAACCAAACCTTCATTTTACCTTCTCTGAATTGCAAATACACCAAATAACTCTCTGCTTCTGGCATAATATTCCTCTGTTTTCAGTTCTTGCATTTCCTGTTTACAACAAATGTAATGTTTCCACTTTGCTGATGATTTCTCAAATAGTGAATAAAATGGCAGCAAAGGCTTCATGCTATTTTCTGCTTATTATGTCTCCTCTGCAGTAACTCAGCATATCCTGACAATACAGATCATTTAAGAAGCATATTCAGAAGAAAGCTGCATGGCTTGAAGGCAATAACCCCAGGACGTAAGCAACTGAGAATCTACATTTCCACCCAGGAAGAAATATCTTTATGCAGATAAAAGTGTGTAGGATATATTCTGAGTTTTGTCTTTCAGTTTTATCACTATTAGAACAGATCAGCACCAAAGTTCAGCTATGAACGTCTTCGGCTGCCACTGACAGATGGCAACTGTGAAATACTACAAATTCACAGATATAAATATCTTTCAGGCAGGACATCTGAGACCCGTTCTAACAACCTTCATGCTAAAAACCTTAACACTTTGCTTTGCCTATTACAACCGCAACCAAAAGATTTCACTCCAACTTCTCTGCAACTGGTCTGTACCAGAGACCCACAACCAACGACCTGACCCATGAGCAGGGCTCTGGCACCCTCCAGCTCAGTACAGTCCTTGAAGCTTGCTGGAAAAGTCCATAGCTTTATTTACAGTGGTTCCTGTGCTCCAACATTGCTGTTCTGAGCAGAAATATGTCACATTAATTCTGCCTCTACACCACGACGGCGGGTTGGGTTTAGTTGTGGGTTTGATAGACTCATAATTCATTGATACCACCAAAATGTGACATCACTTCCAGAACAGAAACCCTCCTGCAGCAAGGAATAAAGAACCCTCTGCAGCATTTCCTGGCACTGAGGAACTCAATGGTATTTATACACCTTGTGAAGAAACGGGGAGGAAAAACACACGCTTCTGGTTTTGGCTTTTGAATCCTTGTATGTGGAAACAAACAACCATGAACATTTGCCACATGTCCACGCTACTTACGGTTGAGAGGCAGGCTGGCATTGGTCGTCCCTAGCTTGTTGGCAGCGACACATGTATAGTTGCCAAAATGCTCTTCTGTCACATTGGTAACAGTAAGAAGTGATCTTGTGCTATAATTTTTAATAGTGATTCCTTGTTGACCATTGATCAGTCTAGAAAGCAAAAAGAAAATGTCTATAACTCATATACCACAGCAATGATTTTCTTTTATTCTTTCTCTTTTTAATCCTTTTTTCTCCTGTTTTTCTAGATATATCTGATAGCACAGTAAACTGCAAGCTGCCAACATAGTCTGTCAAGCAAAACTACCACAGCAGCAGCTAGGAAAAGCCATGGGCAACACTGAAGCTGTGGGGTGTTGAGGGGAACAGGTTCTGTCTGTGCGTCCTACAGTCGAAGTGATGACTGACGCTCATAGCTCCATCTGGCCATTGAATAGGACACAGCTCTCAGATGGAGAGCTTAGATTTTCAATTGGGCAAACCCAACTGAATATGTAAATAGCCTATTTTGGGGCAGAAAATGGTCGGTGTTTCAGAGAGTGTTTTGTCAGGCTCTGGAGATTGCTGGTGTTCCTCACACACCTCCAACTGATGGCAGATGAGGGTTAGGTAACTAGAGATTAGACTGTGTAGGATTGTGACCACAGTTTATTTTACAGGCCTCTACAGTTACAAATTAAACATGCAGTTAGGAAGGATGTGCTCAGCATCCCGAGACAGCATCCTGAATAGGAACCAGGGAATGGAGAGTGGGAAAAGCCAGACCAGGGCTCTTTTCACCCAAATTTCATAGGGACTGTGCAGTTTCAAAGCCAAGTCAGAAGCAGCAATGCTGCACTGGGGCAAAGAAAGATGAACAGCTTAAACTTTGTTTTAGATAAACCACACTTGATCAAAAATGGAGATCAGAAGAGTAACCACATTATTAAAATACAAACTCCAGCTGACTGATTACTCATAATTCCTCATATCTCCCATAAGGAGCAGAGTTCCAGATCAAGTATACAATTTCTGTTTGATATATTGAAAGATATAATCATCCATCCTGTGAATGAATGCAATCTTCTGGCATTCTGTCTAAAACCAGTTCAAGTCTATCATTAATTGCACTTCCGCACACTGTGGACTGACACTTCTTATCGCTACATGAGTGCCTCTGTGGCACTCGGTCACTATATGCTGCTCCACATGCAGAGGGTTTCTCTTGCCTGGGCAGCATGTGCTGCTTTAAAAGACTCAGGTCTGCTCTGCACAGCCCATGGTTGGGCAGAGGACATAGCATGTGCCATGGACACACGTGGTTTTGCAACAAACATGAGAAAATAGGACTGAAATGCCTGGTTTGGGGTGAATGCTGCAATTAGAACATTCGTCTTTTGTCCAAAGGTTTGTCTTTCCACCCTATGCATACGGATGTTTGATGAACCAATGACTGGGCAGCCGTGTGAGGAAAGGCTGAGAGGACTGGGCTTGTTCAGCCTGGAGAAAAGAAGGCCCAGGAGAGACCTTGTCACCATGTTCCAGTATTCCAACCCTAACTATTCTATGATTCTATGATTCTATGATTTCAGAAGGTGGCTAAAAGGAAGACGGAAACTGCCTTTTTTCCATGGGACAGCTTGTGAAGATGAGGGGTGATGGGCACAAGTCACTCCTGGGGAGATTCTGACTGGAAACAGGGGTAAATTTTTACCGATGAGAACAACCAGACACTGGAATAATCTCCCCAGGGAAGTGCTGGATTCCTCAGCATTGGACACTGTTATGATTCAGCTGGACAGGATGCTGTGCCAAGAAAGGTTGGATCAGGTGATGCTTGAGGTCCCTTCCAACCTGGCATTCTATGATTCTCCTTCTAAAACTGCCAATATCTGTCCCTCCTTTTTCTGCATCTCCTGCAGAAAGATCCAAGAACTTCCCGTTCCAAACCCCCTCTGCTCTGATGCTCCAAGCCAGCACTCCATGACAGCATAAAAAGGACATGGAGCTGTTGGAACAAGTCCAGAGGAGGACCACGAGGATGATCAGGGACTGGAGCACCTCCTGTATGGAGACAGGCTGAGAAAGTTGGGGCTGTTGAGCCTGGAAAAGAGAAGGCTGCGTGGAGATCTCAGAGCAGCCTTCCAGTATCTGAAGGGGGCCTACAAGGATGCTGGGGAGGGACTCTTCATCAGGGACTGTAGTGACAGGACAAGGGGTAACGGGTTCAAACTGAAACAGGGGAAGTTTAGATTGGATCTAAGGAAGAAATTCTTTCCTGAGAGGGTGGTGAGGCACTGGAATGGGTTGCCCAGGGAGGTTGTGAATGCTCCATCCCTGGCAGTGTTCAAGGCCAGGTTGGATGAGGCCTTGGGTGCCATGGTTTAGTGTGAGGTGTCCCTGCCTGTGGCAGGGGGGTTGGAACTGGATGATCTTAAGGTCCTTTCCAACCCTGACTATTCTGTGATTCTATGACAGCACTATCAGTGTGGTAGCTCTTGGTAGGTGAAGGCTGAGCAGGCAGGCACTGAGCACCACAGCCCAGTTACTTGCTCCAGAAACAGGGCAGATGCTTTCCTCCAGATGCCCCTTCCCCAGCTGAGCCACAGCCACTATCCCTTCCTGCTGCCTTTCAGGGTGTGAATCCCATCATCCCTTCTCCCAGGGAATCATAGGGTACAGAAGCAATAGCTTCTCTTCCACCTATGGCTTATTCCTACCATCTTTTTCCAAGCTACCTCCATCCTTTCAGCCTGTAACTGCAGTTTGAACTACAGCATCTCTATTTTACAGCTGTAAAGGTTTAACTCAATAGGGCATTGGGATTTCTGCCATCCCCATTCCTTGTTAGGGATGAAATTGTGTCAAAACTGAACTGCATCTGTTCAACATGACCTGCTGCCTTCCCCAGGCTGCCAAAAGGATGAGAACTGGGAGTGCCGGTTGGGTTCTCTTCCCCTTCTTCCCCTTCCAGTGCTCCTGCCATGCAGCTGGGACAGCTTCACCTTCCCTCTATATCCTCCCTTGGAAGAGGCTGACACTGGGTGCCCAGAACTGGAATGGAGTAAATGGGATGGGATAGATGTGCCTATCAATAAGCCACGTAATTAACAGACTGAAGAGTCAGCATTAGTTAGCATAAACTCAGCAGTTTTGAGGATTCCCATTTGCAGTTATAAGAACCAGATGCTTTTACTTTCAAATTACTCCTGTGTGCTGCTCTGCTTTGCTTATTGACTGAGCACAGCGTTTATGACTTGTCTGGGTTTTACCAAGTTATTTTAAGTTTACCAAGTTATTTTAAGTGCAGCCACCCTAGAGATTTCTTCACCTTAGTAGTTCTAAAAGGAAGAGTGATCTTTTTATTTGGGAGACTACGCATCCAGAGAAGCTTGTGCATCATTGCCAGCCCTGAGGGGTACCTTTGGTTTCATATTTGAATACCTTCACATTATTATAATACATTAAGCCATTCTAATGAGTTTTGTTGTTTCAAACCTGAGTCTTGTTTGCTTTATCGAGGGTAAAGGAGTTTATATTTTTAGATAGGTGACTTTTAAGCTTCTTCCCCTCGTCTGTTTAATGTCTGAGATCTGGTTTCTCCGTAACCCTATGACAGATCACACTTAAACAGTTGTGGAGCTCAGACACTGAGAGTGAGTGCAGCGAAGCCATTCTCCTTTCTGCAGGAAATCCTTGCACAGTTTTAGAGCCACACATATTTAAGAGGCTTTTACTAGCTTTTTCCTCCAATTTCCACTCCATTCCCAGCTCACCCAACACTCTCCGGGCCTGTGGAGCCACCCAGCAGCTCCCACGTGGAGTTCAAGGTACTGCTTTTGGCAGATAAAGTGCTAAATGGCTGGAAACCTGCCCATAAGACCTCTCCTGGCCTTTCCCAGGTACAGGAGGAGAGCGGAGGTGGGCTGCAGGGCTTTAGGCTGCAGGGCTTTAGGCTCCTCACCTTGCCCTTGGCCAAGGAAGAGGATCTCACAGCAGCGAGCACACCAGCGCTTGCAGAGGATTAACAAAGAGCAGCTCTTGCGAGCTCACTGATTAGGCAGAATTAGTCCTGCCAGCTCTCTGCCTCACAGACAAGCTGTTTTAACTGACTGTAGTCTGCGACTGCTTTTATGTTTACTGCTAATGGCTATTTTATGATGAGATGATCCCTGGAGTCTGGAAATTGTGCGTTTGGATATACATTAATCTAAGTAACAATGATACAGTTTAAAAACCCAAAGGGCTTGTTTCAGACACTGAACAACTTCATTGAACAAACTTCAGGTTTCAGTTTTAACTCCTGCTGTTCATTTAGTCAACAATTACAAAAAAACCCCCAAAAGGTCCCAATCTAAAAAGGAAGAAAAAGAAGGTCCCCATCCAAGACTAAGTGAAGAAAATGAGATTCTGTCTATGCTTTCACCAGAAAATAGAGCAGGGTGTGCACTAACGGTATATAAATCTAGTCTTGCAGTATACCTGCGGATAGATAACGTACCTGCTACTCTGAACTACCTGTGAGAGCTGACTCCACTCAGTGCTGCACTAAAACAACGCCTGAGCTGTCCAAGGCTCATTCTGTGCTGGCTCCACCAGCCAGAGGTGAAGAGGATACACCGGAGGGAAAAGCAATGGTTTTCCTCTTTCCTGTAAGCAATGGAGGTTCAGGGATCCCCAGTACCTTTGTACTGATGTCTGATACATCTGCCAGCAACAGCGTAACAAAATAGGATGTGCATGATGTTTGAGCAGTAAGACACAACAGGACAATGCATTTCTTGCTGGTTATAGCCAGCCTCAGGTAATACCCCCACTGAAACAGAAAACAGAAAGCACAATTTTGTTGTCCTGAAGTGCTCTGCTTAGGCTTTCCTGCTGCTCACAGTGAGAGGAGTTGGTCAATGTTATAAATAGAAAGGTAATTATCACACTGGAAAA